>NC_088831.1:13435156-14729747 GCF_904066995.2 Poecilia reticulata | reverse complement strand
TCCCTCACTCTGAGGCAGAAGGCGTCTAAAGCAGACGCTGGCAGCTCAGGGGGGCCATGGGGCCGCAGGGCTGCACAGCAGGGGCTGCAGTCAGGTACTCACCCAGCGGGGAAAAGCCCCTGGCGGGGCTGGTGTCGCGGCTGCTCTCGCGACTGGTTTCCCGGCTGCAGCCCTGACTCATGCTGGGCCGAGGGATCCGACTCCGGGCTGCAGAGTCCGGATGGAGACGGACGGAGAGGACAGAGAGGACAGGAGAAGAGGACAGCGGTCCATGCAGTGAGTCACAGAGCTGGGTTAGACAGCAGGTTAGACAGCAGGAGGAGGAGCATGCAGGATCTGTGCCGAAACAGTGGAGAAACTAGGAAACATGGCAACATGACCAAGCTTCAGGAGGAGCTTCAGGAGGAGCTCCGCAGGGCTGCGTTCTCCTTCCTGTCAGCTTTTATCACTTGTGGCTTCAATTTACCAAGAAAAACAAAAAAACTACAAAAGTTTGCAGATAATATCCTGGTTTTCATTAAATATTTAGATAAATATAACATCTATACATTAAAAATGCTTTTTAATTGCTGTCATCAATTTCCTGAATATTATCTGTAGCCAAAATTAAAAATAATTAATCAATATAATCAGAAATAAAGGCTTGCAATCAGTCATTCTATGGGTGATGGATCTACAGTATATAATGAGTTTTACTTTCTGAAATGAGACAAAACATATTTTAAAATGTAAATCTTTTTCATTATATGCACCTGAATGTTTTATTTTTAGATGTTTTTGGGGAGAAAGGTTTTAATGAATTTATGGATTTTACTAAATGCATAAAAAAACTAAAATAAATTAAAAACATAAAATCAAACAACAGTAAAAGAACAACAAAAATAAAATCTGAAAAAAACCCAATTAAAGCAAAATTAAACAAATTTAATTTTATTAAAACAAATAAAAAATAAAATAGAAAAAACATAAAATGTAACAAAACAATTCTAAAAACAAAATAAAAAAACAATTTTCAAATAAAAATTACAAAAAACTTAAAAGAAATAATAAAAATAAAATATAATCAAATTAAACAATAAGAAACAAATCAAATTTGAAATAAAAACATAGATCTAGTAATAATAAAATATTATCAACAAAAACATAATTTTCTTTCCAGTCAGACCAAGTTATGCAGATCTGGACCTGTTGCCTAGCAACGGTTCTTACCGGCTGCAGTTCTGGACGGACTGGTCTCTCGGCTGCAGCCCTGGCTGCGGTGACCTCGGGGTCGCGTCTTGTCGCTCACGCTACAGGGGGCGCCGTTGCTGCCTGCGGCGGGCCTCGGGATCCGGCCGTATGTGGAGCTGAGCAGGCGGCCCGGAGAACCGGAGCGGCTGCCGGCTGAAACCAGGAGAACCGGGTTAGAGTGGACCAGAACCATGAGCCTAGACATCGGGTTTCTTTACTCACGCTGGGACTGAGAGACGACCTTCCCTCGGCTCCGGCCGTCCGTCGCCGTGGGACCGGCTCCGGCACTCGTCCTCCTGGTCCGGACTCGCCCTGAGGATGAAGACAAGATGATGAAGGACGACCCATGACCCCTGAGAGGTGGGCGGAGCCAGCGGGCCGTTCTGGTTCTGACCGAGCGAAGCGTAGGATCCTGGAGGAAGAGCGGCAGCGGCGCTGAAGGGAGACGGCGGCGCGGCAGCGCTGACGGCGGGCATCCTGCTGCGGGCGCTGGCACTGGCGTTGACGTCGACGTCGCTACGGGAACGCTGCAGAGCGCCTGGAGACGAGGCGGCTACAGGCCTGCGGGGGGCGCCAGCTGCACATTCCAACAGCTTCCAGTTAGTTACTGTTTACAATATTCCTGTTTTTATTTAAATATCTCACCTTTTAATATAAAAAAACCATTTAAAAGAATGAGATAGAAATCTGACAACTTAATTTTATTTAAATTTTTGTTTAGCTTTGATTTGTTTTTATTGCAGTTAAACTGTTTAACTTTATCTCTAACACCATGTGATCAGATCAGTGAGTTAATATCGCTGCTGAAAGATGAAGAAGATTTTAGCTGCTGCTGTTTTTGATAGTTTTTTATCAGCTGTTTTTCTTATTTTATGCATTTAAAACTAAAACCTGCTTCTCTGGTTGAATGTAAAAGTTGATTTGTTCAAACGGTGGTGCAGATCTTCTTACATAAAGATTATTTGTACTATTATTATTATCATCACAAAACATGTTCTCTAGATATAACCAATTAATTTACTTATTTACTCTTTCTGGCTTATTTTTTCTCTTTCCCAAAGTCAATGAGACTCCAGTTTCACTAACTTTGAATATAAAAAACAAGGAATATATATTTAAAATCAGTTTAATCTTAAATTTATTATTAGAAACAAAAAGAAAATCATAAAATAACTGTAAAGAAGAAAAAAAGTGTCATAAAGCCCATATGTTAAATCTATTTTTGTTTTTGTGTCATATATATGTTTTAATTTGAACTTTTTGTTGCTTTTTTTTTTTCATCTCTAATTTATTATTTGTAGATCAGTTCTTCTGTAATGTTTGTTCCTATGAATTAAAAAAGCCTCATATTATATTTCAATATAATACTATCTTTTATTTACATGTGATAAATTAAAATGCATAAAATTACCAAAATAAAAACTGAAATAAATAGCACTAATTATTTTTTGATTAGTATAGGAAATATTATGCAGTAAAATAATATTTAAAAATGGGATGAATAAAACATAAAATATGATGAAACAAAACAGGTTTAAATATGATGATGTTGACCTTGGTGCTGACCTCTGCTGCTGCTTCCTGCTGAGCTCTTCATCGCCAGCGGCCGGCTGAGGAGGAAGCAGGTCAGAGGGTTAGAGGCAGAAGACTCCAGCAGGGTAGGCACCAGGTGACCTTTGAACTCACTTCAGGCTCTCCTGAGACGAGGACGAGGAGCGGTCAGAGGCCGGCAGCGACACCAGGGCATCTCCGCTGCGCAGATGGGCCTGCAGAGCTCTCTGATAGGCCGACTCCAGGCCCTGGAACAGAAGCTCCGCCTCCCGGCTGAAGTGACCCTGGTAGCTCCAGTAGCACCTGAGAGGTCAGAGGTCATTAGCGAGGCTTGTTTTTATTGGAGCTGCTGTTTGTGGAAGCTGCCTTACTTCCTGGCCACAGATCGAGCTTCAGCATCAGCATCATGGATCCCCTTCTTTATCGTCTCCATTAGCAACCCTCCATGTCTGAGAGAGAGAGTGAGAGAGAGAGAGAGAGAGAGAGAGAGAGAGAGAGAGAGAGAGAAAGAGAGAAATGACAGACGTTAAGTAATTAATTTAAGTAATTAACTAAATATGTAAATTAATTTACATAGAGTGAAATCACAGTAAAATTACATGATGTAACATTCAGGCCTCTGAGCGTCACATCATGACGCTGCCTCCACCGAGCTTCACCAGCATCTATCTCTGTAAAACCCAACCAGCCTCTGAGTTCGACTCTGTGGTTCTGATTGGACCCAGACGAGTCGATGGCCACAGAGAGCCGCTCCGGGTTCAGCTCATGTTTCCTCCCCAGCGGTTCCCATCGCCATGGAAACGGCTGAGGTCTAGCTCGTCCTGGCTGGGTGTCAGGTTTCCTCAGGCGGACATGGAAATGTGTGTGTGTGTGTGTGTGTGTGTGTGTGTGTGCGTGCGTGTGTGTGTACCTGTCCAGGCTGCTGGTCTGCCACTCCTGCAGCATCAGGTCCACAAACTCAAAGCAGCGTCTGGAAAACAAGGCAGGAAAAGTTTGTGGAAGAAAAACAGCTGCAGAAAAAGTCACAAAAAATAAATATGTACTTATGAAATAAAATAAGTGTTTTCAACAAGGTCAGAAAATAAAAAGATAAATATTACGAAAAGAATAATTACTATTTTAAAAATTATTATGAAGCATTTGATTACTAATTAATATTAAATATGGTAAAAGAAAAAAAATCTAAAATAAAAAAAATGGTGTAGTTAAACTAAAATATATTTTTAACTAAAAAAATACATTTCTATACATGACAAAAAAAGTTAAAAAAAACAAAAACATTGCATAATATAATTAAATAAAGTAAGTTTTATACATAGGTAGAAATATAAACAGCAAAAAATCCAGATACATATTAATTTTAAAAAATAATTGAGATATAATAATTGATCAAAATTGAAATAAAAGTTGTTCTGTGTGACAACAGATAATTGTAGAGCGGAATGTGGTCTGACCTTCTGACAGCCACAGACTTGGAGGAGCAGCTGCTGCTGATGATGGGGACGAGGCGAGGACAGTGAGTGTGCTGCAGAACAAAAGGAGAAGGAAAAGCTGAGGGAAGTTTCATGGATCAGAACCAGGCTGCTGTGGAAAGGAGATTCCTGTTCATGAAGCTTCCTGGGTTCTGGAGCCTCAAGAAGACCAGCTCTGCTTCCTTAAACCATAATAAGATTTCAGTCTGATCCAGCCTATTCTGAGCTGTTTTAGGGTCTCCGTCATTTTAAATCCAAATTACTTTTGTAATGTTTTACAGCTTTGAAATTCAGAAGTGGAGCCTCCTGCATAGCCAGCCAAAATGTATGAAATGGTTTCTGGATGGTAAGTCAACAACAAAACTCTTGTCGTTTCCAGCAGCCATTGTACAGCGCATACAGCAGTAAAACCTGCTGACCAAACCTGCTGGAGATCAGCTTAGGTTGCTAGGTAACGGTACAGTGTCACAACATTTGGGAGATCATTGAAATGGCTAATTTTCCAGACACTAAAAAAGTATTAACTTATTTCCAAAGCACGTTCGGTGTTTTTTTTAGCATTTAGTCTGTTTTTAGAAACAGTAGAGACACAAGTGGAAGAACAGAAACATGTAAAAAGTGAATTTTAAGAAGTGATGACCAGAAACAGGAAGTGTGGGTCGTACTCTGAGGATGAGGTGGATGGCAGCCACGCCCGACGTGGCCATGACTTTGGCACTGTTGGGCACCAGGTTGAGGAGGGGCGGCAGGATGGCCTCGGCCGCGTGGTCGAAGCGGCTGCCCAGCACCGCCGACAGGTGGCTGCAGGCGACAAGAGGCGTTATTAAGCAGGGACGGAGACGCTCTAGAGGTGAAAGGTTGCAGCCTCACCCCAGCGTGATGCAGGCCTCCCGGACCACCTGAGACCGCAGGTCTTTGGCGGACAGCTTGAAGGACGCCTCCAGGAGCCGCAGCTGCTGCAGGAAGCAGTCGAACTCCGGCGCTCCGGCCAGAAGCAGTGAGCGAAGCTTCTTCAGCTGAGGAGAGACAAGGCAGAGGTCAGAGGAACAACACACGCTCCACACTGAGAAGAGATGAGGACGGCTTACAGCGGCCACTCTCAGCTCCCAGTCCTTCTTATCATCCGACAGCACGTCCCGGATCTTGGTCATGGCCTCCTCCACCTCCCGGTTGGAGTAGATCTGGCGGAGGAAACAATACAGCTGAGATTTAACAAACTGAGGCTTCAGGGAGGTAGAAGATGTCTTACCTGAACTGTGGGAACGTCCTCAAAGGCCTGGATGAAATCCTCCTCGTCCACAGCTCCTGCACTCGATCCGTCCCGCCCTGCAGGACAGAGAGCCTCGTAAAACACAGCCGACACGAGGAGATGTGGGGCAGAACTTGTTCCGATTCTGACCTGCAGACTTGCTGCTGGAGGCCGAGGACGGCCGCCGGAATGAGCCCATGCTCACCGCCTTCCTCCCAGACACAGAGGCTGCTTTGGACGAGGAACGTCCGCCGTCCACGGACTCATCGTCCTCAAAGGTTTTATCTGGAGGAAGAACAACAAGGAGTGTTTTAACACTAGATGGTCCAGTAGACCCGGTTCTACTGGGACCAGAACTCCATCATCTGCTCCATCTGCAGCTGCTGTGGTTGAAACCAACCAAACCCTTTGAGCAACCTGTTTCCCTCCTGGCCTGTGGGGGCGCTGCACCAAAAATCTCTGAAGACACTGAGCGCAACTTCCTTCTTCACCAGATGGAAACAAGATGGAGGCATCAGATTTTAGCGGTTGGAGGATTTCTCTTTAGTCTTTGGCTAAAATCCATGAGCCATTTCTCCCGCTCGCGCTAAGGCAATACGTCAGATTTAGTTGTATTTACCCAGAATGCCCTACGCTGTAGTCCACTTCCTGCTTTTGGAGCGGTCTCCAGTTCGCTTGGCGTTCACATATGAATTCAAATTGAACCCAGACCGAGGTTTGGAGGCAGACCAGAATTCAGTTGGCATTCACACCTCATCAACTGAACTGGACTTTATAAACAAGCGGACTGGAGTTGGATTGAAGTGGACTGAACAGGGCTGGTGTGAATGAACCCAATAGCTCAGCGGGTCCCAGCAGGCAGGCAGAGGCGTGCCTGCTGCTGAATCCCAGCAGATTCCTGAGATTCCTGCCGAACCGGACAGCAGACAGAACAATCGGTCCAGTGTGGAGGACCAGAACTACTGCAGAGGATAGTTCTGATGCATGCAGTGAAGCTGAACAGGATGGGATTTCTGAACTGATTGAGGGTCAGCAGGTTGCAGCAACAACAGAGCATGCTCTCTGGTCATCAGGACATAAACACACCAGGCTATGTGAATACGAGCCACTTCACCCCCCAGAGCAGGAACCCGCCCTGCAAGCAATCGATCCTGTTCCATTATTCACACAGCCAGACTGAGCTGACACATCAGCAGGTCACTGAAGGCAAAGCCACCGAGCATCAACAGGAGAACATCGGTTCTGTCCAGACAGAACCTTCCTCTGAGTCTGATGTAAAACCAGAAAAGCTCCATTTCAGTCTGATCAGTTCTGACTAGGCTGAGCTGTTTTAGGTCCTGTCACTTTAAATAAAAAACAAGCAGCTGCTGGCCACGCCACCAACTCAACATTTGCACTCACACGTGAAAATGGCTGCTAACAGATGCACAGTTATACAATCGTACATCTTTGAAAAGCAGAAGTGGAGCCTCCTGCACAACCAATCAGAATGCAGCAAGTGGTTTCTGGCTGATGAGTCAACAACAAAACTCCAGTCTCTTCCAGCTGTATTTTGCTAGGTAACAGGCTGGGTTTCACTGGGGTTGCTAGGTAACGGGCAACGAGCGACATTTAAAAAACGTCAGAAGTTTTTTAAATGGCTCATTTTCCAGACACCATTAATTTCATCCAGAAAACATCTGGTTGGTTTTTCGGCTGCTTTTAGAAGCAGTAGAAACCAAACGGAAGCACAAAAATGTCACTTTTGAGTTTCAATATTTGTCTCCTGTAAAGTATTCTCTTCCTGAAAGTTTATAACTTTCAGCATGAAACCATCAGAAGTTCTACAGAACCAGAACCAACAACATGCATCACGTTATTGGATCAAAAACAGAGAAATTATCCAGTAGGTCAACACAGAATAAGCTCACCAGCAGCAGACAAATCCAACCTTCACATAATCCAGACCCAGAACCAGAACCAGACCCAGACCAGTGCATTAGAATCCTGTTTGTTTCAGCTGATCTGGGAGCAGCTTCCTCACATCCTGAATCATCCTCCCAACAATCCGGCTCCGCCCCCCTCAGCCGCGGCTTCCTGTCTGGTTCTGATGCAGAGGAAGAGGAGCAGCTTACAGGAGCAGATCCTCCTGCAGACCAGCTTCCTCAGCATGCCGGCTCTGTCCGCTCCGCCTCACATCTCCCCCCGCAGCCGCACAAAAACCCGGAGGAAGGAGCTACAGCCTGATGGCGCTCCAACCAAAGCAGAAACACTCCTCCTCTTCCTCCTCCTTCGTCCTCTGATTCTCTCCACACAGGATGGAGGAAGACGACCGAGGATGGAGGAGAGCAGGAAGAGGAGGAGCCAATCAGAGGAGGGGGCGGAGTCAGAGAGGACGGAGCAGCAAAGTGATGAGTCAGCAGAATTATTATTCTAAATATTTCTTTGCAACTGATTATATTGGACTGTCATTAAAAATACAAGAGGTAAATAAATTATTTGAAAATATGTAATTAGATTATAATAGAAAATCTGAAATAAAAGACTATTTTAAATATTTTAACTGTTAAAAGCATTTAATTAGACTAAACATAACAATAAAAGTTTAAATATTTAAAGTATTTTGAATTACGTTATATTTATATGTATTGTGTTTCTATGTAAAGTTTGGCAAGAAAGCTAACTCACTGTAACCAAATCTACATAAGAGTATAGATAAAGTTGATTGATTGATAATAAAATTTTAATAGTGCTAAATAAAACTATCATTAATTTAAAAACAGTCATAAATCAAATCAGAACAAGTCTTGATGGGAAATATACACATGTGGTTTAATGTAGCTAAATGTTTAGTATTAATCAGGGGTTTTCAAACTGTGGCCCCGGGGCCATTTGTGGCCCACAGAATGATTTTGGGCAGACCTTAAGCACATTTAAATAATGGTCTAACTTTGAAGTTTTCAGTGATGCCATGCTGTTCAAAACAATATATAATTAAAGTCTTAACATGGTAAATGTAAGGTGCAACACAAAGTTTCAATTTAATGTAATACGAACCAAAAACATCCAGTGGCTTTTACTAAAACTCAGACTTGAGCTCCACCATTTAATCAAAATAAAACATTTTGTTTCATTTTGTTCTTGTTGCTGAACAAAATAAACATAGAAAAAGATAATAAAAGTTTGTTCAAGTTTATTTTTAAATGTTTGATCAGTAGTTCACCTGTTGTTTGTCAGTTTTAGTGTCTATTATTTATTTTACGCTGGTTAATAAACTCCTAATTGAGCAGACGGAAATAATCAAAGTTGATTTTACATGTTTGACCAAGTTTGTGAAGCTATTGGTATATTTTATTGAGCTGTACTGGTGCAGAGTAAGCAAATAAATATGTAATTCAGAATATTTTATGTCTGTGTCAAAAACAAACATTTTAAGTCAATTCAGCTGTTTTCGGATCGGATCTATATCTGATTGTAAATGTCAGATATCGGTATCGAAAGTGAAAATAGTGGATCGTTGCATTAATGACAAAGAGGCGGCTGTTCATCTGACTAATAAACGCAATGGAACGACGCGCAGCAGGGCGATGCGCAGCAGAATGACGCGCAGCAGCTGCAGCCCTCTGAAAGCAGACAGTCAGAATCCAACACAATCGGGTCATTTCAGAGCTCCGGTTCCCAGCTGGACTGTGCGGTTCCGTCCAGCAGCTCCAGTTCTGATGGAGCCTGACAGCTGGCTTTAATCCTCCTCCGTCTCAGACATTCCTCTAATTCACTCAGCCAGGTCAGGCTCAGAACCGGGAGAACCAGGACCAACTGGATCTCTCCGTTATCCAGCAGGCGGTACCGGCCCGCGGCTCCACATCACGGTCCACACTGAGAACAGCTGCTCCTCTCTGAATGAGAGGCGGCTTGTGTCTCCCAGAGCGCCTCCAGGAGGAATCAGACAAAAGCTCTTCCTGTTCCACCAGCAGCTCGTTTACGTCTGAACTTTCTGATCCGACAGGAAGCAGGTCAGAATCTGGACTAGGTTGGATGGACGAGGAGTCCAGAGGTGAGATCCTGATGATCAGCCGGCTGGACGTGAAGAGAAGGATTTACCTGTGGAGGAAAGCTTCTCTTTCAGTGCTGCTCCGTCCTCTTCCTCCTCTGCTGCCTCTCTGTCTTGTGACTGTGAGGATGACAGCTGACACCACTCCTACAAAATAAAAGCCCCAGCTGCTGCTGTGCTGTGGGTTTGGCCCAGTTTGAACTTCCTGTTTGCAGACGTGTGTCCCACAGACATCCAGACAAGTCTGTCTCCTGAACTTGGACTGTTCCCATTGAGCTGGAGGAGGAAGGACGACGTTCTCCAGGATTCAGACCAGGAAGACGTACTGTAACTTTATATTTCTCTACATTAAATCACACTGTATTATATTACACAGAATCATAACCTATCATACTGTATCTTACTGTATGGAATCACATCTTATTTTATTTTGTATCATATGTTCTCTATGTATTAAAGCATTATATTTTTACTGTCTCATATCATATTATGTATCGATCACATTGTATCATTATATTATATTGGAACTCATTATATTACATAACTTATATTAAATTTTTATTGTATCATATTGAATCAAATTGTTTCATATTAGATCATCTATTTATCACACTGTATCATATTTCCTATTATATTTCAGTGCAGAGGATCAAACCTGGGACAGTTTGACTCTGTGGTTTCAGATTGGGTCCCACCAAGCAGCCGACCCAGAACCCAGAACCTCCAGTGGGCTGATCAGCAGTTCTTACCTGACAGAGGAGACAGCACCATGCTCCCCGACCTCTGGACCTCATCGAACTTACTGAAGATCATGTTGAGCCTGCAGGGGCAAACAGACGAAAATCAGGCCTGCATGGTGACCTCAGAGTCCTTTGACAGAATCTAAACGGGTCAAAGTCCCGGTGCAGGAACTCTGAGACGGACGAGACGGCAAACAATCAGAGACAGAGGGTTAGGGGTTAGACAGGAAGAGGAAGACTGATTCTGATCTGAGCTGTGCAGGGGAGTCTGAGACAGAAACACGGGACAATCGGTCCGTTATCAGAGGACAGAGCACAACAATCTGACAGTCAGTCCCTGAACGCACCGTGACAGAGGCAGAGCTAAAACCACATGGTAAGGAGTCCCTGAACGCACCGTGACTGAGGCAGCCCTTTCTTCCCCAGGTCGATTCTCACTCGCTCTCCAACATGGCGGTAGATCTCCACCAGACAGGACATGGCTGCATCACGGACCTTCACACCAACATTGAGACACACAGCAGGAATTTAACTCCATACAGGAGAATTTTATTCAAACTACAGGGAATAAAAGTGTGTTTTCAGTGTTTGAAGTTTAAAGTGTAACTCAGAGGCCTCTGAACTGTAAATTCAGGGTTTTGCTGCTGAAGGCTGACAGATTCTGGCTCCAGGAAGTGAGGCGGGTGGGCTCAGCTTCTTGTCCTGAACAGGAAGTCAGACTCTCGTGATGACAGATATCTGCAGCCAATCAGGATGCAGAAACTCTGAAACCAACCTGACTGTCCAAGAGGACATCAGAGGGCCTGACCCCAGCAGGAAAACAAATCTGATGTTTCCTCACTGCAGTGTTTCTGTTTCACCAGCAGAGGGCGCTCCACCACAAATAAACCCTGATTTACTATTCAACTCTGCGAAAACTGGGAGAAAATGTATGTAACAAATAATTCTATAAAAAATTTACTAATTTATAGAAAAAAATCTGTTTTTTATAGAAAATACTAATTTTAGTCTAATAGTTTTATGAGACTATCACTAGTCTCATAAAACTAAACTTTTGGAAATAATTAACAAAACTTAAAACAATTAGTAAGATACGTAAACAATAATAATAACCATTGAAAATAAATTAAAAAATGTAATAACTAAACTACATTTGGTAAAAAAATAAAAAATAAATAAATAAAACGTGTAACATTTATTTTAAAATCCTACAAATTTAAATTTATATTTGCATTTTACCAAATTGTGTTTGGAAAAATGCATAACAATAATAACTGAAAGAAAAGTTTTAATTTTGTTTTATAAAATAAATAATAAAATATATTTAACAAAATTCTGAGGAAAATTAAATTTGCAAAAAATATATATCATTTTTTTATTGAATAGTAAAAATAATACCTTCCCCCAAAAATTATTAAAATATTTTTAAAATGTCAAGCAATTTGTTAGTAAATAATAATCATAAAATTAATAGTTAAATCAAAAACATACCATAATAATATAAAAAAGAAAATTATGATAGGAATACAGAGATGAAAATAGTAAAACATGGGTGATATTTTAAATGAACCCAGCTCTATACATGCAGCTTGAATTAGCATCATTAGCATCATTAGCTCCTCTGGAGTTAAACTGGAGCTCCAGACCAAATGAAACCAGTTCAGCACTGGAGGAACTGGAACCACTGGGTCGTACCTGACTGGTCGGGTCTCCCAGCAGGTTGCAGATGTGAGGAACAATTTTATTCAGCGTCAAACTCTGAGAGCCAAACCTGGAAGACACAGAGCAGGGCTCTAACACACAGACCGCTTAACTGTCAGAGGTCAGAGGTCAGGGGTCGCCCACTCACACGTTGAGAGTGGAGATGAGGCAGAGGCAGAGCCCCTCTCTGGTCCGGGTGTTCTTGTGCTTGAATCCTCCCATCATGCGCTCCCAGACGTACTGCAGACACACAGCAGGGGGTCAAAAACTCACCTGGACAGGAAGCGGCGTCCAGCTTTCTATCTAGGAAGCTACCTGAGGGTTGGCCGACTGGTCCATGACCTTCAGCAGCAGCGCCTGGTCCTGCTCCCGCACCTGGTCCTTAGAGTCACCCAGCCGGTCCATCAGGCTGGGCAGGACTGGGACGGCACACAGAGAGACAGAGATTATATTATATCTTATGTGTAAGAGGCAACATCTGGAATATTTCTCATGTTTATTAATAAATAAATTTTATCTCAGATTATTTTTGTCCAAATTCCACATGAATCTAAGTTCCAGTTTTTTAAATGTGGCATTACTTACATTTAAAAATTATCACATTTTAATATTATTTATGTTGCACATTTAATTAATTCTATTCATTACTTTTCTTTTTATTTATTTATTTTATAATTATTTTTTATAATTAATGGTGTTTATTGAAATAATTTTTTTATTAAATATATATTTTATAATATCTCATGCCATGCATTGAAATAATCTATTGTAAAATTTTTGTATCATTATTTTGATTATAATTAATGCTAAATATTGAATTAATTTATTCTGTTTTTATCAATTTTATATTTCATACGATTGATGTTATTTTATTCATTATATTTAATCTTTCTTCATATTTCATTCTGTAGATTGATTTTCTAAAATTAATTGTATTGATCTTATTTAATTTACTCTGTATCATTCACCAATTTTTACTCTAAATGTTATTTTACTAAAGGTTCAAACTGATTTTAGTTTAATTTATATTTTGTCACATGTTGGGTATTATTTTTTTACTTCTTATTTTCATATACTATGTATTTATACATTCAGCCCAGTGATAATATTGTCCTCACCTGTTCCCACCTGAGTCCTGAACCTCTCCTGCAGCCGGTCCACCAGAGCCGACAGAACCTCCATCCCCAGCAGAACCACCTGAGAGGAAAACACGCCGACATGAAGCAGGAAAGACCCACAACCCTCCCCAGCCAATCAGAACGCAGCTGAGCCGCTTAGGATTCTGGGTATTGAGCACTGAACTGGAAGAAACGGCTAAAAACAACTACAATTGGACCGAATGACCGGCTTTAAATCAGCGGATTCAGCAGAGGAAGGAGAGGCGAGGCGGCCTGTGGCTGAAACGGGAGATCTGGGTCGGAACCGTGACTGAGGAGGAAGTTCGCTCCGCACTAGAACCGCCACCGGAACCACCCCGCCAGCTTTCCTTGTCTTGGGGTGGACCGGGAGGCTCAATGAACGACTAGTGAGAGTCTCCCTGCTGACACCGTATCAACACATCCGCATCACCTGAGCGCATGCGCTCGGGCAAAGGTGCAATTTTTGGAGCAACGGCTCAAAATTCACGAGATTTTACCGACAAAAACATAAATACCCCCCTGTGGTAAACAGCGGTATTACATGACATTTCTGTACTGCATAAAAAAAAGATAAACATTTCTGCAAAACATATTTATTTCTGGAATAAAAACAGTAGGAAAACCCTGCAAATTTGTTTAGAAACTTATGTTTGTTCTACAAAGAGCAGCTACAATGGATTTTTTTCAGAAGACAAGCAGCAAATGGCCGGGAATCGAACCGTCAACCTGCTCTACCTCTGAGCCATGTGGCGCCACAAAAGCTCAGAAATGTTAAGATTAATTCCACATATTTCTAAGAAAAAAACAACATGTAAGTTGTAAATTTGCTGTGGTAAAAATTTACAAATTTTGGACATCAGAGTATTTTTCTAGAAAATATGCAAAATTAATTGAGAATTTCTGAATATTTTATTAGCAAATTTAATCCTCAGTGACCAATAATTTTTGTTTCCTTCATCTAGAGCAGGGGTGTCCAAAGTGTGGTCAGGGGGCCATTTATGGCCCTTGGGCTGAATTTGAGCGGTCCTAAAAGCAGCCCAAACCTGATACTGATGCAGACTTTTTATTTGTAATCGGGAAAATTTTCTTACGATAGAAAATATTAACAACACAAAGTATTTGTCTTTTTATAAGCAAA
Organism: Poecilia reticulata; assembly: GCF_904066995.2. Classification (NCBI taxonomy): domain Eukaryota; kingdom Metazoa; phylum Chordata; class Actinopteri; order Cyprinodontiformes; family Poeciliidae; genus Poecilia; species Poecilia reticulata. Next base: position 14,715,497 of record NC_088831.1, on the reverse strand, counting down.
GTTTAATAATAAGTAGAAACATGTTTATCCAGATACTTTCCCTGAATAGTTGGCCTAATTTCTATTTATTAAACTTGGATAAATATTAGCAAATGTTTTGAAACAAAATGACCCAAATCCTTTTCTTCTAATAAATTTGTTCAATTGAGAATAAAAGAATTGGAAAACTAAATGTTTATTCTAAGTTTTAGATATATAACTTGAAATGATTAAATAAACCACAGGTGTCAGTAGGTGGCGCTCCAGGAACGCTGGATGTGGCGGTTCTGACAGGTTCCTCCTGTCAGGCTGTGATCAGAGGGAAGGAAACTGGAAACTGGGTCGGGGTAAATTAAGCTCCGAGCCGCTGGGGAGCCACTGGGTTCTACTGGCCCATCAGGCCTGGTTCTGACCCAGCTGCTCATCCACAGTTAGATATGGGCTCAGATATAACTGAGCTGCTTTACATTAATCATCCAATCAGCTGTAATCTGATCTGAACCTCCTTCAGATTCTGATTCATTTAATTCAATAATCTATCAAACCCTCAGCTTTGACGAGCTCTGCTAGTCTAGCTCATTTGTTTTTGTTGCAGTCCTCCCAGAACCAGAACCAATCAGAGTAAAGTGGGTGAATACAAATGCCTGCCACACGTTTCAGTGTTTAACTAGACGATGGAGCGTGTCCTCCCTGCTGACCCAGTTCGACCCGGTGAAGCCCAGTCAGAAACTCACCTTGTAGTTGCTGGAGTTGACCCAGGAGCTGGCCAGGGCGTCCACCATCCTGTCCAGAAGGTTCTGGTCCTGGTCCAGCCCAGGACAGCGGTCCGGGTGGAGCACCAGCTCGGTGATCTCCGGCCCCACCTGCAGCCGCCGGCCCAGGTCTTTCTGCAGAACCAGGTCCAGCAGGTCCTCCATGCTGCTCATCTTCTCCTCCTCATCCTCCTCCATGGCTGGGCTGTCTCCTCTGGTTCTGGTCCGGTTCTGGTTCTGGTTAACACGGTGAGATGTCCTGCAGAGGAAGGATGCTCTTCATTCTCCCTCCAACCTGAAACAAACATTTCCCCCTGAATCTGGACTCACAGGCTGTAGATAAACGCTCATTAACAGCTGGTTGCCAGGTAACCTGCCAGGTAAACACATTAACCCTGAATAAAGACTTGCAGGCTCTAGCTAACAATCTTTATCTGGTTTAACACTAACTAACTGGTCATCAGGTTAACCAGCAGCTGCACAAGTTTTTACCCTGAATCTGGACTCACAGGCAGGACCTAACATATATGCTGCGGTCTGTGGTTTGACACTAACTAACCGCTGGTTAGCTGCTCAACCAGCAGGTTAACCACAGAGCAGCTAGCTGCTAACTGAGCGGCTAACAGCTTCAGTATGAAACACTGCTGTTAGCACCCAGAGCTAACCGGGATACCGAACCTCGCCTGGGGTCCACAGCGGTTCTGTTAGCGGTACCTACCTCTCTGAGTGGGTTAGTTATTTCGTTTTTGACCCGGTAACCGGTTCCCGAGTCTCTCACCGGATGGACCGACCCGATCCCTGGAAAAAAGCAGCCAGGAAAGACGATGCTGCCTCTGGCCACAATCTACCGTTACTTCACTTTATGACCAGCAGTTCCTGTAAAAGTCCAAATACTGACACATGTCTCTGTTTACTCCAGACGAATCTGAACTTAATTTTTACCGTCCGTTTAGGGTAAATACCCGGATGAAAACGGGATTATTTATAAAACTTTAAACATTTTAGCCTGCAGTGAACGGAGCCGCAGAACGACGACCTCTGGTGGTTCAACTGATACACTGCACTCTAAAGGAAGCGGTTAAACTTACCCAGTATGATCGTAAATTATGGCTCATAAAACGTATTAAAATTCATAAATCTCACATGTAGTTTTTGTTATAGTATATTTTCACTGCTGGTTCTGATCCATGTGTGGAAAAGCCCGCTCTAAGGGAGAAATTCTGACCCAACATCTGTTAAAGCTGGAACCAAACCCAGACAAACTATTTATATGCCTTTATTGTCGCTTTTCTTCTCGTCATAATTTATTACAAGTAATAAGTTTGAGTTTTAAAGTTATATTGAGAATAAAAGTCAGAATTACAAGAATAAAAGTCCTAATATGAGTTTTATTCTTGTAATTCTGACTTTATAACTCATAATTACGACTTCTTGTGGGACTTTTATTTTACTTCTGAGATCCGTTAAAGTCCAAACATTCTCTCCCAAGTGACAAAAAATATATCCAAACCTCCAAAACAGATGTAAAAAATGGCATGTATACACATTTTTTTCTATTTTCCACAGCATCAATAATGCTTACTAGATTTTAAGCCTTTAAAATAATTAACAAATACATATTATATTATTATTATCCTCAAATGGGTCAATAATTGCTTGCAACATAGTTTTAAACATATTTTATTACCAGATTGAAAACTGACAGTACTATCGAAAGAGTAATGCGATATTCCTAACAATTGCTGTAAAAATGATATAAAACCATGTTTCCAATTTAAGTTTGTAGTTTTTTTTAAAAATACTTCAGCCTCTCGTGTATTTTGAATATCGGTCATTGATTTTAACCCCTTACAGGTCAGGATGCTCACAGAGTTTCACTGTTTTTACAGAAAAAAACCCCAGAACATTTGAGAGGTATGAAGATTAAAATCAAATGGTAGAAAATGTTCTGATGTTGTGATACCCCAATAAAACCACAGCACTCGGTCACTTCAGTCTCTTCAGACATTTATTCTTCCAACTTTGATAAAACAAAAGTGCAACAGAAGAAATAGTTTCTGATAAAAGAACCAGACCTGAAGGTTAGCATCATTTCATAAGTTCCCCACGCCGTTTCTGTGAAGCATGAGCAGCTTTACAATAATAATAAAAAAAAACAAGACAGAGAAGAACCGAAACAAACACTGAGGATGAGGATTTTACCTTCATACAGAAATAATACTTCAGAGTGGAGGTGAGGGTTCAGAGGGACGGCGGAGTGTAACTGGAGCAGATGCTAACAGATGCTAACAGTAGCGTCTCTGGTTGTAGCGGTGGAGCCTGGAGTGACTTCAGGATCAACAGAGGTCTAAACTACACCACAAATCCTTCAGAGGGAGAAAAACACATGGCAACGCACAAACACATATGGCAACACCAAAAAGTGCAATAAAATCAGCTCAGAGTTAGTGTATGGAAACCCATTTCACCCATAATCATCCCACATGTTAAATAAACCTTCCCCATTTAATTCTGCTGTAATAAAAATGTCAGAAATGGTTTCTAAACTCCAGTGAAACAGATGATTGGTTAGAGCTCAGGTGAGTGCAGATGATCAGTCAGTTAAACATGATGGACTCTGGATCCTGGTTCATCATCTGGGCCATGTGGCGAAGGACGTCCTTCTTGGTGATGATGCCCAGCAGACGCCTGCAGGGACACGGGAAAGTTAGCTAACGCCCTCATTTACATTTATTAGCTCTGGACATTTAATATTAAACATTTTGGGGACCTTTAAATAAGTAGTTATGTGTCAACTTCCCTGTTTTAAAGACTTTAAACATAGAAGCTGTAATATTCTAATTTGTCCTCCAGATGGAGTCGTTTTACCTGTTTGTGGATTTGAGAAAGAATAAACTTTTATTGAGCCAAAAAAACTAAATACTGATCAGTTAATTCTGATTCAGGAGGATTAAAGCATTTATTTCCACTGAAGCCATGAAAAACAGAATAAATTTTCTTTAAATATTTACTCTTTCTGCCTTTCAACAATCAAATTTTTTTTTTATTTTTAATTGCTGCTTAATCAAATTACTCTAGGCTGACCTCTGCTGACCCACAGCAGGACACTACAACTGTTAGTTTTGGTCTCAGAGAAGTTGCGGCAGACTGACCCGCTCCTGGTGACCAGGCACTGCCGCAGGCCTAGTTTGCGGAAGATGTCCACCACCGTCTCCATGGGCGTGTGGTCGGTGACGGTGAAGGGGCTGAGGTTCAGGATGCGACGCAGCTTCAGCGGCTGAGGGTTGCTGGCCGGCAGCTGCGGTGCGTCCTCTGTGAAGTAGACCACGGAGCTGCTCACCACGCCGTCCTGCTTCTGACGGGCGTTTTCTGAGGACAGAAACCATGATGTCAGCATCTAGAAAGAAAAGCTCTTTGCCAGTTGTTGTAACAGACTCACTGATGGCCAGGGTGAGGTCCCTGCGTTGGACGAAGCCAATCAGCCTCTCCGACTCCCTGGACACGACCACAGGGAAGCCGTTATAGTCGGTGTCCTTGATGAGCGTCTCCACGTCCTCCACCGTGGTGCTGTCCTGCGTGAGGACGGCCAGGGGAGGGTCGTTCCGGCGGGGACGCATCACGTCAGTGGCCAGGGTGCGGTGGGTGAACTCGTCCCTGACGTCCAGGTAGGGGTAGCCGTTGAGCTGGATGTGAGACTCATAGATGCCCTCCTTCCCGAAGGCATCGGCCACCCACTTACTGGTGACGGCAGCGGCCATCAGGGGGACAATGTACTCCAACCCGCCGGTGAGTTCGAACATAATGACCACCAAGGAGACGGTCATTCTGGTTACCCCACCTGAACAGACCCAACAGACAGGTAAGACAGGAGCTGGACATGTGGCGTCTTCTGTCCTTGGTGACTCACCCAGACAAGCAGCAGCCCCCACCATGGCGTAGAGTCCTGGTGTGACGCAGTCAGCGCCAGGTCGGCACCAGTTCTTGAAGATAATCCAGTCATGGTGGTGGTATGCCATCTGCTCTACGGCGATCCCAACGATCCGACCAGCAATGGCTCCCACCGCCATGCTAGGAATGAAGAGTCCTGACGGGATCTGTGAAGAGCAACAGAAGCTCTGACTCTACTCCGACTGGGTAGGATAATGAACAAGTGTGAGGAGGAGGAGGAGGATACCTTCATGCCGAAGGTGAAGATGGTGATGACGATCTTGAAGATGAGGGCGAGGGTCAGCTGCCACATGGCGTTGTAGACCCCAGGGCCCGCCGGACGGTCTGGAATGTCGTCCACAGGCCGGCTCATGTTGGGATTGTTGTAGTAGTCGCAGAGCTGCGACGACTCCAGAGCGCCGCAGTCGTTGAAGAGCTCAGAGATGAGCTCGCTGGTGCTGCGCCGGGTGTACGGGTTGGGGTACGCCAGCAGGGCGGTGATTCCTGTCACGATGATCACCTCCAGGACTGGATACTTCCCCAGCTGAGTGGTCTTCCTGCGCCGGCACCAGGCGATGTTGGCCCGGATAAAGAGCGTACCCCAGAGGCCGCCGAACACCCCCAACAGGATGAAGGGGACCAGCTCAGCCATATACCAGGGAGTGTGATACTCCACGTAAAACAGAACCAGGCGGCTGTTTCCAAACGGGTTGATGGAGCGCAGCGTGAAGGCGGCGACCAGAGCGGCGAAGAAGGAACGCCACAGAGTCTTCAGGGGGAAATAATAACTCACCTGCAGGAGACAGCAGACGGTTACCACAGTGAGATCTAAGAATGAAGCAAAGGTGAGTCTGATCTGGTGAAACGGTGAATGACTGACCTCTTCCAGGCTGAACAGAACTCCTCCGATTGGGGCTCCAAAGGCCACCGACACGCCAGCTGCCGCCGCCGCTGATAACACCTGACCACAGCAGGAGGGAGCCATTATTTTACCCAAAGGTTCAGTAAAGCATCTGGGACATTTGTTGACTTGGACCATCAGCTGAATAAAGCAGATCTAATGTGAGGTACCAAAAGATGCTACTTTTTATGAAATACTCTGCATTATTCAGTGAATATTTATAAAAAAGAGGTCAGTAGAAGTAGAACCTTCTTAACTCTATCGTTCCTCATTCTGTGGTCCTTAACATTAATAATTTTCCTGTTTCTTATTTTGTCTGTCATTACTGAGAGTGGTGATACTTTTAGCAATTTTATATTATGCATATTTTATATGAAGTAACTTTTACACTTCCCAAACAATAAACCTGGGTTATAAATATTAAACCATCTGAATTGATTTCTGCCAAGAGATGCTGTATATTCTCACCCGAACAGGAAATGTTTCCACCTCTAAGTATTTCCTCCTTCAGCCCACAGGCTGCAATGTCGACCCCTTGAGATGCCATGAGACCTAAACTATGAACATCATGGCATGGAGTGCATCCCAGTTTTCCATGTCTGGCATATAACCATTCAGTTTAGCTTTTAAACTGGTTCTATTGATCCTGTGTCCAGACAGAGGAATAATCAGTAGCCCAGCATCATGACCTGTTTATTCTGAAGATCCTGCAGCTTCCACTTCTCTTCCTAACATGGCGCCTCCTCACCCTGACTCTCATACTGACAGGAGGAACCACAGAGCTCTGTTAGGTTAAAGCTCATCTTCTGAAGTTGGGATATTTTTCCTCCAACAGGTTCCAGAGGAATCACCTCAAATCAGATGTTGGACTGGATTTTATTTTTCAGGCTTGATATTTATTTTACGATTATTAATAAGTGCTCCCCTGAACACAGCGGTGGTTGATTAGTTAATTTTAAATTCATGCTCTATTAGTTATTTTGGAAATGCACAGAATTGCGCAACACCTTGTAGGAACAATAATTACTGAGACTATTATTTTTGTTGGGTCATTAATTTGAACACATTTTTTTACTTTTTGTTGTTCTTTTGTAAAGTTAAGAGCATTTTGATAAGCGAGTCAGAGGACGTCTTAACGTCTTGGCGGCGTTCAGTTTTTTGTCACCTAATGCTGAGATTGACCTCAAAACCTCCGACGCAGCCCCGACTGCAGACGAATTTAACAGGGGGGGGCATTGACTTATTTTTATTTTTTATTTTTTGGGGGGGAGGGAACAAAAAGAATCTACGAAGTTGAACATAGACAACAGCATCAGTAGCCCACAGGCTACTTGTTAACAAGTTTAAGGTGCTGTATTGTTATTAGGTAGTCATCTTTTAGCTAATATTACCTGCATCCAATCAGTTAATTAGATTGTTTTTTTTTAAAAGGTTTTGTTGGCTCTAGTGGCCTTTATTTGAAGGTAGCTTGACAGGAAGGAGGGTTATGAGAGAGGGGGAAGACATGCAGTGAATGTCACCAGGCTGGGAATTGAGCCTACAACCACTGGCATGAGCACAACCCAGTACATGGACTGCTTTGCCCCTGCGCCACCACAGCACCCCAGTCAATTAGATTGTTCTTAAAATGCTAATCAGTCATGACTCCCAGTGGGAGAACTCACAGCTGCACAGTGAACCTATTGATTTATTACAGCAGACAGCCGTTCCCCTCTCTTGCAGGTTCTGCGTACCCCCGCTAAATCTTTAAGGGGTATGCAGTACCCTGCCGTACCCGCCTACTTTCACCCCTGGTTTTATCCTTGAAACTTTTTATTCGTCTTCAAATGTTTTTCTGAGTTTTGAAGGATTATGCTTTGTTGTGATGCTTCTGCCTACATCTTAACAACTAGTTTCATTTATCATCAGAAAGTTCAGGTTTTATTCCACTTTGGTATCAAAAGTTGAATCAAATCAAACATTATGGATTATTTGTCGTCTTAATTGGACGCTAGCGGGTCGAGGACATCAGAACCAAGCGGCTCACCTCTCGCCTCTTGCCTTCGTTCTTGCTGTACTTGGAGAAGAGGCTGCAGAAGAGGTTTCCACAGCAACAGGCCACATGGACCAGCGGGCCCTCTTTCCCCAGGCTGAGGCCCGACGACACGGCCAGAACCAGGGTGACGGTCTTTATCAGCAGGGTCCACTTCCCCAGGTAGCCCCGGATGATGAACCCGCTCAGGATGGTTTTGATCTGTAGCGGACCAGAACAGAACATTACAGCACCGACCTGAACCACCTGCAGGCATCAGGGCGTGCGGTACCTCTGGGATCCCCGACCCGCAGGCGTACGGGGCGAACACCCGGACCAGCGACACCGCCAGGAAGGAGAACAGCAGGGCCCACAGGATGTAAAGGAAGTAGTTCAGCAGGTACGCCCCGGCGCCCTGAAGGAACACACACCGTCACGGACTGGACCGCAGGCCAGAACCTCCGTTCCTCCTGGACCCATCTCACCTCGGCGTGACCCGTCATCAGCTCAGCCCACTTCTGCCACTGTGGACACTTGTCCCGGTCGGCGAAGGTGGTCTGGTTGGAGGTCCAGCAGCACTGCTCATGGCTGTACCAGAACGCCGACAGGCACACGCCCTCCTTCAGGTCCGTCATCCAGTCCACCGCCAGGTCAATCACCCCGGCCAGCGTACCTGAGGGGAACGGCCCAGTTAGCCGCAACCAAGGACAGCCCAAGGCATAAGCAAACTAAGCGGGCGCTTGTTTTTTTTAGTAATGATTTTTATGTGCTGTTGTGTATTTTACATTAAAAAGTTGTGATTTTTTTTTTTACAAGAATATATATTTGATAATGTATTTAGAAATCATTCTTTATACGGACAAAAAGAAAAAATTAATTGCTCTTGGGTTCCCCCTGGTGGCCGCAGTAGGTCATACTGAGTTTTAACTTTCAATGAGTTGATTCTCATGGTTGGTTTTGAATATTACCGAGGGGTTTTTTGGCTTCAAAACGGTGTGTTTGATAAAGTTTGATGAAAATAATAAAAACTTCTCAATGTTTGATATTGTCTAGCAAAATGTTTTCCATCAGGCAGCATTAATGTATCGATGAGCTGCTCTAAGCTGTAGCTACATGCTGTTTGCTGCTGATCATTTTGTGGCTAAAACAAACATTATTTTTGCATCAATTTATAAGGGATGTGAGACTTCTGTTAAAATCATTTAAGGCTCAGAATCAACCCGGTACCAGTACCGGTACCGGTCCACATTCTCGGGAGATAAAGGATAATAATGTAACCATCACTATCAGAGATGCAATAAGTTTAGCAGGTGTGTGAATCATCTAATCATCTGACTGATGAAATCCACATTATTAACAGAACCAGAGGGGCCCAAATCCAGATTTCGCTTTGGGTACCATGGAGGCTTGGGCTGGCCCTGGGCCAGAAACTTTGGACCAGGCTCCCTCTCTCTGACCAGAGAGTCAAAGAGAGAGAACCGGGTCCTAGAGGGAACCGGGTCAGAGACGGAACCGGGTCGGTCGGTACCAGAGAGCAGGCCGATGAGCAGCATCACCACCCATCCGGACCAGGCGTCCAGCAGGCTCTTGATCAGCTCCCAGATGGACTCTTTGCTTTTACTGGTGATCTGCGGGACAAACACGCACACAGTGAGCGGGTCCACACTGCCCCCACGCACCGAACCCAACCCTCCAGAACCTTTCGGTGCCGGTCCGTGTCTCTGGACTTCTCCCTCAGCCAGTCGATGGTGTGGAAGTCCTCGTAGGTTCCCACGTCCGGGAACGGTTCGTCCAGGAAGTCCATGAGCGTCCCGGCCCCGTTCATCTCCTCCGTGGGAGTGGGAAGGCTGACACCTGTCCACGGAGGACATCAGCAACCTGCACTAGGTACCATGTTGCCATAACAACGGGCCTTACCTTCTGCAGCCGCCATGTTGTCCTCTCCTCTGCTGGACGTGTGGACTAATCCAGGTCCTCCCGTGAAGGACAGCTGAACATCACGCAGGAAATTTACACAAACAAACCCACGGACAGATCAGCAGCGACACAGACTGCCGTACAAGCCCGTCAGATCTCACGATACCTCCGAAATCTCGCGTTACTTCACAAAAAAAGCTTGTTCAGCAGTGAAATCAACAGGAATATAGGAAGTAGTTTATTTTATAGTATTTTAACGTCACAAATTTAATATAAACGTTTGAGTCTGTTGAAAAATATTACCTACCATTATTTTTGCTTTAATTTAAAGTTATAAACAAAAACAGGAAAATAAAATCGAGTTATGTCTGACATCCAGTGGCCACCATCTGCAACTACATTATCATTAATAGCCACAAATATTTAAATTAAGATGAATAAAAACACCTAAATAGGTAGATATTATTTTAGTGTATTTGTAATGAAAAAGAAAATGTCATGATTTCCATATTTATCTAGTTTTTCGATTCAACCTACATTGGAAGAAGCTACTCTTTAGAATTAACATGTTATTTTTATATATTTATTTTTTACTGTAATGAAATAAAAGTAATGGTGCTTTTATTTATTTTGAAAACCAATGCTGCGCTGCTCAGCCAGTGATGTTTGCTTTATTAAAGACGCCAGCCAGCCGATTTAAAGTTCAGAGTAAAACGGATGAACTGAAAAGTGAAGAAAAAGCCTGTAGGTTCAGTTTCACAGCTTCAGGGTTCAGGACAGAAATCACAGTTTATTCTGGAAGTTCTTATAATTCCATACATTACACACAAACACAAAGATTCATATTTAGGAATACAGAAACGATTCAGAGAAAACTTTAAAGTTGTATGTTTTATTAGTTCTTACTGTCCTCTGGTGGCAAACTATCGTAACTACAGATATTCTTCATATTAAGATAATTAATCTTTATTTGTTCTAATTTTCACTTTTATAAAGTCACAATAAAACCTAACATTAATGTTGTTAAGAGTCACTAGAAGTCAAAATAAAACTAAAATTTACTTAGATAAAAATCCTCCCATAAATATCAACCAAGGAAAATGTTGAGAATCATATCTGAAAAATATAAACGTTAAAAACATATTTGTATTAAAATCCAATCAGCTGAGAAATAGAGCATTTAGCAGGATGAAAACTGAGAAAAATTAAGTGTGAGAAGTTAAAGTTTAAAATATTACTAGTAATAGGACTAAATTAAAATTTTAATCCGTTGCTGAGTCTGCAATTAATTTATCACAACTAATCATTGCTGAATTACACTGTGAATAAATTTATCACACATTAAAATTATGCTGCTACTGTTAATATTATTTAAATACTTTTATCTGTTTGAAATGCCTGCAGAAATGGGAAAATTATATGCAGGTGGTGAAAACCTCAGCAGAGTTTAATTTGTTGAGTAAAAGTTTATTGTTTCAGAGAAGAAACTAAAACATTAAAATGCATTATTTCATACGAAAGCTAACAGAATAAATTAACTCGTTCCTATCACTCTTAATATGAAAGTACTCGCCGGATGTGAAAGTAGTATGTAAACACTCTAGTTACCAGCTGTAGTTACCATCATGGTCCACTAGAGAGCAATAACCGCCCTTCTCTGATATTAATAGAACTTAAGTTCGGGGCTCTGCAGCTAAAACATCAACGTAATTCTGACTGTTTCCAGGATAATTCAACATTTCATAAATATTGTCCTAACTTCAGAAACTCAGCATCTTAGCGTCTAAACCTCCATGAAGCCTCTAAATGGAGCCCAGTTTGAATTTGATCTTTATTGATCCAAAGAGACAAACAATATCAGACACTAAATGACAGACATGAGAAAATAAACAAGAGGAAAATCTTGGAGGTCAGAGGTCATCATGATGATCCAGTCAGAGTCTCTTTACACTCAAACTGCTGCAGCTTCAACCTCTGAGGATCAACAGGACACAGAGATCATTCTCTACTTTACAGAGATCAGAACCTGCAGAGAGAAGAAGGATGGAGAGATCAGATCAGTGAATGTTTCCAGCCTCTCTCCAGCAGCAGTCAGTGACGCAGCACATGCAGTAGATGGTTTCCAGGCTACAGTCAGACTGATCTCAGAGCTGTGACCAAGATGAACCTGATCAGTTTTTTCCTGTTGAACTGAGAGAACAAGCAGATCTAAGATCAGATCTGCTGCTGCCACAGTTTGATGAATGAGGACCACTGTCTCTAGACATGTTGGACGGCTGGACGCTGGAGTCCAGCTGGACTTCCTGGAGACATGGACACAGCAACAACACTCATCTTCACACCAACACAAACACAGGAACACAACAAGCTGCTGCTCCTCTGATTGGCTGATTGCCGCCTCTGTGTCTAAGCCTGAACCATTCTCCTCCCACTGAAAAGCTGCAGCTTTACTGGGAACACTGGATCTTTGCTTTGATGCTAACTGGGTTTAGTTCAATACTGTTGACAGCAGCTGGACTCACTACAAACATTTACTTACTTTAGAATCTCAACAAGATCCTTCAGCCGATGAACATCTGACTCCTTCAAGCCATTCCATCTCAGGTCCAGTTGTGTCAGATGGACGCTGTTGGACTTCAGAGCTGAGGCCAGAAAATCACAGCTGATCTTTGACAACCTGCAGCGGAACAATCTGAATAAAGAATAAAAGATTAGCTTAAGCCAACAGGAAAGATTCTCATAAATATTAATGCCAACAAGCTGCTGCTTTAATAAAGACCTGTTGACTTCAGCTCTTAAACTCTGTCAGCTCCATCAATACAAACTCAGCTTCTGCAGCAAATCATTCAAGTTTCACACAAAACTAACAAGTCAGGAGGAAATATCATCAAATGGAGATTAATGCATAGAAATTAAACTATTTTAATTATTCAATAGCCAGAAAAAACATGAAGTCGTGGAGAATATTTAATGTCAAACTGACTGTAGGAGCAGAACCAGAACCAGAACCTGGTACTGGGTCATGTTGTTTTGGAGGATTTTAGTCAGCAAAATCATTCCAGGTTCTGATCAAAGTGTTGAAGCATCAATCATTGATTATAGATTTGTTCCTGTCAGATTCCAATAGCTGGAATTAATTTTTCTATACTGGGCTGAATGACCTTTGACCTGCTTCACATGAGGGGGATTTCTACACACTGGGGGTCCGAATGCTGTCCTGTTCTGACCTCAGACCAGCGGGTCCAACTCAGTTACACAGAGGGACTAAATTAAACTCTGGATCCAAGTCCAGGAACAAACTCAGAAAATATTTATTAGAACAGAAGATATAAACTTTGATTTTCTGATCAGTTATATATAATTATTCACAGAAATATCAATAATAATATAATTAGAATACCTCAGAGTCTCTAATCTGCAGCCTTCAATCTGTAGAAAACCACAGAGCTCCTTCACTCTAGAATCTCCCAGATTGCTGTAGCTCAGTTCAAGTCCTGTCAGATGGGTCGGGTTGGACTTCAGAGCTGAGAGTAGAGAAGTCCAGCTTGTCTCTGATCAACTGCAGCCCCAAAATCTGAATTAGGAATAAAATATGTGAGTTGAAGCCAGCAGAATGCAGGTTAAAATTGAAATATGAACAAATAAATAATGTAGAAAATTCATTTCCCTGAATGTAAAAGTCTCAGAAGCATGATGTCTAACATCTGATCCAATCAAACTGGTTTAAAGAGTCTTTGTTCCAGTGTGCCGGATGTGTGCATGGATCCCTCCATGTAAAGTGTGGGGTTCCCCCTTTGGAAAGTTTGAGCAAACAATATAAACATCTAGACACTTTTTTTTTCCAAAAATACTGATAGGGATTTTTTGGTATTATCATTTTGTTGTTACTTTAGTTCATATTCAGTCTAATGTTAGTCAGTGTAAAGTGTTCTCTTCTTTAAACTGTATGTGTGAACTGACCTGGAAGTCACAGCTGCCTGTTATCTTCATGTGAAACAGTTTGACCGAGATTTGAACCGGGCTCAGATCATGGGACAGATGTTAAATTGTTTTACGACCTTTGCTGTGTTTAGGTAAAATGTTTTACGACCTCAGCTGTTTCCTCCGCTGTCTTATCTTGCCTATCCTCCCTCTTTGAAGTTTGATAATAAAAGACAAGCTCTACCCAAAGATTGGCAGAACGCTCTGTGAACGGCTCGGAGGAGCTGACAGAGTTTTTCTCCTTCTGCAGAAGTCGGCTAAAAACTCATATACGTTGTCTGTGGTTCTCTTTTTCCATGTAGGTTTCAGAAAATACCTAACAAATACTTACAAAAATATATACATGTAGTTTGTCAAATATTGACAATACCAAACAGATATGAAGAGGTAATTCATCTATCAACCCAACATAATTTCTGTACCAACTTCTTGCTCCCAGAAACTGGTCCACCTTAGAAGAATTTGAGAGTTAGGTGAAGTGGGGAAGAGTGGAAGAGCAAAACCATATCTGAGGTCAAGCAAAACGACCGAGTATAGGTGCACACAAAATCACACTAGAAACTTAACCTATTCCTTGACGAATGAGCCATCCAAGAAATAGTATTTTCAAAAAACAAAAAACAAACAAAAAAAAACTAAACAAAGGACAGCACCCTTAGCAAACTCAAAATGTGGCACCCATTGTCTCACAGTGTGCATTTAAGAAGGTAACCGTATGAGCTGCCTGACAAGTCACCTGGGCGCAAGAGCAAAACCAGCACTCCCAGAGAGGAATCAACACTCTGTTCAGCCATCAATATAATGTGGGATAGAAATAGAGGACCATCACTGAGAGGCAAGAACAAATGTCCTGTTTTTCCGTCTTCTGTCTCTCTGACAGGCACAGACTGAGAGCGTGTCTTAAGACTAGCAATGAATGTACCAGTAACCTCGTGCTCATCACAACTGTTCACCAGCGCATTTAGCTTTCTGACAGGCTTTCAGACAGGCTCCCGTGCATGTGGGAGTGAGTCCACATGCACGCACCCACTAGGTCGTTACCTAAAATCACCAAAACGCTCTTAATAGGCAACCTCCCCACAGAAGAGTTCACACTCCAGATGTAGTCTGTGAAGGGGAACATGTATAATATTAAAACTGATATCGCACACAGGAACACAACTGCCCAACTCAGAATCCTTGGATAGAGGCAGCACTTCAGCCCAATTATAAGGGTCACATCCACCTGTATCTTGAAGTAATTTTACAGGCACATTCCTACGACTATCTGCCAGGGATACATAACCCTCTCTTAAAAAAGACAGATAGGATTCCAGAGGTCCTGCAAAAACATTCTTTTTCTGCGGACTGACACAGGTGGGCACAGGCGCAGGCAAACAAGAAGAGTAAAATGAACATATTATTGTTTGCATTTTGTGAATATTATATTAATGTAATGTATTCATGTACAGTCAAATGCCAGCTAGTCTTATAAGGTCCTGGTGCAGATTATTCTGACGCTGGCAACATGTAGATACTGAAATCCGATTGGACGGAACATCGTTAATCCATATAGACATATACAGGAATCCAAGAGAGATATTATAAGAAAAGAGCATAGACTTTTGGAAGTAATTTAATAATATTAATTGAAAAAGAATTACAGTTTAGGTTGTAGATATAAGATAGGGATTCGAATAGTGCTAAGGCCTCGCAGGCCCTAACCACTTGATGTATTGCTGGGGTTCAACCCTGGTTATGATGGTCAACAAAGACTTTGAAAATCTTAGAAAAATAAATTTTATTTATTCCCTAAAATGGTTTTAGAATATCTGACAAGAACACAACAGTAGAAATGAACTACTGGTGCAGAGTTTTTGGACATCAGGAAGACTTAATGATGAATGGTCGACACAACTGACCTGCTCAACACAGATCATCTACATGAGTAGGTGGGCTCTCTGAATGAAATTTAGTTATTTCAGATTTAGAAGTTATTCTGTTGCCATTGTTGTTTATCATTGGATTCTAATTTAGAATAAAATTTCAATAAAAAGTACAAAATATAGTTTAAAAATTTTTTTTTAGTAATAATTAGTAATTAAGTTCTGTGACACTGATATTTTTTCAAATATTTTATTTTGTTCTAATGAACCAGAAGTGGTGTGAGTGCTACCAGTTGAACAACCCTGCTCTAGAAGGTCCCAGTCTGGATCAGTTGGACCCAATGTTGAAGACGACTGCTGGCTGGACAGACGTTCAAAAGACAGTCGTACACACACTCCAGAAGATCATATGTGTTCAGTGTTTGCTGATGGAGAACCCCAGAGCTCAGATTCTCTGATTCTCTGTTTAGGTATTTGAATGGCTGAAATGATCCAAAGGATGAAGGACGTAGTCAGAGGCCAAAAACATCCAGAATCAACTTGAAGAAAGAAGAAGAAACAAGAGGACAATAGTGCTGAATCAGCATTCATACAATGAAAACATCTGGACTTACCGAGCCTTTCTGCAGTTCCTCACAGCTGGAACCAGTCTCAGTCGTCCTGGTTCTGATGTGTTGTACTTCTCCAGGTCCAACTCATCCAGAACCTCTGATACCTGCAGCATGAAGGCCAGAGCTGAACAGTCAGTCACTGAGAGTTTCTTCCCTGAATCCAGCAGCCGTTGGATCTCCTTATAAAATGAGACGTCGTTCATCTCCACCAGAGAGTAGAAGATGTTGATGCTTCTGTCAGCAGAGATTTTATCAGTGTTCATCTCCTTCAGGTTGGTGATGATTCTCTGGATGGTTTCTGGACTGTTCTCTGTCTGACCCAGCAGATCTTCTAAGAGTCTCTGGTTGGACTTCACAGTGAGACCATGAAGGAAGCGGACAAACAGGTCCAGGTGGCCATTTTTACTGCTGAGCCAATTTTTCTAGAGACTCAACCAGCTTCCTGTTCTCTTGATCTTCTTCAGCTCCATCTTCATACTTTTCCTCCTTGATTGTGAGTTGAAGCAGCAGGAACTCTATGTACATCTCAGTCAGGGTCTTGGGCAGCTCTCCTCCCTCTCTGGTCTTCATCATTTCCTCCAGAACTTTAGCAGTGATTCAGCATAAAACTGGGATGTGACACATGATGTGGAGACTTTTTGATTTCTTTATGTGAGAGATGATGCTCTTGGCCTTATCATCATCATCTCTGAATCTCTTCCTGAAGTACTCCTCCTTCTGGGGGCCAGTGAACCCTCTGACCTCTGTTACCATGTCAACCCATTTTGGAGGGATTTGATTGGCTGCTGCAGGTCGTGTGGTTATCCAGAGGAGAGCAGAAGGAAGCAGTTTCCCCATAATGAGGTTTGTCAGCAGAACATCCACTGAGCTGGACTCTGTAGAATCAGTCAGGATCTCCTTGTTGTTGAAGTCCAGAGGAAGTCGACTCTCATCCAAACCATCAAAGATGAACAGAACCTGGAATGTTTCAAAGCTGCTGATTCCTTTGGTTTTAGAAAATAATTTATGAATCAGTCCTAATAAGCTGAACTTTTCTTCTTTCAGCAAATTCAGCTCTCTGAAAGTGAATAGAAATATAAAGTCAATGTTCTGGTTGGTTTTGTCTTCAGCCCAGTCTAGAGTGAATTTCTGTGTTAACAGTGTTTTCCCAATGCCAGCCACTCCCATGGTCATTACTGTTCTGATTGGTTGATCTCTTCCAGGTGGGACTTTAAAGATGTCTTCTTGTCTGATTGTTGTTTCTTGTTTCCTGGATGCTGTTTCAATCTCTCTGACTTCATGTTCCTGGTTGACCTCTCTAGTTAACCCCTCTGTGATGTGGAGCTCTGTGTAGATCTGGTTCAGAGAGGTTTTATTTCCAGGCTCGGCAACGCCTTCAAAAAAATGTTGGAACATGGTCTTCAGAGACACTTTAAGGTCACGCTGACACTGACCAACAATATCTGAAGAGAAAAAGGGGAATAAAACCAAACAATATAAAACAATTTTGTGATATTCTCAGAGGGGTTTGAGCATTGATTTCTATGAAGGAAACATAATTCAACATTCACAGATGGCTATTTTCTACCAAAGTGTCTAAACCAGAATGTCATTCCAACTTTAAATATAAAATTAATATAAAATTTAATTTGTGATTTTCTGAAGAAATCTCAGTCTTGAGCCCACTGAGGTGACAGATAAAATAAATACAATGTTGAAACCTGGTTAAAAACTCTGCAATGTAACAAGAACTGCAAACAAGGAACTAACTGTACAGAGATTATTATAAGAAGTTTCACTCATTAAACCTCTTTCAGGGTTTTCATGCTAAAAGCATATTTCTGTAAGAGCCCAGATGAACATATTCATTTGCTGAGCTGGAAAACCATTAAACTGACAAAAACTAAGAATTATGTTTTTCATAAACATATCATGACTTTCTGAAAATTGTGACACGGTGCAGAAAGCTGAAATTTTTCCTAGTGAGCAGCACTAGAAGTAAAGATACAGCTTTTTATAGTCACAACCACTATAAGGAACAAACTCATCCCAAAGGAACACTGTCGTTCTATTGGCTGGAATGGTTGCTAGGCAACATTGCTCTTTGATATGAGAAGGAGCCTAAACAATTCACAAGCAGGGAAGAGAGGTTTTTCAGCACTGCTCTGATCTGTGCAGATAATATTTACATATGATGAGTATTCATCATATGTAATAAAACATATGATGAATATGTTTTATTACATATTCATCTGAGCATGTCACGCTCAGATTTTCTGCAAGAAGCAGAAAATCTGAGCATGACAAAGATTTGAGGGAGAACAGAGACGATTTCAAAAAGAGCAGAAGTTTTAAGTGCAAGAAAATAAAATCCAGTTTTCAAGTTGAAAACTTGAAAACTGGATTTTCAAGTTTGGCTGATTGGCTGATGGAGTCATGTGACCAAAGTGTCAAGTTGGTCACCATTTCATTCATTAGTTCTTGCTGACTGCCACTGACCTCATTTTCCTTGACAAAAGGATCAAAACGTTTTACTTTCTTCCTCTGCTTACTAATTAGTTTTTAATGGCAGAATAAGGAGATTAACTCTCAGCTGATAGACAGTTCCACTAGCAGAGAATAAAAATGTTCATCCTCACCTGAATATTTCCAGCTGAGAATGGAAGAGTGGACGACTGATTCTCCAGTCGTGTGTCATATTTATGGAGTTTTACATGCATAGCTCCACATTAAAAGCTCCCTCTATGCAAATTCAGTGACTTAGTGTCGTTCCAATATATATGACAAATATTTTTTCTCCTATTTACTGCAGAGTATTTCCAGGTACATCCTATCCATTGCTATGGGTTCCTGCCTGCTTAATCTAACCTGTTATTGGTGTTTTCTGTCTGTGATGGCGTGTGAAGTTTATCGCTCCTCCCCAGGTGATTTCAACACAGCAGATCAGAAAGCCAGTATATCGCACTGTTTTTCAGTGTTGTCAGTTTGGCAATGAAATATGAACATAAGCTGCTTGAATGGCAGAATTTACTGAGATGTTGTGTCACTTGTTCATGACACAACCACCAGACAGAAGAGGAAGGCTTCCTCTTCTGTCTGGGTGGAGTAATTCAGACTCTGACACAGAGCAGCTGTTTCCTCTGCATTTTATTAAATACAATTTATCACCTTTCACATAGTCCTTTTAATTTTATTTTCTTTATTTTGTGTGCATGCTATGTTATTGTCTGAGGATAAATGCGGTTCGGTATCATCGTTTACATTTAAACAATAAAATATTAAAATAATGAAAAACATCGATTTGTTGCTTCTTGGTCTAAATAATAATGAATGTAGTCAAATTTCAGTGTATGTAATTGCGTTTTGACTCTTTGGAGTTTGACGTTGTCCACAGAAAAAGTTTGCGTAGCTGCTGCAGACTTTCACGCCAGCGAAAAAATGTGCATATATTTACGCAAACTTTGACACAAAGTTAATTTTTATACACACCGACTTGTGCGTAAAATATGGCACCGCACATTTTTTGTGCGCACGCAGCTTTACGCATGAGGCCCCTTGTAATTTTGTTGAGCAACCAGCATTTCACACCATGAAGAACACTTAGAGGTGATGATCTCAATAATCCACAATTTCCAGTAAGATTTTCATTGCTTTTATTTGCACAGCTTAGCAGGAACAGCTCACAGTAAGAAACAGAAAAAAGTACATAAGTTGCAAAAATGACCAAGTTATCTTCCTCTTAAACTGAGGTTGAGTGAACTTTTTAATAAATTTGCAGAAAACAGAGAGAGAGAGGCTCATACCTTTTCCTGGGTTGATTTATTTGTTCTTTGTGTAAAAAACATGGTAAACATCCAATATTCCCCAGTGGACAGATGTAGCCCCAAATATCTAATTGAAAATTCTTCAACTTGTTCTTGACAAAACCTGAGAAAGTTCTTGGATCCAACAAAAGAAAACCTCAGCGTGAAGCAGCAGTCTGGAGAATGAATACAGATTGTGAACCCTCATCTGTTGGCTGGTGGGTCGGCCTCATCAGGACTGCAGTTCTTCTCTCCAAACCCTGAAGGTCGTCACCATCTCTTCTCCATGTGAACACAATGTCTGCCCCGAGACAGAACCCTGAACATCAGTCAGTGGTTCTGCTTTATGCTGTTTTGCCTACGTAACTTTTCCCTTTAACTGATCAAGTCTCCCCTCTTTACTGGAAGATTCCTCATTTTGCCGTTGAAACTGTTGTGAAAGATTCTTCCTGCAGCCCCCAAACTCTCTGTCCACAAGAACTTCCTCTTTTCTCACAACACATCTGTTCAGTTCCTCATCTTACTGATTAATGTTTTAAACATTTGCAATCAGAATATCATATAAGTAACAAATACTTACTTTCTACATCACATTACTTTCCATTATTGATATCATTGTTCAATATTAATTCATTATTGATATTTGTAGCATTTGTAAATCAAACCCAGAAAAAACTCAATAAAAACAAATTGTCATTTTAAAGTGCAGAAGAACAAGTTAAAGCCCCTTCAGTTTTCTTTACAGTCAGAGCTAACTTGTTGCTGCTACATGGAGGAAGAACTGAGGAAGAGGACAAAAACCCAGAATATTGGCCCAGGGGTCAAAGGTCAAAGTGGTCAGCTCCAGTATCCCCAGCTGGTCCAGAACAACATGACCAGTGATCTCTCTTCACTAAAACAACAGAGCAAACTAAATAAACTCAGCGTTGCTTTAAGAAGAGTAAGAAGCCAAGATGGCCGCCTTTCCTGCTGCTCCGTCTTCACTCTCTGCAGTCCCAGCAGGAAGTGGAGACTCTTTCAGAAGAAGTGGGTCTGCATGCTGGCTACAAAGGCTGAAAGCATCAGAGATCTGTGAGCGAACAGCACGGCGTTCTTGACTCACAGAGAAACATAGTGAGGCAAAGCGACCAGAACAGCTTCAATTCATGAAGCTCTATGAAATATTCAAGGTCAACAAAGTGACGTCAACATACAAACGACCTGCAGCAACAAGAGAAACGCACAAGTTTAGAGAGTCAACCTGAAATGAACAGAGCTGGATTTAACAGCCGCCCTGATCTGCTTTCAGGTTTACCAACTGATCCATCTGAACTCCCAGAATGCACCAGGTTCATACATCAACATGGCGGCACCAGGTCCAGTTCTGGTTCTGCTCACTGACCTCTTAGTCTCCTCTAGCCTGCACAGCTAGAGGTAGGCCACTTTCTGGAGCGACAATGATGCTGATCAAATATGCTGAGGTCTTTTAAAATAAAACACTGTAAATAATAATACTGTTGTAGTTTGATAACTAGCTTAACTAAGAAATTTGGAGGAAAAACAAGAGTTTTGATTAATTAAATGGTTCTCATGTATTTTATTTAAACATCTTCAGTCTGCATAACTAAAAAATATCCTTTTGCCTTAATCAGAAGCTTAAAAAACCTCAGATCAGATCAACTGAGCAGCATGTTTCTGTATCTGTGCACTATCAGCTGCACACAAAAAAACCCACAAAAAAATGTAATTAAAAACTTAATTGGAGCTATTATGGAGCTAAAAAAGTAAACCACCAAAAATATTTGACATAACACTGAGAATCAACGACTGTAATGCAAATCTTCATTATTTACAAATTTTACAATTACTAAAAAGATAAAAAAAATAAAATCATATAAATAAATATATAAGATCATATAAAGTGATTGATGTTCCTGAAAACTGCTCTAAATGTTTCCGTGGGACATCCAGGTCTAAACTGGTTAAACTGGTTTCTGTGATGGAAGCTGAAGTTTCCCTGCAGTTTCCAGTAAAGCATCTTTTTATCTGTGGAGCTTTGAGGAACATTTTCATGTCAGCAGCAGAAGAAGAAGCAGCAGAGAAAAGAGGTTTGAAGTGTCTTTCATGATTCAAAGCTGAACTGAAAATGATTCCCATGTTTCCATTCTCAGATCATTTCTGGTTCCAGGATGAAAATGAATCAGAGAGAAAAAAGATCAACTTTCCAGTTGAATCCAGTTCAGATCAAAACTCCATGAAGCCTCTAAATGGAGCCCAGTTTGAATCGGATCTTTATTGATCCAAAGAGACAAACAATATCAGACACTAAATGACAGACATGAGAAAATAAACAGGAAGAAAATCTTTGAGGTCAGAGGTCATCATCATAATCCAGTCAGAGTCTCTTTAGACCAGTGGTCCCCAAAGTCGGTCCTCGAGAACACCGGCATCCTGCATGTTTTAGTTCTCTCCCGGGTTTAGCTCACCTGGATCAAATGATGGCTCATTAGAGGCCTAAGAGGAACATTGACATGCTGGAAAGGTTGTTACTATCACCAGGGAGAGAACTAAAACATGCAGGATGCCGGTGTTCTCGAGGACCGACTTTGGGGACCACTGCTTTAGACTCAAACTGCTGCAGCTTCAACCTATGAGGATCAGCAGGACACAGAGACCGTTCTCTACTTTACAGAGATCATCAGTTCCTCCACCTGCAGAGAGAAGAAGGATGGAGAGATCAGATCAGTGAGTGTTTCCAGCCTCTCTCCAGCAGCAGTCAGTGACGCAGCACATCCAGTAGATGGTTTCCAGGCTGCAGTCAGACTGATCTCAGAGCTGTGACCAAGATGAACCTTATCAGTTTTTTCCTGTTGAACTGAGAGAACAAGCAGATCTAAGATCAGATCAGCTTGAACCATTCTCCTCCCACTGAGAAGCTGTAGCTTTACTGGGAACACTGGAGCTTTGCTCTGATGCTAACTGGGTTTAGTTCAATATGCTGACAGCAGCTGGACTCACTACAAACATTTACTTACTTTAGAATCTCAACAAGATCCTCCAGCTGCTGAACATCTGAATCCTCCAGGTTGTTGTTTCTCAGATTCAGTCTGGTCAGATTGATGCTGTTGGACTTCAGAGCTGAGGCCAGAAAATCACAGCTGATCTTTGACAACCTGCAGCCAGGCAACCTGAATAAAGAATAAAAGATGAGCTGAAGCCAATAGGATGCAGGTGAACCAGTTAATCCAACAGAACCAGTTAAAGATTCTCATGAATCTTTAACTGGTGCTTCAATAAAGACCTGCTGACTCCAGAACCAGAACCAGAACCTGGTACTGGGTCATGTTGTGTTGGAGGATTTTAGTCAGTAAAATCATTCCAGGTTCTGATCAAAGTGTTGAAGCATCAATCATTGATTATTGATTTGTTCCTGTCAGATTCCAGGAATTCACTTTCCTAGACTGGGTTGAATGACCTTTGACCTGCTTCACATGAGGGGGATTTCTACACACTGGGGGTCTGAATGCTGTCCTGTTCTGACCTCAGGTCAGCAGGTCCAACTCAGTTACACAGAGGGACTAAATTAAACTCTGGATCCAAGTCCAGGAACAAACTCAGAAAATATTTATTAGAACAGAAGATATGAACTTTGATTTATGATCAATTATATATAATTATTCACTGAAATATCAATAATTATATAATTACATACAGCAGTTTCTCCAGTCTGCAGCCTTCAGTCTGTAGAAAACCACAGAGCTCCTTCACTCCAGAATCTCCCAGGTTGGTGTTGCTCAGGTCCAGTTCTGTCAGATGGGTCGGTTTGGACTTCAGAGCTGAGAACAGATTAGCCCAGCTGGTCTCTGACAAACTGCATTCCCACAATCTGAATAAAGAATAAAAGATGAGCTGAAGCCAACAGGATGCAGTTAAAACTAAAATATGAACAAATAAATAATAAAATGTAGAAAATTAATTTCCCTGAATGTAAAATAAACATGGTGAACTGATTCTAACATCTGATCCAGTCAAACTGGTTCAAAGAGTCCAAACCAGCAGAACCAGAACATTTGATCAAAAAACAAACTCAAAGTTTTTCTAAAAGTTTCTCAGGATCTTAAACTCAGTCGGATGTTTTTTCTCTCCATGTTTCCTTACAGTCTCAGTATCAGCTGACTGCTCTGTACCATCATTTATCATCAGATATTTTATGTCTCCAGTTTTTGTTCATTAATCTATTAATGATGTTTTTCTTGCTGGTTGTATTTTAACTGCAGCTCATTGCTAAGTATGACAGATGTAAACGGTTTATTTTAATCCATCTAATTCAGAGTTTTACAACATCCATTACAGCTCAGATTCTGAAAGTTGATCATTTTCTCATTTTGTGGTGATTCAGTTTCTGAACTATCAACTAGAAAATATTGAGTCTTTTCTCTGTCAGATTGATTTGGGTCATTTAGTTCAAGTTCTGAATCCTTCATCAGAGACGCTGCAGAAATGGGAACATTATCATAAAGGAACAACCTGATTGTGAAGATGAATCATTTTTAAATCTACTTTCCAGGTGAACCACATGAGAATGATTTCAGTAACTGCTGAAGCTTGTTGCACACAAAGCTTTACAAAGGTAAGATCTCACTTCCTGTCCTACAAAATAAGAGCTGAATCAAGATGTTTGAACTAAATGACTTGAACACCATAACCTTCACAAAGTCAGTATTTACTGCAGGACTGTTAATTAATGATCTTTATATTATTTCTGTCTCCTTCATGTCCAGGAACTCTGCCAGTAGACTGTGATCATCCTGATAGAGTCTGACTGTCAGAACAAACTCAGATTTCCTCTGGAAGCTGCTCTCAGTGGTTTGGAGGACGACTGACTTGTAATTTGCTCCATCAGTGGAATTGACACTAAAATGGAAACTCATCACTTGCTTCCATGTTGTTTTGCTTCCTGCCAACATAAAACTCCTGCATGAGCTGCAGCTCCATATGAGCAGGCAGTCAAGTCCCCAGAAAGTTTCCCTGTTTCTAGGAACCATTTAATCCAGAGTTGGTCGACTTTCTCTGTCCATCTCTGTCAGACTGTGAACCTTTAGTCTGAGCATGTGCAGAACCTCTCCTAACACACCTGGTCCAGATTCATGTGCTGCAGTCTCTGCTGGTTCTGATGTCTGGACCAGAAAACTCATGTCCTGAAGAACCTGCAGCCTGTTGAGCTCAGAGAAAAACTCAGTGGTCTGGATTTTTAAAAATGAAGCTAAAGTTGGTTTCTGATTGAAGCTTCTGATTCAGGAAATGGATAAACGGCAATTCCACCTAATTATTCACTACAACCAGCATCTTTAATCTACTCTAGTTAAACATTAAAACACCTGGAATCTTTAAACCTGGACTAGATGATTATCAACTAATAGCAGAATATTTAAAACTAAGTGTGGGATTACTGGATCTTCAATAAAGGGAGATTTTCATTCTCTCTCTCTCTCTCGTTTAGCATCTTGACCTTTGACCTGGTTCACATGAGGGGGATTTCTACACACTCGGGGTCTGAATGCTGTCCTGTTCTGACCTCAGACCAGCGGGTCCAACTCAGTTACACAGAGGGACTAAATTAATCTCTGGATCCAAGTCCAGGAACAAACTCAGAAAATATTTATTAGAACAGAAGATATGAACTTTGATTTATGATCAATTATATATAATTATTCACAGAAATATCAATAATTATATAATTACATACAACAATTTCTCCAGTCTGCAGCCTTCAGCCAGTAGAAAACCACAGAGCTCCTTCAGTCCAGAATCTCCCAGGTTGTTATTGATCAGGTCCAGTCCTGTCAGATGGGTTGGGTTGGACTTCAGAGCTGAGAACAGAGACGTCCAGCTGGTCTCTGACAAACTGCAGCCCAACAATCTGAATAAAGAATAAAAGATGAGCTGAAGCCAACAGGATGCAGTTAAAACTAAAATATGAACAAATAAATAATAAAATGTAGAAAATTAATTTCCCTGAATGTAAAATAAACATGATGAACTGATTCTAACATCTGATCCAGTCAAACTGGTTCAAAGAGTCCAAACCAGCAGAACCAGAACATTTGATCAAAAAACAAACTCAAAGTTTTTCTAAAAGTTTTTCAGGATCTTAAACTCAGTCGGATGTTTTTTCTCCCTCCATGTTTCCTTACAGGCTCAGTATCAGCTGACTGCTCTGTACCATCATTTATCATCAGATATTTTATGTCTCCAGTTTTTGTTCATTAATCTATTAATGATGTTTCTTGCTGGTTGTATTTTAACTGGGCGTTTCCACCTAATGTTTCACTACCTTCAGTAACTTTAAACTCTAGTAAAAAAACTACAACATCTAGACTCTCGATTATTATCAACTAATAGCATAATATTTAAAACCAAGTGTGTCTGATTTGTGGAACTTCAATGAAGGGCGATTTCATTCTTTTTGTATGTGGACCACCTGAGAACTGATCTTCTCCTTATCAGAAATGTCCATTATTTTTGCTGTTATATTGAGTTTTAGTTTTTTTGTTTACTCTCATAAAGGATGCTGAAGGTAGTGGAAAAATTAGGTGAAATCACCCTTTACACATTTCCCGAATCAGAAACCAACCAACCAACCTTAGTTTTTTTCAATCAGTGTTTGCTCCATCGAATGCATATGAAAGTAAATATGTGCCATCAGAATTTGAATAAAAAATGCATCTGAAACTTGAATATTTGTGATTTCTTTTTCAATTTAAAAAAAAAATCAGTCATATTGAATACCAGCATCATCGAGGTCAACGACCATGGAGGTGAACAATGGAGTTCACAGTCCCTCCTTGAAGCATACAAGGCAGCCATACTAGCTTACTACATTAGCGGTAGCATCTCCTGGAAAATTAGTGGGATTTCTTTTTGAAATAAAACACAGGGAAATCGGGTGTGGGACAGCCAAGAGAAGGGGGGAGAGGGTTGGGGTCTAGGAGGTAGCGAGAACTAATATGCCAGCATTACATGGTGTAAGATTAACAACGGACCAAACCCGTGTTTTAAATCAAGCTTTAATATCATGTATCAAACTTCATGCGCAAAATAAAATATACTAGAGAAATATGAAAGCATTAAATTAACCGTTGGGTTTGCGTTCACCTCCATGGTCGCTGGCCTCGGTGAAGCTGGTATTTCTTCAATATGACGCTCGCGTCATGTGATTGGCTGGGTGTTGAAATCTGACAACGATTGCTAATGTCTGTGACCTGAAGTAACCATGCCATTTTTGTACAGCGAATTTTTAGACGCTGAATTTGAGACAGCAAATTTGAGCAAGTTGAATTTTTAGGACACTGAAAATATTGCATTTGAATTTTTAAAAGTTGAATTTGTTTATATGCTGAATTTTTTAACACTGAAAAGAAAACATTGAAAATTTCATCACTTTGAAATAGAAATGTGAATTTTTTTAACAAATGAAAATTGCAAACATGTACAAATAATGACAGAATTTTTTTAAATTGGAAAAGTAAGCGCAAATATACAACATTCAAGTTTCAGATGCATTTTTTATTCAAATTCTGATGGCACATATTTACTTCCATAAATGCCTCTCTTATTCTTCAGGCCAGTGGTTTTCATCTAATATGTATATATATATATATATATATATATATATATATATATATATATATATATATATATATATATATATATATATATATATATATATATAACAATTTCTTTTTCATTGTTAAAACTATTTGTAGGACTGAATTATTTTTCTTCTGCCAAAGTTCATCTCTCTACAGAGTTAGATTTGTTTCACAATTATTCAATAAAAAAAAAAAACATGTCAAACAAAAAAAATCTTAAAAACTTTTTAATCAAAAATAATTTTTTACGAAACAAAAAATTTTTTAAAGATTTTTTTTGATTGAAGTCACCAATTTTTTGATTGAAACTTTTTTTTTTGGTTGCAACTTTTTTTTTTGGTTGAAGCTTCTCTTTTTTGGTTGAACTCGTTTTTCTTGCTTATACAACTTTATTTGCTTTGGCGAAGCTGACATGAACATTCTGGGCGGGGCTTAAGGATGAGAAATTTAAGACGTGTTCCAATTGGTTAGCGCTGACTAAAGCGGATGACTCCCTGAGCCCGTACCAAAGGGCCCGGTACCCCATACTCATGATAAACAGCCCTTTACTTTAAATTTTGATCACCACATTTTAATATGAGTTAGCATAGCTTTAGTTAGCATAGCTTTAGTTAGTGTAGCTTTATCTAGCATAGCTTTAGTTGCCATAGCCTTGTTCTCTCTCTCTCCTAGCAGCCTGATTGAGATTTATTCTGTTTTCTGCTGGTTATTTGTTTGTAGTTTCAGTTTAAAGTTCCCAGTTTAGTGACCATCAACTTTATTGATCCAGTAATTTAACTGTAAAGTTGGGCTGTTGTGTTAATAAATTATTTTACTCATTTTTGTTAATCAAAAACATTAAAATGTTTTTGATGAACATTTGAATCATTTCTTTAAATATATTTCTTTTAAAAAGAAATATATTTTTAAAAGAAATACATTTCTTTTAAAATATATTAATTCTAATATATTTTAAAAGAAAATATATTAGAATTAAATTATTAACTAAACTAAGGATTAAAATATCAATAAATGATTTTATTGGATAAATAGAGAAAACAAACCTCAGTTTCTTCACTGTACTGACTGAACTCTCCAGGATCTCAAGAAGATTCTTCATATCAGAGTTTCCAGGTCTCAGTATGTCGATCCGATTTATTTCCAGTTCAGTCAGATCTGGTTTGGACTTCAGAGCTGAGGCCACAACTTCACATTCAACGTTATAGAGCCTACAGCCACCAAGTCTGTGATGAGAGAAGAAATAAATTCAGTTCTGATTAAATCAATCTGGATCATAAACAGACTAAAATATAACAGTGATGTCATCATGATGTCATCATCTGATCAACATCTGATCTTCAGTTTACTGAGTTTGACCCGACAGAGAGTCTGTGCAATTCCTGACTAAAGTCCAGGTTCTGGTTCTGGTTCTGGTCCAGGCTTCATGTCCTCAGACCTTCAGCTCAGTCAGATGTTGAAGATCTTATTTCATCTGTGAAGGAAAGTTCAGTTTCTCTGCAGCATCAGAGCCTCAAAGGAACTGCAGCAGCTGATGAAGAGGCTGACTGAGCTGAATGAAGGAAACTACTGGAGATGATGGAGAGGAGGAGGAACTGCTCACAGCTCTGACTCACACTGACTTGGACTAGACCGTTTGGCTCCTTGAGATCTTCCACCAAGCAGGTAGTGAGTTATAAATGAAGTGAGCAGAGCAGGAAGTCAATGCTGGGATTTATTTTAAAGTTTCCATCAGACCTAAACAGTGATTTTATAAAAAGAATCAAAGATCCTAAAAGGTCAATTGTGGAGTAGCAGCTCAATGAGTGAAGAAGAGTTTAAAGTTAAGATGTGTCTCTGGTTGATTGCATCTTTCAGAGAAAATAGATTTTCTGGATTTCTCAATGTTTTGTATTCATTTCAACCTGAAATATCATGAAAAGTGGAATATTTTTAAAAGGATCAAAAATGCCTAAAAACCAAAAGCTCCAATTGTCCTGGATGAACTCATGTTTGGATGTTTGAATGGCTGAAATCATCCAGAGGATGAAGCAAGTAGATAAAGGCCAAAAAACATCCAGAATCAACTTGAAGAAAGAAGAAGAAACAGGAGGACAATAGTGCTGAATCAGCATTCAGACAATGAAAACATCTGGACTCACCGAGCCTTTCTGCAGTTTCTCACAGCTGGAACCAGTCTCAGTCGTCCATTCTCTGATGTGTTGTACTTCTCCAGGTCCAACTCATCCAGAACCTCTGACATCTGCAGCATGAAGGCCAGAGCTGAACAGTCAGTCACTGAGAGTTTCTTCCCTGAATCCAGCAGCCGTTGGATCTCCTTATAAAATGAGACGTCGTTCATCTCCACCAGAGAGTAGAAGATGTTGATGCTTCTGTCAGCAGAGATTTTATCAGTGTTCATCTCCTTCAGGTTGGTGATGATTCTCTGGATGGTTTCTGGACTGTTCTCTGTCTGACCCAGCAGATCTTCTAAGAGTCTCTGGTTGGACTTCACAGTGAGACCATGAAGGAAGCGGACAAACAGGTCCAGGTGGCCATTTTCACTGCAGAGGGATTTCTCCATGACTTTCTTCATGAACTCATCTAGAGATGTTTCATTGTATTTTTCTCCCAGGAACGTCTTGATCACCTCTGACCTCCTGCTGGTGAAGCAGTGGAGCATGTAGACTGCAGCCAGAAACTCCTGGATGCTCAGATGAACAAAGGAGTAGACGGAGATGTTGCCCAGCCCTCTCTCCTTTTTAAACATCTGAGTTAAAACTCCTGAATTCTGTGCAAATTCCTTGCTATCAATGCCACACTCCTTCAGGTCTTTGTCATAGAAGATCAGGTTTCCCTTCAGCAGCTGATCAAAAGCCAATTTTCCTAGAGTCTCAACCAGCCTCCTGTTCTCTTGATCTTCTTCAGCTCCTTCATCATACTTTTCCTCCTTGATTGTGAGTTGAAGCAGCAGGAACTCTATGTACATCTCAGTCAGGGTCTTGGGCAGCTCTCCTCCCTCTCTGGTCTTCATCATTTCCTCCATAACTTTAGCAGTGATCCAGCAGAAAACTGGGATGTGACACATGATGTGGAGACTTTTTGATTTCTGGATGTGGGAGATGATCCTGCTGGCCTTCTCTTCATCATCTCTGAATCTCTTCCTGAAGTACTCCTCCTTCTGGGAGTCAGTGAACCCTCTGACCTCTGTGACCATGTCAACACATTCAGCAGGGATCTTATTGGCTGCTGCAGGTCGTGTGGTTATCCAGAGGAGAGCAGAGGGAAGCAGTTCCCCCCTGATGAGGTTTGTCAGCAGAACATCCACTGAGCTGGACTCTGTAGAATCAGTCAGGATCTCCTTGTTGTTGAAGTCCAGAGGAAGTCGACTCTCATCCAGACCATCAAAGATGAACAGAACCTGGAATGTTTCAAAGCTGCTGATTCCTTTGGTTTTAGAAAATAATTTATGAATCAGTCCTAATAAGCTGAACTTTTCTTCTTTCAGCAAATTCAGCTCTCTGAAAGTGAATAGAAATATAAAGTCAATGTTCTGGTTGGTTTTGCCTTCAGCCCAGTCTAGAGTGAATTTCTGTGTTAACAGTGTTTTCCCAATGCCAGCCACTCCCATGGTCATTACTGTTCTGATTGGTTGATCACTTCCAGGTGGGACTTTAAAGATGTCTTCTTGTCTGATTGTTGTTTCTTGTTTCCTGTTCGCTGTTTCAATCTGTCTGACCTCATGTTCCTGGTTGACCTCTCTAGTTAACCCCTCTGTGATGTGGAGCTCTGGGTAGATCTGGTTCAGAACAGTTTTATTTCCAGGTTCAGCAATGCCTTC
Organism: Poecilia reticulata; assembly: GCF_904066995.2. Taxonomy (NCBI): domain Eukaryota; kingdom Metazoa; phylum Chordata; class Actinopteri; order Cyprinodontiformes; family Poeciliidae; genus Poecilia; species Poecilia reticulata. The sequence goes on along the minus strand of NC_088831.1, from coordinate 14,684,323 downwards.
AGAGAAACTCTGGAACTTCATCTTCAGAGACACTTTAAAGTCAGGCTGATACTGACCAACAACATCTGAAGAAAGAAAGAAAGAAAAACAAACAAAATAAAAACAATTTTCAATATTCTAACAAGTAACTGGATCAATAAAGTGGCCAGTTTGGTTCTTCTTCATAATCTTCTATGAAGGAAACATAATTCAATATTTAGAGAATATAAAAGTCATTCCAGCTTCAGTCTACAAAGACTGTAGCCTGTAGTCTAGATATAAGTCTTCTTTTGTCAACCACCAACACATTCAGCCTGCAGCCCCATTGAGTGAACTGGAAACTCAGTCCCTATCAAACTGTAAAGTTTCTGCAGTATTAGCAGGTCATATGGATGAAGGTCCAAAGCAGAGATTCATGGTTTCATGGTGGCCCAGGATCTGGAGCAGTTGGTCCAGCCAGGTGAAGAACCTCTGCCTGTTTTTTTTACTTTGTGCTCACCCTGATTGAGTGATTTTACCTGAACACTGCCTGGTAATAGTTTTTTCACAACCACTTTAAGAGCTTCATGACAGATAAATGATGTTGTCCAATCTCATGTCATCCATTCATCATCTGAGGGAGACGACCATCAAGACGAGAGACGGTTCATTTGCTTTGTGCTCAAAATGATAAAACAGTGGGAGAAACTGAAGATGCACGATGACGTCCTGTACAGAGTTTACAAAGATCCATTTACAGAGAGAAAGTGACATCAGTACATGATGCTTTGACCAAAGAGGAGGGAGTTCAGGTTCAGGTAACAATTAATTGGTTGCCAATTTGAGAACATGTAGGTGGAACATTGTTTTGCTAAGTGGACATTAAAAGTCTCTAAAACTCCTTAAAGTCACTTTCTATCAAAACATAAAAACCTTTAGTTACACAGAGATTGTTAGTAAAACACAGCTGAGTTTAGCTGATGTTACCTTGTATGTCGCTTCTGTTCAGGGGGGAAATGTAGCAGAGTTCAATTTATTTACTTTTTAATATTATTTTTAATCTTTTGGTTCCCAGGTATAGGACCTTTATTGATGTTGCACAAGGCATGTTTCAGTAGCTGCAGCAGCCGGTAAGATGTGTGCTAATATCTCTCCCTCAGTGATGCTTTTAACGTTAAAATACTTTTAACTGTTTTTGTGTTGCATAAAAATGTAATGTTAACTGTTACTAAGTTGTTTTAAAGACTTTGGGTTTTATTAGAGTGAAACATTGTTGCTTTTAAGAAGTTTGTATGAAACTTTCCCTCCAAAATGTTTTTTAGGAGGATCTGCCTACATCATGTCCTCTGGCTGAGTCCCACCTGCTGTGAGACTCGTTCTCTGGTTCAACATGTAAATTGCTTAATTTCACCTCATGGTTTGTTTGTCAACTATCAACTTTAAACAGTTTCATCCACATGATCATCAACACACATTTATAATTAAGATAATGCAGTCATGCACCTCCAGGGTTACAGTTTTGTAGTTTCTTTAGTTGAAATGATAAACAGGAAGAAATCTGAAAGGAAGTTTTTCCATTTCTTATATGGGAAAGAAAGCTTGTCCTAATCAAAGCCCGTCTAATATATTCTGTTTTTGGCAACCAACATGAGAAAGTATCTCAGTTGAGATTAAATACATTATACATGTGAATATTTTCACAAGTTTAACCAATTTTGACATGTTTTATTATCAGTATAGTTGAGCCTTGTCTGTCTTTATCTATATTAATACCAAGTTCACTTTTTATTAAGATTGTTTTTGATAAATGTTCAGGATTAATCTGTCAGAAGAATCTTTGATATTCTGTGGTTCCAAAAACCAACAAATGCTGATTGGTTGTTTATTGGAAAACTTTTTCCAGCATGTCGACATCAAAGTGTTCAGTCAGACCAAAAGCTCCTCCTGATGTCCAGGAGCAGCAGAGTTTCCTGCCTGAGCGATAAGACCAAGATTCTGGATTCTCTGAGGTCCTGGAAAAACCAAGTACCATCTGTCCAAACCTCTTCTGCTTTTCTGTACAGTCTCTTTGCTCTCCAGCCTCATCTGGGCCGAGTGAGCAGCTGTTTTCTGCTGCTGGAGAATTTTATCAAAATCGTAACAGACTCAATGTCAAAATGTTGGAAAAACGTATTTTAAAATAAAATTAAAATCCCAGTGCACCTGCAGGAACTTCAGTTCTGGTGGTTCTGACCCATCTGGTGGTTCTGAATAGTAACTGGTGTCTCCAGCAGGGGGCACTGTCCTAGTCAAAGCCTCCAGCTGCTTCTTTAGGTCCCTGTCTGTCCTGGACCTCCTGATTTGTTTCCTCATCTTCACTCATTACATCACATTGACTTTCTGATCAGTCAATCATCACTATTGATCACCACCAATCATCTGATTGGACAAATACAGCATTTATGCCACTGACCTTTAACCTGGAGATGAACCCGTTTCATCACCAGGATGACTTGTTTCCTAATGGAGACTCTGCAGGTGTAGATCCCGCTGTCTGTAACTGAGGGACGTTCCAGAGTCAGACTGAGGTCCCCAGTCTTCAGTGGGTCGTCGTTCATCCTGGTTCTGTTGATCAGATTCTGTCCTTCAGGATCATCAGAACCTTTCTGATACACATGGACCGTCCTGGTGTCTCCATCCTTCCACTCCACTCTAGCGCCTCCAGGCAGACAGACTCTGGTTCTGCAGGGCAGCAGGACAGACTTCACCCCAGAATCCACCTTCATCTGTGGAGCTGAGAGACAACAGAGGACAAGATGAGCTGGACGGACAGAGAGACGGACAGACAGCAGCTCTGATGAGAGAGAAGTGGAGCAGATGATGATCAGCTGATATCGTCTCTATCGTTCCTCCTGGACCTGGATGGACCCATCAGGTCAGAGACCATGAAGGTTTCTAGTAAAAATGTTTCCTTGTAACTGAGATGTTCAAGTCAGAGAGAAAAATCCTTCAGCAGTGTCACATCATCACCAAGGCAGTTTATGTAACTGTTCTGAAGGCAGGACTGAATTGTAGTTTCTAGCTTCGCCACTAGGGGGCGCAGCCATTTTGTGAGCAAAGTTTTGTTCAGATGTGAAATAATGTTCATGAATCAGAGCAGATCAGCATTAGTTGTTAGTAGGTAGTTTATGTGTATTTATGACCATCAGACTGGTAAGATACAGCTTATTTGTGTTTAATAAGATTAATATGTATATTTTGTTACTTTAGACATTTTCTGTTTGCTCATTTTGCCCAGAAGAAGTTGAGTTTTACTGTATTAGTAACTGAAATATAAGACGGGAGTAATGAGAAGTACGTTTTATTTTATTTTCCAAATATAGCGAAGTTACAAGGGCTTACATTAAGGTTTAAAAGACAAGTAATGTGATTATAATATGTTTGTAGCTTAGAAAATTATTATTGGTGTTTATGGTGGATTGAAAGTTTTATTTAGCTATTCATCATCTTCCTTTGTAGATTCACATATACTCACATCCATCCACCTAAACCCTGAATCTGCCGATTAAAGAACCAAGAAATCATCACCTTGTTATTTGATTGAGGGTCAATGAGGCTTTTAATCAAAGAACATTCTGCGATCACCACCTCAGTAATCCAAACCCTATTGTTGTGATCTGCATCGTAACTAATTGGTCCTTTGAGTCGGATCGAGATGACTACAGAGTGAATATGGATTATTACTCTGAATGAGCAGGTTGGGTCCACAGAGGGCTGTGTGACCACCAGGATGGATAATTATGAGGGATAAACATGGTCGTCTAAACGCTACGTTGGAACAGCATCAGACTAGAGAGGGACACGGCGAGGTGAATGTTACTCAGCATGTTACAGGAGTTTATGACCATTGGCAGCAACTGCAGGAGGATAATAATCGACTTCAGCTGGTGGTTAAAGACAGGGACAGATCTAGAAAAATATCTATGGGGTGGCTAGAGAGGGGCAGGGATTTTTTCAGGGGTGGCAGCATATACCTATATATACATTTGTGTGTGTATGTGTATAACATTAGACTTAATTTACTTGTTGCAAAATATTATTATTAACTTGCATTGTTTCAAAATGAGCTTCATGTAGCACCGAGGCTTAAATATAATTTCTTAATATAGTATAGTTCATTATTTTTACGTCTTTCATACGTAATATAGTAATTCATATCAGGGTGATTCTCCGAATTCGGTGCCTTTTGTGTCCCACAGGTTTATCTCAAAGATTTTCATATAATGCAAGCAAATTTTTTTTTGAGAAAATCAAGAAATGGAAATATCCATGTGTCCTAGTAATGTCACATGCAAATGTTTTAAAAATCATGTTTTGAAAAATGTTATGGGTTGTTGAAGTGTAGTAGTCAGCCAAATGAGCATGTCCCCACTGACCAATGTTAATTTTTCAATTAATAAATAAAAATTAATTGTACCATTTTAAACATTTTTTGGTATACTTTAACCTACATAAAAGAAATATGAGAAAATTACATGAATTATATATAAAATAGCACTTTTTAATCCTGTCCCACAAGTTTTGTTCAAACCTGTAATGTTCAGAACCACCATTTTTGTAACGGGGTTGAATTTTTTTGTAACGTTCAAAAACTGTGGTTTTATTACTGGGTTGAACGTTGGACTGTTGTTAAGCCAGCCAGACTGTTCAACCCAGTAACAGTCTGGTCAACTTTTACAATGGGTTCAACGTAGCGCGATACATTGTTGTAATTTTCTTTTTATAGCAGCAAATATTAGACCAATATCTTTTGGACCGTATGCAAAGTTTAAAGAATGATTCAAAAACATTAAAAAGCCTGATAAATTTTTTATTTTTAAGTGTATTTTCATGAATTATGAGAAGTGTTTTTACATCAAGTTGCCATATTCTACTTATCAGTCTAATTATTATAATATGATTCAGAATCATAAAATATACTTACAATTAATTATTTTAATCTAGGGACAGGTGATCTCAGAGGAACTGGAAGAATTAGTTTAATTATGTTATGCAGTTATACTGATAGAGGAATGAATTGTCCCGTCGCGGGGTTGAATTTAAAGCAACCTAAGCAGCAAAGAAATTCGTATTAATGTTTGGGATTTCATGCATAAGGTGGGGAGACACATTTTCTTGGAGGTTTAAAGAGTCCTTCAACAGGCCTGTCACGATAACACATTTTGTTGAGCGAATAATTGTCTTAAAAAATTATTGAGATAAACGATAATATTGTTTCAAGACCTTTTGACACTGATTTAATGGAAATGACTAATAATGCATACTATTTCCTGCCATAGATAGATAGTTACGGTAGATTGTCGTGGCTGCTCCGATCTAAATCAGGGGTTTTCCCCGACTGGGAGTTTAACGCTGAATGTGACAGGTAGCCAATCAGAAAGCGCGGATTTTCCTCCTGCTTTCTTTGAAGGACTTATTGTTTTAATTTTGATGATTTTGCCGTACAGCTCATGAAAACCCAAAATCCCCGTCTCAAAAAATTAGCATATTTCATCCGACCAATAAAAGAAAAGTGTTTTAATACCAAAAAAGTCAACCTTCAAATAATTATGTTCAGTTATGCACTCAATACTTGGTCAGGAATCCTTTTGCAGCCTTCAATGCAGCGTGGTATGGAGGCAATCAGCCTGTGGCACTGCTGAGGTGTTATGGAGGCCCAGGATGCTTTGATAGCGGCCTTAAGCTCATCCAGAGTTTTGGGTCTTGGTCTCTCAACTTTCTCTTCACAGTATCCCACAGATTCTCTGTGGGGTTCAGGTCAGGAGAGTTGGCAGGCCAATTGAGCACAGTAACACCATGGTCAGTAATACCAGTGGTTTTGGCTCTGTGAGCAGGTGCCAGGTCTGCTCTCTGTGGGGTTCAGGTCAGGAGAGTTGGCAGGCCAATTGAGCACAGTAACACCATGGTCAGTAATACCAGTGGTTTTGGCTCTGTGAGCAGGTGCCAGGTCGTGTTGAAAAATGAAATCTTCATCTCCATAAAGCTTTTCAGCAGATGGAAGCATGAAGTGCTCCAAAACCTCCTGATAGCTGCTGCATTGACCCTGCCCTTGATAAAACACAGTGGACCAACACCAGCAGCTGACATGGCTCCCCAGACCATCACTGACTGTGTGGGTACTTAACACTGGACTCCTGGACTTCTGGCATTTTGGCATTTCCTTCTCCCCAGTCTTCCTCCAGACTCTGGCACCTTGATTTCCGAATGCCATGCAAAATTTGCTTTCATCCGAAAAAAGTACTTTGGACCACTGAGCAACAGTCCAGTGCTGCTTCTCTGTAGCCCAGGTCAGACGCTTCTGCTGCTGTTTCTGGTTCAAAAGTGGCTTGACCTTTGACCTGGGGAATGCAGCATCTGTGGCCCATTTCCTGCGCATGCCTGTGCATGGTGGCTCTGGATGTTTCTACTCCAGACTCAATCCACTGCTTCCACAGGTCCCCCAAGGTCTGGAATCGGCCCGTCTCCACAATCTTCCTCAGGGTCCGGTCACCTCTTCTCGTTGTGCAGTGTTTTCTGCCACACCTTTTCCTTCCCACTGAGGAGCCTTGATACAACACTCTGGGAACAGCCTATTCGTTCAGAAATTTCTTTCTGTGTCTTACCCTCTTGCTTGAGGGTGTCAGTGATGGACAGCAGTCAGGTCAGCAGTCTTACCCATGACTGCGGTTTTGAGTAATGAACCAGGCTGGGAGTTTTTAAAAGCCTCAGGAATCTTTTGCAGGTGTTTAGAGTTGCTTTGTTGATTCAGATGATGAGGTTAACTGCTCATTCAGAGAACCTTTTCATAATATGCAAATTTTTTGAGACAGGGATTTTGGGTTTTCATGAGCTGTATGCCAAAATCAGTATTAAAACAATAAAAGACCTGAAATACTTCAGTTGGTGTGCAATGAATCTAAAATATATGACAGTTTAATTTTTATCATTACATTATGGAAAATAATGAACTTCATCACAATATACTAATTTTTTGAGAAGGACCTGTAGATGTTAAAAAGGTAAGGGGACAGTTTACTTCCCTGCCTTACTTCGTTACCAACATTAAATGAATTAGACACTGTGTTACCCCATTTGACATGCATCGATTGATGACCCTACCAGTAGACAAGAATTCTAATTAGATATTTGGGTACACCTCTGCTTTCTAACTTGCAGAAAAGTTTTTGGTGATTCACACGATCAAATGCTTTAGAGGCATCAATAAAACACATAAATACTGTAGTGTTGTGCAAATTATACAAGTCTAAAATCTCCTTTAGCGGAAAAATACACGTCTGTGCCACGTTTGGGTTTAAAACCGAATTGATTATCGGAGGTCAAGACAAACTCTTCCAGCCTATTTAGAAGGACTCTTTCTAAAACTTTCGACAAGCTACTAGCTAATGCTATGGGTCGGTAATTCTCCAGAGAGCTAATCTTACCCGCTTTGTCTTTAATAATTGGTACCAGAATGACAGATAATATTGAATTAGGTAACAGAGCATGTACTAGACAACCAGTGAAACACATAGAAAGTAATGTACAGAGTTTCTTACTTGCATTTTTCAGATGCTCATTATGTATCTGACATAATGAGATGCAACAACGTTATTGTTGTTGTAAAGGATTTTGGTGCAGTTTTTTAAAGTGGTATATGAATAAACTTGACTTGACTCTTCTGCCCAAACGTCGCATCCCACAAAGGCCATAAAAGAGAATAAAACCCACAGACCATCCATACCAGAGATTACCAAGAATGATCACAGGTAATCTGTCAGATTAAGAAGATTAATATTCTTCCAGCCGATGAAACAGAGGTTCAAATATCAGGTGCCATGTGACCACCTTAAATCTGAAGAAGCTTTTCTAACTGCTGACTCGTACAGTAATTCACTAGGGGCCTCTACTCTGATACGATTCACTCACTAAACATTATGGCCAGCCGCACTGGCTCAGGTTATAACAGGAAATAAGATCAGCTACCATAACTACGCAGATGATACACAGCTCTACATTATGATGTCACCAGGTGACTCTGAACCCATCCAGTCACTGAACAGATGCTGAGAACAGATAAATGTGGATGAGCCAAAACTTTCTGCAGCTGAACAGAAACTGAAGTTATTATCCTTGGACCTAAAGAGGAAAAATTTAGAGTTACAGATCTAGATTTATGGATCTGTAAATGCCCAAAGTCGGTCCTCAAGAACACCGGCATCCTGCACGTTTTAGTTCTCCCTGGAGGTAGTAACAACCTTTTCAGCATGTCAATGTTCTTCTTAGACCTTCTAACGAGCCATCATTTGATTCAGGTGCGTTAAACCAGGGAGAGAACTAAAACATGCAGGATGCCGGGCCTCGAGGACCGACTTTGGGCACCCCTGGTCTAGATTTATAGATCTAGATCAGTGGTTCTTAACCTGGGTTCGATCAAACCCCAGGGGTTTGGTGAGTCGGTCTCAGGGGTTCGACGGAGCCTCTGCCGCGGAGGTGAAGACATTTGTGTAAAGTCGTGATGACGCCCCGCTTTGCCATCACTTGCTGCAGAGGATCACGTTACATTGCTTAGCCAATCAGAGCTGCACTGATTGGAGGAGTTCCACTCTCAGCATGGATTTGAACTTGTGTCTTTAATTACTTCAGTAAAACTCACAGTTTTTACCAAATTCTATAGTCTAGATCTGCTTCTTAGTCGCATCTTTTCGGGGTTGGTATTGCCTCTAGTGGCGTGGGGGTGGTAATACAACTAATATAATTACATTACTATATACAGTACATTACTCAAATTATTTTGTGTGTGTGTGTGGGGGGGGAGAGGCGGAGAGAGATCATAACCCACTACAGAAGGGTTCGGTGAATGCGCATATGAAACTGGGGGGTTTGGTACCTCAAAAAAGGTTAAGAACCACTGATCTAGACTATAAATCTAGAGATCTATAACTAAATCTAGTTACAGATCTAGATGTATAGATCTAGATTTGTAACTCTAGATTCTAGAGTTTTAGATCTAGTGTTTTAGATCTAGAGTTCAGCCTCTAGAATCTAGAGTTACAGATCTACAGTCAGCTTCAGTCCTTTCAGCTGGAAACCAGAGATGTAGGCCTGTCGTGATAAACAATAAATTAATCGGACGATAAAAAAACCTATCGAGATCATTTTAATTATCGTCTTTATCGTCTCTTCCTGCCTTTTTTTCTTTCCATTGATGACACTGAATTAAAAAAGGCTCAGCTCCGGTGCTCTCCACTGACCCTCCCTTCTTTATTTCCTTAGTCTAATGTCCAGCGCACATTACATGAGTTGTCGGCCCATTTTCAAACCCTGAGAATCCACATATTAGCCGACAGAAATCCTAGGTATAACGGTCCGATCAGGTTCGTCGTGCCGTGTGGTGTCCAGCCGCATGGGCACAAAATAACGGCTGCAAGTCCAGTTAACTAATTTTAAAATCAGGCATTAATTAATGCTTTACTAGAATCTACCTGCGATGCATGTGGCTATAGAGTCAGCGTAAAGTCCTGACTGAATGAAAATCATTATAACCTATTTATGTCACGTTAACGAAGAACAGCTGAAAACCTACCGGGTTCATCAATTGCGGTAGCAATTTGGCTCCAACTCCTCTCTGTCATTTCTATATTCTTTGCATGAAACGTTAAATAAATATTAATGTTGTTTCCACATATCATCTCCGATGTCCGCGCTTTCTGATTGGCTACCTGTCACATTCAGCGTTAAGCTCCCAGTCGGGGAAAACCCCTGATTTAAATCGGAGTGGCCACGACGATCTACCGTAACCCCCCACACACTGCAGGATGATCGGTTAGATCGGCCAACGATCTAAGATTGTCATAAGGGGAAAATAGGGGCAAAAAATGGTGTAGTGTGAACTATTTCATCAGGTAGTGGGGATGTGCCCATCTTCTCTATTTAAATCTAGTGATTACTGAAGGACAATATTGTATACAGACTTCATAATCTGCACTCTTTTGGTTGAATGCAGTATTTATTTCCACTTTGGCTTTATGTTGGTTAGTTTTTATTCAAGTACGTTTTTTGTTAATGGAGACTGAGAATCCATTTTATTTTGGTTTTTGGTTGTTTTGTTTATTTAGTTTATCAGTTCCAGTGTTACGTGTTATTATGAAAATAAATATCAGGAAATCGCATGCATTATTAGTCATTTCTATTAAATCAGCGTCAAAAGGTCTTGAAACAATATTATCATTTATCGCAATAATTTCTTTACACAATTAATCGTCCAGCAAAATTTGTTATTGTGACAGGCCTAGAGATCAGGCTGACCTCTGACATCTGACCTGACCCTTTGGTTCCACAGTGGTCCTTACAGCAGCTGCAGAACATTCCAGAACCAGAGGACTAAAGTCTCAGATCAGAGAAACTCGTCGAGGCGTTTCTCTTTAGTTTCTTTGATTCCTGCAGCAGGTCTGACTGACAAACCAACGGTCCAGAACCCTGCTGCTGGAGTTCCGACTAGAACCAGGAGAATAGAGACACCACCCAGTTCTACATCAGCCAGCTCTACAACACCCAGTTCTACAGTCCTTCACTGAGAGGAATAGACTTTAAATCCTGTCTGTAGTTCATAAATCACTGAACAGATTAAAGATCTGCAGCTGCTGGATCAACCTTCAGGCATTATGTTTCTGGTTCTGCTCTTCATCCAGAATCAGAACCAAACATGGGGAAGCAGCATTCAGCTTCTATGCACCACAGATCTGGAACAAACTTCCAGAAAACTGAAAAACAGCTGAAACACTGTAAAACTAAGACCCAGCTAGTTAGTTTCTTTGATTAACAATAAATGAAACATTCATTAACACATTTAATAATGATTATATTTGACCAAATGTTTGTTTCATAATTGGTGACAGTATTTTTTTCTGGTTAAAGATCCAGAGAGCAGAGAAACGCTGCTGGTTCTGGTTCTGTTCATGATGTTTCTATCTATACTGCATTTGATCTGAACATGAATGAACAGAAAGATCTGAACTGATATGACAACAGTAAACGTTTACCTCTGACCCCAGGACAGGTCCATGCTCTCTAATAGCATTCTGGGTAGAAACATTCAGAGACTCACCTGGACGGAAATAACCTTTAAAATGATATAAACAGCCTGCAGAGACGATCAGAACCGGCAGAACCAGCAGAACCAGCAGAACTGAGGCCCAGGATGGAAACGGTTCTGTGGAAAAACAGAGAAAGATTGACCTCAGTCTGACCTTTGACCTTTATCAGCTCTGACCTGATGCTCTGACCTTTCTGTACATATTTCAGAACCACAGTGTGTCTCAGGACGTCCTGGTCTCTGTGGACGGTGCAGACGTAGCGTCCACCATCTCTGTGTGTGGGATACATGATGGTCAGGCTGACGTCTCCGGTCCTCAGGAAGTCTTTGTTCATCTCTGTGCGGCAGCTGTAAAGTCTGTCCTGCTGGGCGTAGTGTTTACTCGTGTTGGGAAACACATGAATGAACATGAAATGAGGTTCTGACTGGGTCCACTCCACTGACGTGTCCTCAGGAAGGTTGGCTGATGTTCTGCAGGGCAGAACAACAGAACCTGACCCTTCAGTGACCTCGACCTCCTGCTGACCAACTGAGAGGAAATAAATAACAAAATGAGCAGAAACAGTTTGGATCATTATTCTGGTTTGATGCCGCCATTCAGTTTCTGTCTGCAGGATAAAAATCATTTATTTAATAACATAAAATCAGAAACTTTAATCCATCAGTGGTTCATGCTACAGTTATTGATACATCAGAGGGTTTGATCTATACATACATCTATACATCTACAAAACCTGTTTGTTCTGTGGAGGCTGAAGATGACAAAAACACAAAACTAATTATTCCTGGGGATTCATCCTGTTAATGTTCAGTTTATACAGCTGGTCAATGATCAGCATGAATAAATAATGGAGCAAAAAGACAAAACGGTCATGATAAACCATGTTTTATAATCTTAATATATATATATAAAGTATTTTTAAGAAGTCATAAAATGAGGCTGAATATTTAATTAATGCATTTTATTTTTATATTTATATCAATGTGTTTCAAGAAAGCTCCTGTCATTAAAGAACCGACTGCTTTACTGATAATAAAAGACCTCCTTGGGATGCCACCTTGTCGTGGTGGAGGGGTTTGAGTGTCCCAATGATCCTAGGAGCTATGCTATCTGGGACTTTATGCCCCTGGTAGGGTCAAACAAGGCAGACAGGTCCTAGGTGAGGAACCAGACAAAGCGCAACCTGAAGACCCCTTATGATGGACAATAACATTGGATCTGGTTCTCCCTCGCCCGGACGTGGGTCACTGGGGCCCCCCTCTGGAGCCAGGCCTGGAGGTGGGGCACAATGGCGAGCGCCTGGTGGCCGGGATTTCACCCAGGGAGCCCGGCCGGGCTCAGCCTGAAGAGAAGACGTGGGTCCCCCTTCCAATGGGCTCACCACCTGTAGGAGGGGCCAAAGGGGTCGGGTGCAGTGTGTAACGGGCGGCAGCCGAAGGAGGGGACCCTGGCGGTCTGATTCTCGGCTGCAGAAGCTGGCTCTTGGGACGTGGAACGTCACCTCTCTGGTGGGGAAGGAACCGGAGCTAGTGTGCGAGGCTGAGAGGTTCCGGCTAGAAATAGTCGGCCTCACCTCGACGCATGGCTCTGGTTCTGGAACCAGTCTCCTTGAGAGGGGCTGGACGTACTTCCACTCTGGAGTTGCCCACGGTGAGAGGCGCCGGGCAGGAGTGGGCATACTTGTTGCCCCCCATCTTGGCGCCAGTACGTTGGGGTTTATCTCGGTGAATGAGAGGGTAACCTCCCTCTGCCTACAGGTGGGGGGATGGGTTCTGACTGTTGTCTGTGCTTATGGGCCGAACAGCAGCTCAGATTACCCACCCTTCTTGGAGTCCTTAGAGGGGGTACTGGAGAGTGCCCCTCCTGGGGACTCCCTTGTTCTACTGGGGGACTTCAACGCTCACGTGGGCAGTGACAGTGAGACCTGGAGGGGCGTGGTTGGGAGGAATGGCCCCCCAAATCTGAACTCGAGTGGTGTTCTGTTGTTGGACTTCTGTGGTCATCACAGATTGTCCATCACAAACACCATGTTCAAGCATATGGGTGCAGTGATGGGGATGTACTCAAAAAATGTACTAAAGTAAAAGTACAAATACACAGACAAAAATTTACTCAAGTAAAAATACCACATTAACATTTTACTTAGTAAAAGTAAAACGGTACTGGCTTTTAAAAATACTTAAGTATTAAAAGTAAAAGTACTTGCTGAATGCATTACCTAATAGCTGATATCATTAAGTGTACCAATCGTATTTAATTTTAATACATCAGAAATGTGCCATTTTAATGAACAATGCCACAGATAAAGCATGTTTTTATTGTGTTTACTCTCTGTAACATAGTTTAGACTTAGATATGTGATTCTATGCATCATAATTTCAGGGATAGAAACATCTTGTCTCCTGTTCTAACATTGCATGAACTTCACTTTCTTTGCCACTAGTGGCTTTTATTTTGAAAGAAATTCCACTGAAAGGTGGGCAGGGGAGGACATGGAACCAAGCAGTCACGTAGCAGAGTTGTAGTCTACCACCAAACCAGAGACCAAATAAAGACCAAAACCAGCACCCCGCGCTACATGACACAATAAAATTAAGTTCACCTATCAAAATTGCTTCTCAAATTGATCTGAAAGGTCCAGATTACCATAAAAAACACCTAGATATTTAATACTTAGAGTTTAAATAAATTTAACCAGTATCAATTCAAACTCTTCTTCATTTGTTTTGCTTTCATCTCTGTGCTACAATACACATCCCGAAAAGAAATAACGCCCATACTGCCCATGTCAGAAACCACAACTGTCTGCACAATTAAACATAGCAATTAAAGGTAAACAACGCTCTACTATGAACACTGTCCAAGGCACAATAAGGAAAAAGTAGCCAAGCAGAAAGATGATGTTTTCATCCTCCCTCCTGCTGCAATGTCTGCCACCATGACAGGTGACAAAAACAAAGAGCAATGATAAATATATATTTTTTAATGAAATAAAATATCTACTGCAGTGTACGCACGCAGAGCATTACAAGAACACAGAACGGCTCTCAGTGAGGCTTCAGTCCTACAGGACTTAGTAAAGATCCGCCCAGAAGAATTGGATCATTCCTGAATGTCATATTACTATATTGCACTTTGGTCACAGTGTTGTCCCATATATGTGACACCTCAGTCAACACTTCTGCCCAATAATTCAGCGCATGAGTGACAACCTTTTTTCATCGCAGATGCAGCATATGTGTCTCAGTCAGTACAGCTAGCTTGGCTAGCATCACGTCCACGGAGCTTACCTTTCTTTAAACTTTCCTTCCAAGTGATGCTAAAAGTTGGACGAAGTCCCACCGTCTGTGAAAGCAAAGCGCTGCTGATTTTACATGTCGTCGTATCTATGGTTTATGAAGCGCTATTATATTACTGACAATGGGGTATATGCCACGAGAGGTGGTGACGTTTTTCCGTTTGAATTTATGCCACATAGATTGGTTCCGGTCTTGTGAGAAATTCTGTTCCCCTGTGAAAATCTGTTCCCCCTGTGTCGGGAGCGCGCATTGCAGCCAGAAAAGTGGATTCGGCGGATCTGACCATTTTCACGGCGCTTCTGATCAATTTTTCGGTAAAAACTACTCATATAATCATGTCAATGTTGTAATTTTTAATCAGTTTAAACAGTTTAATCGGCAGCTATCAAAATAAAAATACATACATAAATAAACGAGGTCTTATGTGGAGGTCTTTTTACGTAAGGTCCTAAACCTTCGCTTTACAGCACCGATGTTATGCCCAGAAAAGCACGCCTGCCCAAATTTGCATCCCCTGTCGCGGGAGCGCGCATCGCTCTAAACTCTCGCATATTGACGAGGAAACGGATAAAAATATGACCGAAGAGGAAATTTTAAAGATAATTGTAACATTATCACGTTTCTCAACCGTGTAATCCCTAATACGGTGGGTTTTATTTCGCAAATTATTTGAAATAAATACGGTTTTTACACTTTTATTGACACGTGAGTCAAACTTTTTTTTCAGTCCGTGTGTTGTAAACGTTCTCCGGAAATGGTTTGAAATTCTCTGCTTTGTCTTTTGATAACATAATAGCTCAAAAGCATTTCCAGCCTGCCAAAATACGCATCCCCTCTCTATTCTCCTTAAATATTATTATAGTGATTTAAAACTTATACCATCAGTTCTTGGAGCTACTCTCATTATGTAGAAAAAGTTATTTCAGTTATTTTAAATCAATTGGATAATATTTGAGGGGAATAGAGAGGGGATGCATATTTGGCAGGCTGGAATTCCATATTGCCCAAAAATGCATCCCTGTGCTAACTTTGAGAAATAAAGAGTTAAAAGTAAAATAACTTTTTCTACATAATGAGAGTAGCTCCAAGAACTGCTGGTATAAGTTTTAAATCAATTGGATAATATTTGAGGGGAATAGAGAGGGGTGCATATTTTGGCAGGCTGGAAATCCATATTTCCCAAAAAAACATCCCTGTGCTAACTTTGAGAAATAAAGAGTTAAAAGTAAAATAACTATTTCTACATAATGAGAGTAGCTCCAAGAACTGCTGTTATAAGTTTTAAATCAATAGGATAACATTTGAGGGGAATAGAGAGGGGATGCATATTTTGGCAAGCCATCCATATTGCCCAAAAATGCATCCCTGTGCTAATTTTAATAATTGGAGAGTTAAGAGTGAAATAACTTTTTCTACATAATGAGAGTAGCTCCAAGAACTGCTGTTATAAGTTTTAAATCAATTGGATAATATTTGAGGGGAATAGATATGGGATGCATATTTTGGCAGGCTGGAAATCCATATTGCCCAAAAATGCATCCCTGTGCTAACTTTGAGAAATAAAGAGTTAAAAGTAAAATAACTATTTATACATAATGAGAGTAGCTCCAAGATCTGCTGGTATAAGTTTTAAATCAATAGGATAATATTTGAGGGGAATAGAGAGGGGATGCATATTTTGGCAGGCTGGAAATTTTGCCCAAAAACGCATCCCTGTGCTAATTTAAAGAATTCAAGAGTTAATAGTGAAATAACTTTTTCTACATAATCTGAGTAGTTCCAAGAACTGCTGGTATATGTTTTATATCGATAGGATAATATTTGAGGGGAATAGAGAAGGGATGCATATTGTGGCAGGCTCAAAATCTATATTGCCAAAACATCTATATTGCTGGAGAGGACCCCTAAATAGACTTCTTCCAGCCCCAGAGGAGCTGGAAGAAGTGGCTGGGGAGAGGGAAGTCTGGGCCTCCCTTCTGAAGCTGCTGCCCCTGCGACCCGATCCTGGATAAGCTGCAGAAAATGGATGGATGGAAAAGACTAAAATAGTGACTGAGGTCAATTATGGAGACTTAAAGAAACACGAAATATTAATAAAAGCATCCATCCATCCATTTTCTTCCGCTTATCCGGGGTCGGGTCGCGGGGGCAGCAGTTTCAGAAGGGAGGCCCAGACTTTCCTCTCCCCAGCCACTTCTTCCAGCTCCTCCGGGGGAATCCCAACGCGTTCCCAGGCCAGCCGAGAGACATAGTCCCTCCAGCGTGTCCTGGGTCTTCCTCGAGGCCTCCTCCCGGTGGGACATGCCCAGAACACCTCACCAGGGTGGCGTCCAGGAGGCATCCTGACCAGATGCCCGAGCCACCTCAACTGGCTCCTCTCGACGTGGAGGAGCAGCGGCTCCACTTTGAGTCCCTCCCGGATGACCGAGCTTCTCACCCTATCTCTAAGGGAGAGACAGGGTGAGAAGCTCGGTAATGAAGGCATCTTCATTTTAATTAACAGCAGGTTTATAGGAAACAAATCTCTTTTCATAGTAACTCAGATCATATAAATTATTGTTTTAATAATTTCTTTATAGAAATAATCCATTCCTTGGTTATTCTGAATTATTTTGGGCCTGATCTCCTTGGTTACAGAAACTATGAACAATTATTAATTTTCTTATTTCAACAATTTAATTCATAGGATAGAACTTTAAAAAAGAATGAACTGGTTATTTGTCTGACCTTTAACCTTCAGGTGAATCTGTTTCACTGTCCGTTCTTTTACTCCATCAGAGATGCTGCAGCTGTAGTTTCCTCCATCATCCTGCTCAGGTTTCCTCAGAGTCAGGCTGAAGTCTCCAGTATTCAGAGTGTCAGGATTCATGGAGGTCCGTCCTCTGAAACGCTGGTTCTGGTTTTTAAGATCGTCACCGTTTTCTCTCCGTAGGTGGACGGAGTCAGGACTGAGATCACTGCGAGTCCAGATGAGGAACGGATCTTCAGGTTGAAAACCAGAGTAAATGCAGGGCAGCAGGACAGACTCCGCCCCCTCATTAACCTCCACCACTCCACCCAGAGCATGCTGGGAAACTGAGGACACAAGATGAGGGTTTAGTGTAGAATTAATGATCAATTATTCACTAGAGATGAAAAATTTCAGTCTGTCTGCTAAACAGCTCAGTGATACTGAACTCTTATTGGCCGGCAATGATCTCTGTTCATGTAATATGTAAATCACATTAAGCAATATGTCAAAAAATAATTAAAAAATCAGTTAAAAATTAAAAACTGAAGGATTGAAACAGATGAAACTCTAAAATGCATGAATGTATTTTTAGAGTTTGTAGCTGTCGTTATTTGCAGTAGTCTGATGTCAGTTTTCAGGTTGCGTTTTATCTCATGGATGGATTTCTATGACTTCCTGAAAAACTAAAATTCTTCTAATTTTATTTCTCTTCTGGTTCTGATTCTTTATAGTTACAGAATTTGAACCTTCCAGTAACTTTCAGTCAGTTTCTGTTGTGAAACTGATGCGTCTTTGTTGATCAAACAACAATTTGAACATTTCTGTATAATCTACATATTTATTACCTCAATAGAACCTCATTGTGAGCGTTCATCTCAAAAAGGCTTAGACACAATTACACAGTTTTAACCCCGATTCAAAAAGATTCAACATCCATCCATTTATTTTCTAACACCTTTGTCCCTAGTGGGGTCAGGAGGGTTGCTGGTGCCTCTCCAGCCAACGTTCCGCCAGTCTGCCACAGTTAACCCAGATACAGTGGGGCAAAAAAGTATTTAGTCAGCCACCAATTGTGCAAGTTCTCCCACTTAAAAAGATGAGAGAGGCCTGTAATTTTCATCATAGATGTACCTCAATTATGAGAGACAAAAGGAGAAAAGAAAATCCAGAAAATCACATTGTCTGATTTTTAAAGAATTTATTTGCAAAATATGGTGGAAAATAAGTATTTCTTCAGCTACAAACAAGCAAGATTTCTGACTCTCACAGACCTGTAACTTCTTCTGTAAGAGGCTCCTCTGTCCTCCACTTGTTACCTGTATTAATGGTGCCTGTTTGAACTCGTTATCAGTCCACAACCTCAAACAGTCACACTTTGGAGAAATAAACTACAAACTACAACCACCTAGTCAGCCATCTTGGATTCAAATGAACATGAAAAACTAAAGACAGGAAGGAAAACCAGAACCTTCAACATCTGCAAACATTTCTCACTGGTTTCTGAGGTGAATGTTTCTGGGAGCTCATATCCAGATTACTGGTCATATCCAGATTACTGGTCATATCCAGATTACCGGTCTCAGTGGTTCTGATGCTGACAGAACTACAACCTGATAGAAAATATCAGAACCAGATCAGCTGCTGAACCCAAACCAGACAAATTAAACCCAGACAGGAAACAGCAAAGTGGAGCCACTGGGTGGGTGGAAGAGACCAGAATCCAACAATAAACCAGTGAGATCTACTGGGAGGACTGGTGAGAGACCAGTCACTGGAACCAGAACCCGAGGTTCTGATTAAGAACCAATGAAAGAAGCTCTGAGGCTGATCAGAAGCTTCCAGAGAGACTGGAGAGGAAGAGGAGTAGAGAGAGGAAGGTGACCTTACTGAGCAGGAGGACCATCATCATCATCATCATCATCATCATTGTCTCAGATCAAACACAGAGGTGTCCATCAGATCCAGCAGTTGATCGTCTCTGAAACAAGATCAATGTTTTTATGGAACCAGCAGAGACACGCAGAGGGGGAGGAAACTCCACTGCTGATTGGCTGATTCAGATGCTGCTGAACCTGTTCTGATCCAGATCAGTTCTGAGAAAAGGCGGGGAGCTCTGGTTCCTCATAGTTCTGTTGGAGTTCATTCATTTCTGTCTCTGAGCTCCACCAGGTCCGTTTACCAGTTCCAGAATCCGACCAGAACCACTCAGTGTAAATTACCCTGAGAAATAAAGAGATTTAGTTATTTATAAAAACAGGCTTTAATGCTGAAAATGATCAAGTTTGTTACAAGCCATACATGTCATCCAAATGGATCAGAACCAGAGTTACATTCACCATCCAGCCTGGGAAACACCGAGCTCCTGATGGAACCAGGTGAGGTAAAGATTATAGAGAGTTTAACTTTTATTCTCCTCAGTCTGTTTGAAATCTCAGAGAAAATCAGAGATCCTGACTGAAATCAGATGATGCAGCTCTGCATCCGAACCAGAACCAGGCCCAGTTCTGGTTCTGTCCAGCAGCTCAAAGAGAGAAAACCAGTCAGGACTGGAAACCAGTAGAAAGTGGAGTTAAAACTCACCTGATCAGATCTTTGCTTCTCCTTCTGTTCACACAAACCAAGTCGGAGCAAACAGGAGAACTGGACCTGATTCTCCAGAACCTGAACCCAACCCACCTAAGGCTCCGCCCCCTCTGACAGCAGAGGTGTGTTCACCTGTACTTTTTCCCAGTAATAAAAGATAATGGTAACACTAATAAGAACAAACCAGAATTATTAGCAAGAGCATTTACTAAGATACATAGTATGGAGAATCTTAGTAGTACTGAAAAAAAAAGGATGGGAAACATTAAAAAATCACAGTGAGTTGCTATGTAATGATGAAGATGACGAGAATATTATGAATATGGAATTTTCTTTAATAGAATTAAATAGAGCATTAAAAAACTCTAGTAAATCAACACCTGGGGAAGATCAAGTTAATTATATTATGTTAAATAATCTTAGTGAAAAAAGTAAGGAGATATTATTAGAAATGTATAATAAGATATGGGAGGAAGGAATTTTACCGGATAAATGGAAAGAAGCTATCATTATTTCTATTTCTAAACCTGGTAAAGATCCACATTTAGCTGAGAGTAATAGACCGATAGCATTAACGTTGTGTATTGGTAAAGTAATGGAAAAGATGGTGAATAACAGATTAATATATTTTCTGGAATCTAAAGAGAAGATTAAAGCATATCAATTTGGGTTTAGAAAAGGAAGAAGTACAATAGATCCTAGACTATGTTTGGAACATGAAATTAGGAGGGCACAGGTGAATAAAGAGGTGATAGCAATCTTTTTGGATATAGAAAAAGCATATGATATGTTATGGAAAGAAGGATTATTGATTAAAATAAAACAAATGGGTTTAAGGGGTAAAATATATAGATGGATTAACTTTTTTTTTAACTGGAAGAAATATAAAAGTTAAAATAGGTAGTGAAGTAAGTTCAAAACATCAAATTGAAAACTGTACTCCTCAAGGAAGTATAATAAGTCCTATGTTATTTGTTATAATGATTGATAATATTTTTAGTTAAATAGATATTTTGGAGTATTGTTATTTGCAGATGATGGCCTTATTTGTAAAAGGGGGAAAAATTTAAAATTTATAAATAAGAAAATGAAGGAGGCAATACATAATGTAGAAGATTGGGCTTTACAATGGGGTTTTAGAGTTTAAATATCTAAATCTAAGTTCGTTACTTTTACTAATGGGAAAATAAATACTAATTTAAGTCTTAAATTGTATGAGAATGATGTAGAAAGGATAGATCAGATTAAATATTTAGGAATTTGGTTCAACAAAAAAGTTACATGGAAAATGCATATAAGAAAAATAATTGAGAAAAGTAAAAAAAATCCTAAATATAATGAGATGTTTAAGTAGTAAAGATTGGGGAGCTGGTAGGAAGGTATTAAAAACAATATACATAGGACTAATTAGATCAGTAACTGATTACGGATGTATTGTATATAGTTCAGCTTCTAATAGTTTACTAAAAGAAATAGATAGAATACAATATCAGGTTTTAAGAATTTGTTGCGGAGCAATGAAAACAACCCCAGTATCAGCTTTACAAGTTGAAATGGGTGAGATGCCACTAGAGCTCAGAAGAAAACAACTAGCCATAAATTATTGGGCAAATGTTAAAGGACATAAGGAAAATTATCCTCCAAATGTTATGTTACAACCTTGTCAGGAAAAAGTAAAAAATTAAATTAATAGTTTTGGATGGATTATTAATAATGAGATAAGTGATATAGGAATAAATCATTATTTAATTAGTCCTGTGGTGAGTATTCCTGATACTCCACCTTGGTTAAGTGGAAAAGCTGAAGTTGATTTAAGCTTATTGGAAAAAGGCAGACAAATAGAAAAAAAGAGATGGAAAGGTATATAAAGAAAGAATATGCTGAGTTTTTACAAGTATATACAGATGCTTCTAAAATGTTAAATGATAAAATTGGAATAGCGTTTATAATTCCAGACTTAAACATTATGAAAAATAAAAGAGTAACAGAATGACAGTTTGTACAGGTGAGCTAATGGCTCTAGAATGGTGTGAGGAAACAAGAAAGAAGGAAATATTGATTTGTTCAGATTCAAGTAGTGCATTAATAAGTATTTTAGAACAGAATTCAGAAACTAGACAAGATATCATCTTGAATATTAATCCATTTTTAAAATTAAAAAATATGGATCCAGGTTAAGTTAATTTGGATTCCTGCTCATATTGGAATAGTAGGAAATGAGTTGGCGGATCAATTTGCTAAGAGTGCAGCAAAAAGGGATAATGTTGAGGTAAATATCAAAATAAGCAGAAAGGAGGTCAAAAGTATAAGTAAAATGTATATTAAAAAGAAATGGCAGGAATTATGGGATAGAGAAGAAAAGGCTAGATTTTATTGTAGCATTCAAAAAAAGTAGGGGAATGTAGGGAATGTAATGGGAATAAAAAAGAAGAGGATGTTCCATCCATCCATCCATTTTCTTACACCCTTGTCCCTTAGTGGGGTCGGGAGGGGTGCTGGTGTCTATCTCCAGCTAATGTTCCAGGCGAGAGGCGGGGTCACCCTGGACAGGTCGCCAGTCTGTCGCAGGGCAACACAGAGACACACAGGACAAACAACCATGCACACACACACTCACACCTAGGGGCAATTTGGAGAGGCCAATTAACCTGACAGTCATGTTTTTGGACTGTGGGAGGAAACCGGAGTACCCGGAGAAAACCCACGCATGCACAGGGAGAACATGCAAACTCCATGCAGAAAGACCGGGGCCGGGAATCGAACCCAGAACCTTCTTGCTGCAAGGCAACAGCTCTACCAACTGCACCACTGTGCAGCCAAGAAGAGGATGTTGTGTCCAGATTAAGGTTTGGGCATACGGGGCTAAATAGTACTTTGAAAATAATTAATAAACATAGTACAGGTTTGTGTAGTTATTGTGGAGAGTCAGAAACGGTGCAGCATATTTTTCTAGAATGTAATAAGTATAGTCGGGAAAGAGAGGTGTTAATCAGAGAGTTAAATAGAAATAAAATTAATTTAGATATAAAAAATTTGCTGCAAAAATCATCTGAGGATATAGTATTTAACAGCATTTGGTTTTCTTAGGAAGTCCGGTATTATGGGAAGATTATAGTGGTAGGACATCTAATCTATACTCCAGTCTGGAAGGTGGCGGTAATGCACCTATAAGTTGTTTGCCAACCGCCATAAAACAAAAAGAAGAAGAAGAATTGGTCTCTCTAAATCCTCCCTAGGTGTCTGTGTGTGCATGGTTGTTTGTCTCTGTGTTGCCCTGCGACCTGTCCAGGTGACCCCGCTTCTCGCCTGGAATGTTAGCTGGAGAAGCACCAGCAACCCTCCCGAGCCCACTAGGGACAAGGGTGTACAGAAAATGAATGGATATCAGCCAGATATATGAAGGCCAGGGTTCTTGAGTTATTTTGGAATTTATTGAACATCATTTCTTTTTATTTATCAAAGTATAATAAAACTATTTAGAGAGTTTTAAACTGAGGATCAGGGACTGAAGCCGGTCATGTAGTGAAAAAGACTGGATAGATCCGACTGACAAAACCTTTAACAACGAGCTTCCAGAAGTTTCTGGATGATAAAGTTTCTGGGTCTTTTTCTGAGCTTCATTTCTGCCCAGATAATTTATTTATCTTGATAAATCCAGTGGAAAAACAGAGGAGATAATAATGTTCCTGTAGAGGTGATCACAGTCAAAAGGTGTTTTACACCAAGATTGAATCGTTGGAGGGAAAGAAAACTAAATAAATTGACGGCTTTAAAACTTTTACACAATAATGTTTCATTTTTAGATGTTATACTTCATTATTATTCTTTATCCTTAATTTTTCTACTAATCTGCAGTAATGAAGACGTTTCCCCTGTTTGCTTCTCAGGTTATAAATAAATGTTCAAACTGGTGACAGAGACGCCAGACTGCAAGATGAAACTTTTTCAATTATCATGAAGTTTTTTTTACTGGAAGCTGCAGAGCCGACAGGCTGTAAAACCATCAGCTGTCGGGTTCAATCTGAACAAACTGTCCTGATCTGAACCAGAACCAGAACCAGTAGTGAGCAAATCATTTAGTTTAGAAAAAACTAAATGAGCAAACTGAGGCAACCAGGAAACATTTCTGTACAGCAGAGACAGAAACTGATAAACATCTCACAGTAAACGCCTACAGTAATTAAAACCTGTTTGTAACTCAGCAGGTTTTAAACTTTTTCATTGGAAACGTTTGAAACAAACCAGTTAAACAACTTAAAGCCACCAGGCTAAAGGAGCCCAAAGCTTTAAGATCATTATGTTCAGGAATGAAAGATGGAGGTTCAGGTGAAAATCAGCATGGAAAGTTTCCTTCAGATCAACATTAAACAACATGATTACATTAAATAAATTAATAAAATTATCTGTTTAATCAACCACATATTTTTAGGTTTGTGGTTGTGTATTTTCAGTCAGAGTGAGAGTTCCTGTTCCAGAGAGGATCTCTGCTGCAGCAGCACCAACCATCTGATCAGGCTGGCTGGTGTTCATTCCTCTCTGGACTCCATCTATAGACCGGATCATTGTCCAGAATCCAACAACCCGTCCCTGATTAGAACCAGCCAGGTGAGCCTCCCTCATGTTACCTCATCTTTCAACCTGTACCCCATTGGACTCGCCTCTCTCCTCTTCAGACGCTCAGAACCTTTTGAATTATCTGACATTTTCTTAATGGTATTCCAAACCCTGTCTAATGCCGTATTTTTCCCCAATGACTCACAATATTTACTCCAATAATCCCTCTTAGCATTTCTTATGATCTTCCTGACTTCTGCTTATTTTCTCTTATAATTTATTTCGGAAGAAAATATTTATTTTTTAGGTTTTTATAGGCCTTGTTTCTTATTCTAATTGCTATTGAACACTCTAGAGTCCACCAAGGAACCATCTTCTTCTTTTTAATATGCAATTTGCAATATGACCATATCTTTGACACTTATAGCATCTGAGAGTTGGTGGAATATAAGTTCTTACACTGAAACTCATGTATCCAATCATTACTTTATCAGGTTTAACTTTATCTTTGAATTCCAGTAACACAGATGTACTGTCCAATCTTTCCCCATTTCTAAAAGCCTGCAATCATTTTATGCCTGAAATCTCTCCTCATTTTATTATTTTCTTTAGTTCTTCCAAGTTTTCTCCAATCTGTATCCCTGATATTACTCCTTTTGTTCCTCTTTCTTCCCCCACTACCTTCCTTTCCACCACTTCTTTTTTACATACCACTTGAAGTTTTATTGCCTTATTCTTTTGTTCAGCATTCTTACAGATAATACTCCCATCCCTTAAAACTTTAGCCAGTTCCACATCTCCGATAACTTTCTTTAGTCCATTTGATAAACTGATCGGACTCACCCAATCATATCTTGTCCTGTCCTAAATTTTAATATAACTTTAAATTCTTCCATCATTTTTTTCTTCTTCATCTCAACACTTTCTTCCTCATCTTCCAAAGATCTTTTGCCTACATTTAGTCCTTTTTTATTCTTGTCTCTCCCTCCTCCCCCTTTTCTATTTTCTACTAAAGCCCAACCTGTGTCCATATTTTCATCTTCTGAACATCCCCCACTACATCTAGCCATCTTAATCTACTCGCAGTCCAGATTATGCCAAAACCGCCTTAGAAATCAACTTATTACTCGCCACAAATCGCTTAAACTCTCCCACTCTCAGAAAATCCGCGTTCTCCAATCTCCGATCCTCCCGTCACTCCCAGAGAGACCAATTAACTAAGAGTCATGTTTTTGAACTGTGGGAGGAAGCTGGAGTACCTGGAGAGAATGCACAGGGAGAACATGCAAACCCCATGCAGAAAGACCCAGGCCTGGAATTGAACCCAGGACCTTCTTGCTGCACGGCAACAGCTCTAATTAGCATTAGCTAACGACAGTCAGCTGGCTCATCACTCAAGGTTCAGCTGTTGCACTTACTGTTATATTCGTGCTTGACAAAGACCAGACGTTGTATAATGCTCATATACTTTTATTAAAGCATCTTTTAGAGGTCTGTTCACACAGCTTGCTCACAGGTGTGTCACATCTACTTCTATTGTTCTATTCTCTACATTTATACATTCACATGAACTCATGCTCACCACCTAGTGGACAGAAACATAATTTATTCAATCATGACATCCTCCTTTCTTTAAAGTAAGATTGTTACAAAAAGAATCCTATCAAAGATTAACATACATTGCATGAGACAGTTACCACATAGCTATACTTAACACATTAAAAACATCAATTACAAAATAGACATTTCAACTTTTTTTTTCTTTTTCTTTTTTTTTTTTTTTTACAAGTTCAGTCTGTCAGGTTTGTTCACCACTCTGGTAGATCTTCTTAACACAGGTGGGTTGTCCCCAAGACGGTCACAGGGTGTTTCAGTTGTAGGAATAATCTGGGAGTCCTTAGAAACTTCACTTGACTCAACAACAGGCTCTAATGGAGTTTTTAACAAACTGCGCCGATTTCTTCTCACAACTTGTCCATCTTCAGTTTTCACTTCAAATGAACGTGGAGCTACGTCCTGCAGAATAGTTGCTTTAGTATTCCATCCCTCATCATCCTGAATCCTTACAGCAGTGTTTTTCAACCACTGTTCCGCGGCACACTAGTGTGCCGTGAGTGATCGTCAGGTGTGCCGTGGAAATTATTCAATTTCACTACGGTACCGTATTTTCCGGACTAT
Organism: Poecilia reticulata; assembly: GCF_904066995.2. Classification (NCBI taxonomy): domain Eukaryota; kingdom Metazoa; phylum Chordata; class Actinopteri; order Cyprinodontiformes; family Poeciliidae; genus Poecilia; species Poecilia reticulata. Next base: position 14,657,909 of record NC_088831.1, on the reverse strand, counting down.
AAGCTGCTACTTTTTTCCTAAGCTTTGAACCATGCGGATTGTAGCCCGATGTGGCTTTTCTGTGGATTTTTCTTCGACCACCAGGGGGCTCTCTAGCAGGAAGTGAATCATTAGAAGTCAAAATTGTAAATCAAAGAAGAACGGCTAATTTTCATTTAGAACAAGCTCATGCTAGCAGCAGGCACGACGGAGAAATGTTTTCAAACTCATATCATGCAGCTTTTAAGTTGAGGGCTGTGGATCTGGCACTACAGGAGGGAAATAGAGCCGCTGCATTTAAGCTCGGTGTGAACGAAACCATGGTTCGCTTTGGAGACGGAGTGCTGCGTCCAGCAGATTTATTAGGACGAGGCATTCTGCTGGGTCCTGATGGAAAACCGAGAGCAGCTTCCAGTTTTTATTTTATTTTTTTTAATTGAGGGTGCTAGTATGGTGCGCTCTATAGTCCGAAAAATACGGTAATTGGTTTAAAAAGATTTTTTGAAAATGAATTGTCTGCAAATAATGCCATCTTCGAGTGTCTGCTGTAGTAGTGACTAGCGGCGTAATCATGTAATGTTCTTACCACTAGATGGCAGTAGGTACAGAGCATTTTACATTACAACAAGAGAATTAGTGATGCATGAATGTTACAGGTAGCAGTGAGAGCATTGAATCTAGAAAGACTGTGATGACAGTGATGGAAAAGACAGTGAAGCTCAACAGTAGTTAGAAAGAACATGAGTCCATTTCCCACAACATATCTGTGTGAAGTGAGCTTCTCAAGTCTGGTTACTATAAAAACTAAAACCAGAGACAGACTGGGAGCTGTTGAGGAAGAGCTTTGTCTTTCTTCAATTTCTGCCAGGAAATCGGATCTGTTTTCATCCAAACATGCACAGGTTTCACACTAGGTGGGTAAAATATACAGACATTGACATTGTGTACATGCAACTCTTCATATTGTAACGGTGAATATGAAGTGAAATGTTTCCCAAATATTATTGCTTCTTTCAGAATAAGAATTGTTTTCTGTATTCTGGCTATAAGAATGCTTGTGGATTAGTTTGTAAAACACTTTGAAGTTTTCTACAACTTCTTTAAATTTAACACCACAGTGTTGTGGCACTGTTCAGGTGTAATTTTGAAGTGGACATGTTAAGTGCAATTTGAAATAGGAAATGTAAAATGTGATAAAAATACATGTTTGTGTTTATTTTGATTCATATTCAAGAGACTTTGATAAGAATGACTATATAGGCGGCTACAGAGTATCTTTGTTTCCATTTTTGGTTGGTGGTGTGCCTCGGGATTTTTAAAATTAAAACAGTGTACCTTGACTCAAAAATGGTTGAAAAACACTGCCTTACAGGATCCTTGTATGACAGTGGGGGTAGAATCTTAGTTGATCTGTCATAATATGACTTTTGTTTTACTTTCTGCTTTCGTAACTTGTACTCCAACTTTGATGATTTCTTTGCACCTTGTTCATTACTATCATAACTTGGCAAAGTTGTACAAATCTTTCGATTCATCAAGAGTTCAGCAGGTGAAAATCCACATGGCAAAGCTGAAGATCTGTAGCTTAATAAAGCTAAATACGGGTCAGAGTTACTATGCAGCTTTCTTCAGAAGTTGCTTAAGAATATGAACTCCTTTCTCCGCTTTTCCATTTGACTGTGGATAATGTGGACTTGATGTTACATGTTTAAAATCATACTGTTCTGTAAACTCTTGCCATTTTCTGCTACTATGGTCCATTGTCACTCACCACAATATGTGGATTAATACTTGTGTGCCTCTTACTTGTTCAGTTTTTCCTTCAACTAAACCTTCCAGTCAAACGTTTTTCCTCATTATTATTATTAGCGAAAATAAATTGTAGACTTGAGCCACAATAATGTAAATTTACTAAATCTTTTTTTAATGATCCAGATGGAGATGGGTTTGTGCCGAACCTCCAGTTGGTGGCAGTAACCCACCAGTTGGTCCCGGTCCAACATCAGAGCAGATCAGGTTCGGATCAGGGTTCTGATGGTGCAGGATTCTGAAACAGATCGGACTGAATGAAATCCATCATGTGTTGTGATTAATCCAGAGTCGGAGCTGCTCTGTAGCCGTTGTCCTGGTGGCTAACAGCGGGTTAGCACCGTTAGCCTGCAGAGGCTAACTCATTTTCACATTAAAAGTAGCTTTTAATCGCAGCTGCAATGGAAACAACGGCGACGAAAAGACGAGACAACAAAAAATCCCTGCGGGTTAAAGTCATCAGCCTGGGGAACGCAGAGGTGGGGAAGGTAGGACAGTTTCTGATTATTTCACAGCACATCTACATGGAGACTGGTCCGGTTGAGCTGGACGCCCCAACACGGACTAACCACACTGCTTTATAGCTCAATTAATAGTTTATTACACGTAAATACATGGAGAAACTACTAAGAGCCTGCATTGCAAACCCTTCTTTAATGTTAAGACAATATACCGATGCTTTTAGGTCTGAGCCCAAGACGTTATTGTTTATACCAGACTTTATTCAAATATTACATTATTTTATTATTCCTCATAATTTCTTTAAACTTCCAGACATTTGAATGAATGTCCAAAAAGGGTGTTAACTACTCTACTATTCGGCTTACCTCACCTTTATAGATAATTCATATAGATATTATAATTTATGTCATTCAGGAATATTACCTGATGTAGTGGGCTAAACAAAGGAAAATTTGTCTTTTAATTTACAGTCCTTCAATTTTTTAAATCTCTGAGTAAATTAGATTATTCTACCCAAAATCATACCTCAGTGTTAGTCTGACCCTCTGATTCTGCAGTTCCTAGAGCCAAAGAGGCCTGAGTACAATCCATTATAGAGTTGGTACCCATGTTTTGTATCGTCAATTAGAGTTGGTACATTAGACGTTTAGCAGTCAGTCCACAGTCAACTTACAAGTCAGTTTCTAGGTAAACTGATCATCATTGTTGATAGTAGAGGTACCGGCTTATTAATGGGTAAGAACCAAAAGGCAATGAATGTCTGGTCACTAAATGGAGGTAGGAGTTGAAGGACTGATTGAACCTTGAGCCTCATTAGCAGGAACATCCTGGTTCTTGACGTTAATCAGAAACCTGTTCTTACCTTCAGAGCTGCATCATCAAGCGCTACTGTGAGAAGAGGTTTGTTCCAAAGTACCTGGCAACAATCGGCATCGATTACGGAGTTACGAAGTAGGTCCTCACACCGACCGCTGTCCTGAACCAGACGGCTGTACATCGTAGTGATGTGTGTGTTTGTGTGTGTCAGAGTTCAGGTCAGAGACAGAGAAATCAAGGTGAACATCTTCGACATGGCTGGACATCCCTTCTTCTACGAGGTGAGACTCTTCAGGACGTTACAGGCGACTATCTGGTTTCTTTCAGCAGGTGGACAGGCAGCATCCCGCTTGTCCTGCTCTGTGTTTCAGGTCCGTAACGAGTTCTACAAAGACAGCCAGGGAGTGCTGCTGGTGTACGACGTGGGTCTGAGGGAGAGCTTCGACGCCCTGGACAGCTGGCTGGGGGAGATGAAGCAGGAGATGGGCTCTCAGGCCAACATGGACAGCATCGTCTTCGTCGTCTGCGCCAACAAGGTCCGACCCAATCTACTGCCAAGTCATCAATAACATACTGAACAGATCTGTGTTCAGTCTTTCTGGTCTCTGCCGCCCCCAGGTGGACCTGACAAAGCGGCGGGTGGTGGATGAAGGTGAGGGTCGTCTGTGGGCGGAGTCCAGAGGGTTCCACTACTTTGAGACGTCGGCCCAGAGCGGCGAGGGCATCAACGAGATGTTCCAGGTAGTCCTGACGTCCTGTGAGCCGCAGAGCTTCGTAACTGATGCTCTGATGTTCTTCTGATTTCCTCCGCAGGCGTTCTTCTCCTCCATCACTGACATGTGTGAGAACGGTGGGAAGCGGCCGGTGTCAGAGGTCAGCGTGGGCTTCACCAAGGAGCAGGCCGACACAATTCGCCGCATCCGCAACAGCAAGGACTCCTGGGACATGCTGGGGGTGAAGCCGGGTGCCACGCGGTGAGTCCGGATCCTCGCCGAGGTGCGACCCGTGGCGTCTCCTGACGCTGACGCTGTCGTCTGTCTGCAGGGAGGAAGTGAACAAGGCGTACAGGAAGCTGGCTGTCCTGCTGCACCCGGATAAATGCGTCGCCCCCGGCAGCGAAGACGCCTTCAAGGCGGTGGTGAACGCTCGCACCTCGCTGCTGAAGAACATCAAATAACAGAGACAGAGAACCACTAACATGTTCATTCCTTATTTATCTGGATATTTACTCTGTCTCTGTGCCACAGTGCTGTTTGCCAACCCTTAACCTTTAATCTTTGACCTGAGAACAGGTGGGTCTGACGATGAGGACGGCAGAGTCCACCAGAACCAACCAGGTCCATTTAGAGATCCGAGTCTGTGTCGCTGTTTACAGAAATATGTGAATATTATTTAGATTTAACATCTTTCATCAGTAATTTAATTTAAATATTTTCATTCTTTGCAAATGTTTAGAAAAGTTTCGTTTTTTGTACAAATTTAAAATTCATTTACAGTTATAATTTTCTTCCATAACATTGTAAAAAATTATATTTTAAAATCTAAATTAAAAATTTATTATTTTAACATCTGGACCGATAAATTAATGTCAGGATTATTTTAAATGGTTTCCTATCATTATTAATCAAATTTAAAAAAAATAAACTTCTTAATATTTTACACTTTCTGTGAGCATCCAAATATGTAGATTAAATTCACAAATTTTAAGGGTAACAAAAGTTATACATTTTTCTTATAACTTTTGTTTATTGTTACTCAAACATTTGATCTGGTTTGCAGCATTTTAAAAAATAATAACACTTCATAAACATTGCATTGGCTTGCAAAATAACAAAAAGTGATATTTTTTTAGCCAAAAGAAAACATTTAAAATTTTTTACAAATGTCACAATTATAAGGAATTTATTGGCAGATAATCCTTAAATTATTTTTAGAAATTTGAGAATTAATTTAATATGGTTAAATATGAATTTATTTTGGATTTAATGTTACTTATATTAATAAAATGTTTTAAATTAAAAAGAAAATTAAATGTTCCAAATTCAACATGTTTATAAAAATTATCCCTAAAATCAGAAAAACATTGATGTTGTCAAAAACTGATAAAATTATAATATTAAACTCAAGGTAAAACTGAGTTAACTGAACAAAATGAAATCAGCTTTAAATTGGGCTCAGAAATACCGCAGGAAGTTGTAATTTCTAGAACTTATGTCACTTCCTGTTGCTCTCATAATCTTTGTGGTCTGCAGCTGATGGACCGGCTCGGTTCTGTTGGTGTTCTGTTCATCAGAACCTCACTGAGCTCAGAAAACGTCACGATTCACCGTGTTTATAAAGGTTCCCAGGTGAACGGGTCATGTAGGGTCAAAGTGCATGCTGAATGTTGAGATGTGATCCTTATGTTCCAAACAAACAGCCAGAACCAGAACCAGAACCAGACAGCATGATGCTCAGTCAGGACAAGAACCAATCAGGAGACCCCTCCAATTACCCATAATTCACCTGAAAAGTTTATTTACTCAATAATTTATTTAATTAGTTTTAACTTTTGATTTAAATTATTTTCTGTCGGTTTCTGTTTTTAAAGTTGCACATTTTAGAGACATTTTAACCCTGATATTTAATTGTCACATTTTGTCAACTTTTATATTTAAAAAGCTAAACATTTAGTGTGTAGCTAAGTATCTAGCTTGCTAACCATATATTTAGCTTTATACTAAATATATTGCTAAATAGTTAGCTTGCTAACTACATATTTAGTTTGTAAACTATATGTTGATTTTCAAGTAAATATTTAGTTAGCAACCTAACTATTTAGCTACCATTTAAATACTTAGTTTGAAGCTAAACAGTTAGCTTGCTATCTATTTAGCTAACTAAATAGAACAATTTACATAATTTTATCTGAAATCTCGTTTGAGTTGGTTTAATTTGCAAGTTTAGTGATTAGAAAGCATTTCTCTGAAACTGCTTGGATGTTTTATTGTAGAACTTTACCAGAATATTAAAATAATTTTTTTATTTTCAAGAGAAATTAGAATCAACCTCCAAATCTTCCTTATTTCTACTGCCAAACATTAAATCCTGTCATTTATTGTGACATGTACTCCGGTTTGAACTGGACTTTCTTTTTTTTTTTTACGCTACCATAGAAACGGTCAGCATGTTCCCCTCTAAGGTTTACATGAAGGATCCAACAGAACCATCTGTGTCTGTTTACAGACTTTTATCAGGTTGACTGTTTGATAACAGAGCTGACTTCTGGCATGGATACATGTTATTATTACAGTTTTATATTTTTACATGTTAATGTTTGTGTCCACAGGAATGAATAAAATCAGCCTGAACTTCCACATGTTCAACCAAATGGATTTAATGTTTCATTTTTCTAATTCCACTGAAGGAAAATAGAAAATGTCCCTTTTTTCTCCTTGTTTTTGTGAATATTTATGATTTATAAAGTGAAATAAGTCCTGCGGATGTGATATCACATCCATATCACATCCATACTAGAAGGTAGCAATACCTTCTAGTATTGCTACTTTACATCCAGTTTGGCCAGAATTTAAAATAAAGTTAAGAGATTTCGCCACCAGGTGGCAGCACATTAAACCTACATCAGTGGATTCATTTTTAGTGCCCTGATCAGATACTTGCAGCCCATCTTCTCAGGTTTCTGTCCATCTGTGAAGTTACTATCAACATGGTCACACAACCCGAGCACATAAACACAGCCTGGCCTGGTTGGAGGCCTGCCAATCCCATCAGGCACCTGTACGGTCAGACACAGCCACATGCTTAATCTGGCCGATTAATGAGCAGCCTTTTGTCCATTCGAGGGGTTCCTGATGGGATTAGCGTGGCACTGGGACATCTGCTGGTCAACTTCAGCTCATTACACCAAGCTGCTGCGCTTCACTCAGACCTGCAGTTCAGGAGCTACAGGTTCTGGTTGTGACCCGACGGTACCGTCCGTCTTTACTCACCAACACCATGAAGACTGGACCTTCAGAAGGCTGATGAAGGAATGAGGAGCTTGGAAAGGCTATAGGTGTTTCATGAATAAATTATGAGCTGAACAGGATGGAGTTGATGGACCTGAGATGAACGAGGAAGCAGCAAGGAAACAAAAACAGGACAAAGACAAACCACAAGAACCGGAGTCGTTACTGGAGATGATAAACTCAATTCTGCAACCAGTGAGTACAAGTATGTCTCGGTTGTGTTCAGTTTTTCATCCTGTGAACTAATCTTCCGAGGATTCAATAAAACCCTTCACCTTTTCTTACTGATTTGTTCCCATTGAGCTACTTAACCTTAAATCCAAATAAGGTCTCTACCTTCAGTTTGGTGAAGCAGGAATCCTCTTTAATGGTTATGGATACTTTAATATGGTTGAGTCAACTGGAAGCTGAAGTACAGCATGGCAGCATGGCGCTGGCCTCACCTGGCATTAGATTAACACCATCTGCTTCATCAGCACTCTGACGGCGTCAATGGAGGCCTCTGCTAATTACAGACAATAAAACAGGAGCATTATGATCAGACAAAAGGCATGGAAATAGATAAGAAGCTACACCTTTAAGCATAATAATGATAAAAAGTTGTTATATCTGTAGGTGTTAAATCCTCTAGGAATCAAATATGTGCAGTTTGAGAAAACCAAAGAGGCTGAGTGTAGAGCCCTGAGGCTCATCTCAGATAAAAGTGTGACTCATGATTTAAAAGCCATGAAGTGAAAAATGAAGCCACCTATTATTATTGAATGACTGCACTGATTTGGAGTAGTGGACAATGGTCTGGCAGAGATCCTGAAATCAGACAAGTGTTTTATGGTTTCTGCTCACACAGCTCTGTAGCTCAGTCCTACCATCCACATAACCATGACTGACAACCTCACCACGCTGACAAATGGCGACTGTGAGTCAGCCAGGCAGCCCAGTGACATCACCTTCAGTGCGAACATCAGCCCCGCCCACGGCCTACGAAGGAAACGTCTGCTGTGGCAGACCGCCGTCAGGAACATCATCGACCAGCACAACCTGTACTCTCTGAGGCTCGCCGGCGGCCTGGAGAGAGGCAGACACCGCATCACCGTCACAGACGCCTACATTGCTGACATCAACAGGTAAGACACCTGATGCCATCAGCAGGTCACATTGGGACGTTTTGGTCTTTAATTGCTTCCTTTCTGTGGTTCTGCAGGCAGATTCGCAACAAGACGACTCGTGGTAATTTTTGGCAGAAGCGCCGTTCGTCTGCAGCTCGAGTTCATCCAGCAACTCCAAGGATTTCTGTACAAACACAAGTCGCACAACGTTTGCTTACCGATGCCGACTTCTTTGTGTCATACGGATCGACGATCCGAGGCATCTTCATTCCTACCATGCAGCTAACATTCAAGTAGAGAAGCACAAACAAAAAGGTATAACAGTCTGATGTTCAACAGTTTTTAAAACTTGTGTTTCATCCGGACCACCAGGTCTGCCGACTTGGAGTTGACCTACCAGCAGTTCTCGTCAGCTCAGCGAAGAACCTCTCTGGTTGTCACTAACCTCATTGACATCTTCATCCGACTGTTCATCTCTCTGGTGATGTGGCCAACAGGCTGGGGGGCGGTGGCTTGTGACTGGCTGACTGGCCTGTCGCTCGTTCTGTGGGCGGGGGTCTGTGGGCTGGCAGTGGCAAACAAGGAGGTGATGACATCACCACAGTGGCTCCGGTATGTCTGAAACTAAAGATTGTTAACCCTTCCAACGACTTCTGATGACCAACTGCTAAAAACAAGTTTGGACCTTCCGTCCGTCCTCTCAGGTACCTGTCGGTGCTCACCTGGGTGTCTCAGACCGTCCAGGTATTGGTCGGGGTTTTCAGCTGGGCTGAAACTGATCACTCCTGGTATGTCTTCTTCACTCTGTTCTCCACCTACACCCTGTTGCCGCTGCCCCTCCCCTGGGCGATTGCTGCAGGGACAATCACCTCCACCCTACACCTCCTAGTGGATGTCTGTTGGCACTACAGCGACCAAATTCTGATCAGAAGGGTTAGAAAACTTTTATACTTCTCACCTTTTATTGCCATATGTCTTCCCTTTTCAGTCTAAATGCCTCTCCAAATTCTTTATGTCCTTTCCTTTGTCCAGGTGTTCTCAAAAGGCTTGTTGTACCTGGCGATGAACACTGCTGGTATCTTCATGAACTACCTGTCTGACCGGACTCAGCGGCAGAGTTTTCTAGAGACACGAAGATGTATTGAAGGACGAGTCCGACTGGAGAGGGAGAACCAAAGACAGGTAAAATCTTCCCCACTTAGACACATTTACTCTTACAAAAGACAAACGTGTCCAACTCCTTCGTCGTTCTCTCAGGAGCGTCTGGTAATGTCCATCTTACCACGCTTCCTGGTTCTGGAGATGATTGCAGACATGTCTGCAGTGGACGAATATCTGCTGCCTCAACAATTCCACAAAATCTACATCCACCACTACAAGGACGTCAGGTTGCCAAACACTTTTCTGATCTGCAACAAACTGCTTTTATGTGATTTACAACTTCTGTCGCACAAGTAAACATGTTCTTTGTTTGTCCAGCATCCTGTTTGCAGACATCATCGGCTTCACGTCTCTCTCTTTGATTCTTTCGGCTCAGGAACTCGTTAAAACCCTTAATGAGCTTTTTGGACGCTTTGACAGGCTGGCTGAGGTCCGGTCACCCTTTCAACAGCTTATAAAATAAAAACTGTAACCCTCCTTTGAGGATGAGGTTAAAGTTTTTCTCGTGTGTGCAGGAGCACCAGTGTTTGAGGATAAAGATCTTAGGAGACTGTTACTACTGTGTGTCTGGAGTCCCAGAGCCCCAGCGCGGCCATGCCCGCTGCTGTGTGGAGATGGGCCTCAGCATGATCAGCACCATACGGTAAGAAAACTGACACCCCAAATACCATCTGCACAGGGGTCTCTGTAACACATGAACACATGAATTGTTGCAGGTATGTCCGTCGGGAGCTGCAGCAGGAATTGGACATGCGAATTGGTGTCCACTCAGGTTCTGTCCTCTGTGGGGTGTTGGGTCTTCAGAAGTGGCAGTTTGACATCTGGAGCTGGGATGTTGACATTGCCAACTGTCTGGAAGCTGCAGGAGTGCCAGGGTCAGCAGCTTAAACCAACACCTGGTCTCCCCAGAACAGCTAGAACAACCATAGAGCCAGTTCATGTTTCCAGCGATTGGTAAAGAGATGTCTTCCTCTCTCAGCCAGGTCCACATTTCACAGGCCACTCTGGACTGTCTGGGTGGGTTCTATGAGACGGAACAGGGCCACGGCCAGGACCGGAGCGAGTTCCTACGGAAACACAACGTTGACACTTACCTTATCCGCCCGGCAACACGGGAAGAGACCCAGCCCCCTAAAGCAAGGCGCCCAAGTTATGATGAATTGACAACTTGGAGTGCTGAGTTGCCATTTGGAGACATCCTGGGGATGAACTTCGTAAGTACATGGAATATAGTTGGCAAAAATCTGGATATTTCAGGAGTCATTTGATTATTTCTTCCCTTGTCCTTCCTGTAGATCCTGGCCACTTTCACCAATGGCTCACTCACCCAGCTGCCCAATCACATCGCAGCTCAGCGTTCCGGTTCACGGGAAGTGAACAAGAGGATCCGTCAGGCAATGGAAGTGCGAAGCAGCGAGCGAATGAGGAAAGAGCACATCACCACTTTCACTCAGGTGTTCAAAGATTCCCAAATGGAGGGAAAGGTAACTTCCTGTCTGGATATTGGTTTGTTTCAGCTGTGATGGGCAGGTGGCTGATCGTAGTCCACTTCTTTTTCAGTATTCTCAGATGAGAGATGAACTCTTCAAGTCTAACATGGTGTGTTCCTTCATCCTACTGATACTGCTGATGGCCGTCCAGGTGCTAATTCCTGCCCCAAGGTATGTTTGTCCATTCACCAACAATTTTTACAGATTATGTCCTACCAAATTGTTATTGATGACATAAAATGGGTTTTTAAACTGAATCATTTCTTTTCTCTAAATGGTACACTGCTCCTCACAGACTTCTGGTGTAAATAGAATATCATCAGCATAACGGGGAACACTGAGTATTTACCCTCATTTACCAGACCAGTTCTGTTTCTGTTCAGGTGGAGTCCGATGGTGACCCAGTTCATCATCAGTGGCTTTGTCTATTTCCTGCTCCTGTTGTTGACTCTGGGGGAGGAGTTTAAACGCTGCCCCTCCCCTCTACAGTCACTCTGCTGCTGGGTTCATGAAACCAAGTACGCACGAACCATCCTCATGCTAACTGCCATAACCGTCAACTCTGTGATTGCCTCTGTGAACATCGTGAGTCTGAATATTTTGATTTTAGTCATTTTGACAGTCACAACCGCAGAATGGTTATTATCTTCATGTTGCTGGGAAACTGGATCTGCTGCTGTGAAGGTCAAAGTTTAAACACTGAAGCAAGTGAAGTTTCTTCTTCTTATCAGCTCTGGTGTGATTGGTCAGAATCCAGCGTTACTGAAGCGTTTGTGACTCTACCTCCATCCAGGTGGCCAGATATGAACATCTGTACCCATCCAGAGGTGAGAGCTCCTTCATTCTGGACTCCCAGAACATGAAGCTGAGTTTCCTACCTGTAGCATTAGCCTGTAGCAGGAACATGACAGCAGCCTTCAGCCTGTGCAGTTTTTCGTTGACAATTTGGTGGTCGCCATGGTTACATGTGCGGTTTTCGTTGACAGTTCATGGTGCTGAGCGCGGTGGTTGCCATGGTTACCTGTGCAGTGTTCCTCAGGCTGAGCTGCATGCTGCAGCTGGCCTTCCTGCTGCTGACCGCCGGTTTCTACACTTATGTCATCGAGACTCAGAGGTACGTTCAGGTGCTGTGGGACGTCTCTGAGTGGATGGACGCCTCATGCCGTCTCTTGTCTCACGTTGTCCTCCCTGTTGATCTGATCTGAGGTCAGCTCCCAGCAGCTCTGCCAGGGGGGCGTTTGTCTGGTTCTCATGACAATGTTCGCGGTCGCAGTCCTCTACAACAGCAGACAGGTAAGGCCAGCAGGACAGACTGGTCACCTAAGCTTCTGTCTTCAGCATCTCATTCTCGCTCTTCTTCGTTGGTAGCTGGAGGCCATGGCGCGGCTGGACTTCCTGTGGCGCCTGCAGGCCGAGAAGGAGGTGGAGGACATGAAGGAGCAGCGGGAGCACAACGAGTGTCTGCTGCTCAACATCCTGCCGTCCCACGTGGCTCAGCACTTCCTGGAGAGAGACACCAACAATGAGGTGACTACCTGGGCGGACCAATCCCATGATGCATCAGTCTGTCCCCTTAGCTGGATGAACCAATCTGCGGCTGTGCTTGGATGCTAGGAGCTGTACGCCCAGTCGTACCAGCGGGTCGGGGTTCTGTTTGCCTCGCTGCCCGGGTTCTCAGACTTCTATGAGCAGAAGGAACTGGTCCATCAACACGTCGAGTGTCTGCGGCTCCTCAACCACATCATCAGCGACTTTGACGAGGTCAGAATGGCTCAATGGGGAGTCCAAACTTTATGAGAAAACTGGCAAACTTAAAGCATGAATTCACTAAATTAAGACTACACTAAAGCTAAAAGAACTCTGTGTTTCAGCTTTTAAGAAATTATTGACTTAAGACAAACTCCTGTATCTTGCCGAAAAATTACTTGTCAGTTTTTCCTTATTTCAAGTGTACTAAGATATCAGTTGTTCTCTATTTTTGTTGGACAATTTTTACCATTCTTTACTCGTGCTCAGCCTCAGTGGCCAAACAAAATAATTTCCGGGCCTCAAACGGCCCCCGGGCCAGACGTTGGCCCACCCTGATTAACCAACCTGCCCGTTGCTGCAGCTGCTGGACGAGTGTTACTTCCAGGAGGTGGAGAAGATCAAAACCATCGGCAGCTCCTATATGGCCGCCTCTGGCCTGTCACCTGCCCGACAGGTGAGTGTCCTCCTGCCTCGACTCGGCGCTGCGGCCGGTTGCTAACGGCGATGTGTCCATCAGGAGAGTGTCGACGGCTGGCGTCACCTCAGTGAGCTGGTGCTGTTTGCTCTGGCCATGCAGGAAACGCTGCGGCAGATCAACACACAGACTGGGAACCAGTTCCAGCTCAGAGTTGGTGGGGGCAGAAACAAACACACACACACACACGTGCGCGCGCGCGGGCACGCACGCGCACACACACACACGCATGCACACACAGAGACGGAAAGAATTTCCTTTCAAATTCTCACTTTATTTAAAAAACTATTTTCAAATATTTATATTTAATTTAGGATCATATTTGTTTTTGTTTCTTATAAATTAGATTTTTTTATTTTATTTTATGTATATCTTATTAGTTTTTTCAATTCCAGTATTTCCTGTTTATTTTATTCCATAAATTATAATAAGTTTTAAAATTATTTAAATTTTTTAATTGTTTCAATCTTCATGCAATTCTCTCTCTGGCCTCCAGGTGTCGCCCACGGCCCGGTGATCGCAGGTGTGATCGGCGCCACCAAGCCGCAGTACGACATCTGGGGGGCGACGGTGAACATGGCGAGCCGGATGGAGAGCACCGGGGTCAGCGGGAGGATCCAGGTGAGCGCACCTATCTGTGGGAGGAGCTTATGCAGTCATCCTCATCATCATCTTCATCTCCTTCAGGTACCAGAAGCCACCAGCTGCATTTTGGTGGAGCAGGGCTTCTTACGGCAGCTCAGAGGGGACATTCATGTGAAAGGCATCAGTGAGCGTCATGGAAAGGTCGGTAGTTCACCTCCAAGTCGGGGCGTAAAGGTGAGGCTCTGACTCGTCTCCTCCTCCAGGTTCGGACGTTCTTTGTGAGCGATCGGGACGAGCGGTCCAGCTTCGTTGAGCGCGGCGGTGGGCGGGGCTTCAGCATGAACAGGAACACGCTGGGAGCAGTGGTCTACAGCCTGGTGCAGGCCAGGAAGAGGGAGAGGCTGAGGGAGGAGAACGGGGGCTTCCACCTGGTAGAAGCCTCATGATTTTCAAAACAAAAGCCTTCCTGTGACAGATCTCAACAGAGCATTGAAGGCAGATTTTCACACATAAAACCCAAAGAAATGTTCAGACTAATGCTTTTGACTCTTTACCTCAAAGTTCTTCTTCTGTTCTGACAAACTGAGGACAACAAGCTGATCCTTCCTGACCCGACATGACTGGATCTGACCCGACCCAACTGGACCCAACCTCCAGATGAAGCCATAAAGACACGTTGCTCAGTGTTAGGTTATTTTTTACTGTTGGAAGGAGCTATAGCTTTGAAATGTAAATGTTTGGAGGTCATTGTTGTATTTTTGTATCATTTTAATTTCCAAAATGTAAAATAAAATCATGTAAAAGGTGTAAGTGAATTTATTGGGAGTGGAGTTCCTCAGGGCTGTGTGTTCGGTCCCCTGCTGTAGCTCTGCTCAGTTAAAGGTTTCACATTAAAACGCCGCGCTCCGCTGCATCATCTCCATGGTAACCAACAGCAGAGTATTTGTGGATGTTCCTGAGCTCTTGAGGGCAAATCGAATCGATTTGCCGTGAATCACATGAAGCTCAGAGCGAGGCGCCGCTGATGTGAGTCAGGATCCAAACAAAATCCGATCCTTACTGCTGAAGAAAGAAAAGAATATTAAAGATTTAAACTGAATCTGTGAAAGAAAATCAGTTCAGCAGAGCGGGTCAAAGGTCATCCTCAGTGAGGTTACAGACCCATCAGCAGGGATTATGAACACATGATTTTAGGTTGAGGTTTAAACACAGGATCATGTTTTATGAAATTAAAATATGTACATATTTACTCAGATTATTTTTGTCTAGTATTGAAATTAATTTGATGATCAGAAACTTTTAAGTTGAATAAAAAACAAAAACGAAAGAAATTTGAAAAAATTAAAATACTTTCTTACTGTGTGAATATTTCACTTATTGATAATGAGAGGTGTGAATGAATGTGTGTCTTTAGTTTATGGATGTAAACTGTTGATGGATTTAAATAATATTTTATGATTTATATATTTTTTCTGCATATTGAGCGTTTTATTGTATTTTTATGATTAATAGTCGTTTTTACTCTTCATGTCTGCAGCACGTGACCTCACGCCTCTAAACCCGTTACCTAAGCTGTACTGTACTGACCTTTGACCCCCAGCTGTGAATAATTAGCCTGCAGAGGCATGTAATAAGTTTATGATCAAAGTTCTGACTGTGGTGGGTCGTCGGCCCGACTGCAGCGTCGCTTCTCCTCACATGACTGGAACAGAACCGACTCCGGTTGGACCGCAGGTTCTGGGAGGAGCAAAAGGAGGGGCCTTCCTCTGAAGGAGCTTCATCAACACCAGCAGGATGGAGACCAGCAGGAACAGAACCATGGCCGACTCTCAGAACCACACCGGCTCGGATGAGCTCATCTTCTTCGTGAATGGAAGGAAGGTAAGACGGGTCGGTTCTGGTTCTGGTGAAACTCAGGAGTTCAGTCTGATGGATCCCATGCTGCATGTTGACCCACTGATACCAGGCTTGGTTCTATTGACCCGAGAAAATATTCATTAATCATCTGCAGTTTGGAAAAAACAGAAAATATTCAGAAAGGATTTATGTGATCTGATAAATCATCTGGTTCTGGTTTCAGACCCAATCTGTCCTTTACTGAGGCTCCAGTTTAGTTTAGTTTATTGAAATCTAGACTTTTTTTTATTTTTATTTATTTTATTTAAATTTATTTATTAGTCATATTGAATTCAATTTTAGTTTTTCCTCATTTAATTATTTGTTATTTTTTAATATTTGTCAAGTTATTTTAATTTATTTATTATTTTGAAATGTTTATTTATTACATTTAAGAATTTATTATTTTTTTATTTTTAAAACAACTCTTGCTACAGTAGGTCTGAATTTTATAAATCAGGTTTTATTTGGAAAATCTAGAATACATTTTTTGTTTATTTTATTTCATTTAGTTTTCATTTATTTATTTATTATTACTTTAAATCATTTATTAATGTTTATTTGTTTATATTTTTATTCTGTTAACTGTTGCAGATTGTTGAAACGAACCCCGACCCTGAGATGACTCTGCTGACGTACCTGAGGAGAAAATGTAAGATCTGACCCACAATTTATCAGCAGCAAGTTAAAGTCCAACATTTACACCAACTTCCTGTCAGGTTAGAGAACCACACACCAATCAGAGAGCAGGACTTATGTCGACAATAATAAGAGTTCAGATCTGAAAACAGATTTATCATCTTCCAGGAGTCGACATCAGGACGATAAGGACTAATGCAGCATGAATATTATTTAAATATCTGTGACGCAAAGCAAAGGTTGGATTTCTGGCGTTGGGTTCAGTCGAGGTTTGAGTTTAGAGTCGATCAGGTTGAAGACGTTCTGTTCCAGCATTTCTTCATCTTTAAGGCAAAACAGGGAATCAGTGATGAAGATTTAAATGAGGGAAGATGTGGGACCAATGATGGACCCCTGAGGAACAACAGAATGAACTGACAGTACAACTAGAAAAAGGTCAGAGGTCAGAGAGAGACTGATGGAGAGGAAGATTGGGTCAATAGAATGAAAGAGGAAAAAACCTGCAGGACGATGAGACAAAAGGGAGTTTGAGGAGAGGCATGATATTTAGCATCTTGAGAAGGACCAGAGATCGTTTCATGATGTTGGACATTGTGAGATTTAAGTCTCAAACTTTGAAAGGTGATTTCCCTCTTCAGGTCTCTGGTTGAAGAGGTTTGGACTTCCTCTGATTTAGATCTGATTTAGATATTCAGGATTGTAGTTTTTTGTATCTTAAACATTGAGAACATGATCAGTCAGGAGGTCAGAGTGAAGTTTTGACCAGTTCTGTCAATGATACCCTGATTTGTACATTAACTCGCAGTGTGTGTCCCTCAGTGGGGCTGACAGGAACCAAGCTGGGCTGTGCTGAAGGGGGATGTGGCGCCTGCACCGTCATGCTGTCCAGATACCAGGCGGAGCCGCAGCAGCTGCTGTATCCTTCGCTGGGTGAATGAAGCGTGCCTGGACTGCGGTCATGTGCTTCCATCTGACTTCTGAGCCTTTTCACACCAACAAACTGATGTCACAGCTGCTCAATGGACTGTTGTCTTCAACTGATATCAGACATTACGCCGTGAACGCCTGCCTCGCACCCCTGTGCTCGCTACACCTGGTTGCCGTGACAACGGTGGAGGG
Organism: Poecilia reticulata; assembly: GCF_904066995.2. Lineage (NCBI taxonomy): Eukaryota > Metazoa > Chordata > Actinopteri > Cyprinodontiformes > Poeciliidae > Poecilia > Poecilia reticulata. The sequence continues at coordinate 14,640,616 of NC_088831.1, read as the reverse complement.
AATTGGCAGTGTGGCGAGAAAGTTGCACCCTGTACAGGTGAGAACAGGTGTCACCGTCTGAAGCTCAGTCAGTGGCATTAACGTCTGTCTCTGTTCAGGAACGGATCGCCAAGTCTCACGGCTCTCAGTGCGGTTTCTGCACTCCGGGAATCGTCATGTCAATGTACGCACTTCTGAGGAACAACCCCACTCCAAACATGGCCGACGTGGAGGAGGCCTTCCAAGGTTGTTGTTATGGGAGGCATCAGACTCTGACTCTCATCTTAGTCTGAGTCGTTTTCAATGCAGTAATGAAAATAATCTTTACTTTCAGGAAATCTGTGCCGCTGTACAGGATACAGACCAATTCTGGAGGGATACAAGACATTCACGGTGGTACGAACAGATGACTTAAAGGTTTCGGTAACTTTACCATGTCTGTACCAACATAGGGACCTTGAGCTGTCACCATGGAGACAGCAACGACTACCAGGTGTAAAAAAACCATGAGAGAGTAGCAACCAGATACACTGACAGCAGCAAATTCCAGCTGTCCACATGAAGACAGTGACCATTTTTAAAGCACTAACCTCCTGGTGTCACTTATTGTGTTCTTCTAGGAAGGCGGATGTTGTGGAGGCAAAGGAAAAAATGGCTGCTGTATGGCTAATGGGAACAGAGATTTCCAAGGGTCAAAGGACAAACCAGAGGCAAGCCTCATTAAAAGCTGACATCAGTACGAATATCTTTGGTTTGACCAGCACTAAATGCACATTATTTCACAGGAGGCCACATCTCTGTACAACACAGCAGACTTTGAGCCGTACGATCCCACACAGGAAGTCATCTTCCCTCCTGAACTCATGGTGAGGAACGCAAAACCTCGGGAGATTCATTCAAAGACGTAAAACAAAGAAAAATACCACGAATCTGGCATATAAACCAGACTATCATCTGTGCACAGTTGAACACAGTCTTTTGTTTCAGTCAAAAATCTAAATATGAGGGAACTGGAGCAGTCCCCCGGTGTACTACAGTACTACAGTAGTATACTACTACAGTAATACCTGCTGTAGTATCACTACTTTTACTCTAATTTTACACTTTGAGTGAGGAAATTCTACACTGCCAAGTTATTTTAACCCTTCACTGATTATGTACTGAATGATTTAAACCTTTCTTCTTGCCTTTCTCCCACAGAATCTGTCTAAAGGTCAAAGATCATCACGTTCTCTGTGTTTCCATGGAGACCGGACAACATGGCTGCAGCCAGAGAGTCTGGATGAGCTTCTGCTCCTGAAGTGGAAACATCCAGACGCCCGACTGGTGGTAGGAAACACTGAAGTGGGTGAGTTAGTTCCTTCCTTCCTTCCTTCCTTCCTTCCTTCCTTCCTTCCTTCCTTCCTTCCTTCCTTCCTTCCTTCCTTCCTTCCTTCCTTCCTTCCTTCCTTCCTTCCTTCCTTCCTTCCTTCCTTCCTTCCTTCCTTCCTTCCTTCCTTCTTCCTTCTTCCTTCCTTCCTTCCTTCCTTCCTTCCTTCCTTCCTTCCTTCCTTCCTTCCTTCCTTCCTTCCTTCCTTCCTTCCTTCCTTCCTTCCTTCCTTCCTTCCTTCCTTCCTTCCTTCCTTCCTTCCTTCCTTCCTTCCTTCCTTCCTTCCTTCCTTCCTTCCTTCTTTCCTTCCTTCCTTCCTTCCTTCCTTCCTTCCTTCCTTCCTTCCTTCCTTTTGTCCATCTATCCATCCATCCATTCATCCATCTATCCATCCATCCATTCATCCATTCATTCATCCTACAGGCATTGAAGTTAAATTTAAAAACATGGTGTACCCTGTGATCTTGGCTCCTGGTTTCATCGCTGAGCTGAATGCAGTGACTCACACTGAGGATGGTGAGAATGATTCTTCCTAAAGAACCACAAACATCATAAACTTGGTTCATTTTAACACTAAAAGTCCTAAATATACAACACAAGACGTGACTAAGCATCCTCTGGTCTTTAGGCATCGTGTTTGGTGCAGCATGCACCCTCAGCCACATGGGGGCGGTGCTGAAAGAGGCCGTTCAGACTCTTCCTCCTCATCAGACTGAAGTCTTCCAGGCCGTCTTGGAGCAGCTGCGATGGTTTGCAGGACAGCAGATCCGTAATGTAGCTGTGAGTTTCTAAAGAGCGTTCAGACCATCTGATATCATCTCGCAGGAGTACAGTCTGTGTAACTGGTTGTGTTTTCAGGCCATTGGTGGAAACATCATGACAGCCAGTCCCATATCAGACCTCAACCCTGTGTTTATGGTGGCGGGCTGTAAACTCACACTGAGGGACAAAGGTAGAACTTTTTCAGTTCTGTTTCTGTGTGAAAATGATTCCAGACTACTAAAGATGCAGCCACTAAGAGACAAAATGTCCTGATGTCACACTGTCTCTGTTTGTCAAAGGGGCGGAGCTTAAGCAACCTTTAGTCAAGAGTCCAAACTGGATGTCTTTCTGCATGTAAACAGCCTGTTACATAAGTTTTCACCAGAGCTTGATCAACAGAGATTTAATGTTTTCTGACTCCAGTGAAGCCTGAAAGGACAAAAGGTTCATGAGTAATTCAGTGTGAACTTCTCATTCAGGTCTTTGCAGATGATTAACAGCAAATCCCACATTAATCTCTTTAAAAACAGAGATGGGTAAACCTTTGTTCTTCTTGCTGCTTCAGTAAAATCTCTGAGGTGCTGTCAATGAAAGCACCTCTATAGAACAGGAAGTTCATCAGTTTGATGGAAAGATATCAGCAATGACCCCATAGAGGCATCTAATGTTGCCTAATCTGGGTCATCAATGTACAGACGATGTCCTCTGGACAGATGAGACCAACATAGAGATGTTGGACTATTATGGACAGAACCAACTGTAAAGCACGGTGGTGGAAGGGTGATGCGAGTTCATTCTACAGCTACAGGACCTGAACACTTAGTGGTCATTGAGTAGACTATGAAGCTCTCTGGAGCCAAACGTTATGAAAACATTTCCATTTTCCTATGGCTGTTTATTAATTGTGATCCTTCACTTCTCCCTCCACTAGATGGCAGTCGGGAGGTTCAGATGGACGACAGTTTCTTCACAGGTTACAGGAAGACAACCGTAAGACCTCAGGAGATTCTGATCTCTATACTCATCCCATACAGCAAGAAGGTTGGTGTCACATCAGAACTATGGTCTCTCACTAAACTATCATGAATGTCTTGAGACCCAAATCTAACTCTGGTTGTCCTCCGCTGCTAACCTTCTCTGTCTTTCATCCTGACTTTCTCCTTTGTGGCATCTGACCTTTCCTCTGTCCACAGTGTCAGTTCGTCTCAGCTTTCAAGCAGTCCCCACGCCGTGAGGATGACATCAGCATCGTCACCGCAGCGATGAGCGCTATCTTCTCTCCTGGGACTGATATAGTTAAGGACCTGAGGTTCAGTTATGGCGGCATGGCGCCGGTGACGGTACTGGCCAAAAAGACAGCAAACCGACTGCTGGGAAAGTAAGAACTGAAGGGTAAAGATCAAACCATTAGAGGAAGATTGGATTCAACAGTGTGTTGCCTTATGCAGGCAGTGGGGGGAGGAGCTTCTTCAGGAGGCTTGCTCCTCTTTGGCTAAGGAGATGAGCCTTGACCCCTCTGCACCTGGTGGCATGGTGACATACCGCCAAACCCTGACCCTAAGCCTTTTCTACAAGTTCTACCTGACGGTTCTGAAGAAGCTCAGATTGCAGGTTTGTCTCATTGAGTTCAACTTCTTCCATCTAATGAAACTAAAACCAGACAGTCTTTTAAGATTTGTTATTCTGTCAGGGTCTGAATGTGCAGGAGGTTAGTTCAGAGTGTCTGAGTGCCACAGAGATTTACCATCCAGACACACCGTCCAGCGTTCAGGTCTACCAGGTAAAGCAAACACACTTCCACCATGCAGAGAAACACACTTAATGTCCAGGAGTGTAATTCTCTGCTCCACCTCCAGGCGGTGCCAGAGGGGCAGAACCAGGATGACATGGTGGGCCGTCCCATAATGCACCTGTCAGCCCTGAAGCAGGCCACAGGTGAGGCAGTTTACTGTGATGATGTGCCTCTCTACGAGAACGAGCTTTACCTGGCCCTCATCACCAGCACCAAAGCTCACGCTAGGATACTGTAAGACACGCTGCAGTCACACCTGGACAGTAACACACACCTGGACAGTAACACTCACCTGTCCGGTCTCACCTGCCGTGTGTTCGCTACAGCTCTGTGGACGTATCAGTGGCAGAGCGGTGTCCCGGAGTCGTCTGCTGTCTTTTTGCCAGTGACATTCCCGGTAGTAACATAACTGGAGTAAGACAAGATGAGACGGTCTTTGCTGACGGCCAGGTGTGTTTCTGTCAGACCGACTAATCAGGTGGTTCTGTCATGTTCAGGTTAATGATGCGTCTGTTGTTTTCACAGGTGACCTGTGTGGGTCACATTATCGGTGCTGTGGTGGCCGACTCCCAGCTTCATGCTCAGAGAGCTGCCAAAGCTGTGAAGATTCAGTATGAAGAGCTGAAGCCCATCATCACCATCCAGGTGAGACCAGAAACACCTGAACGCTCAGCAGTAATCAGTGTAGAACTCACAAAACCACAGTTTTGTTTCCTTTAACAGGAAGCCATCACCACCCAGTCCTTCTATGAACCAATCAGAACCATCCAGAACGGAGACCTGGAAGCAGGCTTTAAACAAGCTGATTATATACTGGAGGGTAAAACAACCAGTCCACTGACCTCCATCTGGTTAATCAGATATTAATTAATGACTGTCTCTTAGGTGAGATCCATATGGGAGGTCAGGAGCATTTTTACCTGGAGACAAACGTCACTCTAGCTGTTCCCCGAGAAGAAGATGGAGAAATGGAGCTCTTCATTTCCAGCCAATCGCCTTCTGATTCTCAGGTAACACTCGGAAATCTCTGCAAAGTGGAAGCGGTCAGCCATGTTTGGAAACTAAAACCACAAATATCTTCTCAACTACAGTTTCTTCTGACAAACCTAAGTTTAAATGTTCATTTTCATTCAGAGTAGAAAGTGTCAACCAAGAATTCGCCACCTAAAAGCCTTCCTATCTGGAGATGCAACTCACATGACACATTTTTGTTTGTCTCTTGTTCTCTAGTCTTTTGTAGCAAAGGCCTTGGGTGTCCCGTCAAATAGGATTCTGGTACGAGTTAAGAGGATGGGTGGAGGGTTTGGAGGAAAGGAAAGTCGGACCACCGTGTTGTCCACCGTTGTTGCTGTGGCAGCAAACAAGTAGGTGTACCCTCGTTTCATGTTAAAATCTGAAACTCCAAAGATTTAAAGAGCTTTGTGTGTTTCAGGTTGAAGAGACCTGTCAGGTGTATGCTGGATAGAGATGAGGACATGCTGATCACTGGAGGTCGTCATCCGTTCTACGGGAAATACAAAGTATACATAGTTCACCTAAGCTTCTGATTTTTGTAACATTATTGGGTTGATTTGAGGTTCACTTCTCATTTCTGTCGTAGGTTGGTTTCCTCCAGAGTGGGAAGGTTGTCGCTCTGGATGTGACTTTCTATAGCAATTCAGGAAACTCCATGGATCTCTCCCTGGCAGTGAGTTTCATCCACAACCAGGATTTCTCTTCTTTTTGTCACACGCTATGCTGACGATACTTTGCTTCTTTGTACTCTCAGATTATGGAGCGTGCTCTGTTCCACATGGAAAATTCATACCGTATACCAAACGTGCGTGGCCAAGGCTTCCTGTGTCGCACCAACCTCCCATCCAACACAGCCTTCAGAGGCTTTGGAGGGCCTCAAGGCATGATGGTGGCTGAGAACTGGATTACAGATGTGGCTCATAGTCTGGGCCGCTCACCTGAGGAGGTCTGTCCATGAATAAATGTCTGAGCATCTGGACTGTGGTGTAGGAGTGTCCAGTTAATGTGTTGATCCCTTACAGGTGCGCCGGTTGAACCTGTACTTGGAGGGAGAGTCAACGCCCTACAATCAGATCCTGCATGGGCTCACATTGGATCGCTGCTGGGATGAGTGTCTGTCACGATCTGAATACGAACAACGACGAGCTGCTGCTGATCTCTTTAACAGGTAAAACTAATGAATCTGAAGGAAACGTTTAGCTACAAACTGACAACAACTAGGCTGATGGATGTTTCTGACGAGTTTTGGCCTCCTTTACTTCCTTCACTCTATATGACCAGAGTGAAGTTGTGCATATAAAGGTTTTTGTTCTTCATTTCAGACAGAACCGGTGGACCAAACGAGGACTTGCGATCGTGCCCACTAAGTTTGGCATCAGCTTTACAGCCACCTTCCTCAATCAGGTTCACTCTGCTGTTCTATGATCTGCTGCAGGTCAAGCAGTTTTTGAGCAATCTAAGGACTTTATTAATGAATAAGTTTGACCTACTGTGTTCTTTGTCTTCAGGCTGGAGCTCTCGTCCACATCTACAGAGACGGCTCTGTGTTGTTGACTCATGGAGGGACAGAGATGGGACAGGGACTCCACACCAAGATGGTCCAGGTGCAGAACTGAAAAAACAACTTGTTAACACACAACCCTCTTTAAATCATCAATCACATGTTTTCAGCTGCTTATTTTACCTTATTTAAGAAGGAACTGCCCCGCTTTATGGCCATCAAAAAACAGAAACATCCTAGAAATAAAACAAAGTTCTGTATAAAGGTGCTATGTTAAGCTAAAGTAAGTTCAGCATTGTGTGCATCTGAACTGTCTCCAGGTGGCCAGCATGGTTCTGGGTATTCCCTGTTCAAAGATTTTCATCTCAGAGACCAGCACCAACACCGTGGCCAACACCAGCCCCACCGCTGCATCCGCATCCTCCGACCTCAATGGGGCGGCCGTTCAGAAGGCCTGCGAGACTCTGCTGAAGCGCCTGGAGCGGTTCAAGACCAAGAATCCCAAAGGATCATGGGAGGACTGGGTGAGCAGAACCAAGAGATCACACGGCTTTGTTGTTTCTGTTTATTTAGTCTAGATGAAACCAACATCTTGGGTCTTTTAAATATCTAATGTTGGTTTGTGTTTTCTAGGTGAATGCTGCTTACTTCGACAGAGTCAACCTCAGTGCCAACGGCTTTTACAAGTGAGATTTCAAGTTCAGTCATTGCTTTGATTTGAGTTCAACCAAACTGGAAGGGTTTCCTTTGCTTCATTAGGACTCCAGATCTGGGCTATGACTTTGACACAAACTCAGGCAGGGCCTTCAACTACTACAGCTATGGAGTGGCTTGTTCAGAGGTGGAGATAGACTGTCTGACTGGAGCTCACAAGGTATGGATTTTCTTTATACTTTAACCCTAAGATTACTTTCAGTCTGTTACTGATTAGACTTTTCTCGTCATTTTGTGTGGCAGAACTTGAGCACCACTATAGTGATGGACGTAGGTCACAGTTTAAATCCAGCCATCGACATCGGACAGGTAGGTCATCAAACACTCTTCTGTGGTTCAACTGGATCACCGCTCTGGTCTACATCTTCTCCTCTGGCTGCAGGTTGAGGGGGGCTTCATGCAGGGTCTGGGCCTCTTCACGCTGGAGGAGCTCCACTACTCCCCTCAGGGGGTTCTCCTCACTCGGGGTCCTGGTTCCTACAAGATTCCTGCCTTTGGCGACATTCCCACTCAGCTGACCGTCTCGCTGCTCCGAGATGCTCCCAATGAAAAGGCCATCTTTGCCTCCAAGGTAACACCCCCAGACAGAAACATCTCTGCTCTCCTACAGGGTAGGACATTTTAAACTGACTGTCTCTCTACCAGGCGGTGGGTGAACCTCCTCTCTTTTTGGCGGCATCTGTTTTTTACGCCATCAAAGATGCCATCAGAGCCGCCCGGGCGGAGTCACGAATGATGGGACCCTTTAGGCTGGACAGTCCGGCCTCAGCAGAACGGATCCGCAATGCCTGTTGTGACCGATTCACCAAACTGGTAAGAAAACCTCCAGGAGCATGTTTCAGTGATGCAGACATAAAAACCTTTCTGATTGTTTGGTTCTGCTGGTTTCCTCCCAGTGCCCTCCAGCTGAGCCAGGAACCTTCACCCCCTGGTCTGTACGGGTGTAGAGGACGATTTGGTCTCAGAAGCTGTGATCGTCTCATCAAGTCCTGGTGTAATGGAGGTTCTGGATATTTTGGATGATACAGAGAACCTCTGAGGTTCTGGGAGCATTTCCACAAATCTTCCCTCAATAAATCCACTTCGTCTAATTTCACCATCTGTAAGGACAAATGTGAGCTACATGACGATGACTGTGTCTAGAGAAAATAAAACTTGATGAAACCTGCTTGAGTTTCAGTGTTATCCTTCAATAGACGGGTCAGAACAGAGCTGCATTCTGATTTCTGCCCAGCAGGGGGAGCTGCTGTTTGAGAAAACATCAGTTTGGATGAAAGCGAGGCAGGCAGGTTTCTATTAAACTTCTTTTATAGATGAGATCTGTAATTTATAGATGAGATCTGTAGTTTTAGGTGTAGGAAGATTCCTCCTTTCAGGTGCTCCCCTCACTGATGTCACGTCCTGTTTTAGAGTCACATTATATTAAATCAGCTTAAAAAACATATTTTAAACATGAATATTAGCATCTTCAGTGACCATATAAGGTATTCCTGACAGCTGCATCATGTGATGTGGTTGCCAGGCGATTTAGTTGATCTTTAGATTTAAAGTTCAAACCAGAAGTTTACATACACCCAATACAAAGACACGGCAGCCATTTTTTCTTGCTCTTTAACGTTACATCAGACAAATCTTCTCTTATTTCAGGTTATTTAGAAAATTACTTCTATTTACTAAATGCCAGAAAACTTAACAAGATCAGTTGGTTTAGTTGTTCACAAATGAAGAGGTTAATTTTTGGAGGTCTGATGTGACTAAAGCAGAACTGTTTGGTTATAATGATCATTGCTACATTTGGAGGAAAACAGGGAAGTTTACCATCCACACTGTGAAGTATGGGGGTGGCAGCATCATGCTGTGGGCTGTTTTACTGAAGGAGTGTGGTGGGATGGTGTTCCAACCTCCCCCACTCTGTGCACCGGGTGTAGCAAGAGGCGCACCGTTGATTGGTGGGCTGGGCAGATGCCTTTAAAGTTGGGCAGGCCGCTGCAAGGTGTGTGTGTCTTTGTTTCCTCCACTGTCTGTACAATTGGCGGCTGCATGTTGGCTGGTGTTTGATTGGCTAGTCTGAGATCGTAAGTGCCAGTTTTGCTATCCGTGGCTGGGATCATGGTTGGTTTTTGGGTGCTACACCTGTCGTGCGTTTCTGCAGTGTGGCTCTGCTGGCGTTGCCGGCTGCAGCTGGAGGTTGTTGTGGCGTGCGGCTTCCATCTGGTCCTCACCTGCTGACCTGCTGACCTGCTCCCTCCCGGTTTAGGCTGTGTTTCCACCCCTGGGTTAGCTACCTGCCATTTAGTTTTTGATTTCTTTTATCTGTATCCACCGTTAATGGGTTTTCTGTTTCAGGCAACTGATTGTGTTTAGAGCTGCAGCGCTTTGGACGCTCTGCTGTCTTGTCTTCCCGTTGTTTGTTTGGGCAGCTCTCCACTAAACCTGTTGCGGATTGAGCAGGCTGTGTGGGCGGGGCATTACTCCTCTGGCCCCATAGAAGGACACTTGGAATTTAATGACGACTCGTTCCATTGTTTGAAGTATTTTCTTTTACCGTTTTGTTGAAGTATTTGTTTTCTTTTGTTTGCTTTGCTCATTTCTTTTGCGCTGCATGTTTTCTTTTGTTTGACTCATTTCTTTGCATGGTTTGTTTTATTTATTTTTGGAATAATCGAACTTGTCTCCCCCTTTTTTCCCCCCCTTATGTGTTCTTTCTGCTCCAGGGACCAGGTAGTGGGCCTGAAGCCTCGTTTTAAAAAAATGTTTTAACAAGAGAATAGTTTAAATAAAATATTGTGCAGCATTGAATCTGTGTTTGGGTGCATCTTGTCGTTTTTTAAAAATCTCCACCTGCTGGTCACAGGAGGACCTGGTAAACTTCATAACATGACATCATGAGGAAAGTGATGTTCTTTTCAGACCTGGTTGGTGCCCAGGACCAGGTCCATTTCCTTTGGGGTTGTTGTTCTATAGAACCCGGTTGTGACCTGAAGCTGCTTCAGCAGTGGTTGGTTAAATCCGTGGTTATCGGGTCGTCCTGGACCGAATCTGGCCATAAAACAAGAACCTCTGTGTTAGTCTGAATGTGTGACGGATGCTCTGACAGCTCCGTCATCTGTTTGCAGCCCAAACACCACCTGCGGCAAACATCAAGCAGAGTCAGAACTGGACCTCAGTGCTGCTGAGCCTTTAATGTGGCGCTCAAGCAGAACGTCACGCGGGCCGTAGTGATGGCCCGGTTTCTCTCTGGTTTCTGTCCCACTGAAGGCTGGTCTGTAGAGGAAGCACCATGTGACTGACCATCACTTCACACCGTGACCACACAATTCACACGGAGGTGAGGCGGGTCTCGCCTCCAAACGCCCCACCACCCCGACACATTCTGGACATTCACACGTTCATCTGCTTTGACTCAGAACCCAAACTGATCCAGAACCGCTCCGTAAAAACTCTAAAAACACACTTTAACTGAACTGATTCAGAAAAATCCCCGTCACAGTTGAGGATGTTGCAATTACAATTCCCTCCAGCAGAGGGCGCCGTTTGACGCCTCAGCGAGCCTTCCTCAGCTCATACAAAGACAGAGGAAGAGGAGCAGCGGGTCCAGTTGAAGTCGGACTGATGATGGCTCCCAGCAGGATGGAGACCAAACCGGTGATCTTCATCCTGAAGACCCTGCTGCTGCTTTACTCCTTCATCTTCTGGGTGAGGACCCTCCTCTTCCTCCTCTGGCAAGCTGAGGAAGAGGAGCAGAGTTTACGTTTCTCCTTCTGCAGGTAGATCCTGGTTTCTAGAGGCGGGTAGGAGCTGAACCTCCACGGTAAACTCAGAGAAATTAATTATTGACTTAACATCTTTTCTTTTCAACTGGTTCCACATAATTGTGTTTTGTTAATTGAAAGAAAAAAGGGAATAATCTGACTTTATAAGCTAAGATAAAATTAATAAATGAACCAAACTAGTTCAGGTCACTTCAGATTGACAGGAAGTTGAACTGACTAAACTTTTTGTGTTGGTTTGATAAAGCAATTATTCATTTTTTCACTCCATAAACAAATTATGTTGTTTTCTGTCAACTGATTAGAAGATCACTCCTGTTATTGCCAAAAGATAACTTGGGTAAAAAATCACTTTAGGCATGAATAACCTGACCTATTATTTTATAAATGTGATGATTTGATACTTTTGGACCCGGTCTGCCTCCCAGACGGTTTGTGCTACTGAACAGAACCTTTTCCTCCTGTTGGTCTTCAGAGGGATCAGGTTCACATCTACATAATTTTCACACATTAGCTGGATCTGAATTGTTATTTTTCTGTTTTTTGGAGCTTCATAACATTTCTCCGTTGCAGCAGAGACGGAGATAAAGCAACGTCATAAATTGTCTCATTAAATTCACTTTGCTTCAGTGAATCTGAGACGTTGGCGTCGCTGCTGCTCCGGTTCTCGTCTGTTTGTCACTTTGTCACTTGGCTGCCGCCTTTCACTCTCAGTCATGTGCTGCTGAATCACAACCCGCCTCCTTCCTGTGATTCAGCCCATCTGGACGAGTTCTGATCAGCCATAAAAACAATATCAGGCAGGTTCTATCATCTGTAAACAGAACCAGGACCTGAGATCAGGAATCATGATTTATTTAAAACCTTTGTTTAAAACAAGCATCTGATTGGCTGTCAGTCTGACCACTGGCTCCGCCCCCTCAGGTGACAGGAGTGGTCCTGCTCTCGGTGGGGTTGTGGTGGAAGTTCATGTTGGGGCCGTACATGCTGCTGATCTCCAGCGGTCCCACCAACGGTCCGTACGCGCTGGCCGGTACCGGCGCCGCCATCGTCCTGTTCGGACTGTTCGGCTGCTTTGCCACCTGCAGGGGTCGGCCCTGGATGCTCAAACTGGTGGGACGTCGCTTCAGATTACACCCTGAGGGGACACAGATTAATAGATTAACAGGATTACTCATCTTGACCTCTGACCTCTTCCAGTATGCAGTGTTTCTGTCTCTGGTTTTCATGATCGAACTCGTCGCTGGAATCTCTGGATTCATCTTTCGTCACGAGGTCTGAAACATTCTGCTTCATTTCAGGCATTAGACTCAGTAAATCATCTGATCAGCTGTGTGTCTCCAGATTAAAGGAACCTTCCTGACGTCGTACTCTGAGGCCGTCATGTGGTACAACGGATACGATGAGAGGAGCATGGCAGTGGACAGCGTCCAGCGCACAGTGAGTTCAGCAGAGTTTAATCCTTAGCTGGTTGTAGCGTTGGTCAGGGTCTCTACTCTGACCTTCCTGGTTTTTAGTTTTTTATCTTTTTGTTTTCTCTCTGTCTTTTAAAGAACAATATCCATATTTATCAGTTAACAGTCTCTCTACATTCACCATGGTAACCTGCATATCACACCATACGCAGACGATGCTCTAGCTTACTCATAAGATAACCAAAAGCAGAATCGGCCTTTAAACGTGGCATCTTTTGTCTTTTTGGATGTTTCTTCAGTTGCACTGCTGTGGAGTCCAGAACTACACCAGCTGGTTCAGCAGTGTGTATTTCCCTGCCAGTGGTATCCCTGCCAGCTGCTGTGTTACCTATGTGGAGTGCAGCAAAGCTGAACTGAAGAATGCAACTCTGGCTGCACACAAAGTCTACAGACAGGTCAGGAGGTCACAGTTATACAGCAGGAGAGTTCTGGCTGAAGCTGATTAAAACCTCCAGGAAGCTGATATCTGCAACAATTCAGTCATTAAGTTGGTTGAAAATGCTGATCTTAGTTACCTTATACAGCTTTCTTTAAACATTAATGAAACTGTTTTATCTTTTTTTCATGCCTCAACAAAATGTGTGCGGAAACAATTACAGAAAATATTATGGAGGAAGACAACTTTAGAAGTAAAAGCTAAAACATTTGGTCCTAATTTACCTTTTAAGAGGTTTATGGACAACCCGTCTCTGTGTCTCTGCAGGGCTGCTATGAGTTGGTGGTCTCCTTCATAGAGAACAACATGGCTGTCATAGCTGGCGTGACCTTTGGCATCGCTTTCTCTCAGGTACTGATCCCTGACCTTCCCAGGTAACTCAGGTTTGGGCCCAGTGTGACCCGGTTCTGTCTCAGGTTCTTGGGACGTCTCTGGCCTGCTGCCTGGCCCACTTCATCAGCACCAACCAATATGAGATGGTCTGACAGGTGAGCTGAGGACAGGTGTGTCCCTCACCTGGAATCCTGTCATCTGACCTCCATCTGCCATCTCCTAGACGACGCATCAGGAGGACGTCACCATGGAAACCTGCAGACACAAACACACCGTCTCATTGTTTCTTGTATTTATTCTGTTTTACGAAGATTTTTGCTGTTTTAAGTGGTTGCAGTGTTTCCATGCGCCCAGCAGAGGGCGCTGCGGTGTTATTACATGATAATGATGCGCTGGAAGCTCCAAACCAGCTGCGGACTGTTTGAACCAAGAGCAGGTTGAAGATGAAACTCACATTTTACTCCTTATGTTTAGAAAATAAAAGTTTTTGTGGGACTGAAGCTGTGTTGATCTGATGAACACTAAAAGTTTCATCTAAAGCAAATATTCAGATGTAAACCTGATTTCTGTTGACATTTACACCAACAGATTCTCCTCACTGCAACATAAAATGATAAAGTCAATAAATCCTGCCGTTTATGACAGTTTCTCACCTTCAGACTCTCACCTGAGCCTGAACCACACTTCCTTCAAAATAAAAGCCTCTTACAACTGATGTTAATTACTGAGGCTAACAACGCTATCCTCCTCATCGATTATATGTATAATATATATAAATCGATATCGATAATATATATTATGATAAAAAGCAATAAAATAATTGTTTATAAATTTAATATAAAATACACCAATACCAATAAATGATAATATGACTAAATAATAATAAATCATAACTTATTTAATATAGTTAAACAATTTAAAAAGCGAGTCACGTATTTACAGTAATAATACTGCAATACTATTACTATTATACTATTACTACTAATACTATTATAATAGTAAATTATGCATTTTTTTTAGTTTAAATGAATAATCGTGCTTAATATAATTACTAATTGCTAACCTTAAGAATTTATAGTAATTGAATATTAATAAAATACTTTATATATAAAGTAAATAAATTAAGCTGTTTCCTCTACACTAATTGTTTACTTCATAATTAATCAGTTTAACAATCTAACATTTTCCAACGTTCCATCTGACGTCATTCCGTGTATGATTGGTCGTCTTTTTCGTACCTCGCTGTGGTTGGCTGTGGCTGATGCTTCCTGAGGCTCTAAGCCCCGCCCCCCGCAGCTCCGCTACACCCGTGTTCGGACAAACCTGCCGACCCTCCCTGAGCTTATCGCTTCCCGGACCGACAGACGACTGGAACCCGGTGCTCCTCACCCGGACGGCAGCCAGGAACCACGGCCGGCACACGGTAAGACCTCCGGACCGACCACCTGCGGGGGGTTTCCGGTTAGTGAGGCGTTAGCGAGTCGGGGATAGCGGGACCCGGAATTACCGCTGGTCTGGAGCGCAGTACCGGCTGTTCTGACCCGAATCCCGCGGAGAGATGTTCCGTTAGCCTCCCATAGTGAGGTTCAATTGGATCAGGATAACCGAACATCCTGGGGTTCTGGTGAATTTGTTTAGCTAATTTTCGGGGATATTTGCATAGAAAACCCACAGGGTGATGCTGGTTCCATCATCGGACAGTTCCTGGGTTTCATACCGCAGTGAAGTTACTTTCAAGTTGGATATTCGATATTCGAGCTCCGGGGAGTAGCGGCGTTTAGCTAAAGGTTGATCCGATTTATGAACGCTAATGTCGGCCGGCGGTTCTCCACCGCTCCCGGCCGCAGCACCCGAAGGTTCACTTAGGGACTGTCAACAAATTACCGAACCAAACCTTCCTGTCAAAGAATGTTAATAAATGCCTTGAATTGTAACACAATAACTAATTGAAAGTGCTATTTCATGCTTTTACATGAGACTCAATATCATCTATTAAATTTTAAAGTCATACAATATTTCAATTATTTTAATATTAAATAATAGAATGTTCTCTTCAATAGCTTCCAGGTCATGTGACCTATTGATTCAAAATCACTTCCAAATAATTATACTAGTCTCTATAGATGAGGCACAAACTTTTGTTTTCCATTTTTAGCCATTTTCCATTTTTTAGGAATTTTTTTACTCAAAATTGAGGGTTTTTCTTCAATAGCTTCCAGGTCATGTGACCTATTGACTTAAAATCACTTTCAAATAATTATACTAGTCTCTATAGATGAGGCACAAACTTTTGTTTTCCATTTTTAGCCATTTTCCATTTTTTAGGATTTTTTTAACTCAAAATTGAGGGTTTTTCTTCAATAGCTTCCAGGTCATGTGACCTATGGACTCAAAATCACTTTCAAATAATTATACTAGTCTCTATAGATGAGGCACAAACTTTTGTTTTCCATTTTTAGCCATTTTCCATTTTTTAGGAATTTTTTGGTCAAAATTGAGGGTTTTTCTTCAATAGCTTCCAGGTCATGTGACCTATGGACTCAAAATCACTTTCAAATAATTATACTAGTCTCTATAGATGAGGCACAAACTTTTGTTTTCCATTTATAGCCATTTTCCATTTTTTAAGATTTTTTTAACTCAAAATTGCGGGTTTTTCTTCAATAGCTTCCAGGTCATGTGACCTATTGACTTAAAATCACTTTCAAATAATTATACTAGTCTCTATAGATGAGGCACAAACTTTTGTTTTCCATTTTTAGCCATTTTCCATTTTTTAGGAATTTTTTTACTCAAAATTGAGGGTTTTTCTTCAATAGCTTCCAGGTCATGTGACCTATTGACTTAAAATCACTTTCAAATAATTATACTAGTCTCTATAGATGAGGCACAAACTTTTGTTTTCCATTTTTAGCCATTTTCCATTTTTTAGGAATTTTTTTACTCAAAATTGAGGGTTTTTCTTCAATAGCTTCCAGGTCATGTGACCTATGGACTCAAAATCACTTTCAAATAATTATACTAGTCTCTATAGATGAGGCACAAACTTTTGTTTTCCATTTTTAGCCATTTTCCATTTTTTAGGAATTTTTTTACTCAAAATTGAGGGTTTTTCTTCAATAGCTTCCAGGTCATGTGACCTATGGACTCAAAATCACTTTCAAATAATTATACTAGTCTCTATAGATGAGGCACAAACTTTTGTTTTCCGTTTTTGGCCATTTTCCATTTTTTAGGCATTTTTTGGTCAAAATTGAGGGTTTTTCTTCAATAGCTTCCAGGTCATGTGACCTGTTGACTTAAAATCACTTTTAAATAATTATACTAGTCTCTATAGATGAGGCACAAACTTTTGTTTTCCATTTTTAGCCATTTTTCATTTTTTAAGATTATTTTTGGTCAAAATTGAGGGTTTTTCTTCAATAGCTTCCAGGTCATGTGACCTATGGACTCAAAATCACTTTCAAATAATTATACTAGTCTCTATAGATGAGGCACAAACTTTTGTTTTCCATTTTTAGCCATTTTCCATTTTTTAGGAATTTTTTGGTCAAAATTGAGGGTTTTTCTTCAATAGCTTCCAGGTCATGTGACCTATGGACTCAAAATCACTTTTAAATAATTATACTAGTCTCTATAGATGAGGCACAAACTTTTGTTTTCCATTTTTAGCCATTTTCCATTTTTTAGGAATTTTTTTACTCAAAATTGCGGGTTTTTCTTCAATAGCTTCCAGGTCATGTGACCTGTTGATTCAAAATCACTTCCAAATAATTACACTAATCTCTATAGATGAGGCACAAACTTTTGTTTTCCATTTTTAGCCATTTTCCATTTTTTAGGAATTTTTTTACTCAAAATTGAGGGTTTTTCTTCAATAGCTTCCAGGTCATGTGACCTATTGACTTAAAATCACTTTCAAATAATTATACTAGTCTCTATAGATGAGGCACAAACTTTTGTTTTCCATTTTTAGCCATTTTCCATTTTTTAGGAATTTTTTTACTCAAAATTGAGGGTTTTTCTTCAATAGCTTCCAGGTCATGTGACCTATTGACTTAAAATCACTTTCAAATAATTATACTAGTCTCTATAGATGAGGCACAAACTTTTGTTTTCCATTTTTAGCCATTTTCCATTTTTTAGGAATTTTTTGGTCAAAATTGAGGGTTTTTCTTCAATAGCTTCCAGGTCATGTGACCTGTTGACTAAAAATCACTTTTAAATAATTATACTAGTCTCTATAGATGAGGCACAAACTTTTGTTTTCCGTTTTTGGCCATTTTCCATTTTTTAGGCATTTTTTGGTCAAAATTGAGGGTTTTTCTTCAATAGCTTCCAGGTCATGTGACCTGTTGACTAAAAATCACTTTCAAATAATTATACTAGTCTCTATAGATGAGGCACAAACTTTTGTTTTCCATTTTTAGCCATTTTCCATTTTTTAGGAATTTTTTGGTCAAAATTGAGGGTTTTTCTTCAATAGCTTCCAGGTCATGTGACCTATGGACTCAAAATCACTTTCAAATAATTATACTAGTCTCTATAGATGAGGCACAAACTTTTGTTTTCCGTTTTTAGCCATTTTCCATTATTTAGGAATTATTTTACTCAAAATTGAGGGTTTAGGTTCAATAGCTTCCAGGTCATGTGACCTATGGACTCAAAATCACTTTTAATTAATTATACTAGTCTCTATTGATGAGGCACAAACTTTTGTTTTCTGTTTTTAGCCATTTTTCATTTTTTAAGATTATTTTTGGTCAAAATTGAGAGTTTTTCTTCAATAGCTTCCAGGTCATGTGACCTGTTGACTAAAAATCACTTCCAAATAATTATACTAGTCTCTATAGATGAGGCACAAACTTTTGTTTTCCATTTTTAGCTATTTTCCATTTTTTAGGAATTTTTTTACTCAAAATTGCGGGTTTTTCTTCAATAGCTTCCAGGTCATGTGACCTGTTGACTAAAAATCACTTTCAAATAATTATACTAGTCTCTATAGATGAGGCACAAACTTTTGTTTTCTGTTTTTAGCCATTTTTCATTTTTTAAGATTATTTTTGGTCAAAATTGAGGGTTTTTCTTCAATAGCTTCCAGGTCATGTGACCTATCGACTAAAAATCACTTTCAAATAATTATACTAGTCTCTATAGATGAGGCACAAACTTTTGTTTTCCATTTTTAGCCATTTTCCATTTTTTAGGAATTTTTTGGTCAAAATTGAGGGTTTTTCTTCAATAGCTTCCAGGTCATGTGACCTATCGACTAAAAATCACTTTCAAATAATTATACTAGTCTCTATAGATGAGGCACAAACTTTTGTTTTCTGTTTTTAGCCATTTTTCATTTTTTAAGATTATTTTTGGTCAAAATTGAGTGTTTTTCTTCAATAGCTTCCAGGTCATGTGACCTATGGACTCAAAATCACTTTCAAATAATTATACTAGTCTCTATAGATGAGGCACAAACTTTTGTTTTCCATTTTTAGCCATTTTCCATTATTTAGGAATTATTTTACTCAAAATTGAGGGTTTAGGTTCAATAGCTTCCAGGTCATGTGACCTATGGACTCAAAATCACTTTTAAATAATTATACTAGTCTCTATAGATGAGGCACAAACTTTTGTTTTCTGTTTTTAGCCATTTTTCATTTTTTAAGATTATTTTTGGTCAAAATTGAGGGTTTTTCTTCAATAGCTTCCAGGTCATGTGACCTGTTGACTAAAAATCACTTTCAAATAATTATACTAGTCTCTATAGATGAGGCACAAACTTTTGTTTTCTGTTTTTAGCCATTTTTCATTATTTAGGAATTATTTTACTCAAAATTGAGGGTTTTTCTTCAATAGCTTCCAGGTCATGTGACCTGTTGATTCAAAATCTGTGTGAAATTGTTCTATCAGTCTGTATAGATGAGGCACCCTCCTTATTTCCCCATTTTAGATATTTTAATTTTTTTTCCATAATTTAAATTAAAAAATATGATTGGTGTTTAATAGCTTACATTTCATGTGACCCACTGACAAGGAACAAAAAGGGTTAAATTGAATAGGTATGAGTGTGCACCACCTAGTCTAGTAGAATAATTTTACATTTATTTTGAGTAAATTGATCACATGACCCATAAGCTATTAAGAAAATTCAATCAATCAATCATCTTCCCCTTGTCCGCAGTCGGGTTTAGGGGTCAGCAGAGGCCCAGACTTCCCTCCCACCAGCTCCTCCAGGGGAATCCCAAGGCGTTCCCAGGCCAGCTGAGAGACATAGTCCATCCAGCGTGTCCTGGGTCTTCCTGTGGGCCTCCTCCTGGTAGGACGTGCCCAAAAGACCTCACTAGGGAGGCGCCAAGGAGGCATTCTAATCTGATGCCTGACCCACCTCAGCTGGCTCCTCTCAAAGTGAAAAATCAGCGGCTCTACTCTGAGTCCCTCCTGGATGACTGAGCTTCTCATCCTATCACTAAGGGAGAGCCCAGACAACGTATGGAAAAAAAAATAATTTTGGCCGCTTGTGTTTGTAATTTTGTTCTTGCAGTCAAGACCCTTAAACCAATGCCATAGATGAAGGTAGGGACGTAGCTCGACTGGCAAATAGAGACCTTCCTTTTTGATCCAGCTGTCTCTTCACCACGACAGACTGGTCCAGCGCCCACTTCACTGCAGACGCTACGTCAATCCGTCTATTGATCTCCTGTTCCATTTTTCCCTCATTCTTAATGTTATGGATTCTGCATTTTCCTCCATCTCTTTTAGCCTCTTTCATCTGCCTCACATGCTGAAGCATACATAACCATGTTTATATGTGACTGCTGGCAGTCATATGTAAACCGACTGAAACTGATTAGAGTACAGTTTATGGAGGGTCCAGATTGCAGAGATGAATAAAAAGCTAAACTTGCTACAATCTTTGCCTCACTTGGCTTCTTGTCACTTGGCCCCAGAGCTGGACGATGAATGTAACCTAAGAAGCATGATGTTCCATTTGGATGATATGTATGGATTGTGAAATTTGATTATCTTTTGGCATTAAAGCTTGTTTTTATATATAACCAAATCTCATTATTTCTCAATTTACAATGAGTGGTTCTGGTCGGGTCCTGAAACTGGTTAATGAACATGGGTGGTGAACAGAGACAGAAATGAATGAACTCCAACAATGAGCAAGATGCTAAGATGCTTAAACTCCTCCACTTGGGTCAGGAAAATCTTACCTGACTTTTCAAGCTCAAGACCAGGGCTTTGGATCTGGAGGTACTGATCCTCCTCCCGGCCGCTTCACACTCGGCTACTACTACTACTACTACTACTACTACTACTACTGCTCCAGTGAAGCTGTAGATCACGACATGATGAAGCCAGAAAGGCCACATCATCTGCCAAAAGCAGAGGCGTGATCCCAAGGCCACCAAAATGGATCCCTTCAAAACCCTGGTTGTGCAGAACGTGGCCTCGGACAGAAAACCCCCAAATAAAAAAAATCTAATCTAATTTTATTTATATATCACATTTCAACAAGGCATTTCAAAGAGCTTTACACCATAAAATTACAAAAATAAAAAGCTATAGAAACAGCCAACAACTGAAACATTAAATTTTCTCGCTGCATATCAGATTGTTAATTAATGTTCCATTAATTAACGCACGGCTCTCATCTCGAGTCATGCGATGAGATGAGACTATTTCTAGTTAGAACCTCTCAACCTCACACACCAGCTCAGGCTCCCACCAGAGAAGTGACTTTCCATGCCCAGTGATAAAACGTCCATCACACAGGGTCAGAAAGCCAAGATCCCCTCCCTCGGCATTCTAAAATCTCACATTGCACCCAACCCTTTTGGCCCCTCCCACAGGTGGTGAGCCCATGGGAAGGTGAACCCACTTTGGGCTGAGGCTGGCCAGACTCCATGTGTTTTGGCAAGCACCAGGTGCTTGCCAAAACACATGCTTGCCTAACCCTATAGAGACTAGTATAATTATTTAAAAGTGATTTTGAGTCCATAGGTCACATGACCTGGAAGCTATTGAAGAAAAACACTCAATTTTGACCAAAAAAATTCCTAAAAAATGAAAAATGGCTAAAAATGGTTAACAAATGTTTGTGCCTCATCTATAGAGACTAGTATAATTATTTGAAAGTGATTTTTAGTCGATAGGTCACATGACCTGGAAGCTATTGAAGAAAAACACTCAATTTTGACCAAGAAATTCCTAAAAAATGGAAAAAAGCTAAAAATGGAAAACAAAAGTTTGTGCCTCATCTATAGAGACTAGTATAATTATTTGAAAGTGATTTTTAGTCAACAGGTCACATGACCTGGAAGCTATTGAAGAAAAACACTCAATTTTGACCAAAAAATTCCTAAAAAATGGAAAATAGCTAAAAATGGAAAACAAAAGTTTGTGCCTCATCTATAGAGACTAGTATAATTATTTGAAAGTGATTTTTAGTCAACAGGTCACATGACCTGGAAGCTATTGAAGAAAAACCCTCAATTTTAGGTAATGAATTCCTAAAAAATGGAAAATGGCTAAAAATGGAAAACAAAAGTTTGTGCCTCATCTATAGAGATTAGTATAATTATTTGAAAGTGATTTTTAGTCAACAGGTCACATGACCTGGAAGCTATTGAAGAAAAACCCTCAATTTTGACCAAAAATAATCTTAAAAAATGAAAAATGGCTAAAAACAGAAAACAAATGTTTGTGCCTCATCTATAGAGACTATTATAATTATTTGAAAGTGATTTTTAGTCAACAGGTCACATGACCTGGAAGCTATTGAAGAAAAACCCTCAATTTTGACCAAAAATAATCTTAAAAAATGAAAAATGGCTAAAAACAGAAAACAAATGTTTGTGCCTCATCTATAGAGACTAGTATAATTATTTGAAAGTGATTTTTAGTCAACAGGTCACATGACCTGGAAGCTATTGAAGAAAAACCCTCAATTTTGACCAAAAATAATCTTAAAAAATGAAAAATGGCTAAAAACAGAAAACAAAAGTTTGTGCCTCATCTATAGAGACTAGTATAATTATTTGAAAGTGATTTTTAGTCAACAGGTCACATGACCTGGAAGCTATTGAAGAAAAACCCTCAATTTTGACCAAAAATAATCTTAAAAAATGAAAAATGGCTAAAAACAGAAAACAAATGTTTGTGCCTCATCTATAGAGACTAGTATAATTATTTGAAAGTGATTTTGAGTCCATAGGTCACATGACCTGGAAGCTATTGAAGAAAAACCCTCAATTTTAGGTAAAAAATTCCTAAAAAATGGAAAATGGCTAAAAATGGAAAACAAAAGTTTGTGCCTCATCTATAGAGACTAGTATAATTATTTGAAAGTGATTTTTAGTCAACAGGTCACATGACCTGGAAGCTATTGAAGAAAAACCCTCAATTTTGACCAAAAATAATCTTAAAAAATGAAAAATGGCTAAAAACAGAAAACAAATGTTTGTGCCTCATCTATAGAGACTAGTATAATTATTTAAAAGTGATTTTTAGTCAACAGGTCACATGACCTGGAAGCTATTGAAGAAAAACCCTCAATTTTGACCAAAAAATTCCTAAAAAATGGAAAATAGCTAAAAATGGAAAACAAAAGTTTGTGCCTCATCTATAGAGACTAGTATAATTATTTGAAAGTGATTTTTAGTCGATAGGTCACATGACCTGGAAGCTATTGAAGAAAAACCCTCAATTTTAGGTAAAAAATTCCTAAAAAATGGAAAATGGCTAAAAATGGAAAACAAAAGTTTGTGCCTCATCTATAGAGACTAGTATAATTATTTGAAAGTGATTTTTAGTCAACAGGTCACATGACCTGGAAGCTATTGAAGAAAAACCCTCAATTTTGACCAAAAATAATCTTAAAAAATGAAAAATGGCTAAAAACAGAAAACAAATGTTTGTGCCTCATCTATAGAGACTAGTATAATTATTTAAAAGTGATTTTTAGTCAATAGGTCACATGACCTGGAAGCTATTGAAGAAAACATTCTATTATTTAATATTAAAATAATTGAAAATATTGTATGACTTTAGAATTTAATAGATGATATTGAGTTTCATGTAAAAGCATGAAATAGCACTTACAATTAGTTATTTTCTTTACAATTCAAGGCATTTATTAACATTCTTTGACAGGAAGGTTTGGTACGGTAATTTGTTGACAGTCCCTAAGTGAACCTTCGGGCGCTGCGACCGGGAGCTGTGGAGAACCGCCGGCCGACATTAGCGTTCATAAATCGGATCAACCGTCGTCTGAACGCCGCTACTCCCCGGAGCTCGAATATCGAATATCCAACTTGAAACTAACTTCACTGCGGTTATTTCATCAGCAGTTAGGTTCCTCAGAACCGATGGCTGCCGAACCATTATTATTATTATAATAATTATTATTATTTTCATGCTTAGAGTTAAATAAAGGCTCAAGTTATGTTTTACAGTTTGAAGAGAGTTTATGATTTTATTAAAAGTAGCAGCTTTTTCTGCCATGCTGTGTTTAATCTGAACCTCTAGATGAATTTCGGGTTCTGGATTATTATTCCAGAATATTAATCTAGATGAATAATCCTTCAGAGGAGCTTTCCTTCAGGCTGGATCATGTCTTCCTGCTTGTTTCCAGGTGGCTGGTGGACGTCTGGTGTCCTGCAGGACCGACCCGGCCCAGAGTCTGGATCACGCGCCAAGTCCCTCCCTCCTGACCTGGGATCAGGCTCCAGCTCCATCCTAATCCCCCAAAGAGCATTAGCAGGCTAAGTTTTGTCCTGGACGGCGCCGGGCGGTCAGAGCGGACGTCACCATGATGCAGATATCGGACTCCTACAACCAGAAGAACTCGCTCTTCACCGCCATGAGCCGCTTCATTGGCGCAGTCAACAACATGGACCAGACGGTGATGGTGCCCAGCCTGCTGCGGGACGTCCCCCTGGAGGACGGCGAGGACCTGAAGGTCCCGGAGTCTGCCCCGTCCACCAATGGCTACTTCCAGGCGGACGGAGACATGTACAGCTCCTACGTCCTGCTCAAGTCCATCCGGAACGACATGGAGTGGGGCGTCGTAGGTGACGAGCGGCCCAAGGTTGAGGCCGAGGCGAAGCGCAGCGAGGCTGAGGACGACGACGACCTGGAGAAACAGTTCCACTTCCACCTGAATGGACTCCATTCGGTTCTGTCCAAGCTCACGCTAAAGGCTAACACGCTAACGAACCGCTACAAGGAGGAGATCGGCTGCAGGAACTGACCCGGCCTGGGCCCTGGGTTTAGCTCTGCTTAGCTCATTAGCTACAAAAACTTAACACTCCCACATTAAAACCCTAGATTATTGACGACCTTTGACCTCTGATGTTTCTGTTCAAGGATAAATGTGGAAAAACGAAGCTCTGCTGCTTCACTTCCTGATAAATTTGCCTTCATGTCTGAACAAGTGTCCTTAAACGCACCATCAGCTTCCAACTTCTCCAACCAGATCAAACCGGATAGTCTGCTAACAGTTTTTGTAGCTAATGAGCTCAAGCTAACCGTACCTGTGTGATAGTTGGGGTTAAAGGTCATCACACAGAGGAGGCTGCCGTTTCGTCTCCATTTGCTGCACTTTTCCAGTGTCTGTCCTCTGCGTCCGTCTGTCCTCATGTCCTTCATTTCATGCTGCGAACTCAAACTATGCAACGAAGTGACTGAAACGCACAAACGTCTCTAAATAACCGTCATCACCAGGAGCCTCCAGAACCTGAATCTGGACCGGTCTGATGGACTCAGTTTGTTAGATGAAGTTGTTTTGAACAGGAACTCAACTCATTTCCAGACTGGTTCATGATGTTTGGATTAGCCGATCAGAACCGGTAGAACCAACAAATTATTTAACAAAGCATTTCTTAACCAGAGGTTTCATGTTTGCTTCTCGGCTCTGGATGGTTTTTATTTAATGTTCAGCTTGGTAATAAAATGTTCTGATAAACGTCTCAGTGGTTTTATTTTGAAACTGAAGCCGAGCTTGACTATGAAATCTGAACTGTCTGCAGAAAGTGGGCGGAGTCTATGTAGTCACAGAAAACATTCAGTACGCCTGATTAAAAAACTAATCAGTAATAATATCGACTGATGTTTATATCATGATGTTTGTCAGCCATATTGTCCAGCATATGGAACAGTAATTCATAAGTAAATCCAGAGTCAGATTAAGATCCATCAGAAGTAATAATAATCCTGGGATTACTGAGAAGTTGGATCCAGAATTTCAAGCATTAACTCAATAAATGTACTCAAATCTCATTTTTAATCGGTCAGTAGAACCAAGTCAAATTTTTACCTTGTAACATCAAGCAGCAGCAGTTTGGTTCTGACTCTATGATCCAAACCCAGTTCTGCTGAAAGTCTGTTCATTTCTGCTGTTTTCTACAGAACCATGAAACCGGACCCTCAGTTCATCTGATCTAGTTCTAGAAGTTTGACAACAAAAATCACATTGAGTATTTCTGGTGTTTATTAAATACATTTTCAATGTATTTCAATATTAATAATTAATTATTTCTTAATTCTACTTTAAATTTAAATAAAATGTAGTTTAATTTATTCTTTTGATCCTGATGTAAAACTAGAGGAATTACAGCATCAACCAGCAGGGGGCGCTGTGGTAACACACATCACTGCTGCAGGGTATGTGTGTGTCAGCAGGCTGCTTGGTGTGTGACAAGGTTAGAGCAGGAACACACACACACACACACACCTGCTCTGATTGGTGTGTAAATGTGTGTGAAGGAATGAGTCAGGTTAAAGGTCAGACCTCGTTTCCATGACAATCACCCTCCCTCTGATTATCACCTTTCAGATTTGCCTCCTGCATGGTTGCCGTGGTTACTGTGGTTTGAGTGACAGCTGGGTGGTTCGCTGTGCCGCAGGTTTGGCTTCTAATCACTGAGAACATGTAAAAAGCTGCAGCAGTTCCTTCAGAGGCCACCAGAGGCGCTACAGCCCAGAGGAGCCGCTGGATTTTTACCAATGCGTACGCGTGCTCTGTGTCGCTCAGGAAACGACTGAGCGGGGAAAAGCCGCTGTTTGTCCCGTCTTAGCAGGACAGCGATGGCCGCCCTGGTGGAGAATAAACCGGTTAGCCGCTCAGCTAGCTCATCAAACATGCTAGCATATATTCCGATAGTGTGAAATGGAGGAATTAGCCAGGTGAAACATCCAATCAGAACGCTGGACCAGAATTCACTCAGTACAGCTGAGTTTATGGAACTGAAGGTCAGAGATGAAAGGCAACACCAGAACCACATTACCATCCACTGCAGGCAGGTCGACACGCCGCCATCAGGATGGAGGTTAAGGTTTGCAACAAGTGCTGATTGTGAGGGAAGTGATGCATGATGGGAAATCCAGCCGGAACGAGCCGGATAAACGGAGAGGAGCAGAGAGATGACAGAACGAGGAGACGAAGAGGAAGAGTGACAGATCTCTCCATCTGTTGAGGCGTAAACGAGGCAAGCGACTCGCTTTTCCTCTCAGCTAATTTGAATAATGAGGTGGTCTAATTTCCTCTCACAGGCAGAGCGCCGTCCTGATTTCCTGTGTGTGTGTGTGTGTGTGTGTGTGTGTGTGTGTGTGTGTGTGTGTGTGTGTGTGTGTGTGTGTGTGTGTGTGTCGCTGCACAGGCTCGTCTCTTCCAGAAAACACAGAATCCTCTGGATGCTACTCAGCTAGGGGGCGCTGTAGCATCATTAAGCCACTGCTTTGTTAAAAGAAGAGTTAAACTTGACGGATGTTGATCGTTTACTGAATCTTAAATCCCGGCCTTTTTTATAGTGTAACACCGAGTCTTGTCCAGCAGGTGGAGCTCAAAGCGTTATTTCGGAGAGAAGTTTGCGAACATTTTTCTCTCTGGTTGGTTTTCGTGTAATCTCACACACACCAACACACTCATCCCAACGAATAAACTGAATATTTACTTTCCCTCTGCGCTCCACTAGAGGGCACTGCTGCACCATTTAACATAAATTTAACACAAAAATCAGCAAAAATCTCATAATTTCAATTCATTCCCAAAAGTTAAATTTGAGAGATTAATTAAAACAGCAGTTTTATCATTCATTAGGTTAAAGTTACGTCAGAAAAGTACTGAATATTGATCAATTTCTGCGTTTTTTAAGCGATTTAGCGTAGGTTTAACGGAGCGAGTCGCTTCATCATCGTCAGGGGAGACGGGTGAGGAAGAGGAGGAGGCGAGAAGACGAGGAACACTAATTGATTTCCTCGTCTTCCTCCTGAGTGCAGCGCTGGGCGAGCGAGCGTGCATCCGCACAGAGAGAAAGTGCTGGTGGTGAAGCGTGAAAACGAGTGTGTGTGCTTCTGTGTGTGTGTCAAAGAGAGGCAGCGAGGGCGAACGAGCGAAAGGGAAGGGGAGCCTTGAAACCGTCTCTCTCAAACACACACAGACACACACACACACACAGCATCAGCCTTTTTCTTCTCCTCTCTTTTGTTAGCGCGTTTTTCTGAGGTCGACCGCCGTACTTGGACTCGTCTTTCAGAACGAAACCGAGACGTTTCTTCTAAGACACGACTGATTCACCCCAGCATAAAGCATTCATTTATAAATACGTCTAAATTGATTTTTGGTACAATCCTGCTGGATCTAGAATAATCTCCAGATTAGTAAGTAAAATCCAGATTTTTATTTTAAATTCATCAACTAAAATAAACATTGACACACATGAATCCTCCTGGCTGTAAAAGCTTTTATTCCACATATAAACCACATTTATCCAGGTTTCTTCACCAGGTTTAGCTAAAACCAGTAATTCCTACATGTCTGTTTGGGATTGGGTGCTCATGGCTGCTGATGACTCCTTCCCCAGAAGTGCTTGGTGTGAAAGCGAAGTTTGGAGCCTCAGACCAAACCTTCCTGTCTGATAGTT
This sequence comes from Poecilia reticulata, assembly GCF_904066995.2. NCBI lineage: Eukaryota > Metazoa > Chordata > Actinopteri > Cyprinodontiformes > Poeciliidae > Poecilia > Poecilia reticulata. The sequence continues at coordinate 14,612,547 of NC_088831.1, read as the reverse complement.
TGGTAGATTTGGTTCGACTGGGACCAAAATTTCAACATTTGTTCCATTTCCAGCTGCTGCAGTTTGCATTCACACTGCACTATCCCCCTCCTGACCTGCGGGGGCGCTGCACCAAGAAAAACTGGAGGAAACGACACAAACTTCTGAAGATACTGAGCTGAAGAGAGTGGAACAAAAACATATTTAGCGGTTGGAGGATTTCTGTTTTATCTTAGGCTAAAGACCAACAGACTGGATGTCCTAGCTAATGCTAGGTTAGCATGTTTGGTTTGGTTGCATTTACCCAGAATTCTCTGCGCTGTAGACCACTTCCTGCTTTTGGAACATTTTCCAGTTCGCTTGGCGTTTGAACCGAACCAGAGTTTACTTCAACCGAACCCAGACAGAAGTTTGTAGGACAAAAGTTAGCTTAGCATTTACATCTCCCGAAAACAACCAGACTTTCTCGCCAAACGGACTGGAGTTGGATTGAAGCAAACTGAACAGGACTGTTTGGATTGGAGCCTCAGGCTCCACCAGAAAGGGCTTCTTCCTTCAAGCGTCTGTTTTAGGTGTTTTTTGGTCAGAAACAACCAGACTTTCCCCTAATTTGTTCACAGCTGGAGAATTTTGCGTTAGCAGGAAGTGAACCAACCTTTAGAGCTACCATGACCCTGAACGGATCTAAACATGGAGCAGAAAGCGCCGCCATGACCTCTGAAGGAGCCGATGAATCTGAAGTTTTTAAAAGCTCCACCAGAAAATCTAATGACAAACACTTTTATTCTCCTACAATCCCGCCTTGACAGAGGGAATTTCTCCTTCCTGCCGCACATCCAGACTCGGGTCGAGTCTCGCCTGGATGCCGGCGGTTTCCAGGGCTGTGTACACAGACAGCCCATTCATCTTCCCCTTCAGCAGCATCAATAAATGATGGCTGCTCTGCCTCTCTCTGGTTAAATATTCATCGGCAGCGCTGCTCGTCTCGCTCGCTAAACAGCCTCGCAGCGCTGCCAGCCAGCAGCACACACACAAGCACACACACTCCCTGCGGCGCATTAGCAATTCAATCCGGCGTCTTCAGCATAGCTTCAGGCAGCCACACCATCACAGCTCTGCATGGATGAGTGTTTATTACAGCGTTTATCGCCACTTCTTGGAGCCCGGTCCGTCTCGTCAAAGTCTCCTCACAGTTTGGTGAATCAGAACCAGCTGAAACCCAAAACTCCAGAGCTGGTTTCAGTTTGAGGAGCGCGGGGTTGGTTTCCTGTGACACGCCGCCGCAGCAGGAAGGAGAGGTGTTGGCGGTTTGTCATCAGCGCCGATAGAAATCAGTCACAAGTTGTAGAGGAAGCAGAAGGCAGTGAGGTTGGTAGAAACATGCAGCCGGTGTGTTTGTGGTGAACGTCACCATCTGGCCCGCTACCAGAACCAGAGTACGTTTTATATGAAGCCCAACAGAGTGACATTTCTCTGATCAGAGCTCCTGGTTCCTGACTCCAAAGTTCAATGGTCAACAGGTCAACCAAACATGCAAACGCTCCAAACTAATGGTCATTTATTCAGATAGATGAATTAGCCAAAGTTTGGAGTAGACGAGAAAGTCAGAGTACCTCATGGGATTCACTTTTCAAAGTTGTGCTATTTATTTGTTTATCGCAGTTTCTAACCAAATTTGTGAGGACTTCTTAGCTAGCCAAATACTTAGCTCTGAGACAGCTAAATAACTAACTAGGTCAGAGCTAAATATTTTGCTGATATGTTAAAAATATTTATCACCAAACTAAACATTTGCTTGCTAATAAAATATTAGATCTAAATATTTAGTTGATCAGCTACATGTTTAGCTAGCTTGGAGCTAAGTATTAGCTAGCCTAGCCAATACTTTGCAAAGTATTAGAGCTAACTCAGTGTTAGCCAGATTAGCTCTGAGCTAGCTTAATACTTAGCTTCAATATTTAACTTGTGAAATAAATATTTAGATTAGAGCTAAGTATTTAACAAAAAAATGTAACTTCAAATTATTTAGTATCTAACAAATTTAGTTTGTGATGAATGAATAACATGGTGAAAATATGAACCCCCATATGTTGCTCTCAACAGGCTAAATAACCAAAATTATTGCTGTTAATTTTTGACGGCGTAACTTTACAAACACCAACCAGTAGAACCAGTTCAAACATATTTATAATCAAATTAATGTTAATTTAGATGGATGAAGGAATATTTGGACCAAACAGTTAATGCCAAGTCCCTGCTGACCCTGATGTGATCTGGACTTTTCCCTTCACAGCAGAACCGGAGGATAAAACTAAGTGAACAACGGATGACTCATCTCCCGTTCTCTGCTGGATGAAAGGGTGTGGGCGACCGAATGAGATGAGCGAGGACGTGCAAGGCTCCACAAAACACGGAGAGAGAATCCAGTACGCATGAATGGTTCTGATCTGGGACGGTTTACAGAAAACGGTTTGGCCCAGTTTCTATGGGAATGAGTGAGTCACTCACTCAGACAGGAAGCGCTCACTGACTGTTTTCCTCTGGCTGGACTTCAGGAAGCGTTCAGAACATTTATTATCCATCCAAGCATCCGACACCAGGAGGTTCTGATCAGCAACATCAGGAACCAGGAAAAAGTCTCCAAACGGTTCCATCGAGGAAGTCATCCAAGCATATAGTTGATAGAAAACCAGCAACCTAAACCCAACAGACATAAAACACCCAACAGATCAGCTGAACCCACTGATCAGAGCCATCTGACTTCAGATTTAGACATTTTAAATGTTCTTCCTGTTGATTTGATGTCTGGTTACCTAAGGGAAGCAGCACTCGCCTGGTTTATGCAGGAATATACTCCACATGCAGGAACCTCAGCTGAGTCCAATGTGTCCAAACTGTCAGTCCGTCTTAAGAAAATGGGCTCCATCTGCAGTAAATCTGGCTTCCTCCTGTAGCCGTTACTGGTTAGTGAGCTTCAGGATGATCTGCTTTAGGTTAATAGTCTGTCATGAAGGCAGTATGAGCTCAGTTCTTTATTTTATCACAACATGAAGGAGACAATCTTAAAAAGACAGAAATCAGTTCAGGTTGATTCCCAAATAGCCTTTAGCTTAAAACCTTGCTCTTCTTAGCTCTATGTGCTAACCTTAAAACCTCTGCACCAGTCATGTCCAGTGTCCTTCCTGCTTAGAGTAGGGACAAGGGGACCAGAGTTCGACATGCCTAGGACAAAAGATGCTTCAGATCACAAAACGTCATAGTTAAAGTAATCCAGCAGACTTGACAGTAGACATAAAGATGCTTCATCCTTTGTCCTTCAACATTTTTGTTTGACCTCTGTTGGACAATGATTTATCTGAGGGATAAATCATTAGCGGTTAACAAAAACACTTTCAGTTTGGTTTCATTCTCAGGCTTGGCTAACTGGTACCGAATAAACTACCTTGGCTAAAGTCACTAACCTGTAAAGCCTTGCAGCTTTTAATGAAACTCGTCTGATGTTAACCAACGTTGCCAATGGCTTAAAATGTACCAGAGATCTTTCAACCGATCCTTTAGTGAGCTTTTCAACTTAATGGTCCAAATATGGCTAAAGTGGATCGTTCTCAACCAAACCTGGCAGCATAGCGCTAAAGATTCAACTGACTCAATGGGTCAAGAAAATGCCATCAGCCGTCCCTCTTCCCAAGTAGAAGACGTGGGAAGTTTGGTTTGTACACACACCGTTAATCCTCATTCTCTACAACACCAAGTACATCAAGAAACGTCTAGCTAGAGACATTACAATGGTGACAGTAGATCGAAATGAACAAAATACCTCGTGAACATGACGGTCGTTTCTCTGAAACATGTTGAGTCTCTCTACCAGAACCTTTGATCATCCGTCGTCTCGGTCATATTGTCTCCACTGGACGCCGGCGGAGCAATAACTCACATATTCAACATTTCTTTGTGTCTTTGTTTATTGAACAGTGACAAAAACCAACAGGATGCCTGAACAGAGCCGGCGCTCTCACCATGCTAACACAGACCCAGTCATATTTACATCAGGTCTCTGCCCATAAATAAAAAACCTTTACAGTTTACAGTGAACACATCTGACACAGCCAGTGAACATGATCCGGAGTTTACAGCCTGTTTTACAGTCATATCCACATCATCGACCAGCAGTTGTTTCTGGTTGGTCGTCCATCTTCTCATGACCTCGTTTTGACCCGAGAACCCTTCCCCACCACTTTCCCAGAGTCCTTCTTAATGTCTCTCTGAATGCTGGCAATTTTCATCCCCAGGTCTCTGATGTGGACTCTGACGTTGGTCAGGTTCCTCTGCCAGGCAGCGTCCAGCTTTAAGGTGTTACCTGACAGGCTGAGGCCCTGGCAGGTGTTGGCGTCTCTCTTGGGCGTTGTGGTGGTTCCATCAGTTCTCTTTGTTTCCTGAGGATCCCATGAGTCCAGCTTGGAGCGGCTGGAGATCTCAGACTTCTTACTTTGCTGTGGTACTTCAGAGTCCACATCGGTCCCTGCCTTGCCGCCATTTTTCCAGATGTTTGAGTTCATTTCTTCTTTTAAATGTGCAGGATTTGAACTTCCTGTCTTCTTGTTTCGAACTGGAGCTGGTTTCTGTTCCTCTGTGACCACTTTGGTTTCAGCGTCCCTACTCCTCAGTCGCTGTTGTTCCCACACCTTTCCTCCATCCACAGAGTTCAGTTTAATGGAAGGAAGTCCAGAGGTTTTTCTTTCTTTGGACTGCTGGTCCCATTTTTTAGAATCTGGATTAGCAGACCCCTGGATGGGTCCAGGATCCAGACCAGACTGTCTCTGTGGTTCCCACCAGCTAGCAGTAGCCGTCATTCCTGGCTTTGCTGCGGTTGCAGCCTCAGTTTTTTGTTGATCCCACAGGCTGGACCGTCCTGAAGGTTTAGGTCCTGAAATGGACTCTACAGTCCGGCTCTTAGGACTCCTGTCCTCTTCCTGTTTTGCGGGTAAAGCCTGTGTAAGACATGGAGGTTGCCCCGGTGACGGCGGCGGTGTCGGAGGGGGGGAAACATCCAGAGAGTCCTGGCGACTGTCCACAAACTCCAGGGAGGAACCCAGCATGCCAGCCAGCTCCGGGGTGGCCTCCACCAGCTCCAGAGGGTCCTTCACATCCGGTCTGAAGGAGGCCAGTTCCTGCTCATCTGGACCCGTCAGCAGCTGGGACAGGGACGCCTGCCGGTAGAACTCGTCTTCAGGGACAGACTGAATGTTGAGCTGTGGGAAGAGGCGCCGGAAAGAGCGAGACGCCATCCGGAGTCGACCAAGAACGTCAGCCAGGAGGAGCCAGTTTCTGGGTCTGGAAGGAGGAAGGACAAGAACATCAGCGAGAAAGTCTTTGACCCAAACGGGTCAAAGACTTTCCTCAGAAGACACTTTCTGTGTTCTGCAAAGGTAACTGTACCAAGTGGAGTGGAGCTGGTCCAATGAAGGTACCGACAGAGCCAAGTTGGTTTCAGTAAGACAAACGATGCTGCCAGAGTTCAGAAGTTAAGAGGATGTAAAACTGTTTATCTGCTGTTGGAACAAAAACCCAGTTCAGCAAAGGCAGAACCAGAACCAGAAAGTGTCCTCCTTAAATGTCAAAGCAGCAGGAAGAAGAGAAGGAGGCTGCTCCGCTTTTATATATTCTGCTGCTGAAGCTGAAAACATCAATCCAGGTGTTATTGATTCACAATGTCTATCAATGTGTGTGAGTGTGTGTTTCTGAGTGCGCGTGTGTGTGTGAAGGGCAGATTAGTGCGTACACCCCCAGCGGTAGACAAGGCCACATGTTGCTTTGCAGCCGGCCGCTGCCTGAATGCTAAGCAGCTCGGTGAAACGCGCCGCCGCCCGGCGGCCTTGTTTCCAGGAAGACCCATTAATACGACATCAGACGCCGCTGAGGAAGAAGAGGAGAAAAAGAGAGGCGGAGAGGAGCGACAGGGGAGGAAGACGGAGTGGAAGCCAATTAGCTGCGTCGCCACGGCGATGCAATCCTCGTTAACGACCTCTTCGTCTGTCCTCCCTCTGCTCCTCGGAGGATGTTTTTTCCTCTCCCTCTCACCCCGCCCCGCCCTGTGCCGCGCTGCCTCCTCCTCTCCTTCCTCCTCTCCCTCCTCCTCCTCAGCCGCTTTCTGCGGCCTAATTGGTGTCTGGGTGTGAAAAGACGCGTTAGAACAACAAGCAGGAGCGTGAAGGAAAACGAGTGTGAAAGAAACACAGAGTGTTTGTAGGAACAGTCTTCCTCTGGACACACTCCTTTAGCAGAATCAGGCCTGATCCTGACCTGAAACAGATCCGAACCAGACCTGAACCAGGCCCGGTGGTTTTCTCCTCCACCTTCATTTGGCTGGTTTTGAGTTTTATCTACTTGTTTTTGTGACGTCAACAAGTGCCCTGATGATGTCCCGTGTAAACAAGATAAAGGACCAGCTGCTTTGTCAAGATTCAAACTTTGAATGGTCCTTGAGGTTCTCAGAGGATCTGGATGACCTTCAGGCTTTGTTATCGTTTGTCTGAAGAGGTAAAGTACTGAACGATTATTGTATGTTGTACCTCAGACCTCTACTAATTATGGTACAGTTTGGTGAAGTACATCGAGGTTATGCTCAGGTCTAACATAACCCATCAATGATTGGTTCTGGATCAAGCTAATCAATCATCCATTGGTAAATCTGAGTGGGTCAACAAGCGTAGTTTATATTTCTGTTTATTCAGCCATAGAAATAAACTATGGCTGTACAGGGGTTCTCCCAGAAAACTTGTTAAGCCCGGTGGTCAGGGCGCCGAGGCGGTCCACCGTGTTGTTGTATTAAAAGATGTTAAGTAGACAGGAAAAGTAAATATATCACTGGGTAATTATGAGAAAAAATTGCCAGTGAGCTGCTATATAAATCTATATAAAGTCTTAAAAACAAATAATCAAAAAATACAATTAGAATAAATATAAATTATTTCCACTTTTCTTAAATCCAAATTAAGTCAGCGGCTCCACCAGGCCTCCCAGAGCTTCAGGGGCCTCATAAATGCTAACATTTTAACACAGACCACAGAATTATAAATGTAACATTTGTTTATTGAGATTATCATTGCTGCTAAATTTGACATAATCAAATTCTGCTCCAGGCCTCATACACCCTTGGACCGGCCCTGCATGATGAGTTAAACCCGCTGCACTGCGCAGAGATGCGCAACAAACGAGAGATTTAATTCAATGCTGCTAATGTGGCTTTAGTAACTCTTCCATTTCGTGTCTGCTGAGTTTTTAACAAGGGGACAAAGAAACTATTTTGGTTGGTAGAGTTTCTGGACGAGTTTTTCAGATGTCCGGTGGCCGCGCGCATTAATTCTGTCTGACTAAGTGGACAAAGCATTGGATACGGTTTGGTGCACTGTGTAACCAGAAAAATAATACTAGTAATAATAATAAAATAACATAAAATCAGCATGACTGCGAAAGCTCTGCATGAAACCTGCATGATGAGGTTATCGCTGGGTCGTTAACCACTAACGCACCGACCAACCGCGAACACAGACCTAACCTTTACAGGGAAGACAGGGCCAAACCTTGGACAGCGTGTTGAGATGTAAACGCTGCATATTGTTTTGTTCACAAATATACATCATTCTCACCTGCGGTTCACGTAAAGCTGAGCAACCAGAGCTAACGCGGTGGGTTTAAACTCTTACCTTAATTAATAACTCCTCATAACTGATCACAATTCCTCACAGGGAGCTGATGTAAATATCCATACAGTTCAGCCTGTGTCCATTTCGAGTGAAAGGAGGCGCGCGCGATCCGCGGTGAGGTAAACTTAACCTAGCTACGGCAGCGCGTGAGGTGATTGGTCAGCGCGCTGCCGGCTTTAAATGCATAAACTATAAACACATCTTCTATAACCATATCTTTTAGGAATAAATCTGCTCCGGTAGTGAAACGCTGAGTAACAGAAACGTTCGCAATACGGCAAAAAAAAAAAAGAAAAGAAAAATCAAGAGAGGCTTAGCCTGGCGGTGGCGCTAGTAAAGCATGGCGGGCCGCCAGGCCTATAATACACTGGGGGAAACACCCTGCTGTAGTTTGTTTCTAATCTCTGTAGTTTGTTTCTAATCTGTAGTTTGTTTCTAATCTGTAGTTTATTCCTAACCGCTGTAGTTTGTAGTTCCTCTCCGGTTCCCCGTCCTGCAGGACGAATCGCCTCCTCCCAGGTTTCTGACTCACCCCTGTGACGGCGCCACCTGGATGTTGTAACACGGGAGCAGAGGCCGGTCCGACAGCTCGAACTCGAACACCTCCCTCCTGGCCCGGTTCTCCACGTCCATGTCCTCCTCTTCATCCTCCTCATCCTCATCCGGTCCAGGCGCGTCGGCCAGGATGTTGTAGGCTCCTCTCTCATATAACGGCTCTGGAGGAGCAACAACATGATATTTAACTGGTTAGTTGGTCAGGCCTGTTTGGGGCTGAACTGAACAACTCTGGTTCTGGTCTGAGGTTCTGATCTGATCGGCCCTCTCTCCTCCTCAGTCTTTTATCTGAATCTCTTGTTTTGTCCTGATTCTTCCTTTCTTTAGTTGTGACAGATGAAAGTTCCTGAACCTTCGTCTGACGTGGAGCCAGTGTGTGTGTGTGTATGTGCATGTGTGTGAACTCACCGCACACAGAGCTGCCGTGAAACTCCCAGCAGATTCCCGGATCGCCCTCTGACCTTCCCTGGATGTCAGACAGATAGTCTGCAGGCAGAGAGAGAGAGGCGCAGCGTTAGGGGCGATCAAAGAGGCGACCAATCAGAGCGGACGAAGGCGGCGAGCCGAAAACAATGGAGCCACACACAGCGAGAGACATGGAGGAGAGTGTGAGCGTTCAGACGGTGCCGACTCGGCGCTGAGTAGACGGAAGCTGGCAGGAGTGTGTGTGAGTGTGCGTCTGCGTGTGTGAGAGTGTGTGTGTTTGTCAGTGAGCTGCTCCGGGATTCAGCAGCCGAGCCTCATTAAGCTCCTCTGGAGAGAGCGCAGGAAGAAAGAGATGGGAGAACAAATACAGGCGGGGATGGTAATCAGAAAGGCTGCCGAGCGAACGCTCACACACACAACACACACACAGAGCAACACACACACAGAGAGTAACACACACACACACACACACACACAGCCTGTTCCACGCTTTACTCCAACAGTTTTCGTCCGCTCAATATTAAATCCCCAAAATAAACGTCTTTTATTGTCTTTTGCTGTGATTTTGAACCTGATGGGATAAACAGGACTGAAGCTGCAGATGCAAACAGCAGGTCAGTCTTGCAGTTGTTGGTGTGATTCCATGTTGATGAGCCTTTGAGCAAAGCGGTTACCCATCAGCGTGTGAACGAGTTCCTGGCTCTCCAATCTACATATTGGACTGAACTGATTAGAAAACATACGTCTCTGTGTGCAATCTGGCTGCCTCACCCTCCAGGAAGGTTTCCATGGCAGCGCTGTGGGTCATGCTGAGCGGCCCTCGCCCAGAGTAAGTGGTGAGGGTCGGGTCGGCTCCGCAGGCTAGGAGGAAGCGGACCACCTCCAAATGGTCGTTTTCCACGGCGTCGTGAAGCGGCCTGAGCAGAAACAGACAGAGACATATGAACTTTTACATTTTATTTGAGCTCAAACAGACTTAATATTCTCCAATATGCAGATGACATGCAGATGTTTTAATACTAATAATTTACTAAAACAAGATAGATGTAACATTATTAGCACTGGTTGATAATATATATATATATACATACACTGCTCAAAAAAATAAAGGGAACGCTCAAATAACGTCCTAGATCTGAATGAATGAAATATTCTCATTGAATACTTTGTTCTGTACAAAGTTGAATGTGCTGACAACAAAATCACACAAAAATCATCAATGGAAATCAAATTTATTAACCAATGGAGGTCTGGATTTGGAGCCACACACAAAATTAAAGTGAAAAAACACACTACAGGCTGATCCAACTTTAATGTAAAGTCCTTAAAACAAGTCAAAATGAGGCTCAGTATTGTGTGTGTGGCCTCCACGTGCCTGTATGACCTCCCTACAACACCTGGGCATGCTCCTGATGAGGTGGCGGATGGTCTCCTGAGGGATCTCCTCCCAAACCTGGACTAAAGCATCCGCCAACTCCTGGACAGTCTGTGGTGCAACGTAACGTTGGTGGATGGAGCGAGACATGATGTCCCAGATGTGCTCAATCAGATTCAGGTCTGGGGAACGGGCGGCCAGTCCATAGCTTCAATGCCTTCATCTTGCAGGAACTGCTGACACACTCCAGCCACATGAGGTCTAGCATTGTCCTGCATTAGGAGGAACCCAGGGCCAACCGCACCAGCATATGGTCTCACAAGGGGTCTGAGGATCTCATCTCGGTACCTAATGGCAGTCAGGCTACCTCTGGTGAGCCCATGGAGGGCTGTGTGGCCCTCCAAAGAAATGCCACCCCACACCATTACTGACCCACTGCCAAACCGGTCATGCTGAAGGATGTTGCAGGCAGCAGACCGCTCTCCACGGCGTTTCCAGACTCTGTCACGTCTGTCACATGTGCTCAGTGTGAACCTGCTTTCATCTGTGAAGAGCACAAGGCGCCAGTGGCGAATTTGCCAGTCCTGGTGTTCTCTGGCAAATGCCAAGCGTCCTGCACGGTGTTGGGCTGTGAGCACAACCCCCATCTGTGGACGTCGGGCCCTCATACCATCCTCATGGAGTCGGTTTCTAACCGTTTGTGCAGACACATGCACATTTGTGGCCTGCTGGAGGTCATTTTGCAGGGCTCTGGCAGTGCTCCTCCTGTTCCTTCTTGCACAAAGGCGGAGGTAGCGGTCCTGCTGCTGGGTTGTTGTCCTCCTACGGCCTCCTCCACGTCTCCTGGTGTACTGGCCTGTCTCCTGGTAGCGCCTCCAGCCTCTGGACACTACGCTGACAGACACAGCAAACCTTCTTGCCACAGCTCGCATTGATGTGCCATCCTGGATGAGCTGCACTACCTGAACCACTTGTGTGGGTTGTAGAGTCCGTCTCATGCTACCACAAGTGTGAAAGCACCACCAACATTCAAAACTGACCCAAACATCAGCCAGACAGCATAGGTACTGAGAAGTGGTCTGTGGTCCCCACCTGCAGAACCACTCCTTTATTGAGTGTGTCTTGCTAATTGCCAATAATTTCCATCTGTTGTCTATTCCATTTGCACAACAGCTGGTTAAATTGATTGTCAATCAGTGTTGCTTCCTAAGTGGACAGTTTGATTTCACAGAAGTTTGATTTACTTGGAGTTATATTGTGTTGTTTAAGTGTTCCCTTTATTTTTTTGAGCAGTGTATATATATATATATATATATATATATATATATATATATATATATATATATATATATTCGCAGATGACACAATATTTGGTACATAAAACCACAGTTTTGTTTCTTGAAGATCTTTTCACTGAACGCCTCATCAGTAAATCTCTAAGCTGCTGATTTTATTTTGGTGGTTAATTGCATAATAAGTAGCTGCTAATATGCTGTAATATAATAAAGAGCTAACATTTACATTAACACGAAGCCAAACAGACTCCATATTCTCCAAGATTCGTCAATATGCAGATGGCAGTTTTCTATATGTGGAACTGAAAACAACAAAACCTCACACATTCCATCTGATAGATATTTATTCTATTAGAGTGAAGATTTACTAAATACGTAGCAACTAATATACTGAAATACTGTCAAAATATTAACATTTACATTTTATAATAAGCTTAATTTTAGCAGTTTCTTCATGAAGATTCGTCCATATGCAGATGATATTTTTCTATGCACAAAATTTTAAACTTAGCTGATTTTCCAGTAAAATCAAATGAAAAGCTTCAGTAAAATGTGTGCGTATGCAGCTGAATTGGTGTTTCCTACCTGGTTCCGTCCTGAGAGCTGCAGTTGACGTCGGCGCCATGTCTGATCAGCAGCCGTACGATGCCCAGCCAGCCGCGGGCGCAGGCCTCATGCAGGGCGCAGTACCCGGCGTTGTCTCTGTGGTTGACGTCACACAGCCGTCGCTCCAGGCAGTACAGCACCACCTCCTGGAGAAGAGGGGACATGCAACGTAGTCTGTTAGCAACCTGTTGGCTCATGAACCAGAGCAATGGGGAGGCACCTCATCTTCACTTGGGGCCACATCTTAAATCTTCTCAAACTGGTGTAATTTGGCAAAATACAAATGAAAACTAATTTGATTTGATTAATAAGAATATTTTAGCACAACTTTTACCTTGAAAGTCTATTTATGTGGCCCTCTGGAGTGTTGAGGGCCACATAAACAGCCCACGGCCCTCGAGTTTGACGTGTTGTACCGCATAGAAGACACGGAAACAAAGAATGTTTTCAAAAATAAAAAATTATTTTACTGCAGGAGACCAAGAAGCCACAACTTCCTGTCATGTTCTGCTTTTATTGTGAAGGTTATGAAGCTTCAGGAAGTGGACCTGGTCAGGAGCTGAAGGGGTTAAACGTGACGGAGACGCTCCATCCTCAGACCCAGAGAAGAAACATAATGAAACTCCCCTCTGTTCTGATTGCAGCAGGAAAATGTGTGTGTGTCTGAGCGTGTGTGCATGTGCGTGTGTGTGTGCAGTGATGGATGACGGCTTCATTTGCAAACTGAGCTCGTTAGCTTCACCGCTGCACCTCAACGAGAAAGAGAGAGGCCGACACTCGTGAGGGCTGACAGGAGCTGTCGCACCACGCATGAAATATTCACACAGCGCTCCGCCGTGCGTGTGTGTGCTGCCTCTGCATGATTTCCAGACAGCTGTTGAATCCTAACTCTGAGGTCTCCTGCAGCAGGTTCAGCCTCCTACACTTTAATCTGCAGATCTGAACTCAAACCGTCCTGATGAGGAGAATCAGCCTCCATTTGCATTTTCTTCAGACGGCTGAAGCCTGGCAGTTTAAATGCTGCAGCTCATCAAACACCACGCATCAACGCAGCTGTACAGGAGGAAGTCATTTGTCCGTTTGTCTCCTGCTCACTGTTTTGCATCACCAAAGAAAGAAGGAGGAATCTGTTGATATTGATGCCAAAGTTTGGAGTTTACAACTCAGGATAAAAGCTTTGAAATGTGAAGCATTAAGAGTTAAAATGCATCTGTATGCAGATGATACCATCCTCTAGATGGACGTGTTTTACTGTCAGGATCTGCTTGATACTTTCAGACCCTGGAGATCCAGATAAACGACCTGCTGCAGCTGAAACATGACAGAATGGTTACCTGGTAGCCCAGCCGCGCTGCGCGCTGCAGCAGCGTCTCTCCAACGTTTTTGTTCACGATGAGGCGCCGGACTTCTGGAGGGACGGGCCGAGCTGAGTGCTGGGTCTCTGGAGAGGTGGGGTTCTGGTCGGGGGACTTGGAGGCGTCCAACGGGGATACCTGGGGACGTCAATGAGGGAAACCACGTGTTAGCGTTAGCATTAGCATGTCATCAACAGTCACTGAGTTCAACTGGTTTCATCTCAATCAGGTTTTGGTCTGTAAATAAATCTTTCTTCTTTGGTTTGTTTTGGGACTAAAACTTTTTGGTTTTTGTGGCATTCTGTTCAGATCAGAACCTTATGAAACCAGAACTTGTTCAGTTCTGAGGTCCCCGTTTGGTCCAACGTCTGATCTGTCCAGAGGATGCCGACATCGACCTGTAGAGTCAGAGCTCTTTGGTTTTTTCTGTACTGTCCGTTTAAATGAGCGATGTTTTGATCTTGCGAGTCGGGCTGAATCCGAACTCATCAACATTCCTGCAGCACGGCTCTCCTGAAGCAGGTAAAGACAGATGATGCTCCCGCTCCGAGCTACAGACGTCATGGCAACAGCAGGAGGACGTTAATGTGTCTGCGTGCGCAGACGTCTGTCAAACCAAGACGCTCGCCGCCACGCATCAGCAAACAGGAAGTGCGCTCTGCCCCGGAGGGGAGTGAGTGAGTGTGTGTGTGTGTTTACTGGCGGAGGAGGATGGAGTGTGTGTGCCCTGAGGATATCTGCTGCGCAGCAGCTGTCAGACACACACACACACACACACACACCAACACTGTTATTCCTCCTCAGTCAGTTCCTGGTTTTAATTTCCAGGATGTTGGATCGGTTCTGGTCTCAGTGGTCCGGTCCAGGTTCTGTCAGGGTTTAAGCATGTTTCTCTGGTTTGGGTCTGGGTTCTCCAGACGTTCTGAACTCATTCCTCTCTGGTTCTGGACCTGAGTCCATCTCTGGATCCTGATGGTTCTCAGGTCATTTTTCACCATGTCAGTGAAACATTTCCAATAAACTCTGTTCTGCACCAGAATGATAAAAAATGAGAATCTGTTGATTTTGTGTGAATTTCTACGATCACAGGATCTTAAAAACCAGACGTCCCTCGGGGTTTGGGTCTGGAGCCCCTCAGGTTTCCATGTCTGTGTGTCGACACACCTGGATCGAACATCATTATTGATACTCTGAACTTTGAACCACATGAGGAAATTCAGCCGTCTGATTGGTGGAAACCTCAGACTCATCTGAAGGATGGAGATTCAGATCCAGTTCTGGATCCACGGCTCAGAAACAGGAACAGGAAACTCTAGAAACCTGAGGTTGAGGACCGGGTTCTGTCTCGTTGGACTGGTTCTGTCTCGTTGGACCGGGTTCTGTCTCGTTGGACCGGGTTCTGTCTCGTTGGGCCTTTCTCTGATATGCGGACGATGTTGAACCCGACCCACCTTGCCACTCCGCTCCTCCTTGTCACTTCCTCCCTCGTCTCGCTCCACCCCCTGGGAGTGCTTCATCTTGAAGGGACGCTTGCCCTTTGGTGTGTCGAAGCCGTCGCCATGGCAACGGAGCAGGTGATGGTCGGCCGGGAAGGAAGTCGGAGTAGCGCAGACCTTCAGGCTCTCTGAAGCCGTCTGAGGTTTGTCCTGCAGTCGGGACGAGGTCATGGAGGTCAGCGATGGAGGAGCCTGTTGGCCACCAGAGGGGGGCGGAGCCATGTGGAAAACTACAGGAAACAGAACAGGAAGAGGATAGTTAACTTGATGTGGTAGCTTTATGGACAAATGAAAAGTTCTGAAGAGTCCAGATTGTAAATTTTAATTTCTGGAGAACCTGAATAAAAACTTATGGATTATTTAGCAGGTAAAAACGTTTTTGAATTGAAATGTTGCCTATTTTGTTGATTATGAATAGTTTTTGATTAAAAGTGATTCATTTATTAGTTATTCAGTTATGGAGCGGTTTTATGGAGCTGAAGCTCCTGGTTTCACTCTGACCCTCCCAGCTCTTTATTTTCTTTATTTCCTCCTCTGCAGCTCTCAGTTAGCAGGAAATAAAAAGCCACATCAGAGGTAATGTGTGTTTATGTCAGTAATTAATCCCTGGAGCAGATCGGCTCTTCACAGGGACACGACGACGCTCCATCTGAGGAAACGGGACCAACAAAGACAGAGAGGGGAAGGAGCGGAGGGGGAGGCAGCGGTTGCTACGGCGAGCCGTCCCGCCGCCATCAGCTGATGAATTATTCATGAGCCAAACACACACACACACGCACACACACACACAGCAGTAGGAAGACCATGACGAAGGTGTGTGTGAAGCTGCCCAACAGAAAGTCGTCATTTCCTGCACAGCAACAAGCTAACCGCTCTGATTGGCTTATGAGCTATGACATCATCATCTGACTCACTGGCCCCACCCCCAACAATCAACTGGTGACCCCTGACCTTTAAATAAAGCAACAGATGACTGAAAATGTTCAAATATGGATGAAGGTTGGATTAATGTTGGATGAACCTCCATGCAGTGTTTTGTGTTTCAATGTTTCTCAGTGGCGTTCCACTCGGCTCTGTTTTTGTTCTCCTGATGTTTTACTGGATCAAATTCATAAAAAAAAAAAAAATTTCTCTTTAAAACTTAAAAATAAAAACTTATAAAAACATCAATGTTTTATCTTTAGAGAAATAAAACATTGCTGTTTTATTTCTCTAAACTCAAGCTGCCGTTGCTCAGAGCTGAGCTCTTCCTCCTCCAGGTTGGTCTGAAGAGTTAAATTCATGAACGCGTCGTTTGTTTTCCTCCATGGACTCAGATTTAAGCTAAAGGTTACCATGGCGATACGTCTAAAGGGGTTCAGGACTGAGCCGATCCTCCGGGATGATGAGCGATCGGCTCCACGTCTGGCTCTAATTAGATTTCTGCGTCTGGATTTAAACCCAGTCTGAAGCTGAGGGAACCGGAGAGCAAACAGAGGAAGAGAAGGAGGAGGAAGAGCGGGCTGCTAACGCGGCTCTGCGGGGTGACAGCTCCATCTGGGAGATGTTAGACGGCTATTAGCGCGCCACGAGGCCCGGCGGCTCCGTAAACACACGCAGGAACACACACGGCGCCGGCTGTTGTTCCAGGCGTGCGCTCTGGCAATCAGGGGAGGAAGAGGAGGGGGAAGATTTCATCAACTGGAACAATAAAAGCTCCAACAGACACTTCTCCGTCTAAACAGGTGATCCAGCCTCCGTTACCATAGCGACTACAGTTTCTATGTTCACAGGAACAGCCAAACAAGCTTCACCTGTCGGGGCGTCCCGCCTCAGGAACCTGGACTCACTCCAGCTGCCGTTCACCTCTGACCTCTCAGGCGACAACTTCCTGTCAAGGTCTGTGGATTTCTCCCCAGAGGGCAGCCATTGGCTGAGCTCTCCAGGTGGGCGGAGCTTGTTTAGTCGCAAGCCATTTAACTCGATGCGGACCTTCAGCTTCTTCACGTCGTCCAGAATCAAGTCTGTGAATATGAGCGGGGGGTCAGAGGTCATTTCACCACTGAAAATTAAATACTACAGAAACAATAAATATAAATATATCCTAAACTCTGTCAGTTCAAACTGTGGCATAAACTCAGAGTCATCTGCATAACGAGAAACCTCGAAGCTACTGGGAGCAGAAAACCTAATAGGAATAATCTGGATTATTCAGCCTGTTGAACGACAGAAAACTGCAATAAAGTGATAGTTTCAACACAACCCTCATTCATTTATAATGTTACAGTTTAGCTTCGTAGCTGAAGATTTAGCTGGGTACTAAATATTTAGCTAGCAAATTAAAATTTTATGTTGAAGCTAAATATTTAGTCATATTTCACCAGGGTATTCATTCATTTATAGTGTCATTACTTAGTTTGCTCGCTAAATATTTAGCTTTAAAGCAAGCTAATATTTAGATTGAATCTAAAT
The DNA here is from genome assembly GCF_904066995.2 of Poecilia reticulata. Taxonomy (NCBI): domain Eukaryota; kingdom Metazoa; phylum Chordata; class Actinopteri; order Cyprinodontiformes; family Poeciliidae; genus Poecilia; species Poecilia reticulata. Next base: position 14,595,306 of record NC_088831.1, on the reverse strand, counting down.
TTTAGCTTGCTAACTAAATATCTGACCTCAACCTAAATATTTCGGCTGACGCTAACTATTTAGCTCAGAGCTAAATAAATAAAACCAGCGGTTGGACTACAAGCCCCAGTGGAACGCTGCAGTAAATCAGTTAAAGTTTTATTCTACCAATAACATCAGATTCTAATCTCCGTTTTAAACTAATTAATCTGACTTTCCAGGTTAAATCAAGGTGAAAATCTGCTTCTCCTATTGGCTGAAGCCTGGCATTTGTGTGAATGACTGAGTAAAGCGTTTTGTGGAGGTTATCTACAGGAAGCGACCGGATCCAGATCGGTTCCTACCGTTGGAGACTCTGACTCTCTTGGTTGGACTTCCTGTTCCGCCCTCGTCCCCTCCCTCCTCGCCCCTCCCTCTCTTCTGGCGGCTGCTGATGATGCTGCTCTGATGAAACGGCTCCAGGCTGAAGATTCCCCGCCGGCTCATGGGGATGTTTGGATTAGACTGCAGCGCGACTCGGTTCCCCTGGAATGAACCTCTGGACCCAAAAGGCTGGATCTGATCATCGTCCTTCTCCTCGAGGACAGGAAATGGCTCCGTGTGGCGGTAAAGGCGATGATTGAGAGAAGACGACGGACTTAAACCTGGAAAGAAGAAAACAGCCTCAGATCAACAGAAATGTTAGCAAAACTAAAAATTGGTTTTGATTTAAATCTCAGTTTTAAGGAAAAACAGATGTGGAATATTTGGGGATTTTGTTGTGGTAACAATGTTAGTGTGACCTTTGACCTGCTGAGTGTAGAGCAATGAACAGCCTGATGACAGGAAGTAAAATGTTTTACAACCAGATTATGATTTATGATGTTTCAACAGTTTCCAAACTTTTCCTTCAGCAGTGGAGTCTGGAGCAGCGACTGCTGGACAAACTGCTGCTTTACACTCAGATGGTGCTGCAGGTCGGGTTCTGGTAAGGTTCTGGTCCAAATCGATTCATCCGGCTCATGTAAAAACCACCAGGTAAAAACTAAAAACATTTCTTCATGATCAGAACCTTTTCAGTTATTTTAAAGTTTGGACTTTAATCCAAATCGAGGTTTGGTTTGTTTCTGATCTTCAGGCAGGAAACTCTGGAGCCGTGCTGCGTTCAAGAACAATAGTGGTGTTATGTTTTCACAGCCACCCGCGGCGCAGCAACACGATGAGACGCAGCTTCGACAGTTCCTGTGGAACCGGGCCGAGTTTCCACCGGGATTACGGAGCTCTAATGGTGCCGAAGTGTGAAAGTGTCTCTGCAAAGTTCGACTTCCTGCAGGAAACGAGGGCAGCGCTGCGCCGGCTTTAAAAACAGACGGGTGCACTCAGAGTTCAGATCAGTGTGTGTGTGTGTGTGTGTGTGTGTGTGTGTGTGTGTGTGCGTGTCACATCTCTAAACACTCACACACACTGACTCAGAGAGAGGGGGGGCTCAAAGAGACAAAGGAAGTGACTTAAATATAACAAAGTGAGTTTTTATGTCCTTTTTTCTTGCTGTGTGTTTCTGTAGGAGCGTGCACGAGGGCGAACAAGCGTCCACGAGGGTGGACGAGCGTGCACGAGTGTGGAGGAGCGTGCACGTCATCCGGCAGAAATCCTCTTACCTCTCAGCGTCTCACTGGCTGCACAGGGAGTTTCTCTCCTCTCTCCTTCCCCCTCCTCTCCGTTCTTCCTCTCCTCCTCATCCTCTTCATCCCTTCTTCCAGCTTCCTGCTGGCCGTCTGCCAGCTCCTCCTCCTCCTGCCTTCTTCCTCCTCCCTCCCTCAGCTCCAGCTCAGAGAACTGCAGCATGGCGCGCTGAGAGACAACGAAGTGAGAAGAAAATCTGGGTTTGTGTTTGTTGGGTGTGAAACAGCAGAGCAGCTTCTGGTTTCCCCCGGTTAGCCGACCCGCCAGATGACCCGTCAGCGGCCTGATCCACTGCTGGGTTCTGATCCAACACAACCAGAACAAATCACAGATCCACACAACCACAAATCCTGATCACATCATCAGAACTCAGCCAAATTTATTTCACCCCAGTCTGGTTGTGTTCAGTCAGATCATCAGGACTCATCGCTGCTGCTGCGTTTTGATGCCGTTTGATTTGTAAATCAGAATCTGAGACAACGAGAGTAAAATTTGTTCAAGTTTCAAAGCTAAGAAAGTTATTTCCTTCCTGTTTGGAGTCTGATGAATAAAAACTGTCCTGAAACATTTCAACACAGATGATAAATATAAATGAGCGTTAAGCTCAGTAAACGGTGATAAACTGCAGTTTTAGCTGTGAGTCTTCCTCCTCTAACCTGGTGGAAGCAGCTTCTCGTGTTCAGCCTCCCCCTCCTCTCTGTCGCACCTCCATCTGCCCTGACCACAAACCCATTTTAAAATTAATGGCCCGTGAAACGACCTACAAATCCATCCGGCGCTGCGGCCCGGATCCGCCGGCACCCGGAGGAGAAGGACGAGCGAGTTAATGAGAGCGCCGCCGTCCTTCAGGAGCCGCCGGCCAGCCGGCTGACAGCAGAACACGCAGCGCTGGTTTCTCCACGGCTCGACGCTGAGATCAGGTTTCTGCAGATTTTATCAGAGACCCAGAGCCGCTCTGCTGTCATATAACCAGAAATAAAACCGTCATGTCATTTATATCCCATATTACTGCATCCAGAACCGACACTAAAGATAGAGAAACAGAAAAACATCATCCTGCTGCTCAGAGACATTCTCCACAGACAGGCAGAGAAATCCCACCCTGAGTTCTGGATCAGATCCATGGAGAACCGGCAGGTCCAGGAGGAATTTAAACCCAAGACATCACAGCTGAGCCAACAGGAAGGGGAAATATCTGAATATTCTGTGAACCAGGGTCCAGCATGAACGTCCTGCATGCATTCAGGTTTAGACCAGGTGCTCCCTCGGTAACCCATAGTTACTGGACTAAAGACATCTATAGATATTAACTCACAAGAGAGGAAAATTGAGCAACTAAGACTCAAAGTTATTTTTGGTAAATAGTCGCATATCTAATAATATGAATTCCTCAGATTTAACCTTCAGTCTGACATGAAGCTAAAATTATGCCCAGAAAATCATTGGACGTGTGAAACGTCTCAATATTTGATATCAAACCATTGGTGCTCATCTGATCATGGCCTAATCAAATCCTGCAGGAGTCACCATGGTTCAGTCAATCTAAGATACTTTAAGGGTTAATTCATACTGTTCAGGCCACTTTAACCCATTTGTCTAGAAAGTTTGGTTCCTTTGGAGGTGTGAATGTGTAATAAAACTCTGATGCGGACTAAAAAAGTAAACCAGTTGAACTGAACTCTGGTTCGGTTTGATATGTGAACACCAAGCGGACCAGAGAATGCTCCAAAAGCAGGAAGTGAACTACAGCACACGGCATTCTGGGTAAATACAACCAAAGCTAACGTGCTAGCCTAGCAGCAGCAGAAATTTCTGCTGCTGCTGAAATTTGCAGGTGCAGCAGCAGAAAACCAGAAATCCTCCAACTGCTAAAATCTGATGCCTCCATTTTGTTTCCATCTGGTGAAGAAGGAAGTTGCGCTCAGTGTCTTCAGAGGTTTTGTGTCATTTCCTTCAGTGGTTCTTGGTGCAGTGCCCCCACAGGCCACGAGGGGAACAGGTTGGTTTGACTCAGAGCAGAAAGAAATAGAACCAGAGTTTTGGACTCTAATCAACCTGAATCTGCTGGACTGTTAGGTCTGAAAACAGGCTATAGAAGTTGTGGGAATCAGTCTCCATGGACCAAACATTTGTCCAGGAAGTCCAACAGATCTTTGACGGGACTAACCCTCTGGCACTGGATTCAGACACTTTACCAAGTCATTGGCAGAGCATTGATAATGATCTGTGCTTTGGTTTTCTGTTTGTAACAACAGAAATACATCAGTTACAGAAGCCAATAAACTCAAAGAATCACAGAGAGGATTCTCCAACACAGTGGCGTGCGGTGAGGTTCATTGCTGGTGAGGCACTGACTTATGACTTAGACACCATGCATGTTATTGGACCTACGGAAATTTGCATGCATACAAAGCTGGGGGGCAAAAACACTAATCTTTTACCTATCATCCATAGCCGAGCCGCGTTAACTCAGTGAAACTTAAAAATGTAGGTATTAATTTCGTGCTATGATCCACAGCAAAGTGATCTGTATTCACCAAGCTACGCAGACTCGTTGCCATAGCAACTGACAACAATGCCACTTCATGTTTTAGGATTTAACACCAAAAAACATTCAAGGATTTTGCACACAGAACAGAACATTTAGTCTGTTGTTGTAGTACGTTTAACGCTTAATGTTTTATTAATAAATAATTGCTGTGGTAGATTAGCTATCGCTTCTACTTTACTGAATTATTTAAACATAAACTGTAGCCCACAAAACGCACATTTTATTAAAAAACTAAACAAAAACATCTTATTGCTGTCTTACCTTTACGTATCAATGAAATCCATGCACCGCTAATTCTGCACAAAAATATCCGTTCATCCAAAGCCAAGTCTATCCTCAACATGTCTTTTCTACTCCGTTTGAGAATCATCAAACTGTCTTGAAGTAAAACTTTCAGCTCCGGTGTTGGTCTTCCTTTAGTTATCATCTCCTGCTTCAATTGAAAATCCACTTTAGAAAACTGTTTAAGTGTAGAAATGTAGTCTTTCATGTTGACGTCGGAAGAGAGAAGAAAACAAATATATCGCTGTACTTTACTTATTTACTGTGTGGCTAGCTCCCTGGCTAGCTCACCGTGTCTTACTCTGCAGTTGTGCAGTCATAATATCTGGGAACATGAGCGCCCCCAGCGGTGACGCAAGAGAACTGCCTGCCTCACCTCGAGTCTGTTCTCTGCAGTTTCTTATCGCTCCTCCGCACACAAAACACGATACACACACAGTTGGTGACAAAAAACACTGTACATTATATACATAAGCAAAATCATGGAAAATCAGTCCATATATTAAATGTTTCTTAGCCATTTTATTGCCGGCGTACAGACAGGACGAACATGCTGTCAAATAATGGCAGCCAGTGCAGTTAGCGAGAAGTTGCGCAATCGCAGGTGAGGCTCAGCTCGCTGCTGCCTCACCGGCTTCGCTTCTGAGCATTTGAATGGGAAAATGCAAAAATCCAGCGATTTTGAAGAAAAAATAATCAGAATTGGTTAAGCTACGTAAAAAATAGATACTTTATAGTACAAAACCACAGGGTGAAAATAGCAATATAAATGATTTTATATTATATATTATTTTTTCATGACGACAGGTGAGCCCTGACCGCACGTCACTGCTCCAACACGACCTTCAGTCAACCTCTACAACCTCTACAACCTTTACAGCAGGAATAACTGACCAAATGAAGTTTGTTTTCTGAGTTAAATTAACTTAATGAACCTGGAACCCAACAGACTAGAGGAGTTTAATGACAACAGACTACCAAGGAACAATAGGCTGAAGATTTTCATGATTATTTAAGCAAAGAAATCAGAAGTTCTCCTACCTGTAAAGCACTTTTCTCGTTGACATCAGAGAGGAGGTCAGAGGTCATGTCTTTAAGATGGCCGCCCACACAGCCAGGGGAGTTTGTCATCTTCTTGCTGAAGCTTGACTGCCTGTTTCTGCAGCTGTCAGAGTCTTTAGGTTCATCTTCTAGGAGAGTTGCATTGTCCTGCAAATTCTTCCCTTTGCTTCCACAGCTGGTCTTGGTGAGAAGGTCTTTGTCAACCTGTGGGGTCGGGTTACTGTGAACTCCATCGGCAGTGAAAAGATTTGGACCAGAAGAGCCTTCAGTGAAACTTCCAGATGAGGAGAGCCAGTGGTTACTGTTTGGTAACAACATGAGGCCATCTAAGGCGGCGTTCCCACAGGTTGGGCTGGTTTTTCCATAAGCCGGAGCCCTCAAGCTGAAACTGGGCCATGTAGCGTTGTGGTTTTCACCGTTATGAAATGAGTCAATGCTGTTTCCACAGCTTGAAACCACAGAGTTTCTATTTTCACCAGGAGAACAACTGAAAATTCTGGGTTCATTCACTGATACCTTCAAACCGACATTAGTGCCACTTGATCCCCCAACATTTGGACTTCTGTCTGTGATACATGTTGGTTCTTTGGGGTTGATGCTCGGATACAGTAAAAGCCGAGAGTTTGTGACATTTTCAGTTGGGAATCTGGGATTTAACACACTCCACGATGGGACCTGAGAACTGGAATCATTAGAAACCAGTCCTATACTGGTGGAACTTGGACTTTCTGACAGATCACCACCAACAAAAGCTGGAGTCTTTGGGCTGATGATTGTACGTTGTGATTCACCAGAACAACCTTCACCACCATTGGGAACCAATGAGATTGGATTTTCTGGAGGGCCTTGTTGAGGGCCATCACATTTACTTGAAGATTCAGGGTTTCCTTCTGTTGAAACAACTCCTGGTGTCACTGGGGCATCGCCACCAGACGCTTTAGAGTCTCTGGAGAACTGCCATGGGGACGTTCGGGCACACTGCATTGTCAGTTCTTCTGGGATGTCTGGAAATGGACTTTCTGGTTTCTCCTCTTCTGAGAGTCCTTGGCTACTACAAGGCAGCAGTGAAGCGGTAGAGCTGGATGGAGTCTGGGGTAGCGAGTTCAGACTCTGCTCTGCATTCTGGATCCAAGGACTTCCTTCTGGAAGCCAGGACTTCTTGCCTTTGAACTGGTTCCCTCCACCAGTTCCCTGTTTGTGGGGAACGTCCATCAGAGGGTTGCAGTTGTTGTCATTTTCCTCCTCACGTATCAAGTCAATGCAAACTACATCGTCCCTGGCAGCAGACGGGGGTTTGTCTGGAGCCGCTTTTAAAGCTGGTTTCATGGTTTTCTCAGACTCATCGTCATTCTTGTGACCACGGTTACCATCCTGCCTTTTCTGATTCATGAATTGTTCTTCATCTCTGATTTTACTATGGATTTTAGACAAATTATGATTTGGATCTTTGTTTTCGAGACCTGAACAGTTAGACATGGAGGCCATCTTATCTGAGCTCTGGTAAGGTAATATTCCATACGGGAGGCCATGTGACTGGTAAAAGTTGCTGTTGCCAAGCAAAAGTGGATGGGGGAACACATGGCCCTTAGTTGGCATTCGCTGCATTGACAGAGTCTCAGCGACAGAGTATGGGACGTAGCGGTTAGCATAACCTAAACTATGAGGTAGGTAAGAGTCTCTATAAATTTGGCTGGAGGAGTTTTTGTTTTCCGAGTTGAACTGTTGGTACTGTGACGGATCCAGTTGGCTCTCTTTAGAGTCGGGCTTTGAAGGATTTTTACTCTGTTTTCTAGAGCAGGTTTCCCCTTTGTTGCCTTTTACAGAATCAGCAATAGAAACTTTGGGCCACTCAGGTTTTGATTTGGAGGCAGGATACTGTCCAGCAGAGGCCGTACTGGGAATACTGGTTACCTGTCCCGCAGATTCAGTTGGAACTGGAGATTCCTGCTGATTCTGAGTAGTGTCCACTGCACTGCTTGTAGTCTGGGAGCAAATGTTACGGTCAGTGATGACCCCAGAGGTCATTTCATGATCTGAGGTCTTGGTCAAAGAGCTGAAGGGTGGAGGTCGTCCCTCTTTAAGGTCTTGCTTCTGATTGGCTCCCACCCTGTAGTGAGATGGTTGTAAATATGCCAAACTGGTCACAGCTGCCGCTTTGGACGGGAATCCATTTGGGAATTCTTCCAACTCTTCAGCAGAATTTGCTTTTCCTTCCAGGTTTTTGGTAGCTTTCTGAGGTACGGCGGTGCCTGGTGACGTTTTTGCACGGGTTGAGTGAGTTTCAGCGTTACAGTTGGAGTCTTTGGTATTGCTGCTGCCTGAGTTGATGGAGCGGCTGCGTTGGGAGGCCAGGTAGAAGGGATGTGAAGCAGGAAGTGAGGGTGAGGTGGCCTTCTTGTAAAGATGCTTCTGAGGGTCTGCAGTGGACTGAGGAACTGAGGTGGGCGGTTGGGACACTGGAGGTGAGTTAACGTGAGCGCCACTGCTGACGGTGCTCTTGGTAGAGCCGGACAGACTCGGCTTTACTTCACGTTGACACTCAGAATGCTCCATCTGCATCTGGGGCTCCTGGCGAGTCTGAGAACCGGTGCTGAAAGCAGAAAGCTCCTGAGGCAACTGTGGTCCAAAGCCTTGCAAGGTCTTGTCCTGGCTGTGGGGCAGGGGTGAGAGGACGGGCCGGGTGAGGTTGACTGAGGACATCCTGATGGGAGGAACCAGTGAGGAGGCAATATGAGCAGGAGAGTAGGGAGATATGAAGAAAAGTCTTTCATCTCCAGGTGTGTTAGTTCCAGTTGCACATAACGACTGATACGCCAGCTGCTGCTGGGTGAAGGGCGATGCAGACAAGATGGACGTCTTGTACGCCATGTCCAGAAAGGGGTACATTGAAGCATCCATGTATGGGCTAATCCAAGGCAACCTGAGAAAGTTACCAGCACCGTTCAGACTTCGCTCTGACTGCTTCTCAACAGGCAGAGCCCGAGGATTCAACCCCAGGCCGTTACCTTCTGCAGCAGAGACAAGCAGAGGCTTCTGCAGCCCTGGAGCTGAGCTTTTATACAGTTCAGCACATCCATTGACAGACTTCTGGGTGTCCAGAAGTGGTACAGCAGGCTTATACAGGAGGTCATAACCAAGTCGCAGGGAGGCGCCAGGATCCTGGGGCTTCTGTGCAGAAAGGGGATGGATGCCCGGGTAGATGAGCCCTGCATGGGGGCGGATACTTTCCCCCACCAGAGCGTTTCGGTCAATGCTGAGGGCTGCTAGGGGGTTCATCTTGTGAGCTGTTCTGGCATCTACCTGAAACATGAAAAGGCAACATAAGCTGCATTCATCAACAAAATTATTTTCAGTGAAATCATTGGATAAATGATATCTTCTACTAGAACCTAGCAAGTTCAGAAAAGATGATAGTGGCAACACAAAGTTATGAGGCAATAACCGAAACATCTAACACTCATAGCAACGAGTAAAAGTAAGCAGACAGAAAATGGACATTAGACACTAAGGTCATCACTGGATGGGTTTGGGTCTGAATGAAACTGATGGATTATAGGTGCTACAGAAGCCAAAAGGGCCCAATGATTTTCTATAAACAATGATTTTACACTTTAACATGAATAGAAACAAGTTTCAATACATGTAATGTACCAACACTGGTTTGTCCCTTTTTAAATCTTGGTTAACTCAAAACCAAAGAGGTTCAGAGAGTCAAAAGAACAGCTGATGATCAACAGTAACAACAAAGTCAGCAGAGTGAACGTAGGTCTACATGAATGTTTCAGCATTTATTCAAGGTTTTTTTTTAAATCTAATAATTTTGTAGTCAGTAACATTTTTTGGAGTTGCACATCTTTCTGTCACATTTGCACATTTTATAAAACTGCAGTGAATGATGCAATGTGTTCACACAGTAATGAATAAAAAGTCTTTCTATATTTCATGCACTGATGAAGGGAGGATGCTTCTGAAGGAAATTAACCAACAGCTCTCCAATTTCAGGTCAACGTCTGGTCAAACTAGTTCTATCAAACCCAGTCAGAAGGAGCTTTAACCTGAGCTGCAGTGATAAGAAATTCTGGCCCGGAAACGTCAGTGAGGCTGACCTTTCACCTCTCCATGCTGTGGACCCGACTACCTCTGGTTTCAGCTTCAGACGGGACCGTCTGCCTGGAGGACAACGCTCTGGCCACCGTGTCTGCAGCCGGACGGAAAACACACAAACAAGCAGGTCAGAACCCAATAAAACCAGTTAGACTGGATTTAATTTGATCCGAGAAGCAAATATATTTAATTATATATAAAGTCAGATTTAAAACAAATGGTCAAATCTCATGAACCAAACCAACCTCTTTTAATAACTCATGGTCAACATTTTAATGGTCCAAATTAAAAGTCTCTGTTCTTTAAGTTACAGTACATAATTCAAAGAGTTCAAAACATAAAATCCCTCCTGATGGAAATCGTTCTGTCCACTGTCCCAGCTCAGAACTGATGCTAAGAAAGAACCAGTTTACCCGAACCACGGTTAAAGGTCAGTAGGAAAACAAAGCTGCTAAGCAGGTGCTAGCAGCAGTTTAGCACCAGAACCGATTTGGTAGAAAAACGGACAAAGTGTCCTGGAAGAACAGTGAGGATCACACGCTATGCTGATGATACTGTGATAAAATTTTCCAAAAGACAAATTAGTGACCTACAATAGGCTATGTATACAGTCATAGTGAAAATATCATAATATATTCTGCAATAATAAACACTTATTTAATCATAAAAGCTGTTTTCTAAAATATACCCAGAAGACAAGATTTCTGAGTAACTTTTCCTTTTCTGGCTTTTTTAACCAGAATTTCCCTTCATTTATCTGTAAAGAATGAATCTGTAGTGATATGAGGTATTTCTTACATACCAGTAAACATTATTTCCATCAACATTTTGTCCTGGTGCCATAATAAATTCAGTTTTATGTGGAATGAATTTCAGAAACCAGCCTGGTGACCAGTTTCAGCCGAAGTCTGAGGGGAGGTTTTGTTTTTCTCTTCAGGTCAGATTTTCTCTGCTCAGTCTGGTGTGTGTGCTGCACATTCCAGCTGCAAACACACACACACACGAAGAGCCTGGAAACTGACGTGTGTGTGTGTGTGTGTGTGTGTGTGTGTTGGTTTTATCGCCCAGCCGGAGGGCTGATAAGGCACGTCACCGCTTTTCCCGAGGAACTCATAATCCTACGGAGAGAAAACGTATCAGCGGCGCTCGGCGGATACACACAGCCGCCTGAAGGGCTGCCACACACACTTCCTCACACACACACACACACACTCCCTCACACACACACTCCCTCACACACACACACAGTAATTGATGGCTGTTAGCAGGCTGGGATTTCAATAACAGCTCTTATCTGGCGGCTGCTGAAGGACAGCCGTGTGTGTGTGCTCACGTCCTCACACGCTTGTGTGAACACATTACAGAGCCATCAAAGACGGGACATTCCAGCCCGGCTGCAGAGTTCATGTCAGGGTTCAGGACGCCTGGAAACACAGGCTGATGATGGATGTCCTCGCAAACACACACAGTCCTGCACGTTTTGCTCCAGCAGGTTTACAACCGAGGGGAAATAATCTGCAGTTTCCTGGAGGATTTTTCCTCCATGATGAGCTCTTTGTGCTCAGCATTTATTCGCCAGTGAACGTGAAATTTAAAATCTGCGCAGAGCTGAAACCGTTCCAGCCATTTCGTCTGGTTATTTAGAGGAAAAGCTACTAGTCACAAAAAGATTCATAAATGTTACAAACCCAGATGGGTGTGTGTCTGAAACATTCTGTAGTTTTCTGCTCATACAGGGACAAAGAAATACAGCGCACAGCTAACGCTACAGCTAACGCTACAGCGGCACCTCGGTGCAGTTCCTCTTCTAAACAGCAAGGGCACTCTTCAGGAAGTGACAAGTTCATAAAAAAAGTTTTCCTGAGCCTTGTTTTTTGTGTTTTTTACGTCTAGCTGCTCGGTCAGCTTAACTGATGTTTACTGCTAATTAATAACGGCTAAAAAAAACTTGATTTTTATTTTAAACATATTAAATTGATGTGACCTCGCTGCACGCTTTCAAACAATATCTATATATTTATTTCACAATGGTTACTTTTGATTCCAAAACAAATCAACATTTTCCTCCAGTAAACATTAGTGGCTGATCTGTTGTCATGAAAACCAGTCTGTCTTCTCTTAGCAACCATCATGGCAACCAATCTTTACAGTTTCCTACCAGCAACGTCTCTGCAACAAGCCAATAACCATCAGTAAAAACTCCAGTTCAGGTTTGGTTAACACCACAACCACAGATCAGTCCAACCCAAAGCAGTCCAATGGTGGACTAGGTTTGGACTAGACTGTTCAATCTCCTCAAAAACATATGTCCGTCTTCAGAAGCAGATCCTAACCCTAAAGCAGAGTTTCGTAACATCAGAACCTTCAGTTTTCTGACTTTATGGTTTTTACCCAGAAAGGAGAATCAACTGAAGATGGAGTCCACTGGAGATGTCCAACTTCCAGAGACCAGTGGACACAGACACCAGAACCATGCAGGGACATTCAATCTGTTTTAATTGGTTAATTAATGCCGTTTGTCATTTGAACCAGAACCACCGGTCCAAACTGAAACATTGAGATCCAACGGGACAGAAGCTCTATTTATTTTCCTTTTTCACCAAATATTAGAAATCAGGACGTCTGTAGCTGTTAGCTTCTGCAGCAGCACTAAGATGGTTTTCACTGTATTAGAGCATATTAGGTAGGGATCAGCGAATAATGATAAATTATGACGTCATTAAACTGAGTCGACTGTTTTTGGTCTCATAAAGTATTGATTTTGGTAAGTTTTATTTCCAGGTTTGTTATCAGTTATTATCGGTTACCAGCTTCAATAAGAGTTATCGTACATCTCTAATATTAAATATATTTGGCGTTTAAACTATTAGTGTTTTTAGAGGCGGTCTGAAGTATTTGTGGCCCCTATAACTCCCATGAACACCCGGGGTCGACTCAATTTCAGGGGCCTCCAGCTTTTTTACTAAATAAAGCAACAAAGAGAGAAGATTTTGTAGATTTTAGATATTATTTACAAAATGTAGAAAAGCAGAATATATTTTTGTTGTGATAATTACACTAATATAAAAGGTGAATGTGGAAAACTGGGCAAATTTTTTTTCACCATTTTAGGAGTTACATTTTTATTTTATTTTCTGATTAAGTTTGTAAAAGTTTGAGATTCCAAAACCTGAACCAGCAGCAGACAGAAACATTTAAATCTACAGCTGCAGAAAGCAATTAAACCTGAATGCCACATCAATTAAACCGATAATCAATCAATATTACTGATGTTCTGATCATGTTTGTAACTCATCAGACCAACCTGAAGTTCTCCATCATGGACCCGGATCCTCCTTCCGAACCGAACTTCCTGATCTTCCAGCTCGAACATCCATCCGGTTAAAGTCGGAAATCCCACAAATCCATCCTCATCGACCCGCGCGTGCGGCGGCGTGCGCGCGCTCAACAAACACCGAGACGCTCGCGCTTTCTTCCTGTTCCGTTCACGCGCTCCTCCATGTAAACACAAAGGGAGGCGTTAATGAGTTACCTGCGGACGCGCACGCACACACCTGAGCACGCACGCGCCCCGCTGCGCGCGCGCAGAGTCCCGTCAGAAGCAGTTAATCACATCCAAACTGTTTCCGCTGTTGAAGCAGGAAAACGCGGAGCGGCAGATTTCCTCCACGCGGGAACAATCCACGGAGTGGCGCGCGGACGATCCCACGTCCAACCCTTTCTTCTCGGTCCGTCGCGTGCCTCAGTGTGCAGGGTTTATCCTCCTCCTCCTCCTCTTCCTCCCCACGCGGACTCAGCCTCCCTCTTCTTTCTCCGCCGCTCACGCGCTCATGGATCAAATGACTCTAAACGATCAGTGACGTTCCCAGCGCCAGACTTTCAAAATAAAATACCTGTCTTCTGGTTGTTGCAGCTCATACCCGTATAACAGAATAGTTCTGTAAGAATCCAGTAATAAATTCGTAGAACCGGTTCGGTCCAGTAACGCCGCTGAAGCGGGTTGGAAACAGAACCGATGTGAGCTGAAGGGCCAATCAGAGAGGAGGAAGCCGTTACTCTGAAAGCAGCACGGAAAGTCAAAGTACATTTTATATTAATTTATAGTCATCAAGTTCTCCAAGATCCTAAAGAGCCACCCTTTGGTTCCGTTGGACCGGGTCAGAAACCTGCAGAACCTGCAAAGGGCTGGAGGTCAGTAGGAATAGAAATATTCCTGAAACACATCCAGGAGGAACACCAGACCAGGAGAGAGGTTCTGTTCACTAGCGGAACAAGTCAGCGTCGGGCCGGGGGGCGGGCCAATTACCGGGCCCCTTACGTGCATCAGCCGCTGGAAACTGTTGATGGGGGAGAGGAGGGGGGACGACGAAACTGAAACTGTTGACTTTAACATTAAATACACCTTTCTCAACAGGTGAGGGCGCACTTTTTCCGTCTATAATCAGACATTTAAGCGACTTGAAACCATTCCTCCCTCCCTGGCACCTCCAGACCCGGGCCCCCATCCTGCCCGGTTCGGGGGGGCAGCCGCCCTCCAGCCCCCCCTATAGCTCCGCCCCTGGTTCTGTTCTATAAACACATTAAGTTCGTATTTCAGCTGTTTCCTGATCCAATTAAAGGGGTGATCGATCATCAGGCTCCAGCGCCATCTGATGGATGCAAGAGGAACTGCAGTGGCTCTGATCCTGTTTCTGTTGGATCAAACCGGGTTTCCGGTTCTGCTGAAGGTTCTGGTTTCTTCAAAATGTGAACCATCATCTTCATCAATAACATGTCTGCTTCTGAAACTAATGTGATTGGTAAATAAGGAGCTGAGGGCTTTTACTTTGAAAGGACAGCAACATTTCATTCTGATTTCGGAAAACAAAAATCCACTTTTTCTTTTCATATGAACAGAACTTTTTATTTTATGCATAAAGTTGAATAAACAGATAATATTTAGTGCCTTTTTCAGGTTCTGGGTTGAAGCAGAACCTTCTGGACCTGAGCTCCTGACCGGACCGGTTCTGACCCAGAAAGTCTAGAAGTTTGCTGAATTAATAGACATTCAGGACCTCTGAGCTTTAATGTGCAGATAAACAGCTCCCCCATGTGGATTAGTTCAGTACTGCAGCAGAATGCATCAACAACAGCAGACATAGGAGCGGGTCAGAAGAAACGGGTCCGGACGGGTCCAGTTGGGTCAGAAAGATGTGGAGATGATCAGCAGTGATTCACAGGTAGGCTATTGGGCTTGCAAAGGCCCACCTGAGACCCATTTGGGTTGTTCTGAACCCAAAACGGTCCAGAAAATAGAAAATATTCCCTACATCATCAGCAGAGGTTATTTCAGCTGCTGTTGCCCTCTTGTCGTCCTCTGACCCCTGACCTTAACTCAGAGCTACAGCTGAACTCTGGGTGTTTTCTGACTTTCGGACCAGTCTCTGCAGACATGTGGACGGTACCGTGTCTGGTACCAACAACCATTTAAAGTCCCTGATGTTCAGTTTGAGTCACTTTCACTTCTGGATGTCCCCAGTGTCCTCCAGGGGGAGCCAGAGGGACGTTTGGGTCTCGGTTCTTCTGCAGCGCTGTGACAAACGGACCATCAGAACATTTAGAATCAAGCAGCCATGTTTAGTCGCAGCCGGTTGATCTCTAACCGGTTCTGTCTGGTTCTGAAGAGTCCGGACCGACTGCTAGGTCCATACCTCAGTGGTTCTGGTTGTTAGTCTGTGTCAGCGGGTCATGGGACCAGATCAGAGCTGGCAGCAGAAACTTTCAGCAGAAATTTTAGGGAACTGGGTCTGACCCCTGACCTTTGGTTTACAGAGAAGGAGCGATGATGCAGCACCAGCTGAGCCTCAGCAGGACAGGTCAGCAGATCAGAGGAAGATTTACTCAGAATAAACTGGTTGAGTAAGCACAGCAGGTTACATCCAGTAAATATGAGTTTTATTTCTGATGCTGACGGCGTTAAAATCGTCTCTAACCTTTAGTTTTCTTCAGGCGGCGCTGAAAAGAGGAAGTGGTTTCAGCAGGTTTCTCTAGAATTCAACTCACTGTGTAATACGAACTTCCCTGTGGTTAGCAGCTCCTTGAATTCGCTCAATTTAGCTAACTAAAAATACAGCCTGTTTCTTCCTTAGGGTTAGGAGTGTAGATTTGTCCTTTAGGCCTTTAGACTCCTGATTCTGATATAAGCCTTAAACATGTAGCTTTTAAAACATCCATCAGGTTAAATACTTTAATTTTATGCTATAATTTTGCTCATATTTTATGATCAGTTGAATTATTTCCATCTGATGCAGGTAAAGCTTAAAAAGATCCTTAAATCTGACACATTTTTGCTAATTTCTTGGCAAAAAGTCATCATAATTATTGATACAAAGCACATAAATCTCCATCTGCTTGTTGTTTTACTGCTTATAAAATCATAACCAACCATCTGGAACTGGATTATTCCACCATCAACTGAAACGCATCAGAAAGTTCTGGAAAGCCTTTTCTGAGACCCTGCAAATAAACGACGGTGTCGTCTGCGTACAGAGAAACCCTGCAGGAAAACCTTGCTGCTGGAGAAACGCAGAGCAGTTCTTGTAAGAGTCTGCACAGGTGTTGCAGGTTGGTCTGGAGCTGTTTGAGGGGAGGAAGGTGTGACACGGACTGGCACGGGTCAGGGGCGGGGAGCACAGGGCTCTTGTACAGAAACCCCCTTTCAACACATCTAACCTCTGGCACTTTTCCAGTGGAGGAGGACCGTGCTGCAAACAGAAAACCACTGATCATTCAGAAGGTGAAGGAAACACCGTGGTTTTCAAATCTCTTCTGAAACTCTTGTGACATACATTTGAGGTCAGTGTTTGTGTCTCCAGAACCTGATGCAGCTTGGCGGTTGTGCACGGATGTCTGACTGTGGTTCTGCTCTGCAGGTTGGCTGGTTCTGTGCATGTAGCAACCGTCGCCGTGCATCAGGGAGACGTCTGCAGGCTCAGATGGACCTGATAAAGATCCATGAAGGTTCAGACAGGATTCTAACAGAACTGGTCTGCTCATGATGGGACGAAGATGAATGTAAACATACAAACAACCACTTCTTTATTTTGTTTCTACTGCGGTCAGAGTGACTGAGTCTGGAAGGAGAAATAAAGATGAGCCATCTGATCTCAGCTCAGTTCACAGCAGACGGTGTCTTCATGTTAGGAGGAAGTTCTGCAGCACCGGTTCTGATGTGGTATTCTTTGGGTTCAGGCTAACCTTCCTGACATCAACAGACTCATGTGTTCAGTGAATGTTGAAACATACAGAAACCATAAGGCAGCTCGGCATGTAAAACATGAAGGTTGATGTGCAGCAGACATTAACAAACCACAAAGACCCAAAACTCACCAAAACACCTACAATATTTGATTTAAACCTTTTACTGTCTAAACGTAAATGAAACTCAACGACCTTTGACCTCATGCAATAAGCTATGAGGCTAAAAATAAAAAAATAATAACCTCTATCAGATGTGAGCAGTGACTTTCTTAAGTTGCCGTTTGCAGCAGTGAGCTTCTGGTTCTGTTGGGTCCAGTGAGCGGTACTGGAGCCAGGCAGAAGGTTTTGTACCATCCCCCCCACTGACTGAGCTCCGATCTTGATCTACAGAACTTTTCACCATGATTAATAACCTCAGTCATAACAGGATGTGTGGGGTCAGGTTTCCTGAAGCTTCTGCTATTAATAAAACCATAATGTGGCTAAAAGCTAAACATCGTCTACTAGACTCACAACTCGTCACGTTTTATTTGGATCCTTGTTTCCTTTGGTTCTTTGATTATTCTTGTGTCTTATTTCCTTAAACATTAATGATTGTTTCCTCTCAGCCTCTTTGGTTTATTCATGAATTATTCAGGTTTTTTCTCGTTGTGTTTCTGATCTTTGTTTATTTTCTGTTTATTTGCTTCATAGTTGACTTTCTCTTAGCTGGTTCTACCCTGTTTCTCACCCACAAGTATTTTCTCATAAGTGTTTTGTTACTTTTTATTAAATCCACCACAATGGTTAGCACGTTCCTGTTCCAGTTTGGTCCGTTTTCCACAAACCTCATGACATGATGTGTGTCCTGCAGGTGAAGCTTCTAGCCAATCAGCTAACAGTTTCCTGTCGTTGGGGGCTTTTGGCACGTTGCTGCGGTCGCTGCGGTCCTTCAGTTGGACAGAAAACCGACACTGGTGATATTTAGACATCCTGTTTTTATTAACACTTACGTCCCAAAACAAATCAGAGAAATAGGAACTAAAACTAGAACAGAAACTAATAAATACACTCACATATACAATATCACCGGCTCAGACACCTTCAGCCGGCGATCATTTCCCAGAGTTCATAGCGTTCAGAAGCAGGAAGCTCTGCTGAATCCGTCCTGGACTCTCCTCAGACGGAGCAGCAGCTCCTGAACCGGCTCACCTGTCCAGGTGTGAGTCAGTATCGAGGCATTTTTGGGTTGGGATGTTGAGCTTTATAGTAGATGCACTCTGATGAAACCCGAACCGGAACCGGTGGCAGCTGGATCTCCTCATACTGAAACGAGACACCACATATGGTTTATCATTTTCTCAGCAGATTAGTTGAGTTATTATTTAGTGAGTTGTTGATTAAAGTATTTAAGTGTTAATTAGAATTATTTTTGTAAATAAACCTTTGAGATTTATTTAAAACCTAAGCCTGGCAGGTATTTATAAATAACTGAGACTGAACTACTTAACTATTTTCTCAGCCTGATCATTTCTTAATCAAAATTTCTAGCTTTATTAATAACTGTCCTAAGGAATTATTTATAGTCATTAACAGCAAAACTAGACTTCCTGTTACACAACACAGATCATGGCTCTTCCAGATAATGACCCAAAACACAAGGCCAAAAATTGCACCAGCCTCTTCAGTCCAGTTTAAACCAACTCCAGTCCGTTTGCCTACAGAGTCCGGTTCGGTTGGCGCGGTGTGAATACTAATCGACCTCTGACCTCTGGTACTCCAAACCTCGGTCTGGGTTTGGTTTGAATGTGAATGTAAATCCAACCAAAGCTAATGGGTTAGCCTAGCGCTAGCAGCAGAAATGTCTCCTGGTCTTTAGCCAAAGACTAAAGAGAAATCCTCCAACCACTAAAGTCTGAAGCCTCCATCTTGTTTCCATCTGGTGAAGAAGGAAGTTGCTCTCAGTGTTTTCAGAGGTTTTTGTGTCGTTTCCTTCAGTGGTTCTTGGTGCAGCGCCCCCACAGGCTAGGAGGGGAACAGGTTGGTTTGACTCAGAGCAGAAAGAAAGAACCACAGCAGCTGGAGGTGGAGCAGATGATGGAGTTCTGGTTCCAGTAGAACCGGGTCGACCGGACCATCAAGGGTGAAAACAGCCTAAGAGCAAAACATTGGACTTTCTGAGCCCTGATCTAATTGGTGTTGAACGTCTGTGGAAGATCTGAAACATCTGGAGAAGCGCCCTGCAAAGATGAGACAAGTGGAGTTTTCCCAAATGCAGTGGACCAGAGAACCTCTGGGCTGGAGGACTGTCCAGATGGACAGGGGAACCAACTATCCCTTTAAAGATAAAACTACATCGCTGTGAGGAAACCTGATTCTTAAGAAAGACTTGCATGTCTGGAGTTTGAACACACTGGAGAACAAACACATCAAGACACCTTTAGATTTAAATTTTATTGCCGTGAATCCTGTCGATGACTATGACAGAGAACCGTCTACATCCAGCAGACGATGATCTGTAGATTTCCGTCTAATTGACCTCTGCCTGTGTTTAGTGACTGCTGGTGGTTTCTGTCCCACTCAGTTTCTCTACAGACAGTAAACGGTGAAGTTACCAATCAGCTGGCCTATGATGCTGCAGCAGCATCTCAGCAGCAGGTGAACCATCGGAACATAAAACGTTGCGGTGTTCCACCAACAGTCTCTGGTTTTAGCACCTTGAACTGTGAAATCGTCTCTCAGACCGTTTGATTATTACCTGTGGGTTCTGCATGTCGTTGTTCTCCATGTTGTATGTTGCAGAGTCCTTCGCCTTGCAGCAGCCGTTCCTCCTTATATAGACACAAAGAAAACCTGCAGATGGACGGTCAGTCAGTCACATGTAAACAAACCCAACAAAAACCTCATAAAGTCTAATCCTAACTATCCAATTTCTTTGTGTTTTTGTCATGTAACTACTCCAGGGTATATATTTGTTAGCTCTAGTGGCCTTTATTTGAAAGTAGTTTGACAGGAAAGAGGGTTTTGAGAGAGGGGGAGACAAGCAGCAAATGTCTCCAGGCTGGAAATCAAACCTGCAACCACCAGCATGAGGACTAAGGCCTTAATGGGTTGTGCTTTGCCCCTGCGCCACCACAGCACCCCGACTCCAGGGTATTTTTGATCAAATATTAAAACATTCAACATTTTCCAGGCATCAAAGTAATTTTGTTTAGTATTTCATGACTTTTATTCATCAAAATAATTTGATCTTTTTAAATTAACTGTCAATGTTCCCTCTTTAATGTTCTGAATTATTATGTAGCATTTTAAAACACTTGGTTCTTGTCCAAATTAAAAGGAAAGATCTTCAGATCATTAGTTCGTGATCGACAGATGAAAACCTAAACTGGTCAAAGAACAGATTTGTCTCTGCTGATTTTCCATCATCCAGTGTTTGCCAAATAATTCTTGCTTCTTATGAGGTTTTTGTTTGAAAAGTTCCACAGCAAAAAGTTAGCAGCAAAAAGAGGGGGCTCATTTTTCAAACTAATTTTTTCACCATGTTATTTATCCATTTATCAATGTTTTAGTTTAAATTTAGTTTCAAAATAAAGATTTTATTTAAAACTAAATATCTACTTTTACAAATTAAATATCTTGTTAGTGGCTAAATATTTAGCTTTCAAAATAAATACTTATATTTTAACGAAATAGTTAACTTGCTAGCTAAATATTTAGTTCACTGGTGGGAAACTAAATATGGACCTAAATATATAGCTTGCTGAATATAGATAGCAATATTTACCAAGTTAGCAAAAATATTTAGCTATTAAATATTTAACCTACTAAATATTTTGTTTTCTATCTAACAAGCACAAATATTTGGCTTGCTAACTAAATATTATGTTTGTTGCTTGTTTAATTTTTTACTTAAATTTAAATTTACATTTACAAATTAATACGATAAAAATTTTATTTTGGAAAAAAAAATGAAGCCCTGTTTTGTTCTACAGGCTAAAAAAAACAACTAATTATTGATTTTTGTTTTTGCCTATGTAACTTTACAAACAACTGTTGTCATTTTTACCGATATGTGAACAAATTAAAGCCAACCTACTGCTAAAACTCATCTATACAGTTGAATTTACAAGCTGAAGTTCTGAAAGCCGTAAGTCTCCTTACTAAGAGCAACAGCCAGCAGGACGGCATTGAGGCAGAATGAAGCCGCCATGACGGGCTGAATGAACCACTCTTCTGCGGGGCAGGGCGGGGTTGATGCCTGGGAGATGGACGGGGTGGATGTGATGGATGGGATGGACGAGATGGATGTGGTTGGACAAACCAGGGGAACAACTGAAGAGGACGAAAATTAGAATGATATCAAACTAATTCAGAAAAGACAAAAAGGAAAACAGTCTGAAGAAAGTCAGCGGATTTAAGGGGCAGATAAAACTTTGTGGTCTGAACGTGAGTAATAAGTGCTAACTGTCACAAACTGTTAGCACTTATTACTAAGTTTCTGTCATAATCTGAACATAATAACCAATTCGGTTAATTTCTGAAGCGCCACTTCACAACAAACACAGCAAACACTTGACCACAAATTAATTTAATTCAGTCAGACATCCTAGTTATCAAACAAGTTGTTAAGCTCGGTGCTTGGCCCACTTTTCTTTAAGTTTAATTTATTTACTTTTTGTTTCTTGTGGAACAGAATCAACATTTAGCTTCATAGATAAACGGTTTCAAACTGCAGGAAATTTTTCAAGTCTGAAACATTTATTATTCAATCAGCTGCACTAAACATCAGGCCTTCATTCAACACCAGGTTCTGCATTCCCAGGTGAAAAAAGTACTTTATTGTATTTCAAACATACTTACATTTGCGTTTTTACATTTTAAGTATACTAAGTATTAAGAGTACTACATATAAATACGAAATATATTGACAGTATGCTTGGACCAATTTTGACATTATAACTTTAAATGCACTTAAATATAATTGTATCAAAATACACTTTTAAGAAATATATAAAAATATACTAAAAGTGAACAAAATATGTATTTTCTCAAGTGTACCAATGAAACAATATGCCTTACATAACATATACTTAGTGTATATTTTAAAATTTATACTCAAAATAGAATTCTTTTATATTAACCTAAAGCTTACTTTAAAAGTAAACTATTGAATATACTGATATCTCAATGTGTTTTAAAGTTCATGTTAAACCATGTTTTACCACCATGTTTTAATCTACAGTTTTAACAAAAACAAACTAATGAATTTCTTCTGAGTTAAAATTCTTTTCTACTCACCTGGTAGAAGCAGACTGAAGGTGTGTTTGTAAACGATCTGATCGTTCTGTTTTATCCCACAGTAGTACAGCCTGCTGTCCTCAGCAGAGACGTTTTTAATCACCAGCTGGTTTCCAGACATGAAGAACTTTGATTTAAAGTCTGGAGAGCTGTAGAAAAAGCGCGTTGCAGAAACAGTATGTCCAATTTCTATTCTGAACTGGTTCTGGACCTTCATTACCCAGGATAGCACTCCATCCTTAACAGAGCAGTTTAAAGCCACATCCTGACCCGGTTCTCCAACATTCACCAGGTTCTGGGCCTCTGATCCGACCAGAACCAGCAGCAGAACCGTCCCCAGCAGATCCATCAGACCGGCTGCTGCTCTGCTGTGAAGCAGCAGAGAGACTGAGCTACACTTCCTCTGAGCGTCTGATCAGAGTCACTAAGACCAACGCAGGCTCACAAGACGGAAGTGAAACATGTTCACATCCAAGAACCAGGCCAGGCTTGGACTAGACCACAACATTCAGTTACTTTGCTGCAGATGATAGAAAAAAATAGCAGCTGCTAGCTTGTCTGCACTGTAAAATCTAATCATTCAGCCTGCTTAAAAAAAAGCAAACTTATAACATCAAGAAATTAAGCAAAGTAAGTTTAAGATCAGTAGGAAAACTTCATTCACTTCAAGTAAGCAGTATTAAATCAATACAACTAAACAAAAATTAAGTTCATGTAACTTGTCATTTGTTGTTTCATGTTTTTGTGTAGACAGATTGATACAAATTTAACCTTAGAATCACTAAATACCTACAACTTTCATCTTTCAAGTTCACTAAAGTTAAACAAACCAGTTTTCTAAATGGAGTCCTTGTCCTTCCTCTCAGAGTTTTTTATTAGTTTTGTGAGCTGTAGTGGTCTTTGATTGGGATTGGTCAGACAGGAAAGTGGGTAATGAGGGAGAAGGAGAAAACGGGGTGAAGGTCATGAGGTCAAAACTCAAACCTGTGACATCATCGAGGGCTAGAGCCTCCATACACGGTTGTGCTCTATGACCAGGGGCATAAGTTAATTTAATTAATCTGTTCTCCAGTAATTATAGAAACATGAAAAACGATCAAACTGTTAGAACCTCAGAAGAAGCTATTTGTGTCTCTGGAAACCATTGATCTGCATGAAGATAATCAGTATTATAATAAAAAGAGTTTTAACTTTTACTTTCTAAATCTTCACCTGAAACTCAAACTAAAAGGTAAATATTAATGCTGAGACAACTCTAATAATCTTTACTGTAAAAACCAAGCCAGTATCACGTTATTACTCAGTAGTGGTGAACGGGCTCCCTCTTGTGGCAGAAATTACTTACAACAGACCAAATAACAGGTTCAGTTATTTGAGATTAAGTTCAAAAAACAAAAAACAAAAAAAACATCATACCAATTATTTATTTTTCACACAATCAGTTTTATTCTGCTGACATGGTTAAGTAGACTACATTAAAGACAAACTTTAAGGATCCACTGATCACTGTTCTCTTCAAATACAAAAAATCTTCATTTGGTCATCAAAAACATCTGGTCTTCATAAAACATGCATTTTCCATCAAACAATGATCTGTCATCAGATTTTACACCTCATCTTCAAAGGTATATCCCCATATTAATAAATAAAAAACAGGGTACAGTCTTGCATTAAGCAGAATTTGCTAATAAATTAAAGTTTAATGGGAAACTAAAAAACAGAGAATATCTTTCTGCTATTACCCTGATTTGCTTTATATAGTTTTGGTGGTCATCTTAACAGAATGCAGGGTTAAAAGAAAACAAAACAAAAAACCTTTTTTTTTTGCAAAAAATATAAAGTGTAAAGTTAAAATGTAACTGATTTTTACTTTCTGTTATCAGAGATTAAACAGCTTCCTCCTGAAATAGGAGGAAGCTGAGGAGAACACAGCATGTTTGCTTCAAGGATGTAAAAACAGACTTAAACAATTTATAACATATGTAACGGTCACAGAATCAGGTGCCTGATCAGAAATAAGGAAGATTTGTCATTTTCTTATGTAATACTTTTAACTGGAAACAAAAATGTGACAAAATGGAAATATGGCCCAATCTGTTTATGACATCAGCAAAGAAAAACTGACTTTGAATTGTAGATCTTAAAAAAAAAAATGTATTTTATAATAAATTTTCACAAAACTGAAAAACAAACCTTCTAAACAAACTGAGCATTCTCAGTTATGATCATTTCTGTGTGAGTGATGTTACGTTTGATTGGATATGTAGAAAGTTTGTTTTCTGTCAACCTTTGACTTTCTGGAGGGAAAAATTCCCCTGATCCCAAACTGCTATAGATGAACATGAAACACAAATAAGGATAAAACCCAGACGACCACTTAACAATAACAAACGCAAATGTGCAAAATGCTAAATTAGCAGGCTTCAGATTAAGGTTCAGCCCAGATGATGGTTTTCTAACTGTAACTGTAATCAGAGTTTAATCTGCATCAACTTAAACATTTTGACAGAAGGACCTTTTCTGCTTATGGTTAACCTCCTGCTGCTGCTGAATTCCTGTTTTCTACATGCTGGAGCTCAGACTCTTGGTGATGAGAACAAAATGTCTGAATCAAGCAGATTTATGAGTTTAAAGATGGAGTTTTTCCTCACTTAAATGTGGAGGTTGAGTTGGAATTTAATTATGACGCTTTAATTTATGCTGTGTAATTAGTGTTTGAACCTGTTCAATGTTAGAAGAATTTTTTTATTACTGTCCTTCATTTGAAAACATTCCCATCCACAAACAAAGTAAACTTAACGGTGATTCTGCAACAGGAACAGCTCCTGTGGTTTATGAAGGATTAACTTGAACTCTTGACCTTCTGTTACAGAAATAAAAAAGAAAGCAGCCCAGATCAGAGATTAGACCAGAACACTTCACGTTCTGGTTTCATCAGTTTTCTTCATCAGCCTTCAGTTTTTAACTCCTATGGAGATAAAATGACAGGTAACAGGTGGAGGACCGTTTAACAGTAGAGAAATGTTGATTAGCTGCTCAAAGCCGAAGATAATATGTGAATAAATAATGATTGAAAGTAGCAGAACAGTGACACTTAAACTTCCTGTTAGAAGTAGATGATCAGACTGAGAGCAGAGAGGACCAACGTCTGCAGGACGAGCCGACTGCTGGAGACACAACTTGCTGAGTTCATCACTGGGAAAGAAACAACAGATTATCCTTTTGACCACAGAAACATTCAGAGATGGTCCGTGTATTTTCAGGCAGTTCGTTTTCTCGTTTGAAATGAAATATGAGAAAACGGAAATAGACTCGTTTTTTCGTTTACCGTTTAGAAAACCAAATCGGATTTTTGGCTCGTTATCCGATTTCCCATTTAGTGCACAAAACGAAAATGGAAAAAACAGATAAGGAGCTGTCAATTTCGATTTTCATTATTTTATGAAATAACTCTCTCTGTCCCGCAGTTTGTTTTTCTACACACGTCCAAATCAGCATGTAATTAATTAGATCACGATACCTTCACACAGATAGCCTTTAACTCAGACTTTGTTTTGTGTATGAAGCTAATGGCTTCTAAATGCAGCTTCCAATTCAGTAAATGGCTAAAGGGCTAGTCCGCCCAATTTTTACCAACCTTTAATCTGCTGTGGTTTAAAAAGACGCTCAAACCGCGACTAGAACATTCTGTCCGTCATTCAAATCCTTTAGTTTTTTTACGTTTTTCCTTTCTGAATAGCATTAGCATACCAATTATAATCTGGTATGTTATGAATAAGCATGCAGAAAAGGTTATCCAAAATATAAAAATCTATCTATTTCTACCATTAGGAAATGTTTGAAATATGCCAATTAGATTATTAAAAGCTTAACTAAATAAATGTTTGCCTACGGAAGAGGATTTGGGAAAGAAAAACAGGTCATCATTCTGACTTGAATCTAAAAAAAATAATAATCTTGTACATCAGTTGGTGTTAGAAAAATGTTATAGGCCACTTATCCTCTTCTGTGGTTCAACACCACACAATATTTTTTAATATTTTTATAAATGAAGTATCGGACTGTCCAAATTAGAAATGAAAACCTTTGTCCCCTTCATGAGACTGTTTACTTATAACTTATAATTAGACTCAACTGAGTCTAATTATAAGTTTTAATGTTATAAGCAAGAAACATTAAAAAAATTATTTAATATTTAATTTGTATCAACCTATATGTAGTCAGAGCTTTAAACTCAAATCTTACAAAATAAACAGGGACAAAATTTTTTCATAATTTTTTTTTATTACAATAACATACAAGCAGAGATATTCAGCCAGCGTTTGGGGAAATATTCCTATAATTTATGTATATAAAAGATGAGGAGACAGTGAAGAAGACGATGTCAGGAGGATGAAGATAATCACTGGGAGATTCTGGGAAGCTGCATCCAAACCTGGAGCTGAGGCCTCTCCTCCTAAGAGCCGCCTGTATGAAACAATAAAAAATATATTTTAAAAAGTTCAGACTGCACATAAGAAGCCAATCGAAGGGAAGAATATATTTCACACACATAAATAATATGAATTTACAAGCTACAAAAAGATCAGATGGAAGGAAATAATTGGTATTGGAAAAAAACACTGTCAATGTTTAGAAGATACTAATATCTTCAGAAATATCGAACTCTCCAGAGAGGAATATTATATTTTGACACGCGTATCAAATAGTATATATGCAAACATTAAACTTTTCATGTCACACTTTGAGAAGCTACGATCAGATATCAAGCAGCAGAATACGACAAGGTGACTTGCCCAGACCGAGGTTAGCGGGGTAAACACACTCCACCCGGCCGCTGAGCCTGGAGCCGCCTGGCCCCGTTAGCGGAGCTACGCTGCTCCGAAAACTCCGGAGTATATTTCAAACCGTAAATTAAGCTATAAGGGCTACTTTCT
The DNA here is from genome assembly GCF_904066995.2 of Poecilia reticulata. Classification (NCBI taxonomy): domain Eukaryota; kingdom Metazoa; phylum Chordata; class Actinopteri; order Cyprinodontiformes; family Poeciliidae; genus Poecilia; species Poecilia reticulata. The sequence goes on along the minus strand of NC_088831.1, from coordinate 14,568,210 downwards.
AGTCTAAAAACATCTTAAAACAACTTTTTGTGACAAATTAATAGTGTACTTACTGTTTGTCGCTGCTGGAGGCGCAGTGCAATGGAAGCCATCTTGCTGGTCCAGAGACGAGACGGGTATGGCTGCAGGATGGTTTGAAAAGCCACTCCCCGGTGCTCTGGCCTTTCAAAATAAAAAACTTAACTAAAAACTCAGGCTAACCATTTTTCTCGGTGACCAGAAGTCCGGTATTATGTTTCTCACAGGAGCATTACTTAAACTGACTTGCGGCTGTATAGCCTGAAACCTGAAAGGAACAAGCTTGTCTCCCTGCAGTCTGCATAATGTGTGCGATACACCCGGTGTAAGCCGGACAGAGAGAACTTACGAATCACACCACTTGTCAAAGATTAAATAATGAAAATCGAAATTGACAGCTCGTTATCCGTCTTTTCCATTTTCGTTTTGTGAACTAAATTGGAAATCGGATAACGAGCCAAAAATCCGATTTCGGTTTTCTAAACGGAAAACAAAAAAACTAGTCTTTTTTCATTTTTCAATTCAAACGAACTGCCTGAAAATACACGGACCAGAAATGATCAGTAAATAGATTCTGTGAGATCAGTTTTCCATTCTTTTTCATCAGTTAATGCCTGAATATGACCTTCTAGTCGTCTCACAGCAAACCTTTCAGACTGATTTCTGCCCTGCTGCTTGAGAGAAAAATCAACTCACCCTCCAACTTTATCTTGGTTTTTGTTCCACCATCATCACCAGAAAAGACGATGCACTCAAAGTTTCCATTATCCTCTTTGCTCAGGTTCTCCAAGATGATGGAGAAGTTCTTTCTCTTGAACTCTGTTTCGGACCAGGACACTCGATCTTTATAGCTCTTGTCCTGGCTTTCCAGGTCAGGCTTTCCTTCATTGATGTTCAGCACATTTGTGCTGTTTTTGTCCCTCCAGAAAACTTCCAGTGGTGGAGGCTTACTGGAGGAGCAGGGCAGCAGGATGCTTTTTTTAATGATGCCTTCCAAAATGAGATCCTGGCAGATCACTGAGACAGAGCAGAGGACAGCAACACTAGAAACATGAGCACACCTCAACCAGTTTGTGTTTAAATCAAACCATCAACCACAGAAAAGATCCACATGGACCAATCACATGCAAACAGGCTGACCTGTAAGGTCAGAGTTGAGATGCACTGACTACAGTTTTCTGGTTGATTACCATCTTTGAAACGTCTGACCTGCCAATTCTGATTTTGACCAATACTAATTTTGTTTGGTCTGAAATGTCACTAAATATAACAAGAAAGTCACTGAGTTGGTAACAATGAGGTTGACTATTGTTAACTGCAAACATTCAGAAATGATCTGGGGCCTCTTCTGCTTTCACAAGTTTGTCTTCAACCAAATCAGGAGATGCTGCTGGTCCCTTTGCTTCCTTCTTCCACTTTTCTGTACCTAGAAGTGAAGATGCAGCTGGAGAGACTGAGCCGGAACCAGGCTGCACATTCAGATGGTGTCAGCCCCAGAACCAGGTCTGGATGGTTTCAGCTCTGAAGGCCTGAAGATGCAGATCAGCTCTGTGGGATTCTGCAGCATCTCTTCAACATTAGCCTGACCCAAGAGAAGGTTCACTGTTATGGAAGACATCCTGTCTGGTTCCAGTAACTAAGAAAACTCACTCATCAGTTATCGATGACTGTAGACCTGTTACCATGACAAGAGTGAATTCACACTGCAGCCTGAAGTGACCCAACTCCGATTTTTTTTGACGTAATGCGACCTGTATCTGATCCTTTCATGACGATCTGAACAGCACAGGTCGGATTCTTTTCCAATGTGACCCATATCCGATACTTATTCGATTCAAATGCGACATAACGTTCAGGTCGCATTCATCCGAACTGAACGTCACTGATACTCAACAAATCTCACTATTCTGCGTCCTGATACGCGCAAGCAGGAAGAAAAACAACAACTATGATGGACAATATGATGATCAAGTTGTTAATATGCTGCTCCAAATATGTAAGCTAAGCTCCACTGTTAGCCTCCATGTTTACTTCCTTAAACACTGAGCACTTCTTCTTTTTATGGCGGCTGGCAGAACACTGAGAACGCTGACGCTATTGCGCCCTCTAGTGCGCATGCAGGACACTTTCAGGTTGTTTGCCCGTTCAGACTGCAGAACACATACAGGACGCATATGTGTGGCAGTGTGAACGGTCCCGGCAAACAAATCGGAATTGCCAAAAAAATCGGAATTGGGTCACTTCAGGCTGCAGTGGGAAGCAGACAAGGACGTATCAATTTGCTCTGTGAGGAACTCCAGGGTGGAGCCTCACGTCTATAAGAAGGAATAGAGCAGACTGGAGGAAGCTAAGATCCTTCAAGGTTTGCAACAACATGCTGCAGATCTTTTATCAGTCTGATGTTGACAGAATAATCTCTTCATCTGTCACCTATTGGGTCTGCAGCATCAGAACAAGGAGAAAGTTTCAACAGTCTGATAAAGAAGACAGGTTCTGTTCTGAGGATGACTGTGGAAGTTATGCAGATGATGATGCAAAGAAGGATTCTTAATAAAATCAAGAAAATTGTGGCCAATCCTGCTGGTGAGTTTAGAAGTGCCAGAGGCCACATGGATTGATTACTGATATGAAGCCCAACAGGAACAGGAAGTGTGTTCAGACTGACCTGACTGTATAAACACAAAGATCCAAAGCCTGGAAAGAAACAAGCAGAGTTTAGTTTCACCAAATTGGATCCAACAACCAGAACAGAACAATGATATAGATGTTTAGAAACCACCGCTGGATTATAATCTGGTATCACAAACTCTTGGGTGTGGCTGGAATTACATGATGACGTTCAAATCGAAAGCTAGCTCTAGCTAACCAGATATATTTCAGGCTTCAGGTTGAGGCCTGTAAAGTCGACTCATCGGGTTCATCAGTCATAAATCTGATCTATGGCCCGGTACCAGTAGAACCGGGTCTGCTGGGTTTCTGTTGAACTTTTATTGATAGTTACCAGGACACCCAACATGCTAGCTAGCATTGCGACGCTTCCGTTACTGTTCTTTGATCAACATTCAGACATTTTTAGCTTTATATAAACAACCAGAACAACAAACCTTGTGGAATGTAACTTCATCACTCCTTGAAGTTTATAGAAACTGAATAGACATTTAATGTTTAACTTTTATAAAGTTATATAAGACTCGGACACAAAGTACCACACCGAGACCCACCTAGCGGAAGATGCGTAATGCTACTAGCCGCCTCTTCGGAAATGACAGTAAACTATTTCCGGTTTATTGGGAATTTTACTGCCATCAGTGGAGAACCCACAATTTCAGTTTGAAAGCAGAGCGCCCTGCGACAGACCGGCGGTCGCCCGAAGTGTCTCGCTGGAGAAAGGCACCAGCACTCCTTCCGACCTCACGAGAGACACGAGTGCAAGAAAATGGATGGATGGAAGCAGAGCGCCTTCCAAAATAAAAGCGCACCTCCGGGACTCTCACTTCAAGTTGCTTCCTGCTAGGATTGCCACCCGTCCCGTATTGAACCGATACGGGACGCGATTTGTTCAGTATTTCTATTAATGTGGATATGTTATAATAAAGAAATTGTCCCCAAGTACTTTATTTAGTAGGCTGCCCCAGTCATTGTTTGACTCACTGTGTTGCGATATTGTGCCCAACTCCTTTGCTTTCGGGGTAACACGTTAAACGACGCGCTGCCGCCGCAGCACCCCTCCTCCCAGCCCATCCCGCCGTGGTCCAGGTCGGCCGCTCTGTGAGGGTGTCTTGAACTCCATCTCCATGGCGATAAGCAAACTGCAAGGGGTCTTGATATGAGCTTGTCTGCTTATTCAGGTGATAGAGTAAGCAAACAACACAACATATTCAGGTGGGCCAACAGGACTGTCTCCAGGAGCTTCATAATGTGTATTGTCAGGGCAACTGGTCTGTAGTTGATATTGTGGGTGTATGTATTATTATTATAATTACACAGTATAGCTGCAGGCAGATGCTCCTTAGTTTTCAATTATCAGTTATATTTATGGCTTAGCACATCCTTACTGTTCTGTCTAGTGGAAATTTAACTTCATTCCAGTTAAATACTTTTACACCCATTTTTTTTTTAAAGACAAATGGGTTTAAATGTGACAGAGAGATGAGTGAACCTTAAACATAAAGGAAATGCTTAGGAATAAAAAAATATTTATTAAGTAGCAGGCCTCTAGTTAAAAATATGATTGAAAGTAGCAGAGCAGTGACGTTTAAACTTCCTCTCATCAGTAGATGATCAGACTGAGAGCAGAGAGGACCAACATCTGCAGGACAATCCGTGTGCTACAGACGGATCGTGAGGAAAGAAACAGCAGATTAGCCTTTTGACCACAGAAACATTCAGAAATGATCAGTAAACTGATTCAAACAGATTCTGTGGGATTAGTTTCCAGGTAACGTCTGAATATGACCTGCTAGTCGTCTGACTCACAGAAAACTTCTCAGACTGATTTCTGCTTCACTGAAAAATCAACTCACCCTCCAACTTTATCTTGGTGCGCGTTAAAACACCATCAATGACGACATTGCACTCCTAGTTTCCAGTGTCCTCCGGCGTCAGATTCCCCAAATTGATGGAGAAGTTCTTGTTCTGGTATTCTATTGGGAAGCTGGACACTCAACCTTTATACCTCTGGTTCTGGACATTCAGGTCTTCAGAGCCGTTCTTGATGTCGAGCAGAACCTTGTCGTTTCTGTCCCTCCAGAACACGTCCACCTTTGTAGGGCTAGTAGAAGAGCAGGGCAGCATGGCACTATTTCCAACAATGGCTTTGAGATCCTGGCAGTTCACTGAGGGAGAGCAGAGAATGAGATGAAGACCACAGAAACACCAGAACAGCAGCTAGGTGCTGTTCTGTTTTTTTAAAAAAAACATGTTTTTATAAGTTTTGGTGGTAGGATAAGGTGGTTTTTCAGCCGTATAGAATTAATTTGTTTCGTAAAACTGTAATAAAAAGAGTTTTTTGCATCACACAAATAACATGATCAACAGCCGGATGTTACAACTGGAAGAGAAGACGAAAAAGATAACAATATGAAATCATCTTCATATTGTCTTTTCATCTTCATTTTGACTTATCACACAAAACATGTGATAAGTCATGTTTTTCATGACTTATCACACAAACAAACTTATTCTCGTGTGAGTTTAATTAATCATATTTTGGACTTGAGAATATGGGGAGTATTTATCTGTCTGCTGCTACTGCCAGAGCGGGAGGGTGGGAGTGGTGGAGGTGTGAGGAAAACTACCATAACACCGTGAGATGTAAGAACAGGGAAGGGGGTATTGCGAGATAAGTACACTAACATGGGAAATTTACAAGAAAATAGTAATACAGGAGCACATCGGGACAGAGGGAGACTTGGCTGGATGTTATGACCAGCCAAAACAGGAGACATGACATTTATGTTTTAATTGTGTTATTCATTTAATGAAAAACTATGATTGCAAAATTGTGTGATTTTTTTATGCTAGCAGAATATCAACAAAGTTTGTAATGGAAACACAACCAGTGAGAGATCCACTTCAGTAACAGACCAACAGGTTCTGGTGGCGTCCATCAGGATCATGACCAAACCCCAACCAGTTTATATTTAAATCAGACTATCAACCACAGATCCAATGAACCAGTCGCATATAAATAAGTTGATCTATCAGCAGTTAAGAGGATGCTACTTACTGATTGGTTGAACCAGAGCCTAAAGCCTCACTCCTTTTATATCAGCCTTTTATAAAAACAGTATGCATCTTTGCTTGAAATAACCAAAAACAAGATGATAAACAGAAACACTCTGGTTTAGGATCTGGGTATAAAATGGAGGATAGAAGAGGTTAAACAGCAATGAGGAAACAGATTTGAATCCTAGCTTTAAATAGATTTGACTACACCAGGTAGTAGTCTGATCCCACAGACAGAAAAGGCTTTATTGAAAGAATCCACAGTCCTGCCCTCTATTGTCATTGTATTTTAGACTTTGTGTTGACATAAGGCGTTGAGAGCGAGTACATAACATAACTTCTCCAAAACCCTGAGCTGTCTTATCATTTTAAATATGGCTGCTGCTACCAAACCCAACAGGAAACAGAAGTGAGTTCTTACTTACCAGAGTGTAGAAGGATGAAGACACAAATCTGGATCCTGGAGAGAAACAAAGTTCAGTTATTCTGCATCATCATCAGAATTTTACATTTGAATCTTTACTGATGAGACGAAACAACCAGCAGGTTTTTCTTCTTCTAGCAGAACACCAAGTGAGTTCTAACTGTGTTAACCAGAAAGAGCCAGAACAGGACGTGATCAACAATCTGAGGTCCTGGACGCTCTGACAGTGATGCAACATGATGGAGGAAGTGATGAGTACAGGTTTACCCTCTTCCACAGTGATGGGTGCTTCAGGGAGAGATGAACTCCCATCATGCCTAGAGACTATTGTAGCCGCCTGTAAAGGCCGCACTATGATCTGGGGTTAATGCAGCTGGTGGGGGTCAAAGGTCAGCCACATAGTGAGGTAACCAGATTATTCCATCCATGGATTGTTTCTTGCATGATGACACTGAATGCAGTCTGTTCTTCCTGTGCATGCCTGGATTCTCTCTGGGTACTCCAACTTCCTCCCACAGTCCCAAAACATGAGTCAGGCTAACTGGCCTCTCTAATTGTCCTGAGATGGACTTCAGGGTGAACCCACCTCTCGTCCAATGATTGCTGCAGATCAGCACCAGCCCCCTCTAGACCCATAAGGATAAGAGTGTTAGATAGTGAATAGATGGAAACAATTTCCCAAATAATGAACAACTTGTTTGTGGATCACCTGAAGCTTAATGGGTACAGCTTAGTGGTTTTATTTAACCACTAAGCTGGTTTAGTCTAAAAGAATGAAAACATTTTTATTATTTTTTTCTCTAGTGACCTCTGTGTTGGTCAGAGAGACTCAAAACCTTGATTATTTGAAAGCCAAAAGTGTCCCCTTTAAGATGATACCAAACACTAAATTATAGACCTGACAAATGCCCATACCATGAGCCTAAACCAGACATGAATTTGTCCACAGGTGTTGTTTACTTCATGAGCTGATAACTATGATCGACTGAGCTAAATGATTAGCTATTGCTAATAATCGCTAAAACAACAGGGGTTTCCGGAAATGGATGAGTCATTAGAATAGTATGTCACATCAATGTGACGCATATTCAAAGAGAAATTGGGAGGCAGCATCCTTTGAAGGAGCTAGTAGCCTCTCCAGGTGAAGCTTTGAGGGTGGAGTTCCCTCTCGCTTTTTCTTGATGAACAGCTTCAGCTGCTCAACAATCCAGGGTCTCTGTTGTCGTGTTTTGGCTTCATAATGTGCCACATTCTCAATGGGAGACAAGACAGGACCGCAGTGAATTTGGACGGATTAGCCTTTAACTTTATTCCCGTCCTGCCAGAATTCAATACTGCTGGCCTGCAATGCATTGTGGGATACGATGGGGAGTGAAGGACACACCAGACCTAACCTCCGAGCACGAGGAGGAGAAGGACCAATAGGGGCATCGCTGTGGTGTAATTCCCCTTCAGATGCAGCCTTTGGAGAACACAGCAGCTCTGTCACAGCCCCTACTACTTCTGTTTCGTTTTGTGGTGGTTAGAAAACAACGATACAGTGAATTACTGCCTGGGAGATCCTTCATATCATCCAGGTTAACTTTCCCAGGTTATGAATCAGTTTGTTCTCTGTCTTCCACATCACATCATAAAATTTTCTATGGTTTCATTTGTTCCACATTGATCACGTTTCCCTGTAATGAATGATGTTCTGTTTGACCCAGTGGGTCAGAATCTGAATCCAGGTCATTTCCGTTCTCCTGGTTCTCGCTGTGCCAAAATGAATCAAGAGAGAATTAGTTTCTGTCATTTAATTCATGTGGATTTGACATAAAACTCAAAAGTTTAAACGGTAATCCAGGAGCAGAGTGGGGAGATTATCAGCCTCTGTAGACTCAATATGCAAATGATTGCACTTATGTTTTTTCTTTTGGACACTGTGACTGCATTTTGGAGTAAAAATGCAGCCACAAATGCAGTCTTCTGGACTATGGGGAAAAAGGCTTTTCTACCTTGGCTCCCGGAGTTAGCCGTGGCTGTAAGCTGTTTACTACTAGCTGCTAAAGTAAAGTAGTGGCTCCGCCTCACCCCGTAGTGATCGACTCCCTGCAGCTACGCAGCGCCGCTATTCTCCTGCTTGGATCTCTGAGCAGCTGCTTCTCAGACTGCCAGGATCTCATCGTTCTCTCAGTCTCTGATACTCTTTGTCTGTTGCTAATAAAAATGATCGATCAGCCATTGTTATCATGGAAATCCTCACTGCGCCGCGGATTCCGGTTGGGGTTTTTCCTCTTCGTCTTCCTGCTCAAAACACAGCGCCGCTGCGCGCCCGCTGCGGATGTTATCAACCCATGTTCATTCTTCAGGTAATCCTTTATATACAGAACAGAAACCGCTAAGCTAAAAACTAATTACGAAGTGAATGCTACCAGTCGAAATTGGCATTAATTTCACGATCTCACTTCTTTCTCAGCTGCTCCGTTCGCGCCGCTTCTCCTTTCCGCTTCTCCGTTCCGCTTCTCTTTCACGGTTACTTGCGCAACTTTACTTCGTTTCTCAACAACAAAATACAGCCCATCTTTATTTATTGAAGATTTTACATTTCCAAAAACACAGGAATCTAATGTTTCGTTTCGTTTTGTAGGTTTGGAAGCTCATTCCCTCTCACATAATCGGAAAAGCAGGGGAATGGCGGCGCTTTTGAAATTTCTCTGACATTCGGAAAATATGGTTTACTAATTTTAGCATAACTCCGGTTATACTTGGCCTATTAACACAATTTAAAAACTGGTGTGTAGTTTATAATGTGCACTTTAAGCTCAAGTTGAAAGTGAGACTGAAGGAGGCGGAGTCTTGCTGCTACGCCGTAACAAACTAGACGTTAAAAAGAGCTATAGGCTATGGACACCTGTGGTTTAACGGATCGATACTCGCGGATGAAAAATCGATATTTTCCGAGGGCGGAAAAAAAAATCGAAATATATCGCCGAATCGATTTATTTAAACAGCCCTATTAATCAGTCATTTCTGAGATCAGGTTTGCTGAATCAGGGAAATTTTGAGGTCAAAGGTTGAATCTCTGTTCTGATCCATCAGATCCTCAGAGCTCATGAATAATTCATGAAGATTCATCCAGTTGATGTTTACGATGGGAAATGAAGGAATGTGTCCACTGTTTACTGTATCTGTTGATCTCAATGTTTCCTCAGACTCAGAAGATAACGTCAGAACAACAAAGCTGGTGTAGAGACAGGAGGTCTCACTTCAACAGAAACTGAACATTTAGAGCATTTCTGGTTAAAATGTTTGATCTTCATTCAGATAATTTACTCAGGAAGTCAGAGATTTTACTGAAGTAAATCTAATGATACTTTACAATGATGTTACTGAGATAAAAAGACAAACAGCAATGTAGGAAAATTACTTCTAAAAAGATGTTTTTCTAAAACGTTATGAGAGTAATGGTGAGTTCACATCAGATGTGTTTGGCGTGAATTCATCATTCCACCGTCTCCTGCAAATTTCATCTAAATAAATAAAAAGTTTTTTTATGTTTATTTAATGTAACTCAATGTTTTGGCAGAGCAGATCTGAAAAAGTCTAAACAGATTCATCCCTGATCTGATCAGGAAACTAAACTTCCATTAGTTTAATATACATTTATATAATACATTTTTACATTGATATTTACATTGATTCTTTTATTATTACTTATGTATTATTATTGGCTCCTTGCAACATTTCTTTTAATTTGTACATTTTTAAATATACAATTGAATGACAATAAACTCTGTCCGTTGATTTCTAAATAGTAAAAGTTATAACTTACCCAACATTCCTACTTCCTCGTTGATCCTCTTTCAAGCGACGTCCTCTGTTTTCCTGTCTCTGTAGTCATGACTTGATTGGTTATAGATTATAGGACGAGAGCAAACAGCGGAAATTAGTTTATCCTGCATAGTTGTATTTTGTTTGAAGGCACGTCACTACGTCACATAGCGGAGTCTCTCTGATTGGTTGACGCGCCGCGTTGAGCTGCGAATGTCCAGATTCTTCAACTCCAGCGTCGGACGCGCGTCAAATGATCCAAACACACGAAGCGCTTCAAATTGTGCAGCGCGCCGCGCCTCCACAAAGACTTTGAATGTACCCCAGACGCGCGAAACGCGTTTCGTGTGAAGGCATCATAAATAACCATATCTGTCTGCTGCCTGTTATTGGCAGAAAGTAAAAAAAAATCCAAACTGTTAATGAATTAATACGTTTAAATATGAAATGATAAATGAATGCTATGTTGATCAAAATAATCCAATATTTTAATAAAATACACAGAAAGTTCTGGATTAAATCTAGGAAACTGGTGTGTGTTAAGTTTGAGCTGATGGTGTCAGGCCAGTTAAACCAGTTAAACCAGCGGTAACATATCAATAATGGTTTGTTTATTATGGCCTAGATCTAAACTTTTTTTTTTTTTTACGTCTGTTGATCCTGTAATGTAATGATGTAACTTTTGTGTTTCATCATGTAAATATTCTTCACTAATTAACCTGACTGATGTGAAATTCATATTTTTGTTTGATCCATAAAGTTATGATAATTTAGAAATAACATCATTCTGATGGTTTTTAAATGAGCTTGAAGCTCCAGTTCCTGTTTCCAGTCTGAGGTGAAAGCAGGTTGTCATGGTTACTACAGTAGAAAGTGAACCTGGCCACACCCAGTCTGCTTACTGTTGACTCTCTGTCAGCTGACTGAACCACAGCTCACCGTCTGGATCAGCTGGTAGGACAGGTTCAAGCAGCAAACTGTTTTCATGAAGCGCTGAACTTCCTCATGCATAGATGAAACAAAGAAACTCTGACTGGTGGAGATTCAGATTGAACTGGTTTTATACTGGGTAGGGCTGTTGTAAACGATTATTTTAGTAATCGAGTAATCTATAGATTTTTCTTACGATTAATCGAGTAATCGGATAAAAACAATTATGAAATAAAATATTGATAAATCTTCCATAACACCAGTGTTACTATCGGATATCAACATCAGTCTATTTTTCCACATTTGTGCTTCCCTACCAGTTACTTTTTTGTAGACCGGGGGAGCAATACGGGATATTTACGGCTCCTCCGTTCAGAAACTCATCTACCAGCCATGTTCCGCCTCCCGTTTGTTCAGACCGGGATGATATAAGTTTATTGTGCGGTTCGTCCGTAAAGCTGCTCTTACCCTGTAAGCATCAACCCTCAGCCGCCCGCCGTGTTCAGTCTCTCCGCTCACCTGTAGAAATCCTCCTCAGCTTCTTCCCGCCGTTAAACCAGCAGCTCCGGAGCAGAAAGGCTGCCGAACTCCCGGCATCACGCCGGTCATTTTAAGGATGTTTATTGGTCCCACAAAAACGATGAAAACCCGGAATTATCACCAATCAGTAAAATCCCTGCGGGCCGAACTTGAAGATTGGACGTTATGCCGCTAACACGTAGCTTCCGTCAACAACTCAGAGGGGGACGTCAGAGCTCCGCGCAACGCAAATAATGTTCCGGCTGAAACACAGTGCGCTAAATGATAAAACATAAATTAACAAAGCTTCGAGGCAGGTCAATTTTCCTCGAGGAATTTTAATAATCGAGGTACTCGAATCACTCGAGGAATCGTTTCAGCCCTAATACTGGGAACCATTGCATGATCCCCTGACCAGTTCATTTTTCAGTCCATGGACTTTAATCTGACTTTACCACCTGGCCTCATGCTGATACTTCAGATCAGCTGCTCTCTGAGGAGTGTGCTGCCAGCCGCTCTGCTAGTGTTGCTAGCTGCTCTGTTAGCCTCTGGGGTTCTGGTTCCAGGTAATTGGGCCTGCAGGCTGAAGTTGGTCACATGTTGTTGTTGTTGCTTCTCGTCTCCCTGCTGGTTTTACTCCAGATGATCCCAGTTTGTTGGAACATGTTAGTGACTCACCTACCTGAGATTCTGCTGCAGTGACAGATTTATTCCAGCAGGTCGGTCCAGAAGGAACTGATCAGAACCTGGTGATCTACCTGCTATACTCACCAGAATTCTGACGGTCCAAACATCCAAACACCTAGAAACCATCAGTTTGTCCTTCTCCTCTGACTCTGAACCAAACATCTCCTACCTGAGGTCTGATCCACCAGAACCAGGTTCTTCTGAAGCAGCTTGAATGAACCGGACCTCATGGTGGACCGGAAAGTTCTGCTGGTTTTTCTGTAGAAATAATCTGGTTTCTGCTCATCTAGTGACAGCTGGATGTCTGGAAACCAACCAGGGGAGTTTCTGGTGTTTAACGAAGCCAATCAACCAATCTTATTAGTATAACACTTTTCAGCAGCACTGTTTTACATCACACAATTAACAGTTAAAACTAATAACAGACGTTACATTTTGTCCAGATCTTTGTTAAAATGAATGTTAATCAGTTTTGAAATTAAAGGATCTCAATGTTTCAGCTGTTTGGTAGTTTTCTGGAAGTTTGTTCCAGATTTGTGAAGCTGAATGCTGAAAGCTGAATGCTAGCCGCTGTGTTGGTGTGATTAAATTAATCTGCCTGCACACTGCTAGCTAACAAGCTAGGCTAATCAGAATATAGAAAAACTGAATCTTACCGTGAAGAACTTCCTGTTCTTGTCCTCTGGTCGGATGACTGAGAAATGAACGCGCAATGCATTTAACTCGGTTCTGATGCCCTTTGACCTCGGAGTGTTCAACAGAGCCCAGGGAGTTTGTTTACATCAGCAAATGACTGATTAAAATCAACTCAGTTCAATTAATTAATATTTAAGTTATTTCCATTCAATAAAATTAAACACAGGACATTAACATGTTAAACATTTTAAAGCAATTAATAACATTTTCTTTTTACCTACAAAATTTAAGTAGGAACCTTTGTATTCATGTGTTTCTGGTACATTTATAAATCTGATGCACAAACAAGATCAATGGAGCTTGAAGCTGCTTCTCTCTTCTAACTGGGATTAATTTCTGCTTCTAACGATCTGTTTGGACTGTGAAAAAATCTGTTGTGTTCCAGTTGTGCTAATAGCAATTAGGCTAGCTATTCAACCGTAAATAAACATCTTAATGCTAACCATGTAGCAGCTAATGCTAATGTCAGCGAAATTATTGCCATTAATTATTTAAATTAAAACATGAATGAATGTGGTTGTTTTGGATTTCTCTCCAAAACAACCACAAAATTCTCCTTTCATCACAAATAACAACCAAAATAACATGAATGTAAACACTCACCGATCTGGGTTGCTAGGAGACGGGTTGCTATGATACGGCTCCTTGGTCAGCTCCATCTTGCTGGTTTTGTGGCTCCTCATGTTCCCAGGTCGTCTCCAGTTGTCTCAGCTAATGATCTCCTGGTTTCTGTTAGCAGAAATCCATCCAGCTGCTACAGGAAGAGCCGGGACCACTTCCTCCTGTGGCTCCACCCACTTTTGGTGACCTAAGGCTTCTTCAGAGACTTTTTGTTCCCTTTCTTTAAAACTAGGACTCTAGCTGTTTAACTGGCATCTTAACATGAAACATGTTGATGGTAAAGTAAGGTTTTATGTGGTGTTCCTCAGGGTTCTGTTTTGGTGCTGCTGTTATTTCTGGTTTGTATTCTCACTCTTCACCACATTTTGATCCCTTAATGATCACTGAGATCCTATAATACTATTTAAATAATTATTATTGTGCATTTATGACTTTTTTTTAGGTATTGGCGTTAATATTGGTTTATGGGTGTTTGCCCAGGGGGGCATTTCAAAGGAGGCACACGTTAAGAGGCTGAAAGCTAATGGTGAGAGAAACTTCTCAGCAGGATCACTGGACCTTTTGTTCAAGTTTTCTTCAATTAAAACTCTCAAAAATCCTTTATTTTAATACGTTTTCTTTATTACTGCCCCTTATTTTAAAACATCCACAAATAAATAATCTTAACAGTAATTCTGTATCAATATCCAGTGCTTTCTGAAGGATTGACATGAACTCTTGACCTTCTGCTACAGAAATAAAATGGAGACCAGATATAAAACTATAGAGCTGTGACTCCATGTGCTGGTTTGATCAGTTTCTCATCAGTTTCTCTTCAGTAGATGATCAGACTGAGAGCAGAGAGGACCAACGTCTGCAGGACGATCCGACTGCTGGAGACACAACTTGCTGATTTCATCACTGGGAAAGAAACAGCAGATTAACCTTTTGACCAGAGAAACATTCAGAAAGTGTTGCATCAGGTAACGTCTGAGAAAAATCAACTCACCCTCCAACTGTATCTTGGTGTGTGTTCCCACACTATCAATGACGACGCTGCACTCGTAGGTTCCAGTGTCATTCAGCTCCAGGTTCCCCAAGATTATGGAGTAGTTCTTCTTCTTGAACTCAGTTTGGGACCAGGACACTCGACCTTTATACCTCTGGTGCTGGAGGTTTGGGTTGGGAGTGTCTTTGTTGATATCCAGCAGATTCTTGTCATCTTTGTCCCTCCAGAAGACGTTATCAGCTGCAGAACCAGAGTAGCAGGGCAGTATGACACTTTTACCAACTAACCCTGGGATGAAATCCTGGCAGATCACTGAGGGAGAGCAGAGGAGGAGATGAAGATCACAGCAACACCAGAAACACTGAGAAACCAACAGCAGAGCTGATATGAAACCCAACAGGAACAGGAGGTGTATTCAGACTGACCTGACGGTATAATCACAAAGATCCAAAGCCTGGAGAAAAACAAGCAGAGTTCAGTTTCACCGAGTGGGATCCAACAACCAGAACAGAACAACGATAAGGATTATATTCTGGTATTGCAAACTCTTGGGTGTGGCTGGAGTTACATGATGACTAAGCTAACAACCAGATATGTTCCAGGTTCAGGTTGAGGCCTGTAAAGTCGACTCATCAGGTTCATGAGTCACAAATCTGATCTATGGCCCAATAACAGTAGAACCGGTCCAACTGGACCGCTTCCAGTCTAACCAGCATTTAAATCTACTGGGACCAGTACCAAAAGACCAGTGGAGTGCCTGCCACCGGACTGGGTTCGGTTCTGATCCAGTTCCAGTTCCGGTCTATTGATGTTTTTGTTCTTTGTTCTTCGTTTCCAGGACATCCAACATGCTAGCATTACGATACTTCTGTTAGTGATGTTTGATCAACATTCAGACATTAGTAGCTTTATTTAAACAAATAGAACAACAAACCTGATGTTTCTAACTTGAGTCAAACTGATTAGCTTGACAGTAAACTTTAACATTCGCTAGTACAACAGAAAGTCCTGGAAATGGATAAATCATTGTTCTTTGTTCGACATTTGAGACATTTTTCTCTTTCTTTAAGGAACCGGAACAACAAACCTTCTGATATGTGACTTCATGGCTCTTTGGAGTTTGTAGAAGCTGAATAAACTGTTAACGGTGAATGTTTGCTAACAATTGCTAAAACGACAGGAGTTCCGGTAAATGGGTGAATTATTTAAATGATGCGTTGCATCATTGTGACGTATTTAACCAAATTCAGGCAGTATCGTTTGAAGGAGCCGGCCTCTCTGGTCAGTGAAAAGAAGAGCTGCAGTGAATTTAGACGGGTTAGACTTTAGGTTTATTCCCATCCTGACATCTGCGTATGTTGCCTAGCAACCACAAGCTGAACAAGATTAAACATTTAGCTGTTATTTAATTAATATTTAGTGATTTTTTTCCCAAAAATTATAACAAAAACTCTATCTATGCAAATGACTAACAACACGATTGCCAGAATTTAAAACTGCTGGCCCACAATGCATCCTGGGATATGGTGGGCAGTGAAGGACACACCTTACTATGCATCGTATTGATCTCTTTTAGGCAGTGGTGGTTTCTGATATGAGCCAGAACAACCAGAACAACTAGACAGACATAAATGCGTCTAATCCCAGAGTGTCAGATAGTTACAGCCTCATCACAGACAGTTCATCACCACCATGTTTAAGGATCCCAGTCGTTACTGAATTCATTTTAAGGTTTTAAGTTTTTAATATCATTAAAATATATTAATATTTGTTCAGACATGTCTGGACAGACATGTCCAGGTTAGACCTCCAGGTTCTTCAGTCCACTGGTTCTGGCCCGGTCCAGATCTGGAACGGAGCAGAAGGGTCACCCAGAAGAACCTGGAGGTCCAACTGGACCGCTTCCAGTCTAAAGAGCATTTAAATCTAGTGGGACCAGTACAGACCAGTGGAGCGAATGTCACTGGGTAACCACGGCAACAGCACTGACAAATTTAAATGCATTTGTTTGCAGCCCATCTGTTCCAGGAAGTAAACTGATCCTAACCAAAGTCAATATCTGACATTTACAGCTGAATAGCTAGTCCAAACTGGTTCAAACTGGTTCAAACTGGTGTGAAACCAGTGGATGGTTCCTGGTTTTACACAGACACTTTGTTTGTTTTATTGTTTTGTAGAGAGAATAACAATCAGCTGTGGGGAGGAAGTTTATAGAGATTTTTCCAACACCTGTATTTAGTACTGCTATCTGGATCAACCAGTCTGGACTGGTTCCTACTGGTCTGGGTCCAGTGGAGTCACAGGGTCAGAACTGACCTCCTTGTTCTGGACTTCAGGTTGTGTTGCTGCCTCCAGCAGCAGATAAAGCAGAGGGCGTGTCATGCTGAGGGTCGGGTTTCATTGGGCTGCAGGTGAACGGGGCTTCCTGTCAGGTACAGTCAGGATGTTCAGCAGGGAGTAACAGAGTTTTAAATCAAAGATAAACAGCAATAACTAAATTTAGGTTATATAACCTGTCAGAGAAAAAAAAAAAACTAGGATAATTTTTCAGTTTGACTTCAAACTAAATGTTTAACTCAGGAGCTAAACACTTAGCTCACTAGCTAAATGAAGAATACGAATTGTGTGTACGTTTTTGCTCTACTCTTGTTAAGAAGTGTTCATAAAGTCATCACTGTGATTTTCACATTTATAACACCAAAATGTTTCTCTTTAGCTCCAAGACAGCATGTTTAAAATAAATTGTAATAGAAAGCAATTCTCTGATTAAAGTTAAAATTTGAACTTGTTTCTAAGGTTGTGTGATTCCTTCAGGGAACCCAGAGACATTAAGATGTGTTTCAGTTCCCTCTACAGACCGCAGAGTTTCTCTGACAGAGTTCTCCCTCTGTCTGGTTTGATCTGTCATAATGTGCAGCCAGACTCTAGATAAATATAATAATTAACCATGGAGATGGTTTGTGGTTCAGCAAACATGGATGAAGTTATTAGAGTTTAAACTTAAAGAAGATTCTTTATAGTTAGCTTATTTAGTTAGCATGCTAACTCTTTAGCATGCTAGCTATTCATGAAGCTGTCTGTGTGGATCATGTGACCTGTGTGTGGTTTAACCAGACTGAACCGGGTCGAGCTCCGTTTGCAGCAGAAACCTCTGTCTGGATCCAAAGAGGAAGGACAACATGGAAGTGAGACCGTCTGCGGGAAGAAGTGAGGAAAGGTTCTGGTCTGCTCATTGGGTTTGGACCAGAAACTGCTGAGGAAGACAACCTCAGTGCTTCATCAGCTGGATCAGAACCAGAACCGTCTCTGGTAGCTCTCCATCCACCAGGAAGAACCAGCAGCTCCTCCAGAACCAGCATGTCCTGACTGGACCGCTGCCTGGAGCCAGAACCAACCAGAACCATCTGGACCACCTGACCCCGTTTTACCTCTGCTGTTTGGTTCTGATCCAGAATCATGAAAACGACCCAGAAGTTTCTATTAAGTTCAGAGACGACAGAGCTCAATCACACGGTAACTAGTGTAAGCTAAAGCTAAAACACTACGCCAACACGGTAATTAAAGAAAGCTAATGCTAAAGCGCTACAACACGCTAATGCTAATGTGGCATTTTGAGTTACTCAGATAACTCAGTAACTAGTTACTTAATGCTCTGCAGATGTTAAACAGTGAAAATGAAGGGAGATTTTAACTAATCAGATTAAAACTGAAATGTTTTGACTCCGTCGTTTCTCCTGGCGGTGCTGAACCTGAATCCTCTCAGAACTATCAGCTTCCTGACATCTCAGGAAACCCGACGCCTGAAACCCAGAAATGAATAAAAACGTTTCCAGAGTTTCTGGGGCTCTGCCTCCAGAGCGCCATCAGCTGACTGGGGGTGGGGCCATTCAGGTAACGATCCAGAATCAGAACCGGTCCTGGAGTCACAACAACAACAACCAGCATGCTGTTCATCTGTGTGACGATCAGAACCGACCGGGTCAGCAGGAACACAGAGAACACATTCCTCTAGACTCAGATATAGATTATCTTCATCATTATCTTCTTCATCATGATGAATATCATCATATTCCTCCTTCCCAACCACAAATCCAGCATAAATTAGGACAAAAGTGTTTTTTGGTTTGTAAAAACATTTGAGCCGAGGAATTTGGACCTGGAGGAACATAATTATGGGTTGGATGTTCCACCGACGGATGCTGATGTTCTGATGCAGACATCATGGGACAAGCTGGGACAAGTTGGACAGGAATATCTACTGACTGACTGACTGACAGAAGAAATATTTTCTGTAACAGACGGAGCTCTGCTGTCATCAGGACTTCATTAATCCAGTCTAGATTTAATCTGTCAGATTACTGAGGATGGTTTGTTTTATTTATTTTGCTACAACAAAGTATTAGATCCACACAATGACATTAGAAATAAATCAAATTAAGGAAACAAACTTCTGAAAATGTGCAAAATTACCTGAGCAAAGTCCTGCCGCTGATGTGTTAAAAGATTAAATATTTCATATCACTCTGATTTAATCTCGTATTATTACGAGTTTATTCTCCTAATTTCATATTTTTTCTCAGCCTCAATGCTCAATATACTCAGAAACATTCATCCCTCATTCAGTCCGAACAGGAGAGGTTCTGATTGGACCGTTTCTCAGTCAGCCCTGTTCCCTCCTGGAACCAGAACCTGAACTGGGTTCAACAGAACCTGCTCCAGAACTCATCAGGCTCTTTTCTAGAATAAATTTGATTTCATGATTAAAATCCTGAACGAAACACAGAGAAAACAACAGAATCTGGATCAGAACCGAGCAGCAAACATCTAAACCTGCTTCTCCAGAACCGCAGCTTTTAAATCACCGAACAGAACCGAACCTCTTCACAAGATAAGATTCAAAATCTCAGCAAAAGCAGCTTCAGAACCAAAGTTCTGGTTCTGTTTGCTCACCAGAACTGCGCTGCAGTTTTATTCTCCGCAAAATCAGAAGTAAATCAGACACCAACCTTTACAGCAGAGATAATGGATCCCTCCAGAACCAGAACTAGGACCAGAGTCCTCTGGGCCGCTGAAGAAGTAAAGCAGTTGTCTCTCCAGTCTCCTGTCAGAGACAAACAGCCCAGCTGATTGTCCCTCCCTCATCCGTCCCCAGCTGACTGTCCCAGCTGACTCTCTCTCCCTCATCCGTCCTCAGCTGATTGTCCCTCCCTCATCCGTCCCCAGCTGACTGTCCCAGCTGACTCTCTCTCCCTCATCCGTCCCCAGCTGATTGTCCCTGCCTGTTCCTAACAGGTGTGTCGCTGGATGCAGACCGCTGAATGTCTACATCTAGTGGACAGAAGTTGGAGCTGCAGCGTCTCTAAACAATATTTTAAAAACACCAAAATGTTTTCTAAAACTGGCACATTTTGCAGATTGTGCCAGTTTTCTTTTAGCTACTTAAGCTGATTTTATACAGTGTTAGAAATAGATGAAAATACAAATAATTGCATTTCTTTTCTAAATAAGAACATGCCTAAAATGCTTAAAGCCTCAGGGCTAGCAGGGCCATCCCTGCTGCTAGCCCTAGAAAATTGAAAAGAAAAGGTGTAAAATGTCATAATTATATTTAATTTTCTCTATAATTTATTTTTATAGAGAAAATTAAATGAGTTGTTTTTGGTATTATTGGGGTTTCACTTATATGCCTTATATGCCTCAGGACCTCCAGGTGACCCTTTGGTCAAAAATGCCACAACAGGCCATAGAAAACCCACATCAAACCTGGACGAACTAAAACAGACCAGTAAGAACTTTATGAGGCATTTTAAAGACTTTAACTATGAGCGCCACGAGAGGCTAACAGCTAGCACTTAGCACAACAAGCTGGTTTGCTGGCCGTGACAGACGCGTGGATTTTATTTACAAGTAATGGGTGAGTGTTACTTTTCTATTAGGCTAACTATTTAACATGGTGTCTAAATGTGCCAAATATAAAGAACACGCTTTTACCGCAATGAGGTTAAACTCTAATAACTTCATTAATGTTTGCTCAACCATAAATATAGAGGAACCAAAATGTATTTATTTTAAACATGCCTTCTAGGAGCAAATAAGAAACATTTTAGTGTCATAAATGTGAACGGTGACAGCCTGATAAACACTTCTCAACAAGAGTAAATTATCTCTGGATGTCAAAAACTTGCACACAACTCTTATTCTTCAGCATTGGCTAGTGGACTAAATGTTTAGTTAAATATTTAGCTTGGAGTTAAACATTTGGTGGTGAAAATACGACTGAATAATGATCCTCATTTCTTTCTCTGACGGGTTATATAACCTAAATTAAATTATTGCTGTTAATCTTTAATTTGTAACTCTGTTACTTCAGAGGTTTGCTTTGGAAAGTTGCCTTCAGTTTTCAGCCATTTCCTGCTGAACATCTTCAGGTAAATAACTCTACCTGACAGGAGGCCCCGCCCCCCTGCTCAGGTTACTGACTACCTGACAGGAAGCCCCGCCCCCCTGCTCAGGTTACTGACTACCTGACAGGAAGCCCCGCCCCCCTGCTCAGATTACTGACTACCTGACAGGAAGCCCTGCCCACCTGCAGTGCAATGAAACCAGACCCTCAGCATGACACGCCCTCTGCTTTATCTGCTGCTGGAGGCAGCAACACAACCTGGAGTCCAGAACCAGGAGGTCGGTTCCGACCCAATGACTCCACTGGTCCCAGACCAGTAGGAACCAGTTCTGATTGGTTGATCCAGATAGCAGCACTAAATCCACCTGTGGGAAAATCTCCATAAACTTCCTCTTCTCAGCTGATCCTTCTCTCTATGAAGTGATAAAACAAACAAAGTGTCTGTTGGAATAGAGAAAACTTTCAGTTTTTACAGTCGAGGTTCTTATGTAACATTAACTAAACTATTTGCTGCAGCAAAGTGCTGGACAACATCCAGTAAAACAATCAGATCTAACAATGGTAGTATAAACAAAGTAATTTAAATCTCATTTAAAGTAGAGATAAATCATGTTATCAGGCTGGAGTGAAAGTGATTGTTTAGAAACAGAACATCTGAAAGCATCTGGTTGTTTCCAGATGCTCCAGATGAAGAACGGTGCAAAAGATCCTGAAGATGGAGCTTTAAAAACTAATGAAATTATAAAAGAAATTCAACAAGAGGTGGGATTTACAGATCTACAACCAGAGTTACAACTGTCATGAACATGCCCAGTACATTTTATTTATATCTATCTCATGGTTATGCGCCCCCTTTGAATTGCTGCCCTGGAGTAACCGCCTATATGGCACATTTCAGAAACCACCACTGCCTGAAGCAGATTTATAAGATGCATAAAGATGTATCATCCTTGAAGCAGTGATAAAAAAGGGATCAAATGTGGCGAAGAGCGAGGATATAAACCAGAAATAACAGCAGCATCAAAACAGGACCCTGAGGAACACCACATGAAACCTCATCTCACCACCATCAGCATGTTTCATGTTTAGAAGCTAGCTGAACAGCTAGAGCACTAGTTTTAAAGGAAGGGAACAAAAAGTATCTGAAGAAGCCTCAGGTCACCAAAAGTGGGCGGAGCCACAGGAGGAAGTGGTCCCGGCTCTTCCTGTAGCACCTGGATGGATTTCTGCTAACAGAAACCAGGAGATTATCAGCTGAGACAACATGGAGACGACCTGGGAACATGAGGAGCCACAAAGCCACCAAGATGGAGCTGACCGAGCAGCTGTCTCCTAGCAACCTCCTAGCAACCCAGATCGGTGAGTGTTTACATTCATGTTATTTTGGTTGTTGTTTGTGATGAAAGGAGAATTTTTGGTTGTTTAGGAGAGAAATAAGGTTTACAGATTCCATTAATGTCTTAATTAAAATATTTAATGGAGATACTTTCAGGGTCAAATATCAGATTCTAGACATTCAGAAGTTAGATATTTAGAAATGTGTGCTGCGGATACTGATGTTAGCACCAGCTGTTACATGTTTAGCATTGAGATGCTGAATTAGGTTTACGTAGTGTGCTAATAGGCTAACTACTTTTAGCACAATTTGAACACAACAGAATTTTCCAGCTCTGAACAAACATGATGGTTTCTAGATGTTTGGATGTTTGGACCGTCAGAATTCTGGCGAGTATAGCAGGTAGGTCACCAGGATCGGTTTCCGGTTCTGATCAGTTCCTTCTGGACCGACCTGCTGGAATAAATCTGTCACTGCAGCAGAATCTCAGGTAGGTGAGTCACTAACATGTTCCAACAAACTGGGATCATCTGGAGTAAAACCAGCAGAGAGACGAGAAGCAACAACAACAACATGTGACCAACTCCAGCCTGCAGGCCTGATTACCTGGAACCAGAACCCCAGAGGCTAACAGTTTGGGAACCACAGCTTTAAATAAACGTTAACAAACTTTGTATTTTGTTTAGATGTGAACAGGAGACGGTGAGTGATGAGTTCAGCCAAACTCGTTTGTTGTGAACTAACCATTACTCTCATAACCTGTTAGAAAAACACCTTTTTAGAAGTAATTTTCCCCTACATTGTTGTTTGTCTTTTTACCTCAGTAACGTCATTATAAAGTATCATTAGTTTTACTTCAGTAAAATCCCTGATTCACTGAATAAAATTTCTAAATGAAGATCAAACATTTTAACCTAGCTGTTCTCAACGTGGGCGGTACCACCCTCCGGGGGGCGTTCAGAGGACAGCAGGGGGCGTTGGCGGACATTTTTACAAAAAGGGGGCGCTGAGATCCCTTTGGGGGGCGTTTGGTCGAAGGTAAACTTTACACCTTAAATGCACAATAATACCAGTTTAGACTTTGAGCAACCTGCTAAAACTGTATTGTGTAACATTAAATCATGCTTAGCTGCAACTGTATCGATGGCAGCTCTTCTTCTATTCAGTGTCTGTTAGCTTTTGGCGCAGCTCCGCTCCTGCTACTGGTATGATGTGAAATATGACGATTAGGCGGCGCAGCAGGTGATGAGTGAAGATTACTGATGGTGAGCGTCAATAAACGATAAGTGATGCCCCTCCTGAAAGCTATGGTTTGCACAGTAAATGCCATGTGGGTGAAATTTTATGGATGATACTCTGATTTCCCATTCTCCTGAAGGCAGCACAGAGCTGCACCACCAGAAACCTACAGAAACACTGAAGAGAAGAGCTATGATTAATGTAGTTACAGTTCTATCCATGTTTTAATGTTGCAGAGCTCAGTCGTTTTGCAAATAGTTTAAAGTTTAAAATGGCATGTTGAACATCTTTTATCTGGACATTTTGTGGAATATTTAACAACTAGAAAATGGCAAAGAATAAGAATATTTTTTCCAATCTTATTGGCTGCTGTTAGGCCTACCAAATTTAACTTGAATATTCATTGCATTTTTTGTAGACGCCTGTGAAAATAATTTCTATTCTCATGGCTTTTTTGTTCTCTGGGAAATTATTTTTGATGATAAATACAGAAACAAGCATAAAAATCAAAACATCTTCAATAGTGATAGTTATATTAATGATATAATAATAGTCAGTGCAAAGTAGCCTACAAATTCTTTGGTTGGGGGCGATGAGGGACCTGGATAAAGGCTAGGGGGGCGCTGGCCCAAAAAAGGTTGAGAAACACTGGATTAGACTGATTGTATTGTATGAATGATTAATGTGATATTAGTTGGTGTTGATGCTTCAAGCCTGAGAATGAACCTGTTACTGGATCTGTTGTAACTCATTTATGCCACAAGAGGGAGCCTGTTCAACACTGATAAGAATAACAGGGTGTTTGGCCTTTCCTCAGAATTCACTAGAGTTGTTTCAGCAATAATGTTTAGTTTTTAAAGGTTTAAAGATTTTTAAAAGTTGTTTTAGTTGCAGGTGCACATTTAGAAAGTAAATGTTAATATTTTGTCTTTTTTATCATTGTTCAAGATTCTCTCCATGTGAATCTGTTGCATCCATTTGTCTGTTTCTGTACTGTTTATGCTCCTGAATTCACCCTTTGATGGGCGATAAAAAGAATCCAGACACAAATGGCTTCTTTCTTTTCTTTTAACAGTCTTATATTACTTTTTATATATTTTACTTTAGACAACATAACATGTTTCAAAACTGCTTATTACTGGAAAAGTGCCATTTTTATAGCACAATGCAGTCACTCCAGTAATAAAGTGAAACCTAAATGAAAATAAATTTGTCTCTGTCTCTTTAAGAAGCTCCTGCTCTTCCCTCAGGAATTCGTCCAACATGGCTCCTCTGTTAACCCTTCAACATTTTACCACAGTTGCTCTGAGAAGGAGCTGCTATAATGAGCTCAGCAAAATGTATTGATACAAATCCACACCACATATATGCATATGAACCATCAATCATAGATATATGGAACCTAATGACAGCACACATGTTCCCATGTACACATTCACCACCTACATTCATTTGTACATTAGGAAAAAGGCGGATTAGTCAAGCAGCTTGCTTTAGCTGCTGTGTTTGTATAGCTGGTAGCAGTCGTCCTGCAGCTGCTGCTGTTTTTCTATCATCTATAGAAAAATTGACTGAAATGTTGTGGTCTAGTCCAAGCCTGGCCCGGTTCCTGGAGGTGAATGAGTTTCACTTCCGTCTTATGAGCCGAGTCTGGTGTTGGTGACTCTGATCAGATGCTCAGAGGAAGTGGAGATCAGTCTCTGTGCTGCTTCACAGCAGAGCAGCAGCTGGTCTGATGGATCTGCTGTGGATGGTTCTGCTGCTGGTTCTGGTCGGATCAGAGGCCCAGAACCTGGTGAATGTTACTGGAGAACTGGGTCAGGATGTGACTTTAACCTGCTCTGTTAAGGATGGAGTGCTATCCTGGGTAATGAAGGTCCAGAACCAGTTCAGAATAGAAATTGGATGCACTGTTTCTGCAACGCGCTTTTTCTACAGCTCTCCAGACTTTAAATCAAAGTTCTTCATGTCTGGAAACCAGCTGGTGATTCAAAGCGTCTCTGCTGAGGACAGCAGGCTGTACTACTGTGGGATGAAACAGAACGATCAGATCGTTTACAAAGACACCTTCAGTCTGCTTCTACCAGGTGAGTAGCAAAGAATTTTAACTCAGAAGAAATTCATTAGTGTGTTTTTTTTTAACTGTAGATTAAAACATGGTGGTGAGTTTAACATGAACTGGTTACCATGGTATGAATGTTATCATGAAGAATAATGTTTTATTATTGAATTAGTCTAAAGGAAGCTGCACAGCTGAGACGGTCAAGTCAAAATAAATGTCTAGTGAATGCAGAAGCTGGTGTTGCACCATGAAGGTCTGAAATGAAAGAGCTGATGGAGATTACAGCTGCTTTTATCACTTCATTATTATCATTTTTAGACATTTATGCTGGACAAATTCACTGTAACGGGACAGGAAGTGGTCATTCAGACCCGATGGGTAACTTCCTCTGATGACTGTAATTTCATCAACCACTTGTATTGTCAGCTCACTGAACAGGAAGGAGAATCCAGTTCTCTGCTGGGTCCTGTTCAGGGTAGAAGCTGCTGATGGATCTGCTGCTGGTTCTGGTCAGATCAGAGCAGATCAGTTTTTTTAGTCCGGTCAGTTCTTACAATTCTGAGATGTTTTAGCGTTTCTGTCACTTTAAATTCAAATAACCTGCTGCTGGTCACGCCCGCAATTCAATGTTTACATTCGCACATGAAAATGGCTGCAAACAGATGCTCAATCATACAACAGTATATCTTTGAAAAGCAAAAGTGGAGTCTCCCGCACAACCAGCCAGAATCTAGCAAGTGATTTCTGGTTGATAAGCCAACAACAAAACTCTTGTCTTTTCCAGCAGTCATTGTACAGCCGGAAAATGAGCTGACCAAATATGCTGGAGCTTAGGTGAGGTTGCTAGGTAACAAGCTGAGCTTCACTGTGGTTGCTAGGTAACGGTACCTGCTGATTAGTGACGTTCCATTCTGAAGGGTTTTGTAACGGCTTGTTTTCCAGACACCAAAAACATAAACTTACTGCCAAAGAATGACTGTGTGTTGTATTTTTTTTCTTCTTTTTTATGTTTAATGCTTGGATTGTTTATAGAAGTAGCAGAAACACAAATGGAAATATAAAAGATTTCATAATATTTCCTCTTTAGAATACATAAATACTTCCTAATAACTGATCATTTCTGAGGTTTAAGGCAGAAATTTGAATATTTAAAAACTCTTAAAGGTCAAAGGTTTGTTGCGTTTCTAGTTAATGATCTGGAGCTGATCTTCATCTCCTCAGACTTGAACTAAGCCGTTTTATTTTCTGATGTTTTCAGCTGAGATGAAAGTCAGCAGATATTAACTGACCAGCAGTGACTGGTTTGTTCCCAGTGTTTCCAGTAACCCGTCCCACCAGTCCGTCGGTCCAGCTGAACATCAGCACTTCTCCTTCCTGCTCCTGTGAATCTCAGAGGATGACCTTTATCATCTACCGCTCTGCTGTGATCCTCAGCTTCCTGCTCTCTCTAACAGGTCAGCGGATTTTTTTATTGAAAGTGGTTTATTTAGCAAAACTGCAAAGGAAACATTTCTTTACAACATGATTATTAACCAGAAGTTGCTACTGCTGGAAACCACAAAGAAGAAGACAGGTTGGAGTGTCGTAGGGTGTTATGTTTTTATCAAGTGAACAAACTTATTTACATGTGGTTTTAATGACATTCATTTTTAAATAGAAAACTGCAGTGTTTCCTTATTAAACTGCAGATGTGAAATTGACCAAGTCTTGCACACATTTCAATGGAAATACAGTTTTAGACACGTTTTTTGATGTGATGTTTTGATGTTTTTTTTTATTTTTCTGTTTCAGCCTTTTCTAACGTAACACATTAAAACGCCATAATGAATCGTTCTGTGGTGAAACTGAACTGATTCACTGCTGTTCTGTTTGCAGCTCTGCTCTGCTTTACTGGACAAGGAAGAGGAGGGTCCAGGAGGATGAAGCTGGTCCAGTCTGCCCAGTGAGGATCTGAACTGGCCCCATCAACATGCACAGGACAGGAAACGCCAGCAGCCGTTGTTCTCTTCGGTTTTCCGTTTGTGAAGTGTGAAACCAGAGGCTGACCGCGGAGCGAGCAGCTTTTCTCCTCTCGCTGCCAAACTCTAAATCTGTCTTCTCTCAACCTGTTGGAGGTTTTAATGTGTGATGGAGTTTAAAATTTATAGTCCAGTTTGTTTCTCAGTGTAAACAATAAAAGTTGGAGTGTGTTTTCACCCTCATCTATTTTTTGTGTTGTCAATATTCAACAAGCCACACAGAAAATCCACATCATGCATTTTGTAACGTTTTCTCTGCAGTGATGAAGTTTTGAAATCAAGTAACATTTCATCAGTTGAAGTCAGACTCTTAATGTTTCCTGATCTGAACCTCATTTTTCACATTTTTTCATCTCTACAAACAAAAGCTTCAAGTGGAGAAATGTTCCCTGATTTCCAAACTTTGTCTTCAGTGGTGCTTGTAATCCCAGTTTATAGTTCAGAATCCAGCTGTTCAATCCAATAATCACCCAATGGCTTATAGACACCTTAACTTCCAGGTGGAAACAGGAAGTATTGTTTTGATGAGGAAGACTGAATGTAAGGAGGAAGATGCTGTGATCAGGCGAGATCAAAACTGAACTCTTCATTCACTGAGGAAACAGAGGGAGCTGGGATGAAAACACAGAGACCCAAAGCGTCACTTAATAGGAAAAGTGAAAATCCCAGAATCAAGATGAAACTCAGACCGACTGGTCCACAGCGCCTGCAGGAGGCCGAATGAAGAACTGCAGGAGGCTGAAGATCTCTGAGGATTCAGTTTAAAACAAATGTTTTGCTATGTAGAGAACAATTAAACAGATCAATCGATTAGTGAAACCATTGTCAACTAATCGATGAATTAATAACTAGAGGATACAGACTGTTAAAATGGCCATTCACAGCAGAAACTAAGCCAAAAATATAAACATTTTGGATTTAAGATGAAAAACCTTTGTCTGTAAATCTGTTCTACCAGAAATCATCCAGTTCAGTTTCAGCTTCACCTGATTCACATCCTGTAAAAACCTCATTTCAGTCCCTTTCATCGTCCAGTTATTAATCTGTTAATCCATATTGATCATCAGATCATCCATACTCTGTATGGATGTTCAGTCCAGCAGTAGCAGCTTAGGTTTTCATATTTTGTAGCTGCAGATTCATCCTTTGCTATGAATGATGAATCGTTCACTAAAGTAATGCTGTTACTTTAAGAAAGACATTAATAAATGGAGAACACTCCCGCTTTCAATCAGGCCTTATATCCCTCTGTGGAGGGATATAAGGCCTGACCTGATAACCTACATTGATGTTTTTTGGCTCTTTTTCTTCAAACTCAATGAGCTTTGACAAATTTCCTACTTTTTCTCCATTCATTGTTTTTTACAATCTCTTCAGGTTATTCACTTTTTGCACCTACAACACTTCTCTTAATTTTATCAAGATCATTTAGACCAGTGGTGCCCAAAGTGGGTCCTCTAGCTCCTGCATCCTGCATGTTTTAGTTCTCTCCCTGCGGTGATAGTAACAACCTTTTCAACATCTCAATGTTCTTCTTAGGCCTCCAATAAGCCGTCATTTGATCCAGGTGCGTTAAACCAGGGAGAGAATTAAAACATGCAGGATGCCGGGCCTCCAGGACCCACTTTGGACACCCCTGATCTAGAGGGATCCCATAAATCACTCCTCACATTTTTTGTTTGCTCCCATGATTTTGTTCTCCAACAGTTGTTTTTCTTGTTTTTTTTTTTACAAATATTATCCACATTTAAAGCCTTATTCTTTTGTTCTTTATTTTTTACAAACTACCAAATGGTTTCGATCTCTCAAAATCTTTACAATTTCAACATCTCCAATTATTTTTTTTTAAATTTCTTTTGACACCACAAATATTATGATATTATCTTGTTCTTCCTCGTTCTTAAGTTTTAATATTATTTTAAATTCCTCCCTCACAACTTTCCTCCTAACTATTCTTTCTTCTTCTGAGCTACTTCCTCCCAGTTCCTGTTTACTGCCTTGAGTATGACCAATTCCCATTCCTTCATCTATTTTATTTCACCCTTGAGTATCACCAATTCCCATTCCTTCATCTATTTTATTTCACCTGTGGGGAACCGGATAAAAGGGAACCGGTTCACTGAACCGGTTCCCAGCCAGAGGAGTTCAGTTCAGTTCAGCTCAGGTTCTGGTTCAGTTCTGTTTAATTTCAACATTTTCTTTATTTGCAGAGAAATTCAGCTTCACCTTTTTATCGTGCAGATGACTGAAACACAAACTGCAGCATTCATGAATAAAAATAATTTAAAGTGCATCAGAGTCTGTAACTGATCAACATTAGAAGTCATTCTGTTTCTGCAGAGCTGAGGATCCACAGCCTCCTGGTTCGGTTCTGGAAGGGCCACCGCGTTGGGTTGGTTCCAGTTGGTTCTGACCCGCATCGTCTCTGCAGGTGTGATGGATGACCTGACTGCAGCTCTGCCTGGGCTGGAGGAATGGCTGCCTTCTGCCTCCTGCTGGTGGATTTTACTCTTCACCTGGTCTGTGGCTCAGAGCGACTGTTTGCTCACAGGTGGGTCAGGAAGGAACTACTGCAGGGGCGAAGGTTCAGCTGAGATTATTTTCTTGCTTCTGTGCAAAGATGAATAAGACAACTATATAATTGTTCTGACTTTATTTTAATTTCTACTGTGATGCTGTAGAAACTTGGTTAAATAGTTTAACATGCTTAAATACCACAACACTAAAAACTGAGGTGCATGAAATTATTTAATAGTGAATCGAAACCAAAGTGTTTAAAATGTAAGAGCAGTTAAAATGTCATCAGCAGCACCGTGTGAACCAGGACTCTATCGCCCCCATGTGGTGGTGGATAATTAAGCAAACAATAGAAATGTCTCCAGTTCTATGGAATCGCTTTATCTTTGTTCCAGCTAAAAGTAAAGGTCAAAGGTTATCAGCATGCTGGTTTAGTCTCCAACAGGATGTGACACAGTATCTCTTCTGTAACCCAGTGTTTGTGTTTCTGTTTTTTGCTGCAGAGCCTGGAGGTTCAGCTGGACTGTCTGACCTGACGGTGACCCGGGTCATCGACCTGATCCAGTAAAAGGAGTTTTATTCGCATGAGTTATCACTCATATTTCAAGTTTCACTCTTAATTTAAAAAGGTAAATTTGTTTCTGCTGTTCACATAAAAGGATTGTATGGAAATTCCTGAATCACTTCATATGATTTGTTTCCTTGGAACGTGGAGAAAGTAGTGATTTGATTCTTTCCTTCAGCTGTTTCCTTGTTCTGCAGATCATCCCAGCCTGTGTCTAACAAACCTCAGCCTGATCACGCTGCTTTCAAGGCCGCTTTCAGTCGGTAAACCAACCAGACTTCCAACAGGTGTTGAGGTGAAGAGGGGTGCCTTGTTGCCATGGTTATGGGCCGTCTCAGAGTGGGGCCTGCTGATTGGTGTGGCTTCAGGTCAGTCCATACAGAACCAGACTGCAGGTGAATTTGGCAAAAACTGAAGTGGCTGCAATAAAAGGAGCTTTTGTTAAGATGTTTCAGAACTTTATTTGGGTAACAAACAAAGAATCTTGTCAAGTTACAGATTAAATTTGTCTTTTCTAGGGGAGAAGTGGTGAGATGAAATCAGAGAGACTTTGATGTGAATTTTTAAAACTTTTATTTTGTTGCAGATGTTTAAAGTCCAGCAGAACCTTCAACTGGGCTTCCTGGTTCCTGAGCAACCTGGTGAGAAAAACAAAAATTTTCTGTCTTTATTTTCCAGTCTTCTAAGCAAAGCGGAGCTGAAGTATCATCAGGTCTACTGGATCTGGTCTGCCAAGAAACTGATTGATATCAGGTACAATGTTGTAGCTGAACTCACATGTATTCAGGTTTGTTAAATGTAAATAAAAAGAAAAACCTTCCTTTGTTTGTGTGCTGTCTTTTTCTTTTTTTGGACCCTTGAGTAAAATTATCCAGGCTTCAGAACGACACAGTTGCAACAGGCAGTTCTGGCTGTGCAACGAGCTGCAACTCAAAGATCAAATCAGAAACATTTGGAAAGACTTCAGCCCCATCTGTCTGTTCAATAAAGACAAATGGGGAACTTTCTGGATGATGAAATGTCACATTTTCTTTTGGTTGAACTGATGTCTTTGAATAGGCCGACTGTCAAAGGTCCCTTCATTCAGCCAGTCAGGAGGACACTTTATTTCCCATGGTGCTTTGCCCCACTGCCCTGTCAACAAAATTCACCTGGAAATCAAATCTCCTTCAAAGAATAAAGAAGGTGACATCAAAGTGCGTCTGAAAGGATCAATTATCTGGCCAACATCAGATTAGTTACTAAAACAGAACTACAGTCGTTCTGCTTGGTTTTCCTCTTGAACTGAGATTCAAACTTACCTGTTTTTGTAGGTCAGAGTGCAAACGTGTGTAACCAGGCTGATCTCCACATCCCGTCGGCCTGGTGACGAAGAAGAAAAGTTCACTCAAATTTACACTTTAAACCACATTAACTGAAACAAGTTTCTACTAGAGTTCACACTAAATGTTCTGACATTTAGCAAACAAATTATTTTGGTAATTTTATCTAAATTACAGCAAAAACTATGTAGTCTGATTTTACTTCAATGACAAATGTGTTTTATTTATTTATTTTTATTTTTTTTCCTGGTTTCTCTTCTCCACAAACAAACTGAGTCAAAGCCGTTTTCAGGTCAGTCACACATCAACACCATCAGCAGGTTTTTGTTTCTCCAGTTCAGTCTTTAGGACGTTTCTTCAATGTCCTGAAATCAGCACTGAGTTTGGACAGTTTCTCAGTTAAACCAGTTGGTTCAGTGCGTCCCTTTGGCCTTCCTCTTCCTCTTTCCATTGTACAGTTGTAGGATTGAACTAAACTCGTCTTTTCCACCTGTAGCTTTTGTACTATATTTTGGAGTCCAAACAACAAGACCTCCAGAACATTTGTCTCATGTTACCGTAGCAGAGGGATTTTCTGCCTGTCAGTAGAACCGGGTCAGACCACAGACCCCTTCCTCCGTCTGAGGGGGTTGGTGGTTTCTGAACAGAAACAGGAAGTAACAGATTCTCACATTTCCCAGCAGCGCTACTCTGGTTCCAGTTCAGGAAGAAACTGCTGATGGATCTGCTGTGGATGGTTCTGCTGCTGGTTCTGGTCGGATCACAGGCCCAGAAACTGGTGGATGTTACTGGAGAACTGGGTCAGGATGTGACTTTAACCTGCTCCCTTAACCACACTGAGGTCTACTGGTTCATGGAGGTCCAGAACCAGACCAGAACAGGAATCGGACCAACCGGTTCTTCAGTTCCTACTTACTTCTCTCCTGACTTGGAGAATACCAAATATTCTCTGTCTAGGAACCGGTTGACGGTCCGAAACCTCTCTGTGGACGACGGCGGGATGTACTTCTGTGAGAGGAGGGAAGACGGTGGGACGGTTCATGGAGACCCGGTCAGGTTGATCATCTCAGGTTGGTTCTGTAGATCTGATTCTGCTCAGGAGAAAAGTCCAGATGGCTTCATTAAAATTATTACTGAGCTGTGTGTTGGTCTCAGCTCTCTGATTTTCTACCTTCGTTTACCTTCAAACTCCAGAACTTTCCATCTTCACCAGGCTCTCAGCTACATGAGCAGCAGTAACTGTCTGTCTGTCTGTCTGTCTGTCTGTCTGTCTGTCTGTCTGTCTGTCTGTCTGTCTGTCTGTCTGTCTGTCTGTCTGTCTGTCTGTCTGTCTGTCTGTCTGTCTGTCTGTCTGTCTGTCTGTCTGTCTGTCTGTCTTTGTCCAGATGTCTTCCTGTCCAACGGTTCCTTTGTCCAGCCAGACGTCCCCATCACGTCTGCCTCTGTATATGAGAACCTGGCGTACTGGAAACGCGTATCGTTGATCATCAGCTGTGCGTCCGCTCTGTTAGGTCGGTGTGGTAGTGGAGGTTTATCCCTCAGCTGATCTGAAGATAAACTCATCCTCTCATCCTCTCATGATCTGTTTGCAGGCTGTTGTGGTTACTGTTGTTGCAAGAAGGAGGGTGAAGATGCCGATCAGCAGATGGAGATGGAGAATCAACAGATGAATCCATCAGATGATTGTGAACTTTAACCCCCTGAATCTGTTGTGGCTCCTATCTCTTTAAGAAGCACATCCTCTTTTGAAAATTTTTTGTTTCCTCTGATTGGTCCGTTTCAGGAAGACATCTTCTGTCTGCTCCTTCTATCATATTTACTTCAGATGTTTGATTGTTATTTGATGAAGGCTACTGTAAAAACATTTCAGCCACTCATACAGGGTCAAATAAGGTGCAGTTTGTAATGCAGTAAAATATTAACAGCAATAATTTGGTTTATTTAAAAATGTGGTTGTTCATTTTTATAGTCATATTCTGCAATCTAAAGTGTTTCTGCTGCAGTTCTGCAAAATAAACTAATTTCACCATCAAACTGGTCTTACTGATTTATCTCAAAAATGTATCTTCTGGTTCTGATTGGACCTTTTCTAACAGCAGTCAGCCCTGTTCCCTCCTGGAACAACAACCTCAACTGGGTCCAAAAGAACCTGTTCCAGAAATCACAGTTTCTACAATAAATTTGATTTCATGATAAAAAGTCTGAACTAAACAC
Source organism: Poecilia reticulata (assembly GCF_904066995.2). Classification (NCBI taxonomy): domain Eukaryota; kingdom Metazoa; phylum Chordata; class Actinopteri; order Cyprinodontiformes; family Poeciliidae; genus Poecilia; species Poecilia reticulata. Next base: position 14,534,114 of record NC_088831.1, on the reverse strand, counting down.
AGAGAAAACAAAAGAATCTGGATCAGCAAACATCTAAACCTGCTTCTTCAGAACCGCATCTTTAAAATCAACAAATTGAACAGAACCTCTTCACAAGTCAAGATCCAACATCTCAGCAAATGCAGCTTCAGAACCAAAGTTCTGGTTCTGTTTGCTCACCAGAACTGCATTATATACAGTTTTATTCTCCGCAGAATCAAAAGGAAATCAGACACCAACCTTTAAAGCAGAGATAATGGATCCCTCCAGAACCAGGACCAGAGTCCTCCTGGCCGCTGAAGAAGTAAAGAAGTTGTCCCTCCAGTCTCCCGTCAGAGACAAACAGCCTGTCCTCAGCTGGTTGTCGCTCCGGGACGCTGCTGGATGTCTCCATCTAGTGGACAGAAGCTGCACCGTCTCAAAACAAGATTTAAAAACACAAAAATGTTCTCAAACAGAATTAACAAACAGTAAGGTGATGCATTTATGGATTAACTGGTTAATAACCAGATGCTAAAAGTGACTGATAAGAGAAAGTTTTTTTTTTTTTACAGAATGTGAATCAGGAGAAGCTAAAACTGATGATTTCTGGTAGTACAGATTTACAGACAAAGAATGTTTTTTTTGATTTTGGGCTTCATTTCTGATCTGAGTGACCAGTTCAACAGTCTGTATACTAAAGTTAATGATTAATCTGATTAATTGTTCTCTATAAAGTTAAATGTTTGATTACAAACTGAATCCTCAGAGATCTTCAGCCTCCTGCAGTTCTTCATTCTGTCTCATGCAGGCGCTGTGGATCAGTCGCTTTGAGTTTCTCTCATCTTCATTCTGGGATTTTACCCATCAGGTTGGATGGTTTCTGCTGGTGAACTAATAACTTTAAATCTGACTCAACTGAGCTGAGTTTTGAGCTTTGACTAGGACACCACTGTAGTGATGCTTTAGCCGTTTGTTTTGGGTCTCTGCGTTTCCATCTCAGTACTCTCAGTGAATGAAAACTTCAGTTTTGGTCTCATTTGACCACAGCACCTTCCTCTTTACATTCACAGAGTCATCCTCATCAACACAATACTTCCTGTTTGGAATAAAAGGTGTCTATATACTGACAGGTCAGGTGACTCTGATTAGACGCTCACAGGAAGTGTAGCTGAGTCTCTCTGCTGCCTCACAGCAACAGCTGGGTCTGATGAATCTGCTGGGGACGGTTCTGCTGCTGGTTTTGGTTGGTTCAGAGGCAAAGAATCTGGTGAATGTTCCTGTAGAACCGGGTCAGGATGTGACTTTAACCTGCTCCCTTAACCACACTGAGGTCTTCTGGTTCATGGAGGACCAGAACCAGACCCGAGTAAGAATCGGACCGTTCTCCTCTCCAGCAGTGTCCGGCTACGACCATCAGACCAAATATCTGACGGATGAGACCCGGCTGGTGATTAAAAACGTCTCTGCTGAGGACAGCAGGCTGGTCTCCTGCGGGACAAAGGAGGATGATGAGGTGGAAACCTTCAGGCTTCTTCTACCAGGTACGATCTTCCTGTTCTACCTCCCACACCAGCAGGAACACATTCTAGTTTTGTTACATTTTACTGAGACCCCTTGGTCTGAGGTAGATCCTCGTGGTGGGGGTTGTCATGGAGACACAATATAGGAAATAGGAAGTGACTCCTGAAGGTCATTGAAGTACAGATGTAAGCTTCTGGTTGGTGAATCAAACCATCTGATCATATTGAGATGTGTTGGGAAAAAATATGGAACAAAAGCTCATAGATAGTCGGTACGATGGGCGACAAAGGACTCAAGAGTCTGGAGGCGACGCCCTCTTGAGGTCAACTGGTCCACAGCAGGATCTGAGCTGGAGTCAGACAGAGAACCTCCTCAGTTCTCAGCTTCATTGAGATTAAAGCTGACTTGTTTCTGGGTTAGAGTAGAAACATCTGTAACCAGGCTGTTCTCCACATCCTGTCTGTTCCTCTGCTTGGTTTTGCTACAGGTCAAAGATGAAAAGGTCACCCACACATTTACACTTCAGACAAAATTAATATATGCTGAATTAAGATACACATACTATTTTTTACGTGACACTATTTGTTTCTCACTGACTGAAGTTAAATGAAACCGAACTTGTCTTGTTTTAGGTCAGCTAGAATCGCAAAAAGTAAATGCCAGAAAACTTAGCAAGAACTTTTAAAAAAAATTTTGTAACCATCTTCGAATTAAGAAGTTTACAAGTTTACATCAGGATCAAGGATAACTGTCTTTAAGATGCGTGATTTGGGTCAAAGCTGTTGGGTTTCCTCCAATAAGTTTCTCCCAATAGTTTGCTTTAGTTGGTCCATTCCTCCTGACAGAACTGGAGGAACCACATCCATTTTCTCACTATATTTTTGGCAGTTAATTATTTTTAAGAAATAATTTTGTTGTTTCTAATTAAGCTAAAACAAGAAAGGTTTGGTCTTATTTATCTTCAGACAGTGAGACAGTGAGAAAAAATGTGTGTGTCTTTTTATTCAGTGTGTGAATGATGTCACTTCCTGTTTGGTATTTTTGTGTCAGTAGAGACTAAAAGGTTTAATAAAATATTTTTACAGTACACTATTGAAGGGAAAATAAACTTTCTGGTGTGCACCAGATAACTCAGGTTTCAGGTTTGGGCTGCCTTCAATGTCCCTTTAGAGGCTCCGTAATTTTGTGACATTTGGTTTTAACAGATTGCAGAAAATAATCTGTAATCTGTGTGACTGTCTCCAGCTGGAACTGCTCTTCATCTCAGACTTTAAACCCTCTTCCTGATGTCTTCAGACTTTATATTACATAATAAGGTAATGATCAGCAGTGACTGTTTGTGTTGTCTATTTCCAGATGTCCCCGACCCACTGTCCACCTGTCCTCCTGTCCTGATGAAAGTCTACAACTATGAAATGGATTGGCCAACTTTCATCAAGATCTTACTTGGTATCCTTGGTATCCCGGCTGCTATAGCAGGTCAGTGGCGTTGACGTTTCTGTCAGCTGGTCTGAAGATAAACTCTCTCACTCTCTCATGTTCTGTTGGCAGCTTGTTATCGATGTTGTAAGAAGAAGAAGGACGAGGATGAAGCTGCCAACCAGCAGACAGCGATGGAGAATGGACGGATGAATCCACCAGATGATGGTGAACTTTAACTCCCTGAATCTGGCTTCTGTCTCTTTAAGAAACCCCCCAATCCCCTTCTGAAAGTGCTGGGATTTCAAAATAAAAGCTGGGTTTTGCAGAGTGAATTGTTGCTAAACTAATGCTGTGATCTGGTTATTTGGAACACAACCAATTTGTCAATTAGTCTAAACTAATATTAACTCATTTGGAGCTAATTTGACCTTAATAACAAAACTCCTCAATACAATCCCTGGTGTTCAGATTGACACTGAACTGTGATATAACTACAGATGATCCTATGAATTACTTCATGTTTTATTTTTACATATTTCTGCTGCTGTGTGCAAACTAAGATAAATTAGTTGATTTAATTTCCAATTTAATCTTAAATAAATAAACTGAATTGAGACATAAATAGCTGCGTTTCCAATACAAATGTGCTAAAAATGTTTTGTTCTAATCTCTTATAATTTTTACTGTTTTTATCTTTATTTCATCAATCTTTAATCTTTTCTCAGATGAGTGTTTCTACCTTAGTGAGTTTGTTGATTAAAGTATTTAACTGTAGTGTTTAATTATTATTGTTAATAAACTCTTGCGACAGAAATGTTTGTGTTTATTCCAAACATGTGAAGTAGCTTTCTGTTCAGAAACAACAGAGCTGGTCTTTTTCCTCCATCAGTTAATATGAACATAAAACCTTAATCAGGTTGATATTTATAGACAACAGACGGAACCATTTGGCATTTTCCTGATAAACAGGTGGGTAATTTTGGTAACTTTGATCTAAATTACTGGTTTTGTTAATAATTGTCCTCAGCAATCATTCATTTCAGGAGGGAATTTATTATGTGTGGCATGATCTTCTATGTTCCGCTCTACTTGAAACCCGTTAGTAATAATAATAACAGGATTGTCTGTTTGTAGACAGATGTTACATAAAGCTTGATTCAAACGGCTGAGTGGGTGTTTGTTTTACTTTCACTTTTACTGTGACGTGGATCTTCCTACTGAAGATCCATCAGGGAACAGAATCAACTTTAAGGAAAATCAGCGGCAACTCGGTGAGTTCCTTCAGACCCGTCCAGAACAAGAACCGTCCAGAACCCTGCGGCTCTGTTCGAGGCTCCTCGCTCCGCCCAGACCGCCCGGAGGGCCGCGTTGTCCGTCTGTCTGTTCATCTGATGTCTCCATGTCCAGCTGGAGGACACATCAGAGGACAGACTGCGTCTGCGTCACTTCCTACCGATTTATCCAAGTTACGTCTTTACAACATCAGCAGATCTAAGACGACGTCAAACTACCAGCTTTGGCTCTATCTAGTGGACAAGTTGTAGAATTATAACAATCTGATATAAACAGGAAACGGCTGATGTTTCCATAGCAACCATGTGAAGCGCGATCAGAGTTGACGTTGAGGTGAATGATGAGTGTTTCCTCCTCAGATGAAGGAGGACGGTGTGTGAGCAGAGCAGCATGGAGGACGGAGAGGACGCAGTCCGTCCCTCTGGACCGTCTCAGTGTGGACATGAGGACCAGAGGTGAGTGTCCATCTGTCCCTCCAGACTTATGTGCAGTCTCATTTCCATTCTGTCCTGTTCAAACTCTGAGCTAACTGTAGAAATCTGCTGCTTTCAAGGGTAAAGTCAAAAAGTCTCTCAGTCATAAAACATTTCAGTATTCATCCACCTGAGCTCCAACGGTTACCTTTAGCTCCTTTCTCGGATAAAAACTACAACTCCCAGCATGCATGTGGCTGTACAAGGCCACATAACTTCATGTTTCACCATCGTGCCTCGTAGCTGCTTAAAAATCAATCAATACATTGTGGATAAAGCATGAAAGGTCACAGCACCTTTCCCAACACGTAACCTTTCCTGAAAGGCTTGGCAGCGTTTCAGATATTTAAAATAAAAATCAAACCTATAATTATTGATAAACTGATATGACAGCTTACATCATGACACATTTATCAGCCCCTATCTGAAGTGGTCTCCTGCTGTCCTCTCTCTCTGTCTGACAGGTACAGGTGCCTGGATGGGCCAACTTCCTTCTGCTCATCTCAGAAGAGTGCTGCGTCCATGGAGCCGCCGCTGCAGTTCACTGGAAAAGAGTAATTTTATTTTATGACTAATTTCAAGAGGAACAAACTAACATCTTCCATGTGTGTGTAACCAGATTCATTTGTTGCCAAAGAGCAACAAATGAAGCGCTGTGTTGTGTAAAATGAGACAGGATGACTGATGGCCTGATGGCCACCCAGCAAACATCAGTTCACCTGGTTATGTCAAAGGAATCATAAAAATAACTGGGCTACGTTTGTGCAGCAAAACATTTTATTTTGCTGCTTTTGGTTTGAAGATATTAATGAAAGTTTAAAGGTCAAAAGTTCAACCATTGGCCCCTCCTCCCTCCACTACCCAAATCTAACAAAATTAGTGTCAAACATTTGTGCTACTTTTATGCAGCTCTGATTTTCGTTTGGGATTTTCAAAGCCAAACTCGCTGGAAGAATCGATAGAACCTGATTTTATCCAGGTGGATCAGATGACAAAGCTAATTGGGTTCTGTTTTTAATTTTCTCTCCCTGTAACATCCTGATGGAGACATCATGGTGAAAGTTTCTAATGCTACCCGTTTCTTACTCTCTAGTCGAATCTTTCCCACGCATAACTGCTTATCCATTGCTGCGTCCATGGAGCCACCACTCCAGTTTGCTCCCAACAGGTAATTAGCATCTGAATACAATATAAATGTTAAATGTACAGATAAGGGTATTTACTATCTGGTTCCTCCACAGAGTGGACCTTCAGAGCTCAGAGATTCCCACTGGTCCGTCTGTCCAGCAGCACCAAACAGAGCTGGACTCCATATTTATGGTCAGTACATCGGTTCTGTTCAGTCTTTGTTGATCAGAGGACTGTCAGTCTGTCCAACATGGACCTGATGTTTAGATCTAGTCTGATGTGTCCCTCATTTCTCATTCTGTTCCAGCTGCTGGAGGAAAACATTGTCACATTTGTGAAGAACGAACTGAAGAAGATCCAAAAGGTTCTGAGTCCAGATGACCCAGGATGCTCAGAGGGTCAGAGTGAGGATGAGGAGGCGATGGGGGGTGAGGATGAAGAGCAGAGAAGGAGCAGCAGAGAGGCAGTGATGAAGATCACCCTGAACTTCCTGAGGATGATGAAGCAGGAGGAGCTGGCTGAACGTCTGCAGAGCAGTAAGAGGATTTCTATAAAACATTTCCTGCTTGGTTTACCGACTGTCTATGTTATCAGGTACACTTAGGTAATTTGGTAAAACAGACTGCGAATCAGCCAATCACATGGCAGTAACTCTATCCAGAAGTGGTGAGGAGGATCTGTTGAAGGTAAATGAGTATCAGAAAGAGGAAGAATTAGGATGTTGGGGCCAGATGGGCTCACCTGGTGTCTCAGAACCTGAAATTTCCTGGATGTTTCACTCATAATCAGTGTTTGTTGTGGTGTCAGGCATCTAGTGCCCTATTGGTAGAAACGGTTCTATCCTTGATGTTCTCGATTTCACCATTAAGTGGTGGAGGATGAACATTCTAGATAGCCCAGTGTCTGCTGTTCCTTCGTCTAAATCTGTTCTCTGTTTCTGCAAACATCAGGTGCTTCCTGATGTAAGTTTAGAGCAGAGCTTCTCAAGTCCAGTCCTCATGCTTTGTGTAGCCTGGTTGATTTGATCCAAACCAGTTGATAGAAGCATGCTCAATTAGCATTTTTATTTTTTTGCAACATTTTATTAGCTAGCTGAAACATCACATGACAATTGGATGGAAACATGGAAACATGGTGTAACTAAGGAAGTAGACAAATAATTACATGAATTTCCATTATTCTGGAGAAGTACAGGTTCGCCTGATTTGGTTGTTTTTGTGTTTTATTTAGAACTGGTTCCTTCACCTTGTCAACATAAACTTAAATCCTCCCTAAAGAAGAAGTTCCAGTGTGTGTTTGAGGGAATCGCTAAAGCAGGAAACCCAGCTGTCCTGAACCAGATCTACACAGAGCTCCACATCACAGAGGGAGGAACTGGAGAGGTCAATGATGAACATGAGGTCAGACAGATTGAAACAGCATCCAGGAAACCACACAGACTAGAAACAACAATCAGACGAGAAGACATCTTTAAAGTCCTACCTGGAAGAGATCAACCAATCAGAACAGTGATGACAAAGGGAGTGGCTGGCATTGGGAAAACAGTCTTAACACAGAAGTTCACTCTGGACTGGGCTGAAGACAAAACCAACCAGAACATCCACTTCATATTTCCATTCACCTTCAGAGAGCTGAATGTACTGAAAGAGAAAAAGTTTAGCCTTGTGGAACTGATTCATCACTTCTTTACTGAAACCAAAGGAATCAGTAACTTTGAACAGTTCCAGGTTCTGTTCATCTTTGATGGTCTGGATGAGAGTCGACTTCCTCTGGACTACAACAACAAGGAGATCCTGACTGATGCTACAGAGTCCAGCTCAGTGGATGTTCTGCTGACAAACCTCATCAGGGGGAAACTGCTTCCCTCTGCTCTCCTCTGGATAACCACACGACCTGCAGCAGCCAATCAGATCCCTGCTGAGTGTGTTGGCATGGAAACAGAGGTCAGAGGGTTCAATGACCCCCAGAAGAAGGAGTACTTCAGGAAGAGATTCAGAGATCAGGAACAGGCCAGAATGATCATCTCCCACATTAAGACATCACGAAGTCTCCACATCATGTGTCACATCCCAGTCTTCTGCTGGATCACTGCTACAGTCCTAGAGGATGTGATGGAGACCAGAGAGGCAGGAGAGCTGCCCAGCACCCTGACTGAGATGTACATCCACTTCCTGGTGGTTCAGACCAAAGTGAAGAAGGTCAAGTATGATGGAGGATCTGAAACAGATCCACACTGGAGTCCAGAGAGCAGGAAGATGATTGAGTCTCTGGGAAAACTGGCTTTTGATCAGCTGCAGAAAGGAAACCTGATCTTCTATGAATCAGACCTGACAGAGTGTGGCATCGATATCAGAGCAGCATCAGTGTACTCAGGAGTGTTCACACAGATCTTTAGAGAGGAGAGAGGGCTGTACCAGGACAAGGTGTTCTGCTTCGTCCATCTGAGTGTTCAGGAGTTTCTGGCTGCTCTTTATGTTCATCTGACCTTCATTAACTCTGGAGTGAATCTCTTAGACATAGAAGAAATAAACTCTAAGCAGTCAAGAACAGAATCAAATGAATTCAAATCCTTCTATCAGAGAGCAGTAGATGAGTGTTTAACAAGTCCAAATGGACACCTGGACCTGGTCCTCCGCTTCCTAATGGGTCTTTCACTGCAGACTAATCAGAGACTCCTACAAGGTCTTCTGACACAGACAGGAAGTAGTTCAGAGACCAATGAGGAAACTGTTCAGTATATCAAGGAGAAAATCAATGACAATCAGTCCGTAGAGAAAAGCATCAACTTGTTCCACTGTCTGAATGAACTGAAAGATTGTTCTCTGGTGGAGGATATCCAACGGTCTATGAGTTCAGGACGTCTCTCCCCTGATAAACTGTCTCCTGCTCAGTGGTCAGCTCTGGTCTTCATCTTACTGTCATCAGAAAAAGATCTGGATGAGTTTGATCTGAAAAAGTATTCCCCTTCAGAAGAGGCTCTTCTCAGACTGTTGCCAGTGGTCAAAGCTGCTAAGAAAGTTATGTGAGTACAAACAGACCCTGATACATCTGGTTTATCATGCTCAGCTTGTTTTTATTGTGAAATATTATTGTGCGATTTCAGTTATTAGATTCTTTATACTATAGTTTTGAAGTCCGAATTTAAACTTGGCAAATAAAATGATGTCAATATTTGTTTGTGTCCTCAGACTAAGTAGCTGTAACCTCTCAGATAGAAGCTGTGAAGCTCTGTCCTTAATTCTTGGCTCCCAAACCTCTAATCTGAGAGAGCTGGACCTGAGCACCAACAACCTGAGGGATGCAGGAGTGACGCTGCTGTGTGCTGGACTGGGGAGTCCATTCTGTGAACTGGAAACGCTAAGGTAAGAGTGACAGTTCTGGTTTACATTAAATTATCTTTTCCAAGTTACTAACTAAAACACAAATATAAATAGACAGGAACAAATCAGATTAACTAAAACTGAAGAATGGGATCACGCCGTTATGTGTCACACCTCAGTTATCAGAGCATTAGTTTTTAAATCTTTATAAGCCAGGACATATCCACAAAAAGTAAAGACAGGAAATATTCAAAGAAAAAAACACTGAGAAAACCAGTTGAGGTTTTGAAGAGGTCGTGTCCCATGTGCCGTTCTTTCCTCCAGTCTCTCCGGCTGTCTGATCACAGAGGAAGGTTGTGCTTCTCTGGCCTCAGCCCTGAACTCCAGCGCCTTCCATCTTAAAGAGCTGGACCTGAGCTACAACCATCTGGGCGAGGCGGGAATGAAGATGCTCTCTTTTGGACGGGGCTGTCCAAAAGGGGGACTGGAAACTCTGAGGTATGAAGGGGCCACGCAAATCTGAGGAGATCTGATATGTCTCCCCTTATGGTGGTTTATGTTTTACATGAATGTTATCAACTAAAGGTGTGGGAACATGTTGTTCAGTTAGTATTGTCTATAAAACACCAGATGTGTTTTATAGAAAACACAGCCACTTTCCAGAGAAGTGGCACAACAGACCTAATTTTGGCACTGATAGCATGCCATACAGGCACCCCAGCTGCTTCCCATGATGAAGGCAACAACAGATGATAAACTTTGTAATCGGAATCTGAGTGATGGAAATTCAGTTTTTTTTAATTTTCATATAGAATTTATTTTACTGACTAATCTAAGCGGGTGTGATCCTGACTTCTAGAAAACGTCTGTGTCTCATAGCTCTACAGCAACCATAATATCAAAACTTTCTATTTAAATTTCTATTTAAATATCATTAGTAAGTTCTCCACTGAACATAGTACAGTTAGATTCCTATTGCTTGAATGAATAAAGATAAAATAACATAAGACCAATGAGATCAGTCTGTGGTGGGATGAGAACAACAGGAAGAGCTGCTTCACGGTGGACTGTCCCTGTCTCAGAGTAGGACAATGTGTGTCTCAGAGACACGTAATGTCCATGTTTATCTGCTGATGGAGACTGATGGTCTGACCTCCTCCTCCTCCTTTCAGGCTGGAGCCTGCTGGACTCCGATGGTTGAGACCAGGTCTGCAGAAGTGTAAGTGCTCATATTCAACCATCTTCAAACATCACTCATTCAGGAGTCATCAAAGTACCAATAAATTATCAATATCTACATTGTGTTTGTTCTCTCCATCAGATTCCTGTCAACTCACTATCGACACAAACACAGTGAGCAGAGAGCTCAAACTGTCTGAGGACAACAGGAAGGTGACCCGTCTTGAGGAGCTTCAGTCATACCCTGACCATCCAGACAGATTTGATAACTGCCCTCAGCTGCTGTGCAGAACTGGTCTGACTGGTCGCTGTTACTGGGAGGTGGAGTGGAAGGGGGAGGTTCGTATCTCAGTGACTTACAGAAGAATCCAAAGGAAAGGTAATGTTGACGACATTGTGTTTGGAAGGAACGATCAGTCCTGGAGTTTGGACTGCGCCGACATCGGCCGTTACTCCGTCTGGCACAGTAAGACAGGAACATCCATCTCCTCCTCTTCCTCCTCCTGCTCCTCCTCTCCCATCACTCACAGAGTAGCGGTGTATGTGGACTGTCCTGCTGGCACTCTGTCCTTCTACAGAGTCTCCTCTGACTCCCTGATTCACCTCCACACCATCAACACCACCTTCACTCAGACTCTTTACCCTGGATTTTCATCAGGTCGTTTGGCTCCTCAGTGAGTCTTCCTGAGGACTCTAGTCTCTACTAGCTCCTCCTGTACTCTCTCTGTAGCATCCTCCATTTGCCTTACTGTCATTTATTTTGCTATATTATAAATTATTACAACTGGTACCTCATGTTATGTCAGTTTGTGAACAATTTCCAGTTTACTGTGATGGACCATTCCATGTCCTTTCGGCTTGTAAGGATTGACTGAGGATGTTTTGATTCGATGTGGACGTTTTGTGAATAACTGCGCAGGTTGTACTTGCTGTATTAATCGTTCTGAACATCTTGCATTGTTACATATGTATTTGCTGCTGTTTGGTATTGGTCAGTGTTACTGTTTTAGATCAGAGCTTACAACTACTGTAGTGTTGAGTAGCTAATCCAAGTAGATTTACTAGTCAGTGGTTTTCTAAAGCTCAGCTGTTAATGATCCTGTGAGTTTTTTCAACAGTGCAGGAAAAGTTTATTTCTTTTCCAGCTTGATTTAATTATAATGATCCAAAGGGAAACTCTTAGCTTTAAGTCCAGGCCCTGATGCAGAACCATGTACCAAAGTTAGAACCAATTCTGTTTGCTGGATGCTGCAGCAAGTATGAAGTCAATCCACACTCCTGAGGAGTTGAGGAGACATGAAATCACTTCATGTCTCCTGTGGATTTCAGGTGAGGTATTGCTCTCCTTCCACATCGACTTCTGCTGCACTGGAGCTACTTCTCTTCTGATCCACTGCTGCATCCAGCAGAGACCACAGCTCACCTGTAAGTATTTTAAAAAGTCATTACACATAAATATATACGATACAAGCAGATGAAATGCAGCAGTACTGTCTAAAGTTAATTAGGAAATAAATAAAAACTCTCAAGAGTCTTCTCCTGCATCTTATGAATCAGGTAGCTTAAGAACATTGAACTGCTTTTAAACAAGAGCCAAGAGTTTTGAACTGAGGGTCCAGAAATGTGGCTACTGTCATGTTACTTCATGTCACTGTTAAGAAGCAGTAAGTTTTTCTTAAACATTTTGAATTTTAGTGTCTCAATGAGTCTTAGTGAAATGTTTGCTACCTTGTGGATGTGTCCTCAAGGTACAAAACCCAGCTCTTTTGTAGAAATAGTTGGACTGCCGGATGTAAGGGCTGCCATTTTGAAAGCTGCTTTGGTGCAAGTGATTCAATAAATAAGCTTTGATAGCCGAACAGCCAAAGTTTGACTGAATTCTTCTTTCCACACCTCTCAGTGTAACAACAGTCACATTCTTTAATGAGTCATCAGACATTATTGTCTGATAATTAAATTATCAGACACAAAGCTCCGTTATTCCAACTGTGACTTTATTTTGTTTTCTCAGTTTTTCTCTCCAGAGAAGTTCCACCTGGCAGAAAACCACAACGACACAAAACAAGAGATGGTCGCCGTTTTCTCGTAAGGATGCTGCAGGTCAATAACTCGATGCAACCTGCTGGGTTTCCTTAGATAGAAACGGTAACTACACCAAATCATATTTTCAAATGAATATTTATTGATGTTTTCATTGAACAAACAGTGGATAAAATAGTAAAACTAACAATCCCAATAACACAGGTTTTTGGGGGGATGGAGAGGGTTTAAACATCATTAGAGAAAAACATTGTAATTCCTATACTAAGAGATTTACTACTATATATAATAATACAATATATATTCAGCCCTAAGTCTTGTGTATATCTTTGAGAATTTTTTTTTAAAATAATCTTCACAACTAAAATTAATTTTAGCATTTCTGCTTAAAAACAACATTCAAAACTTTCAGTCTTTCAGTTCCTCTTGAGTGGATTCCACAGCCATCACATCACATCACATCACATCCTAAAGGTTTTCACCTTTGTTCATTCTTAGTAGATTGTTAAAATATGAGTCTAAGGTAGCTCTTTCCCCACAAACAGATAAGGTTGGTCTTCCATGTGGATCTTCATGTGTCTCTTTAAACTAGACTTCAAGGCGAGTCTTTTTCCACAAATATCACAACTAAAGGGTCGTTCACCTTTGTGGCTTTTCATGTGTCTCTTTAAACTAGACTTTACGTTAAATCTTTTTCCACATTCATCACAAGCAAAGGCTTTTTCATCCTTGTGGATTCTCATGTGTGCCTTTAAATTAGACTTTATGCTAAATTTTAAACCACATTCATCACAACCAAAGGGTTTCTGTCCTGTGTGGACACTCATGTGTACCTTTAAATTTGACTTTAAGTTGAACCGTTTTCCACATACATCACAACCAAAAGGTTTCTCTCCTCTGTGGATCCTCATGTGTCTCTTTAAACATAGCTGTAAGGAAAATCTTTTTCCACAGTCATCACAACTATAGGGTTTTTCTTGTGTATGGATTCTCATATGTGTTTTCAAATGTGACTTTATGCTAAATCTTTTCCCACAGACATCACAGCCAAATGGTTTTTCTCCTGTGTGAATTCTCATGTGTCTTTTTAAAGCTGACCTTTGGGAAAATCTTGTTTCACAATCATCACAACGAAACGGTTTTTCTCCTGTGTGAACTCTCATGTGTGTCTTTAAATGTGAGTTTAAGGTAAATCTTTTCCCACAAACATCACAACCAAAGGGTTTCTCTCCTGTGTGGCCTCTCATGTGTCTGTTCAAAGATGCACTTAGGGAAAATCTTTTTCCACAATCCTCACAACAAAAAGGTTTCTCTCCTGTGTGAACTCGTGTGTGTTTCTTTAAATCTGAACTTGAATTAAATGTTTTCCCACAGAAATCACAGGATAATGATTTCTCTCCTGTGTGGATTTTTGTGTGATTGTATAAAGATGACTTTAAGGAAAATCTTTTCCCACAAGAATCACAACCAAATGGTTTTTCATCAAATTCAACTTTTGTGCTTTTGCTTAAATGTGATTTTTGATGAATGCCATCAGTTTCAGAGTCTGACAATGGTCTAAGCTGAGATTCATGATGGTTCCAATCATCATCATCGTCATCATCTTCATCCTCCTCATCTTCCTCTTCAGTCTCTGAATGGCTCAAAGTTCCTCCAGGTGTATCTATATCTGGGTTCCTGCTGGACTCTGCTGCTCCACAGATCTCCACTTCAATTTCTGCTTTTATCTGGTCGCCTGAGCTGCTGGTTGGAAGATCTCCATTTTCTGTTTGGTGCTGATGAAGCTGAGACAACACTGGTTTCTCTTCATCATCCTCACTATTTACATAAACAATATTTAATGGAAACCTCGAAATATCAGGTTCCTCCTTCACTCTGAGCAGCTCCTCTTCCTGACTGGAACAGATTTGACCATTTTCCTCCTGTATGTGGAGAGGATCCACATCAGGACTCTGTTCTTCTGGAGGCTCTTCTTTAACATCTGCAGAAAACAAAGAAATACATGACATGCATTATGAACAACTTTATTCTGACAAAGTTACAAAGATGCTAAATATGAAAATTTAATAACCGTCAACGGTTCAGCAGTTTATCTGCCTTATGTAATTAGATACACAGGATCATTGGAATAAAACAGACCATTTGAAGTTCAGACAGAAGGGAACAGATGCACCACACCGTTAGCTGCAGAGGAAACACACACACACACACCCTTACTGCTGAAGGGAGCTGCGGTAGATGGAAACCTGCCAACCATCCCCTGCTTCACTCTGAGCTGCTCTCCTTCCTCACTCACACAGAGTTCTTCCTCCTCCTCCTTTATCTGGAGGCGCAGTGCCTCCTGCTGGTCCATATCAGTACTCTGGTCTGCAGGAAAAAGATATTATGAGCAACTTTTACTTCATGGTTCTCAGGTGGTAAAGACTCAAATTAAAAAAGAAAAAGTAATTCCCTTCCCTTTCCAGTGAAACAGATGGTTTGGGAAGTAGACGATGCCAATTTGAATGTAGCACTTATTTAGCAACATTAGCCGTGTTACTATTAACGTCGTCTACTGCGCATTTTGAAGCATAACATTAGAAAACATTGATGGGAAACTGCTAAATTTGTAACAAACTAATGTAAACGTTTTTAAATTAGTTTGAGGTTGTTTTGGCTTTTCTGAAAACAGTTACCATGAGCTAAAGAGGAAATGGAGACAAGTTTACTGAATATGTTCTGGCATAGCAAATGTTCCCACCCATTGCCTTACCAGAGGCACATTCCTGCTCTGGAACTTTTTTTTTTATCTGTGTGATAAAATCATAAGTGCAGTGAACATTGTGGATGTATTAATATATAGTTTATAGCAGTTTAAGGCATATGCAATCTTTTTAAAATCCCAAATGATGCAACATTTAATCCCATGAAAATGAAAACCTCGGGCTTAGTGCGACTGTAGAGATGTTTGCTTCTCCTCCCAGCAGAGGGCGCCGATGCGACACAAACATGACAAGACAAGAGTTTTCAGAGCGCAGAATAATAATGTGGCTGTTTTTCATTAGTCTTGTCAAGATTCACTAATTTATACATTATTTCATTTTTGGGTTATTTTTCATCTCTTCTGACAAACAACCATAGCTTTATCTCAGGGAGCTCATCTGAAGGTACAGTCAACAGTAGATATTCTCACTGAAAGTACTTTAATCTGTCCTGACACATCCAGATTATCTAATGTAAGCATTGCTTTGATCATTTGATCATTTTTAGTTAATCTGATTGGAAAAAGCATTTCTTTTGCGTTTATATAGTGTATTTTACTTTTTAAAATACCGGAATTTGCTAATAACTTCATATTTTTATCTGATGACATTTAAAATATTTTTTACATTTTTTTCCTAAATTTTATTGAGCAAAAACACTCCTGAAGTATTGCTACTTTTATTTGCGTACAATGTTTTGATAATAAGACATCTTGAGATATTATTCTTACTCGTCAACATATTAATACAGATAAATGAAATCACTATTCCGGATAGTGTAGTTGTGTATAGACAAAATGCATTTTCCCATATCTAGCATGTAATTTCGCAATTTCAGACAAAACCGATTTTATGTTAAAAAGGCCTGCCATAATACATCTTCTGTACCGTAATACACCAACTATTAGCGCATCGGAATCTACCTGCAACGTCGCAGCAAGTATCTCGGCCTCAGCTCGCTTCACCGCAGTCAGATGAAGCTACTGTCGTTTTAAATCTCTAAATTATTAGTGAGCAGAAACTCCTGTTGATGTTCCTACATCCATCAGCTGGCTAAAAACGATCCTAAACCAGATCTATGAAGAAGGAAATGCACTAACCTGATGTGTGCAGCAGGACTCTGGTCTGGAAAACGTCCTCCATCTTGTGGCGTCTCTTCCTCCGCTGCTGGAGCTCCTGCTTCCCTCCAGCTGAGCCTCAAGCCGCAAACGTCCTCCCAGAGTTCTTCATCATCATCATCATCATCATCATCATCATCATGATTAGCCTCCGCTATTGCTCTCTTCGCTCCAGCGACGCTCCCGCTGCTGACGAAACCTGAACAATGGAGGAAGAATCCTGAAGGGAGCACGAGGGGGCGGGGCCAGCGGAACCGGAAGTCCGGAACAAAAATTATAGTTCCGTTTTTACTCGTGTTTACAAACATTCCGTTCCAAAAATGATATTTAATGAGACATTTGAACTTGTCTCATGTAGCTATTTTCAGGTTAAATAGCCACACGAGAAGTAAAATGAATGCCAATAACGATGAGAGAAATCATTTTATCTGCTTTAGTTTGTTGTAAATTTGGATTTTTACTGATAATATCAACATTTTTGTGGTTAAAAATTTAAGTTACCCATTGCCTGTTGAAATACACGTAAGACGTCTGGGGCGAGGCGGTGCAGTGCTGTGCCTCCTCTCTGTGGGCGCTGTGTCACAGGCAGTTAGTGCATGCTTATTGATATTCATTTAATATCACCAATATACTTGTTTAATTACACATGTTCTGCATTGGTTGTTTCACAGTCTGATATATTTAATATATATTTAATATATTAGTTCCACACACTAATATATTGAATTAATTTTAGTGACATATTTAGTCTTTCTGATAGGTTATAAATGTGTGTTGAAAATACCGAGTGAAACAGAAAGTCCCGCGTCTGACTGATAGGGGGCAGTGCTGAGCACCATAGCTATAACAGGTGTTCTTCTACTCTTTGAAAAGATTGAAAACAAATAGACAAAATACAGTTGGAAATGATCCATTGAAGGCCATTCTCATCTTCTGCTTCCAGATTTTTAAATATGAAACAAAAACGAGACAGAAACAATGATTTTGTTTTTAAACAGTCATAGATATTTATGGAGAAGGATAGTTTGGTGGACTTCATATGAAAATAAAGAATTTCAATCAGAGAGGGAGGTCAGCCACAGAAAACATTTACATTTTAAGAAATCAAATGTCTTTTTCTTTGTCATATCGCTGAACTGCATGGGATGATTAAAGCACAATTACATGTCTGAATGAGTTAAGGTCAAAACTAAAACATAAGCTTCTATAATGGATTGAAATGTTCAAATACAGTAATCAATTATTTCTGATTAATGACAAACATCAATAAAAATAAGTCATACACAGAGCTGTTGGTCACATCAAAATCCTCAGGAAATCTTATCAAATTGAACAAAAACTAAATTCTCAGTATCACCATTAGAGTTTTATTAGCTCATGCAGTAAAAAAAAAAAAATTAAAGCAAACAATATTTATTGATACTTTCATTCAACAAACAGTGAAGAAAATAGTAAAACTACCAATACAGACAGTTTTGGAAAATTTTAAACATTAACTGGGATTTACTATGACAACAATAAATTGTACTTCTTGTACTAAGAAATTGATCACCAAAAATATAGAATAAATTCCCAACCCCAATTTTCACATATTTCTTGAAATTTGACTTTGAGGAAAATATTTATCCACAATCAGAACTTAAAGTGAATTTTAGCATTTCTGTTAAAAAGCAACTTTCTATGACTTTCAGTTCCTCCTGTGTGGATTCCACAGCCATCACAACCTAAAGGTTTCCACCTTTGTGCATTCTCAGGAGTTTCTTAAAAATGACTTTAAAGTAGATTTTTCCCCACAAACAGATAAGGTTGGTCTTCCATGTGGATCTTCATGTGTCTCTTTAAACTAGACTTCAAGGCGAGTCTTTTTCCACAAATATCACAACTAAAAGGCCGTTCACCTTTGTGGCTTTTCATGTGTCTCTTTAAACTAGACTTTACGTTAAATCTTTTTCCACATTCATCACAAGCAAAGGCTTTTTCATCCTTGTGGATTCTCATGTGTTCCTTTAAATTAGAATTTGTGCTAAATTTTAAACCACATTCATCACAACCAAAGGGTTTCTGTCCTGTGTGTACTCTCATGTGTACGTTTAAATTAGACTTTAAGTTAAACCTTTTACCACAAACATCACAACCAAAGGGTTTCTCTCCTGTGTGGATCCTCATGTGTCTCTTTAAACATACCCCTAAGGAAAATGTTTCTCCACAATCATTACAGCTATAGAGTTTTTCTTGTGTGTGGATTCTCATGTGTTTTTCCAAATATGAGCTTACGGTAAATCTTTTTCCACAAACATTACAACCAAATGGCTTTTCTTCTGTGTGAACTCTCCTGTGTCTATTTAAAGATGCACTTAGGGAAAATCTTTTTCCACAATCCTCACAACAAAACGGTTTCTCTCCTGTGTGAACTCTCATGTGCTTCTTTAAATCTGAACTGGAGTTAAACGTTTTCCCACAAAAATCACAGGATTTCTCTCCTGTGTGGATTTTTACATGATTGTTTAAAGATGACTTTAAGGAAAATCTTTTCCCACAAAAATCACAATCAAAAGGTTCGTCACCAACGGGAATGTTTCCATCTTTGTCTAAATGTAATTTTTGATGACTGTCTTCAGTCGCAGAGTCTGACAATCGTCTATGCTGAGATTCATGATGGTTCCAATCATCATCATCATCATCATCGTCGTCATCATCTTCATCCTCCTCATCTTCCTCTTCAGTCTCTGAATGGCTCAAAGTTCCTCCAGGTGTATCTATATCTGGGTTCCTGCTGGACTCTGCTGCTCCACAGATCTCCACTTCAATTTCTGCTTTTATCTGGTCGCCTGAGCTGCTGGTTGGAAGATCTCCATTTTCTGTTTGGTGCTGATGAAGCTGAGACAACACTGGGGTCTCTTCATCATCCTCACTATTTACATAAACAATATTTAATGGTAGCCTTGAATAATCAGGCTCCTCTTTCACTCTGAGCAGCTCCTCTTCCTGACTGGAGCAGATTTTATTTTCCTCTTTTACGTCGAAAGGATCCACATCAGGACTCTGTTCTTCTGGAGGCTCTCCTTTAACATCTGCAGAAAACAAAGAAACACATGACATGCATTATGAACAACTTCAGAAAAAGTTTGTTTTTAACTGAATGAGGGAGAGAGGAGTAATTTGGATTTAATTGCTGTAATCAAAACATGAATACAAACAAAATACATTTAACAGATGAGAAATGCTTGAACATGTCTGCATGTGTGACTGATTAACTATTTCAAGCCAAATTAACATCTAACCATGTTATGCGAAGTGTCTTAGAGCTGATAACATTAAGAACAAGCACACACACACACACACGCACAGCCTTACTGCTGATCGGAGTTGCAGTAGATGGAAACCTGCCATCCGTCTCCTCCTTAACTCTGAGCTGCTCTCCTTCCTCACTCACACAGAGTTCCTCCTCTTCCTCCTTTATCTGGAGGAGCAGCGCCTCCTGCTGGTCCATATCAGCCTCTTTTTTAACATCTGCAGAACAAAAACATTACAGGCTTTATGAACAACTTTGACTTCATGGTCAGGGTGACACAAACATGACAGGATGAGTTTTCAGAATTCACAAATATATAAATTAATTATTTTAATAAATCTTATGTAATTTGATTTGAATAAGTATTATACTGTTTATATATATTTTTTTATTTTACTCTAATATATCAAAATTTGCAAAACTTTATATTTTTGTCTTATTAAATGCTTTAAAATATTTATCATTATTATTATTCTTCTTATTATTAACTTTTCCATGAGTAAAAACACTTGAACTGCTACTTTATAAACTTCATCCAAGGATAAAAATATCTTGACCTCTTATTTTAACTAGTCAGAATGTCAAAGCAGATATCTTAAATTATTCCAGATAGTCCGTGTGTAGCTCTGTCTGGTCAAATGTATTTTTAGATATCTAGATGTAATTACTGATAATCAGAGGAAACGGATTCTATGTTAAAATGGCTCCTCTACCGTAAATCACCAACTATTAGCGCATCGGAATCTACCTGCAACGTCGCAGCATGTATCGCGGCCTCGGCTCGCTTCAACGCAGTCAGATGAAGCTATTGCCGTTTTAAATCTCTAAATTATTAGTGAGCAGAAACTCCTGTTGATGTTCCTACATCCATCAGCTGGCTAAAAACGATCTATGAAGAAGGAAATGCACCAACCTGATGTGTGCAGCAGGACTCTGGTCTGGAAAACGTCCTCCATCTTGTGGTGTCTCTTCCTCCGCTGCTGGAGCTCCTCCTTCCGTCCAGCTGAGCCTCAAGCCGCAAACGTCCTCCCAGAGTTCTTCATCATCATCATCTGTTGCTACCGCTGCTCCTTCTCTCTTCCAGCTCCAGCGACGCTCCGCTGCTGACGAAACCTGAACAATGGAGGAAGAATCCTGAAGGGAGGACGAGGGGGCGGGGCCAGCGGAACCGGAAGTCCGGAACAAAAATTATAGTTCCGTTTTAACAAACATCCCGTTCAAAAATGAATATTTAGTGAAAATTAAAAAACTTTGGAGAAAAAAAGAAGGAATTTAATGTCATTTGTTCAACATAATAGATTGAGATTAATTCTCCTTGTAACTTCTGGTTATATTTATGGACATAAAATTTATTTAAAAAAACATTCACACATTTAGATTATTACTGGTATTGGCAGGAATTGAACTTCTACTATTTTGTTAGAGTTGCACTAACATGCCAACGACACCACCGGATCTTTAGCACCAAAGATTTCACTTTTCAATGTTTACTTTGAGAACAGTTGATAAAATAAGTTCACCTTCTAAATTCGGAGCAATTGAACCCACAATCTTCTTAGCTGATATTGACACAGTGACTCTTGAACTGGTTGTCATCCCACATTTATCTGTTTATATTCAATATTCATTTTAAAATTAAAGTTATGAGCTCACTGACTTCTTCTACATCAGCCACCACCTTTATGTTTGACTTCCTGATTCCCATGATGTGCCCCAAGGTTCTGTTCTTGGATAAGTTCATGGTGTTACTTTATTATACAATAATAAACTCTACCTTTATGCTGATTACATGGTTCTGTATTATTGTAGACTCCAATTAAATAAAATTAAAAAAAAAACTAAACTCCACATTTTTTATGGATTTAGAATTTATTCTGCAGATATTCTCAGGTTCTGCTCTCAGCTGCATCCAGGATGGAGGTCACGCTGTCCTTGGCTTCCTGCAGTAGCTCAGAAACTCTCCTCTGTGTCTGAAGGAGCGGCACAAACATCGTTTCAATGACCATGTTGGATGAAAGGTGAAAGGTCACCGTGTGACTTACAGCCAGTCTGAAGGCTTCGTCTGAGACGTCTTTCAGGTTGATCATGACGTTGTAGTATGCTCCAAAAACGGCAGTTTCCAGAGCTTTAGCTGCAACCTGGTGAACACGAACCAGATTCCAGTTCTGAGCAAAACTGATTCGGATCTAAAACCTTAAGAGAGAAGCTGCAGCTTTAACCTGAGCATCGGACTTGCAACCGATGTTTCCAAACAGAACCATCTGCTTCAGAGGCGGCCAGAGGACGCTGACCTTCTCAGCCAAAGCCAGCGGGACGCCGACCGCCCGCTTCAAGCCTTCCTGCATCGCCGCTTCTCTCCTGCAGGTGGAGACAAAACGCGCTCCAGAAAAACCAGACACACAGGCAGCAGCTAAAGACACGTTTCATCCAGACGGTCACCTGCTCTTCTCCTCGGCGGTGGACTTTGGCATTTTCAGCGCCACCTGAAACAGACATGATCGCTTTTTGAGGTAATGCACCACACAACCTGTAGGTGTCTCTGTTGGGTTGATTAATCCGGAGCATCAACAGGTGGCGCTGTCGGGTGGGAGCTGCTGGTACTCACCATGTAGCCGTTGAAGGCGGCGGAGTCGGTGTCCACCAACCCCAGCAGCTCGTTCATGGCCTGATGGAACGGAGGAATCAGCTTCCTCATTACTCCGTCCAGGTTCTCAAACTGCCTCTTTCCGTACGTCATCTGCCCCACCATGGCGCCCAGTGCTGCCCCCTACAGGACGCAGCGTAACACTTCCCCTTTAAAACACACAGACGGCTCCCTCTGCTGGACAATCTCTGAACACTCACCAGCGCGCCGACGGCGGCAGAAACAGACCCTCCTCCTGGAGCGGCTGTTCGCGCTCCAACGCTGCAAACAAACTGCTCCAGAGTCAGAGACACGAGCCCGCCCTCTTCCTGTGACCTCACCATGTACCTGTGCAGGTAAGACACGCCCACTTTAGCAGCGCTCGCTGCCTCTGCTGTGGTCAGGAGGGATGAACTCACTCAATGATCCTCTGCTTTGGGTTGAACGGACTCAGTGAATCCAGGCCCAGTTTACTGATCACCTGCAACCAACAAGATGAGGCGCTGATGAACGTCTATCTATGGCAAGCCGTTTTAACATAAAATCTGTTTTTCTTTAACTATATGTAATTACATTCTAGACAGATAGAAAATGCTTTTTGGCGAATCTAAACGATAATTTAAAATTCCTGCATTTACATTTTGACTGGCAAGAATAATAATTCAACATATATTCAATTATATATTGGTCAATCAAAATTTATTTTGGTTTTGTTGTTAAAAGTGTCACACATCCATAATTACCATAATATCTCTCAAACAGAACTATGACTTATGTGTCAAAAACACGCGTTTCCGAGTCATTATTTGGATTCAAGATATCTGCAATTTAATTTGCACTCTTCAAATCTATTTACATATTTTAAATAGTGACTAATCGGAACAAAAAGATATCTTGATTTTACTTTATGACAAGTTGAGATGTAATTGTAGAAATCTGAAATGTGTTCAGATGGTCAGTAAT
The DNA here is from genome assembly GCF_904066995.2 of Poecilia reticulata. Lineage (NCBI taxonomy): Eukaryota > Metazoa > Chordata > Actinopteri > Cyprinodontiformes > Poeciliidae > Poecilia > Poecilia reticulata. The sequence continues at coordinate 14,511,040 of NC_088831.1, read as the reverse complement.
TCAATGCAGAAATGTCAAATTGAAGCGTTAGTAAATCTGACCCCATTTCTACTTGCCAGAACATAATTAGACAAATCTTAATTTAATCTAATGTAAAATGTCTGGAATGTGATTGTCTGGAACTGATTTTATCTTAAATCAGCTTGCCATAGTTTCCAAAGCCTCGTCCACTGACCAGCCGGACTTTGTGCTCCTCTTCGATGATGAAGAGCTGCTCTGTTTTCATGTAGAAGTGGGCGGCGTCCAGCAGAGCCTTCAGAGGAATCAGACCAACGATCTGGGAGCCGACCACAGGAAGCTTCAGCTCCTGGACACCACAAACAGGAAGTCAGTCAGACAGGAAGTGATGGGCGCTCAGGTCTGTAGTGACCTCAGTTGTCCTGACCTCAGCGACCCCGCAGATCGCCTGGTACACGGCGTGGAGCGGCGTCAGCTCAAAGTCCAGGATGTTGGTGGACACCTGGGCCAGGTTGGCCTCCTCCAGGTACCAGCCCAGACCCTGAACCTTCTCCAGGAGACCTGGCTGCTCAGAGGCAAACAGGAAGTTACCACATCTAGATGTACACACATATATATACAAGGCAAAGGTCTGCAAAATAAAACCAGATCGGAAATATACAGAAGAGAATTAAAGCCACTGGAGAAAAGAAATAGTTCTGAGATTAAAATCCTCCATTCCTCCATTGCATTTCAAACAAGAAAAACAACACAGAACCCAAATATAACAGGAATGAGTACAGAGTGGGCTTTTATTCTGAAGTTCCACCTTCAGGAAGTTGTATTTTTTAACTGAAATAATAATAAATGTTGTTTTGGTGTCCCACCTGGTCCTTGCCTCGGCCCTGTTCGCGGATGTCCAGGGCGATCCGATGAGCCTGCTCTTTGGTGCCGATCAGGTTCACGTTGTACGCGATCAGGAACTTACGAGCTCCGGTTACCGTGGCGCCCCATGACGGTACAAAGAGGGCGGGGCCAAAGTCAGGGGCCCACTCTTCACTTTTCAGCTGCCGCAGAAGAAGAAAGCTGATGGATCTGAGAGTTTGGACAGGAGGAAGCGGTGGGTCATCTCACCTTGTCAGGTAAAGCTTCGTACTCTCCGGATCGGACCGACGGGAGATTCCTCCTGGATTCAGACCGAGCCGCTTCTCCGTAAAGATACACTGAGGAGGAGAGATTTGGAAATGTGGACATTTCTCTATCATAAGAAATATTACAGATTAAAAAGAAGTGAAAAACTTTTAGAAAAATGTTGGACATTTCTGAGCTCCAAGAGTCAAAAATTTGCAAGACAAAAACTCAAAGTTTGAGTTGAAGCTCAGAAATTTTCAAGGAAAATCTTGGAAAATTCTAAGATCCAAAAATCTAAATTTTTAAAATTTCCTGAAAAAAATTTAAAAGCTCCAAAAGTCAAACATTTGTTAAAAGCAAACTCAGACATTTTTAAATTAAATTCACATATTTTCTAGGAAAAAAACAAGGAATTTTTCAAAGCTCCTATATTTGAAATTTTTTGAATTTTAGAAATTTCTGAGTTTCACAAGATTAACATTTATGACTTTTCACGCTCAAAAATTTCATTTTTTTCTAAAAAATTTCATTTTTTTCTAAAAAATTTCATTTTTTTCTAAAAAATTTCTGACAGAAATCTCAAAATTCTGAGTTTTTTTTCCAGCAAATGTTTGACTTTTCCTCAGAAATGTCAGGGATTTTTCTAGAAAATTTTTGAGATTGACCAAAAAATTGCTTTTTTTTTCTCAGACGTTTATGTCATTTTCAGCTCTGACATTTCCTGTTTTTCTCTAGAAAATTTCTGAAAATCTCAAAATTTCTGATGCTTTTCTCACAAATTTGCAACTTTTCAAGTTCAGACATTTTCAAGTTTCCTAGAAAGTTTCTGAGAATAATCTAAAATTGTCCCAGTATTTTGGAGTAACTTTACTCCTTATTTTTCCTTCCAACACTCGGTGGGATATTCCTCTTCCTGTCCTGCTGCGCTGTGGCCTCGGCTTCCTGTGACTCACCAGGAACATGCAGCGTCTCCGCCAGCTGTCGTCCAAACTGGTTGGCGCAGCGGACGCAGTCGTCCATGCTGACATTCTGGACGGGGATGAAGGGACAGACGTCCAGCGCTCCGGTGCGAGGGTGTTCCCCTGCAGCAGAAGCAGAGCGTTCCCAGTTCGGTTCGGTTCTGGACAGCGGCTTTGGACTCACACTGACCTGAATGTTTGCTCATGTCGATGAGGCTGAAGGCCCGGCGGGCGGCGTTCAGCGCCCCCAGCACCACCGCCTCCGGGGGGCCCACGAAGGTGTAGACAGTCCGGTTGGTGGAGGCCCCCAGGTCGACGTCCAGCAGGCTGCAGCCGGCGGTCTCAGAGATGGCGGCGGCGATGGCATCGATCACCTGAGCAGAGGAAGAGGAGCAGCTGCAGCTGAACCCAAACGGACCTCAGTCTGTTCACACAGGAACGGCTCACGGTCGTTACGACTGGAGGATTATAATTCTGTTTATGTTAAAGTCCAAATAAATAACAACATTCTCAGCTGTGTCAGTTATTTTGTTGGCGTATATAATAATCACATTTAAAGATTTAAAGAAAAAATCATTATCATGGACAGTTTCTATCTGATCTGTAAAGTTGAACTTTATCCAGACTGACAACAGATCCAGTCGTTACAGCAGAACCTGCAACGTGCAGATGGAGTCCTACCTTCTGGTCTCGGCCCTCAGAGAAGTTGGGAACGCACTCCACCAGCTGAGCCATGGCGTCTGCAGAGCCTGACCCCAGTCTGACCAGTACACCCACAGCTCAAACATTAACTGGGACCGAACCACTGGAGTCGCTCAGTCTGAAGGTTTGCTGCCCCCTGCAGACTGGTTAGCTTCTGTCCTGCAGGGGGCGCCAGAGAAATGGAGAAGCAGCATCCGTCAGGTCTGCATAATTTAAATGTTTGTGATCCAGACAGAAAGGGTCAGAGTTCACCAGTTCGACTTGTTTCTGTTTGACTGAACCTGCAGCCGCCAGAGTTCTGGACCTGCTCCAACCAGAACCGTTACATCAGAACCAGACGTAGGAGCATCTGCTGCTGACACGAGCCTCCCAGCAGAACTGGGTCAGAACTTATCTCACTGACTGGGTTCAAGTTCAAACTAGATTGGTGTCAAGCGTTTGTGCAGCACAAATTTGTGTTTCAAATATATTAATAAATGTTCCCAGAGGTCATGAAAGGTCAACCAGCTCCACCACTTTTATGAAATCAAACTAAATGTGTGTGCATCAACTTGGTTATGTTTGTGCTGCTTTTGTTTTGAAGTTATTCATGTAAGTTTAGGTCAAAATGTCGCCCGTCCCTCCAACCCAAATCTAACAAAATCGGTGTAAAACATTTTTGCAGCAAATATTTTTCTTTGTGCTTCTATCACTTTAAAAATATTAATGTTACCAGAGGTCATAAAAGGTCAACCTGCCCCTCCCCCCACACCTTCTTCAAATAAAACTAATCAACTCTGGAATATTTGTGCAGCAAAATTTTTGGTTTGTGCCACAGCACAAACATTTGACACAAACACTAATGGGTGATGTGGGGGGGCTGGTTGACCTTTAAACTTTAGTTAATATCTTCAAAACAAAACCAGTACAAATAAAATTTTAACAGCACAAATGCAGGAAAGTTCAAGGACACACATTTTGTTTGATTTTGTAAATGTCAAGGGGGGTGAGGGGGGGGACTAGTTGACCTCTGACGACCTCTGGACAATTTATTTTGAATATTGTAAAATGACAGCAGCACAAATGTGGTACAGACATTTGACACCAGTGTTTAATTTGGGTAAGGTGATGCGGGTGGTTGACCTTTAAACTTTGACTAATATCTTCAAAACAAAAGCAGCACAAACAAAAATCTTAACACTGCAAACGCAGCAGAGTTGATGGTGAACAACTTTGATTTCATAAAAGAGGAGGGCCTGGCTGACCTTTCATGACCTCTGGAAACATTTATTAATATCTTTAAAATCATAGCAGCACAAATGAAACTTTCTGCAGCACAAACGTAGTACAGCTTGTGTTTATGAGGTCATAGTTTCAGCACATTGTCCACATTGATGGACACGCTTCGACGGAGACCTACTGCCTCAGGTCAAGGATCTCCAGAGGAACCTAAACGCCTCCTGATCCGACCTGCAGCTTTTTCATGCATGTTGGAATATTTTCAGCATTTCGTGACAAACATTTCCTCTTTAGGTGATCGATCAGAGCTGTAAAGGTAAATGTATGTCCGACTTCGTCCTATAAATCCCGAGTCAGGCAGCAAAGTTATGGTCAGGTTATGGATGACTTGACCATAACTCCTAAATCACTGTAGGAGTTTTTCCCAACACTTCACATTCTTTATAGATGACGAATAAGGAAGCAGTTACAAAGACAACAGAAATCCACCTAATATAAAACGAAGCTGTGAAGAGGGAAAAATGATTAACTTAATAAAGACGCCTGGCAGCTTTGCAGCAGTTCTGGGCAACCTTTGATCAGCTGACCTGTCAATAAGCTGGGTATTTCCTCACCGACACTTCCTCCTGCTCTGCTCACTGATAGGGATTTTTTGGTATTATCATTTTGTTGTTACTTTAGTTTATATTCAGTCTAATGTTAGAGCAGTTTAAAATGTTCTCTTCTTTAGTGTGTGTATTAACTGACCTGGGGGTCACAGTTGCCTGTTCATCTTCAGGTGAAACAGTTTGACCGAGTTTTGAACCGGGCTCAGGCCGTAAATCAGATATCGCATCTGGAACTGGGTTGCTAGTTGTTTAGGTAAATTGTTTTACGACCTTTGCTTTGTTTAGGTAAATTGTTTTACGACCTTTGCTGTTTTTCCTCTGCTGTCTATCTCGCCTAGCCTCCCTCTTTGAAGTTTGAAAATAAAAGACAAGCTCTACCCAAAGATCTTCAGAACGCTCTGTGAACAGCTCTGAGAAGCAGTTGACAGAGTCTTCTCCTTTTGCTGCAGAAGCTTTGTCATAAAATATATACGTTGTCTGTGGTTCTTTTATGTAGGTTCTAGGAAAATACCTATCATTTTGGTGCCGAAACCCGGGACCTCTCATACCGACCGCTGTCAGGCAGAGGAAGACGCGCTGAATCCGTGCACGGCCAGAGTCAACTGGACCTGGAAAGAAAGACCCAGGAAGCAAAATTCTTCGCTGGGCCGGCGACACATGTCCGACTTTGTCTGCCAACGGCGGAGTGACGAGATCCAACCGGACAGTGCGAAAACTACAGAAACGTAAGTGAATTTTAAAATGTTTCAAACGAATGATACTAAATTAAAGTCGACATAAATAAAGGGTTGGAGTCCCAGTTGCAACTAAAATGCTAAGAATTGAGGTTTGGAATCCCAGTTGCAACTAAATGCTACTAAATTGAGGGTTGGAGTCCCAGTTGACATTGGCACTTGATTCAACTAAATGCTTTTGGGTTGAAGTCCCTGTTGACGTCGTTTCAACTAAACAAAGGAAAGGCTCTCAGAGCCTCCTGTTTTTGGGAGACCCCTTAAGGGTAAGTCCTCAGGCGGATAGGAAGCTTGTCATTGCTGAGTGGTTTTGAGTTTTTGATGGGTAAAAAATGACTGGTGCTGAGTTTTCTGAAAGTACAACTTACAAGGCAAAAACAGATAATGTTGCGCTAAATCGTAGAGTCATTACTGTGCTTATATTGCTGGTTTGCTACTGCTGCTTTGTGTGTGTGAGAGTGATTGGAGGTTTAAATACCGCTCTGTATTTTACCTCATATAAAACAGTGGAATTAAGCAGCAAACCTCTTGTGGATGCAATAGGCAAGATTCTCCCACTCGAAAGAGTCGAAGCGGGGAATACCACAACAAGGTATTTTAATTGCTGGCCCACTGAAAAGATCTCCAGTTCATAGGACTCCCTAGGAGTCAACGAACCTGGACCAAATTTAAATAAATTCAAATAAATAATATTTTCAAGCTGAAATTGCAAGTGTTTTTAATATGGGAATTAAACATTCTTGTAATTCCTCACTTATTGAGGGCCCCGATGGGGATGAAAAGTACATGCTGTCCAGGTTTCCTGGTAGCACTGTACACATGAAAAAATGGAGAAAGAAATACAAAATAGATGGAAAGCTAAAAATCGATCAATGGCAAACAATTGTGGGAATTTTGGAGAGTAGTGTAGAAAGAAAAATGGGAATAAAAAAATCTAAAAAGGAGAATGAGCTGAGGTGTGCTAAATTATGGTTAAATGAATCTAAAAACTTAATTATAGAGACGGAAGAAAATAAAGTAATTCCAAGCACACGGAATGCTGCAGCGGTGCAGGGAGAGCAAGCTCCTGCAGCCACCTCTCCCCTGGCTGCTTCAGCAGCTCCGTCTGCCCCAGTATCAGCCGCTGCTGTTCCAGCAACACGACTGTATCCCTCCCTAGAGGAAGGGACACAAAACTTATATATCTTTAGACCCTGTACCTTAGAAGAGGTCAGGAAAGCTGTGAAAGGATCAGATGTTTTTCACCTGGATAAATTTGGAAGTTTTTATACCTCTGCCTTTTCCAACAACCGGACAAAAGGCCGTGGAAGAGACAGAGGCAGAGGAAGTCACGATAGGCGACGACCCCAAAATAACACCCCACAAAATCCACGGTATTCAAATGGCTGCTGGATTTGTGGCAATATTGGTCACTGGGCAAGAAACTGCCCTTCAAAGAATGTTGCACGGGGCGACAAGAGGGGTGGTGGAGTGAGGAGACCACAAATAGGAGAAATCTTCAGCATAATCAGATTTTACCACACCCCAAAAACACAAACCCCCAGTCCAAATTGATGAAATGCTAGAGACATGTGCATGCAGTTTAAGACGTTAAGTAAAACCATAAAAGAAATTGAATTCCTGTAAGAAATCAGTGTATGCAAAATAATTTTTAATGCTACTAAGAATTAGGTAAACCTCACAAGTGAGAAATTTGTTTTAAGAAATACTGATGTTTGTTTTGTTTTTCTTTTTTGAGCATTCCTACACCTTTAAAGAAAGACCAGTAAAGAGAGGTCTCACTGAAATAACAACATGGGAACAACTTCTTTGTATGCTAAATTGGAATCATGACTTTCCTGAAGGAGGAGAAGCAGGAAAAATAAAACTAAATAATAAAATTCTCCTCAGAGAACAATGTTTAATGTATAGCGTCGTAATTAGATTATAAAACCAACTTGGTGAAACGATCCTCTGGCTTCTATCTGGAGGGGTCAGCGGTCAGAGTAAGGTACCGACCTGGACATTAACCAGCCTCGTAAACTCTCTTAGGCCTTGAGAGGAGGGCTGCCCGCTGACTTCACAGTCTGCAGCACTGAGATCAACAAATTTAGAGAAATCCATTGTTCTCTGGTGAGACGTGTCTTAGATGAAGTTAACTTAAACGTACATTCTACATTTTTCAAGTTAATGGTGAACATGATGAAAGAGACTACAGCTTATAACATGTTTCATGTTTATATGTGTTTGAATAAGGAAATGGTTTATGACTTCTTAAAAAGTTGGATAAGTGGCTAAAAACTATACGATGAAAAGCAAGCAAACACTAATTGACTCTTATTTGCTTCTTTCCTTTTCCTCTGTCTGAGCCTCGCTGCGCTGCGTCTGACCTCTGACCTCAGCTCAGATCTGTCCTGCCAATCAGATAACGTCCCTCCTTCATCACCAGCTAGTTGATAAAGAAGCGAAAAAGGACAGGACGATTTCTACCAACTGGACACTGAAGGCAATAAAGTGTCCACTGGTCCTAATTCCTTGACATCTGGGAACTGCCATGCAGCAAAACTACTGTATGGAGTCCTGCTAGACGTTTGGAAAAAGAAAGCAAACTGAACTGTTTGCCGCTTGTTTCATTGGTGGACAAAGGGACGGTCTGGACAACTTATAAATAATCCAACACCGGCAAGTTGGACTGACAGGGAGCAGGAGAAGGGACAGAGGGGGGACCAGCTGCAGCGACGCCAGCAGCAGGAGCCGGAAGCGAGAAGTGAGACAGGAGAAATGCGAGATAAGTTATACACACACACTGCTGTGACACACACTGCTACTGTAATGAGGACTTGCTTGCTTACTTACTAGCAGGAAGGACTTATCTATTTAGAAAAGAACATTTTGAAGGTTTTTAGGTACAGTGTTAGATAAAATCGTTCATTTTGTACCCATTAACTCAGTCCTTAACAGAAGGACCAATGATCCTCTTAGGGCCCACGAGCCGTAGATTGGGAAACTGTGAAGGAAAAAAACTGTAATGGTTAAAAGTTAAGAAAGAAAAAAAAAAAAAACTGAGTGTGATACGGCTAAATTACACCAACTAAAAATTATTGGATTCAAAACTAATAATGATTTGCAAGTGTTTTATTTTCTTTGAAATATATACAAGTTTGGAACTAAATTAAACATCTCTAAGTGTTGAAATTAATTGATATTGCAGTGTTGAAATACTATGAAGTATTTCTTTGCATTTAACTGAAACACTTAACTTAGAGTTTAATTATATAAAGACTCTATAAATTGATTGGGATTGTGTTTGTGTGTTTTATATTGGGATGAATGACAATTGTTTTGAGAAGAGAGAAATTTTACTGCTAAATTGAGTAACGGATGAAATTATTGACCATTTAATTTTTTATAAAAAACTTACATTGTTAACTTGTCTGAAATGCGAGGTTAAGAGAAAATCTGAGACTTTAAGCAACCTTGTAAACGGCTACTAAAAACTGATGATTGTGATTAAAAGCAATATTTTCTAGACTTCAGTCTAGAACATTTTAATCCAGATTTGATTGATAGTCAATAGATTCAAAAAGAAAAATCTTGAATTAGAGGATATGATATTTGTTTTGAATTAAAGGATTTGAGGTTTTGGTTTAATTTCAGGATGGTCATTTTTATTTAGAAAGAGTTATGCTTTGATAAATTTGATAACATCTACAGGGAAACCAGTCACCCATGCATCCTTGCTTAAGAATCTTTTGCAGGCCATACATTTACCAGCTAAACTAGCAGTTTGTAAGTGTGCAGCGCACACCACGGGACAGGATGAGGTTTCAAATGGCAATAGATTAGCTGATAAAGTAGCAAAGGAAGCTGCAACTGGGAGGCATGGGGGAGACAATTTCTCAATACAGATAGAAGATCCTCAAGTAATAGACAAAGCTGTGTTAAAAGACATGCAAGATAATGCTCCAAACGCAGAAAAACAATTGTGGATAACTAAAGGGGCGACACTGAATGATGATAACATTTTTTCAGTAAATGGTACGCCGGTCCTTCCAAAATCTCTATTTAGAGCAGCAGCAATTTTGACACATGGGACTTGTCATGTGTCAACAGGGGGGATGATCTCTATGCTACAACAGCATTTTACTACAACAGCATTTTACCACATATGGATTAAATTCTTACGTAAAAAAATTTTTTTGTACTGCATGTCCAGTCTAGTGACAATGGGCCACATTTTGTAAACCAGGTAGTACAAAACATGGCTACTCACTTAGGAATGACATTAAAGAATCACTGTGCCTAACACCCCCAGAGTGCAGGATTGGTGGAAAGAACCAATGGTACTGTGAAAAGCAGATTAAGAAAATGCATGGCAGACACTGACCGACCCTGGCCAGAATGTTTAGACTTGGTGAAGCTCTATATGAGAATCACCTCAACAGCAGATGGTCTAACACCTTTTGAAATAATTTATGGGAGAGCTTACAGACTGCCTCTGTTTGCTCCTGACTTACAGAAAGCTGATGAAGAACAAACATTAGCAGATTATATGATCAGGATCCTGAAACAGAAAGAGGTGTTAAATGCAAATTTACTGCCGTCTGACTGTTCTCCTCTACAGGAAATAAATAAAACCACCCCCATCCAGCCAGGGAACTGGGTCTACATAAAGGTCATCAAAAAGAATGGGGCCAGCCCACGCTGGGAAGGACCCTTCCAGGTGTTGATGACCACACCAAACAGCCGTAAAGATTGCAGCTGGATACATCTCAGTCACTGCAAGCTGCAGAGAGTGTTTGAACCCCTAAGTAGGCGGAGGGAGGAAGACCGGACTTCAAAGGGGGGCTATTTTTTAGGGTAGCTCGTCTCAAACCCGGTGAAGAAACGCTTAAGATTCCCCCGTCTTTAGGTTGGGGGTTCTGACATCTCTGTGTGCCGAGCAGCAATGGGGACTCCATATACCAGATGGATTTTCTACTGTGCTGTGACTGCAGCATGTTTGATGTTTGGAGGAGGACGTGAGCCTGAGGTCCACAAACACGACTACAGCACCAACCTGTGGTGGAAACTAATGAATAGAACCGCGTATGAGGGACATGCTGTGAACTGCTACGTGTGTGCGCAGCTGCCGGTTTCTATTCACAACTCAGGCCTCCGACCAGGTGACATTACTGACAACAAACAGATGTGTCTCTATGTTCTAAGCACCAGACCACGGCGCGTCCCACCCCTAAGGGGAGACAGAGCGCGCGAGAAGGACTATTCAGCTGACCTCCGAATGGGAGAGGCTGTGCAAGGTCTGTTTGGATTTTTAAATTGTTCACTCGCAGACGATGTACTTCCTTTTGCATCATCTCAACAAACTGTATGGAAGATACCAGAGATCATTTCATTAGCAGGAGCTAAACCAGGATCTCTGGGGAACTGTGTCTACAATAATGGACATGTTATTCTAGGGACGTTACCTTGAAACTTGTGTAACAAAGTTTACACCTACTGCAAACCGACACAGGATTTCATCGACTGCACAGCCTGCAGGGGTCAAAGGATGACTCCACACTGCAAAGTCTGGAAGGACAATCCAGACTGTAACGACTTGTTTCAGGAGAGGAGTTTCAACATCACGCATAAGACAAAAGAGAAAACAGGAGACAACGCTGTGCAGTGCCATAGTGCCAAGAGACTATGGTTCACGGGTGATGGCAGACTGGTACTTCCTGTACCCGATTGTATTCATCAGGAAAGGACGACACATTCTGGCTGCCCGCTCCAAGCGTGAAGTTATGCCTGAGGTCAAACGCTAGGGAGACCTCACAACAGACACTGGAGTTCCATGGGAATTCAGGACTTGGACCGGAGGAGAAAAGTTCATGCAGAGCATGTTTCCAGGAGTTGGATTAGGACAGGGTCGAAGCCACGTTGAAACTAACAGACATGGATCACTGCGACTAATCAACATCACATACCAGCTGGCAAATGGCACCGCGAAAGAGCTGACTGAACTGAGAAACATGGTTATGCAAAATCGTGTTGTTCTGGATTTCCTCACTGCCCCTCAGGGTGGGGTCTGCAAAATTATTGGCCCGACGTGCTGCACTTTTGTGCCGGATGAAACAGGAACTGGAGGAACTATTTCTGATGCTCTATATGAGCTGGAAGACCTTAAAAAAATATATATATGTGGAGAGTGGAACACGCGGCTCATCCTTTTTTGATTTGTTTTCATGGCTCACGTCTGGTCTATGGTGGACTTTACTGTTAAAGCTCGTGACACCTATTCTGATTGTTTTGGTTCTGTTCTGTCTTTTTACGGGTTGCATTATTCCTTGCCTACGAAGTATGTTGTTTAAAACAATTAACACAACTGTTGTCAGTTATCAGCTAGCGAAGGCATCCTATGAGACAAATGAAGAGGACTTGTTTCGAGATTCTGACGATTTTCTGAACAATGATGATGTTCTGTAATCAATAAACAGATTAATTCATTTGCTGAATGATTCCTACACCGAAAATGTGAAAACAAGTGGTGTTGGTGATGAGAAAACTGCATTTGATTTTTTTTCTGTTTCTTTCTTTTGTTTTTGTTCATTTCATTTATTCATTATGTTCTTTGTGTAGTTTTTATGTTTAGACTAGGAAAAAATATATATATCTTGTATTTATTGGTACTATTTTATTTCTTTTATTTTCTATGCTTGGTTTTTGAATGAGGTTTATACACATGGTAAAATGATAAAAAGGGGGGAATGATAGGGATTTTTTGGTATTATCATTTTGTTGTTACTTTAGTTTATATTCAGTCTAATGTTAGAGCAGTTTAAAATGTTCTCTTCTTTAGTGTGTGTATTAACTGACCTGGGGGTCACAGTTGCCTGTTCATCTTCAGGTGAAACAGTTTGACCGAGTTTTGAACCGGGCTCAGGCCGTAAATCAGATATCGCATCTGGAACTGGGTTGCTAGTTGTTTAGGTAAATTGTTTTATGACCTTTGCTTTGTTTAGGTAAATTGTTTTATGACCTTTGCTGTTTTTCCTCTGCTGTCTATCTCGCCTATCCTCCCTCTTTGAAGTTTGAAAATAAAAGACAAGCTCTACCCAAAGATTTTCAGAACGCTCTGTGAACAGCTCTGAGAAGCAGTTGACAGAGTCTTCTCCTTTTGCTGCAGAAGCTTTGTCATAAAATATATACGTTGTCTGTGGTTCTTTTATGTAGGTTCTAGGAAAATACCTATCACTCACCTTAAGGCTTCAGACATGAACGCTTGGAAACTGTGAACCCCCAGCAGTCTGCAGCATGGAGGCCTGGTTCTGCGTCGTCCTCACGTTGGGTAAGAAAACATCAACTTCTTTCCTGTTGTGCTGCAGTTAATCTGTCACCAATAACAGAGTCGCTCAGTTACTCACATCAGCCTTTAACTTTCTGTTCAACTTTCACTGGACTTCTCACAGGATAGTCAAAGTCTTGTGAGAATCAGCAGTTTGGATGTTGGCGTCATCAGAAACCTCTCCAGATCTTTGCAGAACATTTAGGCTGCTTTTACTTTTAACATTTATTTCATTCTGCATCGCTAGACAGTTTATTAGGAACGCTTCACTCAGAAGAGATAAAAATGAGGTTCATTTCCAAACATTTTCACCTTGTTGGTCATTCATCTATAAATGTCACAGTTTAAAACTAAATATTTAGAGTGTAGTTCAATATTTAGTTTCAAACTAAATATTTTGTTAGTGAGCAAAGTATTTAGTTTGAGCAGACCCAGCTTTTGTTTTCATACTTCTGCTTACTGTCATGCTAATTAGCATATTAGCTAAACATTTAGCTCTGAGTTAGTTCAATATTTAGTTTGTAAACTAAACATTTAGCTACTAAATATAAGTTCACAGCTAAATATTTTGTTTGGAACTAAACTATTAGCTTGCTCACTAAATATTTATGGAACTAAATATTTATCTTGCAAACTAAATATTGTACTTGCTAACTAAATATCTAGTTGGGAGATAAATATTAGCTGCTAAACTAAATGTTTAGCTTTCTGACTAAATATTTAGTTTGGAGCAAAATGTTTAAATTGGAGCTAAAATTTAAGCTGATAAATATTTTCTTGCTAATTAAATATTTAGTTTGAAACTGACATTAATAAATGTATGAATAAGACGGTAAAAAAATGACTTGAAAATTAATCACATTTTTTCCCTATAACAGCCTCTTGTACATTTCTGGTTGTGTAACTTTACTAATAGAACCCACTGATCCATATGGTTCTGTTTCATGTTATAAAACTGGTTACAGCGAGTTGTAGCTAATGTTGTAGCTGGTGAGTTAATTATAATAAAACACAACTAAAGTTAAGTTTTTAACGCCTTTTTTCTACTTGAGCAGACAGTTTGGACTGAGCTGAGTTTAGACGTTATTTCCCAGAGTTATGGGGACAATAAATGTTCATGTCTCTCTAAGAGCCAGATTGTGGTTTTCTAAAGGTTTAGGAAGCTACTTTAATAAACTTATAAACTGTTTGTTGCTTTCCTTTGAAAATAAATTAATTTTTAATTTGATTAGAGGTTTCAATAAACTCTTAGACTTCATTTAACTCAGATATTTCCATGCAGCCCAATCGAGGTCAGTAGACTGGTTGGTTCTTACTCCCTGCATGACGTTTATCAGCCTCAGGCTGAGTTCAGTTATTACCTTCAGGTTTATCTCATTAACACAACGAACAATAATACGTATATTTTCTTCCAGTTGTTCCTGCACCTAACTCTGCAACAACCACACCTGGACCTACTACAGATTGGTCTACAGCTGCTACTGCATCACCTCTGGAGCCCACAACTAATGCAGCTGCCACCATGTGGACTAACGACACGACCAACTCATCCAACATCACTGACACAACAACTGAAGGGTTTTATACAACAACTGAAGCAACAGAGAGAACTACGTACCATATCACACCAGAGACGGAGGCTCCTGATACTACTACTACTACTCCCATTACTACAAGTACTACTCCCATTACTAGTAGTACTACTACTCCTACTAGTGCTCCTATCACTACTACTAGTACTATTACTACTCCCACTATTTCTACTACTACTGCTCCCATTACTACAAGTACTGCTCCCATGACTACTACTAGTACTACTACTACTACTGCTCCCATTACTACAAGTACTGCTCCTATTACTACTACTACTACTACTCTCAACACTACTACTACTACTCATCCTTCCTATACCAATACCAGTACTACCACCACCACCACCACCACCACCACTCCTCCCACTGCTGCTCCACTGATCTGTATCAATGGGAAAGTCGAGGACGGCGTCTGTGTCTGTTTTGATGAGTGGACTGGCGAGACGTGCTCACAGGGTAAGACCTGTTGGTGTCTCAGTTTACCGTCTTTAAGGATGGAGGAACAGTTTGATTCTTGGTTTATGTGAAAACAGAAAAGTAGTGATACTTGATAAGGAGTCAGAAGGTCAGAGTTCAGTACGCAGAGATGGATCCTACACATTGGATCCAAGTGTCTTACCTGGGCTGGACAGAAACAGAACCGGACTTTGGCTCAGTGACCTAAACTCCTCATTCAGATGACGATGAGAGAACCAATGATGTAGAAGTTCAGATCTAAACCTGGGAGGCCTCCTGTAGAGGAGAGTTCTCACAAAGCCAGAAGGAGCTTTAATTATTTTGGGGCGTTCTCCCAAATAAGTTATGGGAGTTTTAAAAATATTTCATTTTCCCTTCTACATCATCGTTTCCCCACATTTCTTGCTATTTCTGGTATTTCCAGGGCAAAGTTAATCGTCTTTATCATCTTCTTTTTCCAGCAAATTTCTGCAATCAAGCAACTTTAGGGAAATTCAGATTTCCAAAGACAGCCATTGGTTGGTTTGCATACTCAAAGGAGCAATGTGACAAAAATACAGCTGGAGGTACGCATAACATCCACATATTAGATGGACCTCAGTCTTCCTCTTCTTGCATAATTTTAAATCCCAACATGTCCTCTCTTCCCCTCAGCCGGTAAACCCCAGGCTTCTACCAGATGTTCGATCAGAAATGGAAAACCTCAGTTTGATGACCCACCGCGGGTCCTTCGATGTGAACAGACGCTCAGCGACATACAAAGAAACGTGAGAATATCAGCATAACCAGTTTGATCAGAGGAACTGAAGATTTCATCGTGAAGTATTTGTTTTGTCTGCCAGCTCACCAGTTCTGCAGACTTGGAGGTACTGGCATCCAGCGCTCAGCTTCTGACGTCCAGACCTGCAGATCTGAAACCTGAAGACGTCACCGTAGCAGCTCAGATTGCCAACACGTTGCTGCTGTCGCCAAATGCCTCAGAGGTAGGAAATTCTGACAGGACAACGGCCAATGAACATGGCTTCATACCGCATGGATGGACCCTCTGACCTGGCACTGAGTCCAGAGTTCTGGTTCTTGTTTCCAGACCGTCAGGGTGGCAGCAGTCGCCACTGTCAGCCAGCTGCTCAATGCTGCAGAGTCCGATGAGAAGAAGGAAACCAACACGTCTCAAAGGTAAACAAGCATCGATTCTGTACTTCCTACTGGGTCAGCCGCTCAGACTGTGGAAAACAGGACGGCATCTTCAATACTCCGTGGTTTAGAATTGGTTTGGTCAAAACAGGACCAGAGTGATCAGTGAAACCACCATGTGGATAGTTTGGATGTCCAGGTAAAGATGACCATTTCAAAACTCAGTCAGAACCTGGTGGTTCGGTGTGTTGAACAAACCGTATGGTTGACAGAAACATGGAAACTTGCCAATGTGTTCGAAGCAGTCTGGAACTGACCAAAGAAACCAGAACTAAAGCCTTCAGGCATCAGATCCTTGATCAGGTTGGCCAGTAGATGAGGAAGGTGAACATGTTGTCAATTATTCCTTTACTGCACAAGCTAAAGTTTTGATTCAGAGCTGCTGTGGTACCAAACGTCTGATGGTGTTACATCTTTAATGTTGGTGTTACCTTCCATTTGATCCGTTTCTCGTGCTCAGCTTGACGCAGACTCTGGATCAGCTTTCTGTGAACCTCAGCCTGACCAACAACACACCCCAGCTAGTCCAACCAAACCTGGTGGTCCAGTCGGCTCAGATTCCTGCGTCGGACACCCAGGGAGTCCAGTTCACCGCCTTGGCAGGTCAGTAGGTCTTTGCATCCCCTCAGTAGAGCCTGGAGCTTTGATGATTCTGGTGTGAGTGCTGATAAATGTAGCCAGAAATGTTTTATTCCCTCTGATTTCCATTAACAACACCTTCCTTTGAGCCGACTTGGTGACTTTGAACCCACTCAAACTTCTTGCTGCATTCAGGACTGTCTGGCAGTTTTGTAGCCAATAGAATTCGGTTGAACACCAACGTGTCAAAGGTCACCGTGGACAATGGTTTTATCGCTGACGCTCTGGTTTACATCCGCTTCCCATCAGGTGGGTTCTCTGCATTAGAGGACATTTAACCTCCTTTTAGCAACAGCTGACCCTAGATTTGTTCCTCTACCATCAGGCAGGAGGGCTGAAAGGCTCCAGCAGGGGTCCAACGTCTCTCTGGGCTTCGTACTCTACCAGAACAGCCGATTCTTCCCGTCGAGGATCTACAGGAGACGGCGGGCCAGCCTCAGGGTCCTGTCAGCCAGCATCGGGGGTCCAGACCGCAGCGTGGTGGCGGAGACTGTGGAGATGCAGTTCAGAGTAACGGTACAAAAACCAAAACCACTTCATCTTTACTGGGATCAGCAGATGTGTGAAGGAAGTTCTTTTTCCTGCTGTTCCAGCTGCCAAATAAAACCTCTCTGCACGATTTCTCCTGCGTCTTCTGGGACTACGGCAAGCAGGACTGGAACACCCACGGCTGCCGCAAGGGGAACACTTCAGACGGAGTTCTCAGGTGTTCCTGCAACCACACCACCAACTTCGCAGCTCTCTGGGTGATTTCCACACTCCAAAACCAGAACAGTTCAGCTTTTCTTCCAGGATTTAAGGTTCTGAACAAATTTGTTTCAGTCTTTCAGAGAGAACTATGAGTACGCAGAAGCCCTGGGTGTGCTTTCCATCGTGGGTCTGTCTTTCTCCATCCTGGGCTTGGTTATCACCATCATCCACCACCTGAAAGAGACGTAAGACCATGCTAGGTGGCTGCTGCAGTTCAGTGGTTCTCTGGTTAACGAAGAGCTATAATCTGAGCCCTAACGTGAGGAAACCACAACAGATGTCTGTAGATGTCGATAGAGACCAGAGACCAGTAGTGTGCTAAAAAGCCAGCTGCGCTAATCCTGCACTAACTAACCATAAATATTAGTTTAGCAAACACTAAAGTGCTGCACTAACATGGTAACTAGCAGAGGCTAACAATAAAGTGCTATACCAATATAATAATTAGCAGAGGCTAGGCTAAAGAAGAATTTTTAACAGTTGCTAACCAAAACTTCAACACAGATGCCAAACTTCTTTCAACTAACACTTCACAAATTAGCTAACCAAATTAAGTTTTTAGACTTAATCAGAAAAATAATGTAGTTGAACTTTAGTGGACTAAATGTTCTCAAATTTTGAATACAAGCTAAATCGCTAATGGTAGAGATAAACCTGAGGACCTGCAGCCAAAGATTTTAAAACGTTCTGCCTCAGGAGGCTGAATGTGCATTTACTAATTTTCATGTTTCATTATTTTACGTTGTTCTGTCACATCAAAGCTATGAGAAACATTCTGGTCAGATTGGGCCAAAGTTTGGAAGAGAACGGCTGAGTCCAGTGAGGTTCAGTTTGGTCCGTTTATGGTTTAGTGGGTTTTCAAGATGTCAGAAACATTTTTGAAAACCTGAACCAAACCAGATTCTTCTTCTTTTGTTTCTGCTCAGTTTCCAGATGAAATCCCGTCAAAAGCAAACCAACCTGATCTCCAAGACGTCTCTGCTCTGCATCTGCCTCAGTCTGCTGGCCTTCATCATCACCTTCCTGTCTGGAGTCCAGAACTCCGGACCTGAGGACGGTACCGAGGAGCCGCCCAGCGATCAGAACCAGATCCTGGACTCTGAGCTGCATGTGGAGCCGGACCGCGGCTCCTGCACGGTCGTGGCGGCGCTTCTGCACTTCTTCCTGCTGGCCACCTTCTCATGGAACAGCATGTACGGCACCCAGGTGGTTCTGCTGGTCCGATCCATGCAGCGCAGCCTGCCCTCGTACTGGACCCGGCTCAGCTGGGGAGTCGGATGGGGTACGACACTTCAAACACCAAAGCTGCCAAACACCTCAACTTTCTACTATTTGTTATATTTATTCAAAACATGCAGGAACTGTCTGCAGACATAAACAAAACAAACATTGATAGACTTTTACAGAATAAATATTTGATCAGAACCAGAACCCTGACCCGGTTCTACTTCATTTTGTTGTTTCTGGTCAGGAGTCCCAGCCGTTGTCACGGCGATCACCCTGGCAGCGACCTACCGGGTGGAGAACCCGCTGGCGTACCGACAGGAGGAGTTGTAAGTCCTGATCTAAATGGGTTCTGGTTCTGGTTCCGTATGTTGACCCGATTGTTTCTGCAGCTGCTGGCTCGCTGCTCTGGACCTGAACCAAAAGTTCAGCTTTGGGAAGCCCATGTTCTGGGCCTTCATCGTGCCGCTGGGCCTGGTTCTGCTCTACAACGCGGTTCTGCTGGGCCTCACCTCGCTCACCACCTGCAGGGTGGATCACAAGCTCAACAGGTGACTACCGCCCCCTGATGGACACTCTGAGCAGAGCAAAAACAAAACAGCAAAAAAAAGTTTAATAATATCATCTTTAAATGACAATGTTAAAAAAAAAACATTAAATCAAACTGGCACGGAAATACGGGGTTTGAAAACATTTTGTTATTTCAGACATAAAACAACTTACCGTAAAACTAATTTGATTTTTTAAAAATCTTTTACCATTTTAAGATAACAGGAAGTTTTAAAAGTAGCTGCAGGAAATAAATTTTTTTTTAAACTTATTCAGTAATTTCTCCAGACATGAATTATACATATCTATCTGTGACTGTCTGGTCATAATGTTTTGCCTGATCTCTCTGGTTCTGTGGAACCGACAGCACCAAGCGCTCCTCCCTGACCCAGAAGTTCCTGGTCAGCTTCTCTCTGGCGGTTCTGCTCGGTCTGTCCTGGACTCTGGGCTACCTGGTCCTGGTTACCATGGAAACCGCCAACCTGGCCTGCAGCGTCCTGTTCTGCCTGTGTACCACCACCCAGGTAGGTCCGGGTCCGGGCGGGTCCGCTGTGGCTCGGTAGAAACTGGTGACGGTCCGCTGTGTGTCTGCAGGGCCTCCAGATCTTCATCCTGTTCACGGCCAGAACCCGAAGCTTCCGGGCCGCAGCGAGTCGGTCCGCTCGCCGCCTCTCCGCCGCCGGGTACAGCCTCAGGTCCACAACATACCACCTGTGGAAGAACCGGGGCGAGTCCAGAACCTCAGACATGTACAGGAACACAAAGGACCGGGACACAAAGAACGAGGACACCAGCATCTAGAACCAGGAACCGGGTCAGAACCGGACCAACACCAGCATCTACAATCACCCTGCCAGCATGCCTTGGTGGGGCCCATGTGGGGGAAAGGAGGGCTGATATATGGGTCCCATATGGGTTTGTCCGCGGGTTCCACGATGGCCCCACATGGGTTTGTCCATGTAGGGCCACAACCTACATGGGCAAACCCATGTGGGCCCACCACCATGTAGGGCCCCTGTGGGCTGTGGCCCTACATGAGCAAACCCATGTGGGGCCATCGTGGAACCCGCGGACAAACCCATATGGGACCCATATATCAGCCCTCCTTTCCCCCACATGGGGCCCACCTAGGCATGCTGGCATGCCAGGAACATTTGATGCACCAGCTGCAGTCAGAACTAGCCCGGTACCGCTGCAATCGATGGATGGATCAGTTATTTTTCTATTTTTTTATTTTATATTCCTCTGATGTACAGTATCATAATATCAATATTATTGATATATTATTGATAAATTATTGAACATGAATAATTTGTGATCAGTTTGCATATTTTTTTCCATTTTTCTGCAGAAGCTGAAATCTGAGATTTTAAAATCAGATTTTAAATGTAACCAGTAAATATTCAGCCTGCTGGTTCTGATCCAGTTTGTCTCATTTTATTGGTTCTGAACTTTATAATGTTTTTATATGAACTCAGATTGTTTTACGTTTTTTTTTCATCATCTGAACCATTAAAGATTGTTCTAAGAACTCATCACAGATGTTCTGGTTCCATGAATATCGGGTCCACTGTGGTTCTGTTGGGTCGGGTTCTGAAGAACCCAGTCTTGGTGGTTCTGAATGGTTCCAGTTTGTGGCCACTGGGGGGCGCCAGATCTCCACCGCCACACAGTGAAGGTTCTGTTGGTTTCAGCCTGCAGAAGTTCTGTTGGTTCTGAGTTGGACCAGGTGAGCAAGGCGGGAGGGGGAAGGGCCAGGTGGTTCTGATCCGGGTTCTGAACATTCCATATTAAATGTATCCTTCTGTGGAGGACGGGCTGGACAGAACCAGAACCTGCTGTGGACGTGAAGGATGGGACGGACCGCCCCGCGGCGTTGCCATGGGAACAGTTCTGCAGCATCCATCAGGAGACTCCAGACCGGGCCGGAGGATTCCCGCCAATTCTATTGACCAGAATTGGTTCTGGTCAATAGCGGGAATTGACCAGAACCAATTCCCGCTATTGGTTCTGGTCAGAACTAGAACCAATAGCAGCTGGTCCAGAATCAGCTCAGAACCGAGCCAAGAGATGACCCAAACAGAAATTATAGAAAATAAACAAAAACTATTTTCAGAACCAAACCAGAGACCCAAACAGAGGAACCGGATGAGTCCAAACCCGGACGGCTCGGCTGCTAATGATGAACAGAACCTGTCCAGACGTTACCAGAACCGACCCGATGTCAGAGTCTGACGACCCGGTTCTGTTGGTTTAGGTTGGTCACCTCCAGCCCTGAAGCTCCGCCCTCTCATGTTACACACAGGAACCGGTCCGGGTTGTTACGCAACCGCCCAGAACCCTGTGATCCAAATAAAACAGAACCCACTGAGCATGTGGTTCTGATGAGTTTACCAAACACCTGAAGCTCCAACGTGTTCTGCAGTTACATAACCGGGCCGACGCAGGCCCGTTTGATTCCTCTGTGTGGGCGTGCAGCCGGGCCGGGCGGGACCGTCTGGTTCTGATTTAACTGAACAATGAGAGGGACAAAAGTGGACCTCCTCTGACTGGAAACACATGTGGAGCTGGGCTTTGTGGTTCTGCTGGGGAGGCTGACCCGCTTGGTTCTGAAGAATCTGAGACATTTAATGGCATGTAGTCGTTATTCCCAAGGTTCACAGACTCAAAAGGATGAAGAGCAGGAAGAGCAGGAAGAGGAGGAAGAGGACGGCATGGAGGGGGACAGAAACGCCCCGGTGTTCAGGTAATGGACAGAAAGGTTCCCAGGAAGTTCCTCAGGGGACCGTTATTAAGGTTGCACAACATTGTTCTGGGTCAATGACCAACACAGAGTGACCTGAAATGCTAGACGTTTGGGTCAACCAGAACCAGAAGGTTCTCCACCGTCACATGACCAGAAGGTTTTTCACCAGACTGACCAGTCTGGTGAAAAACCAGACTGGTCAGTCTGATCCGGACCAGAGAACCAGAACCTGCTGGGTCTGAAGAATCGTACTGAACATGTTCAGCTGGTCTGTATTACCTTAAGGTAACCGAGAAGACAAACCGAACAGGTTCAGCTTAAGGTCGACGTTCTGTGAACGAATCAGAACAGAAAACCTTCAGAACCGGATCAGAACCAGAGTCCTGATGGTGAGGAATCGGTGTAGACCAGAGGTGAGAAAAGTTCCTACTAAACTGAACAGTTTTACACCAAAACCATGACAGGAGCAAAGAACCTGGTCTGTTTGGTCTGAACCGGGTCACTGTGACCTCAACACCCAGAACATCATCACACACTCCGATCTGAGGGTCAGAACCAAACTGGGACTGATCCCAGTATGAACTGGGATTTGGTCCTGGTGTTCTCACAGCAGATAAGACCAAACATTGAGACTCTACTCAGAACCAGAGTCTGCTTGGACGGACCAGTTGACGGAGCATCTGGAGAAGCTTCAGTTCAGGTTCCACTTCCTGATCTTCATCCTGAAAAACGAGGCGTTTGCTCCCAGCGTACTCCTAAATCTCTGCTGTGGAAACGAAGGCCAAACCACCGTTATCCCTGCCAGGCCTCGCCAAGAACCCAAACAGCCGTAAATCCCCGGAGCGGCTCCCAATCATCCCGTGTGAAAGGCTTCCTGGCTCCCAGCTCCACTTCCAGGCTCTACAGGAGGGCTCCAGCACATTTTTCCACATTCACACCCAAGATCGTCAGATTCCCTCCAAGGCTTTGCTGGAAAATCCCGGCCCGTTTCCTCACGCTCCATTTCCCCCGTCAGGCTCCATAAACCCAGATTATCTGCAGAAAACCACAGGAAGAGAGAAATGACACTCATTTGACTTCATGGCTGAAAACAGGTGGAACGTTCCTGTGTCATCCATCCATCCATCCATCCATCCATCCGGTTGGTTTAGTGGAGGAGTGAACGTCCATCTTCATCAGGATGACTCCGTCCCGTTGATGGAAGCCGCTGAGCTTCTTTGGTTTGACGGCTGCTGTAAGTGAAGCTCATCTGACGTCGTTCTTCATGTCAGCAGCTCAGCGGCTGATCCCCGCCGCGCCGCGCTCCGTCTTTCCTGTCAGCACCCGGAATCACCTGAAACCTGCTGACACATTCCTGCTTCCATCCCAACAGGAAGTGGAAGCGGCCGCGGCGTTTCCTCTGATCAGCTGCAGTTCGTCTTCATTACGACGTGACGCAGCGCCGCTGCCGATCCAGCGGTTTCCATCCGCCTGCCGTCCAACTAAAACATCTCATCCATCTTCATTTTGCTGGAATCGGAGCCGCAGATGAAGCTCCATTCATCACAGCGTTACTAATGCAGCTCAATACAGACGCAAAAACACTAAATACTACCAAGGAGTTCTGGTCCAGTTTCTGCTGAAAATGCCTCAGTGCTCTGAAAATAAGAAAACTAATTTATGAGTCACTTTTCTGCAGGTTAGCATCTCGTTTTAAATCAATAATTAAAGTTAAAGTTTTACTGGCAGATTATTTCACTGGCAAGAGAAACGTGAACTTGAACTTTTCCATCAATAGGAAGGAATTATTTATTCAACGTAAACCAACATTCCCCAGAAAAGTTTGTTTTGTTTCATATGAAATATTTCTGATAGAAGCTAAAACAAAATCACTTTGTAACATTTTGTGTTTTTATAGAAATTCAAAATAAAATAGCCAAACCAACTTCCATGATGCTTCAGGAAGTCAGACATGTCTGAGACGTTTCTCAGTTTTCCTTTCTCCTTTAAATATCACAAACTATGATCTATAATCTATAATCTATCACCATCACGTCTTTTCAGTCGGCCATCTTTGTTTGCTCTGAACTCGCGTTTGGTTTTTATGAGTGAAACATTCAGATGTAAACACGGTACAACCAAACCTGCTCAAGCTAATGTTTTATTTAAACCACCATGGATGCAGCTGGTCTTTTAAAATCTTTCTGATTCTCTGCAGGAGAAACTATGAAAATGATGATCTGGTTTCTCTGCAGAATCAGGAATGAAGAAAATGTTGGATTTCAGTTCAAATCATCGTTTTCCAGTGATTTTCTTCTATTGCTTTTTCTCCAGATCTCTGTAAATCTGCTCACATTCTCTGAGAAGCGGCACTTTTCTGTTTTTGTTCCAGCTGCAGAAAACATTTTAACTCCTCTGGTTTCGCTCCAGGCTGGAGGCGGAGAGCGACTCTGAAACCCGACCATCCGACCCGCTCAGGCTGCAGATGCAGAGCGGCTGGACTCGCAGGGATTTTCCTGCCTAAATGAGAAGCAGAGCTGCGGCTCCTCGCTCCTCATTAAAGCTGCACATGCGGCTCAGGGGAGGCCCCGTGTGGCCCCGCCACCCTGGGAAGCCAATTTCATTTTAAAAGCTCCGTTTGAACTAATTCTTCAATAGATCGTCCTGCAGAACAAGCCGAGGGGACGAGATGTTTACGCCTCATGAGGTCAGCGCTGCCTGTTTACAAGCAACCCAAACAGTCCAGCAGGCCCGGTTTCATCCTCACAGATGTTCTGGAAAATCATCCTGAAGCTCCGGATCGGATCATCCTGCTGGGAATTCGTCCTACCGTCTGTTTCTGCAATCAGGTGTCGGACGGAGCGGCGCGCCGCGGGGGACGCGGCAGCGCCGCAGCTTTTAGGACAGTTTGAGCAAAAACGACATGAAAATAAACGCAGATAGAGAAAAAGGAACAATGGTGCAGAGCAGTTTACTGTGAAAACATCCAAGTGTGTGTTTACTGTCAGACGGAGTCAAACCTCTACTAAAGTCTTTACAGATGTGAAGGAAAACAAAGTCAAGTTTATTTTTACAGCAGGAAATCAAAGAGCTTCAGATCCTAAAACATCATACAGGCAGCAGTTATGGAGCAAATAATAAACATTTAATTTACCATCAAGAGAATCATCAAGCAAATTAAATATTAAATATCCTGGTCAGTCAGTTCAGTTCTCTAGTTTTTAATGTTTGTACTTTGTTTTCTATAGATCTACCTCACACAGATACTAAATCTCTTTTTGGTTGTTCAGTTTTTTTTACAGTTTTCTTCACCTATTAAATTATGACATCATTTCTATCACAAAGTGATTTTTGAATATTGTGTGGAAGTTTATAAATACTTATGGTGGACATAAATTGTCCAGTTTTTTAATTTTTAAAAGTGATTTGGTCAAAAAAAAATAAAAGCCTCCAATTATGCAACCATAAATCTTTGAAAAGCAGAAGTGGAACCTCCTGCACAACCAACAAGAATGTAGCTAGTGTTTGTCTGGCTGATAAGTTAACAACAAAACTATTGTCTTTTCCAGCAGCCATTGTACAATGCAACGTCTTTGAGCTCAGCTGTGGTTGCTAGGTGACAGGCTGGGGTTTGCTGTGGTTGCTAGGCAACGGGCGGTGCCTGCTGATTTATGACGTTACATTCTGGAGGTTTTTGAAACGGCTCATTTTCCAGACATCTATAAAACATGAAGTTACAGCCAGAAACAGGCTGGGTGGGATTTTAAGAGGTAGAATCCAAAATGGAGGCAGAAAAATTTGCAAAATGTTTTAGTACCAGAATTACAGTCAGGTTGATCCTCAAGCTACATCCAAGGAACCTGGACTGGGAACGTTACACAGAGGATCCTTCAGAACCGGTACCGTATGTAGCTGGTTTGATGGGCAGCAGCTCTACCTGATCCGGGTCCAGATGGACAGGTTGAGCTCTGGTTTGGTTTCCCTCCTTCCCCTTGAAGAGGATTGAGCCTCCATCAGAGCTTCATCTCTGCAGATCAACTCCAGGTAACCAGAAGGTCGTCCTGCTGCATCAGCATCAAAGATTCAGAGATGAATCTGATCTGTTTTACTGGAACAGATCGGATCAGGAGCCAACCCAGAACACCAAACTGAAAACAGGCCGAAGGAGAATAGAACAAAACAAACAGATTCCACCTCCAGCCATCTGGACAGAGGAACTCGATGTATGTATCGATAAGACAGAACGTGTCCGGTACCTTCAGTCCTCCTCCGTTATCCCCTTTTTAAGAACTGGTGGCTCGGTTCTGTTGAAGGATTCAGACTGAATTAATCTGTCTTAGCGATAAAACCCCAGAGTCCTGCGTAATTTAGTGCATAATATGCCCTAAAAGCAACACACAGCTGGTGTTTTATGAGTCTTAAAGGCCTAGAGACATAAAAGTGCTCTTAAAATGTGGATTTAGAGCCAAGCTAAAACAAAATGTCCAAATGGCACATTTCAAATGACAACAAGTCTGAATCTAGTTACAGCAACAATGAAGACAAAGGTTTTCTACAGAAATTCAACCTGAACCGATGGGTCACGCCTGGTCCTGGCTGATGGGGCCCTTCAGATGCTCCATGCCCCCATTTATAACCTCCAAACCAACAACAACAGCAGATCTCCCAGAACCTAAAGAAACCGTGTGTGGTCTGGGCTCGGACAGGAGCTGAAGCCATATCATCCTTCCTCAGGGAATTCCTCCGCTGAAACGCTGCGTCTCGTCCGCCCAAAACATCCGCTCCATGGCGACTTTTCCTAAAACAAGGGAATCCCAGGCCAACACGAAGCAGGGAGTTCCTCTGCATCTGTCAGAGGGAGGAAGACAACGACAAGAAAAACGAGGAACAAACAGTATTCATCTCATCGTTATTTATGACTCCAAGTGATCCAATGTGGAATCCAGATGGAGAAAGCCGAAGTCGTCCAAGCAGACGACAAACTGGAGGGAGATCCTTCCTGAGACAGACGAAGTGTCGACGTACCGACTCGTCTGATCAGGGGAGGTGAGAAGATCTTCATGGATAACCACGACCACAGCAGACAGAGGAAACCCTCAATTACCAAGAACCTCCAAAACAATCAAACTTATAAAGTCCTGAAGAAGAACCTTTTCACACGACGAATGCTGAAGTCTCCATCAGAACCTCAAACCTTTACAGGTCCAAACTCCTAAACAGCACCAATTCTTCCCAGGTTCTGGTCAAAGTCCAAACCCTTCATCTAGCCGCAGGAAGAAAACTGGAAACTCAACCAAACAGATGAGAATCTATAAGGATTTTCTCTTCCTACCGTCAACAACACAAAGTTCTGCTTTAGTGTTTTTGATAACTTTGAAAACATTTAGCTTCCCTTAAATTCATCTTTCCACAAAAACGCTAAATCGTTTATTCACTGTTACTGTAAACTTAAAACTGAATAAAGTTAACCTATGTTGAAGTTTTGGTTATTAACTGTAAAGAATTATATTTATGCTCTTATTTTGAAGCAGTTCTGTTTCCTGTCATCATGCTCTCCATCTATAATGCTGTGCAGTCAATGACGTTTATCAAGTACCCAGAATGCATTGCTGTAGTTCTACAGTAAACAGTTTAGATCTACAGATTTTCTACAAGTTTTCTGACTGAAACTATAAAATGATCAAATTCAGGAGCAGAGTTAGCAAAACCCAACAGATCTGTTCAAAAATATCACCTTTCATTAGCATGTTAGCTCTTTATCATTAGGTTCTGCTAAATGCTATGTCGTGGTAGCACTTCCCAGTGTTTCTGGTTAGCATAGTTAGCTTCTTAATTAGCCCACCACTGGTTTCAGGTTCTGATCAAAGTCACAGCAGATACATTTATGGTAAATTCAATAAAGCTCCAGTTCTCTGGTAAAAACTGATTTCCTCAAGACCAACAAAAAACAGGAAGTCCAAGATGGCAGAAAAGTAAAAAACAACTTTTAACAGATCCAATCTCCTCTCAACGGATCAGAGTGGAAATGCTCCAATGTTGAAAATGTGGCGAGGAAATTCAGAGTAAAACCAAATTAGACCCATTTAAACCTGCCAAGACCAACCACCAACCAACATCTGGAAACCAAAGCAGACCAAATGCAACATCTGGGTCAGGAGGAAACGTTGAGGTCCTGCCTCCACCTGGAGGAGCTCGTGACGTCAGGAATCTAATTATCGGCTCGAAACTGCAGGAGAAAGAAGAGCAACGCATCCGTGAACCGACAGCGAAAGCTTCTAAAGATTATTAATGACGCAGAACATGAACAAGACGGTTCGATTCAGGACAACAAACAGAATCTATTAAAGATGATTAGAACGGAGCTCTCAGAGGACCGAATGGGAACCCGTTCAGAACATCTGGGCTCCGAGGAACATTTATCACAACATAAAACAGCAGCATGATAAAGAACAGGGCATACGGCTGGAAACTCCAGAACCGGCACCAATGCCAGAGTCCAAACAGATGTTCTGATACAAGCTTCTGCAGGACGCGGAACCAATTAACCACCAAACCCCCAAAGACATAAAACCTCCTAAATGGACGAAGACGAACAGGAGAACGTTTCCACTGTGGAAAACCGGCAGATGGATGCGGCTCCTGGGACCCAGCCGGGCCAGCAGTGGTTCCCAGGACCGGTTTAAACTGGGTCAGCTGATGAGCCCGGTCAACCTCACAGAACAAATACCTGACATTTATGAGGAAGCATCAACAGAACCTGAGTCCAAACTGTTGTTTTATGATTCTGATCCGAAGTGGTGAGCTGTTTATTATTTCACAGGAACCGACTGACTGTGATCCAGCAAAGGTCAACAGGTCAATATGGAGCTAATTTTGTTAAAATAAATCAAGTTAGACTAAAAAGCCAGTGAGTTTTATGGTCAAAGTGATAATTATGAGGAATTTCATCCAAACATCCAGAACAATAAGAAAGTCGGTTCAGTCAAATGAAAATAAATAAAAACAAAACCAAGTTTTTTGGAAGCAAATCATTTAAAGTGGCAGCAGTGCAGGTTCGCACCGACCCGTTCCTACAGCGTTTGGTCCCATATGGACCAAACGCTGTTTGGTCCAGCGTTTGGTCTGGTCGGTCTGAGTCATGAAGTGTTTTGGGTTTCCTCTGGAGTTTGGAGGAAGAAACCGCAGAACGATAACATCCAGGAGTATCTGACTGCAGAGCAGAGCGGTTCTTCCACCAGGAACACTGACTCATCCATCAGACCAGTTGAGTGGCGGACATTTTGACCTCTTTACTCTGTAGAACCCTGACCTGCCCGTCCCGGACTGATACCAGCACCTTCTGTTAGACCTCCACGTTGTCCAGAACCTCCTGATTGCTCTGGATCGTCCTCAGGAATCTCTGGATCTCTGATTTAAGACCTGCAGGTTCAGTTCTACTACGTCCTCTGAGCTGATTGCTTCTTCATTTTCTTTCTACTCTGAGGCTCGCCGACATTAATGACTGCCGTTTTTCAGCTCTGTCATAATTTTATGGGTCTCATCATCTGATCAGGACGGCCGTAAACTTAAGACCTCACCAGGAGGTCGGAGGTTGTGGCGATGACCTGCTATGTTCCTGAACCTCAGCAGAGCTGAAGGTCTTCTCAGTATATCCACTCTAAACCTTCTGAGATTTGGTCAACATTTAGATTTTATGGTTTTTACTGGTTTGGTGTGTTTTCCCTCCTGATAGTCCAGTAAAGTTGGTTTGATTTGGGATCAGAACTTCATCATCTGCTCCATCTCCAGCTGCTGTGGTTTTCTGAATCAAACCAACCAAACCCTCTGAGCAACCTGTCCCCCTCCTGGCCTGTGGGGCCCTGCAACAAGAACCACTGAATAAACTGAGCGCAACTTCTTTCTTCACCAAATGGAAACAAGAATGGAGGCGTCAGCAGTTTTTTGTCTTTGGCTAAAGACCATGAGAAATTTCTCCCGCTAGCGCTAGGCTAGCATGTTTGTTTTGGTTGTATTACACATTCACACCTCCAACCGGACCGGACACAAAGGCAAACGGACTGGAGTTGGTTTAAAGTGGACTGAATCGTGAACTCAACGTTTATCACAACCGGAACATTACCTCAGCTTCACCCTGCTAGATCCGGCTGGTTCCCACAGAGCTGCTGTGTTGCGTAACGGGCCTGGTACCGACCCGTTCTCCTCCTCCGGTTTCCTCCTGGGAGCAGAAGCAGCCGGAGCGGTTTCAGGCTGGAAAATGACGTAACCTGTTGCTGCGTTACCGCTGAGGTTCGGAGCCTGCAGATGGGTCCGCAGCGGACTCCCGGCCCGTTTCCCCATAGACATAATCTAAGAGTAGACCCCGCATTGGCTGCTCCGGCGCAGGAAATACGGCGGCCATCTTGGAGGGGTAGTCCCTCCTACTTTGTTCAATCAAAACAACAGTAGATGCCTCAGCACTGAGGGATATTGTTGTTCGGATCTATGGACTATTGATGTGAGGGCTCCACAGACAACATTCCACAAGTAAGATTTACATATTATTGTGTATATATTGTGATTGGAATATTACTTTACTGTATTTATGTCCACCGGCGAGATAAAAGCTAATATTAGCTACAGTGCTTGGTTTAATACAGGTTCAGCCCCACTATGAAGGCTAACTAAGATTGTGTAAATCTAAGAAAAATTATTATTCTCTAACATTAACTTAGATTATCTGACACAAGAGCCTATATTAGACATGAAACAATGTAACACAGGGTTGCACAGTGGCGCAGTTGGTAGAGCTGTTGCCTTGCAGCAAGAAGGTTCTGGGTTCGATTTTCTTTCTGTATGGAGTTTGCATGTTCTCCCTGTGCATGCGTGGGTTCTCACTCCGGTTTCCTCCCACAGTCCAAAAACATGACTGTCGGGTTAATTGGCCTCTCCAAATTGCCCCTAGGTGTGAGTGTGTGTGTGCATGGTTGTTTGTCCTGTGTGTCTCTGTGTTGCCCTGCGACAGACTGGCGACCTGTCCAGGGTGACCCCGCCTCTCGCCCGAAACGTTAGCTGGAGAGGCACCAGCAACCCTCCTGACCCCACTGAGGGACAAGGGTGTAAGAAAATGGATGGATGGATGGACAATGTAACACATATTATAAAACGTATATTATGTGTAATAACATTCACCAGCAAAGTTTACACAGGTGGTAAAGACTATTATTTATATGTAATTCTTTCACTAGTAAGATACATCCCAAATCTTCCGTTTTTGTTTTAAATGTTTTATAAAGACACAATGTGAGGAAGAAGAGGGAGATATCTATAGAGAGAGACAGATTCACTGCAGCATGGATGAATCTCACATCGAAATTGGACTCAACCTCAGCTGCTGAATCTCTGAAGCTAGAACTCGTCGGCTGAAAAACATATACCGTACATACATACATACATACATACATACATACATACATACATACATACATACATACATACATACATACATACATACATACATACATACATACATACATACATGTATCCAATATTATTCAGTATTAATCATTTTGTGTTTGTATAGTTATATAAATATGTATTGATATTACTAAATAATTTATTAAATAAATTATGAACGGCTGTATGCTTTGTAATATGCTCTTCATACATCGATATCAGAATATTCCATTCCTCTTCTATTGTTATAGCCACTAAGCATATTTAAATATGCTGAACTATGTATTAAAAACATACTTAAATAATACAATTGTTTATAAATGTAGCTTTGATAGATGTTTGAATATGGTTTCCAGTAACAAAAAAGCGTGTTATGATCGATTAAATGCGCTGATACATCATTGTGCCTGCTAAACACATAACGCTGAGTGGAGTGATATACCGCTCCAAGATGGCCGCCCTAAATCTCGTCAGCGACAATAGGCGAGAGCGGTCCATGAGGCGTCTATCCTTATATTATGTCTATGCGTTTCCCACTTAGGACGTCGTCATGGCAACGTCCTGACAGACAGGTTCTGCGCTTACAGTCCAGCTTCACTGGCACCAGAAGCATTTCGTCTTCATTTCCTCTGCAGAGCAGTTCTTCATAAACCAAGTGATGGCAGATTCACGACCGATGGATATACAGACCAATATTTATGTCTGTTAAACATGTTTTTGACACATTTATGCTTTTTCAAAGTACAAATTTATCCAAAATTCTTACAGAATTCTCTGCAATAAATTCATTAATGGAGATATTTCCATATTTCCTGGATCCAATATGGCCACCATACATGGTAAACTTGGTGGAGGTTGTTGTGAATAGTTTCAGATGTACCAGTATCAAACTGGTGGGTTTGATAATCTTAGCCGAGTCACAGATCCAGCTGGTCCAGAACCATCTCCTGATCTGCTGATGGGAGGAAAGCTGTGGCTGTTTATGGCATTACCCTCCCCCAACCCCCAGCTCAAACCCCAACCCCCCACCCCAGCAGGGCAGTGATTTGATTTTGGTTTTAGGTGGAGTTGCTGCTTTTATGGACATGTTCTCATTAATCTCTTTATATTCGTCGTATATTTGTTCTAAAAGATGAAAATAACTGACGGTTTGCTTGTCGTTTCCTGAAGTTGCTGCTGTTGGAGTCTCTCTACACGATTTACTGACAGAACCACAAACTGGACTGGCTCGCAGACGGTTCTCTGGCTCTAGGCTCCTTCAATTTGATCCTCTGAGTTTCTCTGGAGCTCCAGCTCCACTGGCATGGCGGTTGGAGCGTTTACAGTGGAAACTGTGGTTTTAGGTCCAGTGCTTATATGAAGCATTAAATGAAAGCCATCAGACAAGCCTGGAAAACATGTTGAGTAGGCTTCTCTACATCTTCCAACCCGACCACAGACGGCTTTATTGTGTGAATAGATGAGGTCTTTGTGTAGAAGGCAGCTTATGCAAGAAACATTATGTAAAAAAAGAAACCAAAATATTTTATTATTGAAAAACAACACAGTAACAAACACATTTATAAAAAATCACCAACAACACATTGTGACTTTCTTCCAAAGCTGTCTCCTGTGTTTAACTGAGCCATGATTTATAAGAACAGCCATGTTGAACGGTCCAGTCCAGCAGGACTGGAATACAGCATGTAGAAAAATGACCTGCATCTGTTATTGAACACCGAATGAAAGCCTCCAGGTTCCTCCATGTTGAACAGGACAGCTAATTAAAAATGGATCTGGATCGTTTCAAACATTCAGACAAGAAGCTACGCTAGCGCTCACGTCTCGTTTTACTTCTGGACAACAAACTGGCTGATTAGTTACAGAGTAACTTAGAATCTTTTAGATTCAGGAGTTATAAGACATGATGGATAACAATAAAACTCTTTAGCTAGCAGCTAGCTGAGCAGTAGAAGCTACACCACTATAGCTTGTTGCTATAGAACAATAACATTAAGATCTTTCAACTAGCAGATAGCTGAGTGGCATTAGCTACATGGCTGCAACATTAGCTGCTTGTGAACAATATCAATAAAACTCCTTAGCTAGTAGTTAACCAAGTGGTATTAGCTACACAGCTGGAGAGTTAGCTTGATGTGATTGAGCAATAACAATAAAACCCCTAAGCTAGTAGCTAGCTAAGTAGTATTACCTACACAGCTGCAGAGATGGCTTATTGCTATTGAACAGTAACAACAAAACCCCTTAGCTAGCAGCTAACTGAGTGGCATTAGCTACAGGGCCGCAGTGTTAGCTTCCTGTGATTGAACAATATTAATAAAACTCTTTAGCTAGCAGCTAGCTAAGTGGCTACACGGCTGTACACGAAGTGCAGCTTTAGCTTATTGCTATTGAACAGTAGCAATAAAACCTTTTCGCTAGCAGCTAGCTAAAGCCTTTCCGTCCTGTGGCATGGCATGAAGTGGAGGTTTGCCTGACCCCAATGAGAGTTAAATCTGCTAATCTGTGTAGAAACGACACACTGTCCATATAAAGTCTTATACATATATTTGTCCTGTGCAAAATGCAAGCGTAGAAGATTTCCCCCCAACATCCGAACGACACATTCAATGTGTAGCTGTTGTGCTTTAAGCATCAAACCCCATTTTAAAGAAGCAGAGCTGCATGATGACTGGTTTAGAGAATAGCTGCATCAACATCATGCACCTGTAGATCAGTAAAGTTTAGCAGGAAGTGAGGTCATGACCCCCACATGTATCAGAAAGTACTTCAACAGGATGACCTTTGAATCTGTGACCTGATTGCTTACAGTTAACTGGTTGTACTGGTGAGCTGCCAGTCCACACGGTGAATGTTGTGGTGGGATGTGCTGAGGCTCCGCCCACCCTGTGACCTCCTTTGACCTCCTGCCTGTCGCTACTCATGAAGAAATGAAACCAAAGACATTTGGATAAATAACATCTCACAAGTGATGAAAATAGTAATCCAGGGAGCCAGCTTCCAAAGATTTAACACAAAATAAAATATATCTATCATGAGTTTGTTCCTGCTCTAATCGCTGTAGCATTGGTGCTTGATAAATAGTAAAGAGAAGGCATGTCTGCTATAGTTGTACAAATGCTCTTTCCTTACAGTTCCCTGATGAGGAAGTCCGGTACATGTTTTTACAGCACTGGGCGCCCAGCTCAGGCTCCGGCTGCGTCAGCCCCCCCAGCTGAGGTCAACAAGTCCCTTCCTGCTGAGGATCCCAGTCCATCTACCATTTCCCAGGGATCGGCGTTCCACATTCATACCAGGAGACGTAGTTGATGTGGGAATGTCCTCCTATCTGTCCAAAGTGGACGGGCTCCTGGCGCAGAGCTCTGAAGAAACCTGGAGCAGGAGGAAAACACACACAGTTACAAACATTGATCTGCCAATCGATTGAAGAATGGAAGCAGATTAATCATTATGACAGAAAGTTGGTCATGTCTCTGAGCACTCAGCAGAAACTAAGGGAAATTTACTCCAGTACAGAAGTAGTAGCAAACCAGTTCAGGGGACAACTGACTAGTTTTTTCTAGTTTTTGGGCGTTAACTTGTTACATTGTGACCCGTCTGGCAGCTTGGTGTGGAACTTGATGGTTCCCAGCAGGTGAAACCTTACTGCTGTCTCCTTCCCCTAAAGTTTACCTCAAACTGTTTAAAGACGCTCCAACAAAACCACCAAAGGAAACATCCTGCAGAACCTCTGATCTTCATCTCAGTCTAATCTAATCTGTTGGATCTGTGTAACAAAGTCTCCATGGTTACCGTTTCTGGAGGGGAGCTGGTCCGCTCTAAGCTGCCTGCCGGTCCGTCCGTCCAGAAAAGAATCCACAAACTGGCAGTGATCCTCTCCAAAGCCGCTCTGATCTCCAATGTGGTAGAATTTACCTTCAACATGAAAGGAGACGGTCAGAACCAGAAGGACTTCAGCAGGTCCGGTTCGGTCCGGTCCAACCCACTCGCATGGCCACTCACCGTTCAGTGCGTCGCTCAGGTAGATCTTGTACCTGAGCGAGTTGCACAACTGGATGCCTACAAACTTGCGGTACCAGGTTCTCTTCACGTACTGCTTGCCGTGGCAGTCGGAGTACGAGTCGGTCTTGAACGGGAACTGAGTCCAGATGGCGTCTTTTCCTGCACAGAAAACGAGTCAGGCCTCCGTATCCAGCTGGGCTGATCAGACAGAACCGCGGCTGGATTACCTGAGACGTTCTCGCTCACACGCGGATCCGCTGCAGAAGCAAAGACTCAGATTAATTCAGATCTACTGGACTCAGATCCACGTCAGTGATGACTTGATCATCAGAGCCAGACCCTCTACAGAACCAGCTCGGACCCTGGAGACCCAACACTCAGTGGTTATGAGTTATTTAGTGAAAGATGAATGTATCTCCCCACCGGTTTATGACCTGTGATGACGTGTCTGAGCTGCAGTGAAGCGGGAGCAATCACAAAGTTCCTTCACGGCCCATTTGTCATC
This sequence comes from Poecilia reticulata, assembly GCF_904066995.2. Classification (NCBI taxonomy): domain Eukaryota; kingdom Metazoa; phylum Chordata; class Actinopteri; order Cyprinodontiformes; family Poeciliidae; genus Poecilia; species Poecilia reticulata. Next base: position 14,475,380 of record NC_088831.1, on the reverse strand, counting down.
TGATGGATTGCATATCTGAGCGGCTCCAGGCGGGCAGTTGTTCAGATTAATCATGAATATAAACTTGTATTTCTGGAGGAAACGGCCTGGAGGCCGGAGAAGTGGGGGAACCTGCAGAGCAGTTCTGGAGCGGTTCTGGTTCTGGCTCTGATGATGAGGAGGATCCGTACCAGACTCTGTGTTGAAGGACACCGGCTCACTCAGAGGACCTTCTCCCAGCTCGTTCTTCGGCTTCACCGTGAACTCGTAACTATGGCAACCAGAGAAACAATTCAGATCCAGTCAGAACTGCTTTAAAGTTTTTACTGGATAGAAAATAAACGTCCAGTCGTCTTTTTCTGGTTCCCAAACTGACCCAAAGGAAGAACCGTCTGACAGTGGGACACTGAGCAGAAACTGAAGTTAAAGGGGATTAATTATGCAAAATACACATTTTAAATGTTTTTGTTCTTCCATTTGGGTTTTTACTGATTCTAAAAACAAACCAAAAAAAAAAAAAACACCAGCTGCTTTTTGGCATTAAGTTCATGTTTTTGGTGTCTGGAAAATGAGCCATTTCAAAAAACACCAGCTGCTTTTTGGCATTAAGTTCATGTTTTTGGTGTCTGGAAAATGAGCCATTTCAAAATCCTCTGGACTAGTCCATTACCTAGCAACCCAGGCTGATCTCCAGTGTTTGGGCAGCTGTAAAAGCTGCTGCTGCTGGAAAAGACAAGAGTTTTGTTTCTGCATTCTTTATGTGCAGAAGGCTCCACCTCTGCTTTTCTATGACGTACAGTTGTATAAGTGCCCATCTGTTTGCACCCATTTTCATATGTGACTGTAAATGTTTACCTGGGGGCATGGCCAGCAGCAACTCATTTGGCTTTAAAGTGACAGAGTCCCTAAAACGACTCAAACTGATCAGACTAAAATCTCTCTATCCAAGAATGATTTTGTGTAAAAATTGTAGTGAACAGGTTTTGTATAGGCCATCCACCTTAACTCCCATTCTCTTGGTGATTCAGTTGTCCTAACTGTGAACCCGGCCTCACTCAGTACCGTTCTCTCATCAGGACTCATGAAGCATTGGCTGTAGCTGAGCTCAAACCGAGCGCGGCGTCTCGGCCTGTTTGCACAGCTGCAGACTGGAACCTTCACAGATAAATCTCCCTCCATGAGACGCTGGACCTCTGCAACCTGCTGAGGAATGAGGCTGTAGAGGGAGAGGTGGAGTACCTGCTCTCAGGGTTCAGGTTCTCCACTGCAGTGTGGGTCTGGTTGGTAGTCAGGATGGAAACCCGTTCTCCATCCGGTCCCTTCGCAGTGGAGATCACCTCGTATTCTGGAGAGAGACGGAGGAGCATTGATTCTTCAGATGTGACGGTTCCTGACAGACTGTCCTCTCGGCGGATCGCTGCCGGCCTACCGGTGGTGTGGTTGTCTGGTTTCTCCCAGTCCAGGATGATGAAGGACGGACATCCCTCCACCGTCACCACAGTGAGGTTGGCGGGTGGGCTGGTCGGAGGAGACGTCACGTTCACCTCGCCGGGTTCGTCTTCAGGGAAGTAGTTGAGGGAGGAGGTGATGGAGCACGGCTCATCCGGCTTCTTCCCGGTTTGATAAACTACATGAGGTGCTGTGGGAGGGATCCGGTTAAACAAACAGGAAGTACAACGCTTGTTTTGTTGTTAATCCAGTAATGAAGAAGTGTTGCTTTTTGTTGCTTGTTGCTGCTTACCCACGTAACGCTTCTTGCCCATTGCATCGACATCAGAGGTTGGCTGAGACTGGAAAAGGTCTGAATCCTCCCAACTCTCCTGCCGAGTCACTGAAAACAGAAATGTGGTGACATGAGACGACAAACTATTCTGCTTCGTTCAAAAGGTTATTAAAGGTTTGTGGCCTATACAAACATGGTTATTACAGTTTTGCATAACGAGATTCTAGTCTGATCAGTTCTGACCATCTTTAAATTCAAATAAGCTGCTGCTGGCCACGCTCCCCAACTCAACATTCACATAAAAATGACTGTAAACAGATACAATTATACAACTGTACATGTTTGAAAAGCAGAAGTGGAGACTCTTGCACAGCCATTCAGAATGCAGCAAGAGGTTTCTGAATGGAAAGTCAATGACAAAACTCTTGTCTTTTCCAGCAGCCATTGTACAGCAGTAAAACCAGCTGACCAAACATGCCAGAACTCTGCCTGGGTTGCTATGTAACAGCCAGAACTCCGTCTGGGTTGCTAGGTGACGGGTAATTCCAGACGTTTTTAAAACTTTTTGACATTTTCCAGACACCTACAATCAGAAACTTATTGACAAAACCCAGCTGTTTTTTAAAACACTTCAGAAGCAGTAAAGACAGTGGGAGTTTAAAACATGTAAAATGTGGATTTTGGTTGTTTCTCCTTTAAGAATCAAAGCTGCATCCTCACCCACCAGCTTCCTGATCCCCTCCAAACCTTCGCCGTGTTTCTGAAGACTCACCGGCTGTCGGAGCTGCTGTAGTCGTGGTTTGTCTTCGCTCCTGTTTGGTCGGTTTGGTCGTCACTGTTGGGACTTTATACTTTGGGATTTCTGGGTTTCCGCTCTTGTCAGGGCGGTTCACCTTGTCTGAAGAAAAGAACATTTTAGAGGTTTCTGTCTGTCAACATGGCGGTAAAACCAGCAGCCATGAAGCTGATTTTTTACCGGTCTCTCCAGGTTTTCGCACATCGTTTGGCCGGATGTTCAGAGTCGTCCGAAATGGAGATCCTGAAAAAACAAGAAGCAGCAAACAGGCTCTGTAACAGCTCAACTTTCTGAAAATACAAGAGACATAAAGCAGCTTTTTTCTATCTGATGGAAACCATTGGTCCGCTGAGATTAAGATCATGTGCTTCATATTTTTTTGAAGTGGTGCAGGGCAGAAATGTTCTGTAAATGAGCGTCAGGCCTGTGGGAAAGGCCTTCATCAAACAATGTTAAGCTGCAGCAGAGGCGGTGGGTCTGTTTTCCAGCCAGGTGTTCTTCAACCTCCTGGGGAAACGAGAGTTTAACCAAACCAGAGATCTGCTCTGACTTTCAGCGCCAAATGAACCTGAAAACATGAACCATCCCGTCTGCAGCCACAGGACTTGATGTTTCTGATGGAGGCGTCCAGAACCTGCAGCCAATTACACCCCCACCCGAGCCCCCCTCTGTTAAAGGAGAAGCCAAAATTCCTCACAATCAGGGAATTGTGCCGCTTCCAGAGCGAAATGGCATGAATGCAAAACCATCAAAATGAAAACCGGCGGAGTCCCGCAACATTTTAGCTTGTAACTTGAAACAATGCAGAGGCATTCCTTCCAATCAGGCCGTGTAAATATGATGGCTGCTGCAGCACCACCAATATTTGCTGTTTGCTTAAATTGTTTTGGTTTCTAAGAACTGCAGAGCTTTCGAGCTAAACTCCTGTTATTCTTGGACATAAACTCCTTCTGCCTGTTAAAGCTGGAACCAATAAATGCACAGAGGTTTATACTGGACCGTCCTGGTGGAAACTGCTCTGTAATTACAGTGTGTTTTCCATTGTTTCACACACAAACCGGCCTGATATATAAATTGTTGTTTCCACGTTTCCGTGGAAAGTGATCAATGCTCGCCATGCATCACATCAGCAGCAACATGTCCGCCGCCCAGCGTGCAGGAAGCATCAAAATATCAGGCTGAGAGCAGGCACCAGGTCACCACAGGCCAGATGCAAGCAGTTTGTCTGTGGCGAGGAAAAGTGCAAAGCCCTGCAGAGTGAAGTTCGTAAAAATAAGCTAACTAACAGGGACCATCATACTTTCCAAGAAGAAAGTATTTTCCACAAGATGTGCCGAAGTCTTTGGCCGCAGCGTTGAAGCTGGCGGCTCGTCTTTCCCTCCTCTTCCCTTTTGCGTCTTGATCCCAAACAGCCCCACCCCATGCGGCGCTGGTGCAGCGCAGCGGAGCAGCTGAAGCACGCAGCAGCGTTACGGCGCAGACAGGCAGGGGTCATGCTGTTACCAACCATGAAGCCGGTCGTCAACGACGACACCTGACCGACCAAACCCAGCAGGAACATCAGACTTCTTGTCCTCCGTCAGCGAGTTGTTGACTGCAGCAGGAGAGGCAGGGCAACTGAAACATGGCTCTGATTGGACGGTTATTCTGTCACTGCTCTGTTTACACCTGTATGCTTTTAACAAGTCCCAGATCAATGGTTTTTATGCAAACAGAAAACAGTTAAACCGACACCAAGCCGCCTCTGGATCCCTCAGCACATCGAACACACAGTGAACTGATGGAACCTTTTCAAATAATCAAGCTGCAGCTTCATCTTGATTATTTGAAGGACATTCTGCCAGAAACATGGCTGAAGACCAGCAGAAGCTTGACTGGAAGCTGAAAACATGAGACAACAAACATGGATGGACAGGTCAATGGATGGAAGGATGATGGTGACAGGATGAGGAGATGGACACAAACATATTAATGGATGTGGACAAAAACAGCAACATGAGCCGCAGTGGAGATGGAGATGCTGCAAAGCGAGTGAAGGGTTAATGATGACACGCAGAAGACGAACAAGGACTCTTTACCCAGTCGAGCTCTGGGCCATAAGGCCAGTTTGGGCTGGGAAATGCCCCGGTGTGGCTGTCCGTTTGCTGTAGGGAGAGAGCCGAGTGTCAGGAGAGGAAAGAACCAGGATCCTTCAGAAGAACAACCAACCAAAGCCTTTAGAGGAACTCAAACGGTTCCTCCTGCTGGAGACGACAGACAGGATCTGAAAGCAGAGCTTTGGACTGGATCTGTGAGGCTTCTACCAGTAGCTACGAAGCAGCAGAGTTTAGATGAGAACTTGAACCTTAAACCTCAGAATTTCATTCAGCCTGTCTGCTCTGGTTTGAGTTTCACTCCAGCGGTTTGGAAAAGACGTTGCTTCAGTGTATAATCACTGAGTTTCCTGATTAGAGCGATAAGACTCTTTAAAAACATCTGGTTCATGTGAGCTGGATAAAGCCTGGAGCTGATAATGGATCCACAGGATCATCCGGTCCAGATGAGCCTGGTTCAGAAGAAACCTGGTTCTGGTACCAGAACAACACGGCCCTCATGAGGAAGACTTTGGTCTGTTGTTGCTGTGGGAGTTAGAGGCTGCAGCACAAACTGGCAGAAATAATCAAAACTTTAAATATTTTACAAATGTCTGCCAACCTGAGGCAGGTCAACCTGGCCTTTGTTGGACCTAGAAGACTTGTTTGGTTGTTCAGCTGACAGGTTCAGCAGCCAATCACAGATCATCATCAGGAAGATAAACGTCAGGAAGTGAAAGAGACGCTTAGACAGGAAGTGTTTCAGAAATCCCTACAGTGACTGGATCAGAGGTCTGATGGTTGGTGGTTCAAAATGTTCTGAGAAAATTGAAAGGTGCCAGAAAAAATCTAAAATATGTGTTGTTACATTAATAGTATCGATCGGTTGCAACAACGTCACTTAATCACTGGAGGCGCCATGACAACGATGGAAGTGACGGGAGGATCGGACAGATTGTTTCTAAAGTTGTTTTTACCAGTTTATTTGTGGATTCTACTGGTTCAAGTCGAGATCATTTGTCCTGGATCATAGATTTACAGAAGATTGATATAGTTTGCTTAGAAACCGATCAATATTTCCTCCATACTGACATTCTGATCAAATGGAATTCGCGCCCCATGATTTATGTCACTATATCATAAACGGTGTTTTCCCTTTACATTAAAAATGTACAAAAGTCCAGATGCTAACCAGTATCGTCTCCCTACATACTAGGCTACATAATGGTGTGGCGTTGTCGCCATGGTTACCATAATTCAATATTTGTTGCATCTTAAAACATATTTATAAAGAATATAAATGTTAATCTTCTTATCTAGCATAAAGCTGTAAATCCACGATTACACCGATGGCTGACGGTTAAGATCACCGTAACTTTGATCATTAAAAGTTATAAAATAAAAGTTTGGTTTGCATCTTGGCAGCACCTTATGACCATTTAGAAATAAAGTGGTTATCAGGCTACCAGCAGTTTTGGCGTTTTGTTGGGTTTGGCTCTGTCTGCAGTAAAGTCAGAGAACGTAAAGTGAGAATAAAGGTTCAGTGGAAGATTACCCCCAAGGATCAAAGAGGTCGGGGACGAGTTACTGGGTCTAGAGGAAGAGTGGCGCTGTGTGATGTGGTAAGAGAAGGGGTCAAGGTGGCTCCTCAAGATCAGTGGGGAAGCTTCAGGGCTGGAGGATATCACAGGCAGTGACGGCCTCCTGTTCCTGCTGCTGCCTTGGCCTAAAAGAGGAAGAACAGTCGCAGTGTCGGGTTACAGTTTGACGTGATCCTGCGATGGAAAACAGAGAGCTAGCAACAGCCCTGAGCGACGGACCAACAGCTGGAGCTTAACTCGGCTAACAGACGGATGAAGGATGGGTGGTGATGATGATGATGATGGGTCTCTTAGCTACAACAATCTTGGATCCAGTCAGTGAAGCTGCTGCTGCGACAAGCAGCCATGACTGAGAGATTGTGCGCTACATGCAGACGCTAGATGGGATGGAGGGAAGGAGCAGACCTGAGGATAAAAACAATCCACCAGAAGCCTGACAAGGAGAGCAGACAGACAGATGGACAGAGCGAGGCTGGCTCTGAGCAGACAGGAAGTGAGGTTACCCCAGGTGCCGGGCTTGGCCCGCTCATTGGCCAGGGCGAATCGGAGCAGCGGCAAGCCGTCCTGAGGTTTCACAGCAGCTGTGAGGATAGAAAAGGTTGAACACTGCAACAACAAACATGCTTCACTGGAAGAGACGCTTCCCGTCCTGTCAAAGTAAAACCACAGTAGCCAGAGGTCATTCTGGAAGAAAAGGAAGGACGAAGTCAGAGGTAAACCAGGAGGATGAGAGGTGGAAATTACCCGCAGGGTTAGGAAGCTTCTCAGGAGCCCTGCTGGTCTGAAGCGCAGCGCCTTTGGAGGGGAAGTTAGAGACAGTGATGTTGGCAGGAGGGGTGGAGGTAGGCAGCAGTTTGGGGGGGGCAGGGGTCCGCCGCTCCGCAGAATGGGTTCGGTTGGTTATGACACTGTTTCCTTTTTCTGGGACAGAGAGGAGAGATGCTGTGATCCTTGATCCCAACAACACAAACTTGTCTTTAAACTCAAAGTTTCCCTCTGAGTACTGAGACTTTTCTGCTTTCAACCAAAACTTCCTTGGTTGTTAATTATGGTTCAGATTCTTTTGGCCAATTGGGTCAAAGTGAAGTTGAGATGTTCTGGTCTCAGTAATCATGTTCCTCAGAAAGACTGAAAGTTTAAAAGACTCTGGACTGAACTGAGCAGAACGACTCGTGTCGTCTTTCTGCAGAGAGAAAGACCAACAACATCTGCGTCTGAACTTACTGATGGCATGCAGACCTGGCATGCAGTCTGGGTGAGAAACGATGAAGAGACGCAAAGAAAGAGGAAGAAGAAGGGAAATGTAGAGCTTTTCTCATCAATAAGATGCTTTTAAGGAGGTAAAACCTGGAAATAAATAAAAGTGATGGTTTATGAACAGATACTGACCCTGAGGAACTCCTCAGAAAAGGTAACAAACACCAAGACGTTGAAGCTGGTCCATCATTTGGTTCGGTTCACACCTGAGAACATCATTAAGGTTCTCAGATGTTTAGAAGAACCCTGACTTTAAAAACTCACCTTGCTAACAAACAGTAAACTCTGCTGATATGCAGATGATCATCGGGTGATTGTTTTTCTACTTTTATATGAACTGGTATTCTGTTTTCAGTGGAAAATGGCAGAAAAAGTAGAAGGTGAAGATGATGAGTCAGTGAAAGGTCAAAGGTCGCTGGTGGCTGATGGATAGTGGTCACATGATGATGGCAGCGTGGGCGGGGCCAAGTCCACTTACTCTGATCCAGTGACATCACCATCAAGGCTTTCTGACTGGGCCGAGCATGCAGCCAATCAGGATAGGCCCCGCCCCTTTCAGAAGCTAAAGCTGAATGAATGGATGAAGCTGATGGTTAAAGAAGGAAAAGCATCTCCATGGTTACCAGGTGAGCCGTGAGCGGGTTTGGGCCGGGCGGAGCCGGGCGCAGGAACCGTTTCCTGTTGGCTCTCTGGGGACTCTGTGGGAAACAGGAAGCTGCCTTTACGGATGAAGAGGAGAGGAAAGACAAGAGAGGAAGAGGAAAAGAACCGGACCGTTTCCAGAAAAACAGCTGCAGTTCAGGTCCGACCGATGAGCCTCAGCATGCTGGGAGTTTACAGAGGTTTTTAAAGATTGGATCATTTTGGGATCAGTCGACCGTCACTGCAGTGCTTCGGTCCGATAAGAGAGTAACGTTCCGAAAGAAAAGGAATAACGAAGGAGGAGATAATCACCGAAGACGGAGCGCGACAGCCCGGGGTTAACTGGCTTAACGGCCGGGACCCGAAGACCGGAACTGTTGTGAAGAACTGCAAATAAGTCAACAGTCATTACTGCTCTAAAGTCATGAACCAAAGTTTTCATCACAGTTTGTCTCGTTTGCTGGTTAGAAATGGTGGAGCAGCTTTAGAGCTTGTGTTGTGATTAAACTTTACCTGGAGAAGGAGGGAACGGCTGCTGAGGTTTCTGCAACACAAACCAAAGAACAAATGTTCAACAACTTCGTCTCTCTAACCTGAAAGGCTCTGTATCATCTCTGTTACTTTAATAATCCTGCATTTATCTGCTAATCCAGTGAGATCCAGTAGCTGTTACGTACCATATGATTTGCCAGAGGTTTCCGCGGTTTGAACGGTTTCTGATTGTTTTTATCTGCAGATAAAGAAACAACAGTGTGAATGTATCAGAGAACATGGTATGATGTAAGTAGAAGAAATTCTTTCTGATTGGTGGAAGAGGTTCTGCTTACTGGCCGTGTTGGTGCTGTGGATGACCGGTTTGCTCCAGAGGCCGCTGCGGTCGTCCTTGTTGGAGCGAACCCCAAACTCGTACTGCGTATCGGGCTTCAGGTGGTCGATGACGGTGTCGCTGGTGGGACACGTCTGGTAGATCCACTTCCTGTTCCTCTCCCTGTACCGGATGGTGTAGAACCTGAATCAGGACAGAGGACACACACATTGTCACACACATCGTCACACACTGGACGGTGGATGAGCCGGAAGATTCTAAAGGAGGTTGTTCAAACTCAATGGACACAAGTCGATGCTTCACATCTTCTTTGTTAAGGCTGCTGTAAAGCCATTTTGGAAGATTTGATACAAAAAATACTTGGAAGCATCCAAAAAAAGGGAAAATATTTGGTTAAAATGCTCCTAGAGGCCTGTAAAAAGATCCAGTGACTCTGTGGACCAATGAATTCAGATCATTGACGTTTTGCTTGGATTTCTGCTCTCAACTGCTAACATGTTGTATTTCTAACAGTTTGTTCTGGTTATAAAGATGCTTTAAAACATCACCAGACCCTCTTGAACAATCTCTGTCTGAAACGTAAACTCCTTCCAGTTGCAACGGGTTCCTAAAAGCAACATTTTGGTTCTTCTTGTCTGATATAAGCAGCAGGATTAGACTCTAATGTCTCTGGAGTTGAACAGGCGTTCAGAAACAATCTGCATCACCAGATGGATCCGCTGAAGCTGCTGGAGCGTCAACAAGCAACCCAACGCTGCGGCTGGAAGTCTGGATCTCGTCAGAGTTTCACTGACTGCAGTCCTGAAGGTGTCGGGTTAACAAGACGTTAATAACCAAGAAGGCTTGAAGCCGTGTGGTTTCTCTGGGCGTCTGCAGCCGTCATGACCTCAGCATGGAAACAAGCATGTTGTTCATCCTGGCCAGCGTGGATCTCCACTTTCTCCTGGGTTTTGGGAACGAGGCAGCAGCCAAGCTGAAGGAGCTGACGTTAGCTTTAATAAGAGCAGCAGAGGACTGCAGGGTCAAGATTTCCAGAGGCTCCTCCAACTTATTTGACAGGGAAGAAAAAATGTGAGCTGCAGGCGGCGGGAGACGATCACTCAGCACAGACGATTCAAACACAACAGATGCATCTTCCTGACTGGACAGACATGAGACTCTGTCCCACTGTGGACATGGAGACATCAGGTCAGGATTGTAATGACTCCTCACCCGTCCTCCAGACACTCGCTCATGATGTTCTTCTCATACGGCGTCTTCAGGTGGTTCCCCCAGGACAGCAGCACCGCCGTGGGGCTGATGGAGCCGATCACCAGGTGGAGCGGCTTCTCCAGGTTCACCTTGCCTAAACAGAGACATCCGTGAGACTGCAGGAGGATTGGGTCGGACTGGACCGGACCAGACCAGACCAGAACCCTACCTGTGCAGTGTTTCTTCATGTCGTTGACAGGGATTGGCTGGACGGCCACCAGGTACTTTGGTTCGGCATCTGAAACAAAATGGCGGCTGAGCTAAGTGTTTGGTGACAAATGATCTCAGACATGGAAATACAGAAACATTTCTGATTCATTCCAACAGCGACCGTCAGCAGAAATGTTCCTTTGGACCAAAACACTCAGATTTCTGCTGGCCTTGGTCCAGCCACCTGATCTGACGCAGAAAGTTGGATCAGCATGAAGACTCTTAACAAGTAAACGATCCTGAAGATGAGTTTGTTCAGAAAGTGTTGCATCTGGAGTTTCTCCAGCCTGTTGGAAACATGAACAGGTCCTGTGGGACTGGCTGGACTCTGTTATGGAGCGCCATGACAGTGATGATGTCATGGCGGCGTGACGCTAAGCAGACACACACATGGCAGCAATTACAGATGAAGAGAAATGTCTCTGCAGGAACAAAGGCTTGAAAGTTCTTCCAGACCAAAAAGCTTCAGCTCTTTGTCTGAAACACGTTCAGGTGAAACATGGAAGGACATGAATAAAAACTGTTTCTCCCCAGAGGAAGGCAGTGAGCTTCACGTCTTCCTTTATGATAACCAGCATGGCATTCAGCAGAAGGTTACAGTAAAGCGCTATGCTAGCATGGTTTTTACTAGAAGCTAATGCTAAATACTATACCAACATGGTACTTAGCATAAATGCTAAATCACTATGCTAGCATGGTACTGGAATGTAGCGCTAAAATGTTACCAACATGGTAGTCTGCGGAAGATAACACTAAAGCGCTATTCTAGCATGGCATTTACTAGAAGAGTTATAAAAAACAAATTATTATATAGCAAATGCTAATGCTAAAGTGTCCCACCACTACATGAAGGGACGACAATACATCACTTCCTCTGAGGTCTGGTCCAGTTTATTGGTTCTGAAGGCAGAACAATCAGGTCCATTTCTGTTCACATCCAGCATCAGAACCTGGAGCCTCCAGTCTATGAAATGTCTCAAAAATTATCTGCGTGACACAAAGTTTATGATAACTTTTATCACATCCAGATCTTCCTGGTGGGACGGAAACATTGGAGAAGTTTTGACTGGGAAATGTTGGAGAGTAGATCAGAACTAAACCAAATGAATCAATAACTCAAACTTTATGAACTGAGTTATATTCTCAGCTGATTTAGCGGGAGGAATCCTCCTCCATACGTCTGCTTTGGTTTTTAAACAGCAGCTGTTCACCTCAGAGGAAACACCAGCATCGCCCTGAAACCACATCTGGGTTTGATGTGGCAGGAAACCCAGAAACCACGAGCAGCGGCGGATTTACAGAGTCAACATGTGGCACTGCAGAGCTGATGGATGAACCGAGAGCCGCTGGGAGGCTGGAAGGACTTTAGGGATGTCCATGCTCAAAGAATTATGATGGCTTATTTGGGCCAATTTAGAGAGAATAAAAGTCATACATTTCTGAAAACATAACTCTGACATTTGAGATTAATGTCAGAAAATTTTCAGAAAACAACAAAAAAAGGAATTTTCTGAGCTGAAAAAGTAGAAATTTGCAAGAGAAAACTTGGAAATTTCTTCTGTACAAGCTCAGAAAATTCAAATTTTTTTCTTCAAAATTATAAAGTTTTTTCTTGAAAATTTCAACTTTTGAAACTCAGACATTTTCAAGTTCTTTCTAGAAGATTTCAGAGATTAATCCCAATCTGGATATCTGACATTTTTCTTGTAAATTTTTTACTTTTGGAGATCAGAAATTTCCAAGTTTTTACTAGGGTTTATTGGTGAAAATGTATTTATTTTTTCTATCTACAACAGTGTCATATAGACATGGCCTAGTCAAAGTCCTAAATTTAGCTGTGAACCATTGGCAGCACTAAAATGAGATGTTTTTCCAAACTGACTGAATATAAATGCAGGATTTTGGTTTGGAATATGAAGCAGAACATCCCAGGTTTATTCTCTGGACCAGAACCCGACCCAGAACCGATCCGGTTCTTACCCAGCTCGGTCTCGTACAGCTGTCCGTTCTCGGGCAGCTGGATGAACTGCTTGGAGAAGACGCTCCTGCCGTATCCCAGGATGTATCCCTCCAGCTTCACATCCGGACCAGGCCGGACGAACTTCATGACGATGGTGTCGCCGGTGGCGTTGATCCGTACCTTCATGTTCTGACGACGAACTGAGGGAACCAGACAGGAGGCGTGAGCAGAACCGACCCGGAACACAGAAACACACACACAGGTTCAGGTCCATCAGAACCAGAACATCCAGGGTGAATTGTGGGGATTGACTGTGAATGTTGCAGCAAAAATTACTGATTTTGTAGCAATTTTTTTCAAAAAGTTGTTAAATTTGCAATTTTTTTAAGCTAAATTTTTGCTACAAAAGTTAAAATTGCTTCACAAAACCTTCATTTGCTATGAAAGAGGATAAAGTTCACTGTAAAACACTAAAAGTTTGACTTTAATCTCAGAGTTCTGACTTTTCTTTTAAGAATTATAACTTTCTCTCTGATTTGACTTCAATTTCAGAAATCAGATTTTTGTTCTCAAAATCCTGACATTTCTCTGAGAATTTTAATTCCTCTCAGAATTCAGAATTTTTTCTGAGAATTCTGAAATTAAACTTAAAAATTGGAGGGAAAAAAAAGCAATTCTTCTGAAATGTCTGTTTAAATAACTTTATCTGCATAAGTTTTGTTTGTCAGTCATTAAAGAAGGGAATACATTTTTTCCTTTCTCTCAACTTTCCATATTGGTACACAGCACAGAACCTGGTGATAAAGAAACGTGTTGAGATTTTTCTCTGTAGTTTGATCCAGAACCGACCAGAACAGAAATATTTCAGAGTTCAAGGTTTAAAAGTTTGAAGGTTTGACGTTTCTTCCAGTTTTTGTGTCTTTATTTTGTCCAGTAAACATGAATCTGAGGCGTTGGATCTTCAGTTCTGTGTTTGAACTCATTTCTTTGCTCCCGTCTCTCTCTGGATGTGGAGCCGTTAGAAATCGACCGCAGGAACATCTGGAGCAGCAGATCCTGATGTTCCTGTTTATGTAGCAGCAGCAGAAACTAAAAGCTTCACTGGATTTTATTGTCCTGAAGGACAGAAAACGACCAGCCTGCAGCGTTTAGAGTCGTTAAAATCTGCTGCAGCGTTTTGAGACCAAAACAAGGAAGTTTACCGTAAAACTGAGATTTAAATGCTCCATCTGCTGAAGGTCATCTAAAGATCCAGGATTTCTAAATATAAATATATTTATACTTCAACGTCACTGTCCAATCATTATGCTACTCAGAGCGCCCCCTTCAGGTCAGAAAAATAACAAATAATTAACTGGAAAATGAGCAAATCCTGCAAAAATGAGATTCTGGAAGTTGGAGGTTTTTACTTAAGGCTTTGAAATGAACTGAGAAAACATGCAAGAAGGTAATAAACCAGGAAAAATATTTGAAAATGATGAAAATTATCTGATTAAGAGCTGAACATATTTTATAGTAGCATGGAGCGACACGCAGAGATTCAAAGAAAAGCCTAAAACCTCCAGCAGGATTTTTCTGTTTCTCATGGCTTCAATTTGATGCATAGATTATTTATTTACAGTCAATTTGTACGAACAGCAGAACAGGTTGGGGGAAAAAAATCAGTGAAAACTGAAAAATTATTACATTGTAAAATTAAAGACCTGAAAAAATGTAAGTAAAACCGTCACAGAAAGCAGAAAATCTGAATTATGTGAAGATAATTTAATGTCGTCTTTAAACTTTGGAGTTTCTGTCTTTTGATTTCAAAGAGTAAAGTTTTGCTTAATTCTTGATTTTCAATGCGTTTCAATGGAGCAAAAATACAACAAATAGTTTCATATTTAAATAGTATAAATATTATTAATACCAAAACACAGTCGTTTGAGAAACCACTAAGCATGCAGAAATAGGTGCCATATTATTTTTAGATATAATAAAACTGAATAATAAAGGAAAAATGTAACCATATGCAAAGCTTTAAATAAAAACTCTTCTGAAAAGCTTGCAGCGACCCCTACGGGTCAACTATGGAATTACAGTCCAAAGTTTTTAAAAAGTTAGTTGTTTTCAGAACATGGATGTCCAGAGCGCCCCCTGCAGGACAAGTCATGCAGCGCTGCTTTGCAAAGACAACAAAAAGTAAAAACAATAAGAAAAAATGAAATTAGCCCTGAATGGAGGCTACATGGTCATTTTAGAGAATACAAACTACAGACAGTGAGTTAGCGCTGGCCGCAATGAAACTACTGAGTTAGTGTTTACAGTTTAACACACTAAGGAAAATGTTCCCCTCCAGTCTGGACCAGGGTTCTGCAGAACCGAACCTCTGGGTCCGATCAGAAACCAGAACATCGTCTGCATGGAGACAAACCAAACCCAGCGGGTCGGTCTGCGAACCGGGCCCCAGCAGAACCCTGGGCCAACACCTGCCTGAGGACCAGAACCAGAACCAGAACCTGCTGACTCAGCTGATTCCATCCAAAGCCTGCAGGAGAATCTTCTTGCTGTTTTATTCTGAAATCTGGATCAGAACCAGTCAGCTTTAATCTGAAAGGATAAAAACTTTTATTCTTTTCTTTCTTTACTGTCACCAGTTTGTTTCTCTGACCTTTGACCTCAGATTGGATCTGTTTTCTGCCTGTTCTGGTTCTTCCTCAGTGTTTTTTTTTGTGTCAGATATCTGGACTTGCCTCGGATCCTCTGAGCCGGGCTGCCGCTCAGCAGAACCGTCCCTCCGATCAGCAGCAGCAGCAGAACTCTGAGCAGGAGAGTCACCATGACCTCTGACCTCTTCCAGGTGATGATGAGCAGGGTGAGGAAGGAGCGACCTAGAGCTGGACAACTTCACTAAGCGTCTCAGAGAGCAGCCGCCTTAGGACTTGTTCAGCTGTGGGACGTCCTCGCTGTGAGACGCTGCGGCCAGCGGCGCCATCTATAGGCTGGGCAAAGGGGGCGGAGCCTCCTCTCGCTCGCCCTCTCTCTCCCTCTCTCTCCTCCTCTTTGTTCCTCCTCCTGCAGAACCGAGCCGTTGTTTCCACCAGCTGCTGCAGACCCAGTCCTGTTCTTCCTCCTCCTCTTCCTCATCTGTTTTAATCCTTAATTAAATCTTTCACATCTTATTTTAATGTTTTGTCTTTTATTTATGTTAACAGTTTGTTTTTATATGTATGAACGTTTTTAATCCATCAGTAAATCATTTATTAATCTGTTTTCATTAAATCCTCTCCTGGTTTTTAATCAGATGTTTGTTTTTAATCCTTTTTTCTTCTCGTTTTTACATTTTAATCTTTATTTCGTCTCATTCTGACGCATTTCCCGTCTCTAATCAAATGTTTTCTATATTTATGTTTCTTCATTTTGTTCTGATTATATGTATCATGATTTTTTTGACAGTTTTTTGTCGTTTTGTGTCTCTGCTTGTTTTCCTTGTTTTTAATCCTTTTTATTTTTCATATTTCTTCCTGGTTCTGGATCTCTGATCTTGTACGTCGTTCTTTTCTTGTTCTGCAGGATTTTTTAGCGTTTTTTATTTGGAATATGTTGCTCTGATTTATAACTGTTTTTGCTCTGACTTTATGGTTGTTCTGCGTATTTATGATGGTGTTTTTCATCTATCAGTAAATCATTTACACATATTTCACTTTGAAACATCCCTCTTTTGTATTCTGCAGATTTTTACACATTTTATGAGTTTTTATCTGAAGGTTTTACATCTTTTGAGTCTTTATGTTGTTATTTTATATATTTTCATTTATATGGTTGTGTAACTTTACTGGTGGTTTTTGTTGGAACGTTCTGGAACTAAACTTTTTCCTCTGGTTTTTAATTTTTATTTGAATGCTCTCAGATTTTTTTGTCTCTTTTCCAGCCGGTTTGCTTTCTTGTCTTCCAGTGTCTCCTTTATGAATATTTCTGTTTGTATTAAATAATTTTTTCATATTTTGAGGTTTTTTATGTTTCTTTGACAGTTTTACAAATTTGGTGTTTTAAATATATCTCTTGTTTGATGTTTTATCGTTTTAGTCTTTATTTTATATGTTTTGGTCATTATGTGACTGATTGCGTCACTTTCTGGTTGTTCTGCGGGTTTTGGACCTTAAACTGTTCTTCACATTTTCCTCACTTGCTTTCCTTCTTTTTAATCTTTATGTAAATGTTTTGCATATTTTTTTGTCTCTTTTCCAGCTGGTGGTTTTTTCTCATCTATGTTTCTCTGTTTGCTCTGAATCCTCCTGTGGTTTTTCTATTTGAGCTTTGAGTAAATTTTGCATATTTCTTTGGCAGTTTTACACATTTCTGGGGTTTTATAAAACTTTTTCTCCAGGTTTTTTGGAAATGTTTTGCATCAATCATTAATCTAATGTTGTTTTTGTCTTTTTGCATTTTTCCTGTTTTTCCAACCATTGCTGTGTTTTTTTTTAATCTACCAAAGATGCATTTATGAATATTTTTGTTTGCTGACATGTTGTTTTTCATCTTTTGGGTTTTTCATGAGTTTTGCATGTTTTTTTTTTGTTTTCTGAATATTTACCTTCCCTTTATGGATGTTTTTCATATGTCTGAGGATGTTTTTAATCAATCAGTGAATATTTTCCATATATTATTTTCCTTCTTTCTCGGCTTGTTTTGCATCTTTTTATCATTTTCTCCTTCTGTTTCCTCATCTGAACTCTGTGGCTTCACCATAAAAATATCTTTTCCATCATAAACGCTGGTTAAGAGCCGCGGCCCCGGGTCCTTGGACCCCTGACCTCTGACCCCGCAGCCTTCAGGGTCACTGATTAACTCCCACGTGGAGGACAGAGTGATGGAGTTCAGAGCTGTGAACCCAGCAGTATTTACTGAATTAAGTGTCTCATTATGACCACATGTTGCAGCTGAATCACTGAGGTCGGAGGTTTGGCGGCGGCGGCAGCAGCTGGATGTTCCCGGGCGGAACCGTGAGGTTTGGATCAGCAGGAATGAGAGGAATGACATCGCCTCGGCTCAGGGTGTTAATGATTTCACACAAAAAGGCCACAAATGAAAGCAGAGCATGCTGGGAACATCACAACACGTGCCACCTGGGAACAGCCTGGAATGCTGACATGTTTCCTCCAGGCTGGAGAAACCACGATGATGATGAGAAGGAGGAGAAGGAGGTGGAGGAGGAGGAAGGGCAGTCAGTACTTGGCTCAGGGTTCTGGGTCTGTGGACGCAACACGTGCTGTCACATGCGACAGGAAGGAGGTGAGGCGGAGGCGAGCAGCGAAATGCCAAACAGCAGCTGAAGCAGAACCAGGACTCATGTTTGAACAGCAGAAGAAGTTTGGAAACGATGAAGGACGAGACGAACGGAGGGAAAACGACGATAAATGCAGACGGGAAAAAAGCCCAAATGAACCAGAACCATTCAAATCCTGTCAGACTGAAACAGCTCTGAGAACGGATCAGGTTTCATCAGGTTTATCCTGGTAGAGGCGCCACCTGTGGTCAGGAACAGTACTGCACCATAAACTGACATTTTTATTATATCATCATAATTATTATTTTCTATTTTATGTTCTGTTTCATTAACTTTTGCTCACTGAATTAGAAACATCCTTTAATTACGCCTTTTCTTATTTCACTGCAAGGTCTTAATTTTAATGTTTAGAGAAACTATGAAAAAAAAACACCCCAATTTGTTAGCATTTAAGGCTTTTGGTTTTAGTTTAATAAATACTGACAGTCATGATTCTGGTGTGGATTCAGAACCTGGATGAAAACTAGATTATATATTTGCTAGAAACCCAACTAGGGGTATAGTTTCTTTTTAGGTGTACTTTCTTTTTATAGTCACTATAAATCACGGCGTGTTTGATGGGAAAGTCCCTGAAGCCGGATCTGATTGGGGGCTCGTCCGGGATGTTGAACAGCTCATCAGGACATCATTTTATCCTAATTAATTAATTTAATATCTGATCACTTCTACATTAAAACTCTGAAATTCACAGAGGTTTTAATATTAACTTTACTCATAGATTTGTCCTGCTTTATTTTATGGCTTCAAGTTTTCAGATAACCTGCTAGATAAATGTTAATTCATGAACAGGTGATCAGTCTGACGAATAAGGTTCTTGTTTTTCAGGTTACAGCAGAAACAGCTGCAGACGGCCCAACATGCTGCTCTGCCTCTCGTCTCCAGGTCGACATTAATAAATTTGTTGTTTGCCTGAAAGCGGCGCAGCGCCTCAAACGCTGACATCAACCAGGCAAGAGGCTCTGACTAATTAAACTCTGTTTCTCTGCACAAACCCACAGCCTGGAGCTCAAAGTTCTCACTGAACCGAGCCAATCCAGATCACGATGCTAGCAATGCTGTCAGTGAGCCAATGAGCCATTGTTTTCCTGCAACCAATTACCAGCCCGCTTCAAAACAAAACATTTCATTAAGAGGAGTAATCAGAACCAGCCTTATTGCTGCTAATTACTGCTTTAAACCTTAATGTTGTCCCTCAGGTCCAGCAGGATCGAACAGAAACCACAACATGATGTGTTTTCATCCAGAACAACGAGTCCAGACAGAACCAGAATAAATCATCATCACAGTTTGATCCATGTAAACACTGAGGTTTAATCAGAACCAGTTTCTCTGCTGCTTTGTTTCTCTATGTTTAGGCGGTGGAGGAAAACCTTTGTTGTTCCTTCAGATTCAGGCTTTTACTGTGGAGGACTTAGAGTTTTATTTTTGAAAAATCTCAGGGTTTAAACATGAGTGAATGTGTTTGAAAATAATTTTAATGTTTTCTGTTATAGTTTTAGCATAAAGAAGTGGATTGAGGTCTTTTATCTTGAAGGACAAAAACTTAAAAACATGTTTCATTTCCTAAATAAAAATGGTGTTGGATTCAAGAGCTCTGTGTGTTTGTTTTATTCTGAAAGGTTCATGTCTATGTTTTATTATTTAAGTTTAAAGTGAAAAGTTTTCACAGTCTTGCTTCAATACCTGAAGTCTGTAGGTAGGAAACAACTGAGGCTTATGCAGTGAGTTCTATTTTGAAGGCCATAAAGATCTCAGAGACTTTTATTGTGAAGGCCTGTCCATTCTTTCAGTGATATTTCCAGCTGCAGATGTGAAAGTTTAAGTTTGAGACTCTGATCTTTCTATTTTCCATCAGAGCTAACACCCTGTGTGATGCCAAGGGTTTCTGTTTCTGAACAATCAGCCGCCACTGGTCCAAACCTGGACCCAGAGTCCAGAACCGAGCCCAGGCTGAAGAAGCCAGCGGTTCTTACATAAGCCTCTTCCTTCCAGAGGAGAGTAGAACAACGCTGCCTTTGTGTGAAAACGGCTTTAACTGGCTGCGGTTCTCCAGAGCTGCTCTCTCCGTCCAGTACCGGTCCATCTGGTACCGGTCTGTCAAAGCAACCAGGACCCAGAGCAATCACTGATAGAATGGCTCCAGAACTGTTCCAGTCAGTTCTGGTTAACTAGCAACCCCACTGGAGCTCCGCCCATTACTTAGCAACCCCGCAGGAGCTCCACCTGTTACCTAGCAACCCCACTGGAGCTCCGCTGATTTCAGTTGAGGAAAAAAGTCAGAAATCTTTTTTCTTCGTAGACTTCGCCTCACCTGAAGGTTTTTGACTATCTTTGAAGGAAAATGGGTTCTGGTCTCCCTTCGTGTCCATGAAAGGATCTGACCAGGTGTTCTGTTGGTTCAGGTCGAGTTTATTTAGTTTTCTGTCACTTGGTGAGTGTTTCCTGTTCCAGTCAGTCCTGGTGGAACCACTGGGTTGGACCTGGCCCACCAGAACGAGAGTCTGCGGCTCATATTGGGCTGGAATGACTGAAGAACCAACATGAAGCCCTGCAGAGACTAAATCAGCTCATGGACTGAAACATCGGTCAACTAAAAGCAGAGAAGGTGATTTCCCCCATGAGGATGAGGACAGTGAACGCTCCACCTTTGGTCCAGACCTCTGACACCTGAAGCAAAACCACGTTAGAGTCATTTCTGCTGGTTTCTCCTGAAGACGGATGGAGGAGCCAAAACTCACATCAGGAAGGGTCTCTAGCTCTGCAGAACGCTGCTTGGGTTGGGAAAGTGTTAGCAGATGTCGCCAGTGGAGGCCAACACCACCATGCCGGCCCCCACTAGCCCCCACCAGCTGTCCAAGCCCCGGCTTGGATAGCCCAGCGGAGAAGTGAACGGCTTGTTTTCCACCAGGCCTACAGGAGGAGGAGCTGAGAGGAAAAACACAACCCAGGTTTCACCAGGAGAATCAGAACGAGCTGCTAACAACCGACATAAATCAGAGGAGCTGCAGGATCCAAGGAAATCCCCCAGAAAACCAAAGGCTTCAGTCTGAGGCCGGGTTCTGACCCGCTGGTGGGTCAAAACAATAAAACTGAGCCAGAATAAAGAGCTGGGCTCAGGAACAAGGCCAAGTTTCAGAGAGACCAGCAGGGGGCGCAATGAGATCAGGCAGTAACTGGAGCAACATGGAGAAAGTTAGCACAAAGTCCAGAGGGGAAGAGATCCTGGAGAACCAGAGAGTCGGACCGATGCCACGACTGGACCTCAATGAGGGGTCATCATCAGTATGCTACGGCTGTACCGATGAAGGCAACAGACTGTTTTAATTTACGATGCTTTTATCTGTCAATATAAATTAATAAAATAAACATTTTAGCCTCAGCTTTGGAACAACTTAGACCAGTT
This sequence comes from Poecilia reticulata, assembly GCF_904066995.2. Classification (NCBI taxonomy): domain Eukaryota; kingdom Metazoa; phylum Chordata; class Actinopteri; order Cyprinodontiformes; family Poeciliidae; genus Poecilia; species Poecilia reticulata. The sequence goes on along the minus strand of NC_088831.1, from coordinate 14,454,334 downwards.
TATAACCAGTTTATAACTGGTTATGACAAGTTTTTATCAGTTTACCAGTTTATAACCAGAGCAAGTTTTAAATAGTTTGTGACAAGATACGACAAATTTTAACCAGATGTGACCAGTTTATAGCCAATTTCTCACCAATTAAGACCAGTTTCTAATCGGTTCTGACCATGGACCTGCAGCAGAACCTTCCTGGCTGCATCAGCCCTCCTGTAGCTGATGGCCATGACGCTTCTGGTCGTCCTGAAGCGGGCGGCCATGATGCTTCTGGTCGTCCTGAAGCTGGCGGCCATGATGCTTCTGGTCGTCCTGAAGCTGGAGGCCATGATGCTTCTGGTCGTCCTGAAGCTGGAGGCCATGATGCTTCTGGTCGTCCTGAAGCTGGAGGCCATGATGCTTCTGGTCGTCCTGAAGCTGGAGGCCATGATGCTTCTGGTCGTCCTGAAGCTGGAGGCCATGATGCTTCTGGTCGTCCTGAAGCTGGAGGCCATGATGCTTCTGGTCGTCCAGAGTTTCGTCTATCTGGATGTTTTTCATGAAGCTCAGAGCATCAGCTGCTGATCCTTCATTCCTGGATGATGTAACGCTCTGACTCTGTGAAACCCGATGAAGTTCTGCTCAGACATCACCTGTTGGAGCAACGTGGCGTCAAACTGACACTTCATCCTCTGTCCTGCTCCTTCCAGCGCGAGCGGCACCATCTGCCTCCCATTAGAGGAAACAGATTCCTCGAAGCAGCAGCAGCAGAAGGGGAAAACCGTTTGAAGGTCGAGGTAGAGGCATTATGTAACCGAGGCTAACAGAGTCTGACAGGACAGCTGGAGGCAACAATCAGGGCTGTGTTTCCCATTAAACTCCACAAATCCAGACCTTTTCCACGCAGAAACACCTGACTAAGCCCAAGTTCAGGTTGGCCTTCATCCTCCTCCTCCACTTCCTCCAGGATGCTAAGGCAGAGCTGCTGAAATGTCTGCCTGCTCCTTTAAGGTCGTCAGGGTCAGAGGTCAGGCGGGCATCCAGGTTAAGAGCCGCAGCGCTCAGACAGAAAGGAATTATAATTTTTGATCCTCACCAGAAATCAGAGCCTGGTTCTGGAGCAGCAAACGTCCAGACAGAACCAACGACCTGGATAGCAATCAGCTCAAGTCCAGGTGGTTTCATGATGAAAACTCATATGACCCAGCTTGACCTAACTGCTGCAGCGAAGCAGAGCTCTGGTGATCAGATCCAACAAATATGGAGTTAAAGGAAGAGCTTTAAATGTTTCCATGGAGATGGAGAGGGACGCTTTCCTCATCCTCCAGGATGCTTAAGACTTATGTTTTTACTTTAGGAGATTTTAAGTGTGAAGTTTGAACATTGTTCAGATTTTCTATTCTTAAATGATTTAGTCAGAGCCGGCCCAAGGCATAAGCAGCTTTTTAGGATCTCCACAACAGTTGTTTTATTTTTATGTCTAGAAAAAAAGAAGAATCTGGTGCTGACATGTTGGTATCGGGGGCCCCAAATGAAAATCTGCTCAGGTAGCCAGAAAGGATTCGGCCGGCCCTGGTTCTATGACAGTGTTCTTCCCTCTGAGGTGGAAACTCTGATTTTCAGATATATTTTCCTGAAATAAATGTGGCTGAAACGTTTAGGAATGTAATTTCTATTTAATGACAAGATGCCACGCCCCATCCGCCGCAATGCATCATGGGTTGTTGGACTGAGGTGGATAAAGATTATGACGGGAGGAAAAAACTGAACTAATAAACTGAGCTTGGTAAAATGAGGAAGAGTCTGTGGTTAGAAATAAAAGAGGAAGACGAAGGTCGGGTTGTTTGGACCGGAACGCTTCTGTTCCTGATGCTGAAACATTCAGGCCTGCGTCTTGTTTCTTCCGGATTCACTAAAACGACTGATTGATCCCGGCTGGTTCTGATCAAGCAGTTATGAAACAGAACCAGGACGGATCCTGGACCAGATCCCAGGCCCGCTTAGTCTCAGGGTCACCAAGGTCTCACGTGCAACAATGTCAACATTTTCCTCTTTTATTTTGTCTTCTTGCGCCGCTCTGTCTCCTCTGTTTCCAAAATAAAAGCCTCCAGAGGTGGTCGTTCCTGAAGAGTTCAAATTCAGTCCGAAATCAAAGCTGGGAGGATGAGGGGAACCTTCAACTCTGGCTTCAGAGTTAAATTATGAATATATAGAAGAATGAAATGAGTGAAGGAGGTAGAATGATGCAACATGAGTAAAACTGTTCACATCATTAACCTGACATGTGCTTCACACACAGAAAATAAGAAAATAAAGAATAAATTACTGCAAAATTTAATCAAATATAGGGTTCTGGGTTAGTTCCTTCAAAATAAAAGCCACTTCTATTTCCTTTATCATCACGTTCTGTAAAACTTTGGGGCCTGGACTCCAAAATACTTCTGTTTCTCAGCAGGAGGAGAAAAAATGGTGGCTCAGAAAATACAGGAGCTGAATCTTCTTGGGGGCCCTTCAGGCATCCTGAAGCAAACCCACCAGCTTCCCAGTCAGGAAAACATTTTCTACTCAACTTTCAGGTTGTGTTAAATTAAATACTTAAACCAGGGGTCCCCAAACTTTTTCCTGTTAGGGCCACATAACTTTTCCCTTCTCTGGTGGGGGCCGGAGTCAGTTTGTAACAGAAAAAGGGTTATACACGTTTATCACCTGCGCTGCCGGAAATTATTGGGGGAAACGGGGGGAAGCGCGTCTCTCGATTGATTTTTACCCAGAAAGCACATGGGCAAAAACCGTTAGTGAAACGGTCACTGGAACTGACTAGTATATATTCCATTTAGGGAAAGTAAGTAACATATGAATTCCTCATACGTTAATATAAAGGCTCGTTTTGAAGTATAACCTGCTACTTACAGGCACTGCTTCGAAGACTTTGACCTGGAATGCGGCGTTCATAACAAACACGTGTGTTCATCTAATCTACCGCTAGCAAACAACCGTACTGATTGAATAACAAAAAATCGGGACACACTTCCTGCAAAAGAAGATCAGATTTGTTCCACCTCAATGTGGAACTAAAAAGTCTCTGCAGTCTGAAAACGGTCGTGTCGCATTTCATTCGACTTTTACATCACTGATGTGAGACGCGTCATAATTCTGCACCATTAGAAACGGCAGACGCCGTAAGCTTTTCTTTCCCCTTTCCTTCATCTTTTGTTGTCTGGTCTGAAAAATGTTAAAAATGTTCAAATCCATCCACAGACGGCGGCGGCCATTATTACTGCTGTCTTCGTTCTTCTTCTTCTCTTCAGTCGCATTTAATTAGTTTATTGAACAGCCATGCAGAAAAAACTGCAGCAAGAAATCAGTTAGATTCACATCACTGGTTCCAGTCTGGATACGGGTCCGACCCGTTCCGTTACGCTGGATGAATAATCAGAACCGAACCTCGGGCTGCTGACTTTGGGTCTCAACATTCCTGCTGTCAGCAGCCATGACTGAGCGTCAACACGTCCTCCTCCAGGAGACCGTCTGTCTTCACTCTGTCCCGCTCTGTTTGACTTTTGTCTCTCAGGTGATGAAGGACGGGATTTACCAGTTGTCATCCTCACTGCTGTAACCACGGCAACCGATGAGGGACGGCCAACGATCCCTGGAGACCACCGAGGAGCAGAGACGGTCTCTAACCATCCGACCAGCTGAACCAGTTAAAAGCACCCAGCGGAGTTTTCCCCACCCCTCATAACAAAACCGCACAATAATTTTATTGTGATTGCCTTCTTTTGTACCTGCCAAACAATAAACCCAACCTGCATTAATTTACTGAAACAAAGTGGAAAAGAACAAATTATTTCAGGTCTCAGTAATAAAAGCAAAGCGTTCAGTTTCCAAACTTTCTGGGTCGAATGTTTTCTACTTTGTTTGTCTGGACAACGTTTTAATCGATTCTCTGCAACAAATAAAATAACTTTGTTTAAAAAAACCTGGCGAATTCATCCAGGTTTGTTTTTCAGTAAACAGTGACTGGATGTTTGTGAGCGTAGCTGCTAGGATCTTAAAATGAAAACAAAATCAAAACATGGCTAATAAAATAAAACACTTGCAGGACCAAACACTCTTCATTTAAGAAGATATAACTTTCCTCTTAAAAATGATAAAACATATATTTATCTGCATCAGGGCTATGAATGATGGGGGCCACACAAAGTTATTGAAAGGGTTGCAAATGGCCTCCCAGCCACACCTTGGACTCCTCTGCTTCAGAAACATAACAAATGCCAACATTAAAGTTGATAAATATGGAAAACTTAGATAAATTATGAATATTAAATGTGTTTTTATGACACTTTACATACAGTTGAAACATATTTGAGAGGATTAACCAGTCAGATTAACGTTCTTGTTGTTTATCGTTTACCTGTGATGTCATCAGGTTGTCATGGTGATGACCAACATGTCAACACTGAGTGCAGAGTGTTTGCGAACCTTTCAGAGTTTTTCCTCTTCTAACAAACATGTCTGATGACGGGTGTGTAAAAAAATGTTAGCATTTTATTTTAAAAAGTGCGCCACCTCCCACGCTTACATTACAGCTTTAGACTAAAAATCAGACAAACCGGCATAAAAGCACACAATACAAACCACAGCGACGGACATGAGGGCCGAGAACGTCAACATTCAAACGTTAAAACCGTCTGAGGAGCTGGAGGAAGACGGCTTTTTAAAACGTCATGATAAACATTTAGGAGGGAAATTAAGATAAAACTTGTTCCTGGTCTCTATTAGCACATCTAAAAACAAGCAAGTTGTTATGCTGCTTCAACGTTCAGGTTTGTATTTTCGGTAATTAGACACGTCGTTCTGGGGATGAAGTAGAAGCTTTTTTCAAGATTAGAAAATAGTTTATCATAAAAACAGCATAGTGGGAACTTCAGAGAGCAAAAAACATGAATAAATGTGAAACAACGTACATAAAGACATAAAGCCATAAAGCCATAAAGCCAGCTGATATTCAGAACTGGATCAAGAAAATACCGTAACAGAAACAGATCATGACAGCCGAAAGTACCAGAGACTTTCACTGAAACAACAAATGATTTTGTTGTTGGGTCACAACATTTCGTCCGTGAACAACTCGGTGAATAACTTGAACATTTAGCGATGACATCAAATGATTAGCACCTTTTGCAGGAGCCTGACATTAAAGTAACCTCAGCTCGATTGGACCCATGTTGTTGTGTTGGTGCTTTGTTTGCTCGGTAATCAGGTACCAGAGTATCTCTGAAGAACTAAAAGTTGTCTTTTGTCCAAATCATTTGTTCTACAAGATCCAGATGTTTCAGATCCACAAAATAAACACATTAATAAAACTGAAGGGAAAGGTTGGATCCGCCTTGCTCTAATGAGAAGCAGCCAAAGTCTTAGAAAACACAAACTAGACATATTCATCATTTCATGGAGTCAGAGTTAAGCTCTACCTCTAGTACAGAAATGTAAACATCAGTGATGAGAAAGCAGTAGAAAAAGCAGGAGGTTGATGATGTTTGGTGTTGTGGATTTATGTCAAAGTTGCTTTTGATCAAGGGTTCTGTTTGCATCACATCCCAGAAGAGCTAACAGAACAGTGAAGGCACCAGAGGGAGAAACGCTGCCGGTCACCGGCGTCCGGGATTATACCTCAGACAAGCCCGGGTGGCGACCAGGAGGTCAGGATGCAACCAGAAACCCTTCGATCCAAGCTGGAGATGAAATCTGGCAGAATGTGTAAGACAGAGGTAACGTCCAGCGATCAAAGATCAGAAATCAAAGTGTTCCTTCAAAACAAGACATCAGGATACAAAAACACAGAATGGAATCAAAAATCAAGTTCACTTCAGGGCAAAAAAATAAATTCCAACATCTGTCAGCATCTGGTCACCTTCAGCTCAGCGAACAGCAGCATCATGATAGACTGGTCTTCCTCCTCCAGTTACAGACGTAGTGCTGGTTTCTGTGGAGAAACAGCTGGGTTAAAAACTCAACGTTACTCATTTTCACTTCTACAGGAAAGAAACTCAAGCTCAGTGTTTGCAGATGGCAAAAAGATCCCGGACGAGCCCCCAAATACGCTACATCTCATCTTCTGTTATATGAGCCGATCATCTTAATTCATCTGTTTTTACAGGTGTGGTGAGTGAAAACATGGTTGGGCTGGTCAGCAGTCTGATGACTTTATCCAAACACCAGTGAACCAATTCTGATACAGAAACACTTTTTCTCACATCTTGTACCAGAGTGTGGTTTTATGTGGCACACAACACCTTATTTTAATAAAAAACAATAAATTCGCTACCTGAAAATATTAGCAAAGTTAACCCTAAAGCCCGAACCATAAGGCTAAACCTAAATTACTACACAATGTAGCAGTATTTAGCAGAAGCTAATGCTAAACCAGGGGTCCCCAAACTTTTTCCTGTGAGGGCCACATAACTTTTTCCTTCTCTGGTGGGGGGCCGGAGTCAGTTTGTAACAGAAAAAGTGTGATTGTAAGAGTGCTTAAATGTAAAAATATATTGTTTTCCAGAAATCACAATCAATCTTCACAGAACAAGTCAGGAAATAAATAATGACACTATTAATGAAATAAATAATAACCAAATAACCCTCTCTGGGTTCGTCACAGAAAAAATCCAGGAAGGATTATAGTCCGTATTTTCCCAACTAGCCGCACTGGACTATAAACCACAAACCCAAAGTTTTTTTGTTTTGTTTTTAAACCAGTAAACATACACATATAAGCCTCAGATATCTCTGCCGCTCCAGGTTTTCCACAATGATGCAGCAGCAGCAGAGGGGGGCGGACACCCAAAATTTGAGTCATAACAGGTCAATTGAATATCACATTTATTGGGGCTGAAAAAGAAAAAGTTGCCAAGATTAGATTTAACTAAACTGACTACGGTAGTTTCCGAACGGTAACTGTAACAGTAAAAGTGCTGATCCTTCGTGTCTGTTACTAGCATGTGCTAAATCAGTGGTCCCAACCTTTTTATTACCGCGGACCGGGGGAGAGGGGGAGGGGGGTTAACAGTCAGATAAGGCTTCTGCATGTTGGTGTTCCCACTAAATACCGAATATGCCCAATTTGGATTGTGTCTTGGCCCTTTTATCGCAGCCTGTGGGGTTTTCCCTGACTTGAAACGAGAGTACTTACAGCTTGAAGCTTCATTGCCTCATTAGCAGCCGGTCGCGCATGTTACGCAGAGCTGGCTTGTAATGTGGGAGTCACCTACCAGTCCAGGATAAATCCATTCTCCTGTCTCTTCTCTGGGCCTTTTCAAAGCCTTTGCAAAGAAACCTTCCAAAGGCATCTGATCTGTTTCTTACTCATTTTGCTGCTTATGGGCTCAGTGTTGGCGCACAAGTAACATAGACTTCCAATGATTTACTCCCTGCTAAAGAGCCCTCTGGTGGTTGAAGAAAAATCCACATATAAACGGCTTATAGTCCGGAAAATATGGTGAATGAAAAAAATCGGAATGCTCTGTGGTATTGTTCAGGGGGCCGGACCAAATGTGGAGGAGGGCCGGATCCGGCCCACGGGTCATAGTTTGGGGACCCCTGTGCTAAACGCCAACAACAATTCAATTTCTATCTGCCCTGGAAAGATTACAACCTTTCAGCACCAATTTAGCTGTGACATTATAATCAACATATTCTGCCTGAAGATGTTATATTTATGTTTACATATGATCCACTGTCCATTTATTTTGTTCTTGTTTGAAATAAAGTTACTGGGGGGAAAAAACGACTATAAGAATTATTAACAGCTGATAACTAAGATTTCAACACATGTCAAACTTTTTTCAACTGAAACTTCACAAAAGATAAATTAACTTAGGGGAAGCTAAGATATTTTCAAAGTGCTAAGCTAAAAGTTAGCTCTGCTACTAGCGCATCAAAATGACTACAACAGCTCATTGGTGATCCCTAAGAGTTTAAAGCTGAGCATAGCTGATGTTGGTAGAGTCTGCTGGGGCTTCTGGGTAGTGTAGTGCATAATGAAAGAAGCCTGGTTTGAGCAGCAGCAGGTCTGGTTGTACCTGGAGGTCTGCGGTTGCCTGGACGCTACGTTGTGGAGCTTCCTCTCCTCTCCAGGAATCTGTGGCAGGAAGAACGGGTTAGTTTGTGTTCAGGCTGAACGTGAACAGAGCTGAGAGGCGAACAACAACTTTTCTGTTCAGCTCTTTGAGGCTGATGAGCCTCTCCAGACCTTCCTGCTGTTTTTCAGTCTTTAAAGAAACAGAAGTGCAACTTGTTTGGTCTTCAGATTTCTACGGTTTTGATGTCACACAGGAAATTCTAAATATCTGAGGATCTAGCAGCTTAAATATTCAAATCAACATGATAAATATTTGAGAAGTAGTTTCAGGTCAGCATTAAATAAACGGATAAAGAAAAAAGTAAGAGCACTCACACTTGCGTTTGCCGGACAAAGTCTGCAAAGCGCTGATCTCTGGAGCACAACTCGATTATTCTGAGACGCTCCTGGATCTCCTGCAGAGAGGTCAGAGGTCAGCGCACGGTGATCAAGTTTATGTAAGAGCGCAGTAGGAGGAGAAGTAAAAATACTCGTCTACGTAGTACAAACATCCTGCTGAGCTGAACACGTCTGAGCCAAAGAAACGTCACAACATGGTGTCAGATCACAGGACTGAAGTCAGAGCTCAGAGGAGAAAGTCGCCTGGTAATCAGGAGCTCTGAGCCGCTAACACAACTAGCTTCAGGGACAACGAGATGCTAACGCCACAGAGATCCAGAAACACAACGACCTCACCTCTTTGGAGAGAGCCGTGTTCTGGCAGATGCTCTGTATTTCTTCACTGGTCAGTTCTTTGGAGCAGCACTGGTTCAGGGTGGAGTCGCAGCACTGGTGGTACTGGGGCAGGCTGTCATCATAGCGCCGGTAGTACTGAGCAGAGACCGGGTCGCTCTCAAACATCGGGTTGAACTTCGTGGCTCGCTCCAAAGTTGGAACGCTTTCATGGCGCCTAAAACGTCACAAGATAAAATGTTTTACTTTCACATTAAGCTAAATTTGCTCCTAAAACTGAAAAATTCGGCCAACCTGAGTGGGTCCTCCGTGTCTTCACCGTCATACTGCTCTCTGAGGGTTCTGGCCAGAAAGAAGATGATTCCTCCAGCCACCAACAGGAAGCCGACCACCGAGGCGATGGCGATGCCGACCACCAGGGGTTCAGAGACGTACTCCTCGCAGTGCTCACCGCGGTACCACCAGTTCTCACCAACACGACACCTGCAGAACCAACTGGGTCAACCTGAACCAAATCTGCAGAATCCCCTCACAAAGCTCTGCTTACACTGTTTAATGAAAATATTCACTAATATGCAGATGATGCAATCTTTTATTTTACATTTAATAATAATACTTTAATGCAAATATTCACCTGTATGCAGATGAAGTGATGTTTTATTTAATTGTTAATTCAGTTTCATCCTATTTCACTTAAATTACAATTATAGTAATTATAATAGGCAGAAAATATTAAGCAGAAGAAGACAGATGATTGTCTTTAAATTGTAAAGAATATAATTCAGAATTCAATTAAATGTTGAAAATGTAACAAAAACTCTGCCTGACGTTGGCTAACAGGAACATAATGAGGGCTAATACATTTTTTACAGTAAACACACCACACCAGTTTATTTTCCCCTACCTGCAGATGGCGCCCTTGCCAGGGATGATGTCACATTTGCCGTCGTTGAGGCAGAAGTTGTGCTGAGCGTCACAGATGCTCTGACACGGCAGGCCGTCGATGCTCAGATATCCAGGATCGCACACACACTCTGCCTCTCCTGACCACTGGTTCACCATGCACTTGGAAAACTCGTTACAGGCCTGGAACTTGCAGGGATCCGCCCGGTCACCTGCCAGGCAGAGAGGAAATTACCTCAGAGCCGATGGATCACATCAAAACAGAAACTCCACCTGAGAACGAGCCGCTCTCTCGGATGGTTCATCACAAAGTCACTCCAGATGCTTAGACAGTATTGTTTCTTTCTTCCTTTCTACAATGATCGACAAGTCAAAGTTGATGTTTCCAAGGCAACGTCAACGTGTATTCCCTCTTTCTAATGATGCTGAAGCGATCATAGTTTGTTCAGTGACCCCGGCGAGCCCTGCAGCCTCTAAGTGACCTGGCAGGTTTAGCTTGTGCTTGTGCAATGGAAAACGTGTCTGCGGTGAAGATGAGATGAGTAAACTGATTATCCAGAGTTTACAGTGAGTCACTGTTGTAGATTAGCTTGATTAGTCAGTGAAGAGCTCCTAACAATGGCTCAGACAGATTAAAGTCCAGTCGGAATGCAGAAACAATGAGTTATTTACTCTTCGGTAAACTCTTACATAAACCCAGCAGGGGTCTCATTACCCACATGAAAACCATTAATGGATCACCCAAGATCTCCTAAACTCAGATCTTAGCAGTTAATTTGTTCAAAGATCCACCCAGTGACCTTTCAGACTAAACTGGTTTCTACAGTTTGTAGAGTTTTCTGGTTCTGATACAACAAGAAATGTCAAATTTCAAAAGCATCCAATAAACCCTCTGGTTTGGACAAGTCATGGTTGTAGTGAAATAAACGTTTGTTCCAACATTTTTACAATAAAACGACATTATACGGATTAAAACCGGTAAACAACTGCCACCACCCAGTCATTACCTTTTAAAGACTTATGGAGGAGGAAAACACCTAGTGTTCAGGCAGATGGAGACAAACAAACATGATGTTGATACTGCAGTCGGTGCCACTGGTCACGTTCCTCCCAGACGGATTATCTGAGGTATTAGATCAGATCCTAAGAGGTGAAAGGGCACCCGAGACGCTGCAGCGCTGCACAAACAAGCTGAAAACCAACCAGGCGTAAGAAGACTCGATGGTTTTCTGCTCCACTAGGCTCACTGCTCCTCATTTATAATGAATTTAGATTTAAGTGAAACCAAACCCCTGTTCTTCCCATGGACTCAAACATATTTCCTCCTCCAGGTTTGGTTGGGTTGCGTCTCACCTGATTCAACGTCCAGTGAGTACTTGTCGATGGCCAGGTTCATGGTGTGGTAGGCCGTGTTGGCAAAGTCCTCCAGAATCAGGTAGATGATGTTGGTGACCTCTTTGGGAACCGGTTTGCCAAAACGCATTCTGCTGTTAACAACAATGCTGCCGTTTCTGAAGTTCAGGATCTCCAGGTTCTGGAAGTTGTTCAGGTTGGACTGAAGGTACGGGACCAGCTGTAAAGGAAAGACAGAAAGGTCACCAGAGTATCCTTAATATGAACCTATTTAATGGAATCTGGTTCTTTGAGATTCTCACCAGCTGTATAAACTGCTGTTCTAGAGATTTGTACTCTGAGGAGCTTTTGTTGAAAAGGTTCCTGGAGAACGCCATGTTGGTGACCCTCAGGCTGAAGAACACGGTCAGAGCTCTGCCCGGCCGGCCTGGTAAAGGAAAAGCTTCCAGGTCTGAACCCCGAGCTTCACTGGAGAAGCCACTGCTTTCCCCATCAGCTTCCCCAGAGCCGTACTGGAACAGGTCGATGCTCACATCAATACTGGGCATGTCAGAGAAGTCATAGTCCAGGTTGATGACAGATGAGCTGTCGTTAACGTTGGGCTGTGAGGAAGACGGTGTTGGAAGGAGACTGCTGACTACTTCTCCAGAAGGTTCTGGTTCCACTTCCCCATGTGAAGGAGCCACTTCCTTTCTAAAATGTTCTCCTTCCTCTTCTAAAGGTTTTACTTCTCCTGCAGAAGGTGACCTTTGCACCTCTTCAGAATGTCCTTCAACAGGCTCTACAGGCACAACTGGAGGATCGGTTCCTTTTCCAGAAGGTTGAATTTTCACCTCTGGAGTTACTTCTCCTTCTCCAGTAGGTTCTACTTTTACTTCTGAAGATTTAGGTTCTACCTCTCCCCCAAAATGTTCTTTTTGTTCTTCAGCAGGTTCTAATTTGCCCCCTAAAGTCCCTTCTTCAGGTCTAGAGGTTTCCAGTTCTTGTCCTGATGGTTGCACTTCCACAACTTCTCCTTTTGGAGAGTCGGGATCTTCTCCAGGTTGTTCTCCCAGTGATGTCGACTCCAAGTCCTCCAGAGGAGTTTGCTTTCCTCCACCAGAAGCTTCACTCTTCACTGTCACAGTTTCAGTTTCTGAGGATTCTACATGTGGTTTGACTCCGGCATCCTCCAGAGGGTCCGCTTTGTCTTTTGGAGGTTCTTCAGGTTTAAAAGGTCCTTCTTCCTCATCCAAAGGTTTTACAATTCCCTCAGAAGGTTCATTTGTTGTTGTAAGAGGTCCTGCTTCCTCTCCTGAAGGTTCAGTTGTCTCCATGTGTTGCTCTGAAGCATACAGTGATTCCCGTCCAGAATCAGTTGGAGTCTTTTCTCCTGGTGTCGACTGAAAAACGTCTGAAGAAGTGGAGCTTGTGGAAATATCAGTGGCCTCCTCGTGGTGAAAGAGATCCTCATCTTCTGGCACCGAGTCAGACACTCGAGTGAAAGGCGACTCCTTTTCAGGGGACAGTGCAACGCTCTGCTCCAGGGCTGGGGGTGAAGTTGGGACTGGAGCTGCTGTGGTTGTAGTGACAGCAATGACTTCATCCACAGCCAGGTCCTGGTCCAGACCTTCAGTGGAAGGTACTGTCGTGGGGGACTGAGTGGTTCCTAAATGCTGCTCCTCCAAAATCTCAATCTCACTGGTTGCTCTTGTTTCTGGAAGCGGCGGCTCAGATTTGTCAGCCAGAACCTGAGGCTGTTCTGGACCAGTAGTGGCTGTTTCACCACTGAGTTCACCGACTGTGACCGCCTGCACTTCAACAAATGTAGGCAGGTCCAGAGTGAGAGGAGCTTCAGTTTGAGTTTCTGGTAAATCAAGAACAATAACCTCTTCACCTTTCATCTTTAGGATATCTGAGACAGTGACCCCTAAAATCTCTTCCTCCAGGTTTTCAGTGGCCTCTTGATGCCCGATGCCAAAATCAGCTGGAGTCCAGGTTTTAGGTTCAGGAGAGGATGTAACTGTTAGGGACTGAGGCTCAATCAGATAAAAGTCGTCATGGAAACCAGATGCTTCCACTGTTTGAACAGAAAAGTCCACCGTCATGGCTGCCTCAGTTGAAGGTAGAAGAACTTGAGGAGTGGTGAAGTCTGGTGGGTCTGTGCTCAGAGGCATCTCCAGAACATCACCCAGAGGTTTCTGTGTGTGAGAGTCATCAGACATGGAGGTTGTCTCCAGTAAAACATAATCGGTTTTAGAGGTTGCTGGTTCCACAGCAGCATCATCCGTGTCCATCTCCAGGTCAGGTGGTGGTAGGACTTCATGGCTACCGACCCCCCGGTCATAAGTGATGTCAGATGTTTCTGAAGCCTCCAAAGACCACAGATAAGAATCCTGATAATCTCCAGAGAAACCAGATCCAGAGCCATGATCAGACATGGCCTCAGAGGGTTTTGGAGGTAAAGTGACTGCAGGGGAACCTTCAGGAACCACCGTTTGGTTTTCCACATGGTGGTCATCCTCAGCGCTGGGAGGCGTAGTGAGCAGGAATCCCTCACCTTCAATGTTTCCTCCATCTGTGAAGCAAATGAACCCATCAACTGACTGATCTGATCGAGAAAAACAACAGAGATTTTACAGATGGAGATGATTCTTACCGTCTTTAGTTATCGGCTCCAGATCAACTGTCTTTTGGCCTTTAACGGTCTGTGGAGATGTTGTACTTTCATCGAATAAGAAGACGTCATTTTCACTCACTTCCTCACTGTGTGGACCTTTCCACTGGTCCCTGGTGTCAAACAGGAAGTCCTCCTTCTTCAGGAAAACCTCACTGGTGTCTGGCTCATGGATCGGCGCATCGGGAGGTTTCTCTGCAGCCAGTATGTTATCCTGAAAACAAGGAGCCAATGTTCAGCCTCTACTCGTTTAAATCTGTCAAAGTTTCATTTAGAAAACAGAATTTGTTCAGCTCACCATGTTGTTGTAAGCTTCATCCGGTTTACTTGTAGGTCCCACAGGAGGAACGTTCCCTGCTTCAAATACAAAAAACATTTATGTAAGGGAGTCAATATTTCTTCAATATGTTCACTAAAGTCAAGCTAAGTTTGATTTTACAGCACATTTCATCAGCAAGGCAGTTCAAAGTGCTTTACACCATGAAAACATAAGTCATCAATTATGAAACAAGCAGTAAACTTTAGATTTTGTCAGATTTTGGGCCTGATCCTAGTTTCTAAAGACCAAACAAGCAAAGGTACCATTTTCCAGGCTGTCCAGGCTGCCGTTGGTCAGGACGTTGTCTTTGTGCAGAGCTTCGGTGATGTAGTTACGGAAATCAGTGATGGTGTAGATGACTGTAGGCTGCTCAGCGGATCCAACGTAGCTCCGCTCCACCTGGTTGTTCTGCAGAATGATGAAGTCCAGAGTGTCGCTGGAGATCCCACCGCTGTCCACCTCCAGATCCAGAGTGATGGCGTAGTGGACCTGCACCACCAGACCCCTGATTGGACCAGAACACAGAATGGCTCAGTCAGCACTCAGGTACAAACACCATCCAATCATCTAAAACATCTGAAGAAGAAATTATTTTAGACAGTAAATTAGTCTTGACTGGATCTGGTTGTTATCTGATTAGCTTCACCATGGTGGAAGATTTTTACATTTACATTAATCTTGTTCGTTAGTTCATGCTGATCAGACTTTGTTCACGCCTGAACCTGGTGACCTGCTGGATGGTCAGTGGAGACTGGGCCGGTCTGACGGAGCGGTGAGAGTAGAGTTGGTCACAAAGCTTTAAGGTAATCCTGTAACGGCTGCAGGTGGCCGCCGAGCGTCTTATCCCACTTAAGACCTGATTGACTATCGATAAGGACATTAAGCAGAAAGCGGAGCGGCAGACCTGTTGTTCAGAGCAACAGGTAAAGATCTGGTCCAGAGGACCAGCCTGCCTTCAGCCACGAGTCTCATGCCCATTTATGATCAGCTTGCTGTGAACTCCAGAGGATCAAGCTTTTTAAATCTTACATTATCTTAGGTTTTTGAGGCTTTCCTAGATTTTAGCTTCCCGTCAGCCTGACGCTCCTCTGCAGCAGGTTTTCACCTGCACAGCCAGCTGGAGGGGCATTAATCAGTGTTCCTGCCAGAAGGGGGCCAGGGGTTAAGTCACCCATAAAGCCTGACAAGACGTCAGGGTAGACGCCAACTAATCCTTCAGCAGAAGTGAAAACACAAGTCTCAGAGCAGCAGAAGTTGAGGAGAGGAGAGTGACGCCTTCAGAGGCAGCAGGGTTACAGGTTATGGATGAGCCCAGCTGCACAGAGCAATAATGAAGCAATGTTTGGGAGGCCCAGACAGAATGAGGACAAACTTACCGCTGCAGGTCCTTCTGAGGCCTGAAAACACAAACCAAACCACAAATGAGCCGACAGAAACCAGGAAAAATTTGAAAAATTCATTAAACGTGACAGAGAAACTTAACTTTTTGTCCAGCTTGCTTTTAAATCCAAAGTTTACTACTTATAAATGACGGTTCCTAAGGTCAGCCGTAATTTAAGTCAATTAAACTGTACCTGAATTCAATTATGTCAAGGCTCCTGAAGCCTGGCAGCCTGTCGAAGGCGTCTTCAACCTGTCAGAGGAGACAGAGGTTAAAACCTGGAGCCGTTCAGTCCAGAACAACCAGAGAAGCAGCCGGTTACTCCACAGGTGATCATCTATAAAGGTCAGTACATGTTCATCACTTCCTGATCTACTCTGGTTTTAAAGCTTTTCGTGAACAAATCATTAGTATGTCATAGTTCATAGGTCATAATCCAAACACAAACTGAAGAAACCTTAGAGGATGGAAGGTGAAACATGTTCAGGAAATGAAGGCTGTTTTTTTCATTCCCTAGCAGGATGTTTGTCTCACCACATCTGGACCGTTTGGGATCATTTAAAGAGCAACAACAGAAGAGTCTCAGTGGAGGAAGAAAAGCTAAAGGTCTTCCTAATCGGCACAATAAAGACCCACACTTTAGTCTTTAATGAGTGAAATCTGCAGCTCTGACCTTTTATTCAGAGTTCAATGGCCTGTGGCTGCCCTCTTCTTCTTCTGTTGATTCTATTAGTGCAGTTATCCACTTCATATTCCCTCATTAAAGATCCTGACCATGACATTCAAACCATAAACTGCTTTCCCGCGTCACTGACATGGAGCGAGGCCCATAAACCTCCCAGTGGAGCGGGAACACACCGGCGTTTTGCTCTGCTTTCCTGGCAGTGCTGCTTTTTCCACCGGCTCGAGGTGAGTCACTGCTCGTATACTGTATGTTCTCCGCAGCCTGCGCGGCTCGTATAGCTGCTCTCTGGCAGCCACAGCAAGCTGAGCTGTAATGCATGAAGATACTTAAAGCGTGAAAGTCAGGCGAGGCCTTTAAACCGGAGCCAAAGTCCTGAGTCTGCAGTTTGGAAGAAACCACAAGCAAGTCAGTTTGGTTCTGAGTGAGTGTTGTGGACGTCATTGAGGGAGAAAGACTCAAAACAAGAAGATGGTAACAACACAGGATCATTTTCAGTCGGTGCTGCTAATGAAACCATGAGGAGAAAACAGAGCAGACGGCACCGCTGCTCAGAAACAGCTTTCAAAAAAGACCTGCGTAAGCTTGCTCTCAGTGGATTCATTAACCTTTGACCCTTACTGCATTAAGTACACGTCTGGTATAGATTGGACAGATGCTGACCTTGCGTTTGAACTGCTTGGCCAGCTGCTGGTACTGGAAGCTGCTGGGGTCTCTCAGAGCGTTGCTGTAGGTTTCTCCCTTTAGTTTGATCCGCTGCTCCACCACAAACTCCTTCATTGGCTGCGGGGGTCGCAGCAGCGTGTCGTCTATCTCATTACCAATCTGAAAACACAAGACATGCCCAGATGCTCATCTGATGATGGAGTCAACACTTTAACCAATCTTTGTGAAATATTCTACATCTGCTTACCGAATTATCTTCCTCTTCCTCCTCCACAAAGTCACTGTTCCCCAAAAAGATGTCTTGTTCTACATAGGGTCGGACTGGTACATCCGGAAAGTTTCCATTGTTGGTTTCCACTACATTCTTAGGAGAGCGTGTTGTGGACCGAGTGGTTGCCTCCTCGGTAGGTCCCACTGTTGATGTTCCTGGTGTAGTTTCCTCTGCTACACCTGGAGCTTCGTTGGCTGGTGGGAGAACCACTAGGGTACCGTTCTCTCTTGGTAAGAACTTTTCCTCAGGGATAACGATCTTGGTTGTTTCCTCAGGGCTGATAGTCTCCACCATTTCCTCAGGGACAACAGTCTTGGTTGTTTCTTCAAGGACGACAGTCTTGGTTGTTTCTTCAGGGACGATAGACTTGGTTGTTTCCTCAGGGTGGTCAGTCTTGGTGGTTTCCTCAGGGTGGTCAGTCTTGGTGGTTTCCTCAGGGAGGTCAGTCTTGGTTGTCTCCTCAGGGAGGTCAGTCTTGGTTGTTTCCTCAGGGACGACAGTCTTGGTTGCTTCTTCAGGGACAACAGTCTTGGTTGTTTCTTCAAGGACGACAGTCTTGGTTGTTTCTTCAGGGATGATAGTCTCCACTGTTTCCTGAGGGATGACAGTCTTGGTTGTTTCCTCAGGGTGGTCAGTCTTGGTGGTTTCCTCAGGGTGGTCAGTCTTGGTGGTTTCCTCAGGGAGGTCAGTCTTGGTTGTCTCCTCAGGGAGGTCAGTCTTGGTTGTCTCCTCAGGGAGGTCAGTCTTGGTTGTTTCCTCAGGGACGACAGTCTTGGTTGTTTCCTCAGGGACGACAGTCTTGGTTGTTTCTTCAGGGACGACAGTCTTGGTTGTTTCCTCAGGGACGACAGTCTTTGTTGTTTCTTCATGGATGATAGTCTCGACCGTTTCCTCAGAGATGATAGTTTTGGTTTCTTCAGGGATGATAGTCTCCGCCGTTTCCTCAGCGATGTCAGTCTTGGTTGTTTCCTCAGGGAGGTCAGTCTTGGTTGTTTCCTCAGGGACGACAGTCTCGGTTGTTTCCTCAGGGATGATAGTTTTGGTTGCTTCTTCATGGACGACAGTCTTTGTTGTTTCCTGAGGGACGACAGTCTTGGTTGTTTCTTCAGGGACGTCAGTCTTTATTGTTTCCTCAGGGACGTCAGTCTTTGTTGTTGTTTCCTCAGGGACGACAGTCTTGGTTGTTTCCTCAGGGACGACAGTCTTGGTTGTTTCTTCAGGGACGACAGTCTTGGTTGTTTCCTCAGGGAGGTCAGTTTCAACCGATTCCTCAGGGATGATAGTTTGTGGTGTTTCATCAGGGACGACGGTCTTGGTTGTTTCCTCTGGGACGACAGTCTTGGTTGTTTCTTCAGGGACGACAGTCTTGACCGTTTCCTCCGAAGGAAGCTCATCAGGGTTGACAGTCTTGATGGATCTTTCTTCAGAAGGTGTCTCTAGAAGGGCTTTGGTCACAACTTCTGGAGGTGTTTCACTGGGTTCTTCAGCTTCAAGAACATTTTCAGTCACTTTCATCGCAGGTTCAACCTCGTGGGAAATAGTTTCTTTGATGGTTTCCCCTTCAGAACCATGTGGAAATCCAGCTACTATGTCTTGTCCAATAGCTCCCTCCAACTCAGTCACAGGTAATCGTTTTGAGTCTTCTGGGCCTTCAATAGTTACACTAGTCGCTTCTCTTTCAGGGGTCTGTGGTACCAACAACTCCTCTGGAACATCTGTTGTTCCTTTGGCTACTTTATCTGATGTCTCAGAGGTTCTGTCATCTCCAACCTTAAATGGTTCCCCTGCTGCATCTGAAGATGTTGGAAGAACACCAGCTTCATCTACATCAGGTCTTAAATGAGGTTCAGTCTCTTCAAGTCCTTCTGTAGGTTCCATTTTACCAGAAGGTTCTCCTACAGGTTCACCTGGTGCTGGTTGTCTTGTTGGTTCTACTATTGTCTCAGTCTCTTTGGAGAGTTCTGTTTCTGGTACAGATTCCCTGGGTTTTGGATCTTTATCTGGTTCGGATTCTTGTGGTGGTTCTCTGGTAGGTTTTGCTGGTGGTTCTTTTACTGCCTCTTCAGAAGTATCTTTAAAGTCTGTTGGCTCTGGCACCAATTCTGGCTGCTCGGCGGTTTCTGTCTCTTTGGCTATTTGTTCAAGTTTTATTTTGTGTAGAAGATCTTCAGCAGTTTCTACTTTGGGGCCTGGTTCTCTTGTAGGTTCTGTTTTAGTTGGTTCTTCTATGTGGTCCATTTCTTGAGCGGGTTCAATGGTTAATTCGGCTTCTTGTGTTGTTTCTTTAATGAGTTCAACCTCTTGAGCTATTTTTTCTATGGGTAAAGGATCTTGTGTTGGTTTCTCAGAGGTTCTGGATGGTTCTTCTACAGCCTTTGCTTCTGGAGCGGGTTCTTTGGCGGGTACAGCTTCTTTTATTGTCTCTGTGGAGGAGTCTGTTGTCTTTTCTGGATCTCTTGTGGGTTGAGGTCTTTCATCTTTGGTTATTTCTTCTGTGGGTTCAGTGGTTGGTTCTCTTTCTTGAGCTGATTCTTTGATTTGTTCGGGTTCCTGGCCTGGTTTCTGTGTTGACTCAGGTTCTTGCACTGGTTCTTGTTCCAGTTTTACATCTGGATCCTCTTCAGCCAGTTGCCTTGTAGAGTCTTCTTGTTTCCCTTGATCGACGATAGAATCTATTTCTTGGGATGGCTCTACGGTAGATTCTGGAACCTGTGATGGTTCAGGGGATTTTGCTTCAACTGTTTTTTCAATGGTTGCAGTTCCTTCCGCTGGTTTGGGTTCTTGTGGTTTAGTGGTTGGTTCTGGTTTTTGAGTTGATTCTTCAGAGGGATGTACTTCCTGAGCTGGTTTCACAGTGACTTCAGGTTCCTTTTCTCGATCTCCAGCAGCTTCTGTTTTTTCTTCTTTCATTGGTTCTGTGACGGTATCTGGTGTTGGTTCTACTGTGGGTTGTGGAAACTGTTCTGGTTGAGCTGTGGGTTCTGGTGCTTTTGTTTCTGTGATTTCCATTTCTGGAGCTAGCTCTGTCTCCCCTGGTGGTTTAGTGGTTGGTTCTGCTTTTTGTTTTGTCCCTAAAGTGGAGCTTATTTCTTGGATTGGTCCGCCTGTGGCCTCAGGTTCTGGTACTGGATTTCCAGTAGGGTCTGTTCTTTGTTCTTTGACAACTTTCTGTTCTGTTGGTTCTGACGGTATTTCTGTAATTTCTCCTGTGAAAGTCAACTCTGTTGCAGGCTCTGCTCTCTCAAGAATTTCTAACTTGAGTTGCAGGTCATGTGCCGGTCTCTCAACCGTCCTGACTTCTGCAGGTTCTGTGTCATCTCCTAGCTCTGTTTTATCTTCTGTTGTTTTTTCTACCATTTCTGGTTCCCTTGAAACAGTTCCTGGTGGTTCTCCTTCAAGTTCTGGTTCATGTGCAGTTTCTTCTCTGGGTGCTGGTTCTTCTATAATGCCATGCTGATTTTGTTCTTTGGGTTCTGCAGGTGTTTTAGGTTCTGCAGAACCTCCTGTAGTTTCAGTTTTTGCGTCATCTGTTTCAGTTTTAACCGTCACTGGTTCCTCTTCAGTGAACTTTTTTTCCAATGGTTCCGGCTGCTCTTCTGTTGTGTCTATAGTGGTTTTTTCTGTCTGAAAACTTTCCATTTCAACACCAGTCTCTGTTTCTCCTTCCACCATATTATCTTCTGTAAGTATAACAGTACTTTCATGTTTTGTTTCCACCTCTATCACATGCTCTGGCATTGATGTTGAAACAAGAATAGTTTCTTTGGTAGTTTCCTCAGGTGTCATTGTCTGTATTGTTGGGGTTTCTTGAACAATCTCTACTTCTACAGTAAGGAGAGGTTTGATTGTCATCTCAGTAGTTTGTGTTACTTCATCCATCTTGCTGGTAGTCATCAGGATGGAGTCCTGAGAGGGAACAGATTCTTGCTCTGGAATCTCATTGATTTCCGTCTCGTCTTCAGACTCTACCATCAGAAACACAGTTGGTGTCGTCTCTTTGCTGACCGTTATTTCATCTTGGCTAACTTCTACTGCTGCCTCTGATGGATCGTCTACCTGTGGCGATTCCGCCTCACCTTTAGAACCCAAAGAAACATCAGTTTCAGGCGCAACAGTTTCAACAATGGATTCATGTACTGCCTCTCTAGGTGTCTCAGTCAAAGTAACACCAGGGATGGGATCTAAAGAGTTATCCAGGATTTCCTCCTGGATGGGACTAACTAAACTCCTAGCAGTTGTCCCAGGTATGTCTTCAGCAACAACAGGAGTGATAATTGGAGTGAAAGTTTCTACAGCAGGGGGCGTGGTGGGCTTTGAAAGAACCACAACCGCAGGTTCTGTGAGGACTTCTTGAGCAACCAGCTGTGTTGACGGTTCCTCATCCTCTGGTATTACTACAGACACACTGTTCAACTCTTCAGTAGTAGTTTCAAAAAGCTGTTGTTCTTCTTCTGCTCTGCCGACATCAGTCCCAATCTCCTGACCCACCGGGTCAACAGGCTGGTGTGTAATAGGGTGGAAAACATCCGTGATCATCTCTACACTCTCCTCTGAAGTGACTCCAACATTTAAAAGGTTTCTGACGACCTCGGCCGGACTCTGTGAAGTAATACTTGGTACAGTTTCCAGGATATCATTTGAGTCTTCTGGCATAGCATCAACAGCAGGGTCAGCGGTTAAATCTGCAGGAGAAGTCGCTGCAGCCTCTCTAAGTGGAGCTTTGGTTGCAGACAGCGATGGAGTCCAAGAGGTGACTGGAGAAAGCTCCTGCTGACGGACTGTAATAGCTTCTGATCCAAGGGCGACACTGTTGTCTCCTGTGGAAAGGAATTAGTGGAAGCTCAGCCTCATATGAAGGTTAGAACAAAAGAGCAAAGGAATATCAGCTGCTAGCCAGGGGGCGCTACCATCTTCTTTAGTCAATTTCATTTGTTACATCTCTTCAATGGTTCAAATAGAACCTGAAACGACTTTCTAGACTTCACAAGGGTTTAAAGTTCACTGTTTGACCTTTGTGTATTGAATGAAGCTAATGAGGCTTTCTGTTCTCTGAGCTTCACTGGACAACAGTGAAAGTTGCTCTCAGACAACCTGAAGGTTGAATGGGTAAGTTCAGCTGAACGTCGGGTTTGGTGAAACGGTTCTGAAGTCATTATTCTGCAGCAGGTCTGGTGTTTCCTGGTAATCCGAGGGGCTGAAACACAGCCAGCCTGGTGATGCTGCCTCTACCGGCTGTGATCGCACTAACCCTGATAGCTAACTCAGTCCGGTCTGCATGTCCCCAGCTCCGTCTCCGTCCATTGACCAGGCTGCTGCCCGTAAATAGGCTTACAGGTCTATTCTGAGAGCGGAGCCTGTGACGGGAATCAACCCCCCTCACAGAGAGCGACCGGGGTGTAAGGTGAGGCACGGCAGCTCCTGACTCTCCTACCTGGGCTGAACACCAGGCCTCATGCTGAGCAACTTCTGCTCCAACCTTCAGGGGGAGGCAACTAATCCCGTGTTCCTCCTGGGCCTCCGTAGAGAAAAATATTTCTACTGAAACTCTTTAACTTTGGTTTGAAGGTTATTGCAGCCCCATGCTAATAAGAGCTAATGTTCAGGAGGTGACTGGAAAAGAGTACTGGTTAATAATCTCTTATCTTCTTCAGGAAAAAATGATATAAAAAGAAAAAAATGATATAAAAAGACATCAACCAAACTTTCTGGTGCACCATTGCAGTTGTTTTGGAGCTGTCAGACTAGCTAAATGTTTCATCCATCAGGGTGTCACGATGAGCATTAGAGCCACTGTAGATAGAAAAAAAATTGTAAATTTCTGCCATAAAACTAAAATTAATCTAAAATAATCAAGAAAAAAAACAAGGAAATATTTTGAGCTTGTACTGTTGAAATTTTTTGACTTTTGAATCTCTTTTTCTAGAAAATATCTGAGATTAATCTCTAAATTTCTGAGTTTTCTGGTGTAAATTTACTCCTTTTGTTTCTACCTCCAATGTCTCCAACACGCCGCTGTAGGTGAAGCTCACAACCAAAAGTAAATGCAGATAATGAATAAAGACTCAACGCCTCGTGGTTCAAAGTTCTCTGCTTGTTCCCAGGTTCTGCATCATCCTAACAGGATGTTTGTGTGCTGAGTGAAAGTCTGGACTGGTTGGTCGGGTTTAGGGAAAAGTCTGTTGATCTTGGTTCTATAGGTTCTGGTTTATGACGATGGAAAAGATGCAAAGCAGCTTCTACCTGGTTGAGTCCAAACGGCAGGCGGTTCAGTCTGGACAGGCGGTGCCGTTCTACAGGACAAACAGACATGTTTAAATAAACCAGAGGTAAAACGAGGCGATTCCATCTGCAAAGGGGGATGCCAACTATTTCACATCTTCTGACACTTTGAAGCAAATCCAGAACATGTGTTTATTTTCTATCCCTTGTTTCTGAATCAGAAACTAAAACCTCAGTTTATGGTATAGCTGCCCATGTTATGCAAGTCATTAAAATAGTTGGAATTCCCCTTTAAATTATTCTAAGTGAAGCCATGTTTGCACAGCAGCCTGCAGGAAGCGTCTCTCACACAGTCAGTCCTCCAGATGAGGCGTCCTCTGGTCTATGAGCCGACAAAGCAGCAAAGCTGAGCGGCTCTGGGCTGGAGTCATTACACTTCCTCAAATCCTCCTTTAATTTTTCTGTTTCTGCTCCATACTAAAAGAAACCGAGTGTTTATATCAATGATTCGTTTTAAAATATATTTCCATGTAAACACTCAGGCTGTGTTTCAGCCTAATGTCCAAATATTTACTGTAGAAACTTCAGACACAAACAGACACTTCAGGCTCCGCCAGGTTTTCCTCCAGGTTCCTTCAACATGTGTTTACTGGACTTCAGATGAAGTCAAACGTAGAAATGCTCACTGCAGCATCTGAACCTCTAAATACAGATTAAAAGGTTTTTTCTCATGTGGAAACAAAGATTCCTTCCCAACAGGTTTGTGTGAAAACAGACTCAGATATGAGAGAGACTGCTGACATCTCTGACGCTTAGAGAGATCCAAAGTGGGAACCACCAGGAATCCAAAGCTTGTCCCAGACCTGACAGACTGCCTTCTGACTCTAGGTGATTTGGGAATCTGTTTGCCCTGAGATCTACTGGTCCATACCTGCAGTGGACCAGCCGGTTCTTTTTCAGGCTCTTTTTCCTGTTCTATTTGTGAAACCAGACAGAAAAACTCTGTTCTGACTTTCTTTTCACCCTTCCCTGGTTAGAACTCAGAACTGTGATATCATATGTTTCTTCAGGCCTTTAGATAAACTCCTGGTCATTTTGGATTCTGGTTGTTTTAGTTTGTAGATTCGTTGGTTTAGTTTGAAGCTTGTTTGGGTCTGTCTCGTCTGGCCTGACCTTCCTGTTCAGAATGACTCCAGCCCGGCTCTGGTTGAAGGTGAAGCCTACCTGCATGGAGGAGAGCCTGAGGAGATGGGCACACTGCAGCCGGTGAGGAGACGACACGGGTCAACACAAACACAACACCAATCAGTTTCACACTAATTCTCATCAAACCGATCCACACGGATCCACACGGTCTCACAGATCCACCAGAACCAGGACAGGAAGTTTACTGACCTGTTCAAGGCAGCAGCCAGGGCGACTCTCTGAAACAAAGCATCACATCATCAGCAACGCAGCATATTTTATGGTTCAGAACAGCCAGAAGGTCAAAGGTGAGATGGCTTACGCTCCTGACGAGGCTCTGATGCTCCTCTGATTGGCTGAAGAAGCTGCCGATGTCCTGGATGCTGACCGATCCGTCGATGCAGCGGTTGACCCAGGCCTGGTACTCGTCCCGGTCCGGCAGTCGGTCCCAGAAGATCTTGAAGGCCTCCCACACGGTCTCCTGGCACACTGAGGCACAACGACCCATAACTACCCTGGTAACCAGCAACAACGCACCCTGCTGGTACTGGACGATAGCAGCAGGTTTCTGATGTGTTTCAGAGGTTAAAGAAACTCTAATCTGAGTCTTTCTGGACTCATAATCCACGCCAGACGTCTGGTCATATTGAGACAAACAACATGGTGACCCTTTACCCAACTGGCCAGACTGATCTGGACTCAAACCAGCAAACTAACAGCTAAAATTAGATGTTAACGAGTGGATTTAGAGAAAATACTGGCCAACATGAGCTGAGCTGCTCATGTTGGTCAACAGAGAGGAAGAAACCTGGAGTTGGACCTCCAACATCTCAGAGACATCTTCTGTCCACCATTTATAACCAGAGTCTACAGCAGGATCATCATGACCCAACGATCTGATCTGGTACCTCCATCCAGATGGTTCTGGACCTCAAATCAGCTATATTGGATTAAAAACTGTGGTTCTCTTTCTCTCTGTACTGTCAAACGATCCAATCTAATTTTCTTTTCTCCAAGAAGTGAAGGAATCAGTTGAATCATGAACCTCAGCTACTCTTCAACCAGATGGTTGAAGGACAGTAGGACGGGGAGAACCAGAGAAATCTGAACACCTGGTTCTCCTTCAGAACCTTCCCGGTTGTTTACACTCTCATTGAAGCCTTTCCTAACAGATGAGGATGAAGATCTTCCTCCAAGATCTTCATCTTGGAGCTGAAGATCTCCAAGATAAAGTCTCAACCACAGCAGACTTGTGGTTGAGACGTGTCTACAAGGCCACATGAAGGACTGAGACAACCTGGTGTTGGTCAGAGCTATGAGGAACCCACTGAGACCGGCTGTCATAACCAAGGTTAACCAGCTCTTTAATAGGGTTATGTGGAGCATCTGCTCAGAGCGACCTCCGACCTCTGACCTCAGGCTCCCTGTGTAAGCCCGTAAGCTGCAGCTGAAGGAGAAACAGACGGTACCTCTGAGGTGGAAGAAGTGGAGGTGGTTGGACACGGCCTGGTCCAGCGTCTCCTGGGAGCAGAGCTTCACTCCGCTGGGAAACAGCAGGCTCCTCTTCCTTCGGATCAGAACCGAGTGCTTTCTGAAGGAGAGCGGGTCCGAATCCACCAGGTCCTGGCTGGGATCTGGATAAACATGAAAACCGGAAACATTGACCCGACCTGCAGAACAAAACCGCAGGAAGACCAGGACGGTTCCTCTGCTTTGGATCAACCAGAACCGCAGACGTTTCTTCTCTATATGACGTTAAATAAAACTTTTTCTGTTGAACAAAACCCAGAATGCATCTCAAAGTTGAACTGGCACGGTCTAAAATGTAAGAGGTGCAATTAAAACAGTGAATGTTTGGTTCTGGAGGTTCTGAAGATTATCAACTGGAAGAAAAGCACCAAAACTTTCACTCAGAACAGTCAAATTCTGCAGGAAAATCCAAAGCAGAAGTTTCCATCCAGAACCTCCACTCACCCGTCTCGGTGCACAGCAGCCCGGACAGCAGCACGGCCCCCAGCGTCCACAGAACCACACTCCTCCGGGCCATTTTCTCCTCCAATCAGGTCGGCGCTGCTCCTCACCTCCACCTGCTCATACCTCCTCCGGATCTCATGGCAGAACTATCAGAACCAGGACGGGTCGTGCAGGACGGGTCGTGCAGGACGTGCCGACGGCGGCGGCTTCTTGCTGTCAGGTGAGCAGATGGGACTTTGCTGCTGCGGGAGATTTCTTCCTCTCCACTTTAATCCTATTTGCTAAGCTGCTGGAGTGGATGACTGTCAGAGGCAGCCGGCCCGACGGGTCGGAACCGCCCAGAGGGAGTCCCATCAGCTCCAGAACACTGAAGATGTTGAGTTTTGTTTTCTGAATGAAGGAAACTGGAACTTCACTCAGGTTGAAAAGGTTCAGATGCAGAAAAGCAGATTGTTTTCTGCTCTCTCAAACTTATTTTTTTGAGAGTTCTCCTTCTCATCGCCAAAAGATACATTTTTGAGGTTAGAAAAGTTCTGTAAAAACTTGGTGATTCTCTATGAATTCATCAGTTTTTAACCTTTAGCCCCAAAACATCAGAAATCAGACATCAACATGGATAAAGGTGATGCCAGCAGGTCAAAGGTCACACCGATTCCTGCTGATGATCAAGTCTAAAACAAAGTGGTGCGTTTTCTATAATCGGACCCGTCCAGACTGTAATCCCCCCAGAACCGGCCCAACCAGACGTCTTTTATTGGATAATGGGATTAAGGGGAGGAAGAACCGGCAACACAAAGACTGGAGAGATTACATCACAATGGATCGGATCAACCAGAACAAAGGAGAACCAAACCGGCCCAGAACTCCACAGAACTTTCTCCCTTCACACAGAAAGGTCCGGTTCTTTAGAACAGGTCATCTGATCCCCAGAACGAGGATTTATCACCATGGACAAGGTTCTGGACTGGTCCAGAGTACCACCAAGACCCGAGTATGCCAAAACCGAACAGAACCCAAAGATAGGCAAGAACTGGACTCCAGAACTGTCTCTATAAAAGAAAGTAAACAGAACCAGAGATGTAAGCAGAGTTCGAGATAAAGAAACCAAAGCTAGACCAGAACCAGGTCCAGATGTTGACTGAAGCAGAACCAGACTCTAGAACGGTTCTGGAACCTTAAAGGAACCAGAAACTGGGACAAGTTCAGCCCAGAGCCGGACCATAGAGACCAGAACCAGTCAATGATCCTGACGGGTCTGTCTGTGGTACCTGGACCCGTTTCCAGTGGTGCTGGTGGTTCCGTGATGAGCTGATCGGCCGGTGAGGTTGTTTTGGTGCCTAAACCCGGTTCAGCCAGCAGAACCCCTATCTGATCCACTTAATGAGCTGTAAGCTGATTGGTGCCCAGCGGGGGGCGCTGCGCTGAGCCCTCAGATTAACCAAGCAGTCCCATGATACCAGAACTCCCAGGGAACCGGGTCAGGCTGCAGAACCTGGACCCAGCGAAAGAAACTGGAACCAGTTCCAGTGATTCCTTCAAAATAAGAGCCCCAGCCAGCAGGATAAAATAAATTAGTCTTTATTTTACAAAACAGGAAGTGGACTCATTTACAGTTGGATCAGAACTCGGCGTCCTGGTTCTGTTCACTCAGCTGGGCCCGTTCCAGCCTCAACAGCAGACTACGGATCTCGTCGCGTTTCTGCCGCGCCCGTTGCCGTGGGAACCAGCCCTCCAGTCGCAGCGGCGGGTCGAAGTCGACGACGGGGTTCTGAGGAGCCAATCAGAGGGAGGGAGACGTTTTTAAAGACGCGGTTCCACAGTGGCAATGACATCACTTCCTGTGGGGCGGCCGACCTGCAAGAAGCTCTCGGCGTACTGCAGCAGGTAGACGCCGCAGTCGCTGCCGTTGTCCTGCTGAGGAACGCTGCAGGTGCAGCTCCGCATGGAGGCCGGGGCGAAGAGGCGTGGAGTCTTCCTCCGAACCTCCCACTCCACTTGCAGGTAGCTGGAAGGGGTCAAAGGTCAGGGGGTCAGAGACACTGCAGGTGAGCGCAGAGGCGAAGGAACTCACCCTCTGATGAGTCGGCAGACGTCGTCGTGGCTGGAAAGCTTCAGGGAGTCCATGACCAGGATGCACGGCCTGCAGGGAGCAAAAACACCAAATAACTCAGGGAGAATCAATCTGTTTAAAGTCTCCTCCAAAAAGAAAAAATTAAAATGATTTAATGTAAAATTAAAATGAGATCCCAGACGTTCTATCAGCAGAGGAAAGTTAGGCTCACCTTTTGGTGACTGTTTTCTTCTGACAGCCCAGCAGGGAGCACTGCAGCCAAACACACAGGAAAACAACATGAGCTTCAACAGAAGAAGAAACGGCAGCACTAAGCTGCTGTTTCTTAGCTAACGCTAAGCTAAGCGTTAGCTTAGCGTTAGCTTAGCTAACCAGGTTAGCTAACTGTTAAAATGCTACATACCTAAACAGCAACTACTGAGTGTTATAAGGCAACAAAAAAAATATTAAATTAAATGTTAAATCCTAATACAACATAAATAATATGAGAATAATATAATATTATGACTTTATTCATGTAATTTTCATTTTCCCCTCAGTGTGGCCTAATCCTCATCTTGTTTTATAATCCTCTGGGTAATTCCTGTTTATACGACTCAGCATTTTTAAAAGAAACTGAATTAAAATAAATGGGACCTAAAATGGCCCCATGATGAGTCAGCAGATTTTAATTGTTACCGGAGGCAGCTGGGACCTGGGGCGCGGTTCTGCTGCAGCACGTTCGGATCCACCTGCACAAACACCAAACATCTGGACTTGATTCCCAGAACCGGCTGGTTCCATCAGAAACTGATTACCGGGCCCAGCAGGTCCGTTTTATAGACAAACATGTGCCGAGCCAGGTTCTGCTAGGTGTGACGTCTTCATCCCAGAGAACAAGCAGAACTTTTTCTAGTCCACATCTGGTGGACAGCGCCACATCCTCCACCTGACAGAACCGGGCCAGCCGCTCACCTGCTCCGCTCTGGAACTCCTCGGTCTGAACGCCCTCCAGTCCGGGGAAACAGACCACCACCAGGAACCAGTGTGCTCTGAGAGACAGAACCACGAAACCAGGTCAGAACCACTGCTGTGAAACCAGACCAGAACCGGGTGGGAGAGGAGCCAAAAACTGGACTCAAATAAACATAAAGATATTCTGTAAAAGAAGTAACTCCAGCACTAAATTAATAATTATTTAATGTTTACAAATTAAAGACAAACCAAAATATAAAGAGTTTGAAAAACTAAATGAAAACAAACAAATTAGGAAATTTTAGCTGAAATTGTACTAAATTTAACTCACGCTTTGTTAACAGGCACAAACAGGAAGTCTTTGGAGAAAATGTCCACGTCCCGCGTCCACGTCTTCACCCTCTGATGCCTTGTGTGATGGTCGCTGTGGAAGCAGCAGAAGAAGAGTCAGTGTGACATCATTTCCACTGGGCAGTGGCGCTGGGCTTACGGGACAAAGGGGGCGTCGCTCTCTCCAGCCGCTCGCCGGCAGCTCAGCTGCTTGTAGAAGAAACTGCTGAAGACGTGACTCCTCTGGGCCACCGTACCGCCAACGCCCTCCAGGAGCAGGTACCTGCCGAGAGGGAGACCCCTGCTGGTCAGACACAGTAAATACAGCCACAGAGAAACCCCTGCTAGTCAGACACAGAAAATACAGCCACAGAGAAACCCCTGCTGGTCACATACAGTAACTGCAGCCACATAGAGACCCCTGCTGGTCAGACACAGAAAATACAGCCACAGAGAGAGAAGCAGACTGACTTGAGGTAGAAGTCGATGATGACGTCGTTCAGGAACTCCCCGGCGTCCAGACAGTCCAGGTCTTCCTGCGTCAGCGTCATCCGACCGATACACGGAACCAGAGGGTACTGGATCAGCCTGCAGACAGAACCTGGTTAACCTGGTACACCTGGACCAGAGCAGGTGATGAACCGTCACTCACCTGGTGGGCTGCTGACCAGCAAGGTTACTCTGAGCAGCACTGGACTGACCCGGCTTCTGTCAGGAAACAAAACCAGAAGGTCCAGACTCTGTTTACACTAGAGATGCAAACCTGCAACTAATTATTGATTGATTAATGCTTTATTAATTAAAGCATTAATGCTTTAATTAATTAAAGCATTAATGCTTTAATTAATAAAGCATTAATGCTTTAATGCTTTATTAAGCATTAAAGCATTAAATGCTTTAATGCTTTAATTATGCATTATGCATTAAAGCATAATTAAAGCATTAATGCTTTAATTAATAATGCTTTATTAATTAAAGCATTAATCTAGTCCACACCTGGTGGACGGCGCCACATCCTCCACAGAGACACCTGCTGGTCACACACTGCAAAAACCAGTTCTAATCAATTATTAACGTCCGCTTAGACTTTATTTTAATGCTGTAATTTGGCCTCCATCCAGCAGATTGCAACGATAGTCACGCTTAAGTAGAGCCAGTTGATACAGAAACAAAAATGGCGGGTCCATACAAGAACAGGAAAGATAAACTTTCCATTAAGAATCCAGTTTGGGATAAAAAATTCACTTAATGCAGTTCTGCTCTGAAATATAAACTTTCAAACTCCTTAAGTTTCATCCTAACAGCTGCATGACGGAAAAGCAACCAAAACTATTGATTTGTTTCAAAGACAAGGATAATATGTCAGGGGATAATGCTGAAAAATTGTAAAACGATGGAAGACTCATAATGTGACAGAGCCACAATTTTCTGTTTATTCACTCAGTACTAAATACAGATGACGAAGTGTCAGCATTTTAAAGTCAACATGTTATGAATAATATAGCCCTTTATCTTATGGACAATAAATCGATCAGATCGATCAGCTTCTGATGAACTCACAGCAGAATGACCCAGCAGCCGCAGCAGGTGCCGGTCCAGAGGAGCGGGACAGGTGTGGAGCAGCAGCAGGCCCTGAGACCAGTCGATGGGGGAGGAGGAGTGGTGCTGCTTGTACTCCGCCATGTCCAAGATGGAGGCCAGCAGAGCGGCCTGCATCTCCGATAGCTGTTCCTTCAGCAACACCAGGAGGAAGGAGCATGGCGGCGCTGCACAGGAACAACTGATCCTCAAACATCGACACCAACAACCTTCAGCACAATCTGCTCCTTTTGGAGCTAATCGTTAAACAATTTAGTGTTTTTGCTAACTTCAATAAGGCTAAAGCAAGAGTTAGCAAAACTGAGCAACTAGAAAACTGAAACCATGAGTGTGTTGCTGTAGCATTTAGCATTAGCTTCCACTAAATACCATGTAGGAAGACCTCTGCTCCGCTAGCAGCAGGTCTGAACTAGACTCACCGTTAGCTCTGGTGCTGGACTTCTGGATGAGCGACAGCTCCCTCTGCAGGACGTTGGCCTGAGCCGCCAACACCCAGAGGAAGAGCAGCGAGGGGGCGGGACCTTTCCATCCGGCCAGCAGATCCCCGCCCATCGCCACGCCCCCGTCCCAGACGCCGTAGCCTCGGAGCTGAGAGGCCACCACCGTCACCTCGGTGTCCTCCGATCCTGGAAGGACAAGCTAACGTTTAACGTTACAGAACGGAACCACAGCAGAGACAGAACCAGAACCCGGGCCTAGGTCCGGTACCTTTCACTGGGAAGGTGATCCCATATTCAGCGATCTGCAGGAACAAAGACAAAAGCTCTTACTGATGGGTCGGGAACAGATAGATGGATCGGTCAGATGTGATACGGACCTTCATAGCGCCGCGAGCGTCAGCCTCCATCAGGCCGGAGTGGAGCGAGCAGAACTCCAGCTGCAGGAAGGACGGCGGAGAAGAACCCAACAGAACCTTGGAGACCAACAACAGGTGAGTACAAACTCCTGCAGAAGGTCTGATGGAGATTTATCATAAATCATATTGGTACACCGCTTTAGCATTAGCTTCTACTAAATACCATGTTGGTTTAGCGCTTTAGCATTAGCTTCTGCCAAATACCATGGTGGTACAGAGCTTTAGCATTAGCATAAATATCATGTTAGTTTAGCGCTTTAGCATTAGCATCTACTAAATATCATGTTGGTTTAGCGCTTTAGCATTAGCTTCTGCCAAATACCATGTTGGTACAGAGCTTTAGCATTAGCATAAATATCATGTTAGTTTAGCGCTTTAGTATTAGCATCTACTAAATATCATGTTGGTTTAGCACTTTAACATTAGCTTCTGCTAAATTCCGCTTCCTCTGACCTGCGTCTTCTCGGTGTGTCTTGCTCCATCCACCCGTCGGGACGTCCTCTGTCCTTCATCGTCCTCCTCCTCTTCACTGGATAGGACGACTGAAAGCAGAGAGAGGATCAACATTCTGCAGAGCGGACCAGGAACCGGGCGGCAGAGGAAGCGAGTCAGACTCACTGGCTTCACTGGGATCCAGTCTGGACTTCTTCTGTCTAAGAACTGAAGTAGCCAGCGTCTTCCTGTCTCTGAACGTCCTCCATCTGTGTCTCTGAGCCTCCATCACGTCCTCCAGGTCCGCACACCGCCTCCTCCTGGCTGTCTTTGGCGACAACACCGTCTTCATCGGGGACGAGGAAGAGGAGCTGGACAGTGACACAAACTCGTCCTCAGGCGTCTCCTCTGGGCCAACGCTGGACGAGTTCTTCTTCTCCTGGAACAAACAGAGTCTCAGGCTGGGGACAACCGGCCACAGCCTAGAGGATCTTCTGTCCTCTTACCTTCCCGTTGGCGGCCGGGTCCACTTTCCTCAGTGGCGGAGAAGAACTCAACTTCCCAGCATCCACCTGTGCTCTCTGCTCCTCCAGGTAGTCCACAGCCTTCACAGATATGCGTTTATGTGGCATGGAGGGACTGGAAACTTTCTTCTGTGGTGGAGACTGTAGACCTGAGGTGTTCTCTGACTGCAGCAGATGGTCAGACGCTCTCTTAGGCCGCCCCCGGCTGGACGAACAGGGGAACAACACATTATAAACCCTGAATCATTAGGATAAAAGTAGCTGTATCAAAATTGTATCAAAACGCAAAAACAAATCTATTGTAAAAGCAAACTAAAAACTCAACATCCTGATTTCTGTACAGAACGTATCTGGAAATAATTTTAAATATATTCTGGGCTACAGGAACATGATAAATGTCCCTCTTTTGCTGTTTTTATTCTTATAAACTGTCTTTTTTTTAATGGTTGAGCCTAATTCTACTTTACTGCATGTACATGGTGCTATACGTATTAGATGAAAGCAAAATATCTGATTATTAAAGTTTTCTTTAAGATTCCTGCAGTCAATCAGGATGAGCTTTTATCAATAATATTAATTGAAATATTATTAATTATTAAATAAAACTGTAATACAACAGGAAGATGCATTTAAATAACCAGAATAAACAAAAATATTGAACAATTTACAAACTAAAATCCTTCACAAAATATTATAGTCAAAAAAATATGGATATTTACAAATCTCCCAAGTAAATATAATCTGGATATTTTTATATTAATTAATTTAAAAAATGCCCCATCTTACCAAAAGATGAATAAATTAAATAAAACTCTAAATGAAGTAGTGAGGTGCTGCTATGGATCGAATCCTCCAGATGAATAAAAACAAATCGACTCCAGCAGCTTCTGCACAGACATGATAAACTGTTATCTCACCAGTTAGAGAAGCTCTGCTGCCATTGGCTGCTCCAGCTTCCTGCCGACCTGTGATTGGCTGATGAAGCTCCGCCCCTGCCGGAGCTGTCCACACCTAGCAGAGTTTGGATGTAGCTCCTGAACGGTTGCCGCGTCGCCCTGAAACAACAACAACTTTGTTTTCTTCCTGCTTCCACATGGTAAAATGTAGCGGTCATCCTGGCATGAAGGGGGCGCCTCCACCAACCTTATTGCAGGTGGCTTCCCATCATGCATTCTGTCAGATCCACCTCTTCTGGTAGGATTCCCAAAATCCTGCTTGGACCAGAGAATACACGTAAACGACGACGTATTAAGGCCATTGTGGAAAGAAAAAATATATCATAATAAATCCCGCCAAAAAACCTTTTGAGATTAATTTCTGAAATTTTCTAGATAAAACAAAACAAAAAAAAATTCTGAATTTCAAAAAATTTGACTTTTGAAACACTGAAATTTCAGCATTTTTTCTAACAATTTTTTTACTTTAGACATTTTTTTTTGAGATCTCAGAAATTTTCTAGGATAAAAAATTTAAATTTCTGACTCAAAAGTAAGAAAATTACTAGAAAAAAACTAAATTTTGAGATATTTTGAGAAAAGAAATTTCTAGCAGATATTTTACTTTTGAAACTCAGAAATTTACCGTTTTTTTTCTATTTCTGAGACTAATCTCAAAATTTGTCAATGTCAATTTTATTTATAAAACACTTTATAAGAGATATTAACTGTACCAACGTATTGTATAGTAGTCGTAAAGCACAAATAAAGCACATAAGAATAAAACACAAATTAAAGCAAGTTTTTTTTAATGGAAATTAACCCCGTCATACCTCCTTAACCTGGGGGTCAGAGCCATGGAGACGTGACAGGGGTGACTGCAGGTGGATGTGAGCAGGGTCAGAATCCTCAGGTTGTTTCTTCTTGGGGATTTTATAAGGAAACGCCATCCTGTAAAATAAAATAAATAAAAAAAAAACATTCCAGACTCCATTGAAAAAACAACCAATTCCACAGCAGCGCCCCGGTTTAGCCACTGTTTACAGCGCACTGACAACGATGAAAACACTGCACCAAACTCCATAGAAAAACATACACATTTTACCAGTTGCTACAGAGTACTTTTGAACAACAAAATGACATAATAAAACTAATTGAAAATCAAACACACACCTTAATTTAAATATCCAGCGTGGTCTAAGTTGATAAAATTGATTAACTGTTACTTTTAACGCACTTCAAACGACACTGAACCTGAACGGAAAGTGCAAATGACAGGTAAAAGTGTACATTTCAGTAAAACTAGGAAACTGAAGCAGGTTATTTTAAAGCCGAATTTCTCTGAAGACCTTCTTCTTGATTAATCATAAATATTCACTCAATCGCTTCCTTCATATTCATCTGACTTTAAACTGTTTTCACACACACCAACCTGTTTAAGCCAACGGAGCAGCTAACTAGCCTGCTAGCCGGGGAGCTCAGCTATCTCTCCGCGGCCTGGTTTCGCTGAGGCGTCCCTGGGGTCTCCAGTGGACTCATGGAAAACAGCAGATCTTTACTCTGGTCCAGAAGAACCACACAAGTACTTACAAACCGGCATGATACCCCCCGAACAGAACCGGGTTCATCAAGGTAATGAAAACAGAGACCGTGTTCTTCTTCTTCCAGGTTACCGGCGGATTGATCACCACTGATGGGTGCGTACCGCCACCTTCTGTCCAATACGAGCAACAACAGCCTGCTTAAGTTTTATGTTTTCTGATAATATTGACATTTTATTCAACCTGATCCGCCCCCTTTGGTATTTTATCATATTATATTTACTCTGTATGTTGATTAAAACATCGCATTTAGCACACTGCAAAAAGGTCATTTCAGCTCAGGGGTAGAAAGGTAAGTTCGGGACGCTCACTGACCTCCAGGGCAAAGGCCAGAGAACAAAGGGGGCCAAACCAAATACTTTGACCGTCTCAAAATTGGTGAAGATCGTCCACAACCCTGGAGAATCCTTAGGAGCCGAACAAACTTACACATTACAGAAATGGCGAATAAAAATGTTGTTTTGTTTTCATTTTATGTTTTCATCTGGGACAAACACATGGCGTCAATGACAAAAAATATTCTTGTAGCACTACTAACGGAATGAGAGTGGGTATTCAGATGCTTTCCACCTAGTTCTATGATCATTGTTTCAGTCTCCTGGGCAAGCATACTGTCAGCAGATAACAGGGATTACACTTCTTATATGACAAATGACGTTTTTAACACTGGCTGGGAAACCTTAGTGGCAGACGACGGGAATAAATGGACAAAAGACTGGGGTACTACTGCGTACGCACAGCATCACAAACAGATATTTAGTATCTCACGCACAGATGACGGGATACAGATGGGTATAAACTAGAGATGTGCCGATCAGGTTTTTTCCTGCTGATACCGATACCGATCACCCAGGAGGGCCGATCACAGATACCGATCACAGATACCGATCACATAATTATTATTTTTTTAATCATAAGCACTACGGTTACATTATGTGGAAAAAGGAACCATGAATTCACCTTAATTTAGATAAAAGCTTTTAAATAGCTTTTTCCAAGAAAAAAACTAAACTAAACAAAACAGGCATTGTGCAAATTGTACTGCTATCAATAATACTATCTTTAACAGACTGAAAACATATGAAGGCTCTGAAGCGGTTAAATAATGCAAAAAGTCAAAATAAAACCTCTCAACATTGCCAAAAAATTCAAGCATAAAACTTAACATTCAAAGGCAAATACAGGCTCCATTACAATAAACAATCCTGAGTTACTGAATGAAAACTTCCTGATAGCATGACGGCTAGCTGATTACTGCTAGTTCTGATTGGCTGTTTCTGACTGAGAGGAGATCGATTATTTTTTCAGAGATTATCTGTCTCATGTTAGGACAGCGAAAGTTTTAATACGTATGTAAAATGTTTTTTTTTTTAGGTTAGATGCTGCAGCTTTAAGCAGAGGTTCGGTGTGAGAGGTTCAACAGTGAGAACAGAACCAGCGTCTTACATCGCAGCTCGAAGACTTAAATAATTTTGTGGGTTATTTGTTTAGCTTTCTGACCGTCATGCTAATCCGGGTGAGTGTTTGTAGCTGTGCGCTGCTTTACCTGCTATCTGATCCTCCATATGTCTTTTTTACTGCAGTGAGCCTCGATGTAGCCAAACTCCGTCAAGTATGGCATTGTTTTTATGTCGTTATTAGCTTCGTTGTGTTGATGCATTTTGACCTGCTTCACCCCCCGTGCTTCAATTTTCCGCCGCAACACGCAAACACTCAGTGCAATATAGTTCCACGTCGCTTAGGATTTGTTGCTGCGCGTTTGCGCAGTGTGAAGGAAAGAGGAGACCAGCTGCACAGGCAGGCTGCAAAATGAGATGCAGGTGATCGGTATCGGCAACAAGAGACTGTGATCGGCGATCACCGATCATAGATTTTTTCACGGAAATCGGCCGATTATGATCGGTGGCCGATCGATCTCTAGTATAAACACAACCACATATCCTTTGATTCCCCCTGCTGCAAAACAGAAAGAACCTGATACGACATGCTGGGGATTTTATTTGTGGGCTTATACATCAGAAGCTGATCCAAAATTTCTAACAATTCTCTGTGAAGAGTCTAAAGAAGGTGGGGGAAACACTACTTCTCCATGGACAAAAGGGGTGAAAGTAAAAGAAGTAGAAACCGTTAATGATTGGTTCAAAGTTAGCACAGGTGTGTCAGGACTAAATAATAACTGGTTATTAATGGTAGAGAAGGCTGCTAAATTAACCCAGCAAGATTGTGTAGTTTGTATGGAACCAAGACCTTTACTAACCCCAGCAACCATTACCAAGCAATGCTTATTAGAAGTGATGAGTAAAACTAATCCTAATAGCAGCTGTGGGATTTATGATTCAATATTTCCTCTTGCAGCAGCTGATGAAAAGAAACCTTTCTTTTCTAAAAGATAGCTCCAGGGAATTTTACATGTATCAAAATAACAGGGAGTGGGAAGAGATTAGGAAATCTTTCTGGTACAATGTTTTTAACCCCGTCTCTCCTGCAGATGTCTGGTGGTGGTGAGATGATGACAGACTTTTTAATAAGTTACCCTGAAAGGTTACAGGTTTCTGTGCTCTAATTTCTTTACTATTGCCTGTATCTGTTTATCCTATGTCAGCAACAGATCTAACACATGTTCTGTCTTACCATTTGCAGAAACGAGAGCTGTCATGGGAACATAATGCGTCTACATACATCCATGCCATCCGAGTCCCTCACGAATATAAATTGGCCGGCTAAATTGCAGCAGGTTTTGAATATACAATTTGTTGGTGGTGTACTGTAAACAATAACGTAGACAGGATCAATTTCATTCATTACAACGTGCAAAATCTAGGCAACTGGACACAGGCTGGGTTCGAGGCAGTTCATGAACAGCTGGCCGCTACTTCACTGATGGCTTTCCGAAACCGTATAGCTCTTGACATGTTGCTAGCTGAGAAAAAGGGTGTGTGTGTTATCTTTGGAGAAAGATGTTGTATATATCTGCCAAACAACGCAGCAGCCGATGGGAGCCTGACGAAGGCCATTACAGGGCTTCGTACCCTTAATGGCAAAATGAAGGAAGCCTCTGGAATAAACACCTCCATGTGGGATACATGGTTGGATGTTTTTGGAAGGTACCGGACCCTTGTGTCCTCTGCTTTAGTATCAATGGCAGTCTTTGCTGCCACTCTAACCTTGTGTGGATGCTGTTGTATTCCTTGCCTGCGTTCTTTGTTTAACCGCATCATCACCACAGCAATTTTGCCCATGGAGGACCAGATGGCACAGATGTATCCTTTGTTGATCACAGATTCTGAGTCTGACGAAGAATCCTCTGCTGAGGATTCCTCTGACTTGTATTTAGATCCTAATTTTTGGACTGAGTACAACCCTTGAGTGTAAGAACATTTGCGTTCCTAAAAATGAACTCCCAGCTGAAAATTGTTTGAAGTGGCTGTTTAGGAGGGATGTGAGACTTAGAACAAATATTTGATAAACAGGGAGGAATGTTAGATCAATTGTATTATTATCAAATGTTAATTGTTTTATATACCTTTATAATGTTCTTGTCTTATATGCTTTTATTTGTTTAGTTACATCTTTTTGGAATGTTCCTTTATTGTTAAATTACTCTGATTCCTTTCTCAGAAGGCCTCTCTGAAGAAGAGCAGTGACAACAGCTTTCTGCAGTAATCATTCAGTGGAACATTCTGCTTTTTGACCTGTTAGATAGCTGTAAACCATCGCCGTGAAGACGAACAACTTGCTCTGTTCGACCCTGTGTCACGAACTGGATAATCTAGTGCAAGATAGATTGTGTTGTTAGTTAGTGATAATCATTGGCGCTGTAACTGTGTGATGAAGTGTTTTTCCCCTCCCTTTAGAGTTACAGCGCTCTCTGTGATCAGGGATCCTAAAGACAGTAAAACAGAGGGGCAGGCAAATGTGCTTTCAGAGCGGTAGGAGATTGTAACTGAAAGCACATCTCTGTTCTCCTCGCGAGTAAGAAAAAGAATCTAACTCTCTTGTCTTTCCTGTGTTATTTAATCTGGGTTAATAGGTGTCAACTCTGACAGTTGAGTTGGTGGTGTGGCCTGTTGCAGCTCATTTGGATTTAAAGTGACAGCACCTAAAGCATCTGGATCTCAGACTAAAATCTATTTATCAAAGAATAATTTTGATTAAAAATGTAATGGACATGTTTTGTATCGCCCACAGACCGATCCCAACCTGTTGAAGGATGGATCACCTGCAAAACTCAGGATTTAATTACTTCATTTGGTGAATTTTTCTGGATGTGAACAAAGTTGTATAAAAGCTGCAGACACAAGTTCCTTGTTATAAAACTTTTTGGCTCCTTTCAGCTGCAGTTATTCAAATAATAAGGCGTTGCTTGTAAAGATGAGTTTGTTTTGGTTTTAACCCCTCGTGCTCCTGGTTTTCTGCCTCCTCTTCCTGGTATTACTAAAGGATAAACTGGAGACGTTCAGCAGAAAGTTTTTCCCCTCAGGGAACTTTCTGTCTGTTTGTTGATCTGAGTTTGTTCAGGCTTGTGCTCCCTGGAACAAATCCAAACCAATAAACAACCTGGCAGCGTTTGGGTTCAGGAGCATGTTCCTGAAGTGAACAGTCCAGTTTCCCAGCAGATGTTAACCAACACGGATTGACTTCAGTCTGCAGAGCTGCGGCTGCATCGGGTCGGTTCTGGTGGGTTTGACAGGAAAACCGCCTCCTGGTTCTTCATCCTGCAGCGGAGAGACGAGTTAGTTCAGGCGAGTGAACCTCCATCTGAAAACACTTAGAATGTTTCATGCTAAAGGTTAAAAGTGCAACTAACAGCAGATAATTCGAGATAATCTCTAAAATAATCTGAAACGAGTTTAGATTTTACTCTGTTTTCTTCTTAAGGTGTTGAAAAGAATCAATAAAACATAAATTATCTTTATTCACTGTTCGATTAAATAGATTATGAACTCCTGAAGATATTTATTCAATGTTTATTTGTTATTTCTAATGTTTTTACATTTTAAGTATGGCTTTATTAACAGCTTTTTTTCAAATTAGATAATATGTCAATAGCATTTTATTTGCATTTCCTCATATTTCTGAGCAATGCAAACCTTTTACTATTATTTTTTTAATGCCTGTCAAATTTCATTTCCAACATATTCAACATTAGTTTTACACTGAAATGAATTAGACCTCTAAACTCTTTCAATTTCAAGTTTATTTATTTGTAACTCTTAAAATCTTGTCAATGAGTCTTGATGAATGCCACATTTTAACATTTTACAGTCTCAGTTCGTGATTATGTGTTATTGTAACACTTTTTTTTAGATATTTATATTTATGCCTCAGGCAGAGATACAGGAGAAACTGAAACCTTTATAAGTTAAGACACGTTATAAGTTCCTCAGAATCAGATAAACGCTGAATGTTTGAGATAAAAACAGAAGATGGAGGAAAATGGAGCAAATTCAGAAATGAATGAAAAATCAGGAACAGTTCAGTTCAAAAAAACTTTATTAGACATTAAATGTTATAGTTTTGGCTTTTTCATTTCAGCTCAGTTTTATCTTGTTGGAACTTTTTGTTTGTCTTATTCAGTTAGTTTTACTTTGATTTTAGAGAATATTTGCTACTTTTCATGAGTTAAATATTTAGTTGGAACAGTTTTAATTTTTTGATACTTTGGTTCATTTTCATCTATAGAATTCAAAAGGCCAAATTATTGTGTTGTGATTAAAAATCGACTGGGTGATAAATAACAAAGCAAGATATCATTAGAAGAAAGATTTGAGTTCAAGAAGTTATAAATTCGGGAGAAAAAAACTCAGATATTTTGAGATTAATCTCAGAAAAGTTTAGTAAAAATTTGGAAATTTCTGAGCTCAAAAAGTTTCAAATATGTGATGAAAAAAAAACTCAGATTACTCTCAGATGTTTTTTGGGGAAAAATACCCACTGAAATTTCTGAGTTTGAGAAGTAAAAAATATCTACTTTTGAAACTCAGAAAATCCCCAAAAGTAACAAATTTCCATTTTTTCTAGAAAATAATGTGAAATTAATCTTTAAGCAAGAGAAAACTTTTTTTTTTTCCTAGAGTTTAATCTCAATGTTTTTGAGTTTTTCGGAGAAAAATTCCACCTTTTTATCGGTAACTGGCCCTGATGCTGTGCAGAAACCCTTACTGTTATCTGATCAGTGTTGGAGATCCGGGTCGGTTCTGGTATCAGTGACGGACCAAGCAGTTTGTCTCTGTTGCAGAGATGCTGAGGAGCGTGATGCAGCGTGTTCCTACCTGCTGCTCTTCTTGTTCCTGGAAGCTGTTTCAGGTCTCAGGCGCCATGTGAGCGTTATGTAACGACGCCTCAACGTGTCTAAACTCTGAACGCTTTAGATGAAATCAGTTTTATCATCAGGGAGATGAATAAATCATTGATCCGTTACTTTGTAGTTTAAACAGAAAACTTCAGTCTTTAATATGATTTTTGCTTTCATTTAGTTTTAATTCCTTCAGCTTTAATTGTTTCCTACCAGTCCAGTTTATTTTATCTTCAGAAAAATGTTTTCCCATTAAAAAAATCATAAAATATTCTATTTTCTATGATTCATTTTATTCACCAAAAGTGGCATTTAAATGGTTAAAGAGTAACTAAATTCACAGATTATAGTATGTCACGCTAAGAAGGTAAAAATAACAAATCTTTATTCTCTGTGGTTGGAAAAGCTGCAGATAAACAGGATAAAATGAAAACAGAGGCGTCTTCAGGAAACTGACAAGTCGAGACAAAGAAGACGCTTCAATAAATTTTATTTTTCTCATCTGAATTTCTTGCAAACTGATGACTCATCACTTCTGAGCAGCTCTTGTTTTTCCAGTGGGCCGGGCTTATGCTTTTTGTTTTAATGAGGTGTACTTACTTTCCTACAGCTGAGCTGGAGAGTGAAAGGGAATGTGGGCGCGTCTCATCCTGCAGCACCAATTAAACTGCAGTTAAACTAAAATTGGCGCTGCAGGATGATTTAAATAAGCAGAAAGCTTCTGTCTAACCAAGAGGTGGCGCTGTACTTTCATCTGAACTCAAAGGTCTCAGGGTTTGGATGTTTCTCTTCAGAAACTCAGAAAGGAGAAACAAAATTATCGGCACCTACAAAAGGCTCTGAGGAACTCCCATGGTGCACCTGGAATGTCGTTGTTTCTTATTGTGTTTAGACTTTCTGAATGTTCGCTCTCTCTGCGTTTTGTTTGTGTTTAATTTTATTTTCAGTAGTTACACATGAACAGCTTTACTTAGAAAACTGTTTGGTTCTGATTGTTTTATGTCCGTTTTTACCACCTTGACCTCCCGTGACCCTGCAGAGCTGACAGGGGTATGAATAATTCTGAACTTAGCGTCACTGAAAACCAGTGTGTTTTACGTCAGTGCCCCCTACAGGCCAGGTGAGGGAAGAGCAGCGTCGTCTGTTTCTGACAGAACGCTGACTCAACATTTCCACCTTTAGCCATGGATAGTGGCAGCAGTTCCGTTTCCATTGACCGTATAACTGCACCAATTACACATTTATGACGGTCATGCTACCTCATACGACGGACATGTTGAACATCAGCCCTGTGTCTCTTCACGCTTTCTGAGCTTAATGGAGAAACATTCACAGTGTCCAGCTGCATCATGACCGGGTGTGTCACTTTACTCCTGCTTCATCCATTTATCAGATCTATTATATTACTGATCATGTGCCTGTGACTCCATCTAGTGGGCTGACGGCAGCAGGACGATCTGACTGAGGAGACGCTGACGAGAGTTTTCCTCTGCAGGTGGAGATCCAGAGCTGATCTGATGTGAATCCACCATGGATCAGTGTAAAAACAAAGAGACGAAGAGGTTTCTGCTGTTTAAAGACAAAAAGATGAATGCCAAACCTCTGAGGTGAGGTAAACTCCACATCACCACAGAACCTCCAAGCAGCGCTCTCGGTTCTGACTCCTTCTGTTGGTTACAGTATAAAAAA
Organism: Poecilia reticulata; assembly: GCF_904066995.2. Lineage (NCBI taxonomy): Eukaryota > Metazoa > Chordata > Actinopteri > Cyprinodontiformes > Poeciliidae > Poecilia > Poecilia reticulata. The sequence goes on along the minus strand of NC_088831.1, from coordinate 14,410,657 downwards.
GACTTCGATAAAGGTGTCAGCTGATCCGGGCCTGGACTCCTTCAACCAGAGGTCGACATGCCTGACCTGGTGCTGGCCCAGCCGGTATGTTGGCCTTTCACTCCACAGTCACTCTCTGGCTCTCCATAATGGACAGGTTTCAGTTTGGACCCCAGATGGTTCTGTTATTGGTAAACTCCTTAATATATTTATCTTTTTCTTGAATGTTGTGTTTTCGCAGTGCTCCAAGACCAGACCCTGTTGAATCTGAATGCGTTCTGGAACACAAACTTGAGACTAAACATGAAGCTAAAGATAAAACCAAATCTGCTGTCAAGACAACGTAAGTACCAACTGTTGATTCTGACTGAGGACAAGTCTCGTGTCCCAAACGGACCACAGTCCACAGAGCCTAGAGACACCTAAAGCAATCCGACTGGTGTTTGATCAATCTGAACATTTCCTGATGTCTCAGGAGTCCAAAGATGAAAATCAACAAGATGACCAAGGAACAGGAGGAGTCCTGGGCCTCCATTTGTCCACCTGGAGACAAGGACGCTGTAAGTGTCTGTCCATCTGTCCACCAGTTGTTTCTAACTGACACATCTTAGAAATACCATCAACAGTCTGGCAATGCTCAAGTTGTTTCTTTAAAAGTGCTAAGAGCTGTAAGAAATTAGCTCTAGACATGTAGACTCAATGAATCACTTAAACAGAACCTGCCTGACAACATGGAAAAGATCTCAATCAGCAACACATCATGTCCAGATTTAAAGAGACTCCAGAACCGATGAGAAGCAGAGAGCAGAGAGAGGTTCAGATAACCACCTGTCTCTTCAGACAGGCTTTTAGATGATGGGGTTCCACTCATTACTCTGATTTTTACATGCAAGAAAACCAAGGTTTGGCTGAAGGAGTCTTTGGAGAAGCTGAGCAACAGGGAGCTGAAGTACTTCCACAAGTGTCTGCGGACCATGGACAAGTCCAAGGACGGCTTCAAACCCATCAAGCAGATCCGACTGGAGGGTGCAGACACATTGGACACAGTGGAGCTGATGATTCAGACGTACCCAAAGAAGGCCAGAGTGGTGACTGAGAAGATTCTGGAGAAAATCAACACAAACAAAGGAAATGTAATTATCTATACTAGAGTGGTGAATATATATGAACACTCTAATGGCATTACTATCACCAGAATCTGTGTTCAAACTCTCTTTGTTCACCATTAAGGAGTTTCACAAGCGGGTTCTGGACTCTCTGGACAATCTGAACGACAAACAGCTGAAGTACTTCCACTGGTTCCTCCAAACGGCAGACGAGTCCAAGGACGGCTTCAAACCCATCAAAAAGAAGGACCTGGAGGACGCAGACAGACTGGACACATCGGATCTGATGGTTCAGACATACGCCACAAACACCAAAGAGGTCACAGAGAAGATCCTGAAGAAGATCAAGAACAACAAAGGTCTGTAAACGTTTCACAGATCACCAACTGACTGGATCATCGTTGATATCGACTCTTTATTGGCTCCAACAGGCAAAGACATACCAGAAGCTGAGGAGCAGATGAAGCCATCTTCTCCAGCTGAAGCAGAAAGTAAGAGTTCATGATGTGAAGTGGTTGGAGTTTAGTTAGGATGCAGATATGATGGAGGGTCTGGATGAAGAGCAGCAGTTCAGTTTTATAGCTGCTCAGAGAGACAGCCCCAGTTTCCTGACAAACACAGACACAGCTGGGTATCATCAGCATAGCGGTGGTTTGAGACGCAGATGTTGCCAGTCAGGGTTTGTAGGAGGAGTCCAGGTAATGAGCCTTGAGAGACTCCAGTGGTGAGACCAGGGGACTCTCCTTCCTGTTATCCTAACCCATCAGATCAGGGAATCTTCAACATGTTTGACGACATTCACTGAGTTCCTTTGTCTTCTGTCCTGTAGAGAAAGAAGTCTCCAAAGTTCTGGGGGAGTTTGTTAAGAAAGCTCCAAATGAAACCCTGACCCGACTGTCAGAGGCTCTAGCAGCGGACGGTGTGTTGAAGTCTTCTGAGAAGCAACACATCCTGGAGAAGAACCACACCAGAGGAAACAGAGCGAGCTGTCTTGCTGACACAGTAATGGATAAAGGAACTGCTGCCTATAAGAAGATGATTCACCACCTTCAGGCTGTTGATGCTCCACTGTCCTCCAAGCTGGGCTTGTCCTCTGGTCCAGTTGTTCAGCAAGGTGAGTTCTGCTGGTGGTTCAAGGGTCTACACACAAACATCCTGGTTGGGATGATATAAAGGCAACTTCATCTCAACTATCTTGACCAAAGACTTGGGGCTAATTTTTGGTTTTAACTCTCTTCCAATGCAGGTCCAGTTATCGCCATCCATGCCCCAGATGGCTGCTCAACAGAACCCAATCCAGAACCAGAATCTGAACCTGGTGGCGTTAAACGTCTGCTAGGTTTAATTCCATTAAAAGGATCCTCGACTAATCTAACAGATTTAATTTCTTTAAAAGGATCCTCAACTAACCTAATGGATTTAATTCCATTAAAAGGCTCTTCAACTAATCTAAAGTAAGTTTTTGCACAAATTACAAAATATTACATCTATAGATAAAAGAGTTTAAACATCCAGTGATATTTAATCAACATCAACCTTCACTCTCCCCCATTTCTCCTTATAATTCAATAAACCAAAGAGCTAAAGAGAGTAAAGACGACAGCTGGCAGCAAATCTGCCCAGAAGGGGACAGCGATGCTGTAAGTCTAATCTTCTTAAACTATCTCAGCTGAAATTATGGTGTTTATCGAAGAGATCAGGCTGATTTAAGGAAAGTGGGATTTTTATTGCCAGAACGGGTAAAGGGTAACGTGTTTCCCTTCTTTTTTTCTTAAAAAGGAAATAAAGGAATGGTTGAAGGAGCATCTGGAGGATCTGGACAGCAGGGAGATGAAGTACTTCCACTGGTTCCTGCAAACCGCGGACAAGTCCAAGGATGGCTTCAAGCCGATAAAGAAGAGCCGCCTGCAGCACGCAGACATACTGGACACGGTGGATCTGATGGTCCAGACCTACACCAGCATCACCAAGATGGTGGCAGAGAAGATTTTCAAGAAGATGCATAAAAATGAAGGAGATGTAATTATCTGACTTTTTTCATTCATAATGAACATACACGTGTGCAAGAACACACTCTGTTACTTTTCCGATGTGATTGTGAGAGTCTTTTTTTTTTACATTTAAAGGGTTGTAAAAATTGGCTTCTGGATATTTTGGAAGAGTTGGATGACAGGGAGATGGAGTGCTTCCACTGGTTCCTTCAAACCGCAGACAAGTCCAAAGACTGCTTCAAACTGATCAAGAAGAGCCGCCTGGAGGGCGCAGACCGGCTGGACACGGTGGACCTGATGATTCAGACCTACGGCGCTAAAACCAGGGAGGTGACCAAGAAGATCCTGGGGAAGATTGAGAAGAATAAAGGTCCCTCCTGAAGAAATGGAACCACTTCTACCATTGAAGAGCTTCAGAAGTTACAGAATAATTCCAGTTGATTTTTTTTCCTACAGAAACTGTTGTTCCTGAAGTTGAAGAACAGAGTAGTCCATCTTCTCCAGCTGCTGCAGAAGGTATGACTTCTCTTTTTTCACTGAACATGGCTAGTTGATTGACTAAACGAGTGTAAAAATCAGCCAAAGTCCAAAGAGAGGCTTTGAATGGCCCTCAGAACCGCTGATGAAGCTTTAGGCCTTTTGGAGATGTTTAAGGTTCAGTTGCATGAAAAGAGAAGCATTTGGTTGAAAATATGGAGCAGGAACTGAGATAATGGCTGATTTCACAAATTTAAGGGTTTGGGGGAGATTTACAGGATGCTCTAACTACAGATGGAGTTAGAAGTTTAAGATCCACTAAACGCAGAGACTCAAGACATGGACTAGACCTGTCCTTGTATAAAACCAGGCCTAAACCTGAGGCAAAACGTAGGAGGTTCATCAGACATTGGTCCAGATCTGCTTTGGTTAATTCAAGTCAGACCCTGTGATGTTGATGTACAGGGAACCAACCATTTCTGGTTGGTTCCCTGTACATCCAGAAGAGATTGAGGAGGATCAGATCTATAGAGTCCATCCTGCTGCATGTTGCATGCATTTTTGCATTCCCAGAAGGAAGTAAGTCCTCTGTTTTCTTTCTGCCCACAGAGAAAGTACTCACCAGGATGCTTAATGACTTTGTGGAGAAGGTACCAAAAGAAACGTTATCACAGCTCATGGAGGCTCTCATGACTGGCAAGACCCTGATGTCATCAGAGAAGAAGACCATTCTTCAGAACCACACCAGGGTCAACATGGCCAGCTGCTTCGTTGACATCGTGATGGAGAAGGGAACCGACGCCTCCAAGGAGCTGATGAACTGTCTTCAAACCATCAACCCTCACCTGTCCTCTGAGCTGCGCTCACCTTCTAACCCAGGTGCATTTACAGTTTTAAGCCGCAGTCGTTCTGGTATCTATGGACTGTTCATGGGTTCCTCAACCTGTCTCTGAACTTTCCCCAGATAAAAAGGTCAAGAAAAGTCTCTTCAGTGCTATAAGGTAAAGTACATTGGATTCTAGCAATGGATAGGACTGTTCAAACACTACAACATCAGTTTATTCTCATAATTTGATTGAATTACTTAGAACAACCATTTGGGCTGGTCAATACTTACAGCTAAATATGTTCTCAGTAGTAATGTCCATACTCTTCCAATCCAAAGGTTGAAAAGGTTGATATCCGACGAACAGGAGGAATCCTGGCACCAGATTTGTCCTCCATGGGACACGGATGCTGTAAGACAAATCTTTATCTTTAACTGGGTGGATCCACAGTATAAACCACTACCACACTGCCTGGTGAAAACTCGATAGTTTACTAAAATTAACTAGTGTCCCTTCTTTCTGTTCTTAAGGAGTTGAAGCATTGGCTGAAGGACTCGCTGGAAAATTTACGGAACAAGGAGGTGAAGTATTTTCGCTGGTACCTGCGGACCGCAGATGAGTCCAAAGACGGCTACAAACCAATCAGAAGGTGCCGGCTGAAGTATGCAGACAGACTGGACATATTGGACCTGCTGCTGCAGATGTACCCTGGGAAGGTCAAGCTGGTCACAGAGAAGATCCTGGAGAAGATCCGTAGCAATAAAGCACAAGTAAATAAATCAATATTTATATCTATTATACAGTTTAGTCCAGATTGACAAATTCACTTCAGAAAAATACTATAACTAATCATTATACTGCAATGGCATACAGCACTGGATTCTGGACTTTTTCGAAGAGTTGGGCGACAAAGAGCTGAAGTACTGCCAGATGGTGCTGCAGAGCACCGACAAGCTAAAGGGCGGTATCAGATCCCTGAAAAGAGCTCCTGTAGAGGACGGAGGGAAGGTGGACGCAGCAGATGTGATGATGAAGATGTACAGCTCCGACACCAGAGAGGAAGTTGAGAAAGTTCTGAATGAGCTCAAGGACAGTACAGGTCCGTCAATGAAAACAGCAAGAGTCTGCCGCTTCATGCAGGCAGAAGACTAAAACTTTGGTTTGCTGGTTTCAGATGATGTTTTATCTGATGATGAGCAGTCGAGTAGTCCATCTTCTCCAACTGCTGCAGCAGGTAAGTGTTTATTACTGTAGTCAACATGCATAAACATAATGCAGTCTAGATAGATAGAGAAATTATAGCTTGTATCAAGAAGTCCAAGATTAGGCAGGAGGACAGGAGTCTCATGGATTCAGTGAAACTAAATAAAAAAAACCACCAATAAAGTATTGAACTGGAGAATCCAGGAGGAGTCTGAGGTGAATGACCCAGAGGCTGCAGGAACCCAAGTTAGAAACTTCAGGGCCCTGGAGTCACTGCTACAACTGAGGACTCACAAAGGACTGTGGGAAGATGATCAAGAGAGAAATGACAGAAATCTCTGGGGTCTGACCTTCCAACTAATGAGAGGATTCACTCTTGTGAATGGTCCAATAATCCTGGATAATCCTGAACATCCATCCTACCATTGTCTGCCACTTATCCAATGTTGGTTTGGGGGTTGCAGACTAAGTAGGGAGACCCAGATGTCCAGCTCCTCCGGGGGAATCCCAAAGCATTCCCAGAAGAGGAACATCGTCCGTCCAGTGTGTGTTGGGTCTTCCTACCAGTCTTCTCCTGGTGGGATGTGCCTGGATGACCTCACCAGGAAGGCGTCCATCCTAACCAGATACCCGAGCCACATCAACTGGATCCTCTTAGTGTGAAGAAACCTGTTTTTCCTGTTCCAGATCACGCCCTCGGATTTGGAGGCACTGATCCTCATCCTGGCCGCTTCACACTCAGTTGCAAACCGCTCCAATGAAACCTGTAGATCACAACCAGATGAGGCCAGTAAGACCACATCATCTGGAAAAACCAAAGGCTCAATCCTGAGGCCACCAAAGGGGAAACCCCTCAACGTAGAATCAGTGACAAAGGTTCAATTCTGCACAGCAACAAGGTTTTGGCTTCAGCCACATGGAAAAGTGGACAGACCTTGATGAACTCAGTGAAGTTGATAAATGGTTTTCAAATGAAGTGGTTTTCTGCCTCTGAAGAAGTTGAACACCAGATGTTAGGGATGAAAGTGAAGGCTCTACAGTTCAGTGGTTGTTGAAAACCTTGATGTTCCCAACCATACGAGCCGTGTTGCTGAGGCTCCTGAGACGCTGAAACCTCCTCTCTCTGGAGGAATGTGGTGGTGAAGCTTGACGAACTGAAAGCTGTATAATAAAGTCTAACAGATCATAATCCAACTAGTAGAAACATTCTCTCTAAGATTTAACTCTTCTTGGCCTGGTTGGGGGTCCATCCGCAGTCAGCCAGAACCACTGATAGATGGTCTTTTCAGAATAAAGTGAAAAATCTGTTATGCTTCCTGTCTTGTCATTCTTGCGGTAGAAAAAGGAACAAAGAACATGCTCCTGGACTTCATCAGGAAGGTCTCCAAGGAAACCCTGGAGCAGGTGGTGGAGGCACTGGTGGCCGATAAGGTGCTGAGCGCCTCAGACAGAAAGTCCATTTTGGAGAAGAACCGAACCAGAGTGAACAAGGCCAGCTGCCTAGTGGACATCGTTTATGAGAGAGAAGTTGAAGACTGCCAGAAGGTGATCCATCAGGTCCAACGCATCGACCCGGCGCTGCACTCTGACCTCAGGCTCTCCCAGCAAGGTGACTTCATCTGCTTCCCTCTGAACACGGGCTGGACTTAACACTTCTAGATAACAGATACGGGGTCTTATCGTTATTAATAATACATTAATATTCATTATTAGTAATGCTATTATTAATGTGCATTATTATTCATCCATATGGCCGCTGTAATTGTTTATTTTCTTCTGACTGCAGTTCTGTTCAAGCGTCTTTGCTCCAAGATGAAAGGCGATGGGAAAAGCAAAGGAGAGGAAGAGGAAGAAGCAGAAGAAGAATGATCAGCCTGATTCTGTTCAAACAGATTCATGTTACTTAACGTTTTTATTTCACTCTTTCATTTCAACCTGCAGTAATTAATCAACCGTCCAGATAAAACATCACATCTGGACGGTTTATTTCTATTAATTTTGTTTTTATTAAATCAAAAAATAATACATCCAGGACCTTAACAATGAGATTCTTCCATGTATCCTGCAGCAGGTGATGGTGGAGGTGATGATGTCTGATATTTTGTAACTAAAGTCATTTTAATGTTTCTGTTCTTTTCTACTGGAATAAAAATCGATCTGAAAGTCGACAGTTTGATCAGTTTACTTATTGATCAAATAAAGGCTGGAAGGCCTCCTGACCATCACCTTCATCTCCATAGCTGTCCATTAAATGCACATTATTAGAATATTGTTTTATCTGTCCTTTAAAACTTTTACTGTTATTAAATATAATGTCAGTTAGCATTCAATTACAGGTTATACCACAGCTCTCCTTGGTACAGAATTACTTAATTATTCAAATAAATTAAAAAGTTTCTCAGTAAACGAAGCGGATTGGTTCTGCATTTTGTCTAATAAATGATCAATAAATGGTCAGATCATAACTGATCAATAAATGATCAGATCATAACTCTCAGGTCATTTCAGCCTCTGGATTTTCTCCAAGCAGCTTCCTGCAGGGAGGAGCTGAAATGAACGGCGGCTTCCTGGGAAGTCAACATTCAGGTTTCAGAGACCAAGCGGCTCAGTCCAAGTCTGCTGCAGCAGAGAGCCGCTCCGGGTTCTACTGGGCCGACTGGTGGACGGACTGGGAGGACAGCTCACCACTGTAAGTGTTTGAGCCGATGAGTGCTGTTTGTTTCAGTGCATTCTGGGTTGTGTAGTTTTGGACCTGCAGCTCCTCATTGCTATGGACTGGTTGCCAGGTCTCTGCAGTCTCCGTAGAGGAAGAATGATTCTGTGGTGTGATGAAGATCACCAGGAGAGCATCATCTTAACATCCAGGATTTGACTTACTGCAGTTCTGAGATTTTAGCTGGAGCTCAGGGATTGATTTCACACCAGAACCCGTCCAGAACCCATCCAGAACCCGCCTCCTTCCTGACCCGTCCTGTCAGGTTTTTACTTTATGTCAGTTTGGAAACTCAGACCATTCAGAAAAGTTGAAACGTCGTTTGTTTGGTTCTGATTCGGCGTCTTTGAGAATCCGGAGGTGAAATCTGATTATTTTTCTTGTGAGTGAATCATATCTCTGTTGCTGCTCATTCCTGCAGCTCACTGTGGAGATGAAAGTGTAGCAGGTTTAATAATAGGAAGAGCTGATTCGTCAGAAGAACAAAGGCAGGGTCAGGGAGCGGCTGCTGCTCAAATGAACTGAAAATATTTTCTATGGAAATAAACTGAAAACTATTCGAGTTCATCAAGTGAAAACGGAACTGGGGGCACTAAGCTAACTGTCAGTATTATCATTACATGCAGACGTTAATATTCTTTGTTGTGCTGGTTTGTAAAATAGTTGTGAAAATCACATTTTACTCTTGCGCCCCCAGACTGCAGGCGCCCACAGTGTTTACCTGAATGGTTTTAATTCTGCTGTTGACTCTTTGTGAGCTCAGTGTTTAGCTGCAGTTGGTTTATGTGGAGCGCAGGAAAGTTCTGCAGAAGGACGATCTGATCCCATATTGCTGAAGTATGACTCGGGGAGTTTTCAGGAATAAATCTTGAGTGGTGTTGATGTGCTTCAAGGAAACAGAGCAATTAGACTAAATTAGCTGCGTTTCCTCAGAAGTGAACATTCAGGTTCTGCTGCTGATGGGGATTAGCATGAAGCTAACTGGCGTAACCTGACTTTAACCCTTCGTGCGCTCTGAAGTCAGGAGTTTAACCTGGGAGGTTCTGAAGAGAATCAACCAGCAGCAGCAGGTTGGGGAGGGGGGCCAGTTAAATGTCTGTTACTGGTTGCTTACTGGAGTTCAGCTACAAGGAGCCCCTAGTGGCCAGAGAGCAGAACTGCAGCAGTAATTAACGGAGGTGATGCTGTTTGTCCTGCAGGAGAACTTCAGGATCACAGATCTCAGGATGCAGGAGAAGAGGTGGATGACCCTCCCATCATTTCCTCACAATATCTCAGGATTTGACTACACCGTCTCCATCACGTTGTTCTCATGTGTTCCAGTAAGAAGCAACCAGTAGGACGTCAACCCAGCAAACCAGCTGCTAAGAGCTCCTCAGCGTGTCCCTCCTGGTGTTGTCCTTTTCAGTAAGCCGTCCCATTTCAGTAGCAAGAGCAGTTTTTTTACTTTCAGTTTTCTTTTGTTAATTTTTTAAATTATGATGCTGCAAACAAACAAAAAATTCAACAAACCAGCACAAATGTATCTCATTTAATTGACACCATAGTTCATTGAATTTGTGGGCTGGCTAGTTGACTTTTGATGACCTCTGGAAAAATTTAACATCTTTAAAATGACGGTGTCACAAACGTTGGACATCGTTTTCATTCAATGTGACTCAGAGTCAGAAGCTGCAGATTCATCGTCACTCAGCAGAGATAAACGTTTTGATGAATATTCATCTAAAACATTTCCTGATTCTCAGGAGAGCAGAACTTCATGAACCTGAACGGATCCAGTCACCTGGACTTCAGAGTGAAGTTAAAGCTAAAGTTGCTAACACGGCTTCGCTCCTTCAGGGGTAAGCTGGGATTATTTCTTCCCGTTTTCACCCATGTCTCAATCCAAAGTGTTTTACAGTTTGGTATTTCTGTCTGTTTTCACTGTTTATAAAGGAATAAAAACTCAAATAAAGTCCATGTTAGTCAAACTTAAAATTCTGTCTCTTCTAGTTTTGTTCAAAAGATCTGTACTGAAGACCAGGTGGACTTCTGGCCCTCGGTTTGTCCTCCAGGGGATAAAAATGCTGTAAGTTTTCATCTTTGTTTCTAAACAAGAGAATCTGGAGATATCCATGTTGTTTCAGTATCAACCAGTTGGTTTATTTTGAAAGGAATCGAAGCTTTGGCTAAAGAAGACCTTGGAAAAGTTGGACAACAAGGAGCTGAGATATTTCCACTGGTTCCTTCGAACTGCAGACAGCGTTAAACCAATCAGAAGGAGTCGCCTGCAGCATGCTGACAGACTGGACACAGTCGACCTGATGCTCCAAACCTATCCCAAAAACTTTCAAAAGGTCACCCAGAAGATTATGGAGAAGGTCAACAGTCGTAGAAAACATGTAAATACAGCGTCTATAAATACAGATGAATAAACTATGAAGCATTAAGTTCAGTCTGGTTGATTTTCTCAGTGAACTGTTCATTTCTTCTTCTGTCCAGGAGGTTCATAACTGGGTTCTGGACTCTCTGGACAATCTGGACGACAAACAGCTGAAGTACTTCCACTGGTTCCTCCAAACGGCAGACGAGTCCAAGGATGGCTTCAAACCCATCAAAAAGAAGGGCCTGGAGGACGCAGACAGACTGGACACATCGGATCTGATGGTTCAGACATACGCCACAAACACCAAAGAGGTCACAGAGAAGATCCTGAAGAAGATCAAGAACAACAAAGGTCTGTAAACGTTTCACAGATCACCAACTGACTGGATCATCGTTGATATCGACTCTTTATTGGCTCCAACAGGCAAAGACATACCAGAAGCTGAGGAGCAGATGAAGCCATCTTCTCCAGCTGAAGCAGAAAGTAAGAGTTCATGATGTGAAGTGGTTGGAGTTTAGTTAGGATGCAAATATGATGGAGGGTCTGGATGAAGAGCAGCAGTTCAGTTTTATAGCTGCTCAGAGAGACAGCCCCAGTTTCCTGACAAACACAGACACAGCTGGGTATCATCAGCATAGCGGTGGTTTGAGACGCCGTGTTGTCAGATGTTCTGACCCGGTCAAGGTTTGTAGGAGTCCAGGTACTGAGCCTTGAGGGACTCCAGTAGCGAGACCAGGGGAATCTGATTCCTGTGTTCCTAACCCATCAAATCAGGGAATCTTCAACATGTTTGACGACATTCACTGAGTTTCTTTGTCTTCTATCCTGTAGAGAAAGAAGTATCCAAGGTTCTGGAAGAGTTTGTCAAGAAAGCTCCAAATGAAACCCTGACCCGGCTGTCAGAGGCTCTAGCAGCGGACGGTGTGTTGAAGTCTTCTGAGAAGCAACACATCCTGGAGAAGAACCACACCAGAGGAAACAGAGCGAGCTGTCTTGCTGACACAGTGATGGATAAAGGAACTGCTGCCTATAAGAAGATGATTCACCACCTTCAGGCTGTTGATGCTCCACTGTCCTCCAAGCTGGGCTTGTCCTCTGGTCCAGTTGTTCAGCAAGGTGAGTTCTGCTGGTGGTTCAAGGGTCTACACACAAACATCCTGAGCTTTGTGATCTTACATGATGTTTCTGTCTATCCATCAGGTCAAAGTTCACAGGAACCCAAAACCAAACCAGTATCAGAACCAGGACTTGTTTGTAAACCGGCCATTCAACAACTCCTTTCTCTTAAGCCTTACCAGAAGTAAGTTTTCACAACATTCCTGAGAAACTATTAAGCTTTTATCAAGTTTTACATTAAACTAGTGGCATTAATTAATTAAGATTTAAATCAATATATCTATTGATCCAATAACTATTACCTCATGCAGACCTTTCACTCACCTTTGGATACTTGTAAGGACGTATCCAGATGTAGTTTAGGAATCTAACTCAGACCGACTCATTTACATGTGCTAAGCTGGTCTATCTAGGGGCTGGAGCAAGATTTAATCATCTAGAAGGTTTATCTTCTGTCACTAATATTTCCATAAAATTGAACCTTCACTGATGTTAGTATCATCATTTGACCCTAAGACCTGTCGACGACGAGAAGGAAGTCTGGCAGCAGATCTGTCCTGAAGGGGACAACGATGCTGTAAGTCACCATCCAATATCTCTGAGTTTGATGTCTGAGGTTTGACAAAGTCCTGTAAGGTTGGTAGTGATGGTCAGACTCTGGGAACAGTTTTTCTTCACTTGTCTTTGAAGATACTTTACAAACTGCTACCAGGCCAAAATCCTGGTAGCCATCAATGACATTTATCTACTTTACTTAAAAAGGACGTCAAGCAGTGGTTGAAGGAGCATCTGGAGGATCTGAACAGCAGGGAGATGAAGTACTTCCACTGGTACCTTCAAACTGCTGATAAGTCCAAGGACGGCTTCAGGCCAATCAAGAAATGCCGCCTTGAGCACGCAGACAGACTGGACACGGTGGACCTGATGGTCCAGACCTACACCAACACCACCAAGATGGTGGCACAGAAGATTTTCAAGAAGATGCATAAAGACAAAGGACATGTAAATATACTTTTACTCTACTTCATACCAGAGTCAGTATGAGCTCAGTGATTGGATTCTAACTAAATGTATTCCAACACTGGCAGAATTATAAAGATTGGCTTCTGGACACTTTGTTAGAGCTGGACGACAAGGAGATGAAGTACTTCCACTGGCACCTTCAAACCGCGGACAAGTCCAAGGACGGCTTCAAACCGATCAAAAAGGGTCAGCTGGAGGACGCAGACCGGCTGGACACGGTAGACCTAATGGTCCAGACGTATGCCTCAAACACCAAGATGGTCACAGAGAAGATCCTGGAGAAAATTAAGAGTAATAAAGGTCCGACAGATGGAAGGAAATGCTTAAAACATCAGACCAACTTCCTGCTAAACATTTATTCTGGTTCCCAACAGACAAAGGTCTTCCTGAGGTGGAGGAGCAGATTACTCCAACGTCTCTAAATGAAAGTACATCTGGTATGTTCATCAGAATCTGGCCTTCATCGTAAAGTTTCCATCAAAGAACTCAGTGATGTTCTTGTGTTTCTGCCCACAGAGAAAGGGCTCACCAGGATGCTCAATGACTTTGTGGAGAAGGTACCAAAAGAAACGTTATCACAGCTCATGGAGGCTCTCATGACTGCAAACAGCCTGAAGTCTTCAGAGAAGGAGACCATCCTTCAGAACCACACCAGGGTCAACATGGCCAGCTGCTTCGTTGACATTGTGATGGAGAAGGGAACAGACACCTCCAAGGAGCTGATGAACTGTCTTCAAACCATCAACCCTCACCTGTCCTCTGAGCTGCGCTCACCTTCTAACCCAGGTTAGTCTGCACCTTTCTAAAAACATTCGCTTTAATTCTCCTCAGTCCTGTGGTTGAAGCTAAACACCGTCTTATTTTTTTAAACATCTCTAGGTCACAAGTCTTTTAAACATCTCTTCACTAGTAAGAAGTACGTTCTTCAAGTTATTCTCTAGATTCACCAACATTCTTACCCAATCATCCATCTAAACCAATCTGGTTCATTTGGTCCATGGATCTGAAACTTTAAAAGCTTCCTGAAAACTATTCCTGATGCCCAAAGTTCAGCGGACATGTTGGTTGGGTTATGGTTGATCACTCTGTAACCGTCGTCCTATTTCCTTCTAATCTTATCCAAAGAACGAGGGAGATGACAAAGGAACAAGAGGAATGCTGGCGCCTGATCTGCCCTCCAGGAGATAAAGATGCTGTGAGTCGATCACTTTCAAACCTTCTGTCCCTCTGCTGTCCTCAGCTCAAATGTCTTCCTGAGGAGGATAAACAGCTGGAACTGACTCTGATTATCATCTAGAGATGAAGAGTTCAGGTTCAGTCCATGGTCTATGTCCTCTAACCGTTCCTAACATAATGAGCCTTAAGTACAGTTTTCTTTTCAGGATTTGAAGCGTTGGTTGAAGAAAACTCTGGAGGATCTGAAGAACAGGGAAGTGAAGTACTTCCACTGGTACCTGCGGATTGCAGACGAGACCAAAGACGGGTTCAAACCAATCAAAAGGTACCGTCTGAAGCATGCGGACAGACTGGACACGTTGGACCTGTTGGTGCAGATGTACCCTGGAAAGGTGAAGGAGGTCACAGAGAGGATCCTGGAGAAGATCAAAATCAACACGGCGCAGGTAGCCAGAGTAACGGCCTGGTCTAGGTGATGAGAAACGTGATCGTTAAGCTCCTCTTGTTGTGGTTTGCAGCACTGGATCCTGGAAATGTTTGTGGACATGGGGGACCAGGACCTTAAATACTGCCAGATGTTACTGCAGGGCGCCGACAAGCTGAAGCGCGCCTCCCTGAAGAGGGGTCCTCAGGCAGGGGGACAAGAAGTGGACACCATGAACCTGATGATGCAGATGTACAACTCAGAGCAGAGAGAGATGCTAGAGAGAGCTCTGAATGAAATCCAGGAGACTTCAGGTCTGTCACATTTAAAGACATCGTTCATAACCTGACAGTAACCTCCTGATCTAACATCTCGTCTTCATGACCAACAGAACTGCCTGAAGCCGAGGACCAGGACAACCCAGCTTCTCCAACAGCTCTACGAGGTTTGTGTTCGGTTCATGTTCGGACCCACAGGAACACCTTCCATCAAATCCCCACTATCTGTTTATTTATGTTGCAGCAAAGAAAATGAAGAGCATGCTGCTTGACTTCATCAAGAAAGTGTCCAATAAAACCTTGGAGCAGCTGCTGAAGGATCTGGTAGCGGACAAGGTGCTCACCGCGTCAGAGAGAAAATCAGTGGTCGAGAAGAACCACACCAGAGTGAACAAGGCCAGCAGCCTGGTGGAGATCCTGAAGGAGAAAGGAACAGAAGCCTGTCAGAAGATGATCAGTCATGTTGAAACAACGGATCCTCCACTTTACGCCAAACTGGGTTCTTCCCAGAGCCCCAATTTCCAACAAGGTGAGTCCAGAACCGAACACCACGCCTGCTACTGGTGACCCAGATGATCAAGTCTGGCAGGAAACCAGGAATGAATGAATTAACTCAATCATTGTGCTATACAGCGTGCCATACTGAAACTGTGGGTGTTTATCTCCTGATTTGTTAGAGCTGCTCCAGATGCTAAGCTTCAACCTGAAGGAGGATGAAGGACCAGAGGACGAGGAAGAGAACAAATAAACAGGACATGGGATTGGTCATGTTGAGGAGCAACTGAAGATTCAACTTCCTGTTTCTAGATTTATAGACTTTGACAGTCTCCCGTTTTGTCCACCACTGCTCAGTTTTACACTTTGGACTGTTTCAGTTTCATTAAAAACCTTTAACTACAATAACAGCTGTTATTTTCAGATGTTTCCCTGCTTCTTTACTGATGCTGTTATAAGTCTGTTTAATGAACTGATAACATTAAATCTATATATGTTTTAACATGGCAGTGCAGCAGTACAGTCAGGTTTCATCTGATTCACTTTGCTGTGAAAAACCTGAACAATCAGAACCAAAGAGTTTAAATACAGAGAAGTGATTAGATGGAAACCAGGTGAGTCCAATTAGAGGAAACCAGAACAGCTGAGGACAGAGGAGAGCAGGAAACACAACCAAAAATACATTTTATGGTTTCTTTTAAGGTTTAAATTTAACTGTCTTATGATGTAATCATTGTGCTTCTTTGAATAATCCGTCTTTTGCACTTTTCACCAGACAGAATAAAATGACGGATTTAAATCGTGGTTGTTTATCTAAAAAAAAAGAGCAGCAGTGAGGACGCTGATAAAATTTATAACTAAAAGCAGAAAATGAAACAACATGGAATCAGTTCACAGCTTCACGTCTCTCCAACTGAAACGTTTTATTTTTCACAATAAATAGTGAATCTAAAATGTTTGAACCTTCGTCATGACGATGGGTTTACGGGGATTCATCCGTCAAGGTTCTGCGCTGTGATTGGCTGTCAGTCAGCTGTGTTGGCTCGGTTCTGTTCATCTCCAGGATCAGAACCCTTCATTCATATAAAGCTGCTGATGTTACATCCTGGCTGTCAGGTAAAGTCCAGTCAGGTGGGTCCAGAGGCCACGCCCCCTGTGCTTCCTAAACAGCAAAGTAGGCGGGGCTACATTCCCTGCTGGGGAATGTAGCAGTTCTGTCAAATGTGACAAATGTCAGAGACGTTTGTCACAAAGTTCCACTTTTAGCCTGGAGTTCATCCACTTCCAACAATAAGCAAGGATGAGTCAACAGAAGTGTTTCAAAAAATAAAACGGGACAAAAAGATGAACTACTAAACTCATAACTGGTTAAAACCGGCTGTCCAGTCTGTGAGAAGAAACAACTAAAATCAGACAAAACAAGACAGAAATGAGATAACAGCGGGGTTTCAGCAAGAAAAAGGAGGAGAAAAACACAGAAACCAAAATATTAACTAAATCTGCAGAGTCTAGACCAGTTTGACCCGGTTTGAGAGGAAAACTGAAATCAACTAAAATAAGTCAGAAATGGGATGACAACATTTCAGCAGAATAAAACTGAGGAAAACACAGAAACTAAAATATAAACTGACTCTAAGGGTCCAGACCGTTTGATCCGGTTTGTGATGAAGAACTAACTAAAATGATATAAAATATGTCAGAAAAAGGCTAAACAATATTCGAGAAAGAAAATATAAAAACAGAAGAGAAAAAAAGAGAACAACATCTAAACTAAGTGTATAGGTCCAGACCGGTTAGAACCGGTATGAAACATTTTGATCCAGTTTGAACAGGTTAGAACCGGTTAGAACCGGTTTGAAACAGTTAGATCCGTTTTGAACTGGATTGAACCAGTCAGTGAGGAGAAACAGGACCACTGAACTGGGATCAATTTCAGAGTAACTTTGGTTCCTCCAACAACCAATCAAAAGGTGCCATGGTCTACAGTTACCATGGTTACCAGCTGCTGCGGGGCAGAGCCCTGGAGGCGGGGCTGGATCAAAGCAGGGAGGGGGCGGAGCCTGGGAGCTGTTTCAGATTATTTGTCTACTAGAACCTGACCAGATCAGAACCTGCTCTCTCTGGACTGATGTGCTGACGGCTGGAGATGATTGTGATCAGAAGGATTCAGAAAAAGAAACATTTTGGACAACCCTAAGCATCCTGTGTCAGCTTCAGCTCCTTCACCACCTGGTCCTGATTGTCTTCTGTTCAGAAGTGTCTCTGAAATGTTCTGGACCTGGCCCGGTAGTCTGAAGACCCGGCCCAGGACGAAGCTTCACTGCTGGGCCAGCAGGGCGTTCCTGTTGGCCTTCATCTTCTCCAGACGCTTGGACAGGTGGCTGTTGCTGACCTCCAGCTCCTCGATGCGGTCCAAAGCCGAGCGGAGCTGGAAGGAACCGTACGTTTTTAACCAGAACCGGTCCGCACAGAAAACCAACCTAAGGGGGCGCACTCACCTCTCTCTGCAGTCTTCTCTTCTCCACCTTCAGCTCATCTTCAATTTTCTCTGCGTTCTCAGATGCTGACTTGTAGCGACACACCTGACCCTCAAGGCGCAGCACCTGAAGACAAAACGCCATCCAGGTTCAGAATGAAGGCTGGAGGAACCCAGTGGAAATGAACCGATGGAAACATGAAAGCTCACATTTTGCTCCAGAGTCGTGACTTCCTGCTCAGATTTCACGAGCTTGAACTTGAGTTCGCTGATCTGCTTGTTGGCGTCTCCTGTTGGAAACCAAGCAGAGGAATCAGGATTGATCCTGCAGCGGATCAACACCAGACCTGGTCAGGAACTCACTCTGCAGGTCCAGCAGATGAGGGTCTATGCCGTTCTCCTGGGGGTTCTGCCCTGGGCTCTGGACCCCATCCACTCCGTTCCTCTGATCCAGCTGAGACTGGAGAAGTCTAACCTGAACATTAACAGATTAACGTCATTTTCTAGAAGATGTTTTAGCCTTTTAGACTTTAAACCAAAAGGTTTCCAGATCGAACCTGATCCCGTAAACCTTCTCTGTCATCAAACAGTTTCTTCATCCGCAGCTCTGAAACAAAACGGAGAGCAACAATCAATGACTTCCCTGAACTCCCAGTGAGCTCACCCAGAAGGTCTATGAGGTGAGATGGTCGACTGCAGCCCTGGAGTCAGAGAACCATCTGGAGCAAAACAAAGAGGACCAACAGCACTGCTCTGAGGAACGCCACTGATTAGCTTAAGACTCACTGGATTTCAGATCTGGACCCTCATGGTGGAGATAATCAGCTGGTGAAGTGATTATTATCTACAATATGATTTAATGAACATTAATTACATCAAGTATGGTGAATTATTAAAAATTAACTTTTAATCATTTCATCTCAACTTCTCAGGACTTCTGATGTAATCTGGAGACACGGAGCAGGAAGTCAGCTTACCCTTCAGGCGTGGAGAACATCATCTACTGATGACTGGAACAAAACCACCGAAACACAGAACTCCAGGATTCAGATAAACATTTATTACCAGATATGAAAACTTTTCTATCCTCATATTTCAGGAACACATCTTCTCAGCAGGAACTTACATGTTATACTCAGAAGATTAGTCATTCCAATACATTCAAAGCTACCTTCTCATCGGTCACTCCAAACCTTCATCGATCACTCTACACATTTAGATTTCCAGATTCTAACACCTGATGTGAGTCTCTGCTTTCTTCTGGCTCTAACCAGAACTACCAGTCAACATGTTTTCTTCTAACATAAACATTTGAACATGAATGTGTTCAATGTTCATGAAGACCAGCAGCAGAGGGCGCTCCTGAGCTCATGAAATCTTGCAATCTGTGTTGTCATTTTTCCTGCTGTCCAATCCGGATTCTTCATGTTCTGTCTCTGACTCCATGGTGCCCAGCGATGGAGCAATAACCTGGACCTCAGCCTCCATGGTGGATCGGTTCTGTTGCTGTGATGGAAGCAATTGGACCTCCTCTTCTTCATCAGCCTCCTCACAGCTGTCCATGTCTCCAACCGACAGCTCCTCAAAAGAACCAACACTGGACCGATCCAGCCGCCGTCCCTCCTGGAGGCCCACCAGAGTCAACTCAGGAACAGCCAATGCTCTGATTTCTTCAGCGGTCACCTCCATGAACCTCTTGAGTCCTCCTGAGGAACTTTGTCCAACACTGGAGTGTGCTGATGAAGGGCAGTTCCCTCTAAACTCCTTTGAGTCTTTGGCAGAAGTCAGAACATGGGTTTGACTGTCAGGCCTGGTGTCTGTTGAATTCTTGTAAGATTCAGAAAAGTGTGACTCAACAAAAACAAAGTCTCCAGATATGCTTTTTAGAAGAGAACCAGGTGGACTGGCTTCAGACTCAGTGTTCAGCTGCACATCTCTTGAGCTGGACCTTATCTCTCTTTCGTCATTGGTGGTAGACTGATCATGACAAGTTGAACAAACTCTGCTTGAGGAACCAGATGGGTCCTCCATCTTTTCTCTGGCTGAACTGACTCTTGGTGATGAAGAACGCCCAGCCAGATGTCCTTCTTCACATCCAGGACCTTCTGCGGGTTCTCTGGTTAGGCTTGTCAGAAGCCATGTAGAGAGTCTGGTTCCCCTCAATGGCCACACTGATTCATGTCCACCTCTATTGTTCAGACAGGACTCACGTCCTGCTCTGTTCCTTAGTGTGTTCTCCAAATCTGAGATCCAGTGGTGGAGACACATCAGGATTTCTGAGAAGATTCTTGAGATTTCTACCACAAACCCTGGTTTATCCTCTAGTCCTTGAAGCAAATCTTGAACAGTCATCTCCAGGCTGGTCCACATTTGTTCAGGAACAAAGGGTGTTGTTCTCTTTGGGCTTTCAGGGCAAGCTTTGTGTACCTCAGCAGCTCTTTGGAGTGGTTCTCCAATGCTTTGGTTCTCAGGAGATTTGAAATGTACTTTGGTTTCTGGATTAGCTTCGGTCCTCCTGACGGAGCCTTCTTCACCACCTACAGCATGAACCTTTGACTTGTTGGACTCTGCTACAGCTTGAAGGTTGGGACCTTCTTCACTGAAACCTGAAACGTCTTCCGCATTCCTGTCTTCATCTTGACTTTGGGAATCCAGATCTGAAGTACTCAGATGCTTTTGTTCAAAGTTTGTTTCAGAGGAAGAAGATTCACTTTGCAGAGCCAAAGAGGCATCCTGCTTTACCGCCTCCTCAGATGGAGAGTTCAGTTTCTCAGTAGCTGAAAGGCCCAACACCATGGCTCGGTTATCCAGGATAATATCTTTAGCAGGTCGCGGTGGAACAAGTCTGGATCTGAAGACTCTCTGAGCTGGATCTTCTGTGCTAGGCTGCTTCTTTTTTGCCTCATTTCCATCTGCTCTAACAGGAAGCTTCTTTGGCGGATCCTTTTCACCTGCCTTGCTCCGTGTTTGTCGGTTTCTGCCTGGATGTTTCTCAGTTGGGTTTCGTCTTTCTCTGGATGGCTTGGTTTTGTCGTTCACAGAGATCATGTTCTGTGGTAGCGACCTCTTCTTGTCTTTGGGGACATTTTGAGGAGTTTTGCTGCCATCTGCTGGCTTCTGCTGTGAAGCCTTCCCTGAAAGATCATGAAGAGACGTTGGAAGACCAAACAGAGTTGACGTTCAGGAAGGAAAGCAGAAAGCAGGTGATTAACAGAGTTGATCAAAAAGTAGGATTACAGAGGAATTACAGGAGAACAGTAGCTCAGATGTTCTTCAGGATGAGGTCCACAAGTTAACAAGCTGATTGAAAACCAGACATGCTCAGGTCAATCATCGACTTCATGCACTCTAGTCTCCTGTCCAGAAGTGATGATTAAAGGAAATCAAAGGTTTGGTTAGATGTCTGAAAGTTTTAGTAAAATGAACCAATTACTCCTTCCTACCGAGCATGCTCTCTCTCCCACTGTGAGGTGAATCCTCGGCCAATCGGGAGGGAGATTCCTCCTCAGTCTGGTCTGTGTCGCCGTTGGTGGCGGTGTCAGGAGAGACGACCACTCCGTGGTTCTGTTGGGCAGAGAGTCGTGACTTGGTAACTTTCAGGACAGTTTCTGTCTCCTTGGTGGCTTAATAGAGACACATCTGCAAAACTTCTGCTGAGACTCTGACCCGGCTCAGAGCCAATGTGACGTCTCAAAGGGGTCCGCAATTCCAGTCCTCAAATCCCACTGTCCGATAATTTTTGAATGCAACCCTGCTCTGAAACACCTGAATGAAATGAATGAGTTATGGCCAGGCCCTTGAAAACTTACTGACATACCAAGAAGTAATTCTACTGTATGATTGAGCAGGGATCCATCCAGAAGTTGCAGACCAGTGGGATCTGAGGATTGGATGCATGACCTCAGGCGTACGACAGACATCCAAACTGAGTCCAACTCAAGTACGCGTGTCCTCTATGGGGGTAAAGGGTTCCTGTCTGAATCTGTGGTGGAACCCTTGAGTTTAGGGAATCTCTAAACATAGTGTGCTGTTACAGTGAACTCGTTTTCTACACTGAACTGATTCTTTCAGGAGTGGACTCTTGCAGGGCCACTCCTGAACCTTAATACTAATTTTTTATTGAGCAATTTTAGAGCTTTGTCATTGGTTTGTTTAACTTTTTAAAAAGCTTTTCATCATCCAGAAGATACTCTTTGGGTGTAGCAGGCTAACAACAGGTTTGCTAAAGGCAGCAAGGTTCCACAGTAAGGCCTGTCTCAGGACCCGCTGCAACCTCCAGGCTATTGTTCCTGTGGAAGAGGAACCTTTGGCAGATAGACCAAACAATTGCACTGAAAGAAAACCAGAGGAACTTCATCTCCAGATGTCTGCATCTCTGCAGGGTCAAAGTTGTAGTTGGGTTTTCCCAATACCTTCAGTGAGTCTCGCAGTTGGACCACCTCATCTGTGAGCCGGTCGCGTTCGATCCGAACGATGTCGGAGATTTCTCTGTGGCGCTCTAACGCCTGACACAGGAAGGAGGTAGTGAAGGGGGTTAGAGAGGAAACAAGGTTAGGAAACAGGAAACAAAGAGGAAAACGGCTTGGAGACGTTTCTCAGAGGCATAAAACTACCAAACAACCTTCCTTGGTTCTGCTCTGTTCCTGTGAAGTGTAGACTGCACCAAACACGTCTACCACTGATTTAATCAAGGTGGCTCTGCACAAATGGTAGCAGAGAGAGGCATCATTCTGGATGCATCTTAAGTCCTGGGGCCAAATGTTCAGAGCAAGACCAGAGGACTGGTTCTGGTTCTTCTGCCTCTGGGAACAAGAGCAGCGCCCTACCGCGATCTTCTTCTCCTTCCACTGCAGAGCTTCCTGCAGGTCAGAGATCTCCTGCCGGTAGCTGCTGCTCTTCTGACGCAGATCAGACACTTCCTGTCCACCAGAGAGCAGCAGAGCGCAGGAGGAAGAGCAGAAGGAAGATGAAGGTTAGGAGCAGGAAACAGGAAGAGTTAGTTTAGATGGAACAAGATAATGAATCTGAAGTGTGTTATGTTAATACAGCAGGATGGAGAAAGTAATTACGCCCTCGGTTGAGTCACTGTGGATGACCTTTGACCCTTTCTTCTCTACAGAACTGATTTTATTCAGAAACAATGGAGGGTTCTCCAGCAGGAACAACCTGGTGAAGGTCAGGCTGCAGGTCAGGGCTTTGACTAGGCCACTCCAGTGAGTGTGTCTCACCGTCAGCAGCTCGTTGGTTTGCCTCAGAGTTTCCTCTGTTTGCTTGAACTGGACCTTCAGGACGCTGTGGGCCTGGCGCTCGCGCTCCAGCTCCTGGAGAGACATCAGACCAAGATCTAATAACACCTTCACCATCGTCATCGTCATCATCATCATCATCATCTTCCTCACCTTTGTGGCGTCGTCCCAGCGGCGCCGGGCCTCCCACAGCAGCTCCTCCACGTCGCTCAGCTCCTCCATCAGGTTCTCCACCTGGAACATCAGCGCCGTCTTGTCGTTGTGCAGCTGAGCATTGGACACCATGGCCCTGCGGTACTTCTCCTCCGCCTCCGCCAGCGAGTCCTGCACAGGCACGAGTCACACGTCACACGATCAGTCTTGTTGGTTCTGACCGGACTGGACCGGTTGGGAGTGTCCAGATCTGTGGTCAGGCTGACAGCTGGCGTACCTTCATCTCTCTGATTGAGGCCTCCGTTTCCACGGAGAACGAGGTGTCACAGCTTCCTCTGCGTGACGAGGCTCCGCCCAGCGAGGCCAGCGTGGCGGCAGACAGCGTGGACGCCGTCCTGGAACCCTGAGGGAGAATGAGAGAGAGAGAGAGAGAGAGAGAGAGAGAGAGAGAAAGAGAAAGAGAGAGACGCTGAGGACCGCCTCTATCCTGTCTGACCAGCCCAGGGGTCAGTGACCTCACCTTGTCAGTGAACTCCCGATCTGTCCTCTCCTCCACCTGCACACACACAGAACCTGATCAGTAACCAACCAATCAAATAATTTAATCGGCTTCATCAGCTGCAACTCCCCAGAGAGCCAGCAGAGGGAGCCAGAGGGCATTGACTCTCTCACCACAGGGCTGGCCCGAGCAGAGCTGGCCCTGGAGGAGGCCCGAGAACTGGAGGCCAGGAGGCCACCGTAGTCCGAGGGCTGGGAGGAGAGGGGCAGGAAGGAAAAGAGACAAGGAGAGGAAGCAAGAAAAAGGGAAGAAATTAAGAATGTGTTAGTGAAGAGGAAAAATGAAGATTATCAGAGCTACAGGGCGATGTTACAACCAATTCAGACCAGTTCAAACAGCTTCAGACTGGTTCAGACCAGTTCAGACTGCTTCAAACAGCTTTAAACTGGTTCAGTTCTTGCCACTAACAAAACAGGACAGAAAAACTAGCTCCGACCAGTTCTCACTAATCTAGACCAGCTCCTTCTCTCAGGCTGCATTCAGAGGAACCGGGCTGGACTCTGGTCCACTGGACCCAGACCTCCAGCTGGTTTCTGGTCCACTCACCCTGTAGCTGCCCCGGCTGCCCACAGACATTCTCTCCTCATCATCAGAGATCTACAGACAGACAATTACAGGATCACTGTAGCGGAGAGCAAACATAGAAGAAGAAGGAGAAGAAAAAGAGATACAGACCGAGGTGTGTCTCCGAGAGAGACGAGAGTAACGCTCGCTGTCCTCCTGAAAGACCATGAAGAAGAAACATGTTAAAGTAGGAGAAGAAGAAGGAGTCTGCAGAAGGTTCACCTGACAGACAGCGAGCAAGGTAAACAACCTGACAGTCAAAGAGCAGGGCAAACAGCCTGACAGTCAAAGAGCAGGGCAAACAGCCTGACAGTCAAAGAGCAGGGCAAACAGCCTGACAGTCAAAGAGCAGGGAAAACAGCCTGACAGTCAAAGAGCAGGGCAAACAGCCTGACAGTCAAAGAGCAGGGAAAACAGCCTGACAGTCAAAGAGCAGGGCAAACAGCCTGACAGTCAAAGAGCAGGGCAAACAGCCTGACAGTCAAAGAGCAGGGCAAACAGCCTGACAGACAGCAAGCAGGGGAAATAAAATGAACTAAAATCAAAGTTACTGTTATAAACAATATTAAAACTGGATGAAAATAAATTAATAAAATTCAAACAAACTAGAAACAATAATAATATATATTTTGAAATGGAATAAATAAAAAACAGCAGACATGAATAAAATAACTCAATAATTAACTGGAGCAGAGCGGAGCATGCAGAACCCGGATCAGAACCCTACTGAGCGCGTGCAGAACAGACAACAACAACATGCAGCTCTTGGTGTGTGGCCCGGTTCCACCAGAACCAGGAGAACCGGGCCCATCTGGACAGAACCGGTCCTACCATCCACTGCTCGATGTGACCCCACTTGTTATCCAGACCATAATATTTCTGAGGAGACCAGACCAGACCAGAGAGTTAGAGGCAGCTGGGAGAACTGGGAGAACTAGGAGAATTGGACCTACCTTGGTGCTGTGAAACAGCTGCACCAGATGGCGACGAAGAGGAAGAGGAGGGAGAGGAGGAAACAAGAGGAGGAGGTCAGGCTGGTTCCACTGGATTGGAACTTGAAAAATTCTGGATTTAAGATTTTTATCAGTTTTGCTGATTTTTGTTTCTTTAAATTCCTGATTTTTTCTGATATTTTCTGTTTTTAATCAGATTTTTCTGTTTTGAATGGTTTGGAAAACAGAATAAATACTGTTGTTATTGAATAATTAATAAACGCTCCATCTAATAAATAAATATCAACATTCATATCCAATTTGTTGGTTTTCTCTGATCAAAATCAAATTTATCAACTTTTAAAATAATTTCTGGTTAATTTTTCCAAAATGGTAGAAAAATAATCAATAAAATGATTTTTTTTGTATCCAAATGATTTCTGTTGTTTTTCTGCTGCTTTCAAATTATTTCATTCTGTCTCTCTGTGTTTTCCTTAAATCGTTTTTTTTTTATTAACATTTGATTTAATATTTTTCCTTTCTCTGTATTTTTACCTGATTTGTTCCTTTTTGTTTTCTCGCAGGTTTTACTATAACTTTTCTTAATTTAAGTCTAAAATCAGAGTTTTTTCCTTTTCTCTCAGATTATTCTGGATTATTTTCTGCAGTTTTTCTCTTGTTTATCTCCAGATTATTTTCCAGGTTTCCTGTAGGTTTCCCAGGTTCTGATCCGGGTTCTGTTCCAGTACACAGTTCTTGCTAATCTGGAGATAATCTCCTTTGTCTCCATGGTAACCAGAGTGACTGGACCCGGACCCTCCAGAGCCTCCAGAACTTGTTTGGTTTCATCATAAACTGTAAAGTTTAATTGAGACTCACCGCAGCAGCTGATCCTGATCCTCTCAGTCTGACCTTTGACCTGCTACCACATGACCCCATCAGCTGCTCTGACCCGTCATGACAGACTGATCTGTGATCCAATCAGCTGTCGGATCAATAACCCCGACCGGAGCAGTTTTCAGAATAAGAGCGCTCACCTCCTTCTGCTGCCTCTCCAGCTCCTTCATCCGGATCTCGCGGGCCTCGGCTCTGGCGGCCCGCTTCGCCGCCAGCCGGGCCTCAGCCTGCGGGACACACACTCATTCATCATCAGATATCACCAATCATCAATAATCCATCAAACATCACACTGAAAACAGAAAGAAACAGTTTTCACAAAGGCTGGGTGTGATTACCGCGGCGGCCAGCAGGGGGAGACAGAGCGGCTCCATATTTAAATGTTTTTACACCAAATAAACATTATTAATATGAATAAATTAACTTTAAACTGAAACGTTTCATTTATAAATATATTATTTGTTTTCATTCCTGGTGAATTTGATTTCTAATGATTTTTGTCTCTAGTTTATGTAAAATCTGTTAATTTAACGTTTCCAGTCCTGTGATGAAGATGATGATGATGCTGTCTGAGCTGTGGATTATTACTGGAGCTCCACCGGATTACAGCAAGCAGGTCAGACAGTCCCAGTAAAAAACCAGTCTGCTGTGGCCGCTCCCAGTAGGTCAGTGGGAGGAGGAGACCCTCTGGTTTAAGGCTGGTTCTGACTGGATCTGGGTCAGAGACCAGAACCAGCCTGAGGACGGAGAGAACCAGACGGTATCAGCAGGAGACCGTCATCAGTTATTACCAATCAGCCTCATTAATACCCAGTTATACAAATAATCAGCTTTATGGAGCCGATGGTGGAGGTCTGAGAGGCTGGACCAACTGGTCATCTACTGGTTTCAGCCTTTGGTTGGACCAACCAGCTGGACCCAACCGGTTGGACAAAAAGGGTTGTGCCACACTGGTTAGACCAACCTGTTGGACCAACTGACTGGATCTGGTTGGTCCACAGATCCCTTAAAAGTCCTCCAGGTACCACTGACTGTAAGGAGGATGAGCCTCCAGGTGGTTCTGGTTCTGACCCTCAAGATCCGTTAATAAACAGGTGAAGATTTAATGGATCCAACAACATCACCTGATGTACCTCATAAATAAGAATAATTCTCATGTTAAAGTTTAACTTTGATTTTAATTCATGTTAAGATCAGATGTGACTGATTTATCAATCAGTCTGATTATTACTGACTATTTTATCATTGATCATTCTGTTCATTATTAATCAGCCTGATTATGTCTGATCATTCTGATAATCACCACTCAGCCCATCATGTTTATTGATGATGATGAAGATGATGATGGTGTTTACCTCTCGCGCTGTCTGGCTCAGCGCATCCTCCTCCGCAGCCAGCTTGTCCCGGTTCGGAATCCTCTTCCGGCCCGGGCCCTGGGTCCCCATGGTTCCGGATGGCTCTACCTGCAGCCGAGCTCTCCTGAGGTTCGGGACATGCGGTTCTGGAGGTGCAGCAGTAGGACGGCCCTGTTCCAGTGTTAAACCCGTCGGTTCGGTCACCTTGTCTCGGTTCCGAGTCCTGATGGACCCATCCCTTAGATCTTTACCTGCAGCCGAAATATCACCTCGGTTCTGATTTAGTCCGGATCACTCAGACCTGTGACCCGGACTCTCCAGAACCTATGATTATCCCGTTTCCTTGTAAAATTAGAGGTTCTGTTAGTGCGGTTCGGTGCTGATGGGTCCGTTCTGCCGCTGCAGATGGCGGTTAGCAGCTCCCAGTCAGACCACCGAACCGGACCAGCGTCAGGGTGAGAATCAGAGTCCGGGTTGCTCAGCGGCCCGTCGGCCCGCTAATCCACCCCCCAGTTCGGGCCGCTGCGGCGGAGCTCCGGCAGTCGAGAGCAGAGCGCCGTGCCGCGGTCAGGTGAGCCGCTGCCGCACCGAGAGCGGAGCCCGGAGACACGGATCCACTGCGGAGGAGAGGCGCGGCGCCGCTCCGTCACCGCTACGCAGCTAGCGCGGAGCTCCGGCGCGGCGGAAGTAACCCTACAAATTAAGACCCTGTAACCCGCGACGATGAAAAAAAATGAAAACAGCCACCGGAAACGGAACCAAGGTATTAAAAGGTCATTTTCTCCGACCAATTGAGATCTAAAATATTAAAATGGGACGGCGTATTAGGGCCATTGCAGATAGTAAAAAAAATAAAATAAAAAAAAAGAACAAATTTTAGCCAAATATTTCAACAATTTTTAGATTAATCGGACATTTTTTAGAAAAAAAAATGAGCAAATTTCTGAAATCTCAGAAAAGTCAAAAATTAATCACAAAATGTCTGAGGTTTTCTTTTTCAACATTTCAACTCAGATATACTCAAGTTTTTTGCCCAGAAAATTGGTCCAGTCCAGCATGTATCCTGGCAAACTCCTAAGGTGCTATGCTGTCAGGGGCGGCCACAACAGTTCCCTCCCATCATACCCAGTCAGCGGCAGAGGAGAGAAGCAGCATGTTTACAATCATGAGAGGAAATTTAACTTCTGAGTTGTTTATTGAACAGAAGCTAAACACATCATCATCATCATCAGTCGTTCAGAGAGGGCAGAGAGAACCGTAATCAGGTGTGGCTGGTCAAACTGAACCAAATAAGTGACTAACGAATTAAGTTAAATGATTTCACAAGACATTGTAATTACTTTTTCACTCAGAGTCGATTGATCTGGACAGAATAAGTAAAATCATGATTTAAAATCAGAGGTAACACTTTATTTGAAGGGGTGTGCATAAGACTGACATGACACTGTCATAAACATTACATAACATCTGTCATGAACATAAAGAAGTCTTTATGAATGTTTGACAGTTGTCAAACATTCATATTATTCGGTAAATAATAATGACTTATTATTTACCCAATAATAAGTCATTATTCGGTAAATAATGACTTAATCCAAAGTTGCTTGAAAAGTTGCATGAAAGTCCATTAAAAGTGCCAACTTTGCATGATTTTGTAAATTATAATAATTTAATGCAAAGTTAGTATTTTTAATGGACTTTCAATGCAACTTTGCATTAAAACTGTCCTTATTTACCGAATGACAGTTCATGACTACAGTCATAAACATTCATAAAGACGTGTTCATGACAGATGTTATGTCATGTTTTTGACAGTGTCATGTCAGTCTTATGCACACACCTTCAAATAAAGTGTTACCAAATCGGACTTTATGTTTTAAAAGTAGAAGAAGAAGAAATCTGAGGGGCTGAGATACTCTTCACAGCTATGTGCCAATTTTAATGTCGAAGAATCTTCTAGAACTTAGAACCAAACTCCATCTGCAGGTTCTGGTCTCTGAAGCTCAGCAGAAATACTTCGATGTTCCTCTGATTTGTTGTGTGTCCCGGTTCCGGTCCGTGAACATTGATGAAGGAGGCTGAAGTGCAGGAGGAAGAGGAGTGAGACCGGGCCTGGTTCAGAACATATTGCTGGATCTCCAAGGAGCGCCGTTACTCTCTGCCAACAACAACGACAAGTTAGAGGAGATCAGCGCCTTTCAGATGGATCAATAACCAGCAGTGGGCAAACATTTGCTTATCTGCTAATGTGATAAAAGCAGAGCTAAATTATTGCTTAGCATTTTAGGGTTAGCTTCCACTAATTGCCATGTTGGTTAGTACTTTAGTATTGTGTTTTAGGGTGAGTATAGGCAACTTTGCTATAACCAATAAGATGAAGAAGTTCTCACTGGGCAGGTCTGAAGCAGTCCGTTTCTTCTGATGGGATCCAAAAACCTGCAGAGTTTCATCAGAACAGAACCTTTTTATTAGAACAACATTGTCTGCGTAGAACATGAGCTAATTAACAGACTTTAACAGTTTGGTGTCAAGAATCGACATGGACACATGATGAAGGACACTTTCATCTGTTGACTGAATGTGGCTCAGCTTCAGCTTAAGCTGAGCCACATTCAGCTCAGTCGGTTCATTAAGCCAGGTCTAACCTGGACCAGGAAACGTCTTAAAGTCAGATTAAGGACAGCTTCTGATCCCAAACTGACCTTCTTCTTGGCGCTCAAAGCTGCGATTTTACTTTCAATGTCCGACACCTGGAGGGCAAACAGACACAGTCAAGGACCAGAAACCAACAACCAAATGTCAAAGCTGAGATGTTATGGATAAACAAAGATGGCAGACCCCAACCAACCTCGCTCTCGGCGCTCTGTACTCTGGCAGCAGTTAGCGCCACCACATCCTCCAACTCCGACAGCTCAGAGTCCGTCGTCCCTCCAAAACGGTTCTTGGCGCTTTGCTCGAGTCGCCGCAGCTTAGACTCCAGCTCATACGACTGGCCGGCCGTGATGTACACCTGGACAGGTAGGAGGACAGACACAGACTGGTCACCGGACAAGACGCTGATGGTGATTATGATGAAGCCGACAGAGGTGAAGGTCAAGGGAACACACTGAATTCCTGCTAGGTTCCTCTTTAGGTTCCAGAAGTCTTCTGCTTTAGTCTACATTTTCCTAACATAGAGGAACCGTTAGAGTGAGTTCTAGTCGTGATTGGTGCTGGTGAGAAGTTTGATGGAACCGGTCCCTAACTGGACCCAGTGTGTTTCCCTGTTTAACTGGACACACAGCAGCCAGTGGAGGGTTAAAGCCAGTCCGAACATTAGGTTATGCTTCAGAGGAGGTTTTGGGGGCTGAACTTAGTGTAGGGATGGGTCCGATGTAGGGAGGAGGGGTGAATCATGCAGGTCACGTTGGAAGCTTACATTTTCCTCAAGTTCCCTGAAAGCATCATCGGCCTGCTTTACATCAGGGCCAACTAAGGGGGACCTGTCGATCGGCTCTGCGAGGCCGTACTCGACCATTGCGTTTTCTGTGGCGTTAATGGTTCTCAGGACCTCAGTGGTGAGGTCACAGAGGGCGGCGGCAGTGGATCTCTGAAAGCCATGTAGAGGGACAGATGTTAGCAGCTGGAAAACAACATCTGCAGCAGCTACCGGACTGGACACTCCCAGATCCTGGGGTTGGGGTCTGGACAACTTCTCCAACTGAAACTCAGGTACATCCTGGTGCATCTAATGGGGTGCCCACCACCCTCTAGACAGATTACGATACACACATGAACAACGCACTTGTTCAGTCGTCCTTCCTTAGACCTACAGTGAAGGAATCGTATCATTAGTCCTTAAATTTTCCAAGCTAGAGGACAGAGCTTAGATAAAAGGTGATTTCAGCGTTCATCCATCCCTGGGGTCCAGGCAGGTAGCTGCTTCACATTTACACAACCTGACAGGAGTATGGTGAGGCAGGAGGCGGGCTGTTAGTGAGGAGGTCGTCATGCACCGAGATGCTTAATGCCAAATCTTTGACCTTTCTTCTGAGCTTCATGCTGAGCTCTCTAACAGGAAGTTCTTTGTCCATAAGCTGGCCTGGACTTTGGAATGACACCTTCTGCGGTGAAAGCTGAGCCATGCTGATACCTTCACAAACAGGAACCTGAATGTTCAGCAGCAGCATTACTTGGTTCAAAGCAAAGGTTTGGGCAGGATGTTGGTCTCCAGGTTCCTGTTTGCTGCTACTCTCTGAGTTGCTGTCGTACCTTTTGAGCCTCTGTTGGCATCTCATCGCTGGATGAGCTCAGCTCCTTGTCCTTCAGGGAGTCCAGAGGGATCACCGGTCCTCCCCTGATGCCAGAAGACCCTTTAATCCCAGGGAAAGGCTTTTTCCCAGCCTCATCATCTGACGACAGGCCTTTATCGCTCAAGTTTCCTGCCAGCTCACTCAACTTCCTCCTCAGCTTCTCCTCCTCATTTGGAGCTGATGAAGTCAAGGCCTGTTGGAAGGAGCAACTTTACTGGACTTGAGACTAAAGTGACTGAAGCATTCATTATCCTCTCCATGTGATTCAAGGATTTAAGGTTGTGTCCTGTCTTACGTCATCAGCAGGAGTCATCTTCTCCTCCAAACGGCTCAGCAGGCTCTCGATGGCGAACATCCGCTTATTCAGTTCGTTGATCTGAAAAATTAATCCAAACAGAAAATGTCACGGTCAGCAGGAAGTTCTTTCTCCTTCCAGACTCGGTTCTGAATGTCTGTGTGTCCTTACAGGCGGGGCTTGGCCCAGGTTCTCCTGGGAAGAGGCTCGGCTGTTCTTCCTGCGGTGGTGGGGTTGCTGGTGAGTAGGGGGATACCTCTGGTACTCTTCCTCGTCGGAGGTGTCGACATACTGCTGCCTAGCCACCGAGGAGCTGATCTTCGACAGAGAGCGGGTCCGCACCATCCGGTTGTCTGCATAGTCATCTGATGATGCAGTGATATGGAGAAATAAATGCACATCAAGGGGCAAACAGGTCTTTTTGATTTGAACTTTCTGATTTAAAAGACATCCTCAACTTCTCCTGGTCCAGACTTTTTCCCTTGCAACTAAAAGCTCATCTAGTGGATTCCAGGTGTTTCTATCCTTCAGACAAGCTCTAAGTTGCTACTTAGAGGTGAAGGTCACTAAGTTGCTACTTAGGACTTGTCTGAAGGTCTCCTCCTAGTGGAACATGGATGGCTCCCTGAGGCATCTTTACCGTAAATCCCAGTGGCCTCAGCTGATACAGCAAGGACTCTACTCTGAACTCCTGAATTGCTAACCTAACACTGGAGCAAAAGCTACACAATGAAATCCCAACCGTCCAGCAGACAGTGTACTCTGACAGAATATGTGTAGTATGCTGTAGTATGTGGGAGCCTTTAGAACATGTGCCATGTTGGCATGCTGACCCGGTCTCATGGCGTGGCGGTCCAGACTCTTTCTGCGGTTCCCTCGGTGAGTGTAGTAGTCATAGTCCCCGTCGTTCCGGTAATACCGATCATCCTGCATCTGCTTTCAAACAGCGTCATTAAACACGTGTCTTCCTCAGAACCAGGCCTCATCTGCAGTCTTCATCAGCCGAGGATTTACCTGCTCAGAAGGTCGCCGTGAACGAGGAAGGTAGTCCTCTGAGTCAAAGTCCATGGGATGTACCGACAGCAGACGTTTATTCTTCCTCATCTAGGTGGGAAACAGCTGCTCAGTTACTCCTGCTCTGATTGAACCCACAAAGCCCCTTGGTGTTTATGTTTACCACTTTGTAGCGCTGAGCCTCGCCCTCTCCAGGATCGTCCTCGGTGCCGTTGTATCCATCTAAAAGGAAACACCGAACTGACTTGGACTACGACATAGAGAATCACATGCTGGACCTCTGGACCAGCATTGAAGTTCTGAAAAACTGGACTGGCTTGTGGAGAGACTTACGTCTATGGACATCTGGCATGCTCTGGGTGTCATCATCACGACCACCTGAACCAGAACACAGGCAGGATCAGAATAACCGGACCAAGATCCAGAAAAGTCACCATGAGACTCACCGTCTCCGTTCAGGCGTTTGTAGAGAGACCGCATCACCTTGGCACTGCCGAAGCGTTTGAAGCGGTTCCTCACATTGTCATGGTACCAGCCCAGAGTTCCCATCTTCAGCACCCTGAAGCACACAAGGAACAGAACTGAACCACCCAAAGGCCCGGTCCGTAGAACCGGCAACGGGTCCAGGGCCAACGATCCGGTTCTGATCCACAACACGTTAAGTCAGAACTGAGAGCAGCTCGATTCAATACAGAGAATTATAGCAGACTTGAGAGACACCTACATTACTATAGCATCCATCCATACCTGTCTCCAGATGGACTTGTCTCTCTCTCTCTGTCTGTTATTGACCTTTCTATGACCTGCCGTCCCCTTGCCGTCCCCCTGTCCCTCTCCGTCTCACCTGGTCATGCGGCAGTTGTCACACACCCAGCCGTGCTCCTTCTTGTTGTAGCGGCTGCAGGACTTGCAAGTGAACATGCGGCAGTCCAGGCACTGCCTCTTGCTGTTGACCAGGAACTTGAAGGGCTGCAAGCAGCGGATGCAGAGCGAGTCGGAGACATTCCTCTCCGAGCCCAGCAGCTCCAGCTTCGTGTCCTCCTTCTCGATGCGCGTCTTCAGCTCGCTGCAGGCAGGAAGGAAAGGAACCACTGTGAAACGCACAGCACAGCGCTCCACTTCCTCTGCTGCTGTTTTAGCTTCACCCAGTTCAAACTCACTAAAGGAAAGCAATATTATTTAAATAAAATACTTATTTTATTTATTAGTTGTTTGTCTTTATCTGCTAATTATTTTAATCAATTAATCGTCAGAATAATCGATTTCTAAAACATATCTTATCTGAAGGTTTTGGCCTGACATTCAGAGTAGTGAGTGAGAAAAAAATAAAAATAAACAAATAAAATCTGATAACTGGTTTTCATTTTAATAGTTTGGGGGCCAAGTGGGGGCTCTTGCCCAGGGCAGCGGGCCCATTAGAGCCGCCCCTTGGCCCGGTTCTGCTGCTCTAACGGCTCAACCTGCTTCTGCTGATCAGCTGTTAACCTCCTGATCCGTGGCTCTGCTGCAGCAGGGTCTGATTTCCACAGTGGAAATGTGATTTGAGCCGCAGAGCCGTTCCGCTCCCTCTGCCCCCGGGGCTGATGGGATTTGGAGTCTTCAGCGGAAACAGAGCATCTTTGTGATTCCAGAGCGTGTGATGGCGGCGTGATCGGCTGCAGCAACAACAGCATCTTTCACGCTCACATTCCTGCCGGCGTCACATGAGCCGGGATGTGAACAGAACAGAACCTCCACCTGGACCTACGTCAGCCTCTCCTCCTCCTTCTTGCGCAGGTTGAAGTCGCGCTGGATCACCTCCCACACGTGTTTGGCCTCTTCGTCCGACAGACGGGAAAGATCCAGCTTCCGCTCCATCTTCCTGGAACAGAACCAAACATTACGGTCTGACTGCAGGAGTTTCTCAGGGGCCAGCTGTGGGAACCCGTCTGGAGTAAACACATGAAACTGTAAACTCCCAATAATCTGGGCAAAATTAGATATTATTATTTATGAGAAACTCAGAGGAACATACTATAAAAAATATCACTTCAGCTCCTTTAATTAACAAGAGAAAAAAACGTGAACCTATTGCAAAACAAATCTTTATATTATTTAGAAAACATGAACAGAAATATCCTCTTCATGTAGAAATGGAATAAAATACAAAAAAAATCATTTATATTAAAGGAAAAATATCTGAATAAACAACTTTGGTTTCATCCAGAGGCAGTAATTAAATATATCTACAAATAAGCAAAAATGTTTAAAGTACTTTTTAAAAAATATATAATCTAATAAAACAACAGATTTATCTTCAGATACTTTAGAAAGCATAAATTATGGATCCTGTGGTTTTGGAGCCGCTGTGGCCTTTATGCTCATAACGACGATCCGAACTGTCCCCAGATCAGCTGCAGTTAAATCAAATTGAACAAAACAAACAAATTGAGATGATATGAGATCAAATCCAATAATCTGTAATCAATAAAGTGGATTAAAGATTATAAAAACTCACCGTGTGTCTGTGTGAGTCGCTCTGCTGCTGCTGCTGACTGAAGAAATGAGACGGAAAACCCCGAGAACATCAACTAATCACATGAGCAACACACTGAGGCAGAGCCAGCGTTTCATAAGGAGAGGAAGTGACATCACCGAGGAAAACAGTCTGGACACACCTGGAGACAGATTAAAACACCAGGAGACAGGCGGACACACCTGGAGACAGGAGGACACACCTGGAGGACACACCTGGAGACAGGAGGACACACCACGATCTGAGTGGCTGCTGTGGTTAGGACGTCATGATCCTTCTCCAAAACATGTTAAGTTTTTAAAGTAACATATTTAGTTACAGATAATAAAGAAAACATCAGAATACATTATTTAAACGAGCAGTTTTGAGAAAGAAAGTTATAAATGTGAAGCTCATTTTTTCCACAGTCCCTGAACATGACGCCTTCAAGAACACGCACAGCGGTGGAATTTCACGGGACCAGAACAGTGTTCGGATGGGTCAAGCAGCAGAACCGTCTCCAGGGTTTCCTGGACCCGGCTGGTCTCTCTCCATTCCTGCTTTCCATTCCCACCGTGTCCCGTTGCCATGGATACGCAGTGAAATGAGGCCCCCTAATTAACCACAGAGCGTCTCACCCTGTGACATCAGACAGACCTGAAGACTCATTCAAAGAGGTGTTTCTGGTTGCCGTGGTAACAACCCCTGTCCTGTCTGTGTGTTTTAGGGGGGTTCAGGCCCACCACCTAGGTATAGTACCAGCGTGCCTAGGTGGGCCCCATATGGGGAAAAGGAGGGCAGACCAGATGGGTCCCAAATGGGTTTGTCTGCGGGTTCCACGGTGGCCCCACATGGGTTTGCCCATGTAGGGGCACAGCCCACATGGGCCCTACAGGGGCTCTACATGGTGGTGGGCTCACATGGGTTTGTCCATTTAGGGCCCATGTAGGGCCACAGCCTATGTGGGCAAACCCATGTGGGGCCACCGTGGAACCCGCGGACAAACCCATATATCAGCCCTCCTTTCCCCCATATGGGGCCCACCTAGGCATGCTGGCAGGGAAAACAAGGCCCAGTTTCAGCTAAATTATTAATGTAAATAATTTTGGCTATTTAGTTAGAAAAAACTAAATGTTCAGTTTTCATTTATAAATGTCACAGTTTCAAGCTAAATACATAATTAGCAAGCTAAATATTAAGCTCCAAGCTAGTTTTTTAGCAAGAAAATTAGCTTGAAACTAAGTATTTAGTTAGCTTTAGCCTGAAGCTAATGTTAAGTTAGCAAACTTATTTGCTTCCAACTAAATATGTAGTTAGTTGTAGCTCCAAATTAAATATTAAGCTAAATATTTAGTTCCAAACTAAATACTTAGACAGCAAGCTAATTAGCATCAAATGAAATATTGAATTACAAAGCTAATGAGCTTCAAGCAGTTTAGTTAGCAAGCCAAATGTTAAACTCCACAATTTTTTTGTTAGCAAGATAATTAGCTTTAAAGTACTGTAAATATTTAGTTAGCTTTAGCTTTAAAATAAACATTTAGTTTCAAGCTAGTTAGACTGAAATTTAATATTTATTTAGCTGGAAGCCAATATAAAAAATATATACTGAAATAATAACAATAATAAAGCCAAAGTTGTTGAAGGTACCGTCTGCAGATCAGTCTGCTTTATTATGGACTCATAAAAGAAGAAAGGAACTGTTCATCATTAACAGTTTCACAGCATCAAACAGATCTGCAAACCAGACAGAAGAAGTTCTGGAAAGTCTTTGTAGAACCGTGCTGACTTTGTCTGAAACGTCTCATGGATCTGATGAAGGTAACGCCGTTTCTCTCGAGTGTAGACCGTCAAAATCTCCTGTCAACGTGGAAAATGTGAGGCGTTCCCAATGTCTGCAGGTCTACCGACGTTCATGGTGACCGTTGACGATGAAAGACCATTGACCTCTGACCCTCATAATTTGACATCTAAACTTACTCCAGTGTTGAACTTCTGAAGAAGTCTTTAGCAAACCGTCCTCCAGTTTACCTCATCAGGAGTTCTTGGTACAAAGGAGACTTTTCCACCTTGCCTGGTACCACAAGAGTAAAGACATTCAATAGGTTCTACAGAACATCCTTCAGAGGCAGATAAAGACTAAAAAATCCAAAGGACCAGCAGATGTTCAATGTTTACGAAGACTTCCTGGTTCAGATTGGACCACTGTGGTCCACCAGGACTGCAGAGTTCTCCGTCTCTGAGGCCTGTGAGGTGTCGATGAGCCTGGCCAGCCCAGTTCTAGAGGAGTACCTGAAGATGAAGGCCTTCATCAGGTCATCCCTGTAGCTTCTGTGCCAGAGGTTGTAGAGAATGGGATTGACGCAGCAGTGCACCAAGGAGAAGCACTGCGTCAGGTGAAGCGCCACATCCAGGAAGCTCTCCAGCCGGCAGGTGAAGGGCAGGACGTTCATCAGCGTCAGAGAGTCCAGCAACAAGACGGCGTGGAACGGCAGCCAACACACCAGAAACACCAGGATGTAGGAGAGGACGATCCGCCGGCTTATCCTGCGCTCCGGGTCCGAGCTGGGAGGGATGGCGGCTACCAGGAGCAGATAGAAGACGGCGATAATGGGGAAGGGGACGGCGAAGCCGAGCACGAAGAAGCTGAGCTGGACTCCCACCATCCAGTCCCGGGGGTTCTCCGGCGGGTACACGGGTCGGCACACGGCGCCGTCGCGGTGGGGGGACCTTACAGCCTGCAGGAAGTAGGTGTCAGGAACGGATGCCGCCAATGCCAGCAGCCAGAGCGATGCGCAGATAAGCCGCCGCAGCGTCTTCCTCCTCCAGCTGAGGGCGCCAGAGAGCAGCGTGGCAGACAGGTAGCTGTCGACGCTCATACAGGCGAGGAAGAAGATGCTGCTGAACAGATTGAGGCTGAACACCAGATGGGTGACCTTACAGATGACCTCTCCGAACGGCCAGAGTCCGCCCTGCAGCAGAGACGTGACCCAGACGGGCAGGGTCAGAACCACGCCCAGGTCTGCCACGGCCAGGTTCACCACATACAGGTGGGACCCGCACTGGGCCCGGTCGGGCCGCAGGTTCACCCAGAACACCAGGATGTTGGAGGCCACGCCCACCAGGAAGATGAAGATGTAGAGAATGGAGAGGCAGAGGAGGAGCGCGGCGTGGCTGACGGCGCCTGAACACATCATGGCCTCCACCCGAGACAGGTTGGAGGTCAGGTTCAGCTCCTCCCACAGGTCCACCAGCTCAGAGAGGTCACTGCTGCTTAGGCTCATGGCGGGCCAGGTCCGGCTGCAAGACACAGGGAGGCCCGTCAGAACCAGAACCTGAGCCTGGACCAGAACCAGGACCAGAACCAGGACCAGAACCAGGACCAGGACCTGGACCTGGACCTAGACCTAGACCTAGACCTAGACCTAGACCTAGACCTGGACCTGGACCTAGACCTGAACCTAGACCAGGACCTGGACCTGGACCTGGACCTGGACCTGGACCTGGACCAGAACCTGAACCAGAACCAGGACCAGGACCTGGGCCGTAGGTTAATCCTGAACCAGAGACAGGTTCAGGTTCTGGTTCTGGTTCACTCACTTGGACTGGTTGTTGTTGCTCACCTAGACTTGACTGGGCCTCAGTTAGAACCAGATTCAGAACCTTGGACTCAGGATCTACTCTAGATAATCACATTCTGTCTCTGCTTCTGCTGGTTCTGAGAAATATTTCCAAACTAATCCAGTCTGGATTATTGTCATGCTCTCCACCTATGTTGACCCCGTCCCAGTTCTGGGTTATTCAGAACCCTGCTACCAGGTTCAGGTTCTGGTTCTGGCTTCATTTTGGATCAGTGACCGAGATTAGGTTACCATGGAGACAGATAGGTGATAAAACAGTAATAAAGCAGTCATCAATCAGCGAGTATCAATGATGTCCCTCTGTGTCGGCCTGCGGGCCTCATGGTGAGCCCCTCAGACTGTCCACTGGCTGACCTGAGGATGAGGAGGATGAAGAACAAAAGCTGAGTGTGATGAAGGTCCAAACCCAGCAGGACGCCTCAGGCTGAAGGTCAGGGCCTTCACAATAAAAGCTTTATTACAGCCAATTAGGGCTGAAAGGAGCAGCAGGAATCAGAGGAGAAGAAGAAGAAAAGCCCTGATGGTGGCCCAGGTCAAAGGTCAAAATCATATAAACAGACTGGTTTTGTCTCCCCTGGTTCTGGTTCAGCTGGTTCTGTCCTGCTGTCTCAGCAGGGTCCAATTCAAAGTTCTGGTGAGGATTAAAAGTCCGGGTCAGAAGAACCAGGGTCCTTCTTCTATGGACCTTAATGGAGCGGGCTCTGCAGAGGTCCAGATGGTACCAGCAGTCTGAAGAAGCTGGGTCTGGACAACTGGACCTCCAGAACCGGATCAGCTGGTCAATGAACGCACCACTATAAAGCAGCAATCAGGGGGTCGTAATGGCCTTTCATTTAGTCACATACAGAACCAGACTCCATTCAGACCTCGGTCCATTTCAGATTTTCTGGACCATCTCTACCTTTTCAGGTCCGTGAAACCGAAAATGTAATCTGCTGAACTTCAAACCGAACCTCAGCTTTAATTCGGCTCAGATGTTCCGATCCCAGACAGAACCATGCGGCATCTGCGGGTCTGATCAGAATCTCACAGCTCCTTCAGACTTGCAGGTGTTGCCCTGCAGCAGGTTGCGGCTCGGTTCCGATCCGGCCGAGCGAAGTTAATAACAACGCAGTTTGCGTCAGTTACAGCGCAGGTTTTGTTGGATACTTACAGCTCAGACAGCAGGGTTCGGCTCGGTCCAGAGAGGGTCCAACAGAGTCCAGAGGCGGCTGCAGAGTGTGGAGTCCCGGTGCGCTCTCAACTTTAGAGGAAGAATTCGGAGAGAGAGAGAGAGAGAGAGAGAGAGAGAGAGAGAGAGAGAGAGAGAGAGAGAGAGCTTTGTAAATGTCATTTTCTCTGTGTGTTTTAAAATATTTTGCATAATTTAGGTGTTACATGTGTTTAATGGCTAAAAACAAATAAATACGTTAATAAATACAGACAGTGGCGCAGTCGGTACAGCTGTTGCCTTGCAGCAAGAAGGTTCTGGGTTCGATTCCTGGCCCCGGTCTTTCTGCATGGGGTTTGCATGTTCTCCCTGTGCATGCGTGGGTTTTCTCCGGGTACTCCGGTTTCCTCCCACAGTCCAAAAACATGACTGTCAGGTTAATTGGTCTCACTAAATTGCCCCTAGGTGTGTGTGTGCATGGTTGTGTGTCTCTGTGTTGCCCTACGACAGACTGGTGACCTGTCCAGGGTGACCTCGCCCGGAACGTTAGCTGGAGAGGCACCAACACCCCTCATTTATTGTTTTTATTTTTATTCTTTCCCATTTCTACTCAAAATATCTCCGTATCTGAGAAAAGTTCAACATTAATAAAAATCACCCATCGTGCTCCAGTTTTATCATAAATGTATGTTTTAATTTGTAGTGTCTATTTACATTTTTTTATTTTTGTTGTTTGTTCTTTTATCTAATTGGATGTTATTGTATAGATCATCTCTGTTTGTTTTGGATGCATTAATTGGTAAATTAATTTAAATAAATAAAGGTTCGGAAGTGTCGCCCCCTGCTGGAGGTTTTTGGTAACAAAGTGAGGTTTTCTGTTTATAAATTAGAAACTGAACTGAGTGATGAGGTAGAAACTTTATTCATCGTTTCAGACAAATCATCAGTAACAGGAGTGAAAAAGCATTTAAATAAATCACAATATAAACTGGTAGTCTTATGTAAAGGTACAGTGTACATTTTTTCCATCACACCCCTCAGTAACAGCATAAAGGCTTTTATTTTGTTAAAACGGTTTAAAGGCTTTTAATTGGTTAAGACAGTAACGGGCAATGACATCACTGGGCCGTCCTCACAGGGTGGTGAAGTGACTCAGCGCCTCCCTCAGTTTGTCTGCAATCTGTCCAATCAGAGAGCACACAGGCGGTGATGTCACAGGTCAGCTCTCCTGTCCTGACCCCTGACCCCAGCTTACCTGCTGGTAGAAGGCCACCTGCTGCTCCAGGTAGAACTGCAGCACGCGGTTGTAGTCATAGATCCTGTTGCTATGGAAATGGTTCATCTCAGCTGCAGGAGACAGGAAGTGACATGTTTGGTTGTGAGCGCACTCAGTGGGCGGTTTGCTGGCGATCCAATTACCCTGCAGGGAGTAGCTCATGCTGCTGATACGCTGGGTCATCAGCTTCCTGTCGCCGCTGTTGATCCTTCCTGCGGAGACCAGACGCTCCGCCTCCTTCACCTTGTCCACCGCAGCCTGCACACAGGTGAGGCCACGCCCCCATTAGGCCCCGCCCACTTCCTGGTTCACACACATTTACACTGAATAACCTGAAAACTCCAAAATAAAAACCTTAATAAATGGAAAAAGAGGCAACAGACCCTGCTGAACCAATCACAATCAATCAAAACCAATCAGAACCAATCAGAACCAGGTGTGTAGGACAGAACCTTGTGGACAGCGATGATTTCAGGGAAGCATCCCAGCAGGCCTTTATATTCACTGTTGGTCTCCAGCAGGAAATGCAGATCCTTCTGAGGCTGAAAACACAACATGATATTAACAAGTGTTGGTGTGTGATTGGTGTGTGTGTGTGTGCGTGTGTGTGAGTGTGTGTTACCTGCTTGGCGACAATCTGAGCGATCTCCTCATACGTTTTCCCAGCTGCTGTCAAAGCGTTCGTCAGTGTTTCCTCTCCTGAAGCACAAACATTTCTCAATCTCAGATGTCCCAGTGTCCCTGAAGGCACCGCGGTGTAGCCTCTCTACCTAAGCATGACCTCACCTGGATACCTGCTGCTGTTGAAAACAGTGGACAGGTTGCCGAAAGCCCGGCCGATCCGCTCGTACTCTTTAGGCAGAGCTGCAGCACAAAAACCAGAAAAGAAGAAAATCAGCTGGTGGGAAATGACTGCAAACATAAAGCAGACATGATTCAGACTCCATGTTTCCCCCATGAACCCAGATTGGACCCGGATGAACCCGGACTGGACCCAAACTGACGTCCAGTGCAGCGCTTCCAGTGTGTCTGTCCGACGGTCAGCAGCTCTCTGACTCCATCGTCCATGGTCTTGGTGAACCGACTGTAGAGCTCACACTTCTGTTCCCTGCACAGAAACACTCCATGAAGCAAAATGTTACTGTCTGTAACCATGACGACCTACACCTGTGAGGTGAGACAGGTGACTTACACCTGGGCCACGTCGAGCTCTGCAGCTTCAGGCTGAACCAGGCTGAACATCATCGGCCCCACCGTCTCGTCTTTCTCCGCCCTCCTCTTCCCAGTCTTCCAGTCCTGAAGCAACAGAAAACCAATCAGCACCTGGAGCCAGACCTCACCTGCAGGGGGCGCAGCCTGACCTACTCGCTCATCCTTGTAGGTGAGGAAGAGCTGGAAGACTTCGCTCTGAGAGACCACCGGGTGGCGACACATCCTGGTCATCCAGGCCTGCAGGCGCTCCATCCTGATCCTGATGAAGTCCTCGTCGAACCGACCTGAGAGACCCAGCGACACTCAGACAGGCTGAACAGGTAAAACGGAGCGGATTGCCATGGCGACTGCTCACCTGTCACCTGTTTGTCAGGTAGAGAGGGGATCGGTAGCAAGGATCCGAACTTCTCCAGGAGACGCTCGTACAGCCAATCAAAATGCTTGTAGCGATGATTGACAGTTCTGTTGGTGGTCTGCAGGGAGCGCATTGTGGTGAGGACTACTATACACTACTACACACTACTACACTAAACTACTATACACTACTACACAGTACTACTGTATAGTTAAATACCAGACCTCTACAGACTATCAGTAAATCCAGTCTGTGCTCAGCTTTTGTTTATAACTGAATTTACCAGAAAGTACCTTTACTAAACACTATTAAAGTGCAACACAAAGTACTACAAACTACTACAGATAATACTGTTGTGTATCAATATACTACAGCAACCTGCAGTACTACAGCAGAGGAGAGCGGCTCACGTTGGGGGTGATCTGGTACTCTATGAAGCTCTTCAGGCCGTACAGTTTGGACTCTTTCTTCGGGTCAGCGATGACGCAGTCCAGAGGCGTCGCTGGGTAGAGCCACACCGGCCCCACCTCTCCCATCTGATTGGACAGAAACCAGCAGCCAATCACAGCGCACTGCACAGCCCCACCCTAACTCAGCGACCAATC
Source organism: Poecilia reticulata (assembly GCF_904066995.2). Lineage (NCBI taxonomy): Eukaryota > Metazoa > Chordata > Actinopteri > Cyprinodontiformes > Poeciliidae > Poecilia > Poecilia reticulata. Next base: position 14,366,968 of record NC_088831.1, on the reverse strand, counting down.
ACAGGCAGGACTCACATAAACAGGAAGGCTTTCTCTGCTGGTGGCAGGAGGGCTGGCCAATAGGAAGACTTCTGGGCTTGGCCCTTTGGAGAACGGGAACCTGAGGACACACCACTGGGAACGTTACTGGGTTATACTGGGAACATTACTGGGAAGATTACTAGATTATACTGGGAACATTACTGGGAACGTTACTAGGTTACACTGGGAACATTACTGGGAACGTTACTGGGTTATACTGGGAACATTACTGGGAATGTTACTGGGTTATACTGGGAACATTACTGGGAATGTTACTGGGTTATACTGGGAACGTTATACTGGGAACGTCACTGGGTTATACTGGGAACGTTACTGGATTATACTGGACCAACTAGGAACTTTATGGGGAACTTTACTGGGAATTTCACTGGATTATACTGGAACCAAACTGGGATCTCCTGTTAATCTGCTACCTTCAGGGATGTTATACTGGGTTCTACTGGGAGTGGTACTGGAACTGGGAGCAGGACCAGGTATTGGACCAGCGGTTACTGGTCCAGTTCTGGTCGGGTTCTGGTTCCTGACCCGGGTGAAAGAGTGATTACTTGTTGAGGGAGAGCTTGACAGTGTGTCCGTGGGTGCTCCGCCCCGAAGTCCCCGTCTCCTCCTCCATGTGGCTGTTTCCATGGTAACTGCTAACCGACTGGTCATCCCAGTCGTCGTCCCACTCGCCGTCGTCGTCGTCGTCGCCCCCTGCTGGAGACTGCTGGTAAGCCCCGCCCCCCAACCCAGAGTCTCCACCTCCTCCGCCACCGATCTGCAGGAAGGAAGCGGTTCTGATGAAGATGATAATGATGAGGAGGAGGAAGAGTTAGTGACCTTCCTACTGACTCACCTGTAAATACCCCTCAGGTACCAGCCCAGTCCGGCCACCGGCGTTCTGAGCAGCGATCCAGCCTCCGCCCACAGTCTGCACAGCAAAGACCAGTTAGCAATGAGAGAGGACTGGGAGGACTGGGAGGACTGGGACTACCTGGTCCACGACGGTCACGGTCTCTCCCTCTCGGACCGACAGCTCGTTGTTCCCGGGTTCGGCTGTGAAGTCATACAGAACCAGAGCCTGAAACAGAACAGAGACCAGAACCGGGCTCAGACTGGAAATAAAACTGAACGTCACGTGGTTCTGGTCTGGTTCTAGTCAGGTTCTGGTCCATTTCTGGTCTGGTTCTGGTCAGGTTCTGGTCTGGTTCTGGTCCGCTTCTACAGAGTCCAGCTGTGTGTTTCTACAGAAAATAAAGCTGCAGCTGCATGACGATTAAACCAACTGGTTCCGGTTCTGACCCAGTCTGTTTACATCCTGCCCATTAAATACGGTTGTCATAGTAACCCACGGACACATGAAGGCTCATGCAGGACGGAGGAATGAGTTCTGGTTCCGGTCGGTGGAACCTGAACAGGTACTGGTCAATAGATCCACCGTCCCGCTGCTACTTGACTTCCGCCTTCTGCTCACCTGGAAGCCCCGCCCCCTCGCCTCGCTGTCTTTGATCTCCACAGGTGTCACCCGTCGTACATCCAGCTAAGCCGCTCGCGCACAGGTGACCCGCATGTCAGGAGCCCACCTGACCTCCACGCGCAGCTCCAGCTGAGCGCGGCTGTGTTCCCGTCCGAACCTTCTACTGGACTTCCGGTACCGCGGTCCGGGTCCAGATCCGGGTCCTGATCCGCTTGAGCGCTTACCTTCACAGCCATGCTGACGTCACTGGAGATGGTTCCGATGCGCCGCGCGGTTCCGATCACAGATCCATCCCGTCCGCTCTCCCCGCATCCAGCTAGATGGAGCGCTGCGGAAGCATCCAGTTGTTCCTTTCAAAGTAAAAGCATGACGATAAAGGGAGCCGTATAGGACTCGGTTCTGATCGCTGGTTCGGGTCCAGTCTCTGTGCTACGTAGATGTTGCAGCGGCAGCTGCACAGATACGGTACCGAAAGCAGAACCGCTCAGAAAAGAACCTTCAATATTAAACGAGACAAGGAATCCATACTTTCCTAAGAAGTCAACTTCCTGTTTGTGACGTCAGATACCCGGAAGACAAGGCTAGATTTACTGGGCGTTCCCAGAGCATATATATATATATATATATATATATATATATATATATATATATATATATATATATATATATATATATATATATATATATATATATATATATATATATATATACACACACACTGATTGACAACAGGGACCCTCGTCGGGTCAATCAGTGTTGCCTCCTAAGTGGACGGTTTGTTTTCACAGAAGTTTGATTTACTTGGAGTTATATTGTGTTGTTCAAGTGTTCCCTTTATTTTTTTAGCAGTATATATATATATATATATATATAAAAATATATATATATATATATATATATATATATATATATATATATATATATATATATATATATATATATATATATATATATATATATATATATATATATATATATATATATAAATGATTTTTCACTGTAAGACTTGAACCGATTATGACATTTCTTTTCCTGTATATGCTGTAAAAATATTTTAAACCTCAATAAATGTTTCTCAAATATTTTTATATTGAAAATATATAAAACGGCTGAGCTAAGTATTATTTAATTAAGTACTTAGCTTTGTGATTGTGTTTGCTAAATACGTCTATATTTAACTTGCTAAGTATTTAGTATTTAGCTAAATATTTAACTTCAGACTAACTATTTAGCTATCTAACTAAATATTTAGTTTGAAACTGTGGCATTTAGAAATTATGAATAACCCACATTATTGCTGTTATTGTTTCTGATCAGATTATGACTGATTAAAAGGAAGATGATGAAATGTGTAAACATCGGGTTCTATTAGGTTCTGTCCGGAAACCAGAACTAAAGATAAAAAGAGAAGCTCGGCTACTGAGTAGATCACTGTCTGTCCTCGACCTGCAGAGGGCGCTGTAGCTGTTTCCTCACCAAGAGCATAAACAACAGAACAAAGTTTCCTTTAACTCTTTTATTGGTTTGAAGCTGTTTTCAGGTCAGTGACGACATCAGTTACAGAACCAGAACCTCCAGAACTTCCTGGAAACAAATATTTCTATATAGTTAGAGTGGAGTTAAGCAGGTCAATACAGATGTGATTATTGATTAATGTGATCAGTTCATCCTCCATCAGCTTCCTGTCGACTCATCAGTCTGATCAACTCCAGGGGGCGCTGTGGTGCCGCCGGGCTCAGCCTGCACCTGCAGGGGGCGCTGCATCCTCCTGTTAGCGATGGTTAGATCCACACTGACACGTCGATGAGGCTGTTACACAAGCTGAATGCAGGGGGCGCCGCGGAGCGCTCAGTGGACACACCACCACATGACCAGTACGGAGGCCAGCAGGCCAATCACAGAGCCCGCTGCAGACGAGGGGGCGGAGTTACACAGGTCCGAGTTGCAGCACCTAAAGGTGAAGCTGGACACCTGGAAGGAACAGACAAGGTCAGAGGTCAGGTTATACAGTCAGCAGGAACCTACCGGAGAACGCAACTGGTTTCAATTCTAATGTAGTTTCCATGGTGACAATAAACCTTATGAGGAACCAGAACCAGAGGGTTTCAGGGTGGCTCCGGAAGTTTCTCTGACGGTCATTAAATTAATTCATTATTAAATATACTGAAGGATTTCAGTGTGTAATTACAGACTGTGACCACAGAAGGGCGGTAGAGAGTTCCTGTCTTTAAAAAAATATATAATAATAAAACAATCTTATGGTCATTAAAATTTTTTTTAAAAAGCTACATTGACTTTTTAATTGTGTCCTTCAGTTCACCAATAATCCCTCTGTTTTATTATGAATCTAATTAAACTATTCTGAAGGATTTTAATAGTCTGAAGGATTTCTGAATAAAATTGTGTAATAATTTTATTATTACACAATTTATGTGGTCATAGCATGTATGTGGTCATACATGCTATGACCACAACGCCCTGTTGTAGAGAGAGTTTCTCTAAAACAAAATAGGATTTTAATAATCTGAAGGATTTCTGAATAAAATTGTGTAATAATTTTATTATTACACAATTTATGTGGTCATAGCATGTATGTGGTCATACATGCTATGACCACAACGCCCTGTTGTAGAGAGAGTTTCTCTAAAACAAAAATTTAAAAAAAATCTGAAAAATGAAATAGTCTTTTGTTTATTACGGTGTTTACTCTGTTCCACAACCAGAATCAACTGGACCAGCCTGGTGAAGGTTTTAGGATTTTCTCCCTTCTGCTGACTCAGTAAGTTAATTTATGTTCTGGTACCAGTTTGGTTCTCCTTTATGGTCTGAAAAGCTGCCGGGACCAAGTCAGAACCTGAACCAGATTCCAGAACCAAACTGGTTAGAGGACAAACAGTGGCATGTCCCAGTAAACCCGGTTCTGGTTGATCCGGTTTAGGGCTCGGTTGGTGTCTGGACGGTGGACCTGGTACCTGGGGGAACATCTGGGCCAGGCGACTCCGCTCACACTCCGTGTACTTCAGACACTTCCTGTAGGTCATCCCACCTGAAGAACAGCAGACAGCCAGGTGAGAGATCCAGAGCGACACCTGAGGCCCAGAGGGATGGGTGGACAATATGTACCTCTCTCGACGAGGGTGAGGCAGGCGTCGTCATAGCTACAGTCCCGCTGCTTGGTGCAGCTGGCGGTGTAGTCCTTACAACTGTAGCAGCGGATGGCGGACCCTGAAAGCACAGCAGCACACCTGGACTTTACCTGGGGTCCGGTTCTCCATGAGCGGTCAACCATGGCTCAGGTTCTGAGCCATGGTTTCACCTGAACTCTTCCTGAACTCTTTTGAAAGTTTCTGGGAAATTCCCAGAAAGTTCTGAAAGGGAGTGAAAGGCGGTTAAGTACAAGTCATGCCACTGGACTCTGCTGGTGTCTGCTTGATTTGGGCTAACGCTGCCGGGTTCTGCATTACACAATACTCTCACATATCACATCAACCCTTGGGTCTCCTGGAGAGCAGGGCGAATTTATACTCAAATCTGTCCATAGGCAGATTTCTCAACTAGTCCAGTTCGTTCTTTGACACAGATCTCTTGGATCCCTCTCTGCTGCTGCTGTGTTATTCTCAGAATTGTCCAGCTGGGACCTTCCAGGATTTGGCTGGATGGATGTGTAGCAATAGTTATTTCCACATCCAGAAAATCTGAGTTTCTTCCTTACATTACAGTTCACAGAACATTTCCTTTTGATAAGAACAGCCAGAGCGAAATATTAACTATTAATATAATTTTAGTCCTCTACAATTGATGAAATGGTTCTAAAAGGTTTGATTATTCTAAAATGTGTCTATTTTAGAACAGAACAATAGAAACATTGTTCTAAAATGTTTCTATGGTTCAACTTGAAGGTATTCCAAGGTTCCTTCAATATTCCTTAAATGTTCCTCCAAAGGTTCTTTAAACTTTCCTGCAAAGGTTCCTTAAAGGTTCCTTTAAATGTTCTTTGAAAATTCCTTCAGAATTCCTGTAAAGTTCATCTAAACATCCTAAAAATGTTTGAAAAAGTTCCAGGAAATTTACATGTAGTTTCTGGAATGTTTCTAAATGGACCCGGACGCTCCAGGAACTTGCCAAAGTATTCTTGGAGAAAGACCCAGAAACCTCCTGAGCTGACCTGGCAGGTTCTGGAGTCTCCCTCCAGAGAGGTTCTGATGGTTCCTATCACCTTTAACATGAACCAGTATGGAGAACTGAACCTGTTCCTCAATAGATCTGAACAGAACCAGAGGTCAGAACCAGGACTCAGACTCTGAGGTGCTGCCCCCTAGTGGGCAGACCACTTCTAGCAGATGATTCAAACACATCCGACCTTCAGACTCAGACACTCTAGTGAGCCTGACATCCCAGTAGGTTCTGCCGAGGTGTCGGAACCAAATGACCCGACCAGCCAGGAGAACCAGACGTACCGAGTCCGACCAGAGAGGAGCAGACCAGTAGGCAGATCACCAGGGAGCGCTTCATCTTCACCTCGGTGCAGCTCAGAGTCTCTCCTACAGACAGAACCGAAACCAGAGAGAACCAGGGCTCAGACAAAACCAGAATCCGAACCGATGTTCAGGTTAGTCTGATCAGAACCTCAGGGTACTCACCCAGCAGCAGCAGTGGGACGGTTTTGGTGAAGATGGGGAGCAGAAACTGAGCCTCTCACTCTGAAGGATGACTGAATCTCACAGACTCCGCCCACTGGGAGGAGCCAACGTCAGATATCGAATAAGCCCCACCCACTGGGAGGGGTTTGTGTTAAGGAGTTCATAAGCCCCACCCACTGAAGAGAGCCTGTCTTAAATCTTCATTCTCTCTCTGACTGACGGAAATGAAAGCTGACAGTCATGAAACACTGACACACCAGCAGATAGATTCTGGGTCAACAGAACCATCCAGCACCCAAAGCCCATCTGGACCCAGATGAAACCAGATCCAAACTAAGATCATGAGTTCAATATGCACACTCCACAGATTCCTCAGCTTGTATATGGAGCTGGATCATCCCTGGAGAGAAGCAGAACCACCTAACGCTCCATTAAACGGGCCGGCTGCATCAGAACCAAACCCAACTCTCTGTTAAGCGGGCCACCAGAACCAGAGCCAACGCTCTGTTAAGCGGGCCACCAGAACCAAACCCAACGCTTCGTTAAACGGGTCGGCTCCAGCTGAAGTTGTTTTTAAAGCTCCCAGTGAACGGAAGCCAATGTCTCTGTGTTTGTTTTGTTAGAAGACGCTAGAAAGTTTCTGATTGGCTGAGATCTCCACCGGAATGATAGGATGTCAGCCATATTTGGTCTTTGAGACGTTGGAACTGTGTGTAAAGATGTTGATTTGTTTAGGATGTGGAATTATCCGAAAGTGACGAGATTCTCCTTCCTTCTTATGTTTTGGGTTAAATTTCTTTAATAGCCTTTATTTAGCCTTTAGTTAGCTGTCAGACAGGAAGTTAAAGGTCATCAAGTCGGGACTTGAACTTGTGATGACTGCCTTGAGGTCTCAGTCTGCGGTGCGGAGGTCAGGCTTCACCGCCATGCCCTGTTTAGTTTGATTACATTTGCGTTACATTCTTATGGTTTTTCTATGCCTTTATGTACATTTATTATGCATTTGAATTTTTTGTAGGTATTTTTATGATTTGCAGATTTTTTCTTTTTTCTTTTTAAGTATAATTGTTCTAATATGTTTATGTCTTATTTAGTTGAAATAAGTTTTCATTACATTTTCACACATTTTTTGTGCTTTTTTTTTATATTTTATTTTTAATTTTTATGGCTTTACTATTTATAAGTTCATATTTTTTATTTTATTTTTATGTGTATGTTTTTTGCTTTTTACTTTGTTTTGCATTTTATTTTTTATTATTTAACATTTTGTTATTTTTACATGTTTACATGCATTTTTATTTTTCATGTGTATGTATTTTATCTATTCTTTTGAATTTTGTTTTGTTTCACTGTTTCATTTTGTTATAATTATATATTATTCTTATGTACTTATTTTATTATTATTTATATTTATATTATATTATTTGTGTTTTTATCATTTTTTTTATACATTTAATTATTTTGTCTCTTGGTGTTTTATGCTGTTATGTTTCTTTTTTATGTTTTATTATGTGTATATTAACTTCCTGGTTGTGTTTGCTGCTCTCTCCAGTCGTTCCTCCAGTTCTGAGCTTCTTTCTGCTTTCTGTTGATGTTTTATGTTTTCAACAGCCAGGCCCCTGCAGCCCAGGGTCATGGGGTCATCCTCAGGACAGGCTGTGCCTCTGTGACAGCGCCATGGAGAAACCGGACCGCGGCTCCGCCTGCGGCCGTTTAGCTCAGTCCAGATGCCGGACAGCTGTGGTGTCGGCCGCTGCGGCCGCCCGGCGCCAAACAAGGCGCTCAGTGTGAGCGAGAACAACGGCTGCCGTGTTCCCGGCCCGGCCACAGAGGACGCTTGTTCCCTTTCATCAAACATTTATTCAGAACCTCATCCAGATCCGCTTCACGATATGATGCCGCTGCACCCACCGGTCCTCCAGAACCGACCCACAGCCAGCGCTGGGGGTCACTGAGCCGCTCAGAGCCCGGCTGGAGGCGGAGCCTTCTGTCCATGGAGGTCAGCGTCTCCTGAGGGTTTCCACCAAATAGAAAACACTGAAAAACACTCAGATGATTAAGATGGTTTCTCTGGTTCCTGGTGCAAATATGTAGAAACAAGACAAAACTAACCTACAATTAATGATTGAGCAAAATATAAGAGCAAATTAAGTCAATAAATTATTAATATTGATGGAAAGTTACAGTTCCACTGGCAAATTATTTAAAACACATTTTTCCCATTTTACAAGTGAAATAATAAACAAACTCCTGTATGTTGTTTAGATTTTTGAAGAAATTTCTAAAAGAGAAGTTTTTTAGGATTAATCTAAAAATTTCTTAGTCTTTCGTTGGACATGTACTCCTGTGTTGGCGCCCCCTGGTGGTCAGAGTCAAACTGAAGCTCTGTCTGAATTTACCTGTCTGGACTCCAGTTCCCAGCTTCTGATTGGTCGGCGCTGCTGGCTGCTGATTGGCTGTCAGGCAGCAGGTGGGAAACGGCAGCCATGTAATGTAACACCTTCATTCATCATTGATGAGCAGCAGCTCCTGATGAAGGAAGGTCCAGTTTTGGTTCTGGTCTGATCCAGGTCTGGTTCAGCTCTGGTCCAGTTCTGATTCAGGTCTGGTTCAGCTCTGATTCTGGTTTATTTCTGGTTCTGGTTTCTTGGGTTCAGGTCAGAATAACCCAGATTTTATCTCATTCCTCCATCAGCCTCTGTTGTTCCGTCTCTCCAGAAGAAAACGGATCCAGCTCCTGTTCTGGTAAGTGGATCAAAACCGACCCAGCAGGTTCTGGTTCTGCAGAGTGAGTCCCGGAGTTTGACTCTCTGTGGAGGATCTAAGGAATCCACCGGATCTCCATGGACCCGAGCCGCACAGGTGAGATCAGTTCTGTTGTTCAGAACCAGGAAGGTTCAGACGGGGGTTCTGGTTCTGGTCTGAATCCTGAACCTCGTCTGTCCGCTGAACCTGGACCTGCTGATGTCATTGGTCCAGCCAGTCAGTTCCGATATGAACAGTTCTTTTGTTGCTCTCTGAACAGAACCCATGACTGAGGCCCGTCTATCCGTCTACAGAACCGCCATGAAGGTCCGGTCTCTGCAGAGGTCTTGCCACAGTAAGACTCACTGGTTCCTTCCCAGTTCAGATCTGCACCAGTTCACCAGGAGTCCAGTTCAGCTAAAACAGTTCCTAAACTGACATTTTCATTGTAACCAGAACTGATTCACTTTGCTGATTTGGGTCAGTTCACTCTGAAGTGACTGGTTCATGAAGAATGAACAGGTTCAGTGATTCAGTTCAATGATTCAGTCTTCAAGGTTCCATTAGTTCACATCATTAGGACTCAGTGACAGTTCATCATTAACATGTTCAGTTCATCTTTAATGAACTAAATGAATCAGTTCATATCAACATGAACTGATTCATATTAATGAATCACTGCATGAATCGATTCATATAAATGAATCACTGAGTGAATCAGTTTGTATTAATGAATCAGTTCATATTAATGAATCACTGAATGAATCAGTTCATATTAATGAATCAGTTCATATTAATGAATCACTGAATGAATCAGTTCATATTAATGAATCAGTTGACCTTGTGACCTGTCTTTTCGTTCCAGTGGACGCCGTCTTCATTCAGCACATCGCAGCAGCCTTCCAGCTGGTGGGCGGGGCTAACCCCAGACGTGACACCATGTTGAACAGGGAAAGCGTGGCCGCGGTTCTCAACAGGATGTTTAATTGCGCGTACCAGGAAGTGACTGCGGCGGCGTCAGAGGAGACCAGCAGTCTTCTGTTCAGGCTGTTTGACCGGTCCGTTTGATCGGTTCTAGGTCCGGTTCTGGTTTTTAGATTTCTTGGCTGATTCTGGACCTGCTGTGTTTCAGAGAGGAGACCAGTCAGGTGTCGGCCCGGTCTCTGCAGACCGCTCTGGTCGCTCTGTCTGCAGACAGCGTGCTGGCCAAATACAGGAGTGAGTATCTACCAGAGTACTGATAAGAACCAGAACCATCCAGAACCAAATGGACCTGGATGGTTTTGGCTCTGTCCTGCAGGTCTGGTTCGTCTGTCAGGAGACAGCTCCGGATCCATCACCAGGTCTGGCCTCAGCTCTCTGCTGCAGGACCTCAGCAAGGTATGACTACATTTCCCATTATACCTCAGTGCTCCAGCTCTCTGACCACTGAGTGTTCAGGTTCCTGCGGCGGTCCAGGAGCAGGAAGTGTTCGGCAACGTGGAGACAGCGGTCACTTCCTGTTTTAACCAGGTGAGGATGCACAAACGCTCTGCTGCAGGTGATCCTGACCTCATCTGACCCCAGCTGACCTCACTTGACCCCTCCTGACCTCACCTGACCCCTCCTGTCTGCAGGGCGGGGCTCCAGCTGTCAACCAATCACATCTCCTCTCGTGGCTGAAGAGTGAGCCCCGGCTGTTGCTATGGTTACCAACTCTCTACAGACTGTCTGCCAGTCAGAAGGTGAGCCACGCCGTCCGCTGCCACACCTGTAAGGCCTTCCCCATCATCGGACTCAGGTGAGTTTTATCGGCTGGACCAGGTGAGGACTGAGAGTCACTCAGGTGAGACGAGTCCAGACCCGCTGTGTGTCTGTACTCAGGTATCGCTGCAGGAAGTGTGTGAACGTCCAGGTGTGTCAGGACTGCTTCCTGAACGGCCGGCAGACCAGGAAGCACAAAACACACCACCCAGTGGTCGAGTTCTGCACTCAGGTGAGGTCAGGTGAAGTCAGACAGGTGAGGTCAGTCAGGTGAGGTCAGGTCAGTCAGGCACACTTAAAGTGATCCACCTTTGTTTCTGTGTAATCAGCCCACCTGGAGAGAGTCTCTGTCCTCTTTGGTGCATAATGCTCGGCACGCCCTGTTGCCACGGCGAAACACTCACAGAGAAACTGATAGGACGAGTGTCTTGACGTGGGCGGAGCCAGCAGAGACCCAGAACAGGTGAGAGAGCGCTGCAGGGTAAACCTGTGTGGTCCTGTGTTGAAACGTTCTGCCTGCAGAGCTCCGCCCACCTCTAATGCTGCGACGCTATTGGCCTCCTCGACGCACTCTTCCTCTACTGATGAAGAGGAGGCCCGGGACGCCGCGGTGCAGGTATCTCCTCCTCTGTCTTCGTCCAAGTCTCTGCAGACAGACAAGGCTCCGCCCCCCCAGCAGGTGAGGCAGCTCCAGGTGAGCATCAGGCAGTGTCAGGCTGTGTAATGACACGTCTCCTCCTGCAGGGGGCAACGCTGCTGACTGAAGTCAGGAACCTGCAGAGAGACAAGTGGTGAGGCTGGAACCAACACCATCCCAGTATGGTCTGTACCCGGGTATAACTGGTTTGAACTGGTCCCACAGGCTGCTGGAGCAGCAGGTGGGGGCATGGCGCCTCACCGTCCAATCAGAGCAGGGCATCTTGGAGGACCGCTGCTCTGAGATGGAGGTCACCATGGCAACGATGAGGCAGCACAATGAAAGGCTGCAGGATATGCTCAACCAGGTAGCTGGCAGCTGGGGGACAGGTGCATCATGGGAGCTGTAGTTTATGTTTGGTTCTTCTGCATCAGGCCCTGAGAAAGATGGAGGCTCAACAACACGCCAACAACACGGATGACACTGAGGGAGGAACCGCCACGCTGATCTCTGACCCTCCAACCGACGACGAGGAAGAGGACGAGATGATGAAGGACGGGGATGAATGGAGCCTGAAGGAGTCTCAAACTCCATCTCCCACAATTCCACTCAAATCCACTCTGTCACATGATGAACATGAGGAGGAAACGCTAAAGGACAATCAGCCAATAGGACGACAGGAAACACCAGAGGACTGTCAGCCAATAGGACAACAGGAAGCTTTAAAGGACCATCAGCCAATAGGACGACAGGAAACACCAGAGGACTGTCAGCCAATAGGACGACAGGAAACGCCAGGGGACCGTCAGCCAATAGGACGACAAGAAACGCCAGAGGACCGTCAGCCAATAGGACGACAGGGAGAACGTGAAGAGGCGGGGCTACAAACAAACGTCACCTCTCTGTCTGATACAGAGGATCCTGGGACTTGTAGTCCTGAAGTCTTGCTGCAGCAGACTGTGGACAGACTGAAGACAAAGATGAACGGGATGAAACACAGAAACACAGGTGAGACACAAATGGACAGATAAATCACGTAGGTGAGACAAGAGATGTCCAGAAGCAGACAGGTGGAGACAGGTGAGACAGACCAAAGTGTGGACCACCTGTCTCACCTGCCAGGTGTTCCCTGTCCCAAACAGAGAGAACAGATTATTTTTGTCTGCTTACAGGTGAGAGCGTGAGGGCGGAGCTAACGGTGGCAGCGGAGCAGGTAGGGGAGGCGGTGTCCTGCCTGGTGGACGCTGTGAGGACAAACTGAGCAGGCGTGGCTCATAGAAAACGTTTTATTCAGGACCAATATTTAAACACGCAGGTAAAAAAGGTAAAAACATGGCCACCTGTTAAACAGATGAGACAGTATGGAGACACAGAGCTGCCGAACGCTGAACAGTAAACAATAATGTCAATAAGTATGTCTCCATGGCAACAAACATGTAGCTGTACTGGTTTTCATTCTGTAAAAACGTTCTTTACCTACAAAATTATTAAAACAGATTATCCATAAAGAAAATAATTTATTTTGTCAGCCATTTTTTACACCAAAGAGGAAATTATCTAACTTCTTATTGCACAGTGGAGTTTTCTTTAGTGTGAGATTAACACCTGGTGAATGTCTACACCTGTTCAGGTGAGCTGGGACAGGTGTAGCGGTGTCCTTGTGGCTCCAGTCCGTCCTGCTACCTGCCCCCCCTCTCGCAGCCGCGCCCCCTCTGGCTCCGCCCCCTGCGGGGGGTCGGAAGGGTGTGGCCTGTGGAGCTGAGGAGCTTCCTGCTGGGCGCTGCTCGTCGAAGCCCCTCCCTCCTGGGTGGAGGGGGCTGGGCTTGAATCCTGGTCCTCCGTTGGGAGGGTGGGGGTCGTGGCCTGCTGCCCCTCTCTGTCCCGGTGGGCGGAGTCTGAGGAACCCTTCCTGTCCTCCTGACGGTCTCCGTCCCAGAGTCTGCACTGAGCGCGCTCATCAGGGCCGCGTCGCCTTTAGGTCCCTCCCCCGGCCGGCGGTCCATGTTGAGGTCAGGACTCAGACTCCGGAACAGCTGACGGACGCACGGCGGCGGCTGGCCAGAGGGGGCGGGGCCTCTGGGTCTCAGTAATGCCTGTGGAGGGTTTCTGAGGATCTGATTGGTCCCTGGCTCGTAGAACTTAACAGGAAGTCTTTTGTACTTGACTTTTAGCCTCTGTAGGTCCACAGGCCTCCGCCTCCTTCTGCAGCGTTTGGGGGCGGAGCCTCCAGGCGGGGCGCCAGCAGAGCAGGACGGGGAGCAGAGCAGGTAAACCAGCGAGGTGCGGGGCTGGACAGGAGTAACAATGCTGGAGTAACACGCAGGCAGCGAATGCCACGCCTGGGACTCAGGGGTTCTCTCATTGGCTGCAGGGAGGCTGGTGGGCGGAGCCTCTGAGGACAGCTGATGAACAGTCGGAATAACCAATCGTAGTGTCTGAGTGCCGTGACTCACTTTAACCACCTGAGACGACAAAACCAGGTGAGACGTTTGTTTCCAAGAGAGAAAATCAGACACAACCCCGTCCTGCTCACCTGACATCTGGACGCCACTCTGAAGCTCCGCCTCCTCTTCCTCATCCTCATCCTCACACAAGCAGAGTCATCATCATCATCCTGGTCCACCAAAGGTAGCACACCTGTGTCTGGCTCCGCCTCCTGGGCCTCAGGGGCCTCCTTCCTCCTCCTCCTGCCAAACCTGAGAGAAACAGATCACCTGAGATGACTAACCTGTGTATCTCAAACTAATGAACTGCTCCAGATGAAACGTCCTGTCTGATTACATGTTTAGACAGGTGAACCAGAAAGCTAACAACTAGGAATGGATGTAAAGATGTTCACCTTTGATCAGGTGAGTTAGCAGTTGAACAGGTGAGCAGGTGTTGTTACCTGGCCAGGGACTCTGTGTCAAAGTAGCAGATGAATCTGCCCCGTCTAAACTGCTGGACCAGCCTCTCTACGCGGGCCTCGTCCTCCTGCTCGATCTGGGTCCAGGTCTTCCCCCTGAAGGATTCTGGGATATGCTGTGGGACAGGCAGGACATCCTCTATGGGGACGTCCCAGAAGCCCTGGTCCTGCTGGCCCGCCCCGCCCAGCAGGGCGCAGTCCAGCTGGTTGGAGTACACCTGGTCCTCCATGTCCACCTGGACGTCCATGAGGCGGCCCAGGTCCCGCCCCTCTGTCTGGCTCGCCTGGACAGGTAGGTGAGGTCTCTTTAAAACCACCTGCTGAGCAGAATCACAGTCAGAACCTGGAGAAACAGAACCACCCCCCAAACGCTCAATACATACCTGTACAGGTGTGTCCCAATCCTCACTCTGCGTTTCCATGGAGACAGGAAGGCTGAGATGGAGGCTCTCTGTCTCCTGCTGGTGGTGAGCTGAAGTGACGCTGTAGCAGCATATCTGGATCACCTGGGAGGATTCAGAGGGGACAGGTCAGGTGACATCAGCTCTGCCTCTGATTGGATGGTTAACCCCAGGTCTGCAAACCCACAGAAGATGCTCCAAAACATGAAAGAAACATTTTAATATGTTTTCACTTTTATTCATTATTCATTTAGCATAAATGCTGCCTCACACCTTGGTGGAAATTACTTTATTCATCTGATGTTCAGTTGTTTATATTTTTTAAAAATGACATTTACTGGATTCCATTTTTTCTACATTGTTCAATTGTTTTCATCACCTTCCCTCCACCTCTCTAGCGCCCACCGGAGGCCCCCACTGTGAAAAACCCTGGGTGTACCACCGACCTCTTCAATGGTCTGCTCCACCGGGTCACTGTGGGTGGAGAATGCCTTCGCCTTCTGGACCGCCCTCCTCTCCCTCTGCCAACTCACAAAGGGCCTCTGGGACCTCTGGGGCTTCAAGTCTGAGCAGAACTGGGCCCTTGGTCCTGATGGAGTTTGGACCTTTGCCTCTGCAGGGGTCTGGACCCTCTGGCTGGCAATCGGGTCCAGCTGATTGCCACTCAGGCCCTTGGGGGCCTGAATGGAGGATGAAGAGTCACTAAGTTTCCTCCGGTTGGTCTTCCTGTGGGCTTTTCTGTGGACAGAGGGCGGAGAGTGAGGGGGCGGTGCCTGAGGCTGAGGGGGCAGAGCCTGAGGCTTAGGGGGCGGGGATTGTTGTTGAGAGGGAGGAGTGTTTGTGCAACAGGGTGGAGGAGACGCTCGTCCTTCGTCCTGGTCGCCTGATTGGCTGTGGAAGCTGTGTTCTGTCTCCTGATTGGCTGGCTGACAGGAAGCGTCATCAGAGCTGGGCAGGTGTTCTCGAGTGCCTAGTGACTGTCCGTCTCCGTCAGAGGAACAGAGTTCATCAAGCTCCGCTTTCGGCAGCGGGGGGACAGAGACAGATGGCAGGTCGGCGTGGGACGGCCTGGTAGACGCAGACGGACAGGTTACCCATAGCAACAGCTGGGCTGTTGCATTAGTGGAGTTGTGTTTGTTTTGCTCACCTGGTGTCGTCGTAGCGATGCGGGTGGTGCTCCTGGACGTCCCGCAGGAAGCGCTCCAGCAGCGTCAGCCTGCTCTGGGTGCCCCTGGTGACGGACACGGCGGCAGAGCCTCTGGCAGACGCCCGGACGGAATCCAGGTGTCTGAAGCTGGACAGGTGCTGTGTGGACACATGGTTATGATGTCATTAGGAGCCTGAGTGAGGCCGGACTCAGTCTAAACTCAGGTGTTCCTGTACCTGGTCCAGGCTGGTGTAGAGGACTCTGCAGTAACCACAGTAACCCTGTCTGCTGGGCTCACACCTGGATGGACCGGGCTCTGGCTCCGCCCACATCCTGCCAGACAGACAACGCCTATAGCTCACCTTTATTGATGACTGTCTCTGATTGGTTACCAGAAGAGCTAGCAGGTAAGCTTACCTGCTGGGAGGCTCCGCCTCCTTCTGGTTACCTTCATCAGACATCCTGACGGCACACCTGGAACACACACAGCTAATAACACACCTGCACATGGTGAACACACATCCACACAAGGCGACTCACCTGGAGGAGGTGCAGTCAGAGGGTCTGTCCAATCAGAGTGCTCCATGCTGCAACTAACGGCAACGAGGCGGGAGCTCCAGAGTCCATGAGCCTGAAGGGGAAGCAGACGCCACACTGGTTGCTATGGTGATGCTGCCTCTGCACATGCTCAGAAGTGTTTAAACTCAGGTAGACCTCACCCAGGGTCACATCAAACCCATCAGAACTATTCTGGTGGAGCCTGATCTTCAACAGAACAGTTACCTCCTAAAAGAGCTCAGTACTGGACCCGGTATTGATACACATAACCATGGTAACATGGATTATTCAGCCTGGATTAACACCTGCCGGTAATACTTTTCAGCTACATGTCCAACTCTAATCCAATCAAAGCACCGCTTTTCTCGCTGCTGACCAATTGTACGCCAGCTGATTTCACTCTAACCAATCACAGTTTAGCTCCATGTATTTCTAACCAATCGGCTTGCACTTCTTGTTAAAATGGTAACCCATGTTTAGTCAATTAAAGTCTCGGTTCCGTATTATGAGTGCAACTAGGGATTAAATCGGGTCGTCTTTAACCATGGTAACAGAGCTGCTGACGTGTCACAGTGGTCAGCTTCCGGTTAGCTATGTTGTTAGCCGATTAACTCCTGAGCTTAACGGCAGCACGGAACTAGTCAGCGGCGGCCCGGTCCCGTCACTGCCGCCTAGAATGACTGATTGTCGAGTTCTATTACCTGCAGCAAGTCGCTGTTTTTACGGATTATTTATCTTCTTCCGCCGAGCGCTGCTCCACTGCTGTTTAGTTTCCGGTCCAGTCTTCTTCTGTTCCATGTGGAGCAGAGCTCTTTAAACTGTGTCGCCGCTAAAGGCCACATAGAGGAACTGCAGCCTCATACACCCGATTTTAAGGTGATAAATTCACCTCATCATTCAGATTAAACTGGAGAAAATCAGGTTTTATAAATGTAAGCGTTTCAACTATCACCGTTTTAACTTTAAAGCTGGACTAAACATATCCCCTGAGATTAAAAACTCAACAGCCGTTTGTTTTATGCCAAGTGCTTTTTATTAAACATGATTAACTCAGATCTTATTGAAAGCTGCTACATCCATGGACTGCACAAAGTCCTCGAAGGCTGTGATCTTCTCCTCCAGGATGTCAGTGCCCACCTGCAACAAGAAACACTCAGTCAGACCCCTGGCAGACACTCAGAACCAACCAGGAGACGCGCTTTAAGCATCTCACCTTGTCGTCCTCCACCACGCAGCTGATCTGGAGCTTCTTGATACCGTAGCCCACTGGGACCAGCTTAGCTGCACAGATCACATCAAGGGTTGGTTATTACCAGTCAGTAAAATTGTTTAATGAAAACATTAAAATTAAACGTTTAATGGAAGAATGTGATCAGTTTCTGCAGCGGTCAGATCAAAGAGTGTCCATCAGTCTTCAGCCGAAAGATGGTGAAATGGATCATCAGCTGTGCAGAGTAGCTACACCTAGTCTGGGGTACTGTGTGGTACTGTGTTGGAGGTACTGGTCCCAGTACTGTGTGCGGTCCTCTTACATTGTCCCCATACCAGCCCGTCCATCTCGATGCTGCGGACACACTCCTCCAGCTTGGCCATGTCCGTCTCATCGTCCCATGGCTTCACGTCCAGTAGGAGCGACGATTTAGCGATGAGGGCGGGCTCTAGTAGGAGACAGACGTAGAAGTCAGTTGCCAAGGAAACCCCACCATGCTGCTCTCTGATTGGTGGAGACTCGTCAGGTGAAACAGCTGTCCATCAGGCAGTCAGCCGAAAGATGGTGATTGGTTACTCATCATCCAGAGCCACGTGTATGGTACCTTGACTCTAGGGCAGTCATGTGATAGGTGAGGTGTCCTGTGATTGGTTGAGTGACGTACTTTTTGCTTTCTTGGCGGCGTACTCGGCCAAGCGCTGCTCCTTCAGCTTGGTCGCCTCTGTGTCTTCCTGACAGACAAAGACCAGGGTTTAACACCACACCTGAGCTCACCTGTGAGCTCACCGTGACATCATGACGTCCTCACCTCCTCATCGGAACCAAACAGGTCGATGTCGTCGTCATCGTCGTCGTCTTTGGCGGCGGCGGGGGCAGAGCCTGAGGTAGCGTCGGCCACTCCCGGAGGGCCGTACTGCCCCAGAGGTCTCTTCACACCTGGGAGGCTGACAGCCAGGAAGCGTTGGTCACACCTGTGCACTCTGACCCGAGGAGGATGATGACGATGGTGGCGGGCTCACCTGTTCTTCTGGCTCTGGTACGACTTGATGTGGTTGTACCACCGCAGGGCGTGGCACAGGTCTGCTGGGGGCGGGGTTGAGAGGACATCGAAGACGGCCACATCAGCCTGAGAGGGGACAAACCTGTGGAGGACAGGGTTACCATGGTTACAGATGACTCAGTTGATCTCTAAAGGTGCATTTCCCCACGTTATTGGGGTCTAGACCTAAAACCTGACCACTTGGGCTCGGTTAACCTGGACTGGAGAGGATGAATGGACCAGAACCAGAATCCTGCCTGACCAGACCAGGTTTAGATGCTAGACCTAGACCCGATTTGTAGTCTCAGTCATATTAAAACTCCTAAGCTAGTTTCTAATGTCTCTGGTTCCGAGTTTAGAACAGACTTTAGGTCCAGCATGAGCTTCCAGAACCTACAGCAGCCACTGCGCAGCCGCAGAGAGGCTGTAGGCACCATGTGACAGTACAGTGCGCCACATTAAACCCAAATAAACCAAATATGTTGATCTAAACTATGAAGTCCATTAATCTACCATCAGCTTTCATATGTTTATATAAAACCATGAACACTTCCGGCTTCATGGAGCTCTAGTGTAGCTTAATTTATCGCCGGACCTGATGCTAACTGTTAGCCACGAGCTGAGCCAAGATGGCGGCGGCCTCGCTAAACCCTGCAGGAGCTTCTACCGGGAGGTTCTGCCGGGTTCTGCTGGACTCACCCTTCGATGTAGCTGCGGTCCGACAGGAAGTCGTTGAGGACTTTGAGTCCGGAGGCTGATTTCAGGTCACCGAAGCCCATGGTGGAGCTGAAGAACCAGAGAAGAAGGAGGAAGGAGCAGCCGGAGGAAGAAGGAAGGAGGAGGAGGAGGGAGGAGGATTTATAGCCGGTGTTCGGACTCCTCCTCAGCGGATTCTGCTCCTCCTCCTTCAGGGGTTCAGCAGGGTCTTCCATAAATTACAGCATGTTTCAGTTATATCCGAGACAATCTGGTGGCTCCAGAGAGAATAAAACTAATAAGTTTATAATATCACATAAAACCCATTAAAATTATTTAAACCCTCCACACAAAACGAGTGTAGAGGGAGGCCAATCTCAGTATCCAACTCAATGGGAAATTAAGTGGAAGGAAGAACTGCCTGAGAAGACTGCGAAGCAAATATTGCTTAAATGTTATGAGGTATACGCTTCCACTTTGCATGTAATGATTATTAAAGAAGCAGCAGTGATGCACTTTGGGCAAACAGGTTTTCTTTGACTGCCTGATTTCCATATTTATCATCAACATGGTCACATGACTTCCTGCTCAGCCGCTCTCACCTGTTGCTCCTTAGCAGGCCGGGTGTGTCTGAACAGGAATGCAGTCAGACCTACCTATTGGTCACATGGGGAGCCACGAGGGCTGCTATAGGCTGATAATCAGAGAGGGTCAGGTATGCCTGAGGGCCGTCAGAGATCCAGTCAGACCGATTCTAGAGCTTCAGAGCGATGGGTCAGGGCAGCTCCGCCTGCCCTCAGGTGAGTCCCTTATTTTCCTCTCTTTGGTTGATTATTGGATCCGGTTCTCTCCTTCATCTGGATCAGCTGGACCAGAACCAGTTTCATTAAATGGAGATGGTTTGATAAACCGGATGGATCCAGTAAACTCACCTCTGCTGGTCTGGATCAGGAGTTAGGAATACCTCAAAGCTCTGGGACAAGTCCACATACCTGGAGGACTTACTGTCTGTCCAGAACCTCTGGATCCCCTCCATCAGGAGAACCAGAACCTCTGGATCCTCTCAATCAGGAGGACCAGAACCTCTGGATCCTCTCCATCAGGTGGACCAGAACCTCTGGGCCCGCTCCTTCAGGAGGACCAGAACGTCTGGATCTGCTCCATCAGGTGGTCCAGACAGATGGACATTCGTCCCTTACAAGATGTCAAAGAGAAGACCAGAAGAAGAAAATAAGGCCTGAAAGAATCAAACGTTTTGAACATTTGCTCGTCCGGTTCTGATCCAGAGCTGCTGTGACCCAGAAATGTTTCCAGTTCTGATTTAAAGGAACCCACAGGTTCTGAACATCTCAGGTTTTCAGGGAGTTCGATGGTCCACATGGTTCCTATCAAACCACAAACTCATCCTAAAGACCTTTTAGACCACAGGTGCTCAAAGTGTGGCCCAGGGGCCATTTGTGGCCCTTGAAGTAATTTTGCGCGGTTCATTGACCACAAACAAACTGAAGCAGAAAAACAGTATTATTTTTGAAGGGCGGGTTTCTAATGACTAATTTATATCTTCTTAACTGTGGCTTTGTACATAGTGTTTTATTTTATTAGTCATGTTTTGTTTTTCTTTTCTGCTTTCATTTTAATATCCTAGTAGATAAGATCACAAACATCCAGTCACTGTCTACTCATAACCAGACTTGGCTGAATACACCAAAGGTTTTTCACTTAAATTCTTTTAGTCATTGCAGAGAATCGACTAAAAACATTTTCTGTACCAACAAAGAAAACATTCAACAGAGTATTTTTTTGTTGTTGTTGATGATGTTACCAGCATAGCTTAGCTAGCCTTGAAAGGTTGAGTAGCTTTAATCTTTCCACTGCCTACATCGTCCAGAATGCTGTGCGGTTCTGGATATGACGTCTATTGTGATATTTATTGTTATTGACTCATTGTCCAGCCCTGATAGTTTGTAGTAACTGCTAAAGTTCTCCTTTTTTTCCATTTGATAAACCATCTCATGATCCTGATAGGTGGAACTCCTCTGGTTCGGTTCTGGTTCTGGCCTAAATCTCCTCTGGGATCCAGACTGGAAGACTTCAGCACCAGAACCAGCAGAGTGTTAACCTGAAGCCTGTCCTCCTCTGTCCAGGTGTTGATCATGGGTCTGGACTCTGCGGGGAAGTCCACCCTGTTGGCCCATATCCTGAAGGGACAGGTGAGTCTCACAACATCGTGAGGGTCATCAGCCCTCAGGTGTTCTCATGAAATTGTTTACCTTCTCAGGCAGTCAACACCTCGCCGACTGTGGGCTTCAACGTGGGAACACTGGAGCTGAACAAGCAGTCATCTCTGACGTTGTGGGACATTGGTGGACAGAAGAGCATGAGACCCAACTGGAAGTGAGTAAGCGACACCCAGCAGGTGTGTCACCCTAGCAACCAGCCAAAGGGATAACGGATGTCCTGCAGGTACTACCTGGACGAGTGCAAGGCGTTGGTGTTCGTGGTGGACAGCACCGACGCGGCTCGCATTCCAGAGGCGCAGATGGCTCTGAAGGGCATCCTCAGCGATGAGAGGCTGCGAGGAGTTCCTCTGATGGTTTTGGCCAACAAGAAGGATCTGCCCAACAGCATGACCATACGGGAGGTAGGGACACTTCAGACGGTGCAGACCAATAAACAGATCAACAGAACTAAGAGGATAAATCAGGCAGACAGATTCAAGTCAGTCATATATGTCCCAATCAACAATGAATCAAGTTCAGTTTATTGTTCAAATTAACGAAACCTCTAAGAAAACTCAGCAGATTGGCCTGCAGCGCTACCTTGAACTGACCAGCAGGTGGCGACAGAAGGAAGCTTGATGTAACACATTGGTCAATGAGAGAAAGAATCAGTTCAGATCCCTTCTATGGTCAGCCTTACCTTGTTAGTTATGTAGGATGTAGGAACCTCATGGTTCACTGGGAGCATCCGTGAGGCTAGAGCCATTTGCGGTCCCATTAGAGAACAAGAACTATATAAGGAAACACCATGTTGGATCTTTGGGTTCTTCACATCTTCTCTAGACATCAAAGTCATTTCTTTGACAAAATAGAATAGGCTTGATTTCATATTGGAGGTTCTGCCAGAACTCTGTTCTTTTAAGTCAACATCATAGGACAACAAATGGACTGAAGGTCAAATTTAACAAGCAACAAAGTGAAGGGTAGACCTGATTGTAGTGGTGTGTTAGTCACTGCCTGGATACACTGTAGACCATGAAAATAAAGCGTCTAATCTTCTCCTCAGGTGTCCAACAAGTTGAACCTGAACAGTTACACAGACAGAGAGTGGGAGATCCAGGCCTGCAGCGCCACCAAGGGGCTGGGTCTGCAACAGGCCTTCCTGAAGGTCAACAAACTGATCAAGAGGAGCTGAGAGGAGCGGGAAAGGAGATCCACATCTACAGGAGACATGTTTAAACTCAAGATTTTATTTATAGAGATTAATAAAAGTTTTAGTGATGATCCAGCTATATGATTGGTTCCTTCCTGCTACAAAATCATTTCTGTCACCAGCCTGAAAACAATGAGCTCAACAGTGAAAGGTTCCCGATCACTAGTTCACTGACAGCGTCTACAGCTTCTTCCTCTGGGCCGACGCTCTGTCTTCTTTGACTGCATGAAGACCCTGGAGACACAACCAGGACTGGACCAGCAGCAGAACCGGGACCAGGACCCAGAGTCCGTTAAAGAAGACCAAGTAGACCCACAGGTAGAGTGGGTTGGACGTGTCCAGGTGAGGACTGCCCAGCAGCCAATCAGGACAGAAGGTCATCCAGCCGCCGTACAGCTCGCACACACTCAGAGTGATCTGCAGGAAGTGTCTGAAATACGTTTCACCATCAGTACATGTCCATCACTACGACCTGATACAGCTCATTATGTGGCAGTTTCATCAGAATCAGACTGATTTAATGGCCCATTTAAGATCTGGTTGACCCACATTTGACCACATGAAGCACTAAAAAATAAAAAACTGAATGAAAAAGACAAAGTAAACAGAAGAGATGTAAATGCGGTAAAATACAATAAAATGTTTCAGGGCTCAGTTTGATTTAAAAACCAAAGAATAAAAACCAGTCTAACAGGTTTTAGCAACACTGCATGTACTGCAATAGTGTACTTAATTAGCATACTCTGCAGTACTTTGATTCTATACCTAACATGTAATACCGGGGCTGTACGGGTAGTGCATCTTCTACTTTATTGAAACTGTAGCATTACCTGTAGTACTTGTCATTGAGCACTGCATGGATCAGCAGCAGAGCTAGCAGAGAGTCCAGGACCACCGTCAGAATCTCCAAGGAGACGATGTTTGGATCAGAAACCAACCAGCGACTGTCTGCTTTACCGTACTCCTTCCCTACAGATTGACAGGTATTTTATCCAGATCAGAGCTGACACGTTCAACCATGCATCAAAACCTTCAGGTATGTTGAAAGACTGAAAAACATATTTAAAAGTAAAATAGTACTCCACGAGAACTCTTCCATCTCTGGAAATTGGTACTGTAAAGTAAGACAGAGGGTGATGAAGGGCCTTCAATGTTTATGTCTGGATTGAGGTCAGAGGCAGTTCTCTGATTGGTTGATGGGTGAAGTTTAGAAACATTAAGGAGACTCTTTACTGGTATGTGTGAGTTACAGTATGACACAGAAATACAAAGCAGTACAAGACAAAACTCACAGAGTTCAGCCAGAGGACCTTCAGATGTCTCCACTGTCCCAACCAGAGACATGTAAACAAACGGACCCTCCTGAGGACAAAAGGGACAGTCAGCCAGAACAAAGGAGCCCACAAAGGAGATGCTGTTTCAATATTTGATGTTCAGTCCAGATGTTTCTGTCCAGGTAAACAATGTGGCACCTCCTGGCCTGTGGGGGTGCTGCACCAAGAACGACTAAAGGGACCAACACAGAAACTTCTGAAGAAGACATGAGTGCAACTTCCTTCTTCACCAAATGGATACAAAAATGTATTTGTGTCAGATTTTAGTGGTTGGAGGATTTTTCTTTTGTCTTTGGCTAAAAACCACACGATTTTCTCCCACTAGCGCTAGGCTAACACATTTGTTTTGGTTTTATTTACCCATAATACCCTGCACTGTAGTCTACTTCCGTTCACATAGACATTTTCAACTGAACGTAGACCAAAGTTTGGAGGACCAGAGTTTGATTATGCATCCCACCCCCCACTCCCCAAATGAACCAGACTTTCTAGGCAAATGGACTGGAGATGGATTAAAGTGGACTAAACCGGGTTTGGTGTGAATGAACCCGAAATATCTGGAAAACAGTGAAATCTTTAAAAGCAGTACAGAAACCTATAAAACTGGGTCGTCAGTGGAAGAGAACCCAAAGAATGGTAAACACAATACAAGAGCACAATACTTAGACAGTTCAAAGGTCAGTTCCTGAAGTGGTGAAGAAGACACTCAGAGCTAACAGCAGAGTGGCTAAACAAGAAGAAACTCCTCCTACCAGCGTCAGGTGGACGATGACATCATAGAACAGCCACAGCAGGATCCACCAGTCCGTCTTGGAGCTCCGCCCACCATACCTGTGTGTGAGTAGGGCAGCCACCAACAGCTGGAGGCTACAGCCCAGCAGAGACAACACAGAGACGAGAGAGAGCATGGGGGGAGCTTCAGAGTCCATGGTACCAGTATCACACTGCGAACTTCACAGGAAATACTCAGTACTACACTGTGAATGCTGCATAAATACTTCAGTTCAGTTGGACCATCTGATCTTACTGTGCAGAGACTGGACCCAACTCTGGACCATCCCGCACACTCTGATTGGTCTTTGTTTGATTTCACCAACCCTGTTCTGTCATTGGCTGCTGCAAAGACCACCCCACTTCCTGTCCCTCCCACAGGAGGGCCGTGATCCAAAGACAGGTAGTCTAACACTAAAACCAGAGTTAGAGTATCTAACTCTGGTTTTAGTGTTAGACTACCTGAACATCTATGATCAGCCAGGTAGATCTGAGAGTCTAACCTATGTTAGACTCTCAGATCTACCTGGCTGATCATAGATGTTCCTCTGATTCCAACAACATTTATTCAGCCCTTTTGGTTCCAGAACATCAGAGACAGGAAACACTCGTGTGTGTGTGTGCATGTGTGTGATAGTTTATTGACTACAGAGTTTTGTGGGAAAAAAGAATTTATACAAGCAATGACAAAGTGAAAAGCACCATCAGGTTTATTATCTGGTGAGGAAAGCGTGTCCTCTGACCTACAGAGTTAAAACTTTTATAGCAAAGAACAGAAAAAGTGTAACAATATTTACAACAATCTATCAGCAGGTGGCTTCAGAGAGGCAAAGCAGAGGAGCCTGTATTACACTGAGCTCATAACTAAAGACATAAACCACAATTCAGACAGTCTGGAGACTTTAGGACAAGAAATGTTCCATCAACACCAGAGACGACATGCAGAAGGAAATAATCTTTGGCAGAACAAAAAAAAAAAAAAAAGAAATTAAGCATTTTAGATCAATCAATCAGTTGGAATCGCAAATCATCAATAATGTTATCAATAATGTGTGACAGCCCGTCTGGAGTTCAGGAACACTGAGATGATCAGAGAACGTTTGGTAGAATATCAACAGAACCACTGACAGCTGGTGAATGGAAAACCAGGAACATGATGAATCTAAAGCAGGACTTCTGTATTCAGAAAACAAACACTGGTGGAACATGAGAAGGAGGGAAGACTACTCAATGGTCAGGCGAAGAACATTAGGAGAACAATGGGGAGACGCTGGAACGTTGCTGAAAGTCTGGCAGAGATTTTTAGGAGCTGCGACAGAATGTAGTGGAAACTTCTAGAGAAATACAAGGAATACAGAGAAAAACCCATGGAATGTCAAAACATTAAAAAAAAACTTGGATCAACCGCAGAGGGTGTTCCCTTAGCAACATCATAGAGCAATGAATGAGACCTGGTCAGAGGGATGACTGGAGATCATCAGAAGAACCTCAAAGAGAGGGGGTTCAGTTGTCAGGACACATTTAAAAGACCCTGGTTGGGAAAATATAAAACAAGGGCCACTAATGGAAACCCATTAGAATTTGATTCCAACAGGGTTTAATTAAAACCTACTGGATGGATTCGCTCAGGAACCTGCAGATTCAGCGTCTGCTCTTAGGGAGGACGGTAACCCTGGAGGATCCTGAGCCCAGTTTGCCCTGACGGTCCCCTCATTTCAAGATCCAGAAGCTCCTTGATCAGGTTGGACCCAACATTTCTCATGTTTTTCTGATGGAAATTAAATAAAATGGTAAAATGGAGAAGAACGGCTGAAGTCCAGACACTGATAGGAACCATGGATCCCAACATGTAGCCATCAGGTTTCAAATGAGAAGAATTCAAGATGATTTTCATCATGTAAACTTCAAACCTGTCAGAACATCAGGGTTCATCAGGGTCCGATCATCTATGATCAAATAAATCTGACCTTTAGACCTAAAGGAGCAGCATGTTCTGCCCTTTGATGGTGGTTTGATTTCTGAGAGGCCCGAGGTTTATCAGAGGAGAAGGTTGGAAAACTTTTGGGAGAATGTGATTGCTGACATTTAATGGAAAGTTTGATGAATAAAGCAGAATACCTTTTGGTTGTTCTTGGTTTGAACTGAGAGGAGTTCCTTTAGAAAGGTCTGGAAACTCTGACTGGTCTGATCTAACGCTCATGTTCTGCTTAGGACTCCTCCTCCTCCTTCTCCTCTGCTCCTTCCTCCTGAGGGAGGGTGGAGGACAGAGCGTATGCCTCACTGAGTCCCTCAGAGACCACCGACACATCAGCCTCCACCACAAGTGAACCCTCCCTCACCTCCTCCCTCACTTCCTCCACAATCTCCAGCTCCTTCTCCACTTCCTCCCTGACCTCCACTACCGCTTCCACCTGGTCCTGGAGCGCCTCCTGCTGGTCATTAGGGGCCAGCTGGGCGTGGACCTCGGTGAAGGGGAGCTCCAGCTCAGCGGTGCCTGGTGAAGGCAGCTGGATGTCGGCCTCAGCGGTGAGGGACTCCGGAGGCTGGGAGTCTGAGCTTCTGCGAGACTGAAGGACACAAGAACATCTTTAGTCTGAACTGAGACTTTCAAAGACTGCCTGATGGTCAGGTGACCAGCACGAGTCTCTGTACCTTCTTGATGCCAAAGGTCAGAGGGGAAACCTTCAGGCTGGCAGTTCTCTGCTTGATCTTCTCCCGTTGTTCTGCTGAAACGATCTTTGTCCCAATCTTGTTCATCTTCTTCTCGATGTTGTGTCTGGAGAAGGCTTTCTTCAGGCTGTCTACCTGCAGAGAGGCAGAGACAATATTGTCTGTCTGACTGATCCAACACCTGGAGGTCTGCTTCCTGTGGTTCCTACCTTCTTCAGGCTGGACCGTTTCAGTTTATCCGCTGTGGACTTCTCCATGCTGTCCAGATCCTGAGGCCACGGCTCCTCTTCATCCATGTCGGCTTCCAGGCCAACATCTTCGTCAGACGACAGGTCGATGGTCTGGAAGCCCCCGTCTTGCCTGCCGTCGCTGACACCCGGAACAGACGGCTCGCCTTCCTCCAGGATCTCATCTCGAGGAAACGGAGGAGGCTCCTTCACAAAAACATCGGTCGGGATCTCGTTTTCCTCCTGCAACAGAGCAAGGCACCGCGTCTAAACCGGACCCACCTAGAAGGTGTGGACTGGATGGACAGACACAGTAACAGGGAGACACAAGGAAACCACAATACGCATATGGACCCAGAGACAGAGGAATGCTGGGAATGTTTTGGAAGAATTTCAGGAATCAATCAATCAATCAGGTTTACTTTTGCTGCCAATTTCAACAGAGCATGGCAGTTCAAAGTGCTTTCCATCAGGAAAACATTAAAAACATCATAAACACAACGATGTCAGGTGACAGAAGGCTGACTTTGGAACTGTCTTTATGTGTTTCTGAAAGTTCTTATCAGATTTTGGGCTTGATTATTAGTTTCTACCTGTAATAACTGAAGCTGGGTGCTGGAATGTTCTGGGAGGATTGGAGGAATGTTCTAATGTTCTGAGAAATGTTCTGGGAATGTTGCATGTTGCTGACAGGAGGCAGAAGGAGATGAGTTGACCTTCAGCCACAGAGCTGGACCAGCAGGTTGTGGTTTCAGCCCATAACAACTCTGTTACCATAACAACCACAGCCCCCTCTGAAGATTTTCCAGGTTGGCTCCCACATCAGCACATATCCAAATAAGGTTAGTGGCTGAAGAACAGCCAGGCAGCCCTCTTTGGGACCACATTTCCCAGCATGCATCTGGTGACTTCGCACCTACCTGGAAAATGAGCACCTTGAAGTTGTTCCTGCTGATCAGGTGGGCATGGTTCGCCTCCAGCTTCCTCACCTGGGCACCCTGACGCTCCATCCTCTCCCGGACCTGCAGACACACAACATGGAGAACATGGAGGACATGGAGGACGGTCCGCCAGGTGCTGCAGGTGTGCTGGTGTGTTCACTGACCTCCTTCATGGTCACGGACAACTTGCGGCTCTTATCCAGCAGCTTGCTGACGGTGTTGGACGTGTGGCTGTGACTCTTGGACAGCCGGGTCATGTCCGCCTGGATCCCTCTGACCACGCCCTCCATCTGGACCTGGTGCATCTGAAACACACCCAGAACCGGATCACAGGTCACCCCAGAGCCCAGAGTACAGACAAAACCCTCTCAGTCATCAGAGACTTGTTGACAGCTGCGGTTCTGCAGAAGATCCAGTCCGTTCCTGACGTGGTACCGGTAAACACACCTGGAAGGATGTGACGTCTTACCTCGGTTCCGCACCAACAGGAAGTGGGATCCACATTCCTGAGGAGGAACTCTGAGGAGCGCTCTTAGGGTGTGTCAGAACATGGAGCGGAACCACAGCCCGGGTCTGGCCCAGATGTTCCTCCACCTTCTGGTCTGGTTCCGGTTTAATCAGCTGTTCTAACTGGACTCTGGACCCTGAACCCGTCCACTCACCTCCATCTTGTTCTGGTTGTCCTGCACAGCGTCCAGCATGTTGACCAGCTTGTCGAGCAGAGTCAGAACCGTGATGGCGTTGACTGGACCCTGACCCAGCTTCTCCGGATCAAAGGCAGCAGAACCAGAGGCCTGCTCCTCACCCTGCGAGTCCAGGTTGAGGTTCAGGTCCGGGGCGTCGGCGGGGACCATCAGGTCCTGGTTCTGGTGGGACTCGGTGGTCACCATGTCGACGGAGGAGTAAGCAGAGTCTCCTGCAGTGGAGAAAACACCCAAACTCTGTTCGCCTGCAGTTAGAGAGCTACGCTCTGATTGGCTGCTGGGAGGGAAACTTTCCAGATAACTTCCCTCTGTTGAAACGTCCACACCTTTAACCCCTTCCCTGCTGCAGCCGGGACCGACTGGAGACACACTGTGGACACCAGCTCTGTTCACACACCATTCACCCACAGGGACGTCTGGACCGGACAACTGGACCAGAACTCACAACCAGAACTATCTGACAGCAACAGGTTTCAGTTCTATTGGCCCTCAAAGGGTTAAACTCTCTCTCTGCCTTCAGCCTGGAGCTCAGTCTCTCTACCACACCCAGGGGGAGGGGGCAGTTACCATGGAGATGGGGCAGGAGAGAGAGCCACTGAGCGCCAGTGTCTCTCGCTCGCCCATGTTTTTCAGATGAAGTCATCTGGAAGGAAAACTGCAGCTTTCCTCCCATTGTATTCGAGCTGGAACTCCAGAGTCCAGAGGAAAGCCGGCCCGGTTCCACTGATCCAGAACTGGTTCTGTTTATGGTTCTGTTAAACTAAAACACAGATATATTCTTCAATAACCAGAGTCCTGAGAAAAAACGGCCTAATTAAAGTTCCTCTGTGTGTCCTGGTTCCACTGACTCAGAAACTCTCCTGGTTCTGTTAAACTAAAACACAGGGATCATTCTTTTATAACCAGAGTTCAGAGGAAAAACAGCTGATTTAAGTTTCCTATCACTGTTTTTCTTAGAATAATTTGTCTGTAAAACTGTCACACCCCTCTTCTCTAATGTTTATAATATTTTTATAATAAATGTAATAATTCTGGCTAAATACAAATATTCATAAATTGAATTTGATAAGACATTTTATGTTTCTCTTTTTCTTATCTAGACATAAAATCAACGTCAGAAACAACGCATATCTAATAGTTTGTTTTTATCTCCTGTTTGTTTCTATTGAGTTTGTCTTCTGTCTACTTCCTGTTTGTTAAATAAAGTTCTTGGGGAAAAAAAAGTGAGCGCATGCGCAGAAGTAAACTTTAGTTAGTAAACACAAGACATCTGATTTATGGATGTAATAAGTGATTAAAGAAAGGTCAGGGGTCAGAGGCCAGCTTAGGTTTAGGCTTTTAAAGGAAATAGAAGTGGTCCGGATCTGGAAGTGATTCGGTTCTGAGAACGGTGGCTCCTCCGTCCTGGAGGCTCAGGTCAGCTGACCCACAGCCCGTCTGTGCTGCCGAACCCCTGCCTCATCCTGCGGTTCGGTTCTGGTAACACGGCAGAACCAGCTCCTCTGTGCGGACCCGGACCTCCTCTTCCACTTTCTCATCCTCCTCAGCATGGCCTTCATCACCGCTAACTGGAACCCGCTGGGAGACGCCTTCTACCGGTCAGTACCACCACACCTGGCGCGGAACACCTGGGGCTCCGCTCTGCAGCTGAGTCAGAACCTGCTGGGTCCGAACCTGCTCTGTTTACAGAACTGCTTTGGCCGGTCACATTAGTCACATGACTAAAGCTAAAGTTAAAGCTAGCTTCCGCCACACAGCACACCTGTCCCCCCTCCTCTCCAGGTGAGTTCTTGTAGACCCAGACTAGAGCCGAAGGAACCATCGGATGTCTGCCTGCCAGGATCCGGTTTCTGACCGGTTCTGTTTGTCACACCGAGACCCGGTTACCTGGAATGAGCTGAAACCTGAGCAGAAATGAACAGAGTCTGGTCGGTTCTGCTGGTTCTGGTGTTAAACTGTCCCGGTTCTGTCTCTGCAGGAAGACGGAACTCTATGAGATGTTCTGGAGCCTCCGGGACGGACTGAGGGACAGTCTGGTTGCAGCAGCTCCGTATGGAGGCCCAATCGGTGGGTGCTGGTTCTGGTGGTTTACCTGGACTCGGTCACTTTATTCAGTTATGTAGAGACATGGAGTGACTCTGGTGGACAGTGAGGTTCCTCTTAGCCCAACCAGACTTCATGTCTTCACAGTCTGTTACCATGGTGACACAATCAGAGTTAGGAAAGCCCCCCCTCCCCCAATAGTTGTAACCCTGTTGTTGTGTCCCAGCTCTGCTCAGAGAGCCGCTCAGACGTTCCCCCAGCACTCGTCCTCAGCTGGAGATCTACTCCGCCTCCGGAGCGTCCATCACCAACTTCCCTGTAAGGAGACGAGTCCAACACAGCACCCGTCCCAGAGTGACCTCGCGCTGTCCCTCACCTGTCTCATCTGTTTTTCAGTGGAAGAGCGGTCCGGTGGTCTACCTGGGCTGGTCCGTCAACGACGAGCTGCTGTGTGTTCAGGAGGACGGGACGGTTCTGATCTACGACCTGTTTGGGTCCTTCAAGAGACATTTTAGCATGGGACAGGTGGGTCCAGTCAGAGACAACGGTGTGAGACAGGTGGGTCTTGGACAGGTGTGTGTTTGTGACCCTGTAAACTGGTTCTCTTTGTGACAAACAGGAAGTGGTCCAGAGTCAGGTGTTGGAGGCCAAGGTGTTCCACTCGCCGTATGGAACAGGCGTCGCTATAGTAACGGGTTCCTCCCGCTTTACCTTGGCAACCAACATCGAGGACCTGAAGCTGCGCAGGCTACCTGAGGTCCCAGGTAAAGACGGCTGGAGGACAGCCCATCCAGGCGTCCTCTACCCGTCCCCCACCTGTTTCTGTCCCCACAGGTCTCCAGGGCAGGCCATCCTGCTGGGCCGTCCTCACTCAGGACAGACAAACCAAAGTCCTGGTGTCCAGTGGACCTGAACTCTACGTCCTGGACAACACGTCCTGCACGGCTGTGGTAGGCCCTCTGCTCCTGAGACAGACAGGTGAGCTGAGGACTCTCACCTGTCTCACCACCTGTCTGTCCTCAGTATCCTCCAGGTCTCAGTCCTCAGGCTGGCAGCATCGTCCACATGTCAGTCTCCTTCAGCTACAAATACCTGGCTCTGTTCACCGAGACGGGGCGCCTGTGGACCGGCTTGTCCAACCTACAGGTGAGCAGGCTGCCTTGTGGAGGGCGGGGCCACACCTGTTTGGGGTCTGACTGATTTCTGCTGTTTGCAGGAGAGACTGAGTGAGGTGGACACCAAACAGGCAGCGACGCCCAAACAGATGGTCTGGTACGTTGACCTTTGAACCTGTCCACCAGCCTGACCACTTTGGGCCTGTCTACCAGTTGACCTCTCTACCTCTGCACCTGTCTACCTGCCTGTCTGTTGACCTCTGAACCCGTCTACCTGTCCAGGTGCCGCAGGCCGAGGTCCCAGCAGCCCTCGGTGGTGTTGATGTGGGACCGGCTCCTCCTGGTGGTGGGATCTTGTAACGACACCATCCAGTATCCTTGACCTGAGCTCAGACTGGACCCAGAGCAGGTTGTCAGTGTGGTTGACCCTTGACCCTGAGCCAGGTTCCCCCTGGAGGACCAGTCGGTGCTGGTGGGTGAACTGGACGGGGTTCGGATCATTGGCTCCAGCAGCCACGAGCTGCTGCAGGAGGTTCCTCTGGTCTGCCAAGATATCTTCAAGATCGCCTCCATGGCTCCTGGAGCGCTGCTGCTGGAGGCCCACCGGGAGTACGAGGTATACTGGTCACACTGGTCACACTGGTGCTGCTGGTGGCGACCAAGACCCGCGGTTCTGATCCCTCCTGTCTGAGCAGAAGTCCAGTCAGAAGGCGGACGAGTACCTGAGGGAGATCAAGGAGCAGAACGTCCTGGGAGACGCCGTCCGGCAGTGTGTGGAGGCGGCCGCTCATGAGTACGACCCCAACACCCAGAAGGCCCTGATGAGGGTGAGGTCACCAGAACCAAAACTACAGGCAGAACCACAGAACCATCCAATCACTGTTCAGATGCTGAGAACAGATAATTATGTCGATGTACCAAAAGTTTCTCCATGTGAACAGAAACAAAACTGAAGCTATTATCTTTTTACCTAAAGAGGAACAATCTAGAGTTATAGATCTAGAATCGGCGCACAGATTCAATTATTACAGCTGGAAACTAGAGATCAGGCTGACCTTTGACCTTCAAAGCCACATAAAGACGGTTCCAAAGTCGGCCTTCTGTGACCTGAAGAACTTTAAAATCCTGCTGTTAGTTTATAAATCACTGAACGTCTTGGAACCAAAATACATTAAAGATCTGCTGAACATAGAGAAGCGGCATTCAGAACAAACTTCCAGAAAACTGCAATACAGCCAAAACACCGAGTTCCTTTAAATCCAGACTGAACCTGGTTAGAGCTGCTACTGAAACATAACAAATGAAACATTAAAAAACATATATTGATGATGACACTCGACAAAACGTAACGTTACAGGTCTCACTGCTGCTGCTGAAATGTTCTATTCTTGATTGATTGATGCGGCCTCTCTCCACCAGGCGGCGTCCTTCGGGAAGTGCTTCCTGACGGAGTTCAGCCCGGATCAGTTTGTGACGACATGCAGGGAGCTGCGGGTTCTGAACGCCGTCAGAGAGAGCAGCGTGGGAATGCCGCTCACACACACTCAGTATCCTGGCCTGGTGCATCATGGGAGATGGAGTTCTGGGGCGTGGCTGTTCACAGGCTCAATTTCACTGCATATTTATTCAACACCATTTCACTTCATCTTGATTTTCAAATTTCTTTTAAAAGCAGAATTTAGATTGTTTGATCTGTCGAGATTTTTCCATAAACTGACGTCTTTCTGGATCTAAAGTTCCTTTTTTAAAATCAGTTTTGAATGTTGTTTTTGTTTCAATGAGGTTTTGCTCATATTTCCTTTAGTTTTGGATATTAAACTTTTCCATGGTTTATATTAGATATATGCGAGATGCTCTTTAACCTCTGACCTCAGATTTAAACAGATGACCCTTCAGGTCCTGATAGACAGGTGAGTCTCCTGGTTTCCAGGTTGGCATTTTGTTAAAACTTGAGCTGCTTTTCACAACATTTGGTGTTTTTTAGAGGAAAAGTCTTTAAAAATATTTACTGTGTGACAGAAAATCATAAAACCTGTAATAAGGTGAATATTCACTGAACTGCACAGCATTCTGGGGGATGTAGGCAAAGAAGAGGTTAAGCTAGGTTGGTGGAATCAACTAACTCCCTCGCTCTTTGGTTGCCTAACAACAACCTGCTTCTAATTAAGGTTTAGCCACTGTTAATTAAAACTGATTAAAAATAAAAAACAGCAGAGAGGATAAAAAACTGGATAAAACAGGAAAGACTATCAGATCTGGCCACCCTATCCCCAACCTGACCCCCGTCCAGCTCGTCCCCCTCAGTGTCTCCTGTTGTCCCTCAGGCTGGTCTACCGGCAGTTCTACCCTCTGGCCATCGAGGTCTGTCGCTACCTGAAGATCCCAGACTACCAGGGAGTCAGTCGAGTCCTGAAGCACTGGGCGTCCTGCAAGGTAACACTGCCTGTCTCCGCCTGTCTCCAACTGTCCCCTCACCTGTTTGTGTGTGTGTGTCCAGGTGCAGCAGAAGGACTTGACCGATGAGGCCATAGCCCGAGCCGTCTGCGCCAAGGTGGGAGACTCACCTGGAGTTTCGTACTCGGACATTGCAGCTAAAGCGTATGAATGTGGACGACCGGAGCTCGCCATCAAGGTACGCTGCTGCTGCTGCCGCTGCTCTGTAGGGTTCAAACCTCAGCGTCCTCTTCACGTCTGTAGTAACGTGTCGGTACCTTCCTCTGCCTGCAGCTGCTGGACTTCGAGGCACGGTCCGGAGAGCAGGTTCCTCTGCTGCTGAAGATGAAGAGGAGCCAGCTAGCTCTCAGTAAAGCCGTGGAGAGCGGCGACACCGACCTGGGTAAGCCTCAGTTTCCACCCCCAGCCACCCGCCAGGTGAGCACACTGACCTGTGTGTGCATGTGTGTGTGTGTGTTTCCAGTTTACACGGTGGTGACGTACCTGAAGAACGAGATGAACAGAGGAGATTTCTTCATGACCCTGAGGAACCAGCCGGTGGCGCTCAGCCTCTACAGACAGGTGAGCTCACCTGGACCTGCTGGCCTCCACTTCACTATGGAGATACTGGAGTTCAAAGGTCATGACAGGGAGGCGTAGCCTTCTGAAAGCCAAAAAGTCTCTCAGAATCACTAAATCTGTCCTAGAAATGTAAGCGAAGTCCAGGCAGGTGTTTTCTGTTGGTTACCATGGAGACGAGTGACCGTGTCCTCCGTGTCTCCAGTTCTGCAAACTGCAGGAGCCTCAGACGCTGAAGGACCTGTACAACCAGGACGACGACCACCAGGAGCTCGGCAACTTCTACGTGACGTCCAGCTACAGGGACAAGGTGAGCCACTCTCACCTGGACAGGTAGGTGGACAGCTGTCCTTGTCCTCACCTGTCCCTGCTGTCTTCGTCCAGAGGCTGGAGGGTCGGCTGGCGCAGTTGCAGAGCGCCGTGGACGAGTACAACAAGGCCAAGAACGACTTTGCTGCCAAGGTAACAGTCTCACTTGTCCACCAGGTGTGTCCACCAGGTTGGACGGTCTCTAATGTCTCCTGTCCTTCAGGCCACGGAGGAGGAAATGCGTCTCCTTCGGTTCCAAAGGAAGCTGGATGACGAGAAGGGGGCGGGGCTTCTGGGACTCTCCCTGCAGGTATCTGTAAACACAGGCGACCAATCAGAGACAGGCCTGGGGTTACTGAGTGATGTCACTTTCTGTGCAGGCCACCATGGAGGCTCTGATGTCGTTGGGGCTCCACAAGCAAGCAGAGCAGCTCTACAGAGACTTCAGAGTGCCAGACAAAAGGTGTGGTGTCACGGCAGGCCGGGCTGTGATTGGCTGGATTGACAAATATTTTATTTTGAAGGTGCCTCACTTCCTACCTCACTTCCTGTCTCACCTGCTTAGGTACTGGTGGCTGAAGCTGAAGTCTCTGGCTGAGAAGGAGCAGTGGGAGGAGCTAGAGAAGTTCTCCAAGAGCAAGAAGTCTCCTATTGGCTACCTGGTGAGCGAAGCCCTGCCCCTAACAGCCCCCTTTAACAGTGAACTGCATTTCCCTTGATTCTTTGCTGCCTGCCTATCCTCAGGCCTTCGTGGAGGTGTGCATGAAGAACAACAACAGGCATGAAGCCAAGAAGTACGTCAGCAAGGTCACACCTGAGCAGAAGGTCAAAGCTCACCTGGCTGTGGGGTAAGACCACACCTGTGATGACATCATTCAGTGGAGCCCTGCCCACTGCTCACTCTTCTTCCTCTTTGGCTGTCAGTGACCTGGAGGGGGCAGCGGATGCCGCCATTGAGCGAAGGAATGAAGCTGAGATGGGGGCGGTCCTCTCCAGATGCTCTGCCTCCGACCGGCTGCTGATGGACAAGCTGAACCGGGCCAGGGTCGCCGCCGCCAAGAAGTGACCCAAACCGAGTCTAAGTCACCGCCCATTCCTGCAGCTAGCAGCGCTAACACAGTCCGCTAAATAAATTCTTCTGTTTCCGACCCGTTGTTCCCATTTGTGGCCCATTCTACTGGTTTTCTGCTGGCTTCAGGTTTGAACTTTGACTAGGCCACACAATCCCATGAATCTGCTTTGATCGTAACCAAAGTACCAAAGTATGATGCTGACACTGTGGTTTGTTTGTAAAGTTACACAGTCAAGAAATAACAGCAGCAATTTGGGTTAGTTAGTCTGTCATAAGAGAAAAAAATGGGGGTTAGCTAAACCTTTGATTAACCAACCAAATATTTATCTACAAACTAAATATTTAGCTCTAAACTAGCTATATTTAGTTTTCTGACCATATATGTTGTTCCAAATTTAATGTTTAGTTAGAAAGCTAAATATTTAGCTTGCAAACTATTTAACCAACTACATATTCCAAATTAAAGGTTGTTATCTAGCTAACTACTAGCTAACTTCACATTTATTTTGGAGCTAAATATTTACCTGCCAAGCTAACATAACTTAATGTGGAGCTAAATAGTTACCTTTCGAGCTAGCTAACTACATATTTATTTTTGGTGCTAACAATGTGTGACTTTACCACCGTGTTTGTGGTAATGCATGTCTAGGTAGATACCTGCCACATGTTTCATTTGTTTGTGAATAAGCCAGAAACTTCGAAGCCCGGTGGACTTTGTGTTTGGACCGAACCAGATGTTCAGTTCTGAGATATAAACTGGACACTGAGTCACTCCAGGTCAGAATTGGCACCCGTAGAGGCGGCGCCCCCTGCTGGTCCGCAGTGATTAATAAATGACACCAACATAACCACTCTGGAACCGAACTTCAGGGATATTTCAGTGTTTTCTGGAGAAAAACCAACTGCTTGGGTTCTGATGGGCTCTGTTCAGCCAGCTGCTGGGTCAGGTGACCTCAGGGTCTTTGCTCACAGCAGAACCGAACCCAGAAGACCTGAATCTGGGCCCTGATTGGTTGATTAGTCATTCAATCTGGACTAGGTCCAGATCCGAGCGTGATATGGGCCCAGGCCAGAAGTGATGGATCAGATCCAACTGTTTGCGGGACCCAGGGGGCGGTTCGGTTCGGGGCGGAGTGGGGGCGTGGCCTGTATCAGCTGATATACAAACGGGTCAGTTCGGCCAGAACTTCTGCAGCGAACTCCGAAGTTCTGCAACAGGTAGGTGGTTTCCTTTGGGCCCAGGTGTTCAGGTGCAGGACCGACTGATTTCGAACCGGGCTGAGCGACCAGCACTAGAGGCGAGGTTCTGGTCCGGTTTTGAGTCCAGTTTGGTTTCATGAGACTTCTGCAGAGTTTTATGGTGCGTCCAGGCGCAGCTCGGAAACGGGAGGCACTGGTCAGCTTCGTGTTCTGATCCAACCCGGACCGGCTCAGCTCACATCAGCAGGTCCACTTCCGCCTCCTGAAGTTAGAAGCGGAAGGAACGGAACAAGTGAAACCAGAATTGGGTCAGAATCAGAACCCTGGAGCTGGACCGCATCAGAAAGAGCCGAGTCAGCGTCTGGTTAACCTTTAACCTATCACATCTGATAGTTCTGCTGTCTGATAGTACCGGAGTACGTCTTATAGGACCGCAGTATTACACATATATTCTTGTATGGAGGGCCAAAAGGGTCAAAATAATAATAAAAAAAAAAACACTGAAAAATAAATGTCTCATTAAATATGCATTGTACATACGTCTAGAAATATACATACATTTCAATATACATACAGTGAATACTTTTTACTTAGTTTTAAACAGAGTGAAATAATTCTAGGTATTTTTATCTGTGGTACTATAGTCATATCACCCATACAGTATCCTGTTATTACTGTAGTACTAACAGTACTCTTAATGTACTAGTATATTGCTGCCGTTGTAGCTAGAAACGGGTGAGTGAAATTTACTCACCCCTGGTAACTGGGTGAGTAAATTTTCATCAGAAAATGTAGCAATTTTCTAAAGAAAACATGGAAATTTCTAACTTTGAAAAGTCAGGATTTTGTTTAAAAAAACAAACTCAGAAATTTAGAGATTAATTTCACATACTTAGAAGGTTTAGATTGTGAAAAGTGAAAATTTCTGAGCTTGCATTGTCTAACATTTATGATTTGTAAATTCTCTGAGCTCCAAAAGTCAAATTTTGCACACAAAAAAGAAAACAATAAAATTTGAAATTAGTCTCAGAAATTTTCTACAGAAAATGTGAACATTTGAGTAAAGTCATAAAATTTCCAAAAGTCGAAAATCTCTTACATTTTTTTCAGCTCAGAAATTTCCATGTATTTTTTTTAGAATGTTTTTGAGAAAAATCAAGGAAATTTGTGGTCTCAAGAAGTCGAAAATTTGCTATAAAAAGAGATTAATCTCAGAAATTAGACAATTCCCCATCTGAAATTAAATGTGACTAAACTTCTCTTGTTTTATGTCCATTGGGACAGTCAGAAAACTTGGAGAACTTTTTTAGTTTTATTCTTTCAGCTGTGTTTTGCCCCAGAGTGACCCTACCTCTGCTGGTTTCCATAGAAACACCCTGGTTAGCGCGCCTGCTCAGTGATTGGCTCCAGCAGACAGGTGAGATGTCGTCGGTGAAGGTAGAGTCCGTGGTGAAGGAGCACGCTCTGATCGGCGAGGGGCCGGTGTGGGAGGAGTCAGAGCAGACGCTGCTGTTCATCGACATCGACGGGCGGAAAATCCACCGCTGGAACTCAGCGACCAATCAGATCCAGTCTCTGCAGACAGGTGGGCGTCTCCTCGTCACCTGAGGCTGCCTCACCTGGCCGCTTGTCACCGCTCTGCTCCCCTCTCCTCAGCTGACACGGTGGGGTTCGCGGTCCCTCGCCGGTCCAGCGGCTACGTCGCAGGCGTGGGCTGCAACATCGTGGCTGTTGATTGGTCGACTCAGAAGGTGACATCACTGGCCAGCGTCGAAGACGACAAGCCAGAGAACCGCCTGAACGACGGGAAGGCCGATCCGATGGGACGGCTGCTGGCAGGTACTGCACACCTGTCTGCTGCTGACTCACCTGGTCGCCCGTTACCATGGCGATGTTCTTCCTCCCTCAGGTACGATGAGGAGAGACGCTCAGACGGCTCAGGTGAAACCAGGATCTTTGTACCTGATGAAGTCTGACCTGTCTGTCACCAAGCTGCTGGGCCAGGTAGGCTCACCTGTCGGCGCCCCCTACAATCTGTCTGCATACCTGCAGCCAGTGGGCGGGGCCTCACCTGTCCCTCACCTGGCAGGTGGACATCTCTAATGGGATGGACTGGACTGCAGACCAGAAGACGCTCTTCTACATCGACAGCTTGGCTATGAGCGTCGATGCCTTCGACTACGACTCGGCCTCTGGAAACCTGGGTAACCACGCCGTAACCATGGCAACGCCTCACCTGACTCCTCCGTCCGCTTCTCTTCCATGCTACCTGTCTGTTTGTCCGTCACCTAGCTAACCGCCGGGTGGTATACCGGTTGGCGGAGGGGGAGGGCGTTCCCGACGGCATGACACTCGACGCCAACGGCCGCCTCTGGGTGGCGTGCTACAACGGAGGACGAGTCCTCAACATTGACCCTGCTACTGGTCAGTCAGACTGGGAGGACTGGTTTCTTTTCGTTTCAATGTTTGTTAATATTTTGAAACAAAAATAACATAAAAACTATTCATTATAGTCGGCAGGGAAAGCTACCAAGTACACACCCAGGTGGAACTCCTCTGTTTATTATTTTAAATGTTTAAAATATTTTTAGTTAATTCAGAAATAAAAATAATAATTTTGTTCTACAGACGTTTCTGTATTTTCCTAAACATGATGGATGGATGTGACCGAGTCTGTTTTTCTGTAAAAACTCGTCAGATGGTTCTGATCTGATTTACTAGATAAAAAGAAAAACTCTTATTTTCTGAATTTCGGGTCAAACAGAACCGGACAGCGAGTTCAAGCTGTTGGACTTTCAGCCATTAAACGTTTTATGAGCGCAGCTTTGACCTTTCCAGATTACAGCAGATTATTCAGAGTGACTCAGCAGAAGCCGACCCAGTAAACCCAGTAGACCAGGGTCGTCTGGTGGAGTTTACTGGTTTAATCGTGTTGTTCACTGGTTAAACTGGCCGTTCCTCTCCTCTCAGGTAAACGCCTCCAGACGGTGTCTCTGCCCGCCACAAAGACCACTTCCTGCTGCTTCGGTGGCCCGGACTACTCTGACCTCTACGTGACCTCAGCTAGCCTGGGTCTGGACCAATCAGAGCTCCAGAAGCAGCCACAGGCCGGGAACACCTTCAGGGTGAGAGCCCCACCCCCCGCCTCTCCTCCACCTGTCGGAGGCCTGCTTTGACCTCCGCTGTGTCTGTGTGCAGGTGACAGGACTCGGGGTCAAAGGTCGACCATCAAACTCATTCAGCGGGTGACCTGCAGGAGTCGTCTGATCGTCAATAAAGCTGCTGATTAATGATCAAACTGGATCAATAAATGATTTTACACTAATCACCTGTACTCTGTAATAAAGGCAGAGCTGAGCACAATGCATGCTGGGAGTTGTAGTCTCTGACGGCGTAGTGATGCAGAAGGGTTTGTTTTATTTCCACACCGAGTGCAAAATGACAGCAACAACAACACAGACGGACAGAGAAGCTACAGAACCTTCTAGAAAATGTCTGTACACGTAGAAAACTTTGTGCTCTCAACTTTTGGAAAGTTTGGACTGAAAATAACTAAAAACGGGCCAGAGGGGAGGGACAGTGAGAGCACCACTAGTGCTGATGCTGCAGGAACAGAACAGGTTCTGCTCCGACGACCTGGGTCCAGTTGGTGATTCTTAGTGTTTACATGGATTATACAGCAGCGGGTGCAAACATGCAGCAAACGACCAAACGAGCTGCAAACATGTGAAGAATTCAAACTGCAAAAAACAATCACCATGCAAACAAAAACAAGAGAAGAAGAAAAACCTAAAATCAATAAAACTGCATAAAAAAGCAGCAAGGGGGAAAAATACCACAAAATATAATAACAGCGAGTATAAAACTACAACAGCGTATTTTGACCATTGTAGTAAATTTATACCAAAAAACAAAAAAAAAATTCTGACCCAGCAGAACTGGTCTCTGAAATTCATCTTCATTGATCTCTGAAATGTTGGAGAAAAATCAGGGAAATTTCTGACTTTCAAAGGTCAGAAATTTGCTATATAACCCCCCTGAAATTTCTAGATTAATCTCAGAAAATTTCTAGAAAATACGATGAAATTTCTGAGCTCCAAAAGTTTAAAATTTGCAGGAACAAACTCTGTAATTTACAGATTAATCTCTTAAATTTTCTAGAAAATATTTGGAAATTTTTGAGATTCAAAAGTAAAAAATTTCTAGTGTTGAAACTCCAAAGATTTCCAAGGTTTTTCTATAAGATTTCTTAGGTTAATCGAAAATTTTCTGAGTTTTTGGCAGGAATTTATTTATTTTAAATTAATTAATACATTTTTATTTACAATGTTTAAAATACAGTGTCGAATAAAATGCTGCAAACTTGCTCCACTAAAACAAAAGTCCTCCAGAACACTAGGGGGAGTCGACCAACAAATCATGTGGAGCCAGTAAAGCTGGAGGAGGGAAGAAAAGTTGTTATACTTCCCTTATCTTGTATCTTTTCAGTTCTGCAGAACAGCAGCATATTTGCGTTGGTAACATTCTCTGCTCCAGACTCCCTCTAGTGGTCTGGAGGAATTCTGCGTTTAGTATTTGAGGCATTCTTCATTTAGTTTCCATCTCCTGTGGTTGCAGCATTTTTCTGTTGCATTTGGTTTTTCTTTTGTTTCCTGTTTGCAGCTCGTTTCGTCGTTTGTTGGGTCCAAACTACAGAAGCCTGCTGGTTCTGCCTGCAGCAACTTTTGGACCCACCAGAGGCAGAAACACTGATTTCTGGTCGATGTTCCCGACTCTGCTGAGTCTCGGGTGGATCATCTGTGGAACAGAGGTGTTTCTTCAAGAGTAAAGGTCCAGATTGACAGAGTTTGTTTGGGTTCAGGAGACCCGGTTGAGCTGATTTGGGTTCTATGGCCCGGCGTTGTGGATCTGTAAGGCCAGTAAATACAGCAGAAGATAGAAGCATACGACGTAGTGAGAAGAGTTGAACCCTGTACAAGCGGACGCAGACGGAGGAACCCAGAACCACCACAGAACCTCAGACCTGTCGGCCTGCAGCGCCCCCGGTGGAGGGGAGATCTATAGCACCGTGGTAAACTCAACCCAGGAGGGTTTAATGGCACCTTACGTTTGAATTAGACCTCTACCAGCTCGTGGGTTTCAGACGTTCAAGTCGGCGTTGCCTCCGCCGTGTTTGGTGGCGTTTGGGTTTGTTCTGAAAGCACCAGAGGTCCGCAGCAGCTCTGGGTTCCCGGCCAGCGACCAGGAAACAAAAACATGATCCGTTCACATTAACCATCAGAAAGTTCAAAGTGCTCATTGGTCCCGTTGCTCCGGAGTGGGCGTGGCCAGCTCAGTAATGCTCCTCAGAGTGGGCGGGGTCACAGAAGAAGCGCGAGCTACGTTTGGCCGACCGGGCCGTGAAGGGAACCGTCTTCAGTGCTGAAACGACCAAACATAGCTGCTGGTCAGGAGAGCGCCAGCTGACGCCTGGCCCCATGGTTACCATAGTAACAGTGTTACCTGTGATGATGTCCTCGATGGCGCCGTCTTTCCCTTCGTACACGTGGCGGCTGTCTTTGCCTTGCTTCCGTCTGAGCTCAGTGATCAGCTCCTGCTGCTGCCGCTTGCCTTTGTGCGATGGAGACTGGGAGGAGGTGGAGGGAAAGGTCAGAGGTCAGGGGTCATGAAGTTCCAACACTTCATAAGACTAATAAACCAGAACGAGTTCCTGACTGACACAAAGTAATGGACCTGCAGGGTCACACAGGCCGACCCAGTTCTCTGGGTTTCATCACGTTATTTATTCATTTAGAAATTAAAAGTTTAAACTAAATATTTTATTAACGGGCTAAATATTTAGTTAGCAAGCTAACTAGTTAGCTACAAAGTGAATGTTTAGATAACTCACAGCTAAACATTTAGTTAGCTAAGTAATTTGCTCCAAACTGAGTCTTTAGCTCTTTACTATCTAAATATTTAGCCCACCAACATATTTATCTCCAAACTCAATGTTTAGTTTGCTAGCTGGTACCTTGGTCTCTGCCTCCTCCTGCTGCTCCTCCTGCTCCAGTTTCTCCAGCAGCATCTGCTCCTGGCGCCTCCTCTGCTCGTTCTCCTCCTCCGCCACCTAAACACACTTCCTGTTAGTTCAAACTTCCACCTCTTGTTACAAATGTGGGAGGGGCTTCCGGTCAATAGGCCACATCCCCATCCTGGCACTCACCCTGTAGGC
The DNA here is from genome assembly GCF_904066995.2 of Poecilia reticulata. Taxonomy (NCBI): domain Eukaryota; kingdom Metazoa; phylum Chordata; class Actinopteri; order Cyprinodontiformes; family Poeciliidae; genus Poecilia; species Poecilia reticulata. The sequence goes on along the minus strand of NC_088831.1, from coordinate 14,322,705 downwards.
CTTGATGAAGCGGACAAAGATGGGGAAGAAGACGGATGGCGGCATCGTTTTGGAGCTTTCTCCAAAGAACTTCACGGCGTCTTCGAAGGCGTCCTGCAGATCAACAACACATCACAAACATGACTGGCTGGTTTCTACCAGAGTTACGGTAACAGTCAGTCAGTACGGTAATCAGAGACCAGAGGAGTCGCTGGCAGCTGAGGTTAAAACCAAACACCTTACTGTGACGGTGAGTTATAGGGTCACTTTGGGTAGAAAAAAAGTACATTTCTGCCAAAAATCAGAAATTTTGTAGAGAAAACAAAGAAATTCTGAGATAAATCTCAGAAATGTTCAATAAAAACCCGCCTGTAAATTTCTGTTTCTAAATTAGAAAATTTTCGATTCCATGTTTTCTTCTTAGGATACTTCTTATATATTTTTTTATAGCAACGATTAATCTCTTTGGATCTCTTAGGAATATCTAGGAAATTTCTGAGTTGAATATTTGAAAAAAAAAAAAAAAAAAAAACCTAAAATTTTTATATTAATCTCAGAAATGTTCTTGAAAAAACAAAGAAATTTATTAGTTTCAAAACTGAGAAAATGTTCAAAAGCCGAAAAGTTTTGAATTCAGAAATTTTCATGTTTTTTTCTGAGATTAATCTCAAAATTTCAAATTTCTTTTCGGCAGAAATTCCCTTTTTCTGTATACATGCGAATGTTAACATTGCGTTGGTCTCACCTGCGCGATGCGAGCGTCCTCCTGCAGCTTGTTGAGGCGGGACTCGTTCCTGCTGATGAAGTCCTTCAGCGTTGCATTGTGGGAAACGCTGAACTCCCTCCAGGTGAGCTCCATGCCGCGCTGCAGCTCCTTTACGTCACACAAGACGTTCTCCAGGCTCACTGAAAGACCAGGCAGATGAAGACAGGTCAGCCGGGCTCTGCTGCGCTGTGATTGGCTGACGGACTCACCTGCGGCGGCTTTGTCCACGTAGTGCAGCTCATTGTAAAACAGCGTGACTCCGGGATATTTCTCTCGCACCACGTTGGAGATGTAGTGGAGCAGCGTTTGCTTCCGGTCCGTCGATTTGGTCTCCAGCAGCTGAAAGTAAACAGACCTGATATCTGAACCGGGGGTGCACTTACTTTCCCATCCATAGAGCATGAAACATGACGCATTAGGGCCACAGCAGGGAGGAGGGAAGGAGGAGGAAATATCTGCCAAAAAACACCGACATTTTTAGATGACTCTCGGAAATTTTAAGACAAATCTCATACATTTTCTAGAAAAACCCCCCAGACATTTCTAACTTTCAAAAGTTGAAAATTTGCAGAAAAAAATCTCAAAGTGTAAGATTAGTCTCAGAAATTTTTAAATAAGTTGAAAATATCTGAGTTTAAAAAGTCAAAAATTTGCAAGAAAAAAACTTTAATTTCTTTTACTATTGAAGCTCAAAAATTTCCAAGTTTTTCTAGAAAATTTGTGAGATTAATCTCAAAATTCTTAAAAAAATATTTTTGGGGGGATTTTTCTGTGTTTTAAAAGCTGAAAATATTCAGCAGCACAAAGGGAAACTCCACTGCATATAAGTATTAGCAAGTCTGTTATTGTCATTTTCATCCTAAAACACCAAAATTTCCAGTAAAAACATGTAAAAGTCGTGCTGCTCTTCCTTTAGTTTAGTTTTTGGTTGCCTCTGGTTGATTTTTAAACTAATTGTATGGAGTTTGTCTGTTTGAGTCAACAATGAATTATTTGCTAAATTGCTTTTAATCGATGAATCGTTTCATTTCCTCGTGTTTGAGCGCCCTCTCCTTGGTGCCGCCCTGGGTATCTTCCCCTGTGGTGTGAACGGGTTACCAGGTCCAAGCTCTGCAGCTTGAAGCCGTACACGGCTCCCCTCTTGCTGCTGTTCATGTAGTTCCCCAGAGCCAGGATGATCTGCAGCACAAACAGCAGAGACATTACCTCAGATCGCTTCAGGCTGGAAATCAAACCAAACGCACCGACCTCCAGGATCTTCTTCAGCTTCTGAGATGATTTGATGGACACCGACGCGGCGATGATGGCGTGGAGTTGCTGGGAGGAAGCACAGTCGGTCAGTTTCGGGTTTTTTCTGTACCTCTGCAGTGTTTTTTGGTTTCCTTACCGGCGTCAGCATCTGGATGTTGTCTGTGTAGTTTCCCATGAAGGTCATGATGGTCATGCGCTGGTTGAGCCGCTCGATGCGGCTGAACTGCATCATGAAGCGGTCCTCGTCGCTCAGAGCCTCCAGCGGCTTCCTGTCCCTCTCGTATTGCCGTAGCAGCTTGACCTCAGCCTCCGTCGGGATGAAGCGCGTCAGACACTCGACGAAATCCACAGGAACGGTCCGGAGGTCGAACCTGCACAGGAACCTCACCGTCGCTACACGATTCTCCTTTTTCTACCATTTCATGCATCTAACATTTATTAAAATCAACAATTTTTGGTTCTACTTTATAAATATTGGCACGTAAATTTGAGATCATTTTCCTTTGTGCTAATGTTCCACCACATATGCAACGTTTTTGATGTTATAAGTCAAACTGAGGCATAAAAAGGTGTATTAGGATTGTTGTAGATAAGAAAAATGTTTTAGAAAAAACAGAAAATTTCAAAATTCCAAAGTAAAATATATTTAAAAAAATCTGAATTTTTGACATTAATCTCAATTTTTCTTAAAAAACAAACAAAAAAACTGGGCACTTTTGAGCATGAAAAGTTAAAAATGTGAATTTTTTTTTTAAATATGCAAGAAAAAAAAAAACAAGAACATTTTAAAATAGATCTCTGAGATTTTCTGGAAATAACTGAAAATGTCCATGTTCCAAAAGTAAAACTTTTTTGAGACAAAATTCTGAAATTTTAAGATTAGTCTTAGAACTTCTTGAGAAAAATAGAAAATTTATGAGGTGCAAAAGTAAAACATTTCCAGAAAAAAACGAGAAAATGCTGAGTTTCATAAGTCGAATGAAACTTTTGAAACTCAAAGAAAAATCCAAACTTTCTCTAAAAATGTCTGAGATTGATGTTAAAAGTTCAGATTTTTTTCTAGTAAATTTCTGTAGCTCAAAAATTTCTTTGGTTTTTCTAGAAAATTTCTCAGATTCATTTTAAAGTTTTTGAGTATTTAGCAGAAATGTACTCGTTTCCTTTCTTTCTAAAATCGTCCTAACACGCCGTCGCTCCTGTGTGAAGTGCAGTCAGTAGGTGGCACAGTAACGCCACACCTACTGAGCGCGCTCAGTGGAAGTAAACATGAACAGTATCTTGGGATTTTAAAGTTGCTGTCCAACCAGAAGCAGCAGATTATAATCTTAATCCTCATTATCGTCGGCCATGTTTGTTGTATTTCTTCTGGTTGCTGCGTATCGATGCGACCCGGTTGTGCAGATCGGATCGAGAGCCTCATATCTGGTGTGGACCTACGTGTGGATGGCTCGGCAGATGATGTCTGAGGCCTGGCCGGCCTTCCTCAGGGTGATGGCCAGGTTCTTGGCCCGGTTGGCCTCCAGCAGCGACACCTTGGACGGGGCTTTCTGGGGAAGCTTCTGCCGGGACAGCGTCAGGTCCACGGCCGGGCCCTGGGCCTTGGTCTTGAACAGCTCCTCGAAGCCCTCCATGTCCAGGTCCTGGAGGCAGACGACAGCGGCGTCACGCAGCAGGTAGAGGGCGTCTGGAAGCCTGACCTCTGACCTCTGAGTTTACCTGCAGGATGGATTCGTCGTCGATGTCGTTGAAGACGGTTCCGTTGATCTGGCTGGGCTTCAGGGCGACCCAGTTCAGTACCGGCATCCGGAACTTGGTCTGAATTGGTTTCTTGATCTTCACGGCTGCAGAGGAAAGTTCAGAGGTCAAGCAAAGACTCAATGATTAATGTGAGACACAATAAAAAGGTTTTCTGTGGCTTCAGCACATTGTCTCTGAACTATCTCCACCCAAAGTGTTTCTCATCAGAGGAGCTCTTCTGGGTTTTATCTCCAAAAACATTTCAGCATTTCCTCCCCTGAAACCAGAGCTACCATCCTGACAAATCTGCTTTCATGAACCGAACCAACATCCGGTAAACTCGCTTTGATCAGGATCAAAAACATCTGTTCCATTTCCAGTAAAATCAACCAAACACTTTGGAAAACCTGTTCTCCTCCAGGCCTGTGGTGGCGCTGCACTAAGAACCACTGAAGGAAACAACAAGAAAGCCTCTGAGGAAGACAATGAGAGAAAACTCCTTCACTAAATGCAAACAAAAATGGAGGCGTCAGGTTTTAGCTACTATTTATCTTTGATAAAAGATTTAAGTATTAGTCCTATTGTAGAAAAAAGAGAACGTTTCTGAGTTCAAAAAGTTTAAAATTTGAGATGATAATCTGAAATTCTCTCACATGTCTGACCTGAACCCAGAGGTCAGAGGTCAGGACTCTGTAAAGGTCATATCTGAACTGTTTTATCACAGATGGATGGAAAATGGGAAACTGGAGACTGAAACCAGTTTGGTTTCCAGTCTCCAGCTGGTGGATGAATGGAGTTAAAGGTAAAAAAAACGATAAAAACGTACAGAACAATTTGAGAGGACCCTCTGGCAGCAGAACAGAGGAGAAAACGGGTTAGTGTCAGAGGTCATCCCTTCCAGTTACCATGGTGACAGGTCTGGAGGCTGCGATCACCGTCTCACCTGCGAGACCGGAGTTAAAGATGACGGTCGCCGACCCCCCTGACCCCGGCAGGGGTGGGGCCACAGGAGGAGGGGGCGGGGCCATGGGGACGGAGGAGAGCTCACTAGTCCTGCAGGGGGGGGGCGGAGGAGGGGGCGGCGGGGCGGGAGGGGGCGGGGCCGGATACGGTCCGTTGGAAACTGAGGACAGAAACAGAACAAGTCAAACCTGCAGCGACGGCGACACAGAAAGGAAAAATACCAGGAATAAGCTCAGAAATTTTATAGAAAAACTTGTAAACTAAATAAATTTTTGACTTTTGGAAATTTCTGAGAATAAGAAGTTAACATTTTAATGGTGTTGTCAAGAATATTTCTGAGAATAAGCTCAAAATTCTGAAAATGTTTGACTTTTGACACTCAAAAGTTTTTTTTCTAAAAAATGCTGAAATTAATCTAAAACATTTTGACTTTCTGGCAAATTTTTGACTTTTGAAAATTTCTGAATTTTGTCTAGAAAATTTTGGAGTTTGAAAAGTCAAGAAGATTAAACTTTTTAAGGTTAGACATTTCCAAGTTTTGTCTTAAAGCCTTCTGATGTTAATCTAAAAATTGAGAATTTGAGATTCTTTTTAAACAAAATTTTCACCTTGGAAACTTTTCAAGGAAATTTCTGAGATTAATCTCAAAATCTATTTTTTTTGTAGATAATCGCCCTTTTTTTCTGTCAGCCCTGATTGTATGTGGGACGCCGAGACATTTCTCCTCTTCTTTTGTGAAAGACTGACTGGTTTTAGGTGTAGCTCACCTGAGCTTGGCATCGGCGGCGGCGGTGGAGGTGGAGGGGGCGGCATGCCTGGAGCCCCGCCCATCCCTGGTCCCATGCTGTGATAGGCCACCGTCTCTGGGCTGCAGGAGTCAGGAACCAATCAAGAATCAGTGTCTAAAAGCAGTCGGTCTCAGAGTTTGAGTCTTACCTGGGGGACAGCGTGGGACACGGTGGCGGCGACGGGGAGGCGGAGTCGGCCACGCCCCCGTCGCCCTCACCCCTCTGAGGTTGTGGCGCTCCGGGTCCGCCGGACTGCTGCGCCTCCTGCGCCTGGCGCTCCAGGCGACTCTGCCGTCGGATCGTCTGGTCTTTCTCCCGAACGATCCGCCTCAGGGTGTGAACCTGGGTGTTGGCGCTGGCGTACACATCCTGCACACACACAGGCAGCTTCGGGTTCAAAGGTCACGTACCTCTATGTATCCAACCAGCCGGAGTTCAGCACTGACCCGCAGCTGGTCCAGCTCTTTGTTGGTCTGCATCAGCTGCTTCTCCAGCTCCACGATCTTCAGCATGGCTTCGTTCTCCACATCCAGCAGCCGCTCCGACATCTGGATGAAGAAACCAGATGTTGTCGCAGCCTTTGTAAAGGACAGGGTCAAAGGTCAGACTGATCCTGTTTACTGTAGCGAGGTTCTCCTCCAGCTCCTCCACTCGCTCCAGAGCAGCGGTTTTGGTCTCTGCGTCCTCCAGCAGCGTCCCGACGTCAAACACGTTGTCCAGGTAAGCCTGGATCTGGACCTGCAGCCGGTCGCTCTCCGTGTGCTTCAGCCTCTGGGGGGAAAGGCGCAGTGACTCAGCGGGCCGCCTGATTGGTCCAGGGCTCGTCAGGTGACCCTGACGAATTACCTCCAGGTGTTCCTCCAGGTTCAGCTTGGTGAAGTCGTACTGCAGGTGAACTCTGAAGTTCATGTCCTCCACAGAGTGAACCACGATGTTGATGAACTGCATGCAGGCCACCTGGGGACAAGACAGTTGCCATGGAGACGCTGTATGTTTACATCCAACTGACATGGGAATTTGGAGAAAATTTAAAGTGTGGCAAAAATAAAATTTCCTAGAAAAAAATGTAGGTTTCAAAAGTAAAAAAATTTGCAAAATAATAATAAAAAATCTATGAAATTTTATACAAAAACTGGGAAAATTTAACTAAAAAAGAAATCAGCAAAAAATCTGAAAATTTGCACACAAAAAAAATCAAATTTTTAGATTAATCTCTGAAATTTCCTAGAAAAATGTTTAATTTTTTTCATATTCATTGGTCAAAAATTTGTTAAAAATTGAGTTCATTGCCTTACATTTTCTACAAAAATCTGGAAAATTTTTGGAGATCAACCCAAAAAAGAGAAAGAGTATTGGCAAAAATCAAAGTTTGTAAATAAAAAAAAGTGAAAAAATCTGAACGATTTATATTAATACATATTCTAGAGAAGTTTGGGAAATTTCTGAGAACCAAAAAAAAGCGCAACTGAGATTAATCTTTGAAATTCTGTTAAAAAAAAACCTGGAAATTTCTGATTTTCACAAGTTAAATATTTTGAAAATGTTCTGAGTTTTTTTATTCTAAAATAATTCTGAGATTAATCTCAAACTTTCATGAGGTTCTTTTGCAGATAATTTACTTTTTCACCCTTTTATCTACAAAAGCCCTAGTACACGGTTGTAAAATCCACCTCAAGCAGGCGTAAACATTTTTTTTTGAAACTCAGGAAGTTATTTTGAATCATTGCCTCGTCCATGAACCTTTTTTAATGCGATACGTAAAATACATAAATGATGAAAACACAGATAATGCCACACAGCAGCGGCAGAATTACCAGGAAGTCGATGTTGTCGTCTTCGTTCTTGAAATGTTCCATCAGCTTTTCGAAACGCATTGACTCCTTACACACCTGCAACAGATCAGGCCGTTAACCAGAGAGCAGATCAGGGCGTCAGCCGGCCATTAATTAAAGAAACAGAGGGAGGAGGAAATTTTATGAGTTTAAAATGTGGAAAATTTTACAATTTTGAAACTCAGAAATTTCCAAGTTTCTTCAAGAAAATGTAAAATTTTCAAACCAAAAAATTCTGACTTATTTCCAGAGAATTTCTGAGATTGATTTAGAAATTTTAGACTTTTCCTAGGAAACTCTTGACTTTTCTAACTCAGATATTTTCTTGTTTTTTTCTATTAGATTTCTGTGGTTAATCTAATAATTTCTGAGTTTTTTGGTGGAAATGTTCTCCTCCTTTAGTTTCCTGTTCAGTGGAAATAACACGGCATTGTGTGTCTGGTGACGGTTTACAGTTTTGAAGTTGTCGAAGGCTGCCAGGATGATCTCGTGTCCTCCACGGACCAGACACACGGCCGCCAGCAGCTCCAGAACCAGTGCTTTGGTCCTGGTGGAAACACCACAGTCCGTCACGCTGTCAGCCTGCTGTGCAGCGGCCATTTTGTTCTAGTTTTTACTACCTGGGGTTCCTGTTGTTCAGACTCAGAGCGATCTCGTTGACGGCGTGGGGATGGGACATCACCATGTTGAAGCCGTACTGAGGAAGAGAAAGACGGGTCGGTGTTGCGTCGGGTCATGAGCGTCTTAAAGCGACGGGACATTTATCCTACCTGGTAGTTCATGATGGCTCTCAGACACATGATGCAGACGTGGACGTCGTCCTTCTTGCAGACGAGTCGCGAGTTCTTCAGGGTTCGGCGACTCGGCAGTGTGTTGGATCGAGTCACCAGGGTCGAGCTGTGGATGTAAAACCTCAGATTTCCCGGTTCGGTCGGACTGAGCTCAGGGTTTGAGTTTCGTTTACCTGATGGAGTGTCGGGCCGAGCGGGAAATGGACGAGGAAGGAGACGGGAGGCTGCAGTCGCCATGGAGATCCTCGATGGAACGACTCCAGGGCGAGTCGATGGAGCCCACCTCGCTACCGGTGTCCGACTGCTCACCATCAAACCTGAGCAGATCAGAAAGGTCAAGGGTCATTCTCCAAAAACACCAAACCTGGAGATGGTAGGGAGAGATCTGACTCACGTGACGGCGTACTGAGCGAAGGACAAATACTCAACCAGAACATCCAAACCTCGATTTTCCTCATTAAGAAACTCTCTGACCCAGCTGGAGACAGAAAGACAATAAAGAATATAAATGGACAAAACGGAGAAACATGGACACAGAGAGAAACACGTTGGACACTAACTGTGTTCCCATTGTCCTTAAGACTGCTCAGGTTTTAACTCTAAAACAGTGGTTCTTAACCTGGGTTCGATCGAACCCCAGGGGTTCGATGAGTCGGTCTCAGGGGTTCGGCGGAGCCTCTGCCGTGGAGGTAAAGACACACTTGTGTAAAGTCGTGATGACGCCCCGCTTTGCCATCACTTACTCCAGAGGATCACGTTACATTGCTTAGCCAATCAGAGCTGCGGAGGAGCCCTGATTGAAGGAGCTCCACTCAGCATGGATTTGAACTTGTGTCTTTATTTACTTCAGTAAAACTCAGTTTTTACCAAATTCTGTAGCTTTCGGTGAACTTCTAAATCTGCTCCTTAGTCGCATCTTTTCGGGTTTGGTACTGCCTCTTGTGGCGTGGCGGTGGTAACACAACTAATATAATTACATTACTAAATCAGAATACCGCAAAGTCTTTATTATTTATTATAAATTTTTCATTATCTTAAGAATGTAGAGCTAATTAAATGATCTAAAGAAGACCTTAAAGTGATTCCAGTTTCTCTCAATGGCCAACTTGTTGAAACTGTGGCAAATTTAAATACCTTGGGTCGTGCTGAAAAGTCAGCACAACTTTGCTGAAAACACTGACTATAGTTTGAAGATCTGTTCTCAGAGACTCTACCTTTTAAGAAGACTTAGTGATCATGGGGTGACACAACTAGACTCTAGTTGGGTAACCCCTATGTCTTGAATTTGTGGGGGGGGGGAATTTTTCTTTTATTACTACAGAAGGGTTCAGTGAGTGCGCATATGAAACTGGTGGGTTCGGTACCTCAAAAAAGGTTAAGAACCACTGCTCTAGAATGAGGTTGTTTTATTTCAAAAACTGCAATGGAATCACTTGTTTCATGTCACCTGAATCACATGATCAACAGCTGAATGTTACTACTGCTGGAAACGACAAAGAACACGACAGTAAGTGGTCAGAGCACGATGGAGCTGTATGTTTTTGAATTGTGTTTCTTTTCTTCACACTGGCGGAAAGTTTTGTACACATTTGTAACGGAAACGCGGATAGAGACGGAGAAGTTGGACAGACAGCTACCCGATGTGGTTTGTACGCAGAGAAATCTCAAGCTCTCTGAGAGTTTGCGTCGACTCCTGAACTCTTCGTCTGAACTTCTGCGGACAGAAAAAGATGAAAACATTGTCAAAAACTCTGAGCTTCCTCTTCCAACAGTTTAGTAAACGTCTAACATGCACAAAATCATTGAACTTTGAGTAAAATCTGTTTCTGTCATTTCACCTTTCGCGTCACAGCCGGATCGAGGAAGCCTCTCAGTTTCTGGATGTAGGTATGGGGGGGGTTCTTCACCTGGAATCTCTCCTGACAACACAGAAATGCATGATGGGAAACCAAATATGATTCAACCAAACTGTTCCTGAGTTGTAATGCCAAAATCAGAAAATGCCAAGCTAGGTTAGCTTGAATACCATTGGGAAATACCATGAGACCATGGACAGACACCTGCAGCACCTACCTGATCGCAGATCAGCTCCCACTTCTTTTCGTTGTCATAGGAACGCAGCAGACGAACCTTGTCTGGCGGCAGGTTCATCGAATTCTGAAAGACAAAGAGTATACTTTAGTCAATGACGAAAGAAACCTCGTCTACTTTAGTCAGTGAGGACCGAAACCTCGTCTACTTTAGTCTGTGACGCAGAAACCTCGTCTACTTTAGTCCAAGAGGAAGAAACCTTGTCTACTTTAGTCCATGAGGACAGAAACTTTGTCTACTTTGGTCCAAGAGGAAAAAACCTCGTCTACCTTAGTCCATAAAGACAGAAACCTCGTCTACTTTAGTCCATGAAGACAGAAACCTCGTCTACTTTAGTCCATGAAGACAGAAACCTCGTCTACTTTAGTCCATGAAGACAGAAACCTCGTCTACTTTAGTCCATAAAGACAGAAACCTCGTCTACTTTAGTCCATAAAGACAGAAACCTCGTCTACTTTAGTCCATGAAGACAGAAACCTCGTCTACTTTAGTCCATGAAGACAGAAACCTCGTCTACTTTAGTCCATGAAGACAGAAACCTCGTCTACTTTAGTCCGTGAGGACAGACACCTTGTCTGCTTTAGTCCGTGAGGACAGAAACCTTGTCTACTTTAGTCCATGAAGACAGAAACCTCGCCTACTTTAGTCCATGAGGACAGAAACCTCGTCTACTTTAGTCCAGGAGGACAGAAACCTCGTCTACTTTAGTCCAGGAGGACAGAAACCTCATCTACCTTAGTCCATGAGGACAGAAACCTCGTCTACTTTAGTCCATGAGGACAGAAACCTCGTCTACTTTGTGAGGCTGATTCTTGTGTTTTATTAGTTCTCTGATTCTTATGTTTTATTCCACAACTTGTGCCACTAGCTGAGCTAATTCTGCCATTATCTCTGTGAACTTTGACCCTCAGGGAGCCCCAGTGGACCGGTGATTTTCTGTTTTCCCCTGGTAGCTTGCTGCTTCGACCTGCTCTGACCGGATGTTGCTTCCTCTTCAGGGAATCGTTCCTTTCCCCTGTCGCTACATCCTTGTTCAGGCGGACGGAGCTTCCTTTGTAATCTGAGTCTGTTTTGTTTTTATATCTGATCTGATATTGATCCACCAACGTGATTGGGTCGTGGATCTGATCATGAATTAGCCGCGTTCGCCTGCATCTCATCAGATCAGGATGTTTTCACTTAATTAGCCGTGTGTCATGCATGCATGGCGGATCAGAACCTGCAGGTTCTTCCACTCACCAGGGCGATGGAGAACCGCTCCTCCAGCTCCGCCGGGTCGGGCATTGGCAGTCGGACCGGGGCGGCTCTGGACCGGATCACGGCCAGCTGGCTCTCCATGCTCTCTGTGTTCCCCATAACACACACACACACACTCTCACACACACCGAGGCAGACGAGCGACCACAGTGGACGCAGCGAACACACCCACCCGGACCGCCGCGCTCAGACACACAGCAGCAGGAACATGTGGTCGGCCATGACGGACGGAGGCGGCTGGAGGCCCAGGATGCTCTTCCTGTTCTCGAACGATGAAGATCCCCTCCTCCTCTTCCTCCTCCTGTCTGCCTCTTTGTCTCTTGCAGGCAGCGATGCTGCTGATGCTGCTGATGCTGATCCAGATGAAGCCCGGCTCTGCAGCCGTGTTGTTGTGTGTTTGGATGAAGCGCGCGTGTGTGTGTGTCGCAGATGAGCCGGTTAATCCTCCCCCTTTCCTCCCCCACACCAAGAAAGAAAGAGAGTCGGCCTCCCCCTCTTTGTCTCTCTCTCCCCCAGAGCCGCCGTCCGTGTGGAGCTCGCTCGACCCTCCCTGCTCAGACAATGAACCTTCTGCCGCCCAGGCCCCGCCCCTTTGGCCTCGCTGGGGGGAGGTGGATAATCTGACTCTGGATCAGCTGCTGCAGCTTTCATTCATCACATCCATCAGGCCGCCTGCTCAAAGGAGCACGGTCCAGAACCGGGTCAGTTCTGATCTCATTAAAACATCCAGAGGTTCTGATGGGCCGGGCGTCGTTTTTACTCTAGATTAAACTTAAATTCATGTTAAATTTAATCTCATTTTCAGATTAAAACCTGAGAAATGAACTGATTAAAAGAAATTAAAGAGTTTTGAAGGAGGAAACTCCTGATGTTCTGTGAAACAGCGCCCTCTGCTGGAAACTCACTAAACTAACAAAACACTGAATGCACCGTCCACTTTATTAGGTACGCCGTTTAACAACTAAATATTTAGCTACAACTTAAATATTAGCCCAAAGAAAAAAATAACTTGGATAGCAAGTTAAAAATAGGTTTGAAGCTAAATATCTATCTAGTAACCTAAAGATGTAGTTTAGAAACTAAATATTTAGCTTTGAGCTAAATTTTTCACTTATTTAGCAAGCTAAACATTTAGCTTAGAAACAAAATATTTATCTACATAAATATTTATTTTGAGCTAGCTAAATTGTTAGCTCTCAGCTAGCTAAACATTTATTTACTAAGTTAAACATTTAGCTTTTAGCTACATGTTTAGCAAGCAATCAAAATATTTAATATCTGGAAAGCTCAATATTTTATTATTAAATATTCAATTTCTAATTTAGCTCCATAAATATTTAGTTCTGAATGGGTAGATAATTATCAACATATTTAGTTTGAGACTAAATATGTTTATCTGAACTAAATATTTTTCTTGCTAAATATTTAGCTTGGAAATTAAATATTTTTGCTAAAATAAATATTCAGATAAAAACTTTAAATTAAAAACTTTAAATTTTAGATTTAGATTTCAGCAGCAACATCTTGGATCTTAATGAAACAAACAAATGTTTGCATTCTGATGGTTCTGGAAGTTTCCATCATACTTTATTTCCTCTCCTGGTTCTCGTCCAGAGCCTTAAGCCTGAAATGTTCTGGTTGAGCAGCAGAGGGCGTCGCAGCAGGACTCGGAGCCTCCTGGATGCTGCGGCTTTGCGGCGGCTCTCTGCGGTGTCGCCATGGGAACGCTGCTCTCTCTGCCTCCCGGCTGCCGATCCGCCGCGGCGGCTTTGAAGGAGCCGGTGGAGGTTTCTGATGAGGATGAAGAGAAGAAGAAGAGGCGCTCCGTGCTGCTGCAGGCGCTGCACTCCAGGAAGCGGCTGGCATCGCTGGGCTCCAGGGGGAAGGCCCTTGAGGTCCCCAAGGTCAGAGCGCGGCCCCGGCAGGAGGAGCAGATGTGCATCAGGAGGCTGGTGGTTCAGGTCGGTACCGGCTCGGGTCAGTCAGGAACCAGAACCTCATCCCGTCTGATAAGTCTTCTTCTTCTTCTGCTGTCTGAAACCTGCAGGCCTCCACAGGCGAGCTTCTTCGCTGTCTGTCCGACTTCCTGCGCCGGCGCTGCGTCAAGCTTAAGGAGTTTCCGTCCAATCGGATCGTCGTCTGGCTCAGGAACGTGGAGCGAGCGCTGCTGCTGCAGGGCTGGCAGGTCGGGGTTCTGGTTCTGAACCGTCTGTTGTTAGTCGGACCTTTTAGTCCAATCTATTGTGTTCTCCAAATTTCTGAGCTCCACAAGTAAAATATTTCTACCAAAAATTGTCTAAATTCTGAGATTAATTTGAGAAATTTTCTAAAAAATTTCTGAACACCAAAAGACTCACAAAATTGTAATGTTTTTTCACAAAATTCTTTAGATTTTTGATGGAAATTTAGTCTTTTTCTATCTACAATAGCATTAATAGACTGTCGTAAGTTTATCTGTTTGCAGCATTTCTTACTGTTTGCTGCAAGTTTGCACCGTTTTCCATCATTTTGCACCTGTTTCCATCTCTCTCCGGTCAACCATTGTTCTCTGTCTCTCTGCAGCATCAGGGCTTCCTCAGCCCGGCCAGCCTCGTCTTTGTCTACCTGCTCTGCAGAGACGCAGTGGACGAGGACACGGCCTCGGAGCAGGAGCTCCACGCCACCTTCCTCACCTGTCTCTACCTGGCCTACTGTTACCTGGGCAACGAGATCTCTTACCCCATGAAGCCGTTCTTGGTGGAGTCGAGCCGCGACGTCTTCTGGGAGCGAGCGCTGGAGGTCATCGAGCGTCTGAGCGCCGACATGCTGCGCCTCAACTCCGAGCCGCGATTCTTCACCGAGGTCTTCCAGGACCTGAAGAGACACGGCGGCGGCGGTGAGACCCAGAAGACAGCGGGCCAAGGGATGGACGATCTGGACTAAGGGAGCCTGACTCGCCCAGGGCTGAAGCAACTTCCTGTTAAGGTTCCCTTGGCAACCACACCGGAGCGGTTCTGACTCACCAGAACCTCCTCAGGTACAAATGGATCCAGATGAAGATGAGGACGGATCAGTCTCTGGGTGTCAGGACCCTACAGTACATTTCACACCTGACGGTCAGGTAGACCCGGCTCTACTGGAGATTAAGATGCTACGTTTGCTACATTTTCAGCTGGTTTGGTTCTTTCAAACTGAACTGGGTCAAACAATCCAAACTAGCTGAAAACCTGTTCCCCTCCTGGCCTGTGGGGGCGCTGCACCAACAACCACTGAAGGATACGACACTGAAGACACTGAGAGAAACTTCCTTCTTCACCAAAAGGAACCAGATGGAGAGCCGTCAGATTTTAGCGGTTATTAGTCTTTGGCTGTGTTGTAGTCCACTTCCTGCTTGTGGAGTGCTCTCCAGTCCACTTGCCGTTCACATTTGAACTGAATCCAGACCGAAGATTGATGACCCATTCTCACCTCCCCAAACAAACCGGACTTTGACTAGGCCAACGGACTGGATTTGGATTAAAGCGTCTTAAACAGGGCTGGTGTGAATTCAGCACAAGATTACAATGGATTGCAACAGAAGGTCAAAACCTAAAGAACAAAACTATTTACTCAAACAAACACGGATCTGTGAAAACTATGCAGTAGATTTATTTATTTTTATAGCCTGTTAGCTTAGCATAGCTTAACTGTATACAACTCTATTTTTATCACTGTTATGCTAACTGATTTATCAACTTCAAGTGAACCATTGTTGTTGGCCTCTATATTTGTTTTATTAGTAAAACTCAATCTCTAATGTTAAACAAGTGCAAGATTAGCAGTAACTATGTAGCCTGATGTAAAAACATTTTGCTAGACAATGTCAAACATTGAGAAGTTTTAATTATTATCAAATGTTATCAAACACGGCGTTTTGAAGCCAAAAAACGTATGAAATATACAGAGAATTAATTCATTTAAAGTCAAAACTCAGTTTCACACAAACACAAAGACTAGCATAAATGTTTGGCTGTTGAACTGGACCGTCCACGGTCGCTATCAAGCTAATTTTCTATTAGCATCTCCTCAAATCTTTCTGATAAATATTAAATTACCGAAACACATTAAAACATACCTTTATCTTGTCTTTTTTTATTTTCTCCCTTCCTTTAGTATTTAGTCCTTTTCTACGACACTTTATTGCTTCCACCTGAGCTTTGGCGGTTTGTTGCACTGACATTGCAGCTCATATTACCGGTGAAGAGTCGGCTAGTGGCCCCGGGGCCCTCAGTAGCCGCTAAAATGAAAAAATAATGCAGCATTATCAGGGTTGTAGTTCCTATTATGGCCCACAGAGGGCGGGGCGGAATAACTCCTTTCTGAATATAAAGATGAGTTTTAGAGCTGCAGCTGGTTTCTGATTTTCACTAATGTTTTTAAAAGTAAGTTTGTGTATAATTGATTAAGATAGTAAAACGTAGATGTTTTGTATAGGGACAAATACTGGAGTGGATGTAAAAAATTAACAACAACAACAAAGAGAATAATTATTGTTTTCAGTACCATGTATTTGGAAAAATATAAGTGAACACCATAAAAAAAACTAAACAGAAATATATACACAATACTACAGTTAGCTTTCAAGATTAATGTGCACAAGGTCTTTTTAAGATGTAAAAAAAACAGTCACAAATTTCCCCATTAAAAGATCAGTTTCCACTTCATTAAAACAAACAGGACTAGTAAAATATCATCCTGCTAGAACCAGACATTTTTAAACAGTCATCAGTAATTCAATTTTACTCAAGTTAACCTTTTTAATATTACACAGCATGCATTTAATTTACCAAGTTCAACTCAACATAGAAGATAAAAAAAGTTAACATGGCCAGCTAACCAATTAGCATAAGCTACAAACAAACATTTTATTCACAGCTCACCAATTCCATTTACAGTTCAGTTCATGACAAACTTCATGGCTCCAGGCTCACTTGTGGATCAGATCTTAGTCACATTTGTTTTGTGAGCCTTATAGTGCAAATAGAACCAAAAAGGAAGAAACAGGAAGTAGTTTGGAAGTAGAAACCAGCTGAATGGATCATGTGATTCTGATGACTAAAAACTAAACATAACGGTGATGCATTTAGAGGAAACGGCCTAATAAAAGGCTGATTTTACCGAGTTACACAAGGAAATAAAGATGACAGAAAGCGGGCTCAGAGATGTTGTATATTAACAGATAAATTTGCTACGAGAAACATTTGAAGAGTAAAAGATCTCATGGTGGAGTGATGATGTCAACCAATCTCAAGCAAGAAGGTTGTTGGTTCAATTCCTGCTGGATTTTAGAAAGTGCTTTTGTTTTGTCAACTGCTCTCAAAGTGAAAATTGAAGAGTTAAATCCACCAAAAAACTCTGAGAGAGGAAGTGACATCACATTTTCTACAGTGGGTCACGTCAGAGTGTCAAATAATGAGCTGTTTGACTCAGCAGACATGAGCGGAGTCATATCGATGGAGTCGCTTCTGTCCCTGATTCCAGGATCTTCATCCTGATCCTGGACTCCTCCTGCAGAGACGATGGAGAACAATCAGAAGAATAAAGAAACAAACTGCAAGAAAATATTCATATTCTGAGAACTTTGACTAGACGATTGGTCATGTGAGGAACTGGGACGAGCGAAACATTTACTCTGTTTTCTGTTTTTTGTAAACAAAACAAGATCAAGGCACAAAAAGCTTCTGCCTCTTTTACTCAAACCAAACCAGGCAAAGTGCAAAACATAGCGAACACACAGATCCAGACCAAAAGACAGAAAATATTATGAATATCATTCATTATAAAGTATTTCTACATATCTGGATTTTCTACCCACTGAATGAAAAACAAACATGTTTCAATAAAAAACTGACCAGACATACAGCTGCAGGTTTTATTAGTTTCATAAGATTTTTATTAAAAGAAACATATTTGGAAACATTTTCTTCTGCTTGATTTTGTTACTTTTTGCTACTTATATGAATTATTGTCAGTTTAGTTTTTAAAATACTAAAATTTCCACTAAATTTACATTTTCATCCATCTGATGATATAATTTTTAAATATTAAATAATAGATCATTTGATCAGTTACTCAGTACGTTAGTAACTGAAAGTACCAAATACTTTTTACTCTTCCTTGAGTAAAGACGAGAGTAAAGAAATGTTGAAGAAGTGCTACTCTAACTTTAGTATAAGTTTTGGGTTCTCTGCCCTCCTCTGTTGATTGATTGGTCAATCAATCGATCGATCGATTGATACACTGTAGACTAACCTTTGAATTTGAGCAGAACCGTGGTCCACGCCACCAGCTTTGTTCCCCTCCAGACGCCACACCTGTAGCTCTCAGTGGCGTCGGCGCCGGGTCGGATCAGGGTCAGGCTGATGTCTCCGGTTTGCGGCAGGTCTTCATTCATCTTGGTTCTGGTTCTATAGCGATGGTCCTGCTCTTGCAGCTGATCAGTAAGGTATCTATAAGCATGAACAGTCACCACCGGTCTCGGGTTGTAGCGCCACCACACAACTCTGGCGCCTTTAAGGAGTTCAGGCGCCACTTTGAACGGCAGCCGGACTGACTCCGCCCCTTCCTCCACCTCCACCTGACAGTCTGAGAGAACAAAGATCAGCTGCTGCTTTTCTGTCACTCTGTGGGTGTAAAATCCAACATTAATGATAAGAGTGGGTGACATTTTCCTCTTGAACATTAAAAAAATACACCTGATCTGGTTTTGGGGGCTCGTCCGGGATAAACAAGCAGAGCAATATGACATTACAATTCTTCCTGTTTGTTAATATTTGTTGTGATATTTAATATTAAACAAACATGAAACTTATTTAAGCTTTTGATCAAAATCAGTCAGTATTGCAGGGATGTCCAAACTTTTTGTCAGATTCCAGCCACTGACCTTCGACCTTGAGCTGAACTTGCTTCTTGTACAGGATGATTCCCTCCGGGCTGAAGACGCTGCAGGTGTAGATGTTGCTGTCTTCATAGGTGAGGTGTTTCAGAGTCAGAGAGAGGTCTCCAGTTTGTGTCCAGTCTTTGTTTGTCTCCGTTCGGTTCCTGTAGAACCGGTCTTGGTTCTCCAGATGGTCAGAACCGTCCTGAAACACGTGCACCATCCGGTTTTCACTGTCCTTCCACTCAACTTTACAAGACTTGAACAGCTCGGCTGAGGTTTGGCAGGGTAGCAGGACTTTGTCTGCACCTGAACACACCTCCACCTGATGGACTGAGAGAACAACACAGACAGATTACCCAGAATGCTTCAGGAGGAGCATTGGGAGGGGGGAAATCTCCAGTTTTAACTCAAAGTTTTGATCTGAGGAAGCCGTGGCATAGTGAATGTTTCTCCACTTATTACAGCTTAAACTGTCAGACCTGAACGTTCAGAGTCACACAAATGCAATTACAAAGTCAGCCTTTTATCACCTGAAGAACATTTCCAGGATTTAAGGATTAATGACTGATTACTGCAACATGCCAGTCAATTAAACTGTATTAATGTAGGACTTTCCATCAGGTCAGGAGGAAGAAATGACTTTAACATTAGTAGAAGTTAGGCCTGTCACAATAAATCCATTCATCACTTCATTAATTAAATAATCAATTTATTTGAATGATAAACACTGACAAAGTCTTCACTCTGGTGTTTTGGTCTCAGCTAACCCTTTTTTCAAGGTTAATTTTGTTAATAGAGACTTCATAATTCATTTATTTGTTCTATTTATTTGATGATTTTTGCCAAAGTGTAACATTTGTTTCTCGTTTCATGGTTTCTGTCTTAAAGCTCGTTGAACTGTGTTGTCGCTGAAATGTTCTGCACTAATAAACCTGAAGTGTGTCAAGTTTATATGGCAGCTTCAACACGTCTGAACGTGCCGAGGAATGTGAAAGCGTGTCTCGATGGAAACGACTGTTTCTGAAGTTACAGCTACGTGTTGGGGAAAGCTCCAGGTTGTTTAACGATCAGCATTGATTCTTCTGAATCAGCAATATGAACGCATATTCGGCAAAAACACAAGATATTACCAAGTATTTTAGTCTAGTTTCTAGTGAAAATATATTATTACACTTAAAATAAGACAAAATTAACTTACAACTAACTTTTTGTAAAAGTAAAGGAGCTTGTTTAAATAAATAATTCCTTAATATTGAAGAAAAATTAATAACTTTTACATGGGAAAATGTTTTGTTTTTCTTCAATGTTAAAAAATATTCACTTAAACAAGCTCCTATATTTTGCTGAAAAATTACTTTGTAAGATAGTTTAATCTTATTTCAAGAGTATTGCAATATTTACACTAGAAATTAGAATAAAATTACTTGCTAAGATTTTGTTTTTGCCATTTTTTTGTAATATAAAATTTTAATAAAAGCATCTAAATGTTATTAAAACTCCAAACATCCCATTTATGTCAGAAATATTGGCTGAAACACCCAAAGGTTAGATCGGAGGATGGACTGAGACTGGACAGAGTCATGTTGCTATGGTAACTGCTGTAGCATAATACCAGGGCAACCAGAGGCAACAAGCACAGAAGAAGAGGGGCGGCCATGACGGTTGAACAGTATTAAGGGAGGACAACATGGTTTAGGTGAAGCTCTGACCCCAGCCCGTCAGCTGACCTTTGACCTCCAGCTGAACCTGTTTCTTCATCAGGATGCGTTTCCTGCGGCTGTAGACGCAGCAGGTGAAGGTGTCCGTGTCTGCGCCTGTGGGGAGCTTCAGCGTCAGGCTCAGGTCTCCCGTCTGCAGCAGGTCCACGCTCATCTCCGTCCTGGTTCTGTAGAACTGGATCTGCTTCTCTGGGACGGTGCAGTGGTTCTGGTAGACATGGACCTTGTTGCCATGGCGATCTGTCCATTCCACCCTGGCGTCACTTGGCAGGCGAACGTTGGTCCTGCAGGGCAGCAGGACAAACGGCTGACCGGAGTCCACCTCAATGCTTTTAATGTAACCTGAGAGGAGGAAGAAGAAGAAGAAGATCGGCTTCAGAGGAGCCAAACTGTGGCGCGGGGGCCTTTCGTTGGTTTGTTTTGATCTCTCTGACTCACCTCTCATGAAGTTGTGCCTAAAATGACAGAAAACGCCTCCAGAAGTGACCAGAACCAGAACCGCCAGAGAACCCAGCAGGACTCTGGCCCACGCTGGAAACGGCCCTGCGGAGAAAAATTAGCAACATCTTCATCTGCGACCCGTCAGCTGCTACAGCAGCAGGTTAGCTCCTGACCTTTGACCTGAGGTGTCTGCCTGGTGGAGGTCTGCCTGGTGGAGGTCTGCCTGGTGGAGGTCTGCCTGGTGGAAGTTCTTGGGTCAGAGGTCACGCGCAGGGTCAGGTTTCCTGTCTGCGGAGCGGCGGTTGTGGTTCTGTTGAGCGGGTACTGATCCGTCAGCTCTTCTCCCCGTGTTGTGTTGGCAGTGGGCAGGCTGAGGTTGGAGTGGGTCCAGTCCACCGTAGAACCGTTCAGAACCGACATCTGGACCGCAGGGACCAGTAGGGACACTGAGAGGACAGAGACGGTTGTCATGGCAACGGGTTTAAGAAGTAGCAGGAGCAACAATGTCATAAAACAATGAAAACAATCCTGAGACAAAAGCAGAAAATAAATCTGACTTTAAAGCTTTTATGGTAAATATTTCTTCACATATTTATTAAAACTGTTTCCATGATGACAGATAAATTGTGAAAAATAAATCAATCCTCTGCGTTCTCCCAGTGATAACTGGAAGCAACCAATCACAGCCAGGAGGTGGGGCTTAGTGCTGTCAGTCATAATCTGGTGTGGAGCTGCCAGCGTTTCTCTAAATGCTAAAGCTAGCTAGCATAGCCACTGATGACAGCTGATAATTGATTTTCCTGGTAAGTTGTTTTGCCACCTTTATGAGGTACATGAGTAGATTGGCAGCGCTAATCTGGTTCTGATTGAAGTAATGCACCAAAAACAACCAAAGAGCAATAGCAGCTCAGAGTGAACATCGATCCATCAATCTTTTCACAGATTGTCCCAGAATAAACTGTCATAACAGCTTCAACAAATATCTAAAATCATTTTATAAAAGTTACAAACTGCAGCTTTAAATTTGTGAATTTTTCAGACAGGTTCTTCTTTAAAATATTTTTAAAAGTTTCTATTGATACAAAGGAGCTTTTTGAAACTCATTCCAGTGTTTTTCTGCAGCATAATGTGAAGATATTTCTCCATATTTTGATCTAATTTTGGGAACATTGAGCACAATGTTATGTGCTAGTAACAAACTGCAGATATTTATAGACAAGCACATAAAGATCTGTGTCATCTGCATAGAGATGAACAAATGAGCTTAATGTTGATCAATAAACTGATTTATATAAACAGAAAATAGATCCTAGAATGGATCCCTGAGGTTATGAAAAATTATTTTAGATCCTGAATTCAGTCTGTGTTAGTATTTATCCTGGTTTCAGCTGACATCATGAAGTGGACCAATAGACAGGCAGGAAACAGTCTGGAGGCGGGGCTTATTCAATCTTCAAACCTTCAACCCACAAAGACGGTCAAATATCCAAACAGTCT
Source organism: Poecilia reticulata (assembly GCF_904066995.2). Classification (NCBI taxonomy): domain Eukaryota; kingdom Metazoa; phylum Chordata; class Actinopteri; order Cyprinodontiformes; family Poeciliidae; genus Poecilia; species Poecilia reticulata. The sequence goes on along the minus strand of NC_088831.1, from coordinate 14,300,696 downwards.
CACTGATAAACTTCAGCTCCAGCAGAACCGGACCCAGAAGAACCGGATCTTACCATGCAGGAGGATCCAGTTCATTTTCTTCTTCCTGTCAGAACGAACAGATCAGAAACCGTCTGGACTCATTCTGGTGAAACTCTCTGCTGCTCGGTGGCTCCAGGTGATTCTGAACCTGTTCTGTTTGATCCAGAAACGAAAATCTTCACCAGAACCAGTTGGTCAGGGTTCAGATCCCGCCCCCTCCATCAGTCTGCACTCTGATTGGACGCAGGTTGTTTTAAAAGCCTCGGGTCGAAGCTGCTTCTTGCTGAGACAAGAGAAGAAAAGCAGCTTTAAAACGGACAAAATGCTGAGAAACTGAAGAGATTTATTTCTTAAGATGTTTGTTGCTTTCATCTCTTCAATAATATATTAAATAGACAACATTTAATAGAGAAAAGTAGTGTATTTTTTGTAGAAAATGAGTATTTAAATTATTGATCCAAAATATAAACACAGTTGCTGCATTAAATGAAATATTTCCAAAGGTTTTTTTTGTGTTTATTATCCTCTTTTTAAATCTTCAAGTGTAATCAATGATAAATACTTTTTTTTGTATATAAATATGTAAATGTATTTTTTTGTCTGTAAAACCTTAAATTAATCATCAATCTGCTCCATTCTTTAATTGTGGAACTACTGGGAATGATGGATTTTACATAAAGTTAAGGAAATTGTGGATTTTAGAACAAAACAGTATTTTCAGTCAGAGGTTTCTTCACATTCACTGTAACACAGACTGCTACAGAGACCCTCTCTACCATCAGCCACTACAACTATATATATATGAAAGATTTAAAGTATTTTTGAATTTTTCTTTTTTTTTCTTTTTATTTTTATTTTTACTTCTAACAGCTGTAACTCAACCAGAGTGACCTTGACCCTAGATTGAAAGGTCAGGGATTTAATTGACCTTTCAGAGATTCATTAAATCAATCAGATTCTGGTGATTTATTGATAATTACCTACAGATTTTGAATAAATTATTTGGTGTATCTTCCGACCCATTTCAGCTGGTGGTATTTTTTATGTTTTGTTGCTTTTTGCTGAATAAATGAAAACGAATCAGAACATAAATTATTCCTGAGCTGAAAAGTCCAACGTGACCCAAACGCATCGTTCTGAATCCAGTCTTTCTTCCGTATGGAGATTTGTTTAAAAACTGACAGCAGGAGCTGAACTGAACTGGTCAGCATCGCCCTCTGCTGGACAAATTACAGAACTACATTAGTTCTTCTTTAATAATTGATCTTTTGAGAGAATAATAAATGCTCAGATTTAGGCTAATGTGATTTAATGTGATTTAGTCTTATAATCAAAACGTAGCATACAAATGTGCTTAAAGAAGCAAAATACTCAAGTTGAGAGTAAATTATGGGATGGAGAAACATAAGAATAAATACCTGACAGGACAAGAGCACCTAAACGCAGCTAAAGTCCGAGGAGAAGTTCGGAAAAATCCTCAGGAATCCTGGAAAACTGCTGATCCATACGGCTTTGGCCAGTTACAGACGAGTCGGAACCACAGGAAGAGAAAGCAGCTTCATAGCTGAGTTAACATTGTAAACAGCAAATCATTAACAGATCCAACATGATGCAGGAACCGAGCCAAACTCTGGAAGGAATCAACCAGGAAGTTGATGACTCAGCAGAAAACGGTTCGATGCAAAAATAAAATGAATCTTGAAAACAGAGAAATCAATATTTCCTGCTCAGTACATTGTCCCAGTTTCCCCTGGATCTGGTAAAAATTGCCATCATATAAAAAATATTTGTGAGTTTTAACTTCCATCTTATGCATTTCTGCTTGTGTGTTTAGTATGTTTTTAACATTGTTTATGTATTTTATGTTGTTTTCGTGTTTTGAAATTCAAATATCTCCTTTAGGGAGCAATAAAGACACTGAACTGAACTAAATTCATTAAAATAAAAAGTATTTTGCTTTGCTGTAAAGTTTATTCCTGTTCTAAAAGATGTTTGTTTTGTTTGTGGGATCGTAAGAAAATAAAATGTTTTTCTTTAATATAAATAAATATATGATATTGCTCTCATACTTTTATGATGAATGATTCCATGTCAACATTCTTCAAAATGAAATATTTCTTTGACATATTTGCGTTTCATACTTTTAAATCTAAATTCTGATTAAATCAGATTAAGATGAAATGTGTTTCTTTTTAATTAAATAAAATTTTCATAAAGGATTAAAGTGAATTGTCCATTTCTATGTGTTTATGTCGGTTCATTAGAACAACGTCCAAACCAGAATCACTCAGACTGCTATGGTCCGTTTTCTTCTTCTTCCTTCCTGCTCAGCCTCCATCTCAGGTGAAGTTCTGGCTGCAGGTGAACTGGTTCCGCCGTCTCCATCTCAGGTCCAGTACAGACTCGTTCCAGGAAGTTTCTCATCTGCCACCGAGTTTGTTTTCTTCAATCAAGTCTTCTTCTGTTTCTGTTTTACTTAAAGAAACTGTAAGTTAACTTTATTTCATAATTAATTCTGATTTGAACTTTATTAATCAATATATTAGTTTCAGGTCCCTGGAAAGTTTAGAACATGTTCACCTCTTATCAGAACTAAGTTTTACTGTAAATGAAGGAAAATCTGATGGATTATTAGATCAACAATTAAAACCGTCAACATGTTTGGTTTTTCACAGAACGAACTGGTTTGTTTTCAGGTCATTACATCAAACTTTCATTTTCAGCTTTTCAGCCAACAGAGCAGCAAAACTGCTGCTTCCTGTGATTCCTTTCAAAATAAGATAGCATGTTAAACAATCCTTGAAGATTGAAGTTTGGTGGTGAAAACATCTGCAGCCAGAATCTCCTTCTCTGCTCAAGTTCTACAAATGAACTTGAGCCATGCTAAGCTTGGCTAGCATGGCTCTAATAAAATAAAATTAAATCAAATGAAATGAAATCAAATCAAATCAAATCAAAGGTTACAGGATTTATCTCCCTCTTGTGGGAGAACTGCAGCTCCAGTTTATCAAGAAACCATGAGATTTTCGCGACAGAATTTAGCAGAAAAAAATCTAAATATATTAGAGAAAAAAATGTGAGACTATATGAATTACAAAATTCAATTTTAATGAATAAAGCACATTAAATCTGAAGCCAAACAACATTTATATTTATATTTTTAAGGAATAAAACTTATTTATCATAGAAAACATGATCACTTATTTATCATGTTCCTTATTCTACACACATGAATGACATGTACATGATGCCGATAATCTGGTTTTCTGTTGACTTGCATTGTTCATAAACAATATTTCATCAGGTTTTATTACCTGAAACATTCTATCCCATAATACAATATAACACCACATTAATACTATTTGCTGTATATTATCATAACCTGTTTAATCCTAGAATTACGCCCGTATGAAGCACGTGATTACCCTTCTACAGGGATATACTTGAGGCTGACTGTGTGACGTCATCTCGGCTGTCATGTGACTTCAGTGAAAAATGTCCAATTAAACCTTTTTATTTAATTTCTGCTAACTCATTAATAGAACAGTCAAAACTAAATATTTAAAAGGAGAAAATATAATCAGTTAAACAGGATAATTTCTTTAAATTCCCATCTGTTTTAAATTTGAGTCTGACTTCCTCTGACTTTTATTTTGGTCCCTGAACGTCTCTGAGTTTTATTTTCACTTTCCTCATTTTGACGCAGTTTGGATTTGCCGCATAAATTTCAATCTGTGGGTAAGAAACTTAACATTTCTTTCGTTGTGATGATTTAGATCGTTTTAAAACTCATTCCGTTCAGAATCAGCAGAAACTTCCGCTCCATAGTTCCCAGTAACTCCCAGCCGAAACTGGAAGGGACCGATGAAAATCTGCCTGCAGAAGAAAACACGGGCGGCCAGGAGCTGGAAGCCGTTCATAGGATCCATAGATATTTATATTAAATACTAATAATGTTGAGGGAAAACAATGTGACATTAATCATTGATAAGAATTTTAACATTTCATTGGACTAACTCAAAACTTCAGAGTTAGTTACATTTGCTTGAGTAACTTCTTTGAAAATGTATTTTCTGAAATACCTTTTACTACTTTGTGCTTTTTACTTTTACTTCCCTGCCAGCATGTCTAGGTGGGCCCCATGTGGGGGAAAGGAGGGCTGATATATGGGTCCCATACGGGCTTGTCCGCGGGTTCCACAGTGGCCCCACATTGGTTTGTCCATGTAGAGCCACAGCCTACATGGACAAACCCATGTGGGCCCACCACCATGTAGGGCCCATGTGGGCTGCAGCCCTACATGGATAAACCCATGTGGGGCCACTGTGGAACCCGCGGACAAGCCCGTATGGGACCCATATATCAGCCCTCCTTTCCCCCACATGGGGCCCACCTAGACATGCTGGCAGGGTGAGTAGTAATTTTACTATGAAGTATTTCTAACTAGAGAAAAATTTCTGGATTTTCTATGCACTGAATGAAAAACACACGTTTTAACCAAAACACACACACACACACACACACACACACACACACACACACACACACACACACACACACACACACACACACACACACCCGCAGTTTCTGTTAACGTTTTATTAGTTTTTTAATTAAATCTGAAAACATTTTGTTTTACCGGATTTTGTTATTGTTTGTTACTTATATGAATTATTGTCATTTTTGTCCTGAAAATACCAACATTTTCACTCAACATTATATTTCTGTGCATCTGATGATGTAATTTTTTCAATATTAAATTATAGATAACTTGATCAGTCACTCAGTACTTGAGTGAACTTTTACCTAAAGTAAAAGTACTTTTACTTTTGCAAAAATATGTTGAGTAATTTCTGGTCCTCTGCCACCTCTGACTTCAGTCAACAGAAATCATGAAATAATCAGGGATTAATAATAAAGTAATAATTTTTCATGTTCTACCTTAATGTTTACCATCACAAACTGAAATTATCTTAGTGGGATCATAGTTCCCATAACTTTAAAGTAGAAGAAACATATATATAAATCTGAAAAGTGTGGCATGTTTTTGTACTCAGCCTCTGGTTTCAGGTTTTTTGGATTTGGTCTCCATCAGACAAAACTTCTCAGCTCTGATAATCTACCTTCAGATGTCACATTAAAACTCATAAGATACATTTTAATTTATGGTTTTATTTTAGTTCCGAATCAATAAGTTGAATGTTTTTGTTCTTGAATGGTTTAACTCACAGGTCATGTGGACGAGTGTCTCCTGCCATTTATATCTAAACGTCTCAGATTCCTGAAAACACAAAATTATCAATAATTTTCCATTCTATTGATTAAACAAATTATTTACAGCATTAATCATTTCAACATTTGATTCTAATTTGATTTAGAAAATAAATATAAATTCAATAAAACATGAATATAAAATAATTAAATTGAGTCCATGTATCAAACCTCTTTGTATTTCTGTTTTAGGTGAGTGGAGCAAGCGCCACCTAGTGGCAGCATGGATCAGTGTGAGGACAGAGAGGACACAGTCCTTCCCTCCAAAATGTCTCTCATTGGGGGACATGAGGACCAGAGGTGAGGTCATGACCTTTACCTGTCCAGGAAAGGTCAAAGTTTAGCAGTGGAATCACCAAACCATCTACATTCACAGGACATTACCAGAACTAGAACCAGAACCTGAACCAGAACCTGAACCCGGATCCAGCTGTGTTTCCTTCAGCAGCAACAACTCAAAGAGGTGAGCTGGATCTAAGTTTGAGTTTTTTATTTATTTATTTTTTACAAAGTTAGCCTTTTATCATCTGACAAAATATTTTTTCTCTGAAATTTGATGATTTTATATAAACATATTAATGTGATTATTGGAAAGTAATCCAGTCATGCTGCTAGTAACCGGGGATTCCACACTATTTATCACCAATCTATTTCTGATTGACCTTTTATTATTGTGCAGGAGTCACACAGCTGAGCCCAGCTGTGTGTCATGGAAGAGCAACCAGTCCAAGGACATTATTATTCTGTTTAAATCAGACCAGCCTCCAGCAGCAAAGAGGTGAGCTGGGTCCAAATGTTCTGCCCAATGTTCTACTAACATGATCATAAAATAAACCAACCTGTTTTTACATCTGATTCTATGATCAACCAGAGGTTTTGTATTTTAAAAGTCATGATTGAATGTTTTTCGGGACTTTCCGGGTCTTTAGCAACGTTTGGGAGAAATGAGGAACCTAGAAAAGTCTCCAGCAGCAGAACAAGATGTGAAAGTTTATTAATAGGGAGAAAACATGTAATGATGTAAGAGCTGCATCACCTGCTGCCATCTTAGATTTCAACTTTGTGGAAACCACCTGTTGGAGCATTTTATAAATTTATCTAAAGAAATATCGATACGATGTTGAGAATCTGTGGAGGAAGATAAACATTAGTGCTGCTCCAAGATTAAAACAGTTGATTCTTGTAATTCTTTCCCTCTGATTATGGAGAAAAGTATGAAGTTTATAATTTTTTTTCCCTTTAAATTGACTGATTTTATTAAAATTTAAACCTGCCAGGAGTATGAATAATTTTGGGCTGAACTATAAAATCAGAGCTAATTTAAAAGCTAGTGTAATTATTTCTTAATAAAGAAGGTGGTTGTTTTATTCTGTTCTGGATATTTAAACCTGAAGAAAACAGACTTTTTCTGCTGTTTTTCTTTCAGCGCTTCAGTCCCAGTCAGCAGTAAACAGATCCTAAAATATCTCAGTGTTTCATATTTAGATGTCAGTAAACACCGATGGAACCTGTGCTGCCATTTTTAAGGTTTAGAAAACTGAAAAGCTGTTTTTATTTGACATCAGTCTGGATCTTTGTGTGTTTTGTTAGGAAGAGGCTGAAAAATGACAACCAGCTTGAATCTGAACTCAAACATCTCTCCTCTGATGACCAAAGGTAAGACTCTTACCAATGCAAAAAATTTAAGGATTTTATTTATGCATGAGTTTTAAGATTAGAGTCGTTTTCACAGACTTGAACTAAAAATCTGTTCAACTTATCCTTTATTAGGTTATTAGGTACCATTCCTTCACCTTTTCTCTCCTCCTACTTCGCACTGTCATCTTTAGTTTCCTTTCACTCCTGAGAGCAGTCCACTGGCGATAAAAGTAAATGTTAGTGTTTTATGATATTTAAATTCATTACTGGGTGGAGGTTTTAGGTGAAGAGATGGAGAAGACTGTTCTTGAAGAGTGAAGATGTAGATGCAAAGCTCATTCTGACTCAGATCTGCAGAGAAGCATCATCTAAGTTTGTCTCTGTGTGGACAGACAGAATATGGGTTAATGTTTCCTGGTTCCTCCACAGACTGGACCAGCAGAGCTCAGAGGTTCCCACTGGTCCATCTGTCCAGCTGCATCAAACACAGCTGGACTCCATATTTATGGTCAGTACATCAGTTCTGTTCAGTCAACGTCATGCTGTTTTTTAGACCATCTGTCCAACATGGATTCGGTGTTCATGGATTCATGTTTTATCCTGTTCCAGCTGCTGGAGGAAAACATTGTCACTTTCATGAAGAATGAGCTGAAGAAGATCCAGAAGGCTCTGAGTCCAGATGACAAAGAATGCTCAGAGGGTCAGAGTGAGGATGAGGAGGTGATGGGGGGTGATGATGAAGAGCAGAGGAGGAGCAGCAGAGAGGCGGTGATTAAGATCACCCTGAACTTCCTGAGGATGATGAAGCAGGAGGAGCTGGCTGACCGTCTGCAGTGCAGTAAGAGGATTTCTACAACAATTCTATTATGTTGAACAATTAAAACATGATTACATGTGAAAATGCATTCTTTCATTCATAAATGTATATAACAGATAAGCAGCAAAGTCCAACCTGCAACAAACTGAAATCAAAGAAGAGAAATGAACAAATACAGAAAATCTTAATCAAACAGAGCAGCAGACAGTCATGTGAGCTCAATGACGTTCTGGATTCAGCAGCTTCTTCTTCATTTAAACATCACCTGTGGTGACCAGTGTGCTGCTCATGAAATATAAACTTTGGGAACTATGTATTTAGAGTAAAATACTGTAAAAAAAAAACAAAAAACAAACATAGCAACAATGCACAAGATAAAAACCCATTTTAGTATTAATTCTTGAACCCAGTACACCTAAAATGTTACAGGTAGCATTGAACTACAGATGAAGAACCTTCAAAAACACACATAGACAGCTACCAAATTCAAACTGTGATGCAGTAGTGTCAACATTGAGTGTCAGTAAACGGTACAACTGCTGCTGATTTGCTATGACATGAACTCTACTGTCAATCTACATGCATCCAAAGAGGTGGCTAGAAAGTCTACCCATCTCCTTGTTTCAGTCAGTTGCAGGTATTTGATGCAGATCATGTTAAAAAAAAGTCTTTGGCAAGGATTTTATATAGTTTTTCCTGTCTGTCTTGAAACAACCAACTATTCTGTCGAAGTCCAGACCTGGACTTCGACTGGAAGTTAGGTTTGTAAAGAGTAGACAGGACTGTGAAGAAAATTGCTCCCTGGGTTGACCCAGTGCTGCATAATACAGCTAGCTATTTTTATTGGTCAATCTCTCCAACTACAGCAACCTGTCCAGGCCTCACAATGTGCTGTCCCCATGCAGGGACTCGTGCTGGAAATTGTCAACGCAAACTCAAGTCAAACCTGAAGAAGAAGTTCCAGAGTGTGTATGAGGGAATCGCTAAAGCAGGAAGTCCAACCCTCCTGAACCAGATCTACACAGAGCTCCACATCACCGAGGGAGGAACTGGAGAGGTCAACCAGGAACATGAGGTCAGACAGATTGAAACAGCATCCAGGAAACAACACAGACCAGAAACAACAATCAGACGAGAAGACATCTTTAAAGTCCCACGTGGAAGAGATCAACCAATCAGAACAGTGATGACAAAGGGAGTGGCTGGCATTGGGAAAACAGTCTTAACACAGAAGTTCACTCTGGACTGGGCTGAAGGCAAAACCAACCAGAACACCCAGTTTATATTTCCGTTCACCTTCAGAGAGCTGAATGTACTGAAGGAGAAAAAGTTCAGCTTGGTGGAACTGATTCATCACTTCTTTACAGAAACCAAAGGAATCAGTCAGTTTGAACAGTTCCAGGTTCTGTTCATCCTTGATGGTCTGGATGAGAGTCGACTTCCTCTGGACTTCAACAACAAGGAGATCCTGACTGATGTTACAGAGTCCAGCTCAGTGGATGTTCTGCTGACAAACCTCATCAGGGGGAAACTGCTTCCCTCTGCTCTCCTCTGGATAACCACACGACCTGCAGCAGCCAATCAGATCCCAGATAAGTTTGCTGACAGAGTGACTGACATTAGAGGGTTCAATGACCCCCAGAAGGAGGAGTACGTCAGGAAGAGATTCAGAGATGAGGATCAGGCCAGCAACATCATCTCCCACATCAAGACATCACAAAGCCTCCACATCATGTGTCACATCCCAGTCTTCTGCTGGATCACTGCTACAGTCCTAGAGGATGTGCTAGAAGCAAATGGGAGAGAGGATCTTCCAAAGACTCTAACTCAGATGTACATCCACTTCCTGGTGGTTCAGACCAAACTGAGGAAGATCAAATATGATGGAGCGCCTGAAACAGATCAACACTGGAGTCCTGGAAGTCGAAAAATCATTGTGTCTTTGGCAAAACTGGCTTTTGATCAGCTGCAGAAAGGAAATCTGATCTTCTATGAATCAGACCTGACAGAGTGTGGCATCGATATCAGAGCAGCCTCAGTGTACTCAGGAGTGTTCACACAGATCTTTAGAGAGGAGAGAGGGCTGTACCAGGACAAGGTGTTCTGCTTCGTCCATCTGAGTGTTCAGGAGTTTCTGGCTGCTCTTCATGTTTATCTGACCTTCATCAACTCTGGAGTCAATCTGATGGAGGAACAGTCGACATCCTGGAGCTGTGATGCAAGAGAAGATCAATCTGCAGAAACAGATATTTACAAGAGTGCAGTTGACAAGGCACTGCAGAGTCCTGATGGACACCTGGACTTGTTCCTGCGCTTCCTCATGGGTCTTTCCCTGCAGACCAATCAGAGACTCCTTGACGGTCTGTTGAGGCAAACTGGATGTTGTTCCCAGACCAACCAGGAAACTGTTCAGTACGTCAAGAAGAATATCAGTGAGAATCTCTCTGCAGAGAAAAGCATCAATCTGTTCCACTGTCTGAATGAACTCAATGATCGTTCCTTAGTGGAGGAGATTCAACAGTCTCTGAGTTCAGAAAGTCTCTCTGCAGAACGGTTGTCTCCTGCCCAGTGGTCAGCTCTTGCTTTCATATTAATCTCCTCTGAACAAAGTCTTGATGTATTTGACCTGAAGAAGTATTCACCCTCAGAGGAAGCTTTTCTAAGGTTGATTCCAGTGATCAAACAATCAAAGAAAGCTCTGTGAGTATGCAGCTTCACTTCTTTTGTCACGCAGATAAATAAAGCAGTGGAATGAGAGAAAATGGTTACCATACTCTCTTATTTTTCAGCCTGAGCCAGTGTAATCTGTCAGACAGAAGCTGTGAAGCTCTTTCCTCAGTGCTGGGCTCCTCTTCATCAAACCTGACTGAACTCAACTTGAGCAACAACAACCTGAAGGACTCAGGAGTTGCTCTGCTGTGTGCTGGACTGGAGAGTCCACAATGTCAACTGGAAATTCTCAGGCAAGAAACATGAGTTTATTAACCTTTTGAAATGCATTGAGTCAAACCACTAAGCAATTAAGTGAAAGATTCTTCATCTCAATGAAGTACATTTATTAAAGATACACATTTGGTAAAAATTGATGGTATTAATGATTGAAAACCCACAATGGACACTGAAATAACAGATAACTGACAATAAATACTTTATAACTTTTTCATATATTGAAATATGACCTTTTCAGACTGAGCACCTGTAACTTGTCAGGTAGAAGCTGCCGTCATTTGTCCTCGGTGCTGAGCTCTCAGTCCTCCAGTCTGATTGAGTTGGACCTGACAAACAACGATCTAAATGATTCTGGAGTCAACCTCCTGACTGGCCAGTCCAAACTGTAAACTGGAGACTGTCAGGTTGGCATTAATCAAATATTTTTCATTTATAGGATTTTCATTAAAAAAATGCTTTTTTACTGCAACGTTAAGAGCACAGAACACAGACTGCACATGCACTCTAATATCACCAGGGTTCACAATGTGTGTTTTTTTATATTTAAAGCCTCTCAGGATGTCTGATCACAGAGGAGGGCTGTGCTTATGTGGCCTCAGCTCTGACCTCTAACCCCTCCCATCTGAGAGAGCTGGACCTGAGCTACAACGATCCAGGAGAAGATGGAAAAATAGTACTGATGACTAGATTTGAAGATGAGCGTTCCAGACTGGAGACTCTCAGGTAGATTATGTGTATTTTTTAACCCAAACAAACTCTTCAAAAATTGTATAAACAATCTTTGAAGATCATCATTCCTCCTCATATTCCTCCTCCTCATTCCTCCTCCTATGGTTTCCATATTGGTGAAAAAACCTTTTAATCCATTTGAGTATGAGCTTTCTAGGCTAAACCTTCCTGGTTCCTAATTATCCGACTTTCCTCCTTTCAGGATGGATCCTGCTGGAGTTCAGTACTTGAAACCAGGTCTGAGGAAGTGTAAGTGGGTTTTTAACAGATCGCATTCAACCCTCCTATCTACAAAGGCTAAACAGATTTTAGATCAATATCTGCATTGTGTTTGTTCTCTCCATCAGATTCCTGTCGACTCACCATCGACATAAACTCAGTGAACAGAAACCTCCAGCTGTCCGACGGCAACAGGAAGGTGACCCATGTGGAGGAGGATCAGCGGTATGCTGACCATCCAGACAGATTTGACTGGTGTCGTCAGCTCCTTTGCACAACTGGCCTGACTGGTCGCTGTTACTGGGAGGTGGAGCGAAAAGGGAGAGTTCATGTGTCAGTGAGTTACAGAGGAATCACAAGGAAGGGAGACAGTGACAACTGTGAGTTTGGATACAATGATAAGTCCTGGAGTTTGTTCTGCTCTGATGGGATTTACTCCGTCTACCACAATAACAAAGGAACATCAGTTCGCCTCAACTCCATCTCTTCTTCCTCCACCTCTTCCTCCTCCTCTCCCACCAGCAGACTAGCCGTCTATCTTGACCATCCTGCTGGGACTCTGTCCTTCTACAAAGTTTGCTCTGACTCCCTGATCCACATTCACACCTTCAGTACCACCTTCTCTGAACCTCTCTATCCTGGGTTTGGAGTTGGGTTCAGGCCCGGTTCCTCTGTGTCTCTCTGTTTGGTTTAGATCAGGAAACACCCGTCTAGTCTGTCAGCATTAGCTTCTTATGGTGTCATAGATAAAAACACAATGGCCGGGTTTCAGTCATGAACATGGCGCAATTTCAAAAATGTTAATCAACCACAGAGACTTTGTAGTCCAGTTTCAGTACAAAAAAACTAATTAAACATGTTGGACCTGATCCAGACCTTATAACACATTTTTACCATGAATGTCCAAGTAATAACTGAATTTGTGTAGTTTCACAATGTGTGTCAGGAGTCTTTTCTGATGAACTGATTAAAGTTGCCTGACCCATCAGCTCATTTTATCTTCATCCAGTCAGTATCTGACTATATTAAAGGAATAATCACTTCATCTGTCAAACAGTTGCTATTATGCAGCACAAAATGTTGCTGTTTTTATTTTTAAAACCTCAATATAATGAGGACATCCTGTTTCATTCAAAGACATTTCAGATGAATCGGTTTTAAGATTCTGAATCTTTTAAATTATATTTTTTGCTCTATTTTCTTTTGATTTTTGTTTTAATTAATGTATTTCCTCTTCATACAGTGATTATGTTATTGGGTGAAATTAGGAGCAATTTGTTACTACTTAGTTTCTAATAATTATAAGTAGAACAATGATCTTTAATAACGTGTTTTTCTGTTTTTGTTCATTGCTTTTTGCAGTTACATTCAAATCGATCAGATCTATAAATGTCATGGTGGTTTGTATTCAGTTCATGCAGCTTGATTAACTATCTAAGCTGGAAGCTTTTGTAATTTATTGAGACTGTAGTTAGCTCTTGTTTATTCTGTGATGTTAGTTTTATTTCCTTATGTAAAACCATCCAGTGATGAACTGTGGGCATTTGTTACTCATTTTATTAATAAAAACCCATTTTCAACCTATTAAATGCATGTGGCTTCTTCATATTTTCTTTTTCAGCTTTTGTTTGGTAGATATCTCAGAAAATATGCATATTTATTCATACTTCTGCTGCAGCTTCCTAGAAAATTTAATTTTCATTAAAGGACCCTTCAACTAGTCCTAGATCTAGATTGCGTGACAGGTGGACGGAACCTGGTGCTGCAAGGTTGGAGACCTTGTCCTGTTAGGCGACGGGGCCTGGATAATACCTGTGTTAAACGGACGGTGTCCAGCGATGACAGGTGCTTAAATTCCGTAACAAAAGTATGTTTTTATCTTTAAAAAAAAATATTTTCTCTTTCTTACTGTTTATTCAATGTCACATGCTGTTTTTATTTTGTTTTTTAATTATGTAAAGCACCTTGAAATGCCTTGCTGCTGAAATGTATTATACAAATAAAATTTGATTGATTGATTGATTGATCTAATTTGTCTCCATCTGGTGGTTAAAACACAAACTGCAGGAATTCAGTTCGTGTAAACCGGAGTGTTTGGTTTCCTCGAAATCACGTGATGAACCGCTCCTTGTTCCAGAACAAACAATGCTGCTCCGCTGCTGATTGGTCCAGGAGATTCTTCAGAAAAACAGGAGATAGAAGCAGAATTTCTTTGTTCCCTTATTCGAGGTTTATTTCAGATAATATTTATCTGAAGGTTTCTGTTACAAGTTAGATGTTTATATAAGTAGCACTTTTATTTCTGATTTAAATTATTAGTTTTAACAAATTCAGTCAATCTTACATCACATACTAAATAAATTTCTAATTTATTCTCTTTTCTTCACGTTTAAAGTTGTTAAAACGTATCACAGTTCTGATCAATAAGTTGAATGACGCATTACAAATTAAAACTATCTGTTATATTTCTCTGACAGCAACACAAATTAAACTAAACATGGTTAAATGCTTATTGCATAACTGGCTGCCTTAAACTTTGTGAACAACAGGGAAACTATTCATTAGGTGATTTAGATTTAATAAAATTAGTGTCGACGTGGCTTGAAACCAGGTGATACTGATCACTAAACGCCTCATTCCTCTTAAAAACTAGTTTCACTTTCATTTGAATATGACGTAGAAAAAAAATTCTCCATAAAGATCTCCTGAAAGTTCAGGTAAGATTTTGTTTTTCCTCTTTGATTCGGTAGAATCTGTTGTATGAAGGTTGTTTTCAGCCGAACCTGCAGACAGAACCAGACAAACTTCACGGCTCTGTGCGATATTAGAGAGGAAACTGCGGTCGGGCCTAGACGATGTTCCGAGACCTTGAAATAATTACTGCGTTTCTACACTGTGTTTTACGGTATTCGAAATTCTACACATATGCAGCTTTATTTTAATTCTGAATCGTCACTAGTTCAACTAAAATTGAAACATTTTCTCTGTTAGCTGCGTCATTATTCAGATTTTAAGAATGCTATTAAAGTGGTATCTTTATGAGAAACTACGTTTTTACAAACATTGCAAGTTCCTTAAAATTTTCCCACATTTTCAGTATTATTGTGTGTAAATTACATGCTAGGAGTGTTTCTTGTATTTCCCAACAGGGTTCTGTAAATATACACTGTCTCAGGAAAGACCTGCTCTATTAGTTATGGTTTGATAAAACAGCAACGATAAATGATCCATAAACGTATAACAATACATTCTTGAAGTCTGATTCTTGCAGAGCAGAATATGTGAAAGTTGAGTTGAAAGAATCATCACCTGGAACTGTGCCGCAAATCTCCCTCTAGAGGCGCAGTGTAATTTTAGACAGACCCGGAATCTCTGAGCTCGGAGAAAAGTTTGGTTCTGATTCTGGATGTTTATAGTTGAACTCATGTGGACTCAGCTGATTGGTTAGTGGGTTCAGGGGGTTGGGGTTTGATAATTGAAACGCAGATTAAAGGGCATTTTTAAAGGGTTGGAGATGACTAAGAAACTGCGTCACTTTTTTTCCCCCTTTCTTTTTTTTACATCAGAACTTTATTAGCAAAGCTGCACAGGATGAACAATGACAAAATATTATAATGTACATTTATGAGCAATGTGATATATATATATATATATAATATAATATGGACTGATTCTTACAGCATCATGAAGTCTTACATCATGACAGTTTCAGATTTTTTTTCTGCTTCTAATTTCTCTTTCTTAATAAAATCTTTTGAAAATTCTTCCTTATGGGATTTTTGCTAGTTTGACATCTTCAGGTCTCACCAGAGCTCAACTGACACAAATATAAAGAAATTCCCTGAAGCTGTGTTCAGGTTACATGAGGTGTTGATTTGCAGAAAGTCCCTCCGTGTTTTCAGAGCTGCTCAGTAAATGAAGAGCTGCTGAATAAATGAAGAGCTGCTGAGCAGGTCGGATCTCATTCAAGTGAAACACAAACAGTCAGTTTATGTAACTTACTGTAGAAACACTGATGACCTCCTAGTTTCCTCCTACAGATGTTAAAAAAATGACAATTTTAATATCTCTGATCTATTAATGACTATTGTTTGTGTTTGATTGTGTTCAAGTGCTGCAGGTAATTTAACTTATTCTCAGTGATGCATTTGTGAGCAGTTGGTACGGCTCAGATAAGTGGGTGTCTGTGATTTTACTTTGAAAACTCATCTTGACTGTTTAACATTGTGAAACTTTACTGAACTCGATGTTTTGTTTTATTTCATTCTTAGAATCAGCTTCCTGATGTTTGAAGATTTTATCTTTTGATTTCACAATACTAGGATCTACATGGTTCTGACACTGTTTGAAACAGGCTTCTTTGTGTCCTCCATGACAAAATCTGTGTTTTCTGCTCAGTTGAACATAGAAGTGAGCTGATCTACACAGAGCAGCATGGACCAGGGTGAGGACAGAGAAGACAAAAAGGACAAAGTTCCTCCTTCTAAAACTCGTCAGGATGGAGAGCAGAGCAAAGTTCAGAGGTGACATCAACGTCTCTAACTGCCCAGGGGCCTCATGTAGAAATGTTGAGCATGCACATAAAACCTGCACTACACACATAACTCGGCTAGTACAAAAATGAAAGTGTGCTGTAATGCACAGTTTTTTTTATTACTTCGCAACTACAGAGCATCAAAACTAAATACACTGGGATCTGACTCCATTCAGGGTTATCTAATCCAAATGTTTATATGATTTTAATCTCTTATGTAAATGATTAAACTGAACCACATTTACCGTCAGAAAATAATGTAACAAACTTTAGAAAATGATGGGAAAACCTCAGTTAGATGCAGTTTTATAACATTTAGCAGTAAATCTTGCAACCTCTCGGTATGAAAGCTACACATGTTTATACATGAAGCCCCTGGACTCTTCTCCATGTCAAAGCTCAGCTCACACAACAACTAACTACCTTCATTCATAGGAAACAAACAGGGCCAGAACCAGGACCAGAACCCAGCTGTATGTCTTATAAGAGCAATTTTTCAATGGACAAGGGTATTGATTTCAAGTCATCAGCAGAAAGGTGAGCTATACCTGTCCTCTCAATCTGTTTTGTTCTGTAATCTCAATATTCTCAGCTTTGAATGTAGTATATTAATATTATAGTTACATGTCAGTAATATGACATATGTAGCAAACATGGAGTAAAATAATAAATATTAATTTCATGCAAAAATCTTTTATTTCATGGGTTGCACAGTGGCGCAGTTGGTAGAGCTGTTGTCTTGCAGCAAGAAGGTCCTGGGTTTGATTCCCGGCCCCGGTCTTTCTGCAAGGAGTTTGTATGTTCTCCCTGTGCATGCGTGGGTTTTCTCCGGGTACTCCGGTTTCCTCCCACAGTCCAAAAACATGACTGTCAGGTTAATTGACCTCTCCAAATTGCCGCTAGGTGTGAGTGTGTGTGCATGGTTGTTTGTCCTGTGTGTCTCTGTGTTGCCCTGCGACAGACTGGCGTCCTGTCCAGGGTGACCCCCGCCTCTCGCCGGAACGTTAGCTGGAGAGGCACCAGCACCCCTCCTGACCCCACTGAGGGACAAGGGTGCAAGAAAATGGATGGATGGATCTTTTATTTCAGGATATTTGAACTATAATATGATGTTTTGGTAAAACATCTTCAGCTTCATGTAATTCTTGATACTGGATAGAAAAAATTTATGTATTTTTTGTCTGTTGTAGCCAATTTCACAAAAGAATTAAATAAAATATGTTTCTCTAAAAAGAGGAAAGTTGGGTTGTTAATCCTACAAACATCATTGCTAGGCCTCCTGGAAACAGACATGACCTTGTTGGTCTTGGTTTGTTCTAAAATGGAGTTATCTCAATGTGTGCTTAGTTTTAAGACAGAATAGATTTTATTTTGCATTAAGATTTGTAGACCTTGCTGCTATAAACTTTAAACTAGAAGTGAAACTTCACCATATGAAAAATCTCTGATTATCTGTAGTACATCAAATCATCCAGCAGGTGTCCTCTTTGGACTTTGTTAAAAAGTATACTTATGTATCAAGTATCAATAAAGAAGTTTAACTTGTACAGTCATCTCTTTCTCCCCATTAGTGACGGGCAGTGATGCGTTAGTCACCGACTCAAATTGTGATTCTAGTTTCATTATTATTCTGTGTTCCTTACTCTCTTTCTTTTATTAGATCAATTTTGTTTCTGTTTTACTTGAGTTTAGTCCTTTAGTAACTATTTTTGTAACTTTTGACATGTTTAGTTATTTGTTAGTGTCAGATTAATTTTCCTAGTTTCTCAGTGAGTGTACTCTCCCTGTTGCCATTCTCTCTCTCTCTCTTACTTTCTCTCTCTCTCTCTCTTTCTCTCTCTCTCTCACCGTCCTCAACCTGGAACCTTTTCAGTCATTCATCAGTTCCTTGTTCAGTAATTAAGCTCCTCAGAAAATATAGAACTCATTCTCAGTCACTCCTTGCTGGTTCCTCTTGTTAAATTCTGTTACTTCATTGGTCACACTGTTGAGTTTATTTATTCCATTCAAACTCACCTAAATACACTGATATCTGACTCCATTCAGTGTTATTTAACCCCAATGTATTTATGATTTTAAGCTTTTATTGCTTAACTGCAAATTATGAAACTGAACCACATTTAGCCTCATAACATAAAGTAACATATTTTAGAAAATGATGGGAAAACCTCAGTTAGATACAGTAAATTTCCTCTATTTTAGTCAATTTTGCTGTAAATGTGGAACCTCTCGGTATGAAAGCTACACACCTTTATACTTGAAACACCTGGACTTTTCTCCATGTCAGAGCTCAGCTAACACATCAACCAACTATCTTCATTCATAGGAAACAACCAGGACCACAACCAGGACCACAACCCAGCCATGTGTCTTTAAAGAGCAGTGCTTCAATAGACAAGGGTATTGATTTCAAGTCATCAGCTGAAAGGTGAGCTATACCTGTCCTCTCAATCTGTTTCATTCTGTAATCTTACTATTCTCTTATCTGCTTGGAATATAATATATTGAGATTATAGTAGTATGTCAGTAATGTAACATTTGAAATAAAGATGGAGTCAAATGATAAACATTAATTTCCAAAGCATTTATTCCAGGATATATACAATATAATGTTTTTTTTGTAAAACATCTTCAGTTTATAGTAATTATTAATAGTGGATGTTATGTTAAAATGCTATGATGTATTATGTTGTATGTTTCATAGCATATTTTGATGCATTTTACTGAGTTTTGTGGTCATTTGGGGAAAGAAATTTTTGTTCCCCAATAACCATCAGAATCAACCATAATTTATTCCTGGTTCTTCCACAGACTGGACCAGCAGAGCTCAGAAGTTCCCACTGATCCGTCTGCACAGCAGCATCAAACACGACTGGACTCCATATTTATGGTCTGTACATCGGTTCTGTTCAGTCAACGTCAGGCTTTGTACATCAGAGGATCTTCAGTATGTCTTTTGTCCAACATGGACCTGGTGTTGGTCTTCAATCTAATTTATCCTTTATTTTTTATTCTGTTGCAGCTGCTGGAGGAGAACATTGTCATTTTTGTGAAGAATGAGCTGAAGAAGATACAGAAGGTCCTGAGTCCAAACGACTCATATTTTGAGAGTGAGAAGGAGGATGAGGAGATGTTGGAGGATGAAGAGCAAAGGAGAAATAGCAAAGATGCATTAGTGAAGATCACCCTGAACTTCCTGAGGAGGATGAAGCAGGAGGAGCTGGCTGATCGTCTGCAGAGCAGTAAGAGGATTTCTCCAACACGTAAATCTGCACCATGTTATAATCACCTGAGAAGGATGTAATAATTAAGTCCTAATTATTATTTGAAGTCAGAATCCAGAGCACACAGCTGGGTCCTCTGGAAGATGTTGGCTGACCTCTTAGAGTTGTGATAAATTCTTGGAATTGTCTTGGCTCAGTGGACATCCTCAGAATATGAACAAACATCAAGCTCAATATACACTGCTCAAAAAAATAAAGGGAACACTTAAACAACACAATATAACTCCAAGTAAATCAAACTTCTGTGAAATCAAACTGTCCACTTAGGAAGCAACACTGATTGACAACGGGGACCCTCGTCGGGTCAATCAGTGTTGCTTCCTAAGTGGACAGTTTGATTTCACAGAAGTTTGATTTACTTGGAGTTATATTGTGTTGTTTAAGTGTTCCCTTTATTTTTTTGAGCAGTATACTATAAAGAGAGGAAATGTGTTTGGTTTGCAATGGTCTCCATGTGCTAGCAGTGAAACTTGATGTGTTGATCTTACCTCATATCTGTTGTTGATGTTTGAAGGCAAGGCTTCCCTCCGGGGTTCTGCTGAAGTGCAGTGAATCTGTTTTTCAGTGGGATTCCCATGAAATGTTACAGCTTGAGCTGGTTGCTTTGTCACTTTGTCCTTGGAAGTGTAGTCGGTGGAGTTGTTTTGGTTCCAACTGCTTGTTTATTTCTTTGGTGTGGCAGGTGTTGAAGTTGAATGTGAGTTTTGGCTTAGAGCTGGTCACGCTGATTTGTCTAAGTGAGGGGTTCTCCCTGTTAGTCGTCTAACAGGGAAAAGGGAAGAATTTTATTTTTCCCCCTTTCTAACCTAAATCCTCTTGCTGATATCACAACTTGACAAAAACTCTTTCACTATTCCAACTGAAACCATTTCTAGGTATATAGGACAGAAAATAAGACTAACTTTTTCCGATTTTAGGTCAGTTAGTGTTAAAAATATTACTTCTATGTAAAAACATCTGGTTTTAGCTGTAAATAAAATGAACCAAATTAAAAATGTTTAAATGACATTAATGATCTTATCATTTGTCCCTATAGAGCTGCTTCCTTCTGCTTGTCAACAAAACCTTCAATCTTCCCTGAAGAAGAAGTTTCAGTGTGTGTTTGAGGGAATCGCTAAAGCAGGAAGTCCAACCCTTCTGAATCAGATCTACACAGAGCTCTACATCATAGAGGGAGGGACTGGAGAGGTC
This sequence comes from Poecilia reticulata, assembly GCF_904066995.2. Lineage (NCBI taxonomy): Eukaryota > Metazoa > Chordata > Actinopteri > Cyprinodontiformes > Poeciliidae > Poecilia > Poecilia reticulata. Next base: position 14,280,043 of record NC_088831.1, on the reverse strand, counting down.
AATGATGAACATGAGGTCAGACAGCTTGAAACAGCATCCAGGAAACAACACAAAATGGAAACAACAATAAAACAAGACGACATCTTTAGAGTCCCACCTGGAAGAGATCAACCAATCAGAACAGTGATGACAAAGGGAGTGGCTGGCATTGGGAAAACAGTCTTAACACAGAAGTTTACTCTGGACTGGGCTGAAGGGAAAACCAACCAGAACATCCACTTCATATTTCCATTCACCTTCAGAGAGCTGAATGTGCAGAAAGAGAAAAAGTTCAGCTTGGTGGAACTGATTCATCACTTCTTTACTGAAACCAAAGGAATCAGTAACTTTGAACAGTTCCTGGTTCTGTTCATCTTTGATGGCTTGGATGAGAGTCGACTTCCTCTGGACTTCAACAACAAGGAGATCCTGACTGATGCTACAGAGTCCAGCTCAGTGGATGTTCTGCTGACAAACCTCATCAGGGGGAAACTGCTTCCCTCTGCTCTCCTCTGGATAACCACACGACCTGCAGCAGCCAATCAGATCCCAGATAAGTTTGCTGACAGAGTGACTGACATTAGAGGGTTCAATGACCCCCAGAAGGAGGAGTACGTCAGGAAGAGATTCAGAGATAAAGAGCAGGCCAGCAGGATCATTTCCCACCTCAAGTCATCAAGGAGTCTCCACATCATGTGTCACATTCCAGTCTTTTGCTGGATCACTGCTACAGTTGTGGAGGATTTGTTGAAAACCAACCAAAGAGCCATACTCCCAAAGACTCTGACTGAGATGTACATCCACTTCTTGGTGGTTCAGACCAAAGTGAAGAAGGTGAAATATGATGGAGGATCTGAAACAGATCCACACTGGAGTCCAGAGAGCAGGAAGATGATTGAGTCTCTGGGAAAACTGGCTTTTGATCAGCTGCAGAAAGGAAACCTGATCTTCTATGAATCAGACCTGACAGAGTGTGGCATCGACATCAGAGTAGCATCAGTGTACTCAGGAGTGTTCACACAGATCTTTAAAGAAGAGAGAGGGCTGTACCAGGACAAGGTGTTCTGCTTCGTCCATCTGAGTGTTCAGGAGTTTCTGGCTGCTCTTCATGTCCATCTGACCTTCATCAACTCTAGTATTGATCTGATGAATGAAGGTCCAACGTCCAAGAAACCCACAACCTTAAAGTATCCAAAGTTAGCTCAGCTTCACCAGAATGCTGTGAACAAGGCCTTGCAGAGTCCAAATGGTCATCTGGATTTATTTCTTCGCTTCCTTTTGGGTCTTTCTCTGAAGACCAATCACACTCTCCTAAAAGGTCTGGTTTTACCGACTGAAAGTACAACCAGTCAGGAATCAGCCAAGTACATCAGGAAAAGGATTGGTGAGCAGCTCTCTGTAGAAAACAGCGTCAACCTGTTCCACTGTCTGAATGAACTGAATGACCAGTCTCTGGTGGAGGAGATCCAAAAGTCTCTGAGATCAGGAAGTCACTTCAAAGAAAAACTGTCTCCTGCTCAGTGGTCAGCTCTGGTCTTCATCTTATTGTCATCAGAGAAAGATCTGGATGTGTTTGACTTGAAAAAATACTCTGCTTCAGAGGAGGCTTTTCTCAGGCTTCTTCCTTTGGTCAAAGTCTCCAAAAAAGCTATGTGAGTTTCATATCAAAACACCATCTTGCCAGGAAGAAAAAAAACAAAAACAACTAAAGCAATCTGTGTCTCTCTTTTCAGACTGAGTGGTTGTGACCTCACAGAGCAAAGCTGCAAAATGTTGGCACCAGTTATAGGCAATTGTTGGTCAAGTCTAAGAGAGTTAGATCTACGTAGCAATAAACTGATGGATTCAGGGGTGAACCTGCTGTGGTCTGAACTGGAGAGTCAGAACCTTCAACTGGAAGCTCTCAGGTTAGTGTATTTGGTGTCTATGAGCATATGTTTTTAAGTATTTGTCAAGATTATCAAAGGCTCAACCTCATGGATTAACTGATGAGCAACCAGGCCTGAGTCCTGGTAGTGCTCTTAGTGTTTTTATGACAAGTAAGATAAGACAACAAATGTAATGGTCCTTCATTTAGATTGTTCAATCTTTCAAAGAGTGCCTGTCACATGAGATCAATTTTCCAAACTGTATCAGGTCTGAAGTCACAAAAAATGGGACCCTCTGGACCAAGGGAAACTCATTCCTCCATCTTGTAATGTTGGAGATTCAGAGAGTTAGGATGATTTCAGAAAACTCCAAATTTTCCCACTGGAGACCAGTTATATAATGTCTAATTGTTTTCCACAAGCTATGATAATGACCTACATTATGTTTAGTTAATTGATAAATACCACTACCTTTATTTACCACGTTTACATCAGATGGAGATCAGAATTGGCTTTACATCCAGGCAAAGTGCAACTTTAATATTACCCAGTTAAACCAGAGATAATCTTTCTTTCTTTTCTTTCTTTCTTGACGGCTTTCTTTTTTCTTTGATTTGATCTAGTTGTTTGGTTTTTATTGCAGACTTAGCTTCTGTAACCTGACTGAGAAAAGCTGTCAGAGTTTGGCTTCAGTCCTCAGCTCCCAGTCCTCCAGCCTCAGAGAGCTTGACCTCAGCAACAATGACCTGCAGGACACAGGAACAAAGCCTCTGTCTGATGGGCTGAAGAGTCCATACTGTAAACTGGAAACATTAAGGTTAGGATGCACCATCGCTTACATTGGGAAACTGTTATTTTTAGTAAGAAGATTTTTTATTTACATTTGTTGTGAATTGTTTGTGACTTTATTTTATAATATTTTGACATGTTTCACATAATTCAAACATATTTACATAGGGTATACATCCCAATGTGTGTAGAGGGATTCTTGTTGTCAAAAATGAAGGGTTTGTACAAACAGTATCATGGATACCAGTAATTGTGGTATACAGTGAACCACAGGTTAGGGAATGTTGCCTATTTGGCAGGAAAATTGGGCCAAATGAGCAACTATGGGCAAAAAGTAAAAGTTGTGGGCACAAAATGGCCTAAAGAACCTGACAAAGAGATGGAACCAGGTGTGTTGGAATCGGGGTGAGAAGATGGCCCCGTTGTTGGATATATCATTTGAAAAAATTTTAAGTTGTGATGACCCGACCGTGTCTTGTGGCAACACAGAAAATGTTTTGCATTAATTTGAATTGGACAGTTGGGATGCCTAACGTCCCATATTGACATGTTGAAAATGTCACATAAGTTTAAAAGGGACATTTGGCACACACCAACTTTAACACTGATTGTGTGTGTGACGCTACCAAAAGTGTGTACCATTTTTACCTGCTGTGTGTGATAAATAATGTCTCATTCATGTGTGTATTTGTCCTGTAAATGTGGGACATTGGTTTCAGGACATAATGGGACAAATGACATGAATCAGGTTTCCACGTGTGGCAGTTGTCCATTCCTTCAGACATTCAGGTCACCGTCAGACAAACTGGTATATATATTACCATCTGGTCGGAAGAAGGGATAGGGGCTGCAATCACCTGAAATTCACTAATACTTGACATCACCTGTCAAAACACTTAGAGCTGCCCATTTTAATTGTTTAAACACCACATATACATTAGAAAGCATTAAAACCCACAGTGGAAACTGTCTTAGCACTACTACAGATGATAACATCTCTAATGTCTTTTGGGGGTACAACCTTGTCAGCTCCAAGAATAAAACAAAAAAAATTATTTTGCTTCTGGATTGGCTGCTTTGCAAATGGCAGCCAAATTTGTGAACATGTAGAGGTCTCCTGTATGTAAAAATTAATTTCAACATAGCAATAGTTTTTATTTCTTTGAAGATGGATGGATGGATTAGCCCGGGAGCAATTAAAAATAAATGCAATGACCTGACGTTTCAAAGTGTTATGTATGATGTGTTTTGGGTGCCTGTCATGCATGTTCTGTGTCTGCAGGCTGTCAGGCTGTCGGATCGCAGAGGAGGGCTGTGTTTCTCTGGTATCAGCTCTGAAGTCCAACCCCTCCTGTGTGAGAGAGCTGGACCTCAGCTACAACAATCCAGGAGAGAAAGCAATGAAGCTACTGACAGAAAGACTGGAGGATCCACATTGTGGACTGAATACTCTCAGGTATGGAGAGCACCAAACTGGTCTAATATCCATACTTAAAATTCAGCCTAAGTGGTTGGAAATAGAAATTGCTCAACTGTTCAATTGAAAGGAATTGCAATAGTTTAATTGTCTCCGCCAAATCAATGCATAATGTGCATTTTACATTTTGCAAGGACATAAATCAGTAAATATTTTTACATTTCTGAAGAATTGACAGTTGCTGTAATTGTATGGATTGGTGGGGAAAAAACATGTGCCACTGGATCCCTCATAACTGGAGATAATAGAAATAAAACAATAGCCAGCAGACAATTGACCAGTTAATTCTACTCAGTCATGAGAGCTGCTAAATACAGTCATCATGGTCACTAATTACTGCAGATAAACGTTTTCCTTTAACAATCAGTTGTTTCTCTGCCATTAACACATTCAGCAGTGAGAACACAAATTTGATTGATGGCACTTAAACCTTCATCCTGGCTCTAATTGGTTGTTTTGGTGCATTTCTTCAAGAAGCAATGGCAGCTCAGGGAGGCGTTTAGGGAGACAGATATTTTTATTTATTTATAAAAGTTACATACTGCATCTTTTAACAAATAAGGCGATTTTGTCATCCTGTGTTTTCTATACACCTCTTGACAAAGACAGTTTTGTTTAAAAAAGCTTCTTTTAGTCCTTCTAAAATTATATCAATTTGTGGTCACTGGTACACTTAATAAATGTAATGCCCTTTTTCTCATATACACATAAGAAACAATATAAATCTATAAATCATCTCCAGCCACATTTTGTAACAGTTTACATCAAACAATAATGTTCTGACCTCTTCCTCTTTACAGTTTGGAGCCTGTTGGTGTCCGATGGTTACAGAAAGATCTGAGGAAGTGTAAGTGTGTTTTTTGGTTGATTCATAAAGCAGCTCACATTCAACCATCTTCTAACTGTCACGTCACTAATTCAGAAGTCATCACGTGTCAATAAATAATCAATAACTGCAGCTGGATTATGTTTGTTCTCTCCATCAGATTCTTGTCAACTCACAATTGACACAGACACAGTGAGCAGAAGACTGAAACTGTCTGACAACAACAGGAAGGCGACACATGTGGAGGAGCTTCAGTCATATCCTGATCACCCAGACAGATTTGATGCTAATCAGCTGCTGTGCAGAAATCGTCTCACTGGTCGCAGTTACTGGGAAGTGGAGTGGAGAGGAGATGTCCGATTATCAATGAGTTACAGAGCAATGAGAAGGAAGGGAGGCAGTGAAGACAGTCTGTTTGGATTCAACAACCAGTCCTGGAGTCTGAGCTGCTCTGATTGTGATGGTTACACTGCTTGGCATAATAAGAAAGTGACTCCCATTTGGTCCTCCTCTGTCTCTCACAGAGTAGCCGTGTATGTGGACTGTCCTGCTGGCATCCTGTCCTTCTACAGAGTCTCCTCTGATTCACTGATCCACCTTCACACCTTCAACACCAAATTCACCGAACCTCTCTATCCAGGATTCACATTGTGTATTAATTCCTCAGTGATTTTGTTACACATATGAAGAGCTTGTGTCTTGGAAACACTAACAAATTGTAATACTCTAGAAACTATTACATAACCTAAGTTAGTTTATCTTGGATGAGAGGCGTAGCAATAATAATCCTCCCTAGCTCTACATATTGCATTAAGCAGATGGTGATTTGGAGCAACTACTGAAATGCATCAACATTGGCTTGCAAAAGTTTTCACACCCCTTCAATGTTTCCATATTTTGTCACATTACAAACACAAATTTCACTGGAGTTGAATGTGAAAGTTTAACACAAAGTGGTTTACAATTCTAAAGTAGAAAGAAAATTATGTATGAGTCAAAACATTTTACTTATAAACTCAAAAGTGTGGTTTGCAAAAGTATTCATCCCTCAGTTTTAGTCCAACCAATTTTCTTCAGAAGTTTCCTGATGAACCTGCACCCCTTTTCAACGGGGGTGGGGGGGGGGTGGAGATGTTTTAAATCACCACTGCTTGCAAGAATTGGAACATCTATTACATGTAAACTGCTACAGACAGTACAGTTACAATCTGTTCTTGAACTAAAATGGACGGCTTATGCATTGTACTACTCTGTGTGTTTCTTCTTATAAAAGAAGTGATCTTGTATTTCAGCAGCAGAGCTGCTGTGTGTTCACTTCTTCGTCATTATTTCCTCTCTTTACATAAATCTGCTCTAATCCTGAAACTAAACTCGATGCTCGACAAGCATCACAATCTAAGATGCTCTCAGTTTAAGGCTTCGATGTAAATGTTTCAACAGGATGTTTGCCTGGACTCGTTATTGTTTTTGTCTCCATCTGGTGGTTTAAATGTGAACTGCATGATTACCTGATTCTTCCCAGAAATCAAGTAACTGAAAAGAAAGGAGGTGTCTGTTCAAACTTTCTGCTTTATTTAGAGGGAACTGTTCATGAATTTCCTCTGCTGGTTTTAATCCTGATTTTGTTTTTTTTGTTTTAAAATGAAATGTTTTCATCTGACTGTGATGCAAAGAGTTCCTCATCTCTGCTGTGGTTGTTGGTATTGCTTCACTTCAATTTTTTACAGGTTGTTCCACTTTACAACACCATTCATCCTGAGGACACATGAAAAACATATTGAGCATCAGATACTTTATTATGAAAATCAGTTTTTACAACCGTAACTTCCTTCTAAACTCTTAACTTCTTGAGTTCAGCATGGCCAGAATTTGTTAAAATTGCCTGCTGTTTGTTTAAACTGTATGTAAAATTAACCTATTTAGAGAAGTTGTTAATACTTCCCCACTTAAATAAAAATTGTCTTTTGTAAAAACTTGCAGTATTTCTTCATATATGTCTGGAAACTGAAAACTAAAAATAATTTCATGCAAAATGTATTATTTGCAACCTAAATATGTGAAGCAGGTATGAAACATTAACTGCACATAAATTATTGACTAAATATTGTCCTATCTGTTGCTGGCAAGCGTAATAAACTTTATCAACAGAAGCCACGCCCACTCCTTCCTATCTAAGTGCTGCATTTACTTTCACTTTGAACCAGAATGTGACGCAGATGATTCCCTCCATAAAAAACCTCCATTTTAAGGTAATGTAGCATTTTTTTATTTACTGGTTAATAAAAATTAGTTTGCAGTTCAGTTTCTGCATATGTGCGCAGTTCCATATTTCCCACTAATAGATTTTGATCGGTACTGGTGACTCTGCGCAACGGGGCGTATAGAGCACTAAATACGGGCTGGGTTCGGCCCGCTGCAGATCCGCTCTGAGTCTGGTTCGCTTTGTTCAGAGTCGGAATTTGATAAAATTGATGTTTTTGTTTCACTGAAACTTTTGAAAGAAACCAAGTGGGAGAAAGACGCGTTTTTACCCGCGTATAAAGATCTGGACTGAAGCCAAGGGAAGTTGGATCAGAAGAGGATCGATATGGTTCGGGTGCTTTGACGGACCATTGATGACGTGTCATAATTGATAAAAATGCTATAAAAAATAATATTGACAAAAAGACGAGCATTTTTATCGGCTCTGGTTCTGTTTAAATTTGGTAGTTCAAGGTTAAAGTTTAGTTTCAGGAATACATCAAATGGTAGAATCCAACCAGAACCGGTTCTGGTTCGGCAGTAGAGCAGTTGAATGAACTCTGAACTGAAGGAGGAGCTTTGAGGGTGGATGGTGTCAAATGTTTCTGTCTGGTTGAATATTTACAGCATTTTATTTCAGTCATCAACCTGTTAATCTTCCTCTGAACCTTCTGCTGTTTTCCACTCAGAGCATCTGAACCCAGTTATTCCTGCTGAGCCTCGATATTTTATGAACTAGTAGATCAAATAAAAATAAAATGCTGGCCACAGATGAATAATTTTCTTCCAGAAACTTGGCAAATTATCATGTGAAAACTGAAAATCTCTCTCATTTTTGTTACTTTATCATCTCAGTATACCTCTGACCTTTTAACTGACTTCATAATGCCTTAGTTTTAAATTAATAAAAGTATGCCTTTTAACCATGGAAAATTTTATGGTTTCCTCACAACATAGAACATTTCCAAGTTCGTTCTTGAAAATAATAAAATTATTTTAAAATTTCATACAGCATCAGAGATTTTAACAGGTGAAGTTTGAATTTGTCTGTTGTTTGGAGATGAATCCACATTATTATTAGAGTATCGTTTAGTTTATTAGTGATCTGTTGTTTCTCTGTCTCCTGCATTTCAGATCAAACATTTCAGAATATCTTGATCTGATTTCAGTGGTTCTGGTTCTGGGTTTGCTCTGCAGGTGAAGCAGTGAGACGTAGTGAACATGGATCAGTGTGACGACGGAGTCCCTCCGACTAAAGCCTCTCTGAAGAGGTGGCAGGAGGACCAGAGGTCAGACCAACAGCTCTGACCATTCAGTAATAAATGCACAATAATGAGGAAGAATAATTTTTGTTTCAGCAAATAGAAAAACATACTTTAATGTGACTTTGCAAAGATTTTTGTTTTTGTATGCTTTATTGTTAATTAAATGAGACATAGTCTAATCAATTATTTTTCTAATTCTACATATCACTTCATGGAAGTGACATTTTATTTTAGATCATTATTTATTCAGAGACTTTCCTCATTAACTGAATTGAACTTTTACATCAACAACCAATGTTTCCACAGGAATGAATCTGAACCAGAACCTGGACCAGAACCCAGCTGTGTGTCCTTCCAGAGTTACAAGTCAACTGGACGATTAATTGATTTTAAATCAGATGAACCTCCAGCTTTAAAGAGGTGAACTGGATCTAAGTGTTGTAAATTTATCAATTCAACATGTTTTATTCCAGCATCTGTGGGGTTTGGTTAATTGCGTGTCCCACTGATATAAATATAAATTTTATCCAGTATTGTTGTGGATAACATGTGTTCACAGCTTTTCTCCATGTCCAAGATCACATCACTGAAACAGACTTATTCACAGGAGGAAACATGGATCTGAACCAGAACCCAGCCTGGTGTCGTTGAAGAGTGACCAGTCAAGTGGACGTTTAATTGATTTGAAATCAAATCAACCTTCTACAAAGAGGTAAGTGTGATGGCCAACTCGTATTAAATACTGAGAAGGGTGACCATCATCCGGCCACGCCCCGGCCCAGTCGCAGAAAGCTCTCCTCGTCGACTGGAGTCGGACTGTTTTGTTCACATTCCATTTAGTGGAGCTCCATCTAGTGGATGCATAACGTAACTCCAGCCTCTACTGTAGCGTCTATTCTGTGCGCCTTATAATGCGGTGCGCCTTTAATGCGGAAAATACGGTACTTTATGGTTTCTGGAGCTGACTGCAGCCATTGTAGTCATTATGAAAATCTCAACGTGTGAGGAAAGAGGAGTCACTCCTATGGAGGCCAATGTGCATGAACTTTCTGTTTCAATCTTACCACACCCTTATAAACGCTCTCAGCAACCGTAACATCCAAGATAGCTTCATCTGGCTTTTATTGTGTAACTGTTCATCAGAAAATACATTTTGTTCTTCAGCACTAGTGCCAGTAGGACGTACAGAAACACAAACTAGTTCTAATCATGTGATAAAAATCAATTCAAGGAAAACAATGTAATTGGTAACAGCTGTAAATTTGATCTAACATCCGATGTTCATTTCCTCAGGAGTCTCTTCCTGATTGATTTATATTCCCTATGTACATTTCCCCTAACATTATTATATCTACACATGCTGATGATGATGATGTGCAGCTGTATTTTCTTTGTCACCAGATAAAATGGGCTTCAGTTTATTACACATAAAACAAAAGGTATTATTGGACCAAAGAGCAAATATTTTGAATCAGGAATGAAGTTAAGCAAACAAGAATAAAGGATAGAGTATGCAAGAGAAATAGATTTTTAAAAAGATAAAAATGTCTACTCTTCACATATTCTATGACTCAGTCAGCCTTGTACAGTCATAAAAACATGGCCAGAAGCGAAGGTTTCTTGTCAAAAGACATCTGCTGTATGTTTTTATCTTCAGCAGGTAAGATTATTTAGATGATAGTTTCTAGTTTGTGTTGGTCAGTTCTGAATTTAACACAATGAAAACCTGAGATGCCCAGAAAATGTTGGCTTACCTGTGCTGGATTCATAAACATGGATCATGAATTGTAGAGAAAATGGGAATTAATTATTCCTGGTTCCTCCACAGCATGGACCATGGGAGCTCAGAGGTTCCCAGTGGTTCGTCTGCACAGCAGCATCAAACACAGCTGGACTCTGTATTGACGGTCTGTATGTCAGTTCTGTTCAGTCACCTCCATGCTGGTCTTTGTAGACCAGAGGACCTTCAGTCTGTCCAACATGGACCTGATGTTTGAGTCCATGATTTCACTCTGATGTGTTCTTTATCTCATATTCTGTTCCAGGAGCTGAACGAAAAGGTTTTTATTTTTGTGACGAATGAGTGGAAGAAGATTGAGAATGCTTTGAGTAAAGATTACAAAGAAACTTTAGAAAGTCAGAGCGAGGATGAAGATGAGAAACAAAGGAACAGCAGAGAGGCATTTCTGAAGATCATAGCAAACACTCTGAAGGACATGGACCAGGAGGGACTGGCTGAACTTCTACAAAGCAGTAAGACTTGGATAAACATTTAAAATGTCCTCAAACAAGTATGCATGCAACAATATTTTCAGATTCCCATCAGTCAATTCTGCAGAGAGATTTAGGGGCCAAGAAAAAGCTCATTATGAAAGGAGCTTAAAATAGGCAGAACTGAGGAGGTGAAAAACATTAATAAATACATTTAGGCTATCAGTGTCTGTCAACAATATTAAAATCCTCCACTATAATCACCTGATCAATATTTAACCACACTCAACCAGATAAAAAAAATCTACGAACTGATCTAACAATTAAGACAAACTATTTCATAACAATAAGGTGATAATTCTATGGAGGAGCCAATGCACCAATAATCTACTTGAAAAGCTTGTAACCAGGCTTATTTTAAAGTGAATAAGTATTAAAACTATAAATACACTAGCTTTTAGAAATACTAGCCAATATATTTAGATATATTGGCTAGTAGATAATAAATACAAATATTTTTAAAAATGTATGTCACCCTCATATATCTAAGTTTTTATATTTGCTATTGCCTTTGACCTGTATCTATTCTGTGTAGTGTTTTTGTTTCTTTATGTTTTTCTTTGGTAGATAAGGAGATATTTCAATACAAATGTGACATGTATGTTTTTTCTTTTACAAATTCAGGGTCTTCTGTTATGTGCAAATATAACCTTAAATCCTCCCTGAAGAAGAAGTTCCAGTGTGTGTTTGAGGGAATCGCTAAAGCAGGAAACCCAGCCCTCCTGAACCAGATCTACACAGAGCTCTACATCACAGAGGGAGGAACTGGAGAGGTCAACCAGGAACATGAGGTCAGACAGATTGAAACAGCAAACAGGAAACAACACAAAATGGAAACAACAATAAAACTAGAAGACATCTTTAAAGTTGCATCTGAAAGAGATCAACCAATCAGAACAGTGATGACAAAGGGGGCGGCTGGTATTGGGAAAACAGTTTTAATACAGAAGTTCACTTTGGACTGGGCTGAAGGTAAAGCCCACCAGAACATCCACTTCATATTTCCATTCACCTTCAGAGAGCTGAATGTGCTGAAGGAGAAAAAGTTCAGCTTGGTGGAACTGATTCATCGATTCTTTCCTGAAACCAAAGGAATCAACAGCTTCAAAAACGCCCAGGTTCTGTTCATCATTGACAGCTTGGATGAGAGTCGACTTCCTCTGGACTTCAACAACAAGGAGATCCTGACTGATGTTACAGAGTCCAGCTCAGTGGATGTTCTGCTGACAAACCTCATCAGGGGGAAACTGCTTCCCTCTGCTCTCCTCTGGATAACCACACGACCTGCAGCAGCCAATCAGATCCCTGCTGAGTGTGTTGGCATGGTGACAGAGGTCAGAGGGTTCAATGACCCCCAGAAGGAGGAGTACTTCAGGAAGAGATTCAGAGATGAGGAGCAGGCCAACAGGATTATCTCCCACATGAAGACATCTAAAACTCTCCACATCATGTGTCACATCCCAGTCTTTTGCTGGATGACTGCTACAGTCCTAGAGGATGTGATGGAGACCAGAGAGGGAGGAGAGCTGCCCAGCACCCTGACTGAGATGTACATCCACTTCCTGGTGGTTCAGACCAAAGTGAAGAAGGTCAAGTATGATCGAGGATCTGAAACAGATCCACACTGGAGTCCAGAGAGCAGGAAGATGATTAAGTCTCTGGGAAAACTGGCTTTTGATCAGCTGCAGAAAGGAAACCTGATCTTCTATGAATCAGACCTGACAGAGTGTGGCATCGATATCAGAGCAGCCTCAGTGTACTCAGGAGTGTTCACACAGATCTTTATAGAGGAGAGAGGGCTGTACCAGGACAAGGTGTTCTGCTTCGTCCATCTGAGTGTTCAGGAGTTTCTGGCTGCTCTTCATGTTCACCTGACCTTCATCAACTCTGGTATCAATCTGCTTGAAGAATCTTTGACAGAAAATAAAGAATCAGCACTGGCTAATTTACATCAAAGTGCTGTGGACAAAGCATTACAGAGTCCAAATGGACATCTGGACTTGTTCCTCCGCTTCCTCCTGGGACTTTCCCTGCACACCAATCAGAGACTCCTACATGGTCTCCTGACACAGCAAGCAAACAGTTCACAGATCAACCAAGAAACAGCCCAGTACATCAGGGAGAAAATCAATGGCAATCTGCCAACAGAGAAAAACATCAACCTGTTCCACTGTCTGAATGAACTGAACGATCGTTCTCTAGTGGAGGAGATCCAACAGTCTCTGAGTTCAGGACGTCTCTCCAGTGATAAACTGTCTCCTGCTCAGTTGTCAGCTCTGGTCTTCATCTTACTGTCATCAGAAAAAGATCTGGATGTGTTTGATCTCAAAAAGTATTTCTCTTCAGAGGAGGCTCTTGTGAGGCTGTTGCCTGTGGTCAAAGCAACACAAAAAGCAGTGTAAGTATACCTGAAGAAATCTAGAGAAAACTTTACTTTTGCCATATAATTTTAGTCTAACATGATTTCTATTTTTTTAGCATGAGTGGCTGCGATCTCTCAGAGAGAATCTGTGAACCTCTGTCTAATATTCTGAGCTCTCAGTCCTTGAGTTTAAGAGAATTGGACTTGAGTAACAACAATCTAAGGGATTCGGGAGTGGAGCTGTTGTGTGATGGACTAAAAACTTCACAATGCATGTTGGAGATTCTAAGGTAAAATATTTTTTGTTTGCTGATCTGCTGACTAATGTTCAGTTTTCTGTCCTTCCCATTGTGTCTCAACTTATTTAAAGACCAAATCCATTTTGCTGTCTTTGATATAATAATGAAACCTCATTTAGAGAGCTTGCTCCCACAAATGTTTGAAATTCTTTGCATCGTTTTTTCATCTGTAGCCTCTCAGGCTGTCTGATCACAGAGAAGGGCTGCACTCCTCTGGCCTCAGCTCTGAGCTCCAGCCTCTCCAATCTAAAAGAGCTGAACCTGAGCTACAATGATCCAGGAGATGCAGGAAAGAAGCAGCTGAAAGAGGCAGCGAGGAGTCCACAGTGCAAACTTAAGTAAGGAGATGCAGCTGTAATATCTGATAAGGAGGAAGAAGATGTGTAAACATTTTCTTCTACCTTCATCCTACCTATGTTGTTGTGATCTGTAATGAACTAAATCATAAAAAAGAGCTAGCTATCTTAGCTCTTTATCTCAGTGTATAATAATGTGTGTCTGAGAGACATGTAATGTCCATGTTTGCTTTGTGAAAGAGACTGATGGTCTGTCTCTCCCTCCTCCATTCAGGGTGGAGCCTGCTGGGGTCCAATGGTTGACACCAGGTCTGAGGAAGTGTAAGTGTTTTTCATTTGATTTATGTCAACAAAGCGGCTCACATCACTCATTCAAGTGTCACCATAAAAGGATCAATAAATGATCAATATCTACATTGTGTTTGTTCTCTCCATCAGATTCCTGTCAACTCACCATTGACACAAACACAGTGAGCAGAAAACTCAAGCTGTCTGAGGACAACAGGAAGGCGACCTGTGTGGAGGATGTTCAGCCTTATCCTGACCATCCAGACAGATTTGATGTTAGGCCTCAGCTTCTGTGTACAGATGGTCTGACTGGTCGATGTTATTATGAGGTGGAGATTGGAAAAGGAGTTGATATATCACTCAGCTACAAAGGAATTGGGAGGAAAGGAGACACCAGTGACTGCCGGTTTGGAATGAATAATCTTTCCTGGAGTTTGATCTGCTCTGATCGCCATGGCAACTGTCTCTGGAATAATAAGTCAGGAGCATCCATCTCCTCCTCCTCTGTCTCTAACAGAGTAGCGGTGTATGTGGACTGTCCTGGTGGAGTTCTGTCCTTCTACAGAGTCTCCTCTGACTCGCTGATCCACCTCTACACCTTCAACACCACCTTCACTGAGCCTCTCTACCCTGGATTTGCAATCTTCTCTAATTCCTCTGTTTCTTTAATCTGAAGAGCCTAAGAAATGGTCTGCTCCCCTTTTTCTACAGTCTAGTTTTGCTCACTTAGCTTGACTTTTTGAAAGAACGCTAAAAGGAGATGTTGACTAAAATGGGTTTTTACATTCAACTAAAAAGCAGTAGCTACTCTTGTTGCACCGGGCTTGCCAGTGGTGACTGACAGACTATAATCCAGTTTGTCTGTATTTGTCCTGCAGAAACTGAACAACTTATTTAAAGAAATACTAAGGTGTTTTCAGGTCATTAAGTGAAAAAAGTGAAAACTGTTTAACTTTTCACATTCTCTTTCCATCATACATATATTACCTTAAAACACTTTTTACTTTCATGTACTTATTTTTTGTTTTGTTCTTGTAAATGTTTTTGTATACTTTCATGATTTTTTGCAATTATTTTGTTTCATTTGCTAAAATCCAAGTAAATGCTGTAATGTAACTTGAGAAAATGAAAAGAATACTAAATGGTGCAAAAGGGAGTTTTTACATTACTAATGCTTAAGTATTCTCCTTGAATTGCATTTTAAGTTTCTTGGCAAACTAACTGCAGATTGCTTCAGCAGCCTTCTCTAACTTATTGATCACTGCTACACCTTCAGCATCACCTTCACTGAACTTCTCTAACTAGATCTGCAGTCTTCACTAATTCCTCTGTTTCTTTAATCTGGAAACCCTGACAAAATCAGCTTTTAAAACACTTTTTACATTCATGTACTCATTTTGTTTTGTTCTCATATTTTTGTTTTACTTTCCCTAAATATCTAAACTCTTAAATGTAGATTATTTAGGCAAAGTTGCTGTTATATAGAACTGAATAAAATGTAGTTAGTGATTTTTTAATTTGTTTTGTACATGCATAAATATGTTTTATGTTTGAAGGCAGTGAATCCTAAAGAAGTTCCACAACTGTTAGTTTTGCTTTATTTTTCAGTATTATCATATGAGTGTTTTTATTCTTAATGATGCTTTTTATGTACCTCACTATTAAGTTTACTTTTCTGTATGCTTAGCCAGAGATCCTGAATTAATATAGATTTGTTTTCATGTTTAACAGAGAAGATTAATGTGAAAGAAACTGAAATAGAGTTTATTTGTACCTGATGAACATGTAAAATACATTCTACCTATGAATACAAGTAAAGTTAATGCTTATTTCAATTACACTCTAAAAACCAGGAAGATGAAAGATCTTAAATGTTCTTTAATGATTCTTTGTGTTGTGGACGATGGACTGTAAACAAAGACAGAATATTGATTATTTTTTATAAGTAGAAAAATAAAACCAGGTGAAACTGACACATGTTCTTCAGTAATGCACTAATTTAATGTGATTTGTTAAGGCTGGTTTTGGTTTTGTAATTTTTTCTGTTAGCTTTTTCTTTCAGTTTTGCTTTGTTTCATTTTCACTTCAGTTCTTTCTTAGCGATTCTAGTTTATGTTTATTTCTAGTTATACTGCTCAATATAACTTTACTTAGAGTTATATTGTGTCGTTAATAAATAGCAGGTTTTCTGAGGGAAACCCTGCCTTCATCTCTGCATTTGGGTCCAACACCAACCTGGTCATGACATAATTGTGTGAAGGGAAGTCTAAGATCTTTTGCCTGATTTATGGATCAATACTTTCATATTACTAATGCAAAGGATTCTCTTCAAATTGGACAATAGTTTTATTGGACAACTTTTAACATAATAAAATAAGCATGTAAATTAGCTTTTAATAAAATATATTTAACCCTTTTATTTTTATGGTGGTTTAAAAAACTGTAAAGTTTTAAGTGTAATATTGACTGTAAAATCAACTTTCAGAGCCTTTGGTTTCTGTTTTAAAACCTGTGCTTGTGCATCAAGTTAGCATGTTTCCTCTTTCCATTTTCTCCCGGCTTCCTATTCATATCTTCAGTGTAAGCTAAATAACCAGTAATTCTTAACTTTCCCCCTAGAACTGTTAAACATCGTCTCTCCTCCCAGAGTTCACCATAAAACTTAAGGCCAAGCTTGAGATTTTCAGAACTACTGTTTTCACATCAAGAGAAGCAGTCGACCACAAAATGCAAAGAATCGTATGTTTTTATTTTTAAAGGTTTAACATCAACATGTCAGTCTCTATAAAGAACTTTCGCAGTTGATTTTGTATTTTTTTTATTTTGTAGTGCTACTGTAAAAACATTTGCATTGATCTTTATTCATTAAACTTCTTCCAAAATCTACATATTGAAGAAAAAAAGATTAAAAATTGCAAGCTTGAACACACAAACATTTTTATTCTTTAATGAACATGAGTAACTCATTCACAGTTTATTTTACTCTGTCGATCACAGGTTATGACTTGACATCAAGAAAGTCTGAGGCAGCAGTGAAGTAGAGGTAAATACTGCCACCTGCAGGTGGACATTAACATCGCTTAAACCTAACGCTTTAGACAATTTTTGTCAAATTTGCAATAAACATAATTAGCGTAGAGATATGTTGCTCTTGCACAAATTTCTGTGCCCATGGAATTCCCAAAAAAATAAGATATGTATAACATCACAGATTCAAGCAAATATTTCACAAGTAAAAGACTTAAAAATGGAAAATAAATAAAATCATTAAAATATTAAATTTTCTATATTATACATGACAAAAGATATATAGGTTCATAACTGTTTAATACAAACTTAAGAGGCAAATGACACCCCACCTTATTATAAGGAGTAAAGTAATTATTTAATCACCAAAGAAAGTTTGGCATTTTATGTGCTTGTGACAATAAATACAGATTCAACATGTTCATGTTGAGCCTGTGAAGATGCCTCCTCTACTTGTTCTAGTTTTTCCTCGTATATGGGAATAACTTTTTACCACGTTAATCAAACCACATCCTGTTGGTCTACAGCTGACACAAAAGAGCAGAGGAGTTCAGTTTGACCCCGTACCCAAAGCCAGCATAGAGCGGTTCAGTGAATGAGGTGCTGAAGCTGTGGAGGTGGGTCACTACATCACCGGAGACTCTGCAGAAGGACAGGATGCCAGCAGGACAGTCCACATAGACTCCTACACGATGAGAGGCAGCAGGCGAGGAAGGAAGAGGAATGGGTGTACCGCTGTTGTTGTGCCAAGCGCTGTATCCGCCATCAGTGCAGGCAAGACACCAAGACTGATCGTTCCCTCCAAACTTGGAGCCATCGCTGTCACCATTCCTTCCAATCCCTCTGTAGCTCACTGCTACATAAACCTTTCCAACCCATTCAACCTCCCAGTAGCAGCGACCAGTCAAACCAGTTTCACACAGCACCTGGGGCCAGTAGTCAAATCTTTCTGGGTGATCAGGGTGTGGGTGTTCCTTCCGCAGGTCGGTTACCTTCCTGTTGTTCTCAGACAGTTTGAGGAACTTGTGAGCCGTGTTTGGGTCCAGTGTGAGCTCACAGAAGTCTGAAGAAAGATATTTATTTTTACATACATATTAAACCTGTTTGAGGATTATACATCATTTTGCAAAGTACTTTAAATCAGTAACTTTCTAGGTTATAAAAACCTGATAAATGTGAATAAAAATCACGCTTTCTTACATTTTCTGAAGTTTGGCTTCAACCACTGGACAGAACCAGGTTCAGCTCTGTAAGGCATGAAGGAAAGACAGAGAAAAGACAGTTTTTATTGTGCATACTATGCAACAGAACCATCAATAATGCTATATTTTCATTATCTGATATAATTAATTACTCAGGTAATGCATAGTTTCTTCAGGATATAGTAAAGGACAATTAAATCTTGCTCAAATGTACCGTATTTTCCACACTATAAGGCGCACCTTAAACGAATTGGCCTATTTTAAAACTTTTTTCATATATAAAGCGCATAGAATAGACGCTTCAGTTTGGGTTGCCAAGTTGTTCCTTACTCTACTATTACACATCCACATTTGTAAAGAAATGGTCCCCGAGTACTTTATATAGTAGGCTGCCCCAGTCATTATTTCACTCACGGTGTTGGTGTTGTGATATTGTGTCCAACTGCTTTCTGGGTAACACAGACCAACCGACACGCTGCCGCCGTCTCTGTCTCTCTTCCCCCGCCCCTCCGCCCCCCCGGCTTTAAATGTATTATCAAACTTTATTAACAAACCAGCGTTCTGACAACTATCCCAGCATGCACCGCGCACTTCTTCTCCTATGGAGAAAATGAAGTTGGCGGCTGCTTACCATAGTTGCTAGACCTGTTGTGACTCAATATTGGTCCATATATAAGGCGCACTGCCGGCTTTTGAGGAAATTGAAGGTTTTTAGGTGCGCCTTATAGTGCAGAAAATATGGTAGTCAGAAGACAACTCTGTTCCTCTGGGACTTCTGTCCTGTTTATTTCAGGTGTGTTTCTGCTTGAAAGCATCTGACTTAATATGGTTATAAGCCGAATATTTTTTTTAATTCAGTTGTGTTGTAGCAGAGATGAGCTTAAAACATCCACACCATTGAGGACCAGATTGTAGACCTCTGATGCTGCCTGTGATTAATTTAACCAGGATGATGAGTCCGAACCTGATGGTGTCCAGTCTGCAGTCAGGTCTCTTTTGACTGATTGAGAGCAGCTTCAGTCCCGACTCTCCTGGATGGTTGTAGCTCAGGTCCAGCTCTCTGAGGTGGGATGTGTTGGAGATCAGAGCCGAAGCCAGAGAGGAACAGCCTTCCTCTGAGATCAGACAGCCTGAAAGACTGAAGATGCAGCAAATAAATCTGTTACATGCAGGTACTCAGATCTGGAAGTGTAAACCCAAATGTTCAGTTTCTGTATATTCATCCAATTAATTATTCACTGGGTCCAACTGCCGATTATCGACACACACTGAGATCCCTATCTTTTGTTTGAACTTATCAGTTGCTTTCTTCTGTTTATTCCAGGTTGAGTAACAGAGGGAAATAGTTTAGGAAGGGAAAACAATCACCCAATCCTCAATGACATTCACAAGATGATTCCAGGCAATTTCAAAGCATTCCCAGGTCATGCAGTGTTTTGCAAAAAAAAAAAACAAATTGGAAAAAATTACGATTCCTAAGTCCTTTAGGAGGAAAACAAAGTGGTCGAGGAATCAAATTGTTACAATAGTAACACGGATTTGTAGGACAATGATGTTAGGAACATAATCTCTTTCAAGTTAGATTAAATTTAATGGATGCACAGGATCTGTGATTATTTTACTAAAACCGAATCTATTTATTTCTAAGAGTACAAAGTGATTTGAAATCATGTATACATCAGGCTTGGTACAATGTACAAGAAAGACTGTGCAAATACATTAACTTTGGCAAATTGTGTTAATTAGTGTACAAAAGATTTTAAGTGAAAACTTTGACAGTCTAATGTTTAAAGTTGAATAACAACAGAGACTGTGATCTGACCTGAGAGTTTCCAGTTTGCAACATGGACTCTCCAGTCCATGGCACAGTTGCTTTATCCCAGAATCCTCCAAGTCGTTGTTACTCAGGTCCAGCTCTCTCAAACTAGTTGACTGGGAACTGAGAACTGAGGAAAGAGCTTCACAGCTTCTTGCTGACAGGTTACAGCCACTCAACCTGAAAACCAATATGCCAAGTTTACAATAAAACACTGTATCACCAATACAGCCATATTCCTGTGAAGGTGTTTAGACAGATGGAGACAGACATCTATTCTCAGAACTGCACTTGAACAGTCTCAATAAAGAATATGGATCATTTTAGACAAAGTAACAAATGAAAAAACCCCATGTATTTTTCTAATTATTTGTACTCATATTGCAGGTTCCTTATGAAGTTGTTTATAAGAATTTATGTAATTTATGTAATCAAAACAAGTATACTCACACAGCTTTCTTAGCAGCTTTGACCACTGGCAGCAGTCTGAAAAGAGCCTCTTCTGAAGCAGAGTATTTCTTCAGGTCAAACTCATCCAGATCTTTTCCAGATGACAGTAAGATGAAGACCAGAGCTGACCACTGAGCAGAAGACAGTTTATCTGTGGAGAGACTTCCTGATTTGAGGTACTTTCTGATCTCCTCTTGTAAGGAACAATCCTTCAGCTCATTCAGACAGTAGAACAGGTTGATGCTTTTATCTACAGACACATTGTCACTGATCTTTTGCTTTATGTACTGAACTGTTTCCTGGTTTTTCTGTAAGCTTCTTGCCTTCTGTGTCAGGAGACCATGTAGAAGTCTCTGATTGGTCTGCAGTGAAAGACCCAGGAGGAACCGGAGAAACAAGTCCAGATGTCCATTTGGACTCTGTAATGCTTTGTCCACAGCACTCTGATGTAAATTAGCCAGTGCTGATTCTTTATCTTCTCTCAAAGATTCCTCAAGCAGATTGATACCAGAGTTGATGAAGGTCAGGTGAACATGAAGAGCAGCCAGAAACTCCTGAACACTCAGATGGACGAAGCAGAACACCTTGTCCTGGTACAGCCCTTTCTCCTCTCTAAAGATCTGTGTGAACACTCCTGAGTACACTGATGCTGCTCTGATATCGATGCCACACTCTGTCAGGTCTGATTCATAGAAGATCAGGTTTCCTTTCTGCAGCTGATCAAAAGCCAGTTTTCCCAGAGACTCAATCATCTTCCTGCTCTCTGGACTCCAGTGTGGATCTATTTCAGATCCTCCATCATACTTGACCTTCTTCACTTTGGTCTGAACCACCAGGAAGTGGATGTACATCTCAGTCAGGGTGCTGGGCAGCTCTCCTGCCTCTCTGGTCTTCATCACATCCTCTAGGACTGTAGCAGTGATCCAGCAAAAGACTGGGATGTGACACATGATGTGGAGGCTTCGTGATGTCTTAATGTGGGAGATGATCATTCTTGTCTGCTTTTCATCTCTGAATCTCTTCCTGAAGTACTCCTCCTTCTGGGGGTCAGTGAACCCTCTGACCTCTGTTACCATGCCAACACACTCAGCAGGGATCTGACTGGCTGCTGCAGGTCGTGTGGTTATCCAGAGGAGAGCAGAGGGAAGCAGTTTCCCCCTGATGAGGTTTGTCAGCAGAACATCCACTGAGCTGGACTCTGTAGCATCAGTCAGTATCTCGTTGTTGAAGTTCAGTGGAAGTCGACTCTCATCCAAGCCATCAAAGATGAACAGAACCTGGAACTGTTCAAAGTTACTGATTCCTTTGGTTTCAGTAAAGAATCGATGAATCAGTTCCACCAGGCTGAACTTTTTCTCTTTCAGCACATTCAGTTCTCTGAAATTGAATGGAAATATGAACTGGATGTTCTGGTTGGTTTTGCCTTCCGCCCAGTCCAGAGTGAACTTCTGTGTTAACATCGTTTTCCCAATGCCAGCCACTCCCTTTGACATCACTGTTCTGATTGGTTGATCTCTTTCATGTTGGACTTTAAAGATGTCTTCTTGTCTGATTGTTGTTTCTGGTCTGTGTTGTTTCCTGGATGCTGTTTCAATCTGTCTGACCTCATGTTCCTGGTTGACCTCTCCAGTCCCTCCCTCTGTGATGTATAGCTCTGTGTAGATCTGGTTCAGGAGGGTTGGACTTCCTGCTTTAGCGATTCCCTCAAACACACACTGGAATTTCTTCTTCAGGGAGAATTTAAGGTTATCCTGACACATGGAAGGAGTTTCTACAAACAGACAAAAGACATGAGTTCACCTGAGATATGGATCACTTCAAAACTATTCTTCTTAAAATAGGGGAAAGTAACAAAAAGATTCCACTTTTCAATCCTAGGAACATCCATCACTATCCTATCTGAGAGCCAAACGGGTTTTTGGTAAAGTTTTTTTTGACTGCAGCCTCAGGAATATTGCCTCCATCAAGAACAGCTCAGAGGATGGAGATGCTGACATCATGGGCCTATGAGGAAAAGTCAAGGCTAGCGTGTGCTAGCATGAGATTCTGGCAAGGAAACTGAGGCCATTTAATGAGTTTCTGATCGCAACTATCTCAGGAGATGATTAGGTCTGCAGAAGAGCCTGAGCAACTTCATCATCTATGGAAAACCTGCAAAATTATTCTCCCATTAAATACATTGATAAGGAGTTCAAAGTTTTGCGATATTATGAGTCAGCAGATCCTAAAGTCTTATGTTTGTTTCCTTCAAACTGTTTTTTGTGCTGAAGCTTTTACTTGAACTGCTGAGATTCATGCAATGGAAGAAATTAATGCAATAAAATAATAATTTCTTAGTTAATATATAATATATAAGTTTGATTTTACAAAATGTGTTTCATCAACCATTTTACTTAATTGTTTTTCTGTTAATTGGTTGAAAATTGAGATTTTAATAGTTCTCTTACTGCTCTGCAGACGCTCGGCCAATTCCTCCTGATTCATCTTCCTCAAGAAGAAAACTATGATCTTCAGCAAAGCTTCTGTGCTGTTCCTCCTCCTCTGCTCTTCAACATCATCATCCTCCACCACCTCCTCATCCTCCCTCTGACTCTCTGAGCATTCTGGGTAACATGGATTCAAAACCTTTTGAATCTTCTTCAGCTCGTTCTTTGTAAAAAGGATCATGTTTCGCTCCAGCTCCTGAAAAGGAATCCCAGATAATGAGAAGTGAGACTGGATCAGAACATCAGGTCCAGTTGGACAGACTGGAGATTCTGGCCATCTGGTCTAAAAAGAGCAGCAGGAAGAAGTTCTGACTGAACAGAACAGATGTGCAGACCGTAAATATAGAGTCCAGCTGTGTTAGGTGCTGCTGTGCAGACGGACCGCTGGAAACCTCTGAGCTCTGCTGGTCCACTCTGAGGAGGAACCAGGAATCATTTATAAAAAACACACAATGTTGCAGATGTCTTTCAAATGTAATGATAAATGTTAGATATTTTCATGTATTTGTTTTTCCATTAAGAAAAAGGTATTTTAGATGTTTGATGTTAAAGTTGTTTTAAATCAGAATATGCTTTATTTTTTCTCTGTCTCCAGCTCCTCAGCCAAATGTTTGATGCTTTTGTTTTGAAAATCTGCTCCTGTTGGTTAAAGTCTAACTGAGGAACTGACCTCAGGTCTGGGTGGGATTTCCATCCTCCTGTCTGGTTGCTCTTCAGAGACAAACAACTGGGTTCAGATTCTGGATCAGAACTTGGTCTTTGGTTGATCAGGGGAGACAAAAAAACATTTTAGGTCCATTTGTTTTGGTTCCAACACATTAAACCTTTCAACCATTCAGAACCAGGTCAGCGTTACACCTCTCTTTCATCAATTTGATCTAAATTCCAGGTTTTGAACTCTAGTCAGATTTAATTGTTAATTAATTCATTTTTACATCAAATATGGACAAATTCAAAATCCTGAAAAGGAGCCTTTGATTCTGCTGAAAACAGATCAGTTCATCGTTTTTATTTGTTTTACCTGGGGAGAAAGAACTGGTGCTGATCCAGTTCAGATGTGCAGAACCTTCCTTTAAACTGAAGAGGTTCTGACTTTGATTGGTTGCTCCGAAATGACAAACAGCTGGGTTGAGGCTGAAGGACAGAATCTGGACCAGAATCAATTTCTGGTTCCCACAGACCGATTCTGGAGAAGAGATGGGAATAAATAAATCTAAATATAAATAAATGTATAAATGCATTTATAAATCAATAGATACATTTTAAAAATTAAGAACAAAAAATTATACATCAAGCAAGCAATAAAGAAATTATAAATGCATCTAAAATTAATAAATCAATGAGGAACTGATAAATGAATACATTTATAAAATAAAATCAAAGAAAAATTATAAATGAATAAAGTTAATAAATGCGTTTAAGAAATCAATTTTAAAAATCAGTAAATAAATTAATAATCAAATAATAAATACATAAAGATATAAACACAAACAGAAATAAAAATAAATACATCTTACAACTTTAATTTCAAACATACTTTAAAATAGATTTTCTAATTTAAAGCTGCTTTAAAAACTAAATATTTATATCAGTACATCAATATATTATTGTTTATTACATTTAATGAGACACAAAACTGTTTTCAGGTGATTACAGGTCAAAACGTCTCGAGTTTTGCTGAACTGAGTCACTCCGGATATCTAGTTAATAAATGACCAGATATTAGTCTGATAGCCTTGAGTTGCTTTATCGTAGCAGAACAAAAGATCAACATCACATTGACTCACGTGTTCTTCAGAGAAAGTCTGGTTCTGAACAAGCCGGGTGGACTCATAGCAGCTCTTCATGGACTCGGCATTCTGGGAAGAAACTTCAAATAGAAAACAATCAGTGGAGCGATGTGGTGGCGGGATTCAGAACTGGAGGTGAATCCAGTTGGTAGCTTTTCAGTGTTTCTCTGCATCTGGATCTGAAGCTTAAACATACGTATCATGAAGCAGGACAGATGTTAACGGGCTGAACATGGATCATCTCTTTATTGCTTTAGTTATCATTTTTCATGTTTACAACAGTAAAATAATTCTGGTGATTCATCTTTATCTGCCACCTGCTGCAGAGCACAGCTGTTCACAGCGCTGCCGCTGCAATGTTTATGATTAAAAATAAACAAGTTGCATTAATTTGGCTTAAATATGCAGAATGTAAAACATGGCAGCTGAATAAATTGTTCCAATGTGAAAGTTGACCTCAGATGTGATGAAAGCATTAGTTTATGATCAGATTAAAGGTGAAAGGAGGGTTAGTTTATCCACATCAGATTCTTAGAACATCTTGGAATGAAGCTCAACTAATGGTTGAGATTTTCTCTGCTTGTTTGAAGGTAAAATATGTTCACCTCGAACTTCACTTATTGTCAACATAAGAGCCTCAGCCTGGGAGCAGCAATCCAAGATCAACTTTTTATAATTTTAATGTTTTCATTTATTTCTGGTCAGCAGCAGAGGAACTAGAGTTCTGGTTCTCCTCCTCGGTCAGCTGCTCTCACTTCACTTTTTAATTAAAAGTTTATTTATGCAGCTCCTTTCAGTCAGGTGTCTCTGCTTCACACTCTCTGACAGTTTACCAATCCTGGGTTTCCCCTCCTGCTGCTAATCTATCCCTCTGACAGAAACATCCAGCCGTTTCTAAAATTAGATTTCAGTCTAACATGAAATAAAAACGCTCATCGTTCAACCTCAGATCTACAATCTACCATCTGATCTTATGATCATCAGGCTAAAAATGGGTTTTTAAACATTTTAATGACTTGGTTTTATTTCACATGTTCTGACCTTTAATTGACGTTAAACAGAAAATCCCGAATTTTCTGTTTAATTTTCTATTCTGAAGCTGGATTTGTTTTCATTATTTTAGTAAAACTTAAACAGTTTGTACAGTAAAACAAAAATATGACAGAATGAAGAAAACAAACTTACAGCGTTGAAGGCGTCTGGAGAATGAACGACTTCCTGTTTATTAGCTCCGCCCACCGAGTTAAGCCGCTCCTTAAGTTATAAATCCACCTTCAGGAGCAGAAACCCGTCTTTATGCTCTGCTGACAGTTTTCCCGATGACTTTTTTTTTCTTTTTTTCCATTTAATTTTCAGTTTAGTTCTGTGGGTTTGTTTTTTCCCCCTAGAATTATTCGAAGACTTAAAGCATTTTTCAGGTTCCCTAAATAAAACGACGAGCCTAGAAAACATGGAGAATAATCTAACATGAACTCAAATGTCGTTTTCAAATCAGAGGTGATGTTTGTTTTAAGGGAAGAATTAAACCTAAAGAATTAAACCTCAACTGGAATCTCTCAGAAACGGATCAATTACTGATGAAGCCCATCAGTTAAAGGTTAAATTAAATTATTTTTAAAGGTTAAATTATAAAGGTCATTCAACCAATTTTCTAAATCAAATTACATCAGATTTACAAGAACATAAGAGAACTGAGAGATTACGTCTGTCCAGTAATTTCAAGATTAGCTGTTTGTCTCCCTCTGGCGGTGGAATGATGAAACTGAAATGAGCGATTTTAGCCTCTGTAGCAACAGTGATCAATGTTATCAAAACTAAGTTTTACTGTAAATGAAGGAAAATCTGATGGATTATTAGATCAACAATTAAAACCGTCAACATGTTTGGTTTTTCACATAACGAATTGGTTTGTTTTCAGGTTATTACATAAAATGTTCCTTTTCAGCTTTTCAGCCAGCAGAGCAGCAGAACTGCTGCTTCTCGTGACTCCTTTCAAAATAAGATAGCATCATAGTGGTGAAAACATCTGCAGCCAGAATCTCATTCTCTGCTCAAGTTCTACAAATGAACACAAACGAACAAATAAAATAAAATAAAATAAAATGTTAATGGATTTGTCTTCCTCTTGTGGAAGAAAGATGAACTGCAGCTTTAGTTTATCAAGAAACCATGAGATTTTCGGGACAGAATTTCGCGAAAATAATTGTTTTTTTCTAATATAGTTAGAAAAAAAATCTAAATATATTAGAGAATTAGTCTCAAATTAGGGAATGTGAGACTATATGAAGTACAAAATATAATTTTAATAAATAAAGCACAATCTGAAGCCAAAACAACATTTATATTTGTATTTTTAAGGAATAAAACTTATTTATCAAAGAAAACATGATCACTTATTTATCATGTTCCTTATTCTACACACATGAATGACATGTACATGATGCCGATAATCTGGTTTTCCGTTGAGTCCCATTGTTCATAAACAATATTTCATGAGGTTTTATTACCTGAAACATTCTACCCCACAATACAATATAACACCACATTAATACTATTTGCTGTATATTATCATAACCTGTTTAATCCTAGAATTACGCCCTTCTGAAGCACGTGATTACTCTTACTACAGGCATATACTTGAGGCTGACTGTGTGACGTCATCTCGGCTGTCATGTGACTTCAGTGAAAAATGTCCAATTAAACCTTTTTATTTCTGCTAACTCATTAATAGAACAGTCAAAACTAAATATTTAAAGGGAGAAAATATAATCAGTTAAACAGGATAATTTCTTTAAATTCCCATCTGTTTTAAATTGAGTCTGACTTCCTCTGACTTTTATTTTGGTCCCTGAGTTTTATATTCACTTTCCTCATTTTGACGCAGTTTGGATTTGCCGCATAAATTTCAATCTGTGGGTAAGAAACTTAACATTTCTTTCGTTGTGATGATTTAGATCGTTTTAAAACTCATTCCGTTCAGAATCAGCAGAAACTTCCGCTCCATAGTTCCCAGTAACTCCCAGCCGAAACTGGAAGGGACCGATGAAAATCTGCCTGCAGAAGAAAACACGGGCGGCCAGGAGCTGGAAGACGTTCATAGGATCCATAGATATTTATATTAAATACTAATAATGTTGAGGGAAAACAATGTGACATTAATCATTGATAAGAATTTTAACATTTCCTTGGACTAACTCAAAACTCCAGAGTTAGTTACATTTGCTTGAGTAACTTCTTTGAAAAATATATTTTCTGAAATACTTTTTACTACGCTCTGCTTTTTACTTTTACTTGAGTAATTTGGAAGGGGTGTGCATAAGACTGACATGACACCGTCATAAACATCACACCCGTCATGAACATAAAGGAGTCTTTATGAATGTTTATGACAGTTGTCATGAAGTGTTATTAGATAAATGACACTTTTAATGCAAAGTTGCTCTATAAGTTGCATTGAAAGTCCATTAAAAATGCCAACTTTGCATTATCAGAAAATCATGCAAAGTTGGCATTTAGTCAGCATTCAAACATATATCACACTAACACCTATAGCAACATGGTGCCTGGCAAGAGCTTCAGTCATTGCATTTTGGTGATGAACCGTGTCAAACCCATCAGTATTACACGGATGAGCACTCGCAATGGGCAAGTCCAGCTGTGCAATAGTATTTGCCTCAGGTAAAAGAACTGGCTTGCGCAAACCAGAGCATTAGCATTTCACCTAAAATGAGCTTTGAGCTAATTTTCATACTTATTAGACATGTTTAGTATATTGAATGGACTAAATCAATGACAGACAACATGCTAGTGATGCCAAACATGCTACTGATAGCAATCGTGCTAAGATTAGCATGTTGGCTAATTTCACCTTATGCATTCATTTTAACAAAATTAATGGTGCAAGTACAGCTTCGTCAACATGTTTCCGACTCTCCACAAGATTTCGACAACAATTTAGCTCAGCTTAGCATTGATGCTAATGTTGAGCATCAGAACACTTTTCTTACTTATTAGCAATGTTTTGTATACTGAATGGAGTAAGTAACATGCAAGTGATACTCCACATGCTACTGATAGCATTCATGCCATTAGCATTTTGGCTAATTTTAGCTTATGCAACATACTGAATGGTACAAGAACAGCTTAGTGAATATGCTGACTCCCCACAGGTTGACTACATTGCAGCTTTCTTTGGCATTATTGCTAATTTTTAGCATCAGAACGCTTTATTAAAAATCCAACAGGCACACTTTGGCAGGTCCCGGTTACATTTCTTCAGGAATTTTCTAGTTACAACTTGCACTCGTTACTGAACCAGGTTGGTTTTAGTAACTCATTTGAGTCCCAAGGATGTTGTTTACATATAGTTTTGGGCTAAAAGCAACCTATAAACATTTTCCACCTTCTCCTCCCCAGAATCGAACATCATAGCTATTTTACAACTTGCACTTGTTGCATTTATTTTACAACCAAGAACTTTGAGGCGACTCATTAATTGAATGTCCACAACAGCTTTAGATTTTCTTAATGCTAATTATTTTATTAGTAAGGCAATTTTGCAAGGGTCAGTACAGCTTAATTCAGTAGCAGAAATAATCAAATAAGTAAAATCAATTGTCTAGGTTATCTTTCCCTAATGCCGACACTGAGAACTAAAACAGGAAACCTTTGAGAGAGACGGACAGAGTTTGACATTTTGAACCCCAGAACTGGCCTGATGATGAAGGAGGTGCTGCAGCAGGAGGAAACTCACAACGCTGATCGATGAGGGCAGACGTTCCTGTAGGTCTGCTGAGCTTTCGTCTCTGCTTCGATGGTGAGGTCACACAGGACTTGGGTGATGGCAGGAAGAGTACTGACTTAGAGTAGCAGGTCTCGGGTCTTAGGGTGATTTCCTCAGGTTCTTGTCTTGCGGCTCTGTAGCGCCCTTCACCTTGACTCATGATCTTTCTGGTCCGTTGAGATGTAGATGAGCTGGTCTCACCGAAGGAACAAACCAGTTCTTCCTCTTTGCGTTTGTTCTTTATCTTTGTCTTTATCTTTACCTTGGTCTTCATCTTCGTCTTTGGGGGTCTGAACCCAGCTGATGAGAGAAGTGCGATTTGAAACCACATGTTGCGAGGCTAACGGGTTGGTCCCCTCTGCAGGACAATCTTCGGCTCTGTGGCCCCGGCTCTTCTTCAGCTGTGGAGTTCTTTGTCCATCCAAGGCACTTGAAGCACCAAGATACCGCTGGCAGCAAATTCCTCCAGGCCAAAACCTCTGAGGCAGCAAACCACAGTTGATAGGTGTTTTTCCTTTTGAACCTTCATTAGAAGAACCACAGACAACGTATATGAATTTTATGACCAAGCTTTATGACCAAACAGTGGTGCCCTCAGCCCAGAGTACAGCCCAAAGATAACAAACTAAAACAAACGGGGTCTTCTAAAATGGAGTTGCCAAAAACACTTGCCTATTACAAACCAACAAGACTCCCCAAGCCCCCTCCAACAAAATGGCAAAAATCATGGACCTCCAACAACATCTATACGGAACATCAAAAATGTCCAAAATATAGTAAGGTTCTAAATATCTTAAACTAGCCCAAAAACCTACAAATACCTTGCAATACAGGAAAACCAAAGTCAGGGGCAAGTAACTGCAACCTGAATACAACAATGAGGCCAATCAAACATAATTAGTCCACATAAATTGGGTGAGCTCCCACAATGTTACGTACACCAGGCTTGTTTGGTGGGGTAACATTAAAGGAGACCACACAAGGATTTTATGACTTAATGAAAATGGAATTTATTAAATTATTTTAAAGAGAGAGAGAAAAAAAAGGAAAGGAAAGCCTGAAATCAGCAACCAAAATAGATTAATGCAGAACGCATAGTTAACCAGCAATAAGCAAATGCAAAACAAACCTAACAAAACTCAACCATATACAAACTAAATGGGGTTCTGAGGAGGGATGCCATGCATGGCAGTTTTAAAGCCGCAGAGCACCAATCAGGGCAACACATATCACCTGCAGAGGCCTGTCTCCAAACCCCTACTGGAAAAAAAGGGCAGAGACTCACTGCAGCCGTAACAGTGGAAAAACAACCTAAAAAAGGAACCACGACTAGTTGAACATGTTAGCCTAAACATGTTGCAATTTTCCTGTTACTTAAAAAAAAATGCTGTTTTTGATACGCCAAAACTCATAATTACTTAAAAAATGTACGTCTTTTGTTATATTTTTCACCCATAGAGGTCGCCATTTTTTCACCGCTGGGTTTCGATAAGCATAACGATCCATTCTGTACCGGAGTCTACAGAGTAAACACAGGAAAGCTAGTAGTTGTTTATCGTATTGCGTTTGACTGGTGTCGTTTTATATAATGCCACACTGTGTCACTATCGGATAAAAA
Source organism: Poecilia reticulata (assembly GCF_904066995.2). NCBI lineage: Eukaryota > Metazoa > Chordata > Actinopteri > Cyprinodontiformes > Poeciliidae > Poecilia > Poecilia reticulata. The sequence continues at coordinate 14,248,910 of NC_088831.1, read as the reverse complement.
ATAAAACTTAAGAATCTGGATAATTTCCCACATGAAAGAAAGGAGAGCGCAGTGGAACCACGAGTATCAACACCGAGCGAAGTTCATACACTGTTGCCTCACTGGACACTGAAGCTACAGAAGTTCTTACCGGATCACACAGTCCGACCAGAGGTCTCAGTTTATCATGTAGGATATTAGTTTCTTGACTCACATGCAAGTTCACACAAAACCAGGGATCACTGTTCAGTGAAAGTTTAATGCATTTTAAAAAGGTACAATCTGATTGTGCTCCAGAGGATGGATAGGCAGGTCAGCTCTGGTTCTGTTAGGAGAAGGGAGATATTAGTAGGGACCGGAGTTGAGAGATCTTGAATGGTTTAGATCAGTGTTTCTCAACCTTTTTTGGGCCAGCGCCCCCCTAGCCTTTATCCAGGTCCCTCACCGCTCAGCTAGTTAGCACTTGGCACAATGCTAAGTGCTAACTTAGCATTGCATGGTGCCTGTATTGCATCTGGTGATGGAGTGAATCATGCTGCTGTCATGAAGTCTTGAGCTAAGAACATAGAGTTTGGATGTCTGCGGTAACATTGAATAAAGTGGCAACCTTTGTGCATCATGGACCTGAGCATCTGACCGGGTTGCTGTCATTCCCATTTGTTTCCACCTTGTTATAATGCAAAAGTTGATGCTGGTGGGATATTTAATAGCCAAGAAAGAAGAAGGTTCCACTTTTAATGAACCTACCATTTGGAGGATAACTTTCCTTATGTCCTTTAACATTTGCCCAATAATTTATGGCTGCCGAACCAAACACTCCTGTCAAACAAATGTTAATACATGCCTTGTATTGTGACCAACTGACTAATTGTCAGCGCTAATTCATGCTTTTGCATGAGACACAATAGCCTCTATTAAATTTTAAAGTAATATACAATATTTTAAATAATTTTAATATTAAATAATTCGGTTTTCTTCAATAGCTTCCAAGTTATCTGACCTGTTTACTCAGAATAACTTTGAAATCTTTCTACTAGACTGTATAGATGAGACAGTCATTCGTTTTCTATTTTAAGTCATTTTCCTTCTTTTGTTTTCCATTTTAAGAGCCATGTAAATTCTAGATGTGTTTCAGTTATTGGTGTGAAACTGTGGAATGTATTGAATGATGATTTTAAGTTATGTCCTTTATGTGGACAATTTACCAAAATAAAGTGATTGATTAATTGATTTTTTTTAGGATTTATTTTTTATTTTTTTGAAATTGAGGGTTTTTCTTCCAGGTCATGTGACCTGTTGACTCAAAATCACTTTGAAATAATTCTACAAATCAGTATAGATGAGACACAGTCATTTGTTTTCCATTTTAAGCCATTTTCCTCAAGTTTGTTTTGTCAAAATTGAGTGTTTTTCCTTCAATAGATCCCAAGTCACTTGACCCATTTACTCAGAATCACTTTGAAATAATTCTACTAGTCCAGTGTTTCTCAACCTTTTTTGGGCCAGCACCCCCCAGCCTTTATTCAGGTCCCTCATCGCCCCCCACCAAAGAATTTGCAGGTTACTTTGCACTGACCATTATTTTATTATTAATATTACTGTCACTATTGTAGATGTTTTGATTTTTATGCTTGTTTCTGTATTTATCATCAAAAATAATTTCACAAAGAACAAAAAAGTCATGGGAATAGAAATTATTTTCACAAGTGTCTACAAAAAATGCAATGAACATTCAAGTTAAAATTGGTAGGCCTAACAGCAGCCAATCAGAGTGGAAAAAATATTATTATTTTGTGCCATTTTCTAGTTGCACAAAATGACCAGATAAAAGATGTACAACATGCCAGTTTAAAATTTGAACTATTTGCAAAACGACTGAGCTCTGCAACATTGAAACATGGATGGAACTGTAACTACATTAATCATAGCTCTTCATCTCTTCAGTGTTTCTGTGGGTTTCTGGTGGTGCAGCTCTGTGCTGCCTTCAGGAGAATGGGAAATCAGAGTATCATCCATAAAATTTCACCCACATGGCATTTATTGTGCAAACCAGAGCTTTCAGTGGAAAAACAAAAGTTCCACGTCCTTTTAATGCCATACAAATATGAGACAAAAACATGGATTATATCTTTATATAGACCTGTCTATTCATTTATAGATTAATAGTTTTACTGGACAGAAATTACAAAGAACAAATCTGGTTCTTAATCAAATCCTATTGAGTCAAATTGAAAGTGTCATGGAGTCATCAGCCTCATGACATTAACACTGACATGAAAAATAATATTGAAGAAATAAATATATTAAATCTAATTAAAAACATAAATAAGTGATCAGTTCTTTACTGTTATGGTCCAAGATATATTTATTCTCAGTACTAGATGTGGTCTCAACAAACCCATGACACTTCAACAATATTATTTTACGTTTTTTGTGGAAATAGCGTCTGTTTATTCTTGTCATACAGTCCTCTGTATTAATTATTGCTCCAAAGGTCTTGCCATACCAGTTTATTCCTCTGTATTTACTTCAGTTTCTTAGTTTATTCTTGCATTTTGTTCTTAATTCATTTCCATTTAGTTTCATTTGATTAATGTTATCCTCTCTGTGTTTATTGCTATGTTCACTTTAGTTTCTTTCCTGTTGCTAGATTTATTTTATTGATTATTGACCATCAGTAATCTTCACTCATCACCTGCTTCGCCGCCTAATCATCATATGTTTCACATCATGTGTTGATTTTTTTCACTGTTCAGCGTCGGATTCTCTGTTTTTATGCCATAATTCACATCTAGTTTGTCGCTCCGTTTTATGTCCCGCTTCTCCTGTTTCAGAGTTTTGCGCAATTTGCACGTCTCTTTTTTTAACTCCTTATGGTGCAGGGCGGTCGGGAAGCGTATCGATGGGGAAAAAGCAGACTGACATAAACCTTTTAAAACAACGGAAACAATTTCTGCATTCTGATTATTAAAATTTAAAAGTGCTGTGTTGTTATATCACCCCCGTTTCATACCGGACCACTTACATCACCGTGTTAACGCTATAAAATGAACGTTCTCCATCGAGGTATCACCCATAGAGGGATTTCTTGATTTCTTTATTTAAATGGGTTCATTTTTCAGAGGGATACACAGTGAGGGTATCGTGATTTTAGCTACCAGTAGCAGGAGAGCGGAGCTGCGCCAAGAAGCTAACAGAAGCTAACAAACACTGAATAGAAGAGCTGCCATCGATACAGTTGCAGCCAAGCATGGTTTAATGTTACACAATACAGTTTTTGCTCAAAGTCTAAACTGGTATTGTTGTGGATTTAAGGTGTAAAGTTTACCTTCGACCAAACGCCCCCCAAAGGCATCCCAGCGCCCCTCTTTTGTAAAAATGTCCGCCAGCGCCCCCTGCCGTCCTCTGAACACCCCCCGGGGGTCGGTGCCGCCCACGTTGAGAACCGCTAGTTTAGAGGAATAAGCTTACTGTCTTTTCGGATGGTGGTTGCGCGGAGGGAAAGGCTAGGCTCCGGGAGCGTTCCGAGGACCAATGATGTAGAGGGGAGGAGAGCGGCAGGCAGAGATGTTCGGTCTTGGCAGGAAGCGATCTCAAAATTCAGACTTGGTTCCAACAGCTCGTTGTTTTCTGAGGGAAGGCACAATGTTTCTTGAAATCTCATACAATATTCATAACATGATCTCTGGTTAGACTCTGACCAACAAGCAGTGGTGGAGAAAGTACTCAAAAAATGTACTTAAGTAAAAGTACAAATACACAGTCAAAAATGTACTCAAGTAAAAGTCAAAGTACCACATTAACATTTTACTTAAGTAAAACTAAAAAAGTACTAGCTTTTAAAAATACTTAAGTATTAAAAGTAAAAGTACTTGCTGAATAATACCTAATCGCTAATATCATTAAGTGAACCGATCGTATTTAATTTTAATACATCAGAAATGTGCCATTTTAATGAACACTATCACAGATTAAACATGTTCTTATTGTGTTTATTCTCTGTAACAGTTTAGACTTAGATATGTGATTCTATGGATCATAATTTCAGGAATGGAAACATTTTGTCTCCTGTCCTAACATAACATGAACTTCACTAGTGACATTTATTTAGAAAGAAATCCAACTGAAAGGGGATGTAAAGAAGGTGTGTGGGGGGAGGACATGCAACCAAGGAGCCATGTAGCAGAGTTGTAGTCAAGAACCCGAGACCAAGACCAGGGCTCTGCGCTACATGACACAATAACATTAAGTTAACCTATCAAAATTGGTTCTCAGATTGATCTGAAAGATCCACATTCCCATAAAAATACCTAGATATTAAATAGTTAGAGCTGAAATATATTTAACCAGTATCAATTAAAACTCATTTCATCCTGTTTTGTTTTCATCGCTGTGCTACAATCCACAGAGGTTTCCTGCCATCCTTAGAAAAATAACGCCCTGGGCGGTTGCCCATATTGCCCATGTCAGAAACCACAACTGAAACATCGTAATTAACGGTAAATAAGGTTCAACTGTCCAACGGCGCAACAAGTAACCAAGCAGAAGGAGCACCGTGACTGTTCTCACCCTCCCTCCACTGCGATGTTTGCCACGATGACAGGAGACGAAATCAATCAATGAGCAATGAGCATGCTCTGTGTTCATGCATTCAACTTTTACTTATTCAGCGATTAAATAAATGTGTATATAGTTGTGTATATAGTTATATATATATATATATATATATATATATATATATATATATATATATATATATATATATATAACTACTGCAGTGTACACAAGAACAAAGAACGGCTCTCAGTGAGGCTTCAGTCCTTTAGGACTTAGTAAAGATCCGTCCAGAAGAATGGGATCGTTCCTGAATGTTATATCACTATATTGCAGACTTTGGTCACAGCGTTGTCCCATAAATGCGACACCACAGTCAACACACAATAATTCAATGCATGAGTGACAACTTTTTTCATCAGATGCAACATGTGTCTCTGTAGAGCTAGCTTTGCTAACATCATGTCCACGGAGCTTACCTTTCTTTAAGCTTTCCTTCCAAGTGATGCTAAAAGTTGGACGAAGTCTGTCAAAGCGAAGCGCTGCTGATTTTACATGTCGCCATATCTTATGATTTATGCAGCTATTATCGATTAGACAGACATCTCCTCCCGCTCAGAGGAAACCACTGCGCATGTCTGGAGCTCCGCGTGCGAGTAAAGGGGAAGTCGATGGGTGACAACAGACACTAAGTCAAGTTATTGCTTGGATTTTACGGCGCCACCTTAAGTTCCTGAACTTCACATTTTAATGGAAAAAAGCGCAATGCGACTTGGATGTAACGAGTAACGCGACACCTTTGTAGAAATGTAGTGAAGTAGAAAGTACAGATACTTACTTTAAAATGTAGTGGAGTAAAAGTAGAAAGTCCCCATTATTAAATCTACTTAAGTAAAGTACAGATACACGAAAACTGTACTTAAGTACAGTAACGAAGTACTACTTCGTTACTTCCCACAACTGGGATTCAAATAGATCTAAAGCTGGATTTGTTTTCATTATTTTAGTACAACTTAAACAGTTTGTACAGTAAAACTAAAATATGACAGAATGAAGAAAATAAACTTAAAGCGTTGAAGGCGTCTGGAGAATGAACGACTTCCTGTTTATTAGCTCCGCCCACCGACTTTAGCCGCTCCTTAAATAAATTCACCTTCAGGAGCAGAAATCCGTCTTTATGCTCTGCAGAGTTTTCCGAATGTCTTTTTTTCTTTTTCTCCATTCAATTTTCTGTTTAGTTTTGTGGATTTATTTTTTTCCTAGAATTTTTTGAAGAACTTTTTCTGATTTAGAGCATTTTTCATGTTCACTAATGGAAACAACGAGCCTAGAAAACATGAAGATTAATAGAAAATGAACTCAAATGTTTCATTATTTATTTATTTTGATCAGAGGTGATGTTTGATTTAAGGGAAGACTTGAACCTCAAATGGAAATAAACACTCAGAAACGAATTAATTCACTGGTTAAACTAATTTAAAAAGGTTTAAATTATAACATTTATTCAACCAATCGGTTTAAATCAAATTAAATCTGATTTGCAAGAAATGAACAGAATCAAGAGATCACTTTTGTTCAGTAATTTTCAGGACCGATGTTTGTCTGTTTGAATGATAAAACTGAAATGAGCGACTTTAGCCTGAATCACAGCTGTGTCTCAATGCTTCATGCTAATGTGAATAAAGACCTGCTGCTGCTTCCAGGTAAAACCTTTCACCTGCTTTCTGGTGGGTTTTGTATTTCTATCCTGGAATTAACCGCTTGCCTCTTTAGCAGATCTTAAAATGTGTAAAGTAAATTTAAAGATTAAATCTGGAAAGTTAAGTAAGTACAGCATTGAAAGCCTGTGTCCTCGGTGTCTGATGCCTGTTTTTAGTAATATATTCTCAGACGTGTTGGTGAGTTTTGGATCATTTTTCTGCAGTAGAAACCAGCTAACTGATGGTTGGACTCAAACTTTCACAGAAGACCGAGGATAGTCAGGATGTTTCTGGTAAAAGTGATCCAGCAGCGGTTCTGGTTTCGGAGCTCTCTGCAGTGGCGGAGCTAGACTTTTAAAGTTGGGGGGGCCAAGGGGGGCCCCAGAGGTCTGGGGGGGGGGCAAAATGTAAAATGTGTATGCGCACATCTATATATATATATATATATATATATATATATATATATATATATAGATGTGCGCACCTGTATATGTGGCATATACCAAGGAGATCCTCTGTCCCCACTGCTGTTCTGCATAGGCCTGAACCCTCTCAGCCAAATCATCAACAAGACTGGCTACGGATACCGACTCAAGAATGGGGCCACGATCAGTCACCTCCTCTACATGGATGACATCAAGCTGTACGCCAAGAGCGAGCGAGACATCGACTCACTGATCCACACCACCAGGATCTACAGCACTAACATTGGGATGTCATTCGGACTAGAGAAGTGTGGTCGGATGGTTACAAAGAGAGGGAAGGTCGCCCACACAGAAGGGGTCTCACTCCCAGAAGGAACAATAGCAGACATAGAGCACAGCTACAAGTACCTGGGAATACCACAAGCAAATGGCAACCTCGATGAGGTCACAAGGAAAGGAGCCACAGCCAAATACCTCCAACGAATAAGGCAAGTCCTGAGAAGCCAGCTCAATGGCAAGAACAAGATCCTTGCAATAAACAGCTATGCCTTACCAGTAATCAGATACCCTGCCGGAATAATTAGCTGGCCAATGGAAGAGATGAAGGCCACGGATGTTAAGACTAGGAAGCTACTAACCATGCATGGAGGGTTCCACCCCAAATCCAGCACCCTGAGACTGTACACGAGCCGTAAGGAAGGAGGCAGAGGACTAGTGAGTGTGAGAGCCACTGTCCAGGATGAAACATCCAAGATCCATAAATACATCAAGGACAAAGCCTCAACGGACGATGTGCTCAGCGAATGTCTCAGGCAATGGGGAACAGAAGACAAGGTGCTGGAAGTACCATCATGGGAGGACAAGCCCCTACATGGGATGTACCACCGACAAATAACTGAAGTGGCTGATGTCAGGAAAACCTACCAATGGCTGGAGAAAGCTGGACTCAATGACAGCACAGAGGCTCTCATCCTGGCCGCCCAGGAACAGGCCCTAAACACCAGAGCAATAGAGGCTCAGATCTACCACACCAGACAAGACCCAAGGTGTAGGTTGTGCAAGGAGGCCCCTGAGACAGTCCAGCACATAATAGCATGGTGCAAGATGCTGGCAGGGAAAGGGTACATGGAACGACATAACCAAGTGGCGGGCATAGTGTACAGGAACATCTGTGCAGAATATGGACTGGAAGCCCCGAGATCAAAGTGGGGAACACCCCCAAAAGTGGTGGAGAATGACGAGCTAAGATCCTGTGGGACTTCCAGATCCAGACAGACAAGATGGTAATGGCGAACCAACCGGATATTGTGGTGGTGGATAAAGAACAGAGGAAAGCCGTTGTGGTGGATGTAGCAATACCAAGTGATTACAACATCAGGAAAAAGGAGCATGAGAAATTGGAGAAATACCAGGGCCTCAGGGAGGAACTGGAAAAGACCTGGAAGGTGAAGACCACAGTGGTGCCTGTGGTTATTGGGGCCCTCGGAGCAGTCACCCCCAAACTGGAGCAGTGGCTCAAACAGATCAAGGAACAACATCAGACATCTCAGTCCAGAAATGTGCAGTTCTAGGCACAGCCAAGATACTGCGCAGAACCCTCAAGCTCCCAGGCCTCTGGTAGAGGACCCGAGCTCAGAGGATGAAACAGACCACCCGCGGAGGGTGAGAAGGGAATTTTTTATATATATATATATATATAATTTAAAAAAATAACCAAACTGAATATTTGGTTATTTTAAGCCCCTCTGTCATTTGACCTGTTATAATTAACACCTTTGACTGGCGCACATGGAGACATGATAGACTTTTACGCAAAGAGTTCATCGCAGAGGCAACTAAAATCAATCAAATAAAGATCCTTTCTGAATATTATCTCATGGACTGAACTAAATGCGTCTTTCTGACCGGAAGCTGACAGCATGTTGAAGTTATGGACACCTTGGTTAGGAAGCTCTGGTTTGACAGGTAAAAATAGTTTGGGTCGGACCCGAATTATTTGCCTGATGGTGGTTCGGGCTTCTCATGAGTTTACATTTAATGAGTTTGCAGCAAACAGAGAAAACCTAAAGAGAATGTGTGATCAAGTTGTGTTGATCTACTTATTGTAGTTTAAGTAGAGGAATAGCAGCTGACTGTTGAGAGAGGAAAGAAATTAAAGTGCAGATCCGTTAGACAGAAGCAAGCGCAGAGCGCTGGGCAATAAATGCTCCACCGTTACGCTCCAATTAATCACACATGAGACGACTAATGCCAAATAAACAATATATAGTTACACTATGTCAGATTCATATGTCAGATTCCCTCCTCACCCTCGTCTTGATAAGAACAGAGAGCAGTTCGCTGGTTTCTGTCCAGAATGTGATCAGCTGACCACTTGGTGCTCAGACAGTTTCAACTTTACGCACAGAGAACATCGTGGAGCTCATTATTAATCAGACTAAGAACAATATCAGTCAGAGAATCATCTCTGATCTGGTCGCTTTAACCGACCAGAGGCTTCGGAGCGTCCAGCAGCTGATCCGCTTCTGCTGGTTTTTCTCCCGCTGAGGGATCAGGAAACGATCAGAGTTCTGTCGTCTTCTAATCACGTCATTTCGTGAAATGTTACCTGATTTCAAAAAACGTTCTTGCAGAGAAATAATAAATGTTTTGTTTGCTGACTACAAAATGGAAATAAAATGATTTTTTCCTTTGACGGACAACGAAAAAACTCTAGCTAGCGCAACCTCGGCTCCAAACTAGAACATTGTCGGCCCCTCTTCGGTTTTTTCTCTTTTTTTGCGGAGGATCAATAAATAACTTATTGGTGTTTTACCATCACCACCAGGTATGAAGCGCTTTAGCCTTTGAGTTGCACCACAGCGCAGCACAACTGAAACATCCAGGAGTTTTTATGAGTACAATAAAGAAGGCTGGTATCGCGCCTGATAAAAATCTATTTATTTATGTCATCACATGGACTTATATAAAGTTTAATACATTTTCTTTTCATATATTTATTATTGTTTTTCTTCTTTACATATTAGGTTGACTTAGAATGATTCCAAATATGTACAGGAATAACCTGGTGCTGTTACATGTCAATCATCTGGGGGGGCCAATCAGATGACAGGGGGGGCACTGGCCCCCCTGGCCCCCTCTCTGGCTCCGCCACTGCTGATGGGGTCCAGAAAACCATCACTGTAATTATAAACTTCTCCAGCAGGGGGCAGTGTTTGCGCTTTAAAAAGGATAAACTGTTTAATTTTATGATATAAAGTTGTTAAAGTAAGCACTGAAAATGACGGAGAAATGTGGAAATGTTCTGGATCATTCTCCTGTTGATCTGTTCCTCTGGTTCTGTTTGGACCCAGCAGAACCGAGCAGGGAGACTTTCACCTCCGTATCTACAGGTAAATATTTGATCTGTGAGCTGAGCCGAGTCACACGGAGGTCCGATCAATAACAACACATCTGGTACTTTGATCTCTCCTGATTCTGTTCTCTCAAAGCTCCTAAAGTAGAGCGCGAAGGTGAACCTGACCTCTGACCTCCGACCTGCTCCATCAGAATGTCTGACACAGATTGTTCTGAGAGGGAAAAAGCCAGCAGGTGTTCTCCACCAGCAGCCGGTCACAGGAGGTTCTGTTTGGTCCGGATTACGTGCTGGATGACGGTAAACAGGACAGGGACTTTCTCTAAACATCCCACTCATCAGCCAGACTCACACTTTGACCCTTCAGTCAATAAGCTTCACCCTGCCTCCACCAGCAGAGATCAGACAGAAGCTGAGAGCGCGACTGGACGCTGCTGGGTCGGGTTTTGAGGTTCTGGATCATGGTGGAACCCACGTCTAAACGGGCCACTGTTCTGCTGCTGTTTGCGCTGCACAGCTGTCTGGCCAACAATGGTACCCTGTTATTCAGGTTCTGGTGGGATTGTCTCCAAAGATTACATCTGAATATTAATCTTTTTATTGTGTCTTTTGATTCTTTTACGTTTTTCTAGTTTTTCTCAACACCCAGTTGGCTTCACAGGTTCTGACCCGAAACCGCCGAGCCAATCAGCTGTGGGAGGAGATGAAACCAGGTAACTCAGCAGGTCACACCCGGCTGGACACACACTCTCCTCATGTGAATTTGAGCGGTGTGTGTGTGTTGTTTTTCTCCTCAGGTAACCTGGAGAGGGAGTGTGTGGAGGAAATCTGTGACCATGAAGAAGCCAGAGAAGTGTTTGAGCAGAACGATAAAACGGTGCGGCTTCACTGTAACCGTCATGGCTATCCGCTCTGAGATCAGATCAATCTACAATAAACTCTTTGTTTCTGCAGGAAAAGTTCTGGGCCACGTATCTGGGTACGTAAAGATACAGCAGGGTTTTCCTCCAGCTGGAGGGAAGACAAGGGAAGTAATCTAGAGACAATGATGTTGTGGTCAGACCGTTAGCTTAGCCTCCTTTGCTTTTGGTTTAATTAAACCTAAATTAACCCGAAGTTAATCGGTTCTGGTGACATTTACTCCCAGAAGAACCAAGTTGTTACTGGACTTGGTGCTGATTTAATCCAGTTGGGTTTGTAGTTTAAATGAAGTTTATTCAGCTGATGCAGCTGCACTGCAAACAGAACCAAAGTCCAGAGCAGTTCAGCACACAAACATGCATCTGGTGTTTGTCTCCAACAGACTGTAAAGGAACCAAGATGCAAAGAACAAAAGAAAACATCAACATAATCAGGGACTGTGTGCAAGGTAACAAACCGGTTACCAGAAGGTAAATCCAGGTAGCCAGTTGTCACATGGTTAACCGTTCTGCTGTGTGCAGGTGAATGTGTCACTGGTACTGGAGGAAGCTATGAAGGAGACGTCAACATCACAGAATCGGGCAAAAAATGCCAATACTGGACAGGCAGGTTCCCTCATCCCATCTACAGGTATGTTTACCTCACCAGAACCTGAGGAACACAGCGGTCAATGAGACTGGTGAAGGTTTCACCCAACAATCGCTGCTGCAAACTACTAACATGACCAAGGCTGAGTTATCTACGAAACAACTTCCTTAAGTAAAAACATCACAGAGCACCAACCAACTAACAAAATGGCCATCCAACCCAATGACCAACTGACCAACCAACCACGTCTTTAACAGTCCAAGCAATTGACCAACCACAAGTTCATGTGTGGCACAGAACAACCAATCAATGAATCAATCAACTAACCGGCTAAGATACTAGTTCAAGGCTTCCCAACTAACTGGACTACTAATTTTATAAATAATCAAACTAGCTAATCTGTAAACCATCGAACCAATCAGTTAGCTAGCTTAATGAAACCTTTGAGTGTCTCATTAATCACCAAATCTGAGACATGAGATCAACCAGCAACATCACTGAAATAACAACCCATGTTCATGAAAGCCAAAAAAAACATAAATCTACTACAACCCAACAGGTCAACCATTGACCAACTTAAGCTAACCAGAACCAGTCAAATGCCCAACAACAACCAATAAGTGTGAAATTTTATAAGTCAACAAACTAATGGATCTGAAATTCTGTGGTGACCATTCGTTTGCAGGGAGTTTAACGCTTCAGAACCAAACAGCATCTTGAAGGAGAACTTCTGCAGGAACCCTGATAACCGTCCAGGAGGACCTTGGTGTTTCACCACAGACCCAACGGTCCAGAAAGAGACCTGCAGAGTACCTAAATGTGGTAAGAGTCCACCTGAATTTATTGAAACTCTCCCTTCATGGTCTGCTGCCTCCATGTTGTTTGGTTGTGAAAGGGTAGTTTGAGTGAACACCTGTTTCTTGTCAAGGTGAGGTGTATGTCCCGACCACTGTGGCACCAGAACCAGTCAGAACTACAGTCTGTTTACCAAGCTATGGCATTGACTACACTGGTGACCTCAGTGTCACAGCGAAAGGGCACACCTGTCTTGAGTGGTCATCACCAGAGGCTGTAGCCCTGAGCCGGGATAAGGAGTTCATCCCTGAGGTGGTTCTGGAGAGAAACAAGTGCAGAAACCCAGACAACGACCCTGAGGGCCCCTGGTGCTACGTGGAGATTTCTGGAAACATCACAATCGGCTACTGTGACCTGGATTTGTGCGGTACAGTACCAACCCATGATCAGTGCCTTCACCAGCATACGGGTCGGCTGGCCCCTCACCTGTCGCTGCTGTTCACCTGTGTGTCTCAGAGGATCCTTTGCTTGGAGGAGATCAGATAACAGACGACAGAGGAACGGAGCGAACAGTCCTGGGCCCAGAGAAAAAACTCTTCTTCAATCCTGATACCTTTGGTCAAGGAGAAAGTGGTGAGTCATCTGATCACAGCTCTATTATCGCCTGTACTTGTAACAAGCAACATATTACAATGTTGCTGGTTAAAGATTAAATTACATAAAGAATGTAACTAGTCAAATCTGTATTTTGATAACTGAGTTGACATTTAGACATAAAATTGAACATAAAAAGATCCAGCAGCTGCTAGAAAGTGTTTTTTGGCTAGATCTTGTGGCTATTGGTGTCTGTTTCACTGTACGGCTGATTGAGATACTGGCAGACTGGTGTGTTAACTGGTTTGGGACATGTCTGACTGGGACTCCTTGTGCTTCAGTCTGCGGGCAGCGTCCTCTCTTTGAACAAAAGGGCAAACAGGATAAAAACGAGAACGAGCTCCTGGAGTCCTACAGAGAGCAACGGATCGTTGGGGGTCTCGATGCCGAGGTTGCTTCAGCTCCATGGTAACCGCACCTACAGCTACGAGACATCATGGCTGCTCACCACAATAAAAGATCAAGAGATAACCAGAAGGATTTTGCTGTTTGCAGGCAGGTGATGCTGTACAAACGCAGCCCACAGGAGCTGCTGTGTGGAGCCAGTCTGATCAGTGATCAGTGGATCCTGACTGCAGCACACTGCATTCTCTACCCGCCCTGGAACAAGAACTTCACCGACAAGGACATCCTGGTCCGACTGGGGAAACACGACAGAGCCAAGTGAGAGGTTCCCAAACACTCATTAGAAAAACACAACCTGACGTTAAAAATATGAAATAAATCAAACCTCAACCCTGTTAAAAGTTCTGGAAACGAAGCGGTTTAGTTGAACGGTGCAGTTTCTGCCAAGTCCAGAGGTCCAAGCCAGAAGCAGTGGAGGTGTATGTATAGTTTTGACATGACATCCATGCTGACCGGAGGTGCATCCTTCTTCGTCTGTCCAGGTTTGAACGAGGAATCGAGAAGATCGTGGCGATCGATGAAATCATCGTCCATCCCAAATACAACTGGAGGGAGAATCTGAACCGGGACATCGCTCTGCTGCACCTGAAGCGACCCATCACTTTCTCAGACCAGATCCATCCCATCTGCTTGCCCAGCAAAGAGGTCGCCAGAACGTAAGATGAACACACCTGTCTGTCCAAACCTTTACATGTCAACATTTTTGTCTCCATTGTCCAACTGGAACCAGAACCCATGTTTCCCACACAGGCTGATGAGCGAAGGCTTCAAGGGGCGAGTGACTGGCTGGGGGAACCTGCAGGAAACCTGGAACCCTTCAGCCAGAAACCTACCTGCAGTTCTCCAACAAATCCACCTTCCAATAGTGGAACAGGACACCTGCCGCAAGTCCACCTCAGTGAGGATCACAGACAACATGTTCTGTGCAGGTAACGAACCCAGTGGGCTCCTGTTGATCAATCAGGTCTCCACAATGACTCCATTTGGACTTGGACAACACTCTAGTTAGGAGTTCAGGTTTGGAAAGCAAGAAATGAGTTTAAAAATTCCTACTGAGGCACACGGAGCCCATCATAACTTCTCTGATTGATGGGCAGCAACAGTTGCTCAGGTCATTTCTGATGTCTTTCTGCCCCGAGGTTCCCCTGTTGACCCCATTTAAATATGAGGCTTTGTTTATGCAGGTTATAAACCAGAAGAGAGCAAACGAGGCGACGCCTGTGAGGGTGACAGCGGAGGACCGTTTGTGATGAAGGTAAGGAATGAGCCTGCAATGCTTCTAGTGACCAGCAGGGAATGGTGTGTTTAATAAAAGAAGTTAATGGGTAAAAGTCTTTGTGATTGACTCGGATGCGAGTTTCCAGCCTGATCCAGAATCTGCCATGTGTTTAGTACCCTGCAGAGAACCGCTGGTACCAGATCGGCATCGTGTCCTGGGGCGAGGGCTGCGACCGCGACGGGAAGTACGGCTTCTACACCCACCTGTTCAGGATGGGCCGGTGGATGAAGAAGGTGATCGAGAAGTCGGGAGGAGACGACGACTAGACCCAGAACATCAGTCACTTCCTGTCAAACAAGCCAATAAAAGTTTGTCCACATCGCCTGATTAACTCGTCTGCTTCAGTCATTTAGCGTGGAGATAAATCATTGATGCACAAAGTTTAATCCAAACGGACGTCCAGCGGTTTTATTAAGAGGTTCTGCTCAAACAGAGACATCTGAAGTTCTGCAAAGAGATCCAATAAATCTGTTCATCATCTCAGCTGAAGAGAAGTTAATCTGATAAAAAACATATAAACATATTTACATGATGGCTAAAATATATCATTTAACTGCTCTGCATCCGGTCTGTAAATAATTATCATTTATAAACATTCAGTAGTTCACACTATGAACTGGGATTTAAGTAGAAAAATCTGAGATCATAACAGCTGTTCTTCAGGAGGTCAGGCCTCATCAACAGGCTCCACCTCCTCCTCGACAGGCTCCGCCTCCCTGTCAGCAGTCTTGTGGGTCAGCAGGTGTCGGTTCAGGTGAGTCTGTCGGGTATAGCTCTTGGAGCAGAAGGTGCAGGGATGAGGACGAACGTTACTGTGAGACAGCAGGTGCTTCTTCAGGTCGAACCGCCTCCGAAAACACTTCCCACATTCAGGACATGAGAAGGGCTTCTCCCCTGGAGGAGAACCAGACGGATAGAACTGGGTTTACTCGACAGGTTGGAGTTGGACAGAAAGGGGCAGTGTGGATAACCTTCAATAGGTTACAGACAAATCTTGATCTGTTTTAGAAACTGTTCACATGTTTGTACTTTACCCTGACATGCCTGGTGAGGCTAAGTGACAAGCTAACAAAGACAGTCATTGCTAACTGAGAAGCTAGCAGAGCTGCTAACTGGTCAGAGAGGCTAACGGATTCATTGTTTACAAAAGTTTAAAAACTCAAATGCATCAGTGAGATTAACTAGTGAACTAATAAATCATTTAGCTCTTAATATTTACTAATATGAATATTTAGACAGAACCTGTTTTTATTCTTGCTCCTTACTGTTGACTAACATTCAGCTCCAGGACGCTGCTGATGGAAGGTCATGTGACCAGCTCACCTGTGTGTATGCGGCGGTGCTCAGTCAGGTGGCAGGAGATGGAGAAGGCCTTCCCACACTCCTGGCAGACGTAGGGTCTCTCCCCTGTGTGGGTCCTCATGTGTTTCTGCAGGTCTCCTCCAGAGGGCCACGCCTTGCCGCACACTGTGCAGACGTACGGCTTCTCGCCCGTGTGCTGCCTCACATGCACGCTGAGGCCGGCGTGCGCGGTGAAGTCCTTGGGGCAGTAGGGGCAGCGGAAGGGCCGCTCCCCGCTGTGCGTTCTCAGGTGGCCCTCCAGGCCGTCGCAGGTCTTGAAGCACTTGCCGCACTGCGGGCAGAGGAAGCGGTTGTCGCCGCTGTGGGTGGCGCGGTGCGACTGCAGCCCCGTCACCGAGCTGTACGACTTGTCGCACTGATCGCACTGGTAGGAGCGGGAGGAGTGGCTGCGCTGGTGGATCCGCAGCTGAGTGACTCCTGCAGACGGAGGCGGGTCTAGTTTAACTCTGTCTACCTGTTCCTCACAGACAATCAGAGCGGGTCTTACCTGAGAAGCTCTGGTCACAGAACAGGCACCTGTAGACGCACTCGGCTCCCTCGGCTGAGTGCGTCTGCAGGTGACGCAGCAGCCGCGTCTGCGAGCTGAAGGTCTGCGCGCAGACGGAGCAGCTGAGGTCGGGGAGCCGGTGGGTCTGCTTGTGA
This sequence comes from Poecilia reticulata, assembly GCF_904066995.2. NCBI lineage: Eukaryota > Metazoa > Chordata > Actinopteri > Cyprinodontiformes > Poeciliidae > Poecilia > Poecilia reticulata. The sequence continues at coordinate 14,232,251 of NC_088831.1, read as the reverse complement.
TTGGTCAGACTGGACTGGAGCTGGAAGGCGCTGTCGCACTGGTTGCACCGGTAGACAGGCCGAGTCAGGTGAGTGCGGCAGTGGGTCACCAGTTCGGTTCTGGTGGTGAAGGTGGAGCTGCACTGGAAGCAGGCGTGGGCGCAGAGGGGGCGGGGCTCACCCTCACTCTGACCCTGCTGAGCTCCAGATCCGGGTTTTCCTGACGACCCGCAGGTTCTGTTGGAGCGCAGGTGGCGGATCACCTGGGGAGCAGCTCAACGGTTAAACGGGCAGAATTATGTGTTTTCCAGGAACATTGTGCATTAAAATGGGACTATAAAATAATCAAAATATAAAATACGACTTAAAAATATTTTACTTCCTGATTTGAGCCTCTGGTCTTTCTGAAGCTCCGCCTTCAGGATGCAAACCCAACATGGCTCCTATATTAACCCTTTAAAGCTTCTACCAGTGTTGCAATAAGTAGATCCCATCATGAGCTTACAGGTGTTTGCTAATTGCTGCTGGCTAGTCTGAAGGAGCTCAGAGGGGGAGGGGCTACGTTTGAAGGCAGGGCTAGGCATTTTGCACAGCTGAATGGTTGCCATAGAGACTACAGGACTTCTCAAATATACATGAAAGACACAAAGCAACTCCGGGTACGTTGTTGATGAGCGAATAAAGCTGAAAGAGTCGATGTTCCAGCCTGAGAGCCTGCAGGTAAACACTCACCTGAGAGCGGTAGATGAAGCACTTCCCACACGCAGGACATCTGTGAGCCACACGCTGGGAATTATGGGAAATAGCTGTGAGCTGGGAGCCCTCTGATTGGCCAGATGAGTCTTTCATCCTGACAGGGTCAGACAGCGTTTGGTCGCTGTCCCACCTGACCCCGCCCTCCACCACAGGTGTGACTCCCTCTGAGCTCTGATTGGACAGCTCCTGCTCCTCTTCCGACACGCTCTGACCAATCACATCCTCCGTCATGAGCTCCACCTCCACCTTCACTTCCAGCTGCGTCGGGCCTCCCTCTGATTGGCCGGCTGAGTCATGGTGGGCTGGGCTAGTGAGGAGGGGGTGGGACCAAGCTGATAGGAGCGTTTCCTCTGTTTCACCACAAACTAGAGGAGAGAATAAAAGGATCAGAACGGACCCAGATTCAGAACTTTCCTCTAGTTCTGATGTTGTACCTGTGGTTGTTGCTCGGCCCAGTCGGCAGCTTTGATTGGTCAGGAGCTCCGTCAGGTGTTTCCTGTCCATCTCCTGCAGAGAGTCCTCCAGAACACAGGGGGCATTGTGGAGCCAACAGGCCGCCTGCAGGAAGACGGGACAGCGGGTCAAACAGACGAAGGTGTAAGGAAGAGGAGGAGCGGAGAGGTTCTGAGCACCTGTCTGAAGTCCGGCACCGGGAACAGCTGCTCGATCCGAGTCAGGAGGTCCGACAGCAGCGACTGGAGGGCGGAGTCAAAGCGCTGGTCAAACACTTCCTGGAAGAGGAGCAGAGGAGGCGATGAAGAGGGAAGGAGTCCCTGGAGAGCTGCAGCAAAACCACCCACCTGCAGGAGGCGCTGTGTGCCAGCAGGAGTCTGAGTCAGAGAGAGGAGAGCAGAGCAGCACTCAGTCAGCTCTTCATCCTGCTGGAGGAGGAAGAGGAAGAGTCAGAGTCTGCTCCGTTCCAGCTGCTGGGATTTTATTTACATAAAGCTTTTCATCTATTTGATGAGGAATAAAAACATTTTATCACTTAACAAAAAAAAAAATCAAATCTGAAAAGTATGGCATGCATTTCTATTCAGATTCTCTGACTGAACTCTTTGTACAACATATCAGCGTCAGCTCAGGACTTTGACTAGGCCAGTCTAACCTATAATACCTCTGGTTGAATGTTCTGGCAGGTTCACTCTCAGCTCTTCCACTTTAGTGTTGATTGACCACAAAAACATCCCAACAAAACTAGTTGTAGACAATCAGTGTGAATAATTTTACTGTGAGTTAGAGTTCCTTTGTTTCTTGGTGAACTTGATGAAGTTTCTGCTCAGTGAGTTGATTTAATTTCCTCTTGATAAACCTGAGTTTGCAACATCATTTCGGCGGTCTTACCGATGCGTTGGAAATGGAGTGGATCCTCTCCAGGTGAGTCTGGTCATCAGCAGGGTGAGAAAGGGTCATCTGAAAGATGTTAGAGTAGGGGATGTGTTCTTCAGCACACTTTTTAACAACATTTTGTTTCCAGACAGCTGTCCCAATGCCCACCTTGGCCCTCAGAGCCAGCAGAAGAACACCTCTCTGCCTTTCTGTCAGCAGCTGCGGGACGGCCTCGGTCACTAGGGTAACAAATTCCTCCAGCATCCCATAATGCTCCACGCTCTGCTGCTGGATCACCCGCCACACGGCCGCCGTCAACAGGCGGAGAGGAGGGAGGAAGAGGCGCAGAGAGGAGGCTGTGGAGGAGAGGTGTCATGTTAGACACTAGGAGGCTCATTCTGTGGAAATGACCTTGTCTTCTGATCAATGAGTTGGATACAAACTTGCTGTGATGTGGAAACAAATAATGGACTTCACAAGAACGTCACTCAAATAATTATAATTATCCAGACTTGAGGATAATTGTAACTCCAGACTTTTACTGGACTGAGGCCAGGGAACTGACCGGGATCAGGTCCTGGTGGAACTGGTTTAATAAAACTGACTAATGGTTAACCAGAGTAAAACAACAGCTGGTTACAGCAGTGTAACTATCTGTGTAAGGTACTTTAAAGCAGTGGCCCCCAACTTTTTTATTACCGCGAATCGGTCAAGACTTGGACATTTTGCTGGGCCCCTGGGGGGAGTCCAGGGCCGGAGTCCAGGGGGTTATTTAAAATAATATTAAATAATCCTGGGTAATAAAAAGTTCTATTTTTACCCGTTAAATTATAATCACGCTAACATCGGCTATTTAGCCTCATTTTTATGCGGTTTAGTTATTATTCACCCAGCTGAACAGTGAATCCAGATCCCGTCACACATAAAGCAGATAAAAGCATCTAACTTTTTCCCCGAAGTGACAAAAACCAACGACCTTGGCCTCAATAAATTATAATAAATTAAATGAAACGACTCCACTTAGATTACCAACACTTCGCCTGCTGGGGTCTGAACACACAGGTTCAAAAATTCCTCCTGGTCGCATCTGCAGAGAAATCTGCGCTGGTTCATCGGGCAGTTGGATCTGCCTGAACCAAACCGATCTATCGAACTTTTTTTTTTTTTTTTACCCTGTTGTGTCCAGACGTGCGAGGATTTTTCTTTGTTTTTTTTGTTTGTTTTTGCGTGGTTTCACTTTCCCAAAACAGACAGATGTTATGTCTGCCGCGCTTTGAGCGCCGCTCTCTGGGCGAGAGAGGGTCACCAAGTTTAATTCTTTGCAGCGGCAGACCAGCGTCCGCGTTGGTTGTACAGCCGCAGCGCACTGCGCATGTTAAGATCTAATTAACTTGTGCACCTTTATTTATTTCCTCAAGATAAACTGCCGGCTCCTCTGTTTAGACTATAAATGGATTCAACATTGCATTCTCTTTAGCTTTCTCTGTTCTGAATGGAGACTGAAATTAAACGCGCTATTTCTACCAAAGTTTTTGAATGGGCTTCCTAACGCTCCAAAGCCATAACTCTTCAACACGCTGTCAGCTCCCGGTCAGAAAGACGCATTTAGTTCAGTGTGCATGAGATGATATTCAGAAAGGATTCTTTTATTGATTGATTTTAGTTGCCTCTGCGATTAACTCTTTGCGTAAAGTCTATCATGTCCTGCATGAGGGTGCTAATTATAACCTGTCAAATGACAGGTTATTTAAATTTTCCTGTCGTTTAAAAAAATAACCGGTCAAATACGGAAAATATCTCGTTAACGCGACCTCTGAGTCGCATGTGACGAAGCACAGCACATGGCGCCCGGAGGAACAAGACAAGACCAGTAGAGGGCGGTGTTGTCACATAAAACAGAATGGAATGGGTTAAACACGTCACAGGGTCCGAGCTCCGTCAAGTGTTCCCTCATGACGTAAGTATTACAACACTTAAAAGCATTAAAACGGAATTTATAAACGGACAGTGGCACAGTTTGTAGAGCTGTTGCCTTGCAGCAAGAAGGTCATGGGTTCGATTCCCAGCCAGGACCTTTCTGCATGGAGTTTGCATGTTCTCCCTGTGCATGCGTGGGTTCCTTCCGGGTACTCCGGCTTCCTCCCACAGTCCAAAAACATGACTGTCAGGCTATTTGGGGTCCCTCTGAATTCTCCTTAGGTGTGAGTGTGTGTGCATGGTCTCTGTGTTGCCCTGGACACGCTGACAACCTGTCCAGGGTGTATAACCCGCTCGCTTCCCGGAATATTAACTGGCAACGTTCTGGAGTAACGAAACGTTACCCCCTGTGGGGGGGACAAGGGTAAAGATGGATGAATGTGAATGAATGCTTATTCTACCTCACATTCAAGGATTAAGTATTTTATCTCTTAAAATGACTCCACAAACTATCACTATTGCTTCTACATCGTCATCCGTGTTTGGTTATTTTAAATTCCCATATGCTATGTTGGGGGTTTTACTGGATTTTCTTCTGGAATCGGGATGCTCCTGTCTGGAATCAGTTCATGTATGGTGTGTTGCTCCTGCCGTGTGGCTGGACACACGAACTGATCGAACCTGTTGTACTTTAATCAGCTCTGTTGTCACAAAGGTTTGGAAAATCGGCCGACAATTCTTAAATCTTGCCATCTAAACCAGACTTAAGACTCACAAGCCCTACTCATCTCCTCTCGACCACAGCCCAAACGCTCTCTCACTCTGGTTGCTATGGTAACGTTTGCATATCCCTTCAAAATAAGATACAGATGTGCAACAAAAACGAACATTTTACTTTGTAAAAATTTAAATCACAATAATGACTAACGGGAGCCCTGAGCTTGTTTCTCTGCAGTGAGACAGTCCCATCAGGGAGTGATGAGAGACAATGACACCCGAAGTGTTGCTTATGGACAGTATGCTTGGTTTGAAGGTTTCACTGCCTCATCAGCGAGCTGGTCGTCTCATGTTATGCAGAGTGGACTCGTAATGTGAGAATCACCTACCGGTCCGGGATAAATCCATTCTCCTGTCTCTTCTCTGGGCCTTTTCCCTTTGCAAAGAAACTTTCCAAAGATCTGTTTCTTGCTCATTTTGTTGCTTGTGGGCTCAGTGTTGGCACATAAGTAACCAAGAGAATCCGGTTAAAGAAATTTCAAAAATAAAAGCTTCTCCACACTCAAATAATACATAAAACTGAAATATTTAATTATTTCTTGCGCGGCCCAGTGCCAATTGGTCCATGGACCGGTACCGGTCCGCGGCCCGGGGATTGGGGACCACTGCTTTAAAGCAATAATTGACTTATCGACACGCCGAATTAAAGAGAAGCTCGAGCTGACTGGGATCCAACAGTTTTTCCGTTTTGATGGCAGATTTATAGCGTCTCTAACCGACAACAGAGCAGAATTAGATGTTTTTTCTTTGGGCTTCAGGCTAACATTAGCACTGCTCTGCGGCACAGCTTTATAATAAAAGTGTTTAAAGTTGGTCTGTCCTGTTAAAGCAGCTTAAAGTGAGTCAGTGAACGCTCACCCTTCATCCTGGAGCTCACCGACTCTTGTCCTCCTCTTATACCCGCCCTGTGCAGCTCGGCTAACGGCTAACGCTTTGTTTACAATCCGCCACCAGCCGCTGGCTCCTCCCTCTTTCTGTAGTAGAGCTACGCAGGAAACACGTCCCGGTTACGCATGCGCCTGGAGAAAATTAAATAAAATTAATATAATAGATATATTTACTGTACATTTTTTATATTTATGACAATTTTTAGCAGGTTTTTACAGTTTTTCCACTCAAATTATTTCAGAATTTAAATGGCTTATTAATATTACTACTATTATAAATCATTATTATATAAATATATGCAATAAATATTATTATCATTATACATTTGTAGAATATAGATGTGAAGTTTCCAAGAGGGATATCAATTGATTTTCTATACATATTTGTGTTTATTAATATGGAACAATTGAAGATCCCCCAAATATTTTTTATCATATAGTCAAATAAAATCCCTATCAAAAGTTAAATTGAAAACGGAATTACAGATGGTGTTTTTATGTTGATTTCCAGATCTGATTTCTCTGTAACCGATTTATTTTTCATTCTTTAAGTAAGTTAAATATGTTGTTTAATAGTTTCAGCTTGTGTTAGGTTATGATTAATATTTTTGCAGAAAGATTAGATGATCAAGAGAGCAAGAGGAGGAAACTGCACTGACTCAGAACCTCACCTGTGACCGGAGCTAGTTTTATTACACCAGCGATGAAAATGATGATCAATGAGCAGCTGAAGAGCAGTGAGGTGTTTTCAGCTCATGTGACACAGATCCTGTAAGCAGGTGTAATCTCCTCCACCTCCTCCTCCAGGGCTTCTCTGAAGGGATTACTGCAGACCTGAGGTCAGAGCGCCACATTCTGCAGAAACAAACACAAAGAAAAGCAACAACCAGCAGAAGAACAGCTGAGGATGGATGTGTGGAGGAGCTGAAGGCAGCAGAAGAAGTCCACCGTCTGGATGAACCTTCATCTTACTGGCTCCTCTACGTCTACTGCTATGCTAACCAGCTAACCTAATCCCTGCTGGAGCCTACAGTGGACGTCAAACACATATTGGTGGTATTACTGCTGAATAATCAAACATTCAGTCCCAATAGTTGGTGCTGGTGAGGCAGATGGATCCAGACAGAGAGGAAGATGTGTTTTCAGACGCTGAGGACTCCTTCCCTCTGAGAGAAGACCAGGAAGAAGAGGACGGAGAGGAAGAGGAAGAAGAAGATGAAGAAGAAGATGCCAGGATCTTCAACACCTGGATGCAGCAGTACAGAGGAGGGGAACACCAGAAGAAGCAGGTGCAGGAAGAGAAGGAGGAGAATGAGGAGGATGGGGAGTCAGAGGGAGGAAGACCTGAAAGCAGGTGCAGCTTTGAGCCGCCGGTCCAGATGAGGGTTGACCGCCGCCCCTCTTTGCCCTGTCCGGTGAGAGAAAACACAAAGTGTAGCTGATGTCTAATGATGGGTTCCCAGTCAGTCAGATGTTTGTTCAGTTCTTCTGGTGGATCTAGTCCACGGTTCTTACATCCTAAGGTTCTGTTCCAGGGTCCAGAATAGCTGCTGGTAAACTTCATGGTCTCTGTGTCCTGCCAAGGTCAACAGATGGGTTACCTAACATAACGAAGGGATTAGATATGAAGTCTTATGGAAGAGTCTGGAAGTCTGGATGAGCCTGGATGTTGACAGAGAGTTTAGGTTGCAGAAGCAACTGAATAGTCACTGGATGACAACCTTTTATCCTATAAGTTCATCAATAGCTTTAGGCCTTGAATTCAATCATCAGTGATCAAGGATTTTGAAACTCTGTTTTCCTCAAGGAAAATGTCATTAAAGCAACTTGATGCTAAATGAGGATTTTAAGGGTTTACTCTGCACTCCGGGTTATGTTAGGTCTCTGTCGACCAGTAAAACCAGTTCTTTTAACAATGTTTTGGATTTTCCAGATGTTTGAGTTCATCTTCGCAGGTATACGTGAAGGAACTTCATCAGATTGTTCCTAGAAGCATCATAGAAGTTCATGAAAGGGATTCCTCATGGTGATCTGGTAAAGGTAAACCACTGAAGCTGTGGCTAACCCTAAGACTGAAGGGCTGAAACATCTGGATGTCTTACTGTAATCTGACTCAACCTGAAATAAATCCAAGCTGTGTGAAATGATGGTGAAACACCAGTTAAAAATATCCTTTGCTCTTTGTTCAGTGATGAAAGAAAAGCATCTATGAAGATTACAGCAAACTTTCCTAAAATGGATGGGACCCAAAAAATAACCTAACATGATAAATATTGAACCTACTGACTCTTTTCTTGCCCTCCTAGATGCTTCAACATGCTCCCAGTTGCAGCATCTACAGATGTGGAGGGCTTTCTTGATGTTTGTGTTCTTCCAGAACAACAACAATGATGACCAGGAGACTTAAACAGTCAGATCAGTTCACTTCACTTCATTTAGTCAGAGCTTTCAATCCTCCCAGGGTTTAAAGCCTCTGATCTCCTTCGCAGTGAGAGCAGGGAAACGCTGCGTTAGCTGTCAACCCTTCAGAGCTTCTTCACTGCCGTATTTAGCTCTGGGTCACTCGGCTCAGGGTGCAGCACCGCGGTTCATCTGGGTGTTAGACAGAAACATGACCTGAGAGCAGCTAATCTGGCCTTTACAGCTACTGAAACCAAACAAGACAAATACGACTTGGTTGGATTGTTGTTGGTTTGTTGGAACTTTATTCTTTATACACTGATCAACTGATAGGCTGATTGATTGATTGATCATCTGTGTCCAGGCCACCCTCTCGTCCATGCAGTTGTCTCGCCTTCACTCCTCCACATGTGCTCCAGTAACAGCCAGGGTTTTGCTGCGACGCTCCTCCTCCCGCCGCCTCCTTCCCACCCCACAGGAAGCTGCCGTCCCCCCGCTGGAGCGAAGACCCTCGCTCATACCCACCATTCCCGAAGCTGTGCCTCCTGAGAGGCGGGGCCAGTTCAGAAGACGGAACGTCATGTCACTGGTGGGTAGAAAGCAGGCTGATGTCTTCAGCGCCACATGCGATTCAGAGGGTTTATGTGAATGAAACGTGTGTGTTGCAGAGCGATGCGTACAGCATGTGTCTGATCTGTCATAATGACTTAAGCCAAGGATCAGGAGGGACCAGAGAACTGCAGTGTACACACACCTTCCACAAAGAGGTAACACACCCACAAAGAACACACTCTCCTACTACTACTGACCTCATTTAGTCACTTGTTTTAGCCAATCCTTTCTGGTAAAGGAGTTTCTGTTGTGACTCCCTGCAGTGTATAGAGGAGTGGCTGTGGAGGAAGCAGTCCTGTCCAACCTGCCACGTCCAGGTGTGCATACCTCAGCCTCTCTATTGGAGCTCCACCAGGGTCAAGGTCCCCTGAGGCCTTCCTGAGACTGGACTATCTTCAAACAGGTCCTCTGACTTCATCACTGATATCTGCTACCCATCCTCTGAAAGAAGCACTTGGTTGCAGCTCAGCTCTGACGACAGAATTCTTCCAGGTGAAAGTTTTTCTACTGCTACAGGTCTCTGAGAGCGATCCATGTCTGTCTCCTCATGCTCTGTTTATTGGGCTGGATAAGTTTTTAACTGCAAGACCAACAAGTTCTCTACAGTTCAGCCGCCTGCCTTCATAGCACAGCAACACCACTGGACCCCATCGCCCTGATTTTACACCAGAAATCCTTGACAAGTGTTATCACTGGTTTTTAAGAGTGTTACAGTGGAGAACCCTACAGATTATTAAATGAATCATACCTACTATGAGTTGATGGTCAAACCAGCTTCTTCCAGTGATTCCCATTGGCCGAGGCTGGACGATTCTTCTCCGGTTGAAGATATACTCAGGACTAAAAAACGTTTAAAACCTTCTTGAAACAGGCTATGTTTCCCTGGCCAAGTATTTAAAGGACTTTTTCTTTATTGAGACAGTATATTTATTTACCAATTAATTTTGTACACTGTTTTCTTCTACAATGGCTAGATTCGCTTGTCTGTTCAGCATTTTGAGCTTGTTTTTAAATGTTCTCAAAAGCTTGATATTTTTATTAAATAAAACTGCAGCTATGGTTGGGAAACACTAGTGAATAATGTTGAGGCTAAATTACAACAACTGTAACCTCATTATAATGTTTTATTTTGTTTTGTTTTGTTTTGTTTAAAGATTTATCAATGTTATAATGTTTTTTTTTTTTTTTGGACTGATTACATATAAACATAGGTGCCGGCTGCATTTTGCTTTAACATTGTACAAAAACATCCAAGGATGTAAAGTGGTGCTTTTACTTTAATAAATAAATAGCTATTTTAGTTTTATTTGAAGAAATTGTCTTATTTAAGTAAAAACAACAAAATTTTCCTCATATAAATGTTCGGGGTGAAACAGCGCCTCCCTCTGACGCGTTGTGGCCAGAGGCGGTACTGCAGGCGGAAGTGCTGCACCTGTTGAGGTAAAAGTCTGTTCCTCCTGCCGGAAACTTTGACGGCTCACCTGGTCTACCTGGACCCACCGATCCGCGGACTGCTGGGGAGGTTCTGGACGTTCTGCGGCGGTTCTGTAAGGAGACCGGGTTAATGGATAAACTGAAGCAGGTTCTGGGCGGACAGGACGGCGGCGGCGGCAGCTCGGATGGGAGCGGCATACTGGAGGTGCTGTTAGCCGCTTACTGGGAGAAAACCAGTTAAAAACCATAGAGAAACAGGCTTCAAGCTAAAACTGGAGTTAGAACTAGACTCGGATGTTAAATCCTTAAAATATTTAGGTTTATTGTTTACTCAGACCCATTTATGACGATGCTGCAGGACTACATTTAATTTAACTGTTTTTCACAGGATATCTACGAGTTTATTATTAATAAGATCTCATTACATTCATTCATCCACCCTTGTCCCTTAGTGGGGTCGGGAGGGGTGTTGATGCCCATCTCCAGCTAACGTTCCGGGCGAGAGGCGGGGGTCACCCTGGACAGGTCGCCAGTCTGTCGCAGGGCAACACAGAGACACACAGGACAAACAACCATGCACACACACACAAACCTAGGGAGAATTTAGAATTTAACCTGACAGTCATGTTTTTGGACTGTGGGAGGAAGCCGGAGTACCCGGAAGGAACCCACGCATGCACAGGGAGAACATGCAAACTTCATGCAGAAAGAAGGTTCGAGAGGTTCGAGAATCGAACCCAGAACCTTCTTGCTGCAAGACAACAGCTCTACCAACTGCTCCACTGTGCAGCCCGATCTCATTACATAATTTGGTATATGTAATAACATAAAAATATCAGAACGTTAAAAGGAGTTGTATCATCAGAAGCTGCGAGGTAAGTTGAGCTTCTGGTGCCATATAAGGAAGAAAGCTACAAATATATATATATATATATATATTGTTTTGCTAATTTTTAAATGTATACAAAATATGTACAATAAATTATACAAATGAAAGTAATGAATGAATGTAAAAGAGATATTACAACCAGTAAAATGTAAAATAAAACAAATTTCTGTATTTTTTTAGGCGTTTGTATTTACAAATGCCTCAAAGAGGAAAAATATGAAAATACATAATCTAAGAATTAATTAAATCTGGGTTTTAGCTTCATAAAATTACAGCTGTACAAATTAAATTTGACCAATATTAATATTAGGTTCATGACAAAGATTTTGGATCTAGATTTGGTCAATATCTAAATATTTTACTATTAACAGGGTAAAATGTGTGAAAAATGTTTGTTTTAATAAGTTGCATTAAAGGTGTTTAATGATAAATTACATCACACCTGCAGAGAGCCAATCAGGCGTCCACTCTGGCCTGGGGGACCCGGATGAAGGGCTTCCTCATCTGCTTCATACTGGGGGCCGTCTGCTCCATACTGGTGAGTAAATATTATCCCTTTATAACCATTAACAGATTTAATATTCCAGTGAGCCGAGTTCTGTCCTCTGTCCCTGATGGAGGACATGTTGTGTGTCCAACAGGCCACCTGCCTGCTGTGGATCCCAGGGTTTGGACTTCCTGTGTTTGCTGTCCTCTACACCGTAGGAAACCTCTGCGCTCTGGCCAGGTACCAACCAGAACTGAGCAGAACCTTTAGTTTCTGATGGAAACAGAACCTGTCCTGGAGCTGTGCAGATGGAACTGGGTGTAGTTCTCATGTGAAATTTTTAACTGGCAGCCATTTTGGTATGCAGTTGCTCTGACAACAATAAACCAGTCACAAGCTCAGAACTAGCTCTCACCTCGTTCCTATCTAACTTAGGAACAATATAAGTACATTCCAACTATTACGCTATTATAGTTTTAGACTTTTTCTTGTTGCCATAGCAACAGAAGATGGCTGCCAGTTCTGTGTGTTGCTGTAATGTCGCCCCCTTGTGGTGAAACTGTTCCTATTGGCTGTCGTTTCAGCACCATGTTCCTTATTGGTCCGTTACGGCAGTTGAAGAACATGTGTGCTAAGGTCCGAGCCCTGGCCACCACCATCATGCTGGTCAGAACCAACCTTTGACTCGTTTTAACTGTTCCAGCTTCTGGTTCCGGTTCTGACCCTGATGTTTGTGTCTGCAGGTCTGCCTGGTTCTGACTCTGTGTGCTGCGTTCTGGGTGAGAATCGGACTCTGTGAGAAAACATCCTGGTTCTGTTGTTGGTTATTAGAACTCTGTGGTTCTGGTTCTGCAGTGGAAGAACAACGGCTTGGCGCTGCTGTTCTGTGTGCTGCAGTTTCTGGCCTTCACCTGGTAAAACACACACCTGAACACACACACACACAGGTTCCTGCCTCACCTGTCTGACCTCTGCTGTCTGTGCTGCAGGTACGGCCTGTCTTACATCCCATTCGCCAGGTAAGCTCACACCTGAGGCCTCAGGCTCGGCCCACCTTGGCCCACCTGAACCAGCTCACCAGGTCTCACCTGCTGTCTTTCAGGGATGCTGTCACCAAGCTGTTCTCCCTCTGCATGTAGAGCCACCAGTCAGGACGCAGGATGCCAGAGTGTGTATCCAATCAGGAATCAGGGTCTTTATTTATTAATACCTTTTTATTTAATTTTCCATTTTAACGTCAAATAAAGCAGCTTTAGTTTTCACATTTCACATTCAGGCTTTTAGAAATTAAACACTACAGGACAGCCAAAGAACCGTTTGAGTAAAAATATGAATCAAATCAAAATAAAAAATAAAATTTATTTAAAACTACGGTGGAGTTTTAGGGCCAGACTAAGAGGATTTATTAGTTACAAGAATATAAGAATAAAAATGTAACGTTAACAGAAGAAAGTCGCAGAATTACAAGAAAAATCTTTTTTCAATAAAAAAAGACGTTATTCTTGTACTATTATGACTTTATTCTCATGCTATTATGATGTCACTTCACTCTCATAATTTTGATAAACTAAATTCTTTTAGTCTGACCCTAATTCTACATTGTAAAAAATAAATAAATGTGTTACATTTTAAAGCATTTAGGTCACATTTCTGCTGTTGCAGCTTTTTTATCAGTAGCTTGTCCTTTGACACAATTAAACATTTCAACATTTGATTAGAACCTGATTGATTCATGAAAAAAAAACACAAACCTGATGAAAATCTTTTGGTATCTGCCTGCGTTCAGTCACCTAACGAACGAAGCTTCAGCTGTTTTTTAATACTTAATCGTCTGATCAGAAAACATTTCAGATTTGCTAATTATTCAGAGTTTGTATTATAATCATAACTTCAGTGTCTGGATGTGAACCTGTTATTATTGTGTTACTGTAACAAGTTCAGTTGGTCCTGAATGGTCAAATCTGCCCAAATTTCTAAGGACAGTTCACAAAGGTTTTTATTTATGGAACAACATAAAGGTCAGAAAAGTGAAATAAACAAAAAAACAAAAACATGAAAAAAGACAATAGAAATAATAAAAGGTTAAGAAAATGGAAATATGAACAGAATTTTATTGAATTGATTATATTTGTATAATTTTAATTTGTCTTGATTTTTATTTGGTCCTGTTGTTGTTCCATATAAGCAGGTTTCTATTGGGTCAAACTTTAATTCCTGTGATAATTATGAATTTTATTAACACTGAATTTAGTTTGAAGGCATGAAACATTTCATTATTATTATTTTTATTATTATTATTACTATGCAGCTGCAGAGGAGCTGATTCTTTGTGGTTTCTGACCCGGTTGCTAATTTTGCCTGAGAACAAATCCCCTAATGTGCCTTCGTTCCTGTTGGAGTTTTAACTATCATCGGATGCATTTCATCCAAATTATTTTATTAATCGATTCCTTTATGGAAATTATTGTAAATATTTCCTGCTTTAACATTTAATGGATTTTTCTTGAAATATTTCCACATATTATTTAAATTGGAGCATTTCACTGAGAGCTCCTCCTTCCTGTTAGCCTTAGCTGTTTCTATCAGAAACAGCCTTAGCTGTTTCTGTTTCTATCAGAAACAGATAGAAACAGAAACAGGGCCCCTAGCTGTTTTCTAGGACCCCTAGAAAACAGCTAGGGGCCCTATAGCTGTTTTCTATCAGAAACAGCTAGCGCCCCCTTCAGTCCCGGTGAGGAACTGAAAGGTGGTTTTATTTTCATGAAAACATCTTTTTGTTTGTCTGATTTGAATTCATGTTTCTGAACCTTCTGGTTTTGGGTCCAGATGGTTTCTCCAGAACCATTTCACCTGTTTTTTGTATTTCCTGTCAGATCTGAATAAATGTATTTTTGAGCCAAAGTGTGTGAGACAGTCATGTTTTCTACCTGAGCTTTGTGTTTACCTGGCTGCCTGCTTCCAGTCGTCTTTATGCCTGCTAAGTCCTTAAAGCCAGTAATCTCCACCCTCCACCTCGGCCCGCTGATTAAAGCTCGACCGCAGATCAGATGTCCAATGTGTGCGCTTCCAGATGTTCTCCACTTGGATTTGACCTATTCTCCATTACATGCTGCTTTAAACAGCTTATGGTGTTTTTCTTCTTCGCTGCTGGGTGACATTTAAACCCGGAGGAGGGAGAAGATCCAGAGACGACTGAAGCTTCATCAAGGTTTCAGTTGATTAATCCATATTTTGTCTCTTCAGGTCAGATCTTTGTGGTACTGGAATATCTATCTGATCTGGAGATCTTTGGTTCACGTGATTCTGAACCGATATCTAGTGGAAGAACGAGGTTCCAGTTGGGTGCCGTGGCGTACCGGACTCTTTAGCGCCAACCATGACGTCACCCAATGCACCATTTTCTGGCCTTTGCTTTCTTGCTTTCTCCCTTTGACTTGGCTTGTCTCCGGTTGATTTATTTATTTTTTACTGGACCAATCAGTGAACAGAAAGAGAAGTTCTGACTGATGACGTGCTTTTCTGTGGTTTTGACAATGGCGGCGGAGGAAGTTCAGTCCGTTTTGGCCACATCTCCAGATATTGAATGGACATTAACAGCCATCTTGTTCGGATAGGATCAAATGGTCATTTATAATGTAGGTAATTTCCGGTAAACTTCTGCTGCATTACATACGTCAGGCCAAATGTTAAAGATTGGGTAAAATTTAAAACTCCAGGAATCAGTCGTTTCTCAACAGGCATAGGACACGGTTCTGGTTCGGGCCTTTCAAACTGACAAAGGGAGTACAAAGACGTCCACCATCTTGCTTCTCTGTTGGTGACACGTTTGATTCCTAAAACGGATGGAAAAAGGCACCAGCCACGCGTTCCAGTTCTGGAACCAGTGACCCGTCCTCTTATTTTAATGCAGGAGGGTGGAGAAGGTCCGTCTGACCCAAACCAGGCTGGTTGAGGCTTCACACCGTTTGGGTCAACAATCCAATATCCAGATGTTGAGAAGGTTCTTCAGATCCTCCGTAGATGATCTCAGAGGTTCTAGTGGGGAAGCCATCGATGGTTCTGCTGTTTTTGGTTCCCTTCTGGTTTGGGTTGAGTTAGTTGAGATCCTGGAGGCTCAAAGAGCGCGAAACGGTCCGAATGTTTGAACTTTTATAACGTCTAGAGCTTCTTCCATCAGAGTCTCAGAGGAGAAGAAAAAAATTGTTTGATTGAAGAGTTCAGGTCAAGATTTTTCTGATTTTCTTCAACATATAAGTTACGGATCAATCTGTGCCTGACTGGTGGTTCTGATAGTTTGGACCACAGCTCTTCAGAACCATTTCAACCTACTGAAGGTGGATGGGTTCTGGTTTTGTCTCAGATATACGAACAGCGTTCGGACTTCTTTAAGGTCTGAAACTAGATTATAGGTTATAGATTCTGGTTTTCCTTCCTGGTCCAGTTTCATGTCTTCTTTTCCAAATCAAACATTTTTTCATCTAAATGTGATTTATGTTTTAATTGTTGCTGTTCTGGTTCTGGTTCTGCATGCGGTTCTGTGAGTGTTTGGGCCGTTCAGGGCAGTGAAAGCTGAGCGCTGTGTGTGTGTGTGTGTGTGTGTGTGTGTGTGTGTGTGTGTGTGTGTGTGTGTGTGTGTGTGTGTGTGTGTGTGTGTGTGTGTGTGCGTGTGTGTGTCTGTGTGTGTGTGCTGAAGTGAGGCGGTGTGTGTTGGGTGGAGCGAACAGACCCGTGTGCAGCCGGCTCCTGTCAGACCTTCATCGGTACTTTGTTGTGTTCAACACTTTGGATCAGAACCTCTCAGGTCAGTTTCATCTATTATTTCTATCTGTTCTAGTTCTAGGATGAAAATGTGTTTTTATTAAATTCATGAGGATAAATATGCAAATTAAAAAAGTTAAAAATAATTTTCTTCCTTAGTTTTACACATTTGAATGTTTTTAAATTCATTAAATGTATTAAAATAAGACATTTTAATTAATTTAACATCTTTACTGAAAGAAACATTTGATCTTTTTCACCAAATAAAAACGGAAATTATCTCTTTATTCTGGAGTTTTTGATGTAAATTTATATAAAATAAATCATTTAATGACGTGTTTGTCACAGTTTTTCCTTTGAAATCAGATTTTTTTTGTTTTCTACATTTAGTTTAATAACAGAGCAGCTGCAGCGACGCGACGCTGCCGTGAAAACACTCCAGTCAGACGCATTTAATGAGCTTTCTGCTCGTTAATTAAACACAGAATTTGCCTTATGAAGGAAAATATGATTTAAAGGAATGAATTAGCTTTTTTCTCGGATGTTATTTAAATCCACAAAAATGAAGTAAAATCTGTAAAATGTGTTGAATTTAATTTCCTGAACATATTTTACATTTACATAATTTAAATACTTTAATATATATACTCCATACATTTTTTTATTGACATTTGTTATTATTCTTTAGACATTTTTAGATTATTTTGATCATTTTTGTGTTGTAGACTTTGTTTTATTTTATTTAGACAAAACTGATAATAAAAGTTATGTTGTGTTATAATTAATTTTCTGGGTATTAATATTTGAAATAATTTAAATACATTTAAATTCTTGTCTAAATTAGAGGCTTTTTGTCCACATTTAAAAAACACAAATTAAAATATAAATATCGAAGTAAAGATTTTATTAAATCAATGTTATTTCGTCATTATCTTAAACCATAATGTAATTATTTGACGAAGCAGAAAATAAGATTTTGTTGCTCACAATAAAATGTATTTCTGGAAAGACAGATTTATTTTAATTAATGAAACCTAAACAAACTCCTGAATTTAGTTAAGATGAATGAAAATGTTTTTATAAAACTGTGGGAAAATATTTAAGATTCATTCAAAAAGTGGAAATAAATTAAAATCAGACCAACTTCAGATTTGTTCAGTTTCTATGACTGAAGCAGCAAATTTTAAAATCAGAATTTAAATGTTTTTATTTGAGCATCTTTTTGGTTTCAGTTCAAAAATTGTAATTTTCAAAAAAGCTATTTTTCATTAAATCAGTTAAATAAACTGAAAATTCTCAGCTGTTTAATCTTTATGCTGTCTGCGTTTCACCTTCAGCTCATTATTATTAATACTCAGATAAAAGGCAGAGTTTGGACCAGAACCGGTCAAGATTTCTGCACCGATCCGGAACCAACAGGAATAATTTAACAGCTGTCAGGTTTTTACCTGAACTGATTTCCTCCAGTTTCACTTTTTACATGTTTCAGATCATCAAACTGATGATAAATCAGAGGAAACAAAACTGGAAAAAATATTTATTGGGAGGAAAAAATCAACCTGATGAAAATGTTCTGTGTACTGATGAGACGAGTTCTATTGGACCTGCTGCAGAACCAACATATCATTTCAGAAGTAGAACATCAGGCAGGCACGGTGGTGGCAGTGTCAGGCTGTGGGCTGCTTTGCTGCTTTAAGACCTGGTCACTGAGGAGGTCCAGGTCTGAAGAACAGTTGGGTTCTGCAGGAGAACGGTGATCAAAAAGAACAGAAACAAGGCCACCTCTGCATTTTAGAGTGGCCTAGTCAAAGTCTGGTTTTAAAGGGGCACTAATATGTATTTACTAGGGCTGTATAAATAAATTATTTGGCGATATATATCGATATTTTCCGCCCTCGGAAAGAATCGATTTTTCATCCGCGAGTATCGATCCGTTAAACCACAGGTGTCCATAGCCTTATAGCTCTTTTTAAGGTCTAGTTTGTTACGGCGTAGCAGCAAGACTCCGCCTCCCTTAGTCTCACTTTCAACTTAAGCTTAAAGTGCATATTATAAACTACACACCAGTTTTTAAATTGTGTTAATAGGTCAAGTATAACCGGAGTTATGCTAAAATTAGTAAACCATATTTTTCCGAATGTCAGAGAAATTTCAAAAGCGCCGCCATTCCCCGGCTTTTCCGATTATGTGAGAGGGAATGAGCTTCCAAACGTACAAAACGAAACATTTGATTCCTGTGTTTTTGGAAATGTAAAATCTTCAATAAATAACGATGGGCTGTATTTTGTTGCTGTGAAACGAAGTAAAGTTGCGCAAGTAACCGTGAAAGAGAAGCGGAAGGAGTAGCGGCGCGAACGGAGCAGCTGCAAAAGAAGTGAGATCGCGAAATTAATGCAAATTTCGACTGGTAGCATTCACTTCGTAATTAGTTTTTAGCTTAGCTGTTTCTGTTCTGTATATAAAGGATTACCTGAAGAATGAACATGGGTTGAGCAGGAAGACGAGGAAAAACCTCCAGCCGGAATCCGCAGTGAGGATTTCCATGATAACAATGGCTGATCGATCATTCTTATTAGCAACAGACAAAGAGTATCAGAGACTGAGAGAAGATGAGATCCTGGCAGTCTGAGAGGCAGCTACTCAGAGATCCAAGCAGGGGAATAGCGGCGCTGCGTAGCTGCAGGGAGTCGATCACTACGGGGTGAGGCGGAGCCACAACTTTAGCAGCTAGTAGTAAACAGCTTACAGCCACGGCTAACAGCCAAGGTAGAAAAGCCTTTTTCCCCATAGTCCAAAAGACTGCATTTGCCACAGTGTCCAAAAGAACAAACACGCAATTATTTGCATATTGAGAGTCTACAGAGGCTGATAATCTCTCCACTCTGCTCCTGGATTACCGTTTAAACTTTTGAGTTTTATGTCAAATCCACATGAATTAAATGACAAACTAATTCTCTCACTGCATCTTTGATTCATTTTGTCCAGCTGCAGACTGTTAGACTGTCCAATCAGAGTCAAGTATTGTGTAGTTGGTGCTTTTAATCAGTTTTCAGTTAAGTAAATTCAAGGCTATGGAACACAAAATGTCACTAAAATCACTGTCTTTCTAAAATCTTTCAGAAAATCGTAAAAATGCACTGAATTGTATCGAATTGTATCGCTCAACAAATATTGTGATACATATCGTATCGTGACCAGAATCCTGTATATCGTATCGTATCGTGAAATTATTGTATCACTACACCCCTAGTATTTACCATACATTTTCTAGTACAATCAAGTAACTAAGTTACCTTCGATTGACATAAAAATTTAATATTTATTAAATATGACTTTGAAGAAATTTGATTTTGTAATTTAGAGCCTTGAAATTGGGCCTCTGTCTCTTTAAGGACCCTGCTCTTCCTGAAGCTCTGCCTTCAGGAAGTCATCACAACTATTAAAGTTTTTACCAGCGTTGCTCTAAGCAACAACTTCCTACAATGAGCTCCAGCTGTTTGCTAATTGCTGCTGGCTAGTCTGAAGGAGTGGGGAGGAGCTGCACCTCAAAGGCGGGGCTAGGTCCACGCAGACGTTTTTAACTGTTGAATGGTTGCAATGGAGATTAAATGATTTCTCAATACAGGGAATAACACTATAACATGTTGAGAAATAAAAAAAATTATATTTTACCTGATGCTGCCCCTTTAAGATCCTGAATTCAGTTGATTTAGAGAAGGGGCCAAAGTTCCTCCGCTGTGAGTTAAAGAGTTGTTACCAGGAATCATGAACAGCTGATTGGATTAACAACCTGTTATTAGGCAGAGGGGGTGATTACTTTTGGCTTTAGGGTGTCACTCTGTAGACTTTCACCTTTAAGACTCTTAATTAGACGGTAAATGTTGGAGGTAGAACTGCTAATTGACCTTTTAGTCCAAGACATTAAGACATTAAAGCACAAATGGCTGAGTATCTCTTCACAAACCATTTTGTTTGCTGCTGGACGTATGCAGACCTGCTGAGCAATTACGGCGCTGCTATTATCCTCCAGGGTATTCGGCTTCTGTGGCTTTTATTTTACAGACGTCTCAGTAATTTCTGATCGGTTAGGAGCTTCAATAACCTGCAGCCATCAGCCTGTAATTAGACATCAGTAGAAAAGTAATGACTGAAGTTTCCTGAGTTCAGAATTAGAACCAACAGTAAATAAAAATGTGTAGAAGGTTCTCAGTACCTGAATGTCTTTATTTTCAGACCTGTTTTATGAAATTATACTTTGGTAACTCAGTGTTTGGGTCTGCAGATGAAGGTGGAGGGCTTACAGGAGGATGGAGAGTCCGGTTCGGTGTCTTCAGTAGGTCGTGGCTCCTTGGGGTCGGCGTGCGCCATCGCGTCCGCCGAGCGCTGCATGTCCCGGCTGCTGAGTGCCGTGGAGAGCGAGCTGCAGGCCGGCCGGGAAAAGGGCGACCCGACGGAGAGGGAGCTGAAGGTGACGCTGGAGGACGCCGAGCTGTGGAGGAAGTTCCAGCTCATCACCAACGAGATGATCGTCACCAAGAACGGACGGTAACTCTAGGACTCTGGTAGAGGACTCCTGACTTCCTGTGTTCAGCAAAACCGTTTCTTCTTCCTGAAGACCGTCAAAGGTCTTCAGGAAGAAGGTGACCATAAGATCTTATGGGATGTTGTTCTGTCACAATAGATGGATCTAGAGTCTCACTGCTTGGGTGTCTGGAAGTCCTGATAGCATTTATTGGTAGTACTGCTGCCAGAGTGGCAAACACCTTCCCAAAGTTATCAAGAAGGCTTTCAGGTCTCAAACAGGTTCTGTCTCTTCTGATCTCTTTTTTCACCACTTTATTCCTGAGTTACCCTGAGACGTTTTGGAAATGATTGTCACCAAGAACAGATGGTAACGGCAGCTGGCTCTGGTAGGAGAGGCTCGTCTGATGGGTTGAGGAGTCTTAACTTCTCTACTCAAAGTTATTTGGACAAACTTTTCCCGCTTCTCGGGTGTTTAACCCTTTGTTAACTCTGGGACATTTCAGGCACACTTGGTGACGGGCAAACGACAAAGAGGGCTTTGCAAACTTTTTGGGCATTTCTTGTGAGACCATTTAGGTTTCCTGGGTGTTTATGTCAGGAAGTCACTGCTGAGGACTGGAGGTTATTACAGAGGGACTGAGAAGACTTTCAGACTTTCTGATGTCTACAGGATGTACCGATGTTTCAGAAGACATTTTGTAGGTTGTAAAGGTTTTTTAGACTTTTTTATTATTATTATTTTTCATACTTTTGAGGTACAACATGCAGAATGTACATAGATTCATCAGTTATTGTTTCCTCTGACGTGTGTTGACCCTACAATTGACCTCTGAGACGTACCATCCGTTCCAGTTTTTATATTCAGACCAGTTTAACTGAGCTGCTTGTGTTTGAGAGCATATAGATTAGTTGACCTTTGACCTTAATCAGGCTGTGCCTGACCAGATGAAGCAGCTTCTGTCAGAAGGTTTCTTAAATAAAATCCTTCTTGACTTGCAGGGCTGATGAAAACAAAGTAAAACAGATTTTACTGTTTCTTTAAAACAAAACGTGATCCTAAACGTTTCATGTTGTTGAGTTATTTTGGGTTTTCTGCTGCTGAAGCCTCCAGTCTGTGCTGATAATCGGGGTTATTCATTAGTCTCGATAGCAGCTGCCTCCGTCGCCTCAGTGCGATTTATTTAGTCTGTTGAGTTATTTATTTATTTAGTGCAGAGGCGTGCTGACCGGGCGCGCCCTGCGGGGGGCAACACTCCATTTACACCTGCAGGACGCCACTTCAGCCGCTCTCACTGCTGGAGAGCCGCGATTATTTATTTTATCCTGATTATTACTCAGCTGCAGCAGATCAAAGTTTTTACATCAGGGGGTTCTAGTCAGAGAGCAGAAAGTTGATTTAGTTTATTACTGGGCCTGTCATAAATAGTCCCAGAAGTTATTGTGATAAACGATAATGTTGTTGTTTTGAGATCATTTTTATGAAGAACTCATCCTCACAGATTGATAATCTTTAAATTCTAATAAACACTGGAACGGGAGAATATTTTAAATGTTCAAAATAAATAAACAAAACAACAAATAAAACAAAAAAAGTTTAGTTGAGACAAAAACACCACAGTGAAGATTTTATCATCCAGTTTTGGTAGAAAAATAACAATTATAGAGCTTGTTTTAATCTATTTATTGATTATTGCGACAGACTTATTTATTAGCTATCCATAATCATCCATCCATCCTGGTTCTGTTCTGGTGCTGGAGAACATCTGGACTTTCCACATCTGGTTCTGGATTTTTATTGTAGTTCAGTTTTAATTAGCTGAGACTTTTTGTTTTCTTAAATCAGAGAGTTTTTTATTAGTTCTAGATAAATATTGTTGAGTTGTTTTTCAAACTTAGGTTAATTTCTAGGTGTAGATTACAAAAAGGTCAAAGTATTATGATTATATTTACATCGATAAATGGGTGATAAATGATCAATAGATGATACAATTTTCAAAACTGTATTTAATTATTGTTGAACAACAAACTAACTCCGGTGTTTTCTCAAAACTTTGTGGTTGACCGTCTTTAGTGTAAACGCTGCCAGGAGGATTACGGATCACCATAATTTACCCACAGTCGATGTAAACAGTTTGTGTGAGAAATAATCTATTTCACATCAATTCAAAAGGTTAATAAATAAATTCATAAACACAAAAACAACAGATTTTTATCTGTAATTTCTGAATGTTTTGGTTTTATAAACTAGCTATAGTTTTTCCCCATTAATTACTGTTTTTATTTTTATTTCAGTTTATGAAAATGTTTCAGTTTTTATTGTTTCCTTAGCTTTAATTAGCTTTCATAACTCGTTATAGTTCTGTGTTCCCTCCAGAACTTCATGGATCTGGTCTCTCCCAGCTCTAATTAATCCCTGTTCTGTGTGTGTGTGTGTGTGTGTGTGTGTGTGTGTGTGTGTGTGTGTGTGTGTGTGTGTGTGTGTGAGCAGCCGGATGTTCCCGGTCCTGAAGGTCAGCGTGTCGGGTCTGGACCCCAGCTCCATGTACTCCTTCCTGCTGGACTTCGTTCCGGCCGACAGCTGCAGGTGGAAGTTCGTAAACGGGGAGTGGGTGGCGGCAGGCCGGGCCGAGAGCCGGGCCGAGGTCAGAGGTCAAGGGGGTATCTACATCCACCCTGACTCGCCCAACTTTGGGGCCCACTGGATGAAGGCGCCTGTGACCTTTAACCGGGTCAAACTGACCAACAAGGTCAACGGAGGTGGACAGGTGAGCAGGTCCAGGTTTTAGTCTCATCTATTCTTTTTTTTTCTGATTTGATATTCATATATTTTTTTCATTTGTTTTCTATTAATCTTTAATTATTTTTATTTCCTGTCTAAATTTTATCTTACTTTAATCTGTTATTTATTCTTTTTTCTTTTTACTGCCTGGTAAAAAGACATTTTAATTGAATCACCAGATTCTAGAAAACATCCGTACTTCTTCATGATTTTATATAGACATTTATATATATATATATATATATATACACTGTAAAAAAAGTCCGTAAAATCAACAGTAAAAATCTGTGAAATCATGACAGAAAAATTTTGTAAAGAAAAACACAATTATATTTTGTTCATTTACCAGTATAATGTTGTATAACGTAGAACAGAAAATTATTGTAAATTTTAAAATGTGAAATTGTAAATAATATTGTATTTAGTTGTAGAAAACACAAATTTTGTATTGTTAATAAAAAAAGTTGGATCCTTCACAACATTTCAGCAGTGTAAAACTAACATTTACATTCTGTGATGATTAAATCCAAATGAATTGGAAGCTAGCTTACCATTTTTTTGCTAGGGAGAAGTAAGTTTGGGCTTCCCTGTTTAAGCTGTTGCCCCTGAGACCCAACTCCAGATAAGTAGAAGATGGACGGATGGATGGACAATGAAATAAATGAATAAATTAATAGATTTGGAAATTAATGTGGAATTAAGTAATTATGATTCCGCATTGTTTACTTCCAATTTTGTTCACTAGTTATCTATTTATATTCACTTGTATTTTCCCACTTCTTTAGATTGTCATTTCCTCTTTAATTCATTTACTTATTCTCTGTCAATTTTGATTGGATCATTTCTTCATATTTCACGTCTAACGTGGAGGAAACATCTGAATCAACAAGGAAGTCATGTACTTGCTTATTGGTACATGTATTTTATTTTTATTTATTATTTTTGCTAACACTGGATTTTTTACCGTCACCGTTGCCATTATAAGCTCAAAGTTCGGCTACTGCGAGAAAGACAGAGAACGCCGCTTTGTGCTCAACTTCCGGTCTGTTCTGCTCTCTGATTGGTTCGCTTACCTGGCGCCTGAAAGCTGTTTTGAACAAGTTCGTACAACGGTTCTCATCTCAGAAGAAGCTGAATTGTGCTCAAACCTTGACAAAGAAAAGAGCGCTGTTTGGACCTCGTCAGCTTTCAGCAAATGTAAGTTAAGCTTTGTTTTCTTCAAACGTAACGGTAATTTGTGTTTCTGGGGAGATTACATTTTGTTTTTAAGGCGTCATATTGCTTCTTGGAACAATATGCAGTAGAATCATTTTTTGCTACACCTGCAACACGTGTAACTTGTTGGGTAGGTTGAAATTGTTTAAACATGATTATATGTACATTTTGCTGTAAAACACTAGAATCATTGAGGGGCTATGTGTTGCATTGTAGAGTGCACAGAAACGAGCCCAGTTGTGTATTCAAATGCCTCGGCACAGAATGTAAGCGGACATTTTGTACATATGCAGCGTTTAAAACTCATTTTTACCGAGTTCACAACGTGGCTTCACAACCCGAATTAGCCAAAGTCATTGCTGCTAAATTGAAATGCACCATTTCATTGTGTGGGCACCAAAGCCAAACTGTGAAAGAAGTCGTTGCTCATTTAAAGGAGCATATAATGGAGGGGCGGCCGGTAGCATGTCCAGTAAAAGCCTGCAAAAAAGTTTTCAGCGTCAAATCATCATTCACAGCTCATATGTCCCGTAAACATAAGATAAACATAACATAACACAGCATTGGTGGGTTTACTGAAAACTTTAGTACTTCTCAGTACTTTTGTAGGTACTGTGAAATCACAAGAAAAGACTTTCTTAATGATCCAAATGCTTGTGGTCCACAGCGAACCCCTGAAGCTTACAATTTGGCAGTCCATCATCGAGAGACTGGAAGCATTCAAGACATCAAAGGTGTCAAGGTAAACTCTGACTTCAACTCACTAAAGTCTTTTCATGTTTGCCAACCTGGTCTTCCACCTTGCTTAGGCCATGACTTATTTGAGGGTGTCGTATCCTATGATCTTGCACTATACTTGAAATATTTCGTTAAAACAAAGAAATGGTTTACATATTCCCAGTTCAACCGTAGAATCAAGCAATTCAAGTACAAAGGATCAGATGCTCTCACAATGCCATGCCCTGTCAACTCTGAGGCAATCAGGCTTTCAGGTCAAGCTGTTCAAAACTGGAACTTGCTGAGATTGTTGCCAGTAATTATTGGTGACAAGATACCGGGAGAGAAGTTTGACTAAAAATTTAAGGATGTACATGAATAAAAAGTGTGAATCGGGCACGATATTTTGTTTGACACTAAGTATGACTCTCTTTAATTTGTACATAGTTGAATACATGTTATATTACGGTGATCTTGTGTTTTTACCATTATTTTGTCTGATTTTATTCCAGAAATGGCTGAGCAAACATTTTTACGTAGTGCTATCAATGAAGTGTTGCCCGATCTTGCAGAGGCTTCAAAAGACATTCTCGAGGAGACTTTACAGTCAATTGGAGTAGAAACGTATGATGACTTCCAGTTCATTGTTGAGAAAGACTTGCTGTCAGCATTAAGACCAATTCAAGCCAGAAAGGCACTTGCTGCTTGGAAATTCAGATGTAAGTAAAATTCTAGAAAATCAACCATTAAACACTGATATTCATATTCAGTTCTGATAACTTATTTTTTGTTTTGTGTTTTTGAAGGCAGGACCCCTGAAACCAGCAGGTCCTCAAGTAATGCATCACGAGATACTCCTCCATCACAGCAGTCTTTGTCCCCGCTAAGTGTGTCATCAAACTCCTACAGCAGCAACCAGACATGTGCAGCAGACTGGGTGGACACCTTTGAGATACCATGGGAAAAGTTCTCAGAAGAACTGATGCAGGCATTAGAGTGTTAAAGAGTTGATGCTCTTACTTCTCTGCTACTTCAATGAAAATGAAGAAGCAGTGTTCTTCTGTGTGGAGGACACATGCCTAGCTGAAGAAGTACAGATGGAGAATGTCTCCTTGACTCCCACTATCATTGTGTGTGGTGAGTTCATTTTTGTTTTTCCAGTTTCTTTGACCTGTTGTCTTTTTTGTTGTCTTGTCCCCTTTCTTTGCACTTTTGTCCATCTGACATTTTCTTTAATAGTTTTTTTTTTTTTCCAATTATTTTTTAAGCTTTTACTATACTAATATTATTTTTCGTACTTTTTACTTAATTTGTTATTTTTCATATAAATGTCATTGTTTTGTTGTATCAGGAGTCTAAATGTATTTGTTCTTTCTCCTTAGGTCAATCCTGCTTCCATGCCAAACGATTCATGCTGAGTGTGGATCAACAGATTGGAAACAACAACATCTCCTGTTTTATTTCTGCCCTCTGCATGATGTTTGGGAGCTATTATTGTTTTAACATACATTATCCATCGGGGCTGGCGTCTACACTGGAGTTTCTGCAGAGGTATGAGTTCTTGTTTTTTTGTTTGTTTTTTTTAAATTGTAGGCAGTTAAATTTGACTTTTGACAACTTTTATATCTTGAATAAAATGTTTATGTCTTTGTGAAGCACATTTTGATGTAGTTTTCTGTTTGTCCTCTTTATCTTAAGGTGTTTCTTCTCAATCAACCCAGACATGGGCAGTAAGGTGGAAGAAACCCGTAAACCCAGACTGCGTGTGAACCCCCGTGTCCTCACCTTGATCCGGGAACTTGCGGATCATGAGTGGCGTGATGTTTGAGAAAGGAATAAAGTCAGTGAGTTATCAAGACAGTGTTTAATCTTAACAGAGCTGAATAGATTTCTAAATGTATGTTGCATCTCACACAGTGTCTTCTGAAGTTAAGAAAGTAGAAAAGACATATTTATATTTGTTCAGTGGCTGAATTTTGTTCCATGTCAGAAAGGGCAAATGAGAATTTCATTGAAAATATGTTTTCAATTAAAATGTTTATTTGTTTCTAAAAAAATATATTGAATTATCATTATAGATACAGTTTATATTGGGCTTCCTTGTGTTTTAAATTTGCATTTAACTGGTAAATGTTTGTTGAAATTTGATTATTTATAGATATTTGAAAATAGAATTGCTTCTAAAAAAGGAAAACTTTTGAAGCAAACAAACATTATTATTAAAATGTATACTGGAAATAGAAATTTATTGTATGTTATAATCTTCAAGCCCCCCCTCCAAAAAAAAGGGGGTGAAAGTTGGCTCTCATACTGTTTCTGATAAAGTTAAAAACGTTGAAGAAATTTATATGTATTCAGCAGGTGCATGTGCTTCATGATGTTCAGAAAAGACAAATGAGAACTTCATTGAAAATAAATATTTCAAAGGCATGCAAGTGTATGTTTATTTTTTTAAGGTTATCATAGATACAATTTATATTGGGCTTCCTTGTGTTTTAAAGTTTCCTTTAAGTGAGAAATGTTTGTTGAAATTTCATGCTTATAGATATTTAAATATATAATTCTTAGTAAAAAGTAAAAATTAAAGCAAATTTCAGTTTTTCAGAAAGTATTAATACAATGTTTTAAATTGACATTTTAACAGTTCTAATCCGTTATTTAAAGGTAATTTATCAGTAGGACTAAATGAAGTTTTTTTTGTACAACAAACAAAAACTGAGTAAATCTTACTGGGGAAAAAAGTGTAAAATAACAGCATTATTATGATAATTCATCAGAAAAAGTTGGTTAAAATTACTTGATAAAACTGTTTTATTACCAAAATAAACCTTTTCAAATCACAGTTAAAATTTGTGCAAAACTATGGGATAATCTGTTTATTTCACAATTTAACACTGTTATAATTACTGTTTGGTCAGTAAAACAGTTTACATGTTCACTGTGTTTTCTACAGAATTATTCTGGCAACCACAGCTGCCAGATTTTTTTTGTAAAAACAACAGAATTTTTTTTACAGTGTATATAATTCTTATTTATTTATTTATTTTTATTTTTTTTCTTGTGTCCTTTCTCTTGTGAAAGAAATGTGGATTTTATTTGTTTAAAAAAAAGTTTAATAACAATATATGTATATATATATATATATATATATATATATATATATATATATATATATATATATATATATATACTATTTCATTTTTTATCTATTCCTTGTATTTGCAGATTTATTACTTTACTTTTGCATAATTAATTTTTTTCTATTAAATTTTTATCTTATTCAAAACAAAATTTTTTTTTTTTTCCGTATTTTCTCACCTAATTAAATCTTTTTTATCCATAATTTGTCTCGTTCAAGTTTTATTTATTATTTTGGATCGTAGTAGTTGGTTAATAGATTTTCAAGTTTTATTTTTAGAATTTGTATTTTTTTTATTTCCTGTATTGATTTTATTTTGTATTATTATTTAATTCAGTTAATTTTTAACTTGCTTCTGCTGTTTTTGTTTCTCCTCGTTGTTTCGGTGGATCTTAGTTGACTTTTCTTCCTCTCTGACTTCTTTCCTTCTCTGCTCTTCATCTGCTCCTCTTCTTCTCCTCTTCTTTGTTCTTCGCCTCTCTTCTTCTGTCCATTAGCTTCTCTGTGCTCTCGCTGTATTATCCTGGAGTGGGCGAGAGACCACCGCCTCTAATGAGCCACTTCAGTCCCTCTCCTCTTTCACTTCACCTGTTCAACCCCTCGTAACCACGGGAACGGGATAAACAGCTCTTAATTGGCCGGCAGCAGTTTAATGCACTTCCTGTGGAGAGCTGTTGAGCGCTCGCCGCGGCCTCCACGCACACACCGAGTCTCTGCAGGACAAAATTGGCAGTAATGTTGTTTATATTTACCCCATTATCCAGTCCAAACATGACACGCACACACCGGGCCGTAATGCAGCGCTGGAGCAGAGAGCTCGGCCATAATGAAATAATTGCTCAGCTTATTTGTACATTATGGTAATTATGTTTTTTACTGGGAAATTAATTTAGCCATCATGCTTCAGATGGACGAGGTAAACTATATTCAAACGGAGCCCACACACACTCAGCGCCGGGGTCACATCTGAAGCCAGCCTCTCAATCTGAATAGAAAACAGTTTGTTTTTGTGCGCTGGCCCGGACGACTCGGATTGGTTAATTGGGCCTCGTTAGTCAGGGGGGTGACGGGGAGTTGAATACGAGAGAAAACAGATGGAAAAAAGAGAGCCGGGGCCAAAACACAAAGATGGCTCCTGTCCACGAACTCTGCTAAACGCAGCCTGACTCTAAACTCCGGCTTCCTGCTTCTAATGGACCCACAAGTACAAAGTTCTGCCCGCTTGTCAGACGAGTTCAGGAACTTCTGTCATGTTGACAAAGAGAATAATACTATCACACAGCTGCAGCTGGACACAGACTGGCAGGAAAGTGTACCAGAACCGGTCCAAATCTGTTGACCTTCCTGTCTACAGTGGTACCGATCAGGAGGTCCGCTGGACTTCTGGACGTCTTTCCACGGGTTCTACAGAGAAACGGCCTTCAAGGTCCGAGAACAACACAAACCTTCAGTAGAGACTTCTTGCCTGTCAAAGTCTGATTTCTTTAGGATTTTCATAAATTGTTTAAAGAAACAAGAAGAAACAACATCTTTATGACAGACTGTAGGTATAACAGCGTACATTTCCACCAGTCCTGTTCAGTTCACTTTAGTCCAACTCCAGTTTGTTTTCCTAGTCCGGTTCATTTATGGAAGTGTGAATTCGAACACGTCCACCTACAAACCTCAGTCCCAGTTTGGTTGAAGTGAACTCTGGTTCGGTTCCAATGCCAAGCGGACCAAAGTTTGCTCCAAAATCAGGAAGTGAATTTTAGTGCAAGGCATTCTGGGTAAATACATGGTGTTTACCAAAGGCAAAGCAGAAATCCTCCAAACTCCATTTTTGTTTAGATTTTGTAAAGACTAAAGTTGCGCTCAGTGTCTTCAGAGGTTTTTGTGTCGTTATCGTCAGTAGCTCTTGGTGCAGCGCCCCCACAGGTGAGAAGGGGAACAGGTTGTTCAAAGGCTTTGGTTGGTTTGACTCAGTTTACCATACATGTGAAAACAAAAACTTCAGACACTGAGCACAGCTTCCAGACCAGACCAGAGACTGGTTGGGTCCAAACGATGCGCCTTGTCAAGGTGCTGTGATGCCTCCGATGGCCACCAGGTGACTGGTGTCTTCAGGTGAACCTGTGTGTTTGTTCCAGATCATGCTGAACTCCCTCCATAAGTACGAGCCGCAGCTGCACATCGTCTGCGTTGGTTCCCGCCACCGCCTGGTGTCCAACGTCTCCTTCAGGGAAACGCAGTTCATCGCCGTCACCGCCTACCAGAACGAGGAGGTACGCCGCCATGCTGGTCCTCACTGCCCAGGTGAAAAAAAAGTATACTTCAAACATACTTAAATTTGTGAAAGTGGACTTTAAGTATACTAAATATTAAGTGTACTACCTATAAGTATATCTGAAGTATACTAAGAAATACACTTGTACCAATTTCGAAATTAGAACTTTAAATACACTTAAACATAATTGTACCAAAATACACTTTTAATATATTAAATAAAAGTCTACTTTAAGTGAACAAAATATGAATGAATACGTATGAATTTTTAAGTGCCTTAATAATCTTTTACCATTTATTAAAATTGCATACAATAAAAAAATGATAATCATGATGTAATTTTTAAGAAAGTATCCAATCAATTTTCAGATGTGAGACGTAAAACTTTATAATCAACGGCATTAGCTCCAGTTCATATTCCAGACCAGATGATGGCGGTATTGCACATTTTCATTTATTTAAAAAAACGCCGCAAAGAGAAGAAAAAAATTGATCGAAGGGACGCTGTTCAAATTCGCCATTTTTACTCGCATAATAATGTCTTAAAAGTAGAGTAGGCCTTGACAATAATTACTAATTTAGGTAAATTCAAGCTGGTGACGTCCTAGTCCGAGTTAGACGACAACACAACGGGACAACAACCGATGGAAATTAAATGTGTGTCACAAAAGGAGCCTGGAGGGATGAAGGCTGCTAAGTGTTGCTAGCTGGTGGTACGTTTGCTTATTAATTATCTTCATTTAATTATAAATAGTGCAGTAAAGATATATAACTTCTGTTGGTTTCTTAAATAATTATTTTATCAATTTTATTGTGACTTGTATGATTATTACTATGGCAATCATTCAGCTTCATGTTATAACTGCATGGATGTTGTTTGTTGCGACTTATACTTTAATTCATAATCTAACCTGGTTTTAATTAAGCTCCATAAGACAAAGAGACTTTGATATTGTGAGGTTGTTGTTCTAACTTGTTAATCAATGATTTTATCTTCAACATATGTTTGCAGTCTAACTAAGCAAATGAAGATGAAAGAGGAAGGAAGAGAAATCAGGTGTTAGGTTTAAAGACTTTCTGTCTCAGAAGAGGCTCTGACTCCACCAGATCACCAACCAGCTCTGAGGATGAACCTTCACATCGTCTTCATGATGTAAGTTTGTTTTTTCAATGAGGAGCTACAGCTACATTTTCAACAACAAAAACTGCTGTGTTACCAACACCAAGTGCTTAATAAACATGATTTGATTTAAAAATAACTGGACATAATTTTTCTCTTCTTGTTAATCTAACATTTATCTTTCTTTTTTTTATTATTTGTTGTTGTCTTTCAGGGCCCTGTGATGGACTGGTGACCTGTCCAGGGTGAACCCTGCCTCTCATCTGATGGCTGCTGGAGATGGGCACCACCAGCCCCCCTCACCACTCTGCAAGGATCAGTGTGTTCAGATCATGGATGGAAAGATTTTAAGGTAGTTTTTCTCCTTAAGTCCACACTTAAAACAGCTTCATAGTTAATGCCAACATCAACTGATTCTATGACATTGCTGACTATTTTTTTTTCTACTTCTAACATAAACAGGCAAAGAAGACACCCAGAAATGTTTTTCCACCCCAGGCATCCGGTCCCAATCATCATCAGTTCTGATGATGTCGTATACATGGCGAGTCCACAACGTCTTAAAATTGTGTTATTTTTTTATTTGCCATTTTTCTGTTCTCTTTAAATACAAATGCTTTCTCTGTTTAATTGCTCTATTGTTCTTTTTTGTTGGATTCTGTAAGGTGCAGTGAACGGGATTGTTCTGTGGTTGATCTTCACTTTCATGTTTTATTGTCACACTTAAATTTTCATGTTCATGTTTTCACTTTTGATGTGTAAACTGATAATTTATGTAAAGTTCATAAAGTTGTGAGTAAAATTGGACAATTTTAAAATGTCGGTAATAAAACAAAATATTTGAATTACCTTGGGCAGCTTGTGTAATTAATCTTTCCATGTAATTGTAGCTTAAAACAATGTAAGTACTGCAGGGGAGTTATGCATGTCAAGTACAAAATAGGTACGTAGGAATAAAGACTTTCACGAGTAATTAAAATTGTAGTTTATTATCAATAGCAGGAAATCAAAAATAAAAATTAAGTGTTATTTTAAACACATTACAAATATATTAATAGTATATTTAAAATATATTTGAAGTATATTAAATATATATTTTTAATATAATTCTGAGACAGAATTATTACACTCAAAATATAATAATTATATCAAAATATAATGATAAAGCTCTGAAATATATTTAAAAAGTATACTTTAAGTACACTCTAAGTACACTTAAAGCTGTTCCAAAAATGTACATATAGTATACTAAAATATACTTTTAGTTGTAATTTAATACTATTTAAATACTACTAAAGTATACAAAGCACAAAATTAGTTGTTCCAAAATAGTACAGTTTAAGTACATCGATAAAAGTATACTAAAGAATGTTCAAATTTAGTATACTAAAGTATACTTTTTTTTCACCTGGGTGGTCCTCATTTTTTACTGGTTAAACTGATTTTAATACCGTAATACTGTAATTTCTGATGCTTAAACCATTATTGGTTTTACCATTTCTGCTGTTTAAACTGATGTTTATCTAAGTACTGATGTGATTTCTGCTCCCTCTGCTCAGATCACGGCTCTGAAGATCAAATACAATCCGTTTGCTAAAGCTTTCCTGGACGCCAAGGAGAGGTGAGGCACAGCAGGGAACAACTTCCTATTTACACAGCAGAGTTTTTATGTTTTGTGAAATATAAAAAAATTTTGAAAATGTTTCTCTACAAATGAAATTAAAATGATCCCAATCTAAAGTTTTTCTGTGAAAATATTCCAGAAATTATTTTTTTAATTATAATTAAAATTTGCTGGATGAGAAATCTAAGAATAAAAGAGAAGTTTATAATTTTTATAATTTCCGTGGCGGTTGGGTCTGTAGTAAATCCCAGGCGGCTGCTAAACGGCTCAGTGTTTCTCACCTGGTTATCAGAGCCCAGGTGATTAGAGCCTCATCGTCATCTTCATCATCGCCACGGCGACAAGTGACACCGATAACTGACGCCTGATTCATCCTCCTTAGGAACCCAGCAGGACGGGTTCTCCAGGACGCTGCGGAGAGCCGGGTCGGGATCCAGCCCTGTGAGTCGTCATTGATTTTTGATCAGAAATAAATCGATGAGATAATGTTCAATTAGCTAAATAAGACCAATATCATTACTTTGATGACATTAATATTTATTAAAGGACAGAAAATGATCAATAACCAATATTATTGATAATGAATTTAATTTTCATAATTATTTCAGTGTGAAACCATCTGAACTGATACTTTATGATTGTTGCTTCTATATTGGGAAAAAATAGAGCTTTTAGAGAAAGTAATCATTTCTGCTTCTGTTTTAATTAGTAAAATGTTTTCAAAATAATGAATATTAAAACAGATCATAATAATATGCTTACTTCTATAAAAAAGATCTCATACTGTATATATTTCATGTAATTATAAAATATATATTGCATACTAAAATATATAATATATATATTACAGTAATATTATTGTATGTTATGCTACATGCTAGTATAATACTACTACTAATAATAAAGGAATATTGTTTAATTATATTATAAACATTCTCATACTGATAAGTAACATTTATTTTACAAAATATAGTTATATTTTGTACTATTATTATAATAATATTAAAAGCTGTTTTTGTCCTGCAACATATAATAAAATATAACAATGTAATATATATTTTATGCAATTACAGTATATTATATACAACTTATTATTACATATTACAATCATATTATTTTAATAATATTAATAAATACATGTTTTATTGTAACATATTTCTGCATTTCCATTTTTTCTCTCATCTAATTTTCTAATAACTTGATTCTGCAGATCAATAATATCTTAATGTCATTTTGATGTTTTTCTTCTTCTGTAAACTTGAGGTTCATTCAGATCGTTTCATTCGTTCTCTAGTCTTTACAGATTATTGATTATTTCCATCTTGAACAGATTGATCAGTTTCTGATGTCGGTCTCAGGTTGGCCGCTGTGCCCAGCAGGAGGGGGAGGAGCCTTCCCCTACTCCAGCAGCCTGCCGCTGGCATCCCATCATCACCATCACCATGGTTACAAGCCCCCCGGTTACCCAGGGAGACACACACCTTACCCCGCGGCCTACTTGCCGCACCGCCCACACTCCTCAGGTTACACCTATGAAAACATTTCATAATTTATTTAATATTTAGTTTGACTTTTGATTTTACAAATATTTAAAAAATCTTATTTTTCTCAACAACTAACAGTTAATTTGTGGTGAAAGTTTTACTTACATTTTACAGACTTTTTTGGTAAACATAATTTATCAAATTTGAAGTTATGTGTAGAGCTGAGGAATGACTGAACCAGGATCAGTTTCTGAGTGGAACCAGGATCAGGATGTAAATGTTTTTCCGCCTGCTGTGTTTTCCAGTGAACCTGATCTCTGACGGTGTTCCGGTTCTTCATGAAGGTTGGAGCGCTGCTTCTCCTCGTCCTGCCTCATCTTCCTCCTCCTTCTCTCCCTCCTCCTCCTCACTGTCGATGACCAGCAGCGCTCCGTCCTCACAGGCTCCTCCCCATCCTCACAGCTCCAGGTGAGGCCCTGCCCACACCCTGACCTCTCAGACCTGAGCTTAGGTGAAACGCAGGTGTGTGTGTGTGTGTGTGTGTGTGTGTGTGTGTGTGTGTGGGGGTGTGTGTGTGTGTGTGTATGTGTGTTTCCAGCCAGTATCCGTGTCTGTGGACCGTCGGATGCTCTGAAATAAGCCCCTCCCACTCTCCATGTGCTACCCTCCATGGACCAATCGGCAGTGAGAACGTCATCCAGCCTTCTGGCCACGGTCGAGTGGGCGGACACGGATGGTCACCTGGTCCCGCCCACTCTTTCTGAGAAGGGAGCTAATTGGACAACTAATGGGAAACAATCATCCAGATGTTTTGTTGGAAATTACATTTGATCATTTTTTTAAATGAGCTTAATGTAATTATCGTGAGCTACGTTTCCAAGGCAACATCTTTCCAGAATAAATCATGTGGAAAAAAAAAAAACATAAATAAACTGTATCGTTTACATTTTGTCAGAAATATAAGTTGTTTGTAGGGAACATAAAACCTGCTGTGAAAAAACCAACTAAATATTATTCATGTTGGTAATTAATGCTTTGTGAGAAAAGTCACTCGTTATGATGACATGATTTAATTTTACCTTGTTTAATAAGATACAGTCCTGATGTTGAGTTTTAAGTATGAAGTGACCCTTTGGCGCCCCCTGGTGTCCCAATCGTGTTCGTCTTCTTCTATTCCGTTGTTTCTGTGTGAAAATATAAACTTTAAATGTATAAATTAATCTGCAAAAGAAAGAAAAGCTGTGTGTGACTTTTTGTTTTGTTCATGAAGAATTTGTTGGTGTTATTTTATTTTGTCTTCATGAAGACGAAGAGGAAATAAGAGTCGTAATTGCTGCAGTTATGCTGTAAGACTTTCACTTAATAAAAATATACGCATCTGTAGTTTTTCTTTTTTAATCTAACTATTTTTACATTATTTTTCATTTTACTTTAAATTTAATTCTTCACAAATTTATTATAATTTTTGATAGATGGACAACGGAAGACTTTAATTTTGACAGTACTACTTCCGGAACAGTAGTATTGTCCGTCATTAGAAACGGTCCGTGTTTCCGACTGAATGAACGTGAGTTTCATGGCTTGTTCTTCGTCTTAAAGCTTCATTTAAAGGTCTGCAGTTTGTTTTTATTTATCATTTGGGTCGCCATGAGTGTTTACTTTCTATTTACAGTCCGGAACCAACCGGGTTTAACCGGTTTATACGCTAAATGTTCATAAAGAGCATTATCACCAAACCTGATTCACATTATTAAAGTTTTGATTTTAGGGAAAAGCTTAAGAGCTTCAACATGTCTTAAATGACGTGGTTTTGGGTTCGGCTTTATTTTTTCTTGTTTTAAAGGTAGTGTAAATCAGAAAACAAAAACAGTGCTGCGTTAGCATTTTGTTAATTAGCTCGTTATAAATTACCTAATAAATAATGTGGGTTTTTTTTAGAGCTCGTGTGGATTATATAATCAATAAAATATCAGAAATTAGACATAGTTAGGGAGTTAATGGTATAGCGGAATAAAAAAATAGCAAAAACATTGGAGCAAATGCACACAAGTTTAGCTGTGAGGCACAGTAGTGGCAGCATCATGCTGTAGGATGATCTTCCAGTTAGACGACTGGTCACAAACTGTATTCCTGCACCTCCTCAGTGTGTCTTTGCTTCAACATACCTGACTCCAGTATTAGTTCCTCCAGTATTAGTTCATTAGCATTCTGAATGCTAGTGAAGCAGTTTAAACATTTAGTTTGTGTGTCGGCCAAGAGATGCATCTAAAAACTACACTACAGACTGCGGCACAGTCAAAGTCCAGATTCAAAGTCACCATTTTTGCATGCGTTTTCCAGGTGGGAACAGCTCCTAATCAGCATGGCTCACATCACCATCAACCAGTACCTGCAGCAGGTGACCTCTGACCCCCAGCCTGGCCTTGTGTCCTGTCTCCCCTGGTCTTTAAACGAGCTCTGTTATCCTGCAGATCAACCAGGCCATCGAGAACCATGAGGGCTCCTTCTGCGCCGAGCTGCTCTCCTTCAAACACCCGCATGTAGCCAACCCTCGCCTGCAGGTAAGACCCCGCCCACTCAGCCACAGAGTCGGGTTGCTAGGATACAGCCTCACCTGTGTGTGTGTGTTCAGCTGGCCAGTCCGGAGGAGAAGTGCCAGCAGATTCTGGAGCCGCCGTACGATGAGATGGTGGCAGCTCATCTCAGGTGAGCCTTCCAGCTCGGTTATCGATTACTGATGCCTGGCGGTAAAAACTTTACTTTACTGGTTTTTTAAAATCTTTTTTTTTTTAAACTGCATGAGTCCAAAAAACATTAAAGTTGTAATTTTAAAAAAGTTCTGCTGTCTGAAAATCAGTTTTACAAAATGTACAAGTGTTTTTATTTATGCTGAACGTCTGTTGCAGAACGTTGCTATGGGGATGACCTTCATCTCTAACTGTGAAAGTTTTCTACTTGTGTGTTCCAGGTGTACATACGCTGTGGCCAATCACGACTTTGTTGAGGCGTACAAGTTCCAGACGCTCGTCATTCAATATCCTTTCTTTGGAGCTGATCTGTGTTTGGATGAACGATCAGTAGCCGACTGTATGACCCTTGACCCCTGACGTCCTTCCTGAGAGCCTTCCAGTCCCACAAGGAGGAGAACTGGTGAGTATATGTCCTGTCCTGATTACTGCAACAGTGTCTTCACAGGTCTGACTAACAAATCAATCAAACAGCTGCAGCTGATCCAGATGCTGCTGCTCGCATTCTCACTAAAACCAGGAAGATAGAGCACATAACACCAGTTTTAAAGTCTGGTGTTATGTGCCAGAACCAGAACAATACGAGAAGCAGCATTCAGTTTCTATGCACCACAAATTTGGAACAAACTTCCAGAAAACTGTAAAACAGCTGAAACACTGGGTGCCTTTAAATCTCAACTTAAAACCCACCTGTTTAGAGATGCTTATGGCTAAATTAGGTTTAGAGTGCGGGTTTTGATGTCTTTGAGGTTTTTAATGTTTTTATCTTTACTTTTCATCTAGTTATTAACTTCTTTTTATTTCTCTTTCACACTGTCTATGTAAAGCCCCCC
The DNA here is from genome assembly GCF_904066995.2 of Poecilia reticulata. Classification (NCBI taxonomy): domain Eukaryota; kingdom Metazoa; phylum Chordata; class Actinopteri; order Cyprinodontiformes; family Poeciliidae; genus Poecilia; species Poecilia reticulata. The sequence continues at coordinate 14,193,579 of NC_088831.1, read as the reverse complement.
CGGAAAACGTCCCAGTTAAACGAATCTATATCTAGGGGTGTGAGAATCCTTGTTAAATGGCGTTTTAACTAAAACTCTGAGGCGTGAGACGTTTAACTGAAGTCCTACAAGGGGTGCGAGTTTTAATGTTTTTATCTTTTTTTCTTTTTCTTAAAAAAAGAAATCTCTTTGTCTTTCTGTTTATTCACTGTCACATGCTGTTTTTATTTTAATTATGTAAAGCACTTTGAAATGCTTTGCTGCTGAAATGTGCTACACAAATAAAATTTGATTGATTGATCTATTGAACACGCCGACCGTGAACGCAGCATCACTGATGTGTTTGTGTTTCAGGGCTCTGCCCGTCATGTCTGCCGTCACTCTGGATCTCCGGATATTCGCCAACAATGTGAGGCCCCTCCCCCACCTGCTGCTGAACTGTTTCCCAGTGTTCCCAGCTGACTGGGTCACTGGTTCTGCTGGTTTCTCTCTGTGGCTCCAGGCGGAGCAGCAGCTGCAGAAGAAGGGCAAAGGTCAACCGGGAGAGATGCTGGAGAAGGCGGCGGAGCAGCTAATGAGCTGCTTCAGAGTCTGCGCCAGCGACAAGTCAGTCCCGCTCTGTTTGGACCCGCTCTGTGGTTCTGGTTCTGCCTTGTTCACGTGTTCTGTTCTGACCTGCCACAGCCGAGCCGGCATCGACGACTCCAAGAAGTGGGGGATGATGTTCCTGAGCAACCAGCTCTTCAAGATCTACTTCAAGGTGCTGAGCTGGGTCAGAACCGAGAGGTTTGGGTCAGAACCGGTCAGGCTGACGTCTGATTGGTTCTCCTGCAGATCAACAAGCTCCACCTGTGCAAACCTCTGATCCGAGCCATCGACAGCTCCAACCTGAAGAACGAGTACAGCCCGGCCCAGAAAGTCACCTACAAATACTACGTGGGCCGCAAGGCCATGTTCGACAGCGACTTCAAGACGGGTAAGTCTGGCCGGGTTCTGGAGGTTCCGGAGGTTCTGCAGGAGAAACGCTGACCTGTTTGTGTCCAGCTGAGGAGCTACTGTCATTTGCCTTCGACCGCTGCCACCGCTCCAGCCAGAAGAACAAGAGGATGATCCTCATCTACCTGCTGCCGGTCAAGATGCTGCTGGTCAGGAGCTCCACTGGCTCATCAGAACCGCTTCTGATCCACTACGAGTCCAATAACCGGAGCTAACCTGGTTCTGGTTCTGGTTGCGTTTCAGGGCCATATGCCAACTCACCAGCTGCTCAGGAAGTACGACCTCATTCAGTTCGCTGACGTCACCAAGGCTGTGAGGTAAGCAGGGAGGCGTGGCCACCGCAGCAGGAAGTGATGTCACTCAGAGTCAGGTGACCTCGGTGTGTTTCCCAGTGAGGGGAACCTGCTGCTGCTGAACGAGGCGCTGTCCAAACACGAGACCTTCTTCATCCGCTGTGGGATCTTCCTCATCCTGGAGAAACTCAAGATCATCACCTACAGGAACCTGTTCAAGAAAGTGTGAGTCTGACGCAACGGCAACATGTTGGCCAATCAACAACATGTCTCCAGACCCCTGATCTGTCCCAGGTCTCGGCCTGAGTTTTGAGGACTTCTCAGTCCTTCCAGGTTGTGGTTCTGGTTCGCAGCTCCTGGGTTTCTGGGTCCGACATGTAGAAAGGTGTCCTGGTTTCAGTGGATGTTTGTGTTTGGCTGCAGGTATCTGCTGCTGAAGACCCACCAGCTGCCCCTGGACGCCTTCCTGGTGGCCCTGCGGATGATGCAGGTGGAGGACGTGGACATCGATGAGGTGCAGTGCCTCCTGGCCAACCTCATCTACATGGTGAGTGCGCTCAGACATGGAGCCACACCTGAGTCCATGTGACACGCAGCTGTCTGACTCTGGTTCTGTCTCCTTTCAGGGTCACATTAAAGGTTACATCTCCCATCAGCACCAGAAGCTCGTTGTCAGTAAACAGAATCCCTTCCCTTCCCTGTCTTCTGTTTCCTAGACTACATTACCCACAATCCCTCTGAGGAGACTCTGATCTTTTATACATTTGTGTAAAAAGCTTGTTCAATAAAACTTTTTTTTTCCAGATGTTAGTGGCATTTCTAGATTCTTTTATTGTGATGTTTTCTTTAAAAAATGACAACAAACCAACTTTTGAAAGCATTTATTTATCATCCAGTCTAATCTATGAGGTTATGTGTTAAATCAAACTCAACAAATTTCCAATATTAATGAGGTTATTTTCATCTAAACCACTGAAGCGTCCAATAATTTAACGATGAAGTGAATCGGAACCGTTGAATGCTCAGCGGACCTCCGGGTCCTCGCTGACCTGCGGGGTCATGTGATCCTCCGCCGCCTGCAGCCTCGGCCGGATCCAGTTCAGGTAGCGTGACACCTTGGTGAACACCTGACCGCGGCAGTCTGCGGTGGGAGACATCAGCAGCCCCGTCAGGAAGGCCGTGTCTTTCTCCACTGTGACGACCGCCGACCCCGGCAGCAGACCGCCGCACCGCAGCCTGCTGCCACCTAGTGGCGACACGTGGTGTTGCTCCTTTAAGCTGCGGTTGGAGTTTTCTGTTGTGCTTGACGACCTGGTGGGAAGGTTTTTAGTTTGAGTCTGGTTCCGGTCCAAAGCCGGTGCTTTCAGAGCCACATTCAGCCTTCCTGGTGGTCCGGTTTCGGGACGCGATGATGGACCGGTTCTCCTCGGCCCGCTGTGGTTCCTCCTCCTCATGCAGAACATTTTGTTGCTCAGCGGCTGCGAGACGTTCAGCTCTCCTCGACATTCATCCAGCGTCATGTAGACCAGCTCCTGGTTCTGGCCACGCCCCCTCCTGTCGGCCAATCCCGTCCTCCCAGAATGCGTCAGGATGTTTTCACTGAAGTCCTTGGTGGGCAGGCAGAGGTGGGAGAGGGCGGGGCCAAATGTCATGGGCGTGGCCAGCTCCAGCAGGGCGAGGTCAAAGTCGTGGCGATCGGAATGGAAACGTTCGTGGAGGAAGAGCGCTTGGACCTGGAACACCTTCCCGTTGCCTAGGAGTCGAAACACCAGAGGTATATTCATCTTTAATGTGAATAATCTGAGTTTAACAGAACCGTCTCTTTTTGTTGCCATAGTTTAAAAATGTCTGAATAATCTATGGTGTTCCAGAGGGGGCTGAAAAGGACTGTGAGTCCATGGCTGCTTTTGTGGAAACTTTATTAAAAGAGGGGCTCGGTCTGGAAGACACCCGGCCGGACATGCAGATTGAACGAGCACATCGGGCGCTCGGTCCGCAGCCACCAGAGGGAGCGGCGCCACGGTCCATCGTAGTGAAATTTCTGAGCTTCAAATATAAAGAGCTGTTGCTCCGCAAGGCCTGGCAGCGAAAAGGATTTGTTTGGCATGGAAAGCAAATAAATCTGGATCATGATTATCCACCAGCCATCCTCAGAAAGCGCAGAGAGTACGTGGAGGTTCGGAGGGTCCTGAAAGAGAACGGGGTCCCGTTTCAGACACTTTTCCCGGCGAGGCTGCGAGTGAAACATAAAGAGGGGACCAGGACCTACGACACCATAGAGGAGACCACCGAGGATCTGGCTAAAAAGGGCTACAAAGTTAAAGTCATCAGATCCCCAGCTTCCCTGAAGGAGCAGATCGAGCGGCTGTCCTGGAGCAGGAAGGAGGGGAGGAGGCAGAAAGGCTCCTCCGGTTCTGCAAGAGGAGAAAACTACAAAGAGAGGCTCCGGGCTTTCAGAAGAACATCTCCACCTACGATCTGAGAACTGAGGGGTTCTTCCTTTTCTCTCCTGGAATCTTCCTCTCAGAGATAAGTGTACAGAGGGCTGTTTTAAGGATGATAGGATTCTATAAAGGTTAGACTGGGGTCCACTCTTATTTGGGCTGCTGCCACCTGTAAGGGCCCTCCTTAAAGTTATGGGAGGTTTTTCCCTTCTGGGCTGCCTCCAAGAAGCCCAACAGGGTCTAATCAACAGACCCCTGCCTTGGATGCTGAACATGTTCTGTTTTGTCATGGTTCTTGTTTATACGTTTACTTTTGGTTCTGGTTCTTTTGTTTATATTCTGTTAATGTCAGTTCTAGTGAGTGATGGGGGAGTTTCAGGGTCATCAGTGACATGGGGAAGACATCTGCACAAATGGGAAAGACAGAGTTAAAGGTGGTTTCTTTCAATATAAATGGCATAAATAATCCGATTAAGAGATGGAGAGTATTATCAAAACTCAGGAAGGATAAAGTTCAAATAGCAATGCTTCAGGAATCCCACTTAGATAACTCTGAACATGCCAAATTGAACAAGATGGGGTTTAAATCTGTTTATTTTTCTTCCCACAGCTCTGGTAAACGAAGAGGGGTTGCAATTTTAATATCGAGTTCCTTGTGCTACGAACATGTTGCAGAGCATAAAGACAAGGAGGGTCGTTATATTTTAATTACAGGAAAAATAGATGGCATCTTGATAAGTCTCGTCAATGTCTATGCCCCACCTGGTAGCGACTGGTCGTTTTACGAGAAAATTTTTGAATTAGCAGCAACAAAAAGTCAGGGTGTAATGATCTGTGCGGGGGACTTTAATATTAGATTAAACCCAAACCTGGACTCATCAAATGGGAAAACAAACTCAAAATATATCAGTAAAAGAATGAAAAATATGATGGACGAAGTGGGATTAGTGGATATATGGAGGGATAAGAACCCAACCAGTCGTGACTACACACATTATTCCTCTTCTTACAATGTATACTCAAGAATAGACTATTTTTTTATGTTTAAAAAAGATGTGCATAGATTGAGAAGTTGGGAGATAGGATCCAGTCCAATCTCAGACCACAGCCCAATCTATATCTCCATTCAACTGGCTGAAAAAAGCAGATCCACCCTCTGGAGGCTGAATACAAACTTATTAAACAGTACAATCTTTAAGGAGAATATGAAAACTGAAATCATACAATATTTGGAAGAGAATGATAATAATGAGGTAGGTCCGGAAATACTCTGGGATGCTCTAAAGGCTGTAGTCAGGGGAAGAATAATAGCCTTTTCCTCCAACGAAAAGAAAATTAGACAACAAAAACAAACTCAATTGGAGATTGAGCTGAAAAAACTTCAGACAGAGCATTCTAAAACCTTTAAAAGGGCTACAAGAGCTAAAATTGAGTTGGTGAAAAAAGAACTGAATGAGTTAAACGTACAAGAAATACAAAAGAAACTTCTCTTTACTAAACAGAAATATTATGAAGCAGGGGGGAAATCTCTGAAGCTCCTAGCATTTAAATTACGAAAACAACAAGCTGATAGAACTATTCACAAAATAAAGAATATATATACAAACAGGGTTGAAACAAACCTAGAAAAGATTCAGAAATGCTTTAGAGACTTTTACCAAACTCTATACTCCCAACCCAAAGTGAATAATGAACAGCAAACAGACATATTCCTTTCCCAACTCTCTCTGCCAAACATTACAGATGAGCAAAACGAACAATTAATATCAGAGATAACTGAAGCAGAACTAAGGTCAGTGATTAGAAAGTTGAAAGGAGGGAAATCTCCAGGAACAGATGGGTTTACCTCCGAGTGGTACAGAGAAATGCAGGATCAGTTAGTCCCGGTTTTAGTAAGAGTTTTCAACAATGTACTGGAAAAGAAAATAATCCCTCCTTCATGGAGAGATGCAATTATTTCGCTAATTCCCAAGGAAGGAAAGGATAAGAAGGATTGCGGAAGCTATCGCCCAATAAGTGTGCTAAATATTGATTACAAATTATTTACTGCCATTATTGCACAGAGATTGGAAAATATCCTGCCAGTGATAATCCATAAAGATCAAACAGGCTTCATCAGGCAGAGGCAGACTCAGGATAACATCAGGAAAACCCTGCATATTTTAAATCATGTAACCCAACAAAAAATAGAGACACTTGTACTGAGTCTAGATGCAGAGAAGGCTTTTGATTCAGTCAGATGGTCTTTTCTCTACAAAGTTATGTCCAAATTTGGGTTCTGCCAGACCATAATAGATGTAATTGCATCTCTATACAATAGACCATATGCTAGGATAAAAATTAATGGAGACCTATCTGATCGCTTCACTCTGGAAAGGGGAACGAGGCAGGGATGCTGTGTTTCTCCACTCCTCTTTGCCCTGTTCATTGAGCCTCTAAGTCAGTGGATCAGACAGAGGACGGACATAGCTGGAGTTCATATGGCATCTGGAGAACAAAAGTTGTCATTGTTTGCAGATGATTTACTGTTGACCATAACAAATCCAGCTAAAACCCTACCGGTACTTATGGGAGTGATTGAAGAATATGGTATCCTATCAGGTTACAAGATAAACATTACCAAGACTCAGGTTTTAACAATAAACTATAACCCACAAAACAATATTAGGAACCTCTTCAATTGGAAATGGGAGGCGGAATCCATTAAATATTTAGGGGTCACATTGCCCAAGGATCTCTCCAGGATCTTTGAAGTCAACTATGGGCCCCTAATTTCAAATCTGAGATTAGACATGAAGAGATGGAGTCTGATCCCTTTTTCAAATTTACACTCAAGAGTGGAGTCAGTCAGAATGAACATTCTCCCGCGCTTCCTATACCTATTTCAGTGTTTACCTATTCAGATATCAGATTGGCGATTCATAGAGTGGGAAAGGTTAATCGCTCAATATGTCTGGCAGGGGAAAAAGGCAAGAGTGAGATATAGTACGCTGCAGTTAAAGAAAGATAAAGGTGGACTTGGTCTTCCTAACCTACAAGTTTATTACCTTGCAGCTCAATTAAGACCTGTGTTCTGCCTGTGCTCTTCATCTTACAATGCAAGGTGGAAAGATTTGGAAAGAGCAACAGTAGAAGGAATACCTTTAATATCAGTATTAATGGACAAGGACCTACAAGGGGGGCTGAATATACCACATGGGTCAATACTACACACCATGCTAGATTCTTGGAGTAAGATTGTTAAAATGTGTAAATTGGGTAACCAGATAAAAATACTCAGATGGTGTGCCTTTGATTCAGCTTTTAAACCAAACAAGATTGATGGGAGATTCAGAGGATGGATCCAAAAAGGACTAACCTCCTACTATACATTTACTGAGAAGGGTGTATTCCAGAGTTTTGAGGAACTTAAGAGTTCTAAAGGGTTGGAGAAGGATGACTTTTTTAGATATCTACAGGTTAGGTCCTATTTCAATCAAAATATATGTCACAATTGGGAAACGGCCAAACCAGGACTTCTTAGTGTGTTTATGTCCTTGTTGAAGTCAGGTTCATGCAAAAAACTCATTTCCATATTGTACAATGGTATTCTATTGTCTAAACAGGGTGGCACAGACTACATAAGAAACAAGTGGGTAAAAGAAGGAAATCTATCAATCTCTACTGAAGTCTGGGAACAGATTAATAAATTACACTGGGTGACTTCAAGCTCCAATTCATGGCGGCTGTTCAGTTGGAAAAACTCTGTTCGATATTTTGTAACTCCAGTTCAGAAAAAACACCAGGGCAGCGGAGACGCATGTTGGAGACTCTGTGGAAGTAATGGAGCAAATCATCACCACATCTTCTGGGGTTGTCCGGTGATTAAAGCTTTTTGGGAACAAATTTGTTCCCACATTAATAACATATTTACTGAAAGGATCCCATGTATGTGTGAATCCCTATATTTAGGAAACATCTCACTTGATAACTGGGCACTGGATGATAAAAAACTGCTTTTAGTTCTTCTGGTAGCAAGCAAAAAGACAATCACTAGAAAATGGCTAAAGCCCGAAGCACCCACAGTGGATGATTGGGTCAACATTGTACAGGACATTTACATTCTGGAGAAGTTATCCTTTTCTGTTCAAGGTCGAAGAGAAACTTTCTTCAAGATCTGGTCTAAATGGACAAACTATGTGAAATCAGTCATTCCTGTGGACTAAAATCATCTATTATACGCAAATAATGTTGTGATGGGTATTGTACCTCAGTTCGGGATTATGGTAAATTTTATTCTCTTTACTGTGTTTTTCTTCTAACGAAAAGAAAATGAGACCTGACCCCTCTCTACCCCCCACTCACTCTGATGTTCTTTGTTATTATACAAAAATCCTGGATTGGCTTGTGATTTTTTTTTCTTTCTTTTTTCCCACCATTGTGGTGGACACTGGATTGTACAAAACAAATGTATCTTGCCTTTCCAAATAAAAAATTCAATTTAAAAATAAAAAAAAAAAAATGTCTGAATAACACTAGGACTGGATAAAGCTTCCAGACTGGAGCAATCAAGGTTCTAGTACCTGTGACGATGGAGAAGTGTGAGGGTCGGAGGTCGTCTCCTGAGTTGAGGCAGCGGGCGGCGGTCAGGATGGACCGTCGTCCGAGCACGACTCCGCCACACAACTCCACCCGGCTGCTGTTGATCAGGGACACCTGCAAACACGAATCAAACCCACCAGGAGCCGCGTTTACTACTGGACTACTCTGGGCTTCACAGATTGGCTGAGAGCTCGTTACCTGCCAGGGGCAGTTTCCATGGAGACAGATTGAATTGTTGGCGTCATGGACCTGGACCCTCCCACAGGGAAACTGGACTGCGGACACAGACACACGGTTATTCCCCCAGTCTGAGCTGGTTTGGTAAGCGATGCCTGGCTGGGGGTTTTTACCTTCAGGCTGGCAGCTGCGCATGTCGCTCTGTAGTTTGAATCCCGACATGCAAGAGCATTTGTAGGAGTGGTAGTCCGCCGTGCACAGTTGGTGGCATGCGTTGGAACCTTGGGTCGGACACTCTGCTATCGCTGAGAGAGACACTGCTGGAGGAAACGGTTTGAAAACCACCGACGCCCCCCAGCTATGGCTGCGGCCTTACCTGGAGCTTTGTACTGAGGCTCCAGCAGCTCCTGCTCTGCAGCTTCAACTGGACCCAGTTCACAGATTTGTCCATAGTTGGGTGGGCTGCAGGCGCAGAAGAACCCCCCCACCTTATCCGTGCAGTTCCCCCCTTTGAGGCAAGGGTTGGGAAGACACTGGTCTCCATCTCGGAGTGCCGAAACAAATTGAGAACTTTAGAAACTGGAGGTCCAAGAAGAAATTTGATGAATGTTGTCCTGGATCAGAACTCACCGTAGTAGATGGTCCAGAAGGATTTCTGTAGACGAACAAAGATGGGTTAGAATCAAAGGTCAAAGGTCTCTGACTCGGCTTTCCTTCCTTGGACCCACCGTGCGCTCATCATTTTCAAACACTTCCCGCGCCTCCTCGTAGTTACACAGCTCCTCGTAGCACTCCCTCTCCAGGTTCCCCTGCAGGATCTCCTCCAGGAAGAACTGGTTGGCCCGTTTGGATCGCAGGAACACGGCGTGGGCCCCAGGAGCCACACGAAACCCTAGAAAGAGCGAGAAACCCCAACTGAATCATCAATCAACTGATCCCAATGGCGTTAGCTTCAAAATGTAAACTGAAGAGACATAAACAATGATCACTTTAGGTAATTTAAAATAATTACAATCACATTATTTGAACAACTGCCCCTCGTAAGACCCCAGAGTTTAAGTAGATCCATTTTCTTACCATCACCTTGACTGAACACCTGAAGGAAACATCCCAGAAGACAGACGGCGATCAGAGACGCAGGCATGATGTGGACCGCCATTTCACTGACAGCACTGCTCACACACAACAAATACACACATACGTCCACAGCTCAGCTGGACTCAACAGCTGGACGATCCACGCTAACGCAACGATTCTCCCTTCCTTTCATATTCCAGCCAAACGGGGTGGAAAACCCCTGGAAATCATGTCTGTCGTGTTCCTGTAAGAGTTCAGTGGGACAGAAACAGTTTTCAGGGATGGTTCTGTTTCGGCTGTGGACTCTGTTCCCCTAAATCACACAAAGAGGCTCCGGACAGAGCTGGCTTGTTTATTCCAGGCAAACATCCCAGAAATCAATCATTTAATATCATCCAGAGATGCTAGAGCTCAGAAATTGTTGAAAGATAGAAAAACACATACTCCAAATTAAACTTAGACAGAAAAAAAGCATAATTCATACTTTACACAAGATTAAGTCTAAATTTTACTAAATAACATTTTAATGCAGTGGTGGGCAGTGCTAAATAAAAAGTTATCTCACGGTAATACTAAAGCACTAATTATAAACATTAAATCCGCAAACACTAAAGCATTAAACCAACACAGTATTTAGTTGAAGCTAATGCGCTTCTTCAATTCAAATTATATCTGCCTTTGAAAGACTACAACATTGGAGCACCAATTTAAATTTGACCTAATAATTTACCTATAATGCCACTAAAGATTGTATTCATATCCTGTTCTCTGAGTTTTATTTAGTTGATGCGTTTCTTAAAAATAAGATCCTGATTATCGACATCTACCTACTTGAATAATTTCTAACATTCAATAACCAAATCTTCGACATAAATGTCAAACTTTATTCAACTGAAAGTTTTCAAAACGGCCAAATACATTTATCATATTTGTACAAAATAAACAAAAGAAGACAGTGTTTCTTACTTTTTGTTTCTATTATTCAAATCTTTATTTTGGTCACTGGATTACACAAAATACACAAAAACAGACATTTGATAATCTTCATAGAGTTATCTATTCTGGGAGCTACTGTAAGATGTATTTGGTACAAATGCTTCAACTAACAAGGTTTTACTTTTATTAGTCGGTTCCATAAGGAAACCTAAACAACACTGAAACAAAAACCCTTGAAGGAAATAATCCTGAGGGACTCCTCCATTAGGATGTCGTATTACAGTAAAAGCCTTCCATGTATCTGAGTTACAGAGCTACCAGAGTTAATGGATGACTACTGTCTACAGACGGAAATGTTTGACGGCGCCGTGGTGCCTCTTCGTTCTGGAACCGCGTTTCTCTATCGGCGTCAGCTTCTTGACGCCCTCTTTGATCCAGCGGATGAATTTAGACACTTGCGTGTAGACGCCATACTTTCCTTTGCGGGCGTGACCTTTGCCCCAGCTCCTGATGCCAGTGATGAAGAAGGTGCCCCGGTACCGTGTGACATGCGGGCCGCCGCTGTCGCCCTGAAAGGAATCTTCGCCCATTGAGTCGTAGCCGGCGCAAAACATTCGTAAGGAGATGCTGAGCGGCGTTGAGTCCATGCAGGTTTGCCAATCCACGTAGGGCACAGAGAGGCGTTGTAGGACGGCGGGCAGCTGACCCTCACCAAGATATCCAAAACCGCTGACCAGCGCATCTGGCTGCCGCATCAGAACCTGCACAAACAAGACCAGATTCCTAACGTCTCAGGAAATACTAAATAATCTTTAGTCACTGACGCAGTAAAAAGTTGACCTTCTCCATGAAGTCCTGCTCCGGCATGCAGGCTGGCAGGATGTACCTGGTGAACCTGATGGGCGTGGCCAGTTTTACCAGAGCAACGTCATTGAAGTAGGTCTGTGGGCTGTAACCATGGTGAGTGACGATGGCGTCCGCCACATGCAAGGCTTCATTTCCACCACTGTGGGACGTGTTGAAGACACCTGGACGCAGATAACCAATGTTGGATTTACATTAGATATTCTGTAGTCTATAATAAATCAAGATCTTTTGAACTCTTCACTTTTCTCAGATCAGTTCTTGTATTTACATTGAAAATTGACTGGAAGCCTGGGTTTGGCTTGTTGAACCTACCGACCCTGACGGTGAGGTACCGGGTTTGGGCCACGCACTGAGCCGCAGTCAGGATGATGTATTCACTCAGAATTGTTCCCCCACAGAATCCGATGTTGTCCTGGTTGATCAGGAGAGCCTTTGGGGACAGAACAACCTGAAGGAGTGGAAACAGGGACTAGAACTGTCCTGCCATTGCTGAGTGCCTACCTGCCAGGGACATTGTCCTGGTGGACAGTCCTCTCCATTGATGGTCCCAGTCTGTGCTTCCCTGTCTGAGCTGAGCTGACTGCTGCTGTTCCTCTGGCGGCCATGTTGCTCCTCTGTGAAGCTTCTCTTCTCGGTTCTGTTTTGTCCCTGGACATCGGTGATGATGGCGCCGCATCTAAAGGTCTCTGAGCAAGTTTGGAGGACAGGAACCATCAGGTGGTTCAGTTACTAGAAGAACCACTCTGGTGTTGCTCTAACTCAACAACATTTGAAGGAACGCATGAATTTAGGAGAAAGCACCAAAGGTTTTCCTCTCCTTGGTGTTTGGGATCAGGGCTGGTGGTCTGAAAGCTTCTCTTACCGTTGGAGTTGCAGGACTGGTTGTCCTGTGCCAGGAAGTAACCGTCAGCACAGGCACATACTACACTTCCTCCAGCAACATGGCAGAAATGTTCACAGGCACCGTTCTCATTGTCACAGAGCTCTGGGAGACAGGGAGCAGAAATCCCAGTAAAACCAGCATCTTGACAAGTTTTTAGAAGACATTTAGATGAAAACTGAAGACTTGATCTGGATTATCTGCTAACGGCAACATCGTCAACTCCAGTTATTGGTTCCTTCATCTACGATAACATCGTTTAACCTCAATGATACCCACTGGGCAACACCTGTTTCCAGGGATGGCCACACTTTTGGTAATGTGCTAATAGTGTAGCTGTTTTGGCTTAGTGCTTTGCTAACTTTGAAAACAGTTAGCATACTTAACTTAGCTTTTCCCTAAATTTTTCCAGACAAATTCTGAAGTTCTATTTTATTAGTTTTTTTCAACCTTTCAGTTGAATAAATATGTGGTATCGGCTTAAAAATCTCTCAATGAATTTTATTTCAAAGAAGAAACATACAAGACAACAAGATGTAGACATAAATACAATATCTAAGGGCAGCTTGTAAATTATAATGTCAACATTAAATTGGTTACTTAAAGTCGTAGACTTCCATAGGTAAACATCATTTGAATTGAAGTTAGCTTTTAAGTACTTTAGCATTATCAAGGCTGTTGGTTATGATTAGTATTTTAGGGTTAGCACAGCTAACCTCTTAGTTAGCGCTACTCACCATTCATGTGTTATTCACCCCAATAATCTACAGTGATAAAATGTTTTCAGGTATTGGTCAGTATCCTGTTGTGACACATTAACAAGTTTTCCCCTGTGAAATGGACCCCAGAACCAGAACCCATCTGTTAATGTTTCTAGTGTTGGACATGGAAAAACTCAAATACACAGAGAAACATTTATGGTTTTCCAGCTCTGATGAACTGCAACTAGCTAACCAACACAGAACATGACAAAGTGATCATGGCTAATGAATACGATGGATCTCTCACCTTTATCTTGGCTGAACACCTGGAGGAAGGGACCTCCCAGGAGGCAGATGGCGAGCAGAAACGCAGACATGATGTTTGACGGCTTCAGTTCTGACTCAGCTGCTCTTACTCAGCAAACACACACCTACAGGAACATCAGGGACTCACATAATGTGGACAGAGGTGAATAAATGTCTGGACTTTAACTCATCCTCAATCTGTTGACCTGACTATCTGTTTAGGTGTTTATTACCGCTGAGCTCTGAGTCACTTTGGAAATGTTGTGTCAGCAGATCTCGGGTTTGTTCTGGAAAGAGATGTATGAAAAATAAGTTCTGCTCCTTCAACGGACTCTGTTCCTGTAAATCCGTCAAAACAAGCAGCAGCTTCAACCTCTGAACCCTCAACGTTCAGGTTGTTGTTGATTTCAGGTAAACACAGAGGGACTTCAAGATCAATAAATCAGGATTTTTCACTGATCCGGGCCCCAAAGCAGGACGGATTCTGATGTGAGCAGATTGGGCATCAAAAGTTAACTTTATAAATCTTCAGTGTTTATGCCAAAAAAAGAAAAACAATAAGTATCAAATTAATGACCTTCATCAATAAATCATCAAAAACTTTAATTTTCCAGTAAAATGGATAAAAAATATGTCTACAAAATTCAGATTTATATTAACTTTAGAAATATGACAGAAATCCATCTAAATTTTATTATAATTTCTTTATTTCTAATTTAAAGCTTTATAAGTATTTTCAAAATCAATTCCAAATTGATTTAAATTCAAGCAATTTAAATAATTATGTAGATTAGAGCTAAAAAAATCATTGTACAATGCAAATTAAATGTAATTAAAGGTTAATTTTTTTTTATTTAGTCATTTTTATTTGTAATATTTGTTTTACAATCAAAAGCTTGGATAACTGAATAACTATATTAGAAATTCAGTGAATATTCTTTAAATTTTATGTAAAAATTTCACTTTTCTTTAAATTTGTTGAATGTGTTTGCCTTTATTTTGTTGAAGACCAGCTCATGTTAATATTTACCAAAACAGATGATAAAGAATACAAGCAAACAGTAATGTAAGTGTTTTCTAGGTGTTTAATAATTCTGTCAAGCAAACCTTTACATCAGAATAGCAGGTTTTTACATTTGTGTGATGCTGAAACACTATTGGTGGAAATTTGGTCCCTAAAGAAAAGCTCAAGTTAAAGAAAATATATTATTTCTGAGCTGTTTTTCAAGTGGAAAAAAAGTAAATTTAACACTTATTTCTTTATTAAATGTCAAATCTTTTTGCAACCTCAAATATTCAAATCAAAAATGCAGTTTAAACAAAACGGAAAATGAAGGGACATAGAGTATCAACCCTGAGGAACTCCATCTGTATTGTGGTCACTCCATAAGGTATGTCGCTCTTTACAAATTGATCACCTGTTTGGCTAAAACGTGGCCATTTCAAAGCGATTACATTCTCAGCGGGTTGTTCCAGCTAGCTTACAGGTTCAGCCTCTTGATGGCGCCATGGTCTCTCTTCAGCCTGTAGATGGCGCCATGGTCCCTCCTTTTTCTGTTCTCTCCTCTGGGCGTCAGCTTCTTGATGCCCTCTCTGATCCAGTGGATGTATTTAGACACTTGCGTATAGACGCCGTATTTCCCTTTGCGTGCGCAGCCTTCGCCCCAGCTCACGATGCCGGTGATGAAGTAGGTGTCATGGTAACGTGTGACATGCGGGCCGCCGCTGTCACCCTGGCAGGCATCCTTAGCAATTGTATCGTAGCCGGCGCAAAACATGCGCATAGAGATGCGCAACTGGGTGGATTCAATGCAGGTGAGCCGGTCCACATAGGGCACGGAGAGGCGTTGTAGGACCGTAGATGTTTCTCGACCCTCACCAAGACGTCCGAAACCGCTGACCAGACCGTCATTCTGCCGCATCAAGACCTGCAACAGAACACAACACAAATCTTTAAAGCTTTGTTTTAGTTTAGCTAAACTTATCATCAAAACAAACTATAAATATACAAATATCATCCGTTGCTTCGCTGATTTCTACATCCTGCTCTCGTTTTATAGAAAACCTGATTAACCCCAGCAAAACCTTCGATTATTCTCACGTTTTCTGCAAAATCTGGTTGTGGTATACAGGCCGGCAGGATGTATCTGTTGAACCTGATGGGCTTGGACAGTTTTACGAGTGCGATGTCGTTGTTGTAGTTTTCTGGGTTGTACTTGAAGTGGGAGACAATGGTGTCCACCTCATGGGACATTTCCCAATCGGTTTGTTGAGTGGTGTTGTGTTCACCTGGAAACACGGAGATAATAATGCATCACTCACCTAGTCAACGACACATTTCAATGCAATAACTAAAGACTTAAACTACAGGTATACTATATTTAAAGATTCTTGATGTTATAATATGTTTGTAAAAGAAGTAGTATAAACAGGAAGTTCCAGTTTGACTAGTCGGACCTACCAACTTTGACGATGAAGTAACGTGATTGGTTCATGCAGTGAGCCGCAGTCAGGATGATGTACTCGGTCAGAATCGTTCCCCCACAGAACCCAATGTTGTCCTCATTGATCAGTAGAGCCTAGCAGGACACAACAAGCTCCAGTAATGGTATAGTTCTGCCAGAATCTGTGACCAGAACATAACATTCAGATCATCACTTTGTTGTGTGACTACCTGCCATGGACATTCTCCTGCTGGACAGTCCTCTCCATCGACGATCCGAACACTCCCCGACCTGTCAATAGTACCCGAACTTATCAAATTGGGAATAGGAGCTGGGAGCTTGCTGCTGATGTCTCTGGACCAGAATGGATCATCAGGGTCGAGGATGTTCCTTTGCTCCGTAGAGTTTGCAGTGGTGTTCAGCTTGGGGGGTTTCACTTTTTCCATGTTCAGGTCTCCAGAGTCCACGAGTGACCGCCGGACCTTGTTGCTGACGAGTACGCCGCATTTAAAAGGCTCTGCAAGAGTTTGTTGGATGTTTAGAGTTTGGGAGATCTGAACCGGTTCTGAAATGATGCTGTGGTGTCCGAAGCTCTGATTTGTTATATTGCTTACAGAGATATTTCTATCGACATACGTTTGTGTCCACTGATCACATTCATTGCTTTTTTACTGGTGAAAACGACAACCTGCCAGTCCAGAAGCCAAATGCTTTCAGAACCAGTGTGGGATCATCGTCCTGTTGTGGACCTCAACTGTGTCTGGGTCTTAAGATCATCGTGTTGACTGGAGGTAAAGATAAATAGATTGAATGTCTGTCTCCTTGTGCCATCACTGGTATTCATGAGTCCTAAGCCTCACCATGGCACCATCATGTTGAAGGTCAGACTAGGCTTGAACCATAGTGGTTACTGGGTTGTTCCCCTGATCTTGGATCTGCTGCTGTTTAAAAAGGATTCTGAAAACTTCCCTATTATGTCTGGATGTAAAATTATCCTTTTTATATCTCTGTTGAGGTTCTTGGGCTTTCACTTGGCTGTGGGTGTTGGTCAGGCAGATCTCTTGGCACGGGACTCATCAAAAAAATTGGACTATTTGTCCAATGGTTTTTGGGAATTTATATTTTCTTGGAATCTGTATGTTTGGCCTCGTCAAGAATTGGAATAAAATCCCCAATAAATCCAAACCTTTACATCCCCATGTTGAATTTAAAGATACTTGCAGTTGTATGTTGTTCAATCACTCATCCAGATCTCCTGTGTTCAAGCTGCTTTTCTTACCATTGGATTCACAGGACTTTCCATTTTGACCCAAGAAGTATCCATCAGCACACGAGCACTCAACGTTTGTTTTGGCAACGTGGCAGAAGTGATCACAGCCGCCGTTATCGTTTTCACAGAGCTTTGGGATAACTGAAAAGACACAGATACTACAGCCATTAAGAAAGTATGTACGTGGCACCACTGCAAAGACTCTGGAGGGTATCTTGGGGCAACCGGTGGTGCTGTAACTCTGACCAGAATGAATACCAAACGTCGCCCATGTTTATTTGTGAGAGTCAGGAACATGTGACCTTGGAACACTTTCAGGTCCAAGGTCTGCATCTTCTCAACACCTGATTGGGTTGAGTTTATTAGCAGCAGCTTTTAAAATAACATGATCTGCAGAGAAGACCAAGCAAAATGACGTTGCCAAAGTGTTCCTCAAACCTCCTCAAGTCTTCATAGTAGGTGAAGACTGATGGAAGAACATTCTGCTACTGTATCACCCACAGGAGCACGGTATAGGGGGGGAAAGTGATGACAATTTAGGCCCTGACCAGAAGGGGGCTCTCCACAATTTAATTATTTATTTTTTGTTCATAGAAGTAAAGATAAAAAACTGGGGCCCTGTCAATTCCAAAATTAATCATATTGTATTTTAAAAGATTGTTTTTAGCAGTAAAAATTGAATGTTGCCACTCCCAGATCAAAAAAACACACATCCATTTTGCCCTGAACCCCCCTATCTGCGTTAAATGGTTCTTCTTGCTTGGAGCTCTTCAGAGTGACGCTGTTAGCAGCAGACAGTGGAAGACACGAACAACTGTGGCAGTTACTATGCTGCTAAGAAAAGTTATAAAATCAGGTTTTAAAAAAATAGAGAGAGGGGGAGAGAGAAAAAGGCAAGAGTGCTAATTTATAATCCAGTTTTTCTCCAAGAGAGCTGAGTAAACTGTGTAAGATTATCAACCATTTAGCATAATTAGCTTAGCTACAAACTACTGTTTACATCCTTTTCACTAGCATTTAATGAATTAAGGAAAGAAATTACCAACATATTCATATTTTTAACTTGTCCTTTGTACCTTTTACCACTTAACAACAGATGAGTCAGTCAGCAGGAGCTCTAACCCATGTTCCTCCTGACCCATTCTCTTCTGAGTGAAGCTGAAGCTGTAGCATGTCACTTTTATAAAAATATTTTCGTCACATATTTTTTTGCTGTGACAGTATGGTATGAGAGATAATCTGTGAAAAATCTATTTTCTCTGCTTTCTCCCAGTGCTTGAAACAACCAGTCAGTGGCAGGAGAGTTTCAGTGCTGTCAATCACAATCTCATGTGGTGCTGCTCGTCCTTCCTCCGCCTCGATTTGTGCCATGCTGTAGCTAGCATAGCACAGAGCTGTGCAGATTCAAACTGTAAATGCTCAGTTTAGTTAGCATAGCTACCAATGACGGCAGATAAACAGTTTTTTGTAATGATAAGTTGTTTCTCCACCATTAGCACATTTAGTAGTGAAGGAATGAGGCTAATTGACTCAAAAAATTGCACAGGGGGGCCCAGGATTCCTGGCGGTGTCCCTGATCACCCAACTTTTACCGTCTGGATTGACTCTTCTACTTACCGATTTCACAGCTGAAGCCCTTGTACCCCTCCATGCAGAAACACTTGTAACTCCCAATTGTATCCGTGCACCGACCGCCATGAGCACAGGGTGTGGACAGACAGGCGTCGCCATCTGCAGAAAGGACAGAGTAACTTCAGTTAGATGCCAGGACCCTAGAAGTCAGTTGGTTTGAGGTTCTGCAGAGGAAGCTTACCCACATATTTGGCCCAGAACGCATCCTGAAGAAAGACCAACAGAATAAAATGGTTTAATACAGAATTATTGGAAGTTTTCTGACTGACTTTCTTTGCATTTTGATGAAAACGTCTTTAGATTCATACAGTTTTCTCCTTATTTTCAAAGATCTCTCGTGCTTCCTCCCAGCTGCAGCGCTCCTCGTTGCACTCCCTCTCCATGTTGCCTTGCTTAAGTTCCTCCAGAAAGCTGTTGGCCCGTCTCAGCCTGGTCAGAACCTGGTTGGCCTCCCTGCCATCCAGGAAAACTGGAGACAGGGAACAGAAACTGGCAATCTGGGACTAGAAGCGCTCCAGATGCTTCCCAAGCAAACCTCAAAACATATTGTCCTGAGGTCAAGTGTCACTAACTGTCAATCAACAACCTCCCCATTCCTCCACACACACACACACACGCACACACACACACACACACTCCACATTCCTCCCTACCACCCTCATCTTCCTCAGTCCTGACACCTGAATGTGGATCTCAACGTACCGTGAGCGGCCGTGAGGTGAAGCAGCAGCACGAGGCCCAGGGTCGGTCGTAGAGTCCCAGACATGGTCCCGGTTGGAGAACCTTCACTGTCCTGGTTCAGAGTAATGGAGTCTGACTGCAGCAGGGAGGCAGAGAGGGCAACGAACTGCGCTGGGGGAGGAAGGTCTGCTCTGGGCGGGCTTTATCTCAGGCTTCCTGCTCCAAATGTCAGACCTTCAGCACTCTGTTAGGGAAAATTACAACTTTCTACTGTTTTGCAGTAGAAACAGGGAAGCTTGTGGTTCTGGTGAAGTGATAATATAGTATCTGTTAATTTTTAGAGAAAGCTACAAACTTCTTCAATCAGAATCCTGTTTTCAGTCCAGATTTTTCTGCTTCCGTTGTTGGATTTTCCTGAAGGAGTAAAACAAGATAAGTTGTTTTATCTCATTCTGGTCCTCGGCTATCAGTCACAGTTTGTTCTGATTGTTCATTCATTATCAGCAAAATTTCTGCTTCTGTCTATTTAACACAGAGCCGTTTCACTCAAATGTAAATAAATACGGCTATTAATGAATGATACATACTGCATCAAATAAATATATGCACACATGAAAAAATATTTGTATGCAATGAGGTTATTTCTCATTAAATAATCTGAAATAAAAACTGTTAAAAAAAGAAAGAAATAATCTTTACAAACTAAATGTCAGAAAAATAAAACTTCATTAAATGAATAAATAAATACTTAAATATATCTAAAATTCCTACATAAATTAAACTTATTAATGAAATAAGCTTCCCATAAAAAAACAAATTTAACTTAACTGCCTTGACTTTTATTTAATTATTTAAAAATAATAATATTTATTTACTTTAAGACCAACCCAAACCCTTATTTGAATATAAGAATATCAAATGAAAAGACCCTGAAATAAAAATGGAATAAAAAACTTAGCACTGCAAAATAAAACACAATTAATGAACTAAATAAAACTTTAATTTGTCCTGCTTTCGTTGTTTATTATTAAAAATATTTATTTAATTTTGATTGCCGTTACTTTGAGCTCATTTTTCTCTGATTTATTCAGATTCTGGTTCAGGTCAGGAGATCCAGAAACTTTTTCCACAAATGATTCAAACATCAAAGTTTTTCCCTGATTCGGCTTCAGCCTGCTTTGTTGTTGATTCCTTCAGGTTAAAGTTGAATTCCCAAATTCCCAACTCTGAGTTTACACCAAAGAAGAAGAGCAGATTTCCAGTAAATCCCGTCAGAAGCTCTGACTCATCATGAACTTCAACATCTTGACTCGGTGAACCGGCCAATCAGCTGGAAGCTCCTGAAGGGCTGGAGGACCAGAGTCCAGCCTGGGAGCTGTTTACCCAGCAGAGCTGAACGATGCTGAACCGTTTCTGTTAGTTACTGCAGGAACTCGGTCAACTCCCGTTCCTCCTGAAGGAGCTGGAGTAACTGCCCGACATCAGGACTTTACTGTCCTTCAGCCAGAAAGTCTTAAGCTTTCTCAGGCTTGCAAACTTCTCCAATGTAACAATGGTCAAACACCTCAGTCTTAGTTTCATCTAACCAGAAGTTAAGTACATGGTCTCTGAGTGTATTTCCGTACTATAATTTGGCTTTTTATATTGATTAGAGTAATGGTTTCTCCCTTTGTGAGCGGCCCTCCTGCCCAGGTCGGTACTGGTCCTCTGTTACGCCCCTGACTCTCCAGAGAGTCGTGGATCTCCGTAGGGAGGACTGACAATGTGATGACTTATGGTTTGTGTGGACAGCAGGATTTAAAAACCTGTTCAGTTCTGATGAGAAGGTTGAGAATGTAGCATCTAAAATAAATTTTAAGCAGGAGATTTAGTAGATTCCAATGCGCACACAGGCTTGATTGACAGCGCTAAGACCCGCCTCCTGGCTCTGATTGGTTGTTCCTAGTTAACACTGGGAGAAGAAGGCAGAAGATCTTGATTTTTTCAGATTATATGTTAAGACATAGTGACAGTTTCAACAAATATGTAATAAAATATTTTTAAATCATAAGAATTTCTGAAGTCAGAGATGTTTTTATTCCAGGCTTTATTTGTTTACGTTGCCTCCTGAGAACAGATGGAATAACTTTGTCTGTTCTACAACATGGACTAACATTTTGAATCTTTTCTGAGTTTAAACTCTTGTTTGCTCCTGCAGGACATCCAGAATCGGTGTCTTCTTCATGGTTTCCTCCACCCAGTCTACAAACATGGCCACCTTGGTGTAGACCCCGTAGTACCCCCGGTGAGAACAGCCCCGCCCCCAGGCCACCACGCCCGTCAGGAAGCTGGTGGAGCCGTATTCAGTGACCAGCGGACTGCCGTCGTCGCCACGGCAACTCTCCTGGTTTCCGTCCAGGTACCCGGCGCACAGCATGTTGTCGGTGAAGTTGAATTTGGCTTTCTGGGAGCACTGGGAGTTCTGGACGATGGGGACGTTCATCTTACGGAGGGTGGGTGAGAGCAGGCGGCCCGAGGAGGCGAAGGCGTTCCCCCCGGTGGTCCTCTTGCCCCAGCCGGACACGGTGTGGTACCGGACCAGCAGCAGCTCCCGTTCAGCAAAGTGTTTGGTGGGAAGGCAGACGGGGATGGTGTACCGGTTCAGAACGACAGACCCGTTCATCCGGATGAGGGCGATGTCGCTGTCGCCTGTTGCTGGGTTGTAGTTGTCATGAGGAATCGCCACATTAGCGTCAAATGTTTGCTCTGTGTCACCTTTCAGATCCAGATCGTTTTCACCTGGTCAATAAAGACAGATTTAATTCTAAATCACAACTGAGCTGGAAGTTTTGAATCACTTAAAGGTCTGAAAATTACACAAGTGTTCACCTGCTAAAGCTTGGAAATAAATTCAAGAGCAGTATTCATATGGGAAACTTTCCCGTCTATTAAAACCTAAATATAGTACTCCTTTATGTCTTTTTAAATGTCATAATTAAAACAAGAAACCTCACCAAATTCAGGTTTTTTCATTTTTAACAAGGAACTTTATTGTGTTTTAACAAGATAAATGTTCCTGAATTTATTTTCAAGCTCTGGCATTTAAACGCTTTTGTACAAAATGACAAACTTTGTCCAGTTTAGATTTTTTTATATAAAACATTTAGTAAATATGATAATAATTTAGTTCCCTAGATAGTTTGTGGAGTGCCAATATTTAAAGGTGATTACAGTTCAGATTTTAGCTGTACCTGCCACCACAGTGAGCTGCTGGAGGCTCTTCCCATGAACGCAGTGGGCCGCGGTGATGACCCAGTCCGGTCGGACCAGAACTCCGCCACAGTGGCTGCTTCCATTCAGCTTAATCAGAATCTGATGAAGAAAATTAAGAGTTACTTATTGAATAATCTGGTTGATTGGATGTTAAACCAACCGGCGTCCGATTGGTTTAAGAAGGACCTGAACACAGCGGCAGCCTGCAGGGGCCGCCACTGTGGGATGCAGCAGTGTTTACCTGCCAGGGGCAGTCTCCATGGTTACAGTGGTTAGCTCCCACCTGCCTGACCTGATCCTGCATGGTCTGGTTGAGTCGGGTGACTGAAGAGGCCACCCGTCCGCAGGGGAACGCCACTGAACACAATCACATCATCAGCAAACGTCCATGTAAACTAGAGGGCGCTGTGACCTTTCCTTCACCTTTAGAGACGCATTTCTTTCCATCGTCTGCCAGCTGGTAGCCGTCAGCGCAGAAACATTTACGCCTCTCTCCAGAACCGTCACAGAAATGCTCACAGTGTCCATTCTGGTATAGGCAACCCAGCGTGTCTTCAAAGACTGACAAGAAAAGCTTATGCAGTAGAGAAGCTGTTTTCTCCACATTTAGACATCTAATATTAAAATAAATGCAGTACCTGTCTGACAGTACCGTCCCTCATATCCCTCCGGACACTGGCATTCATAGGTGGCTCCCATGTAGATACACGTCCCGTTGTTAAGGCACGGGTTCACCAGACAGGGGTCCTTTTCTGACGGAACAGATTGGAATAATTGTAGGGTCCAAATTAACGAAGGTTGACTTCAGTTTCAGCAGATTTCTTGGATCAGTCAGGGTGAGCGCTGTAAGAAACTTACTATCATATGTTTTCCAGAAGTCCCTCTGAAACCGAACAGAAAGAGTTTGTGAGTGTTTTTATTCTCCGGACACCAGCGGGTGCAGCAGAGATCCAGAGGAGCGAGCTGCTCACCGTCTGCTGGTCGTCCTCGAAGACTTCCCGCGCCTCCTCGTAGTTGCAGATCTCCTCGATGCATTCCCTCTCCAGGTTCCCCTGCTTCAGCTCCTCCAGGAAACCGCTGTTCGCTCTCCTCCATCTGCGCAGCACTGAAGCGGCTTCATGTTTCTCTACAAACACTGCAGACGGTGCATCCATTTGTCTGTTACTCACCTTCACGGCGTTTTCTTTAATTAATGTGTGAACACAGTAGAAGCTCCTAAAGATACCTGGTAGATTCGGATGTTTATCTAATCAACTTCTGGGATTAAATCTTAAAACAAACCATTCAGGTGTGTGTCTCTTAAAGCAGTAATCTGAGTTAATGGATGTTTTTTGTCCAACCTTCAGCAGCGTGGACGGCCCACAGCAGAGCAGAAACCAGGCAGAAGCTCCTCAGCAGCATGTCTGCAGTGTTGAACGTCACAGAGAAAATCAGGACTGAGATCAGAGGCGGTTCAGCTCTGGAGCCTCAACCTGCTCTGCAAACAAAGATCTCTGGTACTTTGGACGCTTTTCACTCGCTGTACACAAGCAGTATGGAAAAGTACCTCACAGTTACTGCAGAAGTACGACTAATGAAGCTAGAAAAGTTGAACTGTTCATAACTAAAGCTTTCATCATAAGAAAATCCTAATCAAATTTTTAACTGTATTTGGATAAAATGAACTGATCTTACAGGTTTTCTACAATAGATTGCAGTAAATATGCAACATATTTCTTATTTACTGTTAAAAATCCACTAAATATATTTTTATTGAGTAGTGAGTAGTGAGGACTTCATTTTATTGCTATGCCTCTAATTGTCCACTAGGTGTCAGTAAATGTTGCTGAACTCAGATGGACTCAGATTTACCTGGACACAGGATATGACATACTAGGATATGCTTAGTTTATGAAATATTTACCCCTTTGCATTTGTTTATTATTTGTATTGATTTAAACATTTGCTGTGAATTTTACATCTAAGAGATGGTTAGAAATAGATTTAGTGAGAAACATTTGGACATTCTAAATGTTTTATTTTCCTTCTTCCAGTTGCGAAGAAATTAACAATTAAACCACAAAATATATATTTTCTTTAACTCATTTAAACAAATGAATGACCTAAACCTTTAACCTTCTACACAACAAACCCTAAAAAAAATAAAAAAAGGCATTTTGGACCAAGACATGTGTAAATGTCACAGTCTCAATTGATACATTTGAAATTATCAATTAGCAACCTAAATATTCAGTTAGCAATCAAAATATTTAGTTAGCAAACTAATTATTCAGCTTGCTAATTAGTCAGCTAAATATTTTTAAGCTAAATATTCAGTTAGTAATCAAAATATTTAGTTGGCACATTAAATACTTCTGTTACCAAGCTAAATATTCAATTAGCAAACAAAATATTTGGATACAACCTAAATATTTTGATAGTTAAACAGTTAGCAAGCTAACTGTAGAACTAAATGCATTTATAGAAATAAATATTGCTGTAAACAGAAATATTTATTCTGTTTACAGAATAAATATTTTAAATGTGGCTTACTAACTAAAATGGTTACATGGGAGCTAAATATTTTTGCTCCCTTACATATATTTCAACCTTCATTTTATTATTGCTGTTAATTTAAGTTTGCATATGGCACTTGTAGAAAGAAAGTCAATTTTTTCAATTTGTTCTCCATCTGTTTGGATAAATTATTCAGATTACTGTACAGTTACAGTCGCAGAGCTAGGGACGGTTTCTGTGGTGTTTCCACTCTGCGCCGGTGTCGCTGTTCGGTTCTGGATCCACTCCAGGTAGTTGGACACTCGGGTGTAGATGCCGTAGTTGCCTGGTCGGGCGCAGCCCTTCCCCCAGCTGACGATCCCCAGCAGAAAGCGCGTCTTCTTGAACTTGGTCACCAACGGGCCGCCGCTGTCACCTTTACACGAGTCCGTCCGACCGTCCAAATACCCGGCACAGAACATGTTCTCGGTGAGCAGCACGCCGCTCTGCTCTTTGCAGGTCTGCTTCCGGATGCGGGGCACCTTGGTTCGCCGGAGGAGGACGGAGGTGGGCCCGTTCTCGCCCCGCCTGCCCCAGCCGCTCACCGTGTGCAGGTCCACCGCCCAGAGGTCCCGTTCAGCCAGCGGCCGAGTCGGCAGGCAGATCGGAACCACGTACGGCGAGTAAACTATGGGAGAAGCTAGGCGTAGGAGGCCGATGTCGTTGTCCACGGTACTGCTCACGTAATTCTCATGCATGATGATCTCGACAACTTGGATGACCTGTTCAGTGGACTCGTTGACCAAGATGTCGTGTTCACCTGGAAGACAGCGCAGGAACCAGTTTGAACTGGTCTCTAATGGTTTAAATTGTTTTTTTTTTTTTTTTGCTGTTGAAAGGATCGATTCATACCTGCAACCACTTTCAGGAACTGCGGGTTGGTGTTCTCCAGGCAGTGAGAGGCTGTGAGGATCCATGTCGGTTTATAAATCACTCCTCCACAGAAACCTTTGCCTTTATACGTCAGTAAAACCTTCAAGGAAGGATTAAGATTTCAGCATTCATTCCATGAAAACATCGGCCTCCTCTTCAGTCTTAGCAGGCTGAACGTGTTTGGCTTCAGCCCTCACTGTAACTCTGAAGTCCGTTTGCTGACAGTAAAATCAGACTCTATCTTCCACCTACCTGCCAGGGGCATTCACCTTTCGGACATTCGCTTCCCCCCACAATCCTCAGCAGATGCATGTCTTTGGTTACTTTCTGGAGGACGGGGACCGTGCCGCACGCTATTGGTGCTGAAACAACCATTTGATTGGACAGTTGATTACCAGGGCTGATATAGGACAAAATAACTCCTCAGCAAGTTAGGAGTAATTATCTGGTTGCCAATTTTGCTATTAAATTGGCAACCAGATAATTACCAGCTTCCTTTTTAAGAAATGGTGTCCCACGGGGATCTATACTAGATCCTTTTATTATTCAAAAAGGCATTGATGGTTTTAAAGTTCTCTTTTTACGCTGATGACAAATTGATCTATTTGGAGGAAGCCATAATAAGGTTTTTACTCTGTCTCTGAAACCTGAAAAAAACTTTTTCTGGTTTGTAAGTGAACGTTGGTGTAGGTAGCTTACAATCCAGTTTTGTATTTATTAAAATACAAAACGCTTATGTAGATGATTATTGTGTTACTAAAATTTTCAGTCAGAATGAAAGTTTGTAAATGATCTAAAGTAGCAGTAAACCTTTAGTAATGCAGCTTCGTCCATCTGCGTCCAGTTCGTAACCATCAGCACATGAACATGCTACCCTTCGTCCAAACGCGTCTTCATCGCAGAAATGATCACAGCCTCCGTTCTCCAGCAGACAACTGTCAGACTCCGTCTGCTGCTCTGGAGACGGAAATAATAACAGTAACTGAAGTTATTTGAAAAAGACAGGAAATTAAAATACTGGTTGTTAATCCATGATAAAATGTCTTTTCTTGCTCACCGAACTCACAGTTGAGTCCCATGAACTGAGGAAAACATAAGCAGGTGTAGGACTCTTCATTATTGATGCAGGTCCCTCCGTTCTGACAGGGGGCCGACGTACATCTGTCAGGGACTGGGGCAGAAACACACCGTTATTATTTAACAGAAATGTCCCCCAACATTACGGCTGATAACTGTTGACGGTCATGAACCTATTTTAATCCAACCCCAAGTGTTCAGAAATATTCAGCAGATTATAAACGGTCAGCAGTTGTCGTAGGAATGTGAAACTTTTCGTAAAACCCTGCAAACATACAGGAAGCTCTGGTGGATGTACTGTTCTCCTCCCTGACTCCGTTACCAGAAGGTCAGACTTTTTTTGGTTTATGTTGACAATCATTACTTACTGGAGTACCGTTTCCAGAACTCGTTCTGAAGAAAAGACAAAAACCAACAGGATTTTAGTTTCTTGCTCGATGAGTTAGAATCGTCGACCCTCATAGTGTCTGCGACATAACGCACCGTTATCTCGTCGTGCTCAAACACCTCTCTGGCCTCCTCAAAGCTACATTTCTCCTCCAAACACTCCCTTTCCAGGTTTCCCACCTTCAGCTCCTCAAACCAGCCAGAGTTGAACCGGCGAGTCCGGATCAGGACGCCATTGGCCTCATGTTGCTCCAGAAAGACTGTGGAACACAAAGAAGCATAAATCACATGCCTTCACTGGAAAACATCAGTTTACCTGTTGAGGTAGATATAAGTCAATGTGCGGCTGATACGATTTTTGCTTTGGAACAAAAACACATCTTGTAATTTCCTCTGTTAGTTTAATTGTTTAATTTGGAGACCCTAATAAGGCTCTACTAGCTGCTCTTGTTTACAGGTAGCAGCCATTCCTGGAAAGTAATGAACTAAACATAACCAGGAGAAACATGTTGCTCCATTTCAGCGCTGACATCTGTAGATAGCAGACTCTCTTTGTTTGCCATACTGTTCCCTGAGTTTAATTACTGGAAATATTCTCGTGATACACTGCATGGCATTCCAGCACCACTAGTCTTAGAAGAGGAAGCTTGTCTAATTGTCTTTTGACAAATCTGCTCACTTTATACTGTCTTCTTTCCAGAAACAAGCCTTGAGGAGGAAGATTTAAGATCCAAAGGTTCATTGATGCTTTGGTAGCTTGTTTTGCTATTGCTAGGAGATCCAGAAGGTTTCGGTCATTTGCTGAACTGAACCTTTTAAGGGTGTTTGTCACCAGTGGGTTGTTGGGTGAGGCAATCAGAATGTGACACCAGTAGATGTTAGCTTTGCAGCCGGCTAGCTTGTTGTTAACTCAACACAAACTATTAAGGATTTACCTCAGCTTCAGTTCTGCTAAACCATGAATAACGTACAGGTTCAGTCTGGATCTTCCTCACCTGAAACCGGCTGGGAGTCCTGGAGGATGAAGACGAAGATGACGAAGACCCTCAGCAACATGGTTGATTTCATCAGAACGCTACCATCGCTCTTCTAAAGGTACAAAGTCTTGAACTCCCCCTCTCACCACTAGTCTGTAGTTTGTCACATGGAGACACCCCTGGTGACGAAACACTGGCTGATCAATGCCCTCAGGTTCAGCAACTTCTGCTGACCAAATTCAGAAAATATTTCCTTCTCAAACCTCATCAGGTCCTGATATAAACATTAAAACCTTTATTTAATAAGACAGAAAGCTGTGAGAGTGACATCAAACTCAAACTTTAATCTGCTGGCAGAAGAAACCAAAACACTGAATGAAGAAGGGAGAAAAGACGCATAAAAATAATAAAAAACACTAAGTTAATCTTTCCTGCCCTCAAAACAAACATTTATGCAACAGTCTACCATTGGTTCGGTTGGACCTGAGGTTCTTAACAGGAGCACTGGAGC
Organism: Poecilia reticulata; assembly: GCF_904066995.2. Lineage (NCBI taxonomy): Eukaryota > Metazoa > Chordata > Actinopteri > Cyprinodontiformes > Poeciliidae > Poecilia > Poecilia reticulata. The sequence goes on along the minus strand of NC_088831.1, from coordinate 14,164,703 downwards.
TCCCTCTAGTGGTACTAAACAGAAACCTTCCACAAGTCAAGCAGAGTTGTGAAAAGATTCAATAACAGAAGAAATACTGATTAAAAAACATTAAATATGTGATTTTTACATTTTTTGAAAACAAAATGTCTCCTTGATTCCTAACAATACCTCACAAATAAGTGAGCGGTTTGTTAGCAGGTGGGAAAGCGAAGTAGGAAGAGAGGAGCTGCTAATGTTCTGGTAAATCCTTGGGTACAAACTGGTGAAGTGGTAGTTTGGATTAGTCAAAGTCTGAGATATAATCTGTTGTAAATGTTACACTAAAGTCAAACTTTAAGATTTTGAGAAAAAACTGATCGACAAGAAACCCATTAGCTTAAGGTAATGTCAGTTTTATCCTGCTAAAGTTTGTCAACAAGCTAACGATGCTAACAGGCTAACTTCCTTCTGTTATAAACTAAGTTTCCAGGACTTGTGGTGGTGGACATCTGTACCCAACAGTTCGGTTAGCCTCTGTCCCACCTGGATGAAAACTCGTTCATTAATGACTGAGGATTAAATGTTGAAATTATGTAGAAAGAAAAACACAGTTTTGCCTGATTATGTATGTTTATTACATATAAATGACAGAATTATGAATCTCTGGAACATTAATACAGATTTCCTTCCTCTGTCCAGATGTAAACCCACAGAAGAAATTTCAGACATTAAATCTAAACTTTGAGCTTGTCGCTGGGTTAATGTAACTATATTTCTACAGACATTTCTACTTTCCTAACACAGTTTACTCTGCGCTGCTTTGACCTGCGCCGTTTCAGCCGGTAGCCATCAAAGTTTCGATCCAGTCCAGGAAGTTGGTGACTTTGGCGTAGACGCCGTACATGTTCTCCTTGGCGCAGCCCTTCCCCCAGCTCACCACACCCGTCAGGAACCACGTCTTCTTGTACTTCACCACCAGCGGGCCGCCGCTGTCGCCTTCGCAGGCGTCCTGCCCGCCCCGTCTGTGTCCCACGCAGAACATGTTCTTGGTGATGTTGAGCTGGGTGTGGAGGCGGCACTCCTGCAACGGCACCCTGGGCAACACCAGCCACTGCAGGTAGCGGGCGATGGGGCCGGCCTCCACCAGGCGGCCCCATCCGGACACTGTGGCCTGGCGGACGTTGTACAGCGTCCAGGCGAAGGTGCTGTTCCGAGCCGGGAGGCAGATGGGGATGACGTGGAGGCCCAGCTTCACCGGGCGGTGCAGCTTCAGCAGGGCCAGGTCGCTGTCGGTGGTCACGGGGTCGTAGTCCGGGTGGATGGTGATGTTCAGCACACGCCGATGCTGCTGCGTCTTCTCCTCTGTCTCTAGGTCATGTTTGCCTGGCAGTGACCAGCATTCAGGTTAAATATCGTCAGGAACCGCCAGGCTGTGAGTTTGACCTTGAAGAGTGACCTCACCTACGTAGATGTGTAAGATGGCTGAAGGTTTGCGCCAGACGCAGTGCGCTGCGGTGAGAATCCACACGTCTGACAGGATGATGGCGCCGCAGCTGAATCGGTTGTGTTCGTACAAAGCAACCTGGAACAAACATGAATGACCTTGACCTGACCTCTGAAGACCTGAGTGATGTTGACCCCCAGGTTTCTACAAATCTAACAAAATTTGTGTCAGACTTTTGGGCAGAAAATTTTTTTGTTTGTCCTGCTTTATTTTGAAGATATTAACGATGACCTCTGATGACCTTTGGAAATGTTTTTGTTAAAATCTTTAAAATGACGGCAGCACAAATGTTTGTTAGATTTGAAGAAAGACCAACTTTACTCAGGTGACCTGAACCCTTTTTATGTTTAGGATCTTTATTAACATTCAGATTTCATTTTAAAAACAAAAATTGACATTTTTTTTATTTAGTGAGTTTTTAAAGTAGAAGGCAGCAGTCTGAAGCCTTTTTTTTGTTTACTGACATACAATTTCATATAATTTTGATTTATTGTTGAGTAGATGAGATTTGTTTTTAAAAACATCACAAACCATTTTAGTGAATTTTTAATTTAGTGAATTTTGAAATAGTTTTTCTTTTAATAAGGAAACCAATCAAAACTTGTTTTATGTTTTGGATCTTTAATGATATTCAGACTTTATAAAATTTGTGCAGGTAATTTTTAAAAAACTATTTTTTTTTAACATTTTTAATTGATTACATTTTGACATTGTTTTCTTTAAACAAGGCAAATGTCCAAAGCCTATGTTAGGATCATTAATGATAAACAGATTTCATAAAAAATTTGTTAGTTCTTAATGAAGTTAAACAAAAATTACCTCACAAATGTTTGCCTTTTTTATTTAATAAATTTCGAATTTTTTCTTTTAATTAGGCAACAAATCAAAGCTTGTTTTATGTTATAAATCTTTAATAATATTCATTAAAATTTTTGTTGTTGAACAGGTGAAACAAAAAACATCACAAACCAATTTTGCATTTTCTATATAATAAATTTTAAAATAGTTTTTGTTTAATAAGGCAACAATTTAAAACTTGTTTTATGGTTTGGATCTTTAATTATTTACAGATTTTATTAAAATGTGTTTATTGTTGAGGAGGTAAAACCGAAAAAATGTGAAATCACAGTAAACTAGTTTTTTCACATTTAATTGAGTGAATTTTGAAATTGAATGTTTTGGACCCGTCTGGTGTTGGACTCACCTGCCATGGACAGTAACCTTTGGGGCAGGCCTGCCCTCTAACAACCCGGGGCGCAAAATTGACCTGCGGCCTCCCACAGACGACCGGATCTGCACCAGAGAGAGGTCAGAGGTCAGTCTTACTTCCTGAGTCTGGAGGCTCAGTGTGCGGTTCTGTTGGGAAGCGGACAGAACCCACAGGAAGAAGACGCTCCGCTCTGACCTTTGGGCAGACAGGTGCTGTTGTCCTGGTCCAGTCCGTATCCCGGAGCGCAGAAACAGAACCGCGAGCGATCCGGATTCTCTCTGCAGAAATGCTCGCATCCGCCGTTTCTATAGCGACACCTGGTTGAGGTCGATCGGACTGCAAACGGGCAGAAACAGAACATCACCCACATCCTGGACCTGGCCCGTCAGCAGCCAGTTCTCAGCAGGTTCCTACCTTTGTCACATTTGGACCCGTGGAAACCGGCGGCACATTTACAGGTGAAGGAGGCGAGGTGGCGCGTGCAGGTCGCCCCGTTCTTACAGGGAGACGACAGGCAGAGGTTCGGCGCTGGAAACCAAAACACATCCATGAGGCCCGGTTCTCACAGCAGGCGGGAAATGTTCGGGTCAGTACCTGTGTAGGTCCTCCAGAAGTTTTCCTGCACAAGAGAAAAACAGGCAGTGAAACCAGAGATGGACCAGGAACTCGGCCAAAGTTAAGCTAAAATACTTTGAATATTTTTGAGTTTAGCCAAAAATATTTGTGGAAGTTTTCTGCTAATGTTGGCCAGACTATAAATCAGGGGGACAAACATTTTACAAATATTTTTATTTTAATTGAACAAACAATTTTATTATTTATTTGTACTTGCTGAGTAAGCAAAGCTATCAGATTTCTGTAGTTTTTGCAGGTTTCACAGATTAATAAAATCAGTAAATTATATCCGTTTTTTTAATTTTTTTATCTTTTTCTGGATTTTTTTTTGTCAGTAAGAACAGTTTATGTTTCACTCTTCAATGAACATTTATTACTAATAAATTCAATTAAAAGCCAAACCCTGTATTAATACTTTATGTTGCACTTTACATTTTACATTTTCCAATTTTAACTGTCTGTTTTATTTCGCACAGAACTTTGATCAGTGAAAATTTCACCAACATTAAACGGCCTGAAGCAGCAAATTCGGCTTTTCCTGATCTGGGATCCATATAAGGGCCACAAAAGGTCCCCGAACCGCACATTGAGCACCCCTGATGTAACAAAAGCTCTTAGAAAAAGTGTGAAAGAGTGAAAGTTTTAAGTTTTCCCAAAAATGTTACTCAGGTGAAGTAGATATTCTGAAAAACAGCATTTGAGTAAGTTTACTTCTTTACTTAAATCTCAGACGGTGGTGAGACTCACCAGCTGCTGCGGCTGCGGGATGATCTCTCTGGCCTCCTCATAGGAACATTTCTCCTCGTAACATTCCCGCTCCAGGTTTCCGTTCCTCAGCTCCTCCAGGAAAGTGTTGGCCCTTCGAGTTCGCTGCAGGAAACCAGTGGCTTCACGTCGGGACACAAACATTCGTCCTGCAGGGAAACAACCAAACGGCTGCTGGACTCAAACTGGAACCATGTGACAGGCAGGAAATAGTTACATTTACTTGAGTAACTTTTTTGAGAAATCTTAATTTTAATTATTTTATTATTTAGTGTTTCTACTCTTACTGGAGTAAAATCTATGGATTTTCTACACACAGATTAAAAAGCAAACTAAATTCACCATAAACAGACACACACCTGCAGTTTTTGTTAAAGTTTCATAAGTTTTTGTTTATTGAAAGAAGCTGATCTGGAAACATTTTGCCTGATTTTGTTATTTTTTGCTACTTGTATGAGTTACTGTCATTTTTGTTCTTAAAATACCAAAATTTCCACTTAATTTACATTTTTGTCCATCTGATAATCTATTTTTTAAATATGAAATGATTTAAATTTGGGTAGACTTTTACCAAATACTTTTTTACTTGTACTTGAGCTACTCTTACTTGAGTATGATTTTTGGGTACTCAAATATTTTCCACAAATTTCTTGAAGTTCCTGACAGAAATTTTTTCATAACCAGCTATAAATACAAAAACAAGATTCATAAACCACAAGTAGGAAAATTTTATTACTAACAAAAAAAGTAATAATTTCTTTTGCTTAATTGATTTTTATTTTAAATCTAGGTATTTCAATGTACTTAGAGTAAAATAATATTTATTTAATGCTCATTTTTATTGATTTAACTTGTTTGCAGCAGAAATATCTGACAGAATATTTCATTAGATTATAAATTTTGGTCAAAATATAGTTACATTTATGATAAAACTATGTAGTTTTTTCTCTGCATTTTGCAGTCTGGAGCAGAACGGAGGTCCGGTTCATCAGAACCGAGCTGTTGGATCCTGACGGACAGTACCAGAGCAACAATAAGATGAAGAGGAGCAGGAGGAGGAAGAAGGAGCAGGACTGACCTCCTGGGGTCCCGGTGCATGCTGGGAGAGCGGCGGTTATGAGGAGGAGGAAGAAGAAGACGCTCTTCGTTTGTCTGCTGATGGACGCCATGCTTGTTTTAAACTGATCAAAGTTCACAGAGAAACAAACAAAAACCCCGACAGAAAAACACGTCAGATTAAAGCTCAGCCCTCTTCTGCTGTCAGGGCAAAATGGCTCCAATTTTTTTCAAAATGTTTACAGATAAATTTAAACTCAAAGAATGAAATCTACTCTGGTTTATCAGACGATAAAGTTTGAACCATTTAAATAGGCACTAAACTCTAAATATGATGGTTTTAATCTGAGATTCTGACTTTATTTAATGAATAAATCCATCAGGATCATTTCCAGGACATGTTTGTTTTTCAGAGTTTCCAACAGAAAGAGCACACTGAGGCAGAAATAATAAATAGAACTCATTATTTAATGAAGCTCCCTTTTAAAAGTTAACATGTTTACATCAGCATTCAGATAATTAAATAATAAAAAACAGCTAAAACAAATTTATTATGATTGTAAACAGAAAACGCTGGAATCATAAAGCTGCAGTACATTGTGGTAACAGGTGTCCTCCTGTCCTCCGGGGGGGGCCACCACGGTTACAGCATCTCCTTCAGGATGTCGGGGAGGAACTCCTGGGCATCTCTCAGTTCGTCCTTCCACTCCTGGGGGATGGCGGCGCCGCGGTGGGCGGCCCCGGCCCCCAGCAGGGCCCCAAGGGCCGAACCGCGGTTACAGTTTTCACCTGGAGACCAAAACAGGTTGAACACCAGGAGATCCAGTTTGAAGTCTGTTTACTCAACAGTTTTGCTTTCTCTCTTTCTTCTCTAATAAGTTTATTTAAAACAACATACAGGACGGAATTATTAAATTAAAGTTTGTGTTTTACCATTAGCTTCAGCTAAATTTCATGTTGGTGTAGAGCTTTAGCATTAGCTTCCACTAAATACTGCTAGTGTAGCATTTCAGCATTAGCCTCTGCTAAATACTATGTTAGTCTACCATTTCAGTTTTAGCTTCTGCAAAATACTGTGTTTCTGTAGCATTTAGCATTAGCTTCCACCAAATACTGTTAAATGGTGAAGGGTTTTAACGCTAGGAGGGTTTTAACGCTAGAGGAGCTAATGGTTATGATTAGCGCATTAGCACATTTAATTATTCAGCTAGAGATGCCACCACTTTAGCTTTGTTTCAGCTAACGTCTTGAGATCTGACCTCCACAGTTGGTGTTGGTCAGGATTCCTGTTTTGGGGTCGTCATGAAACTCGTAGGCCAGGTAGAACAAACTGGACAGAGCCCCTGTGGGTTCAACGGGTCAAAGGTTAGCATCGCTCACATAAGGTAAAGCTAAAGTTGAGCTTGTAGGTTCTGACCTCGGTTGTAGCAGGCCAGACCCAGGTGGCTCACGGCGTTCTGATGGACCTGCAGTCTCTCCTCAGAAGATGCTGGAAACCTGGAACAGTCAAAGTAAATCAGCCGTTTCATGTATAAAACCTTCAGCAGAGCTGCTGGCCCGGTTCAGACAGACCTGGCAGCCTTGCAGCTGTAGCTCTGGCAGGCGTCCCAGGCCTCCAGCCTCTTCAGGGTGAACTCGGCCTGCTGGCGGACACTGGCCCCGCCCAGCACAGCGTGGAGCGCCCGGCTGTAGATTGTCACATACTCGGGCACTTTGGGGTGAGGATGGGTGAGTTTCACGAACTCCACCGCTGCTGAAACCTGAGGAGAGACGACGACATGAGATCGGACCTTCAGAGACGGATGAGGACGGATGGGTCGTGTTCGCTCACAGCTTCATCCTCATTGGCCGAAGCAGACAACAGGATAAAGGGAAGGATCATGGGAAGGCAACCGATGACGTCCAGCTGGCTGTCAGGAAACCGAGAGCTCAGCATCTGTTTGGATCGTTTCTCTGCAAACTTCAGAACCTGAAGAGAACCAGACAGTCAGAACTGGTCTGATGACCAGCGGAGGTGGAGGGAAGATCCTGGTTCACCTCACTGGGAGACGTCGGCCTGCCGTCCTGCCAGTCGGCGAAGAACGAGCGGTGGAAGGACTCGGCATAGGTGTCGGCGTGCGAGCCGGGCGTGGTCAGGAACCGGACGTAGTCGGACAGAACGGCGGCCCGAACCTCCGGCTGGGAGACGTCGGCAAAACGCCTGGAGACGATGGTCTGAGCTGCTCGCAGGGAGCAGAGGATGTTCAGGGTGTTGTCTCCGGCCTGGAGACCTGCAGGACCGGACAGACGATGAAGACCCGACAAAGTCACCGGTTCTGACACAGCTGCGGTTCTGAGCGCCGGTACCTTGGTGGTAGTGGACCGAGCCGTTTGAGGACTGCCACAGGTCCAGCTTGTCATGGAGGATGACACTCCCTACGACGTCGGCTCGCTTGGCGCCGGTGGACCAGGCGGTGCGACCGCTGCCGGCTGCAACAGGAAGAAGGAAACATGTCAGAAGCGAGTCATCAACGAGGGAGTTCCTCAAGGCTGGGTTCTCAGGACTCTGATGTTCTGCAGAAGGAATGTCATTAAAAACGTGCTAGTTGACACACTGCATCATCAGTGACACATGGCTGCCATTACACAACCTTTCAGGCATTTTGATTGGTTGAGACACGGAACATTAATGTTGCTATCTGGCTGGTTTGGGATCCAGCCCCACAGAATGATGCTGCCATCACCAGGCCATACTCATTGGGGTTTTCCAACAGTTATACCAATCACTAGCTAGTTTTGGACTGAATGGATAAATACTAATAAATAATATAAAAATATATATAAAAACGTGCATGTACATTTTAAAATAGTCAAAATAAATATATAAATGCAAAAGATAATTTTAAACCAATAAAATCTATTAAAAAAATTGTGATAAATTAAAATTTCATTTAAAAAATAAAATTTCTTCTACTAGATAAAACCAGGTTGACATCAAGGAATGGCTCCAATTTCAACACTATTTAGACGAATTCCTCAATTTTGCTTTAAAGCTGAAACCCGGTCCGGTTCTGGTACCTGTGTTGGACAGGGCCAGAATGCTGGACGGGTGTCTGTCTGCAGGCGCGTTAAACCCGCTGATCCAGCCTCCGAAATCCCTGCTGATGTCCTGGATGTTGTAATACCAGTGGACCGGCATGGACAGGGAGTCTGCGGCACACATGGCCCAGAAGGCCTCGCTCACTGACAGCCTCACTGCAGACATCTCCAGCCTTCAACCTGCAGCAGCAAAAAGTGGGGAAAACTCTTCAGTTCTCCATGATGGTAACTGGAACTGGAACCAGAACATCCTCCATTGATCCTAATTTAAAACCTCACCTGTCTGATGCTGACACAGCTCTCACCTTTCCTCTCCCGATCCTCCTCCCTCCTCATCAGAACTTGTATAAGTGCTTATCAAATAGTTACAAAACTCATCCGGAAGTGACCCGCCTGTAAACATCCGGTCCTCCCATTAACGACCAGCACCTCCTCCAGTTACATACTGGTTCATTCTTCATATATAATTGGATTATCAACGAAATGACACATGATCGTTGTCATTTAGTAAACAAAGTAGCAGTACGGGTACCGCGAGGGCCATTACATAAATAACGCCCCGAGTTTTGCCTCGCAGACACGAACATTTATTTTTATTTTAAAATTGACTGAAATAGTTTCACAAGTCACAGACATTTATTAAGTCGATCATTATTTTATATTTGTGGTGGATATTTTTTAAATTTACTGCAAATTTCGCCAAATGTATTTTAAATATAAAACTATACCTGTCAGACAAAACTCAGTATAATAAAACCACTCCTTGTACGGCGGTCCGCCTGAACCAAGAAGCTTCCAGGCATAAACCATGCTGCAGATTGTGTTGGTTTGTTAAATTGGATCTAATCTGGTGTTTAAACCGTTTTTCCGGTAACTGCGGGGCTGATTTCCGGCTAATATTATGATTTGGGTTTAGCTCTCGGTCAGCCGTTAGTGCTCTGAGTCAGAGTGGATCGGTACCAGCACAAACTCGGTCTTTGTGTTCTCAGCTGGAGCTAGCTTAGCGCTACTCGCTGTTTTTGGACATGGGGGACGTGTTGGATCCACGGGATGTGGGTAAGACTGTAGAGCCCACTGAAACTGGGAGATAACTGGTCACACTGGGCCTCTAGATGGTCAGAACTCTGATTTCTAACTACAGATTCCGGTCTGAATGATGCTTGTAGCCGCCATATTGGTCAGGGCAAGTCAGACGCAGTTCTTCAGGGCAATCTGAACTTTATTTTAGAGTTCTTTCTATTTCTGTGTCTTATTTATTTAATCGAAAAACCTGAAAATTTCATTTCTGAGCGTATTCACACCTTCCCACATGCTAGCAGCCGAGGGCGCAGTGTCTGTTCTGCAGCTAACTGCTGGTCTCGGTTCTTCAGAGAGGGCGAAAAGCTTCTGGGCGGAGAAGGACGTGGAGCGGGTCTTCACCGGGGTCTTCCAGCACCTGGACCACCTGAAGCAGGCCCTGCAGAGGAAGACGGCGCTAGATAAAGGTGCTGGTCCGTTCTGGCTGGGGTCCGGACAGTCCTGGGTGGTTCTGGTGTGATGCTGGCTCTGTTTCAGAGTACGTCCAGGCCCTGAGGCTGCTGGAGTGTCTGGACTGCGTTCCCCTCGGGTCTCCTCCGGACCAGGACTCCTCCGTGGTCCAGGTGGTCATTGGTTCAGGTACTTAACTACTCTATACAAATAAATCTGTTTGAATATTGTTTAAGTTTTATGATCTTTCTACATAAAGTTTAAAACGTTGTTCTCTATCAATTTCAATAAGTTTAACTATAAATATTGGGTTTGTGTTATGACTGTAACAGCTCTCTAATATAAAATAAGAATCTAATCTAAATCATAGTAAAATCATTAACTTGTATAAAAAAATGTAGAGATCCCAGTGTAGATCCCTGTGGTACACCACAATTAATATATCTGCAGGATTTTCTAGTTTTCTACTAAATGTTTTTATTGTTTTATTATTATTATTTGCTACAAACGTCCTTCCTTTGTGGATCATTAAAGTATGATGTATGTGTCCAGCTGTGTGTTGGTTCTGGGCCTGTTCTGACTGACCCGCTGTGTGTCCGCAGGAGGGCTGCTGCCGGCTCATTTCAATGGACTGTCGCCTCCTGCTTGCAGAGAGGAGCTGCTGCCTCTGCTGGCGCCGGTCCAGCTGCAGTACCACCCTCACCCCTGCTGCAAGGTAAGGAGGAGCAGAACTGGCCCGGTGACGGGATGACCTCTGACCTCTGTGTGTTCCCAGGCTTGCCTGCCCGGGTTACCCAGAACCCCCCAGTCCAGCTTGCTGCTGTATGGCCAGAACCCGCTGAAGGTACCACTGCTTTGCGGCTTCAAGAGGCTGAGCGCCATGCCGCTGGCATCCCCGACCGGAACCGGCCCAGACGGCCTGGATGCGGTGGTTGCTGGGGGCAACTGGGACGTCATCTACAAGACGCCTTGTGGACAGAGCCTCAGGAACTTCCAGGACGTCGAGTCCTTCCTGTCGGCGACGGAGAGTTACGACGTCCTGCAGGTGAACCAGAACCAGATCTGAGAGCCCGCTCTGATCTTCTCTGACCCACTCTGACCTGTTCTGACCAGCTCTGACCCAGACCTGACCCGGTTCTGCCCCCTCTGCAGGTGGACTTCTTCACTTTCAACCACCTGGTGCAGCTGGACCCGACCCCTCTGCCGGCTCAGCCACGGGCCGACCTGAGCCGAGGGGCGGAGCCTGTTCCCGTGGAGCTGGTAGTGGGGGAGGGCCAGGCCCGACCTGCGGGCTTCCAGTACCGGAAGGACCGCTGGCCACACGGCTGCTTCCTGAGCCGCGGCACCGCGCTGTTCGACAACTGCTGCGACTGCAGCGATGGCTGCAGCGACGCGCGGCTCTGCGCTTGTGTCGCCATGACGACCGGGGGACGCGGCTACAGTCACCAGCGGCTGTTGGAACCGGTCCAGTCAGGGTAAGAAGGGGCCGCACCGCCTCACCCTCTTCTTCCTCACTAACTCTTCCTCATTACTCCTCCTCTTCCTCCAGCTTGTTTGAGTGCGGTCCGTGGTGCGGCTGCGACCGGGCCCGCTGCCAGAACCGGCTGGTCCAAAGAGGGGTCAGAGTTCGCCTCCAGGTCTTTGAGACTGAGGACCGGGGCTGGGGGGTCCGTTGCCGTGACGACCTGGACAGAGGCACATTCGTCTGCATTTACGCAGGTCAGCTGGTTCCCAGTATAAATATTTAAACAAATGAACTTGTGGTTCTGTTAACAGTCTTGGTTCTGTTGACAGGTCTGGTTCTGCACCGGGCCCACAGCCCCACGGAGCCGCTGCCTCCCAAGCTGACTCGGGCCGAGCTGCCGTCCGATGACGAGGTGGAGGTCGTCACCGAATGGCTGGCCCCGCCCATCCTGGAGGCGCGTAGCGACCTGATGGAGGCCCCGTCCCCTCCATCAGACTCCGCCCCCTCCACCCAGCACGTCCCGGTGATCCAGAGACCCGGCGAGTCCAGCGGTGCCGCTCACAACCACGATCAGGTTCGTTCCGTCCAGCATGGTTTTCCTGGTGAGTTACTGATGCTGGATGACGTCTACTGGTTCTGGTTCTGCAGGTTGGAGGCCTGTCTGAGGTGAGGGTTGCCGTGGCGATGGATAGCCAGGAGGACGGCAGCCCAATGTGCTTCAAACGAGGAGCAGAGAGAGAGGAAGTCTGCTTCATCGACGCCAGCAAGGAGGGAAACGTCGGGCGCTTCATCAACGTGAGTCCGAAGGAATGTTCATGGAAAGTTGAGTGAAAGGAAAAATGAAAGTCGAGCAACAAAGGATTTTACTGATTTGATGGAATTTATTTATTTATTTATTTATGTTAAACTCGGCCCACAGCACAGCTGCCAGCCCAACTTGTTCATCCAGAACGTTTTCACGGACTCCCATGACCCCGCCTTCCCCATCATCGCCTTCTTCACCAACAGGTGAGGTGGAGGAGTCACTGTAAGCCCCTCCCCTTTTTACCCTCAGGTGTGTTTTCATGGGTTTTGTGTCCATCAGGGTGGTGAAAGCCGGCACTGAGCTCACCTGGAACTACTCCTCTGACACTCACACCTCCAACTCGGAGCAGGAACAGAAAGTGCCCTGTCTCTGCCGTAGCAACGGTTGCCAGGGATGGCTCCACCTGGAGGAGAACCTGTGTAACGTCTGTGCAGCTGAAGGTCCAGGAGGGATGGAGGAAAACTGATTTATGCTTCAGTTTTTCTGGTTTATATTCTAAATGTGTTATTGTAATAAAATCTTTGGAATTAAAATCTGTTTGAGCTTATTTGTTATTTAAAATGTTGTGCAATTGAAAAAAAGAAAAAAAAGTCCTTTGAAATGTTTGTAGATTTTATTTTTTTGTTGATTTGATCAAAACTCCTCTTATTTTGAAACTGAAAACAAAAGAGCATCATGAAATCGTGACAAGCCACCTTTTTTTGGCCATTTCATTTATTTACCTTCTAACAGTCTGGATGTAATTTTATGGTAGTTTCAGGGCCATTATGGATGTAAAAAGAGTAAATTTCCACCAAAAAAAACCTAAATTTTGAGATTCTTAGATTTATTTCTAGAACACTTTGGAAATTTGAGTTTCAAGTGGAACATTTTCCACTTTTGAAACTCAGAAAAAGTTTGTTTTTTTTCGAGATGTTTGACTTTTCAAACTGAGGCTTTTCTAGCAATTTTCTTTTTCTATTTTTTTTAATTAAACTCAAATTATCTGTTTATATAGAACATTGTTTGTTTTGGTTTTTTTACTTTTTTTTTCTGAGATTAATGAAATGTAAAAAGTTTTCCCCCTGGCTGTGTTTCTTTTATAAATGTTTTTAAGTTTCCACTACATTCAATATTTATTTAGAAATTAATTCTGGATATTTCTATACACTGAACTCTTATTATGAAACCCGGAAGTGGTTTTATTGCGAGAGTCGGGAGCGGAAGTTGGCGTTCTGTTTATATCTATTCCTCGGCTCCGTGTGACCGACTGTCCTGCTGACACCGATCCGACCATGAGCTCCGCTCTGCGGCCTACTCTTCTATTCCTCCTCCTCCTCCTCGGCCTCTCCTGGGCCGGCCTCAGCTCCTCCTCCTGCCGGGTCCAGATCCCTCCTCACGACCAGGTGGCCCGGGTGGCCCGCTTCGTCGCCCACCAGTGTGACTGGGCCTCTATGGCCACCATCTCCAGCCACAAGCCGGTGGTGGGTCAGCCGTTCTCCAACGTCTTCTCGGTGAGCGACGGGCCCCACGGAACCAGCTCCGGGGTCCCGTACATGTACCTGACCCACATGGAGGTGTCGGTCCAGGACCTGCAGGTAAACGGAAGACCCAGGTTCTGTTACACAAACAAACGTCACGTGACGTTGGGCTCCGGCATGACAAAGCAGGTTTTATAAACAGTGACGCAGCAGTTTGGAGATCGGGTCACGTGATCAGGTTCCATAACAACCGACTGCTGGCGTTTCTTAATATTTATACAAAAAATGCTGTGAAATTAAAATTCATATGTATAATTTTACACATTAAACCATGTTTATGCACTAGTATAAAATATTTTTACTTACTAACTTATCTCATATGAGTTATTAATAAAGCGTGACCTTTGACCTCCAGGTGAACCCCCAGGCGTCTCTGTCCATGTCTCTGGCCCAGACTGATTACTGCAAGCAGCAGGGCTTCGACCCTCAGAGCCCGCTCTGCGCTCACATCATCCTGTCTGGATCCGTCCTGCAGGTACCAACACTCACCTGTTCCCCAGGTAAACCCAGGTACCCCCAGGGGCTCACATGACCTCTGACCCCGCTGTGTTCCAGGTGAACGGGACCGAGGCGGACTTCGCAAAGAAAGCTCTGTTCAGCCGACACCCAGAGATGATCGACTGGCCCACGGACCACAACTGGTTCTTCGCCAAATTCAACATCACTCAGGTACCAGAACCATCAGAACCGGTTCTGTCCGGCCCAGTCTCTGACCCCTGTCTTGTTCCAGGTGTGGGTGCTGGATTACTTCGGAGGGGTGAAGGTCGTTTCTCCAGATGAATATTTCCAGGCGGCGCCACACAGGAAGCACCATTGACGGTGAGAGCTGCTGGTCCTTGTAGTTCTTTATTGGCCGTTTGTAGTCCTTAACCAGAACCATTCTGGTTTGAAGAGACATTTATTAATTTAAAAAATCCTTTTTGTAAACACACAAACATACATTTCTAAAATGTTAGTAAAAATTATCAGTAAATATTTAATTATTACATGTTAAATGAAACAAAATGTTTAAAAAATGTAACAATCTACAATTAACTATGACAATGTCATAATATTAATAATAAAGTTCATAGTAATACATTGCTGCTTAAATTTTAAATAAATAAATGAAACTAAAACTAAAGTAAAATCAATTGTAATAGAATTAATTATATATGATGCATTACTGAATACGTAATGTCTAACATTAATGTTATAAAGTGCAAATATTAATTAAATTAAAAAAAATGTGTAACACTGATTATGATATAATATTAGAATATATTCATGTTATATAAGATTAAATAAAAATACAATTTTAATAGAACACTGATTTTAATTGTGAACAAAATAATTTATAATTAAACCATTATAAAAAACATTACTAGAGATATTAATATTATTTATAATAATAATTGGATATTATGATGTAATGATATTTATTGTATTACTGAATATTTTAATAATATCCATATGACATAATCAGAAAATCAGTAATAAATTATCTTTTATTGTGTTCAGGAATCAACCTTCGACCTGGAGTGATGGCGATGATGATGATGATGATAACGATGAAGTCATCCTCAGCCAGTTCTCTTCTTCTCTTCCTCTTCAAATTGTTCCACTTCAGCTTCCTCGGATCAATCAATTAATTAATCAGCACTAATCAAGTGGCTGCTGAATCAGAGAGTTTTATATCAAATTATAGACTTTAAATCAGAACAATATTAATCTTTTTGACACATTTTGGCTTAAACATGAATAATTAAGGATATTTAAACATTAATGAACACACAAAAATAATTTTGTTAAACAGAAAAAATATGATTTTACAAAATTGTAGTTCCGAGCTGTCACCACTGGGGGGAGCTATTGGGCTGATTATTAACGCCATTAAAATCACTTTAAAGAGGTTTATTTGAATATTTGCTTTAATATTAAGTTTTATTATGAACCAAAGTGTTAATAAGTTCTCTGAGTTTTTCTCTTGTTTGACTTTTGGCCTGAATATGACTTACTCAGTTTTGTGCACTTTTCTTACTACATTTCCCATGGTTCTTAGCGATAGGAAGGTGGAGCATTAATTAGGAATTAATGGTTTAGATTCAGTTAGGCTAAATTTATTCATTTTAAACGTCTAAATGTAAATTTGTGATCATGTTTGTGTTTTTATCTTTAACAAAATGTCTCCACTTTTGCATTCAGGGCTCAAATCGAATGTTTTATCATCTAATAAACAGAATAAGTCAGTATTTCAGTTTCTCAGAATATATTTTCATACTTTTGTAGAAAATCAGATGTATTTTTAAAAAGAAAATAAAGATTTTTAGCAGAAACAGATCAGAGTTTGTATTATTTTCTACCTGTAATAATATCATAAATGTGGTGTGAGGTAGCGATCCGGCCCGCAGCATGATGCTGCCGGTTGGCTCTGCAGAGTAAAGCTCCCTGGAGGTAAACATCTCTGAAGCACAGTGTGTGTTTCAGCTGAATTGGTGTTTCCGTGTGTGAGCAGAGCGGGGCAGTGTGTGTGTGGGAGAAGTGTGTCGCTGTGTCACCTGGCACAGCAGCTCCTCACCACTTCCTGTCCCGTTTCATCACCGCGCTGCAGAGGAAGACGCCTCACTTCGCTGCTGCCGCTGCACGACTCAGAGCGCTCTGAACAACCTGCAACTACTGGGGAAACTGGTCTGAGATGGAGCTCCAGAACCGGGCACTGGGCCTGCTGGTCGTCGCCTCGCTGCTGCCCTCCGCAGGTAGGCATCGCCACGCCGCTCACCTGAGAGCAGAACTCAGTCCGACAGCCGGTTGGATTTAGCTAGGACGTTAACGCCGAAGCGTCAAAAGAAAGCGACTGATGGCAGGCTGCTGCTGGTTCAGGATGAAAAAAAGACTCAATTTGTTTTTGTTTTGGAAGAAAATTATTTTCAGGAAATTTAAAAAAGAAACAGACGTGTTTCTGCTGCTCAGATCCAAAAACAACTCGTTAAAGTGTTTTAAAAACTAAATTCTTAAAAAAGAATACTTTTTCTGCCTCATTATTGAATTTTATGTTTATATGTTAAATTGTTTTGGTTGTTTTCTCACAGCAGAGATGTTTTCAGTCTTAAAACTTCGACCAGAAAAAGAAGCTAAAGATGAGCGCAGCCTCTGGCGGCCATCTTTGATCCCGTTTCTTCTTTTTCTTACAGAACCAAGTTAAAGGTTTCCTCCCTTTGTTTCCTAAACTTTAATATTTTAGACTTCAATTGATTAGACAAACCTCCAGTAGTCATGATGTATCCACAGACGGGACATTTAACTGCAGCAAACCTCTTTAAACGTTAGCATGTTAGCAAACAAACAGGATTAGCATCAACAAAGATATTTTATGTTTGACAACAACAGAGAAATATGTTGATGTTGGCTCAAACTTTTCAAATAAAAAAGAAAAGGCCTTAAATGAAATTATCGTGAACACCATAAAAACACTCCTGTTGTGCTGCAAACTACAGGCTACCCTTTCATTCCTCTCAAAACAAACATTTATATGACAGTTTACCTTTTTTTAAAACATCTTTTTACTATGTTTTCCAAATATTTAGCCCTTTAATTTTAAAATAATTCAATAACCATACATTTAATGTAACAAACCGGAGGTATGATACATTTCTTTAATTTTACCAGCGACGTGACGTCACATTTATCACTGAAAATGTCTCAAAGTTCAAACCGTGAAGCAGCTAAAGAAAGATTTTATTAAAGTTTTGAAGCATATTACAAAAAGTTACATCAACTCTGCTAATGTCTCAGTGTTTAATAAAAGTTTCAAAATTAGGAAAAATAAACTGTTTTTAAAGAATGACTTATTTTCTTTCATCTTCTCCAAACATGTTATCCTTCATTTGTTTAATTATTAAATTTAGTTGATCAAATCTGAGCCTCGACATTTTAAAGGTGAAGAAACATAAGAATTTACCTAAACATATCTAACAGTTCAGCCAAAACCTTGTTGAAAAATAAAGGTTATCGATTAGAATTGAACCCGCGTCGATAAAAACATTTAATTAACCAGCAGCTGTTTAAATGTTGAACCTGCTTCAAACACTGAAAATATTTTTAAAAATAATTTAAAATGTCACAATAGCACAATGTTCTAATGAAAGCAAGTTTCTGTTATTTAAAGAAACAGAAACTGCAGAGAAAACCTTCAATCGTTAAAGATGTGCGTAGATTCTGGCGGCCATGTTTTATGCTAATTTTCTCTGGCTTTAGAGAGATTAAATATAAAATACCCAACATGCGTTTTTATTTCTGTTTTAGTAATTTTCTGATCAATGAGGTTAATAATGACGTTAAAAAACGACATTAAGTTTAACCGCAGACGAACAGCAGTGAGTCAGCGGTTGTTAGCATTTAGCTCGCAAACTGGATTAGCATCCAGAGAGACGAACTAAAAACAAATGTTTGTGTTTTTAAAGGGATTTTATTTTTATTATTTATTTGGCATCTTTAAGATAAAGTTTTTCAAACATTCAGAGAAGTATAGTATTTAAAAATCAAAAGCATTTTAATAGATTTCTTTCACAATATTCAATTTCTTTAGTTCACTAAAAACACGCGGCAAATTAGTTAATCAAATCTTAAGTATGAAAACTTAAACTAAGTAACTAGCTTTATTTAATTTCCTTAAACTAAGTGACACTTAGTTTATAATTTAAGTTATTAATCCTGTGCATGAAATAAATCTAAATTATGAAGCAAACAAATAAAATACATTTAATCGCAGCCGATGAAATTAAACACATTTAGTGGCTAAAATATAAATAAATCCACATTTAGGTTTTTAATAGTTAAATCCATAAAAAAAAAAAATTTTAAAATAATTTTTTAAGAGATTAAATGTAGTTTAAATGTAGTTAAATAACATTTCTGATGTTAGAAAGTAACTTTATAGATTTAGTGAATCAAAGTTTGAGTTTTAACAAGATTTTAATAAACATTTATTAAAATTAGACAAAAAAAACCAAACTGTGAATCTGGTTCTACAGAAATCAACAATAAATAGAGTGAATAAAACTTTTCGTACAAATCTTCAGAAGCGTTGGGCCTGACGGACCCGGTTTCTGGACCGGGTCAGTCAGGCCCATTTGGGTCTGAATGTGTCTGTATTAATAATAAACTGGAATAAATTATTTTAATTTGGTTGAATTTGAACCAGTTTAGAAAACGCTTCAAACAATAGAAACACTAAATGTTTTTAAACCAGATAAAACTCAGAGTTAAGCTTAATGAAAGACACCCAGAACCTGATCCGGGTCCAGTGAAGGTTCTGTCGGGTTTAACATGCAGAAAGAAGCTGGTTTTAAATTTAACAACATTTAAAACCAGAGAAAATAAACTTTAATTATTCAGCAGGAGAACCGAACCGCTGTAAAGGCGATGGACAGAGGCAAGAAATAAAAGATTATCGATGAAAACTACAAATAAATGAGGCGTCTAATAAAATAAACATTTAACCAGGAATAAAGTCTAATAACTTAAACCTGTTTGTTTTTACTGCATCTCATTATTTAATAACTAATAATTATTCATAAGAGAGACAAGTTAGAAACTGATCTGCTGCTAAATCGGCAGATTTTTAACGTTAAATTTACACCAGATTAGTTTAGTTTCTGATTAGAAGCTGAACCCGGTTCTGATGGACCCGATTCTGATGGGCCTGGTTCTGATAGACTCGGTTCTTTTGGACCTGGTTCGGATGGATATGGTTCTGATGGGTTCTGCTGGGTTCTGATGGACTCTGTTCTGATGGACTCGGTTCTGATGGGCCTGGTTCTGCTGGGTTCTGTTGGACCCGGTTGTGCAGCCTCTGCCTCAGAGCCGCTGACCCAGCGATGTTAATCCGCCGCTCAGGAAGCAACTTTGTGGTTTTCCTCTCTCATCTGAACATCGGCTCTGCGGCCCAATAAAGTGACCAGAACCACACGGCTGCAGCTGATAACAGGCAGCAGAACAAGCTGAGAGCTCGGCAGCCATGTTGGACAGGGAGAGCAAGGTGAAAACGCCTCAACATGTCTGCTGCCGGAGCGCCGCGGCGTCCTGGATTCAGGCTTCAGGTGCGTTGGGTAAACTGCCAACGGTGCGACCGCAGAGCTTCATGGAGATGAAGCAGATAGTCTGAGGAGGAAACACGAAGCGCCGCCATCTTCTGAAGACGAGTTTGATATCAACAATGTTTCCACAATCACAGCCGGGAAAACCTAGATCAGCATTTCATCCTTAACGTGAGACCTGTGGCTCTTGTTAAGGAGCCACAGGTCCTTAATGGTCAGGTTCTGTCAAAGTTTCCGACCCGAACCTGGACGTAAACAACAGGCTGGAGATGATGATGATGATGAAGTGATGATGATGATGATGATGATGATGATGATGAAGTGATGAAAGAAGTCAGTGAACGGATCACATCCCAACGCCGCCAGGTCCACATCCAAACAGAACCGGGTCAGAACCGGGTCACAGGCTGCAGTAAAGGACTTCCAGCTTCCTTCATCTGTTGGCTGTTGGGGAAAAAAAGACAGGAGAAAATTTCCACTGAAAAACTCAGAAAGTTTGAAATTAACCTCAGAATCTTTCTAGAACAATCTAGGAAATGTTTGAGTTTAAACATGAAAATGTTCTAGAAAAACAACAAGGACATTTCTAAGTCCAAAAAGCTTTAAATGTGCTGGAAAAAACTGACATTTGTAATGAACACAAGGAAATCTGAGTTTTAAGTCAAGTATTCTACACCAAACTAATTTAGAGTTTGACATCAAAAAAACCTCTGAAATGTTGAGATCATGAATGTGTAAAGCTTTAAAAAAATATTCTAGAAAAAACAAGAAAATTTATGTATTTGAAAAGTTGTAAGTTTTCTAAAGAGCTTAGAAAGTTTTAGATTAATTTCAACAATTTTGGATGAAAAACACTTTGAAATTACTGAGTTTGTATAGTTAAAAAATTGACTATTGAAACTCAGAAATTTCCAAGTTTTTTTTTTTCTAGAAAATTTGAAACATTTCTAGTCAATTTTCTATTTTTAAATTTAGAAATGTTCTTGTTTTTTGTAGGACATTTGAGTTTTTTGGTGAAATTTACTCCTCTTTTTCTTCTTTCTACAATGACCCCAATGCGCCGTCGTAGGCGACGATTTTGTCGGCTCTGATCCATTTTATACAATAAACGGCGGCCATCTTAACTCCCGACGTCTCAGTTCTTCTTCTCTGCGGATCGATTCAAATAAAAGTCCGACTGCGGTTGCATTTAATTAGCAGCATTAGCCCTTAATTTAAGAAGATGAAGAAGACTAAAGCGGCGCCACCTATCGCTGCTCCAGAGGAACTGCTGCTTTAAAGGTGCAGCTGATTTCACCGGAGCAGAGAGCCCAACTAACCCAGCAGCTAATGTCTGTCAGAAACATGTGGAGGTTGGGACTGGACTGGGCCTGGTTCTGTGGAGTCCAAGGTTTCACTAGAACCAGTTCTGAACAGAACAGATCGGACAGGTTTGGGTCGTAGTTTAATCGGTAGTTTACCCCGTAGTTTAACCGTTTTTCTCTCCTTCCTGCGTCTCGTTCGCCTCGCCGCCTGCAGGCATCTGGACCAAAGGTGGACCTGCAGATCAGGTTCTGTCAAAGTTTCCGACCCGAAGCTGAAACCAGGTGAAAGGTTTTTCTCTCTGTCAGAGTGAAGAGAGAAATTTAAATTCCCCAGTCAGTGAGAAATCCCATCATGCATTTCTTACTGTACGTGTTTGGAAAGAGAGGATTTACAGTGAACAGAGGAAAAGTTTTTGTAAAAACGCTCAGAAATGCAAAACAACGAGATCCACACGGCTTTAATTCACAATTTAAAACACACAGTGCTTCAAAAACAAAACGTATAAAGAAGAAAAAACTAATACAGATAATAAGCAACACAAACTGCAGACTTAAAAAAACCTAAATCATAATTTAAATAATCCGTCCATAATCCAACATAATCTGCTGCTGACAACCTTTAAAATCTCCCTCTGACGCGTTTATTAATCAGGTTTCATCTGTTAGCGTGCTTTTTTTTATTTTTCAGGCGTTTTGGTAAAATTTGCAGGAGATTTAAGGGATTAATCCCGTCAGCTGGACTTAACAAACCCAGCATTGTGTTTAAACACTTTGTTTTGTCAGTTTCTGTAACTTTCAATAAACTGAAGAAATGTTTTATTTTCTTAGTTTAGCCACGTTAGAAAACTTTTCCCAGTAAAACTGAATCTAAGTGATCTGAGTTCACATCCCTGTGGAGCCAAAGTTTTAGACAAATTAACTATTTGTCACAGTTTGTACTTCGAGGCTTCTTATTTTAATGTTTGTGTCTATTTTAGAAGCTTGTAAAATGTCACGCGGTGATAAGATCTCATCCTCTGCGTACGTCTGCACCAACGCAGCTCTGAGCTCGGCGTCCCTCATAAATATTAATCCACTTCCTGTCTGTTCATCAGACGAGGAGTAAAAACCGATTCCAGTGAAATCTGAGACAAATTCAGCCTGAAAAAGCTCAGTTTTGTGATCTGATGTCACTTAGTTCACATGAGGCAGAAGTAGAGAAATTGTTCTGCCAACCACAAAGCTGAAGAGGAAGTGGGCCAAGAAGACACCCTGTGGGATTCCTGTTTGACTTTCCTCGTCTCTCTGAGAGACGACTGCAGGTTCAGATTCAGTCTAAAACAGAAACATTAATTTCTGCATCTTTCTTAGATCTTCAAACTTCTTAGTTTGAAGATCTGCAGCGAATCGATTCAGTCCAGATGGTTGGTTTAACGCCTTAAAGTGAGATTTACATTTGGAAAAAATCTATTTAATGTAAAAATGTAAAAAAATTAAGCTTATTTATACAAAAAGTCAACAATAGCCTGAGGACGTCTTGGAGCCGTTTTAGTTTTATTTCAGGTTTTATTTGTTATTTCCTGCTGGATGTAACTGCAGTTAAAAGTTTTATTTTCTGCTTCGTTAATCTGACAAGTTTTACTGCTCAGGTTGATCTAATCTGAAAATAAAACTAGATTTGACTGAAAGATGTAAATTAATACAATAATTAGCAGAAATGAAGCCTGATTATATAAAACTCAACGATAAACTGAGGATTTTATCGTTTACTTCTAAAGAGAAGCCATTTTAGTTTTATTTCCGTCTTTATTTACATCCTGCTGGATGTTTATGTACAGATAAAACTACAGTTAATGTGTCATTTTTATCATTTCGGCTGTAATAAGTTAAAATAGACTAGAAATCTTTATTTGTAAAGTAAATAATCTAACAGGTTTTACTGCATAGTTTGATCTGGTCTGAAAATCAAACATAATTGTGCTTGACATAATTTGTTTTTACGTCTTAAAAATGTAACATAATGTAATAATTAGCCAAAATTACATGTAATAATGTAAAAACTGAACAATAAACTCAACGATAAACTGAAATAAATCGTCTTCATTCGCTTCACTTCCTGCTGGATGTTCATGTCATCATTAAACTTTTTTATTTTCTGCTCCGTTAATCTGACAGGTTTTACTGCGTAGTCTGAAAATTAAACTAGATTTAAATGTAACAATGATCACAAATGAATCTGATTATATAAAAACTGAAGGATAAACTGTTGCTGTAGTTTCTAGAGTTTCTGTTGAACTTGACGTTTCCTCTCTTCATGCTGTTGTTTCTCTGATTTTCTACTTTTCTCCATTTTTACGCCCCAACATGCAAACTGAGCGTCTCGATGCTCAGATCGAAGGTTTTCTATCGATGCGGCGTCTCTTTGAAGGAGACGAGGGGCTTCAGAAGCAGATAAAATCATTTCTATGTTTTCACAGATGTGTTGCAACAGGCTGATGGTTGTTGTTTTGTTCAGGAAGCCGTTTCTGAACGCTGAAGCTTTTCTTAGCAGGTGATAATGAGCAGCTAATGAGCCTGAAGCTCTGCAGCTCAACTCGTTTTCACCGACTCTCAGCTGAGGAGGGACGTGCAGGGAACCCCTGCTGTGATGGAAACTCAGCCTGGAAACGCTGATCTGCAGAGAAATGATGATTCATGAAGAAACGCTGAGTGAAATGATCCGTCGTTTCCACTGAGTGTTTTCATCTGCAGATGATCTTCATCAGGTTCTGGTTCACTGGAAACTTTGTTCTGTTTCCAACGTCAGGAGGAGAAAACAGAAACGCATCACCATGACCAGTAAACCCAGTAAACCCAGTAAACACTGAACAGCGTCAGAGCGGCTTTAATCGTTTTGGAAACATGAAGCATCAACTGTTATTGTTAAATATCACTTTAATTATTTTAATCCAAACTATTAAAACAAACAAATGAACGTTTTGCTCTTTAAAAATAAAAAGTTTATCATTTTAAACCAGATCAAATATCACAACTTTAATTTTTTTGTTCAATTTTACAACAGATGTAAAATACCCTTTTAATGTTTTTTTTAATAAAACAAACTGAAACACTGAAAAAAAGTATTTACTTTCTGATCCAAGAAAGTTAAATTTTCTCACATTTTTTCCTTTTAAACATCAACTTTCAAAGTTACAGTAAAACTACAAATAACGGATCAACGTCTAAATAATATTGTGTTTTTAAAACATATTTCTGCCTTTAAATGTTTATATTCCTTAGTAAAAATATTGATTTAGTTTCTGTTATTTTTTCGTCTCTGTTTCTGTATCGACAGAAATCAAGTCAATGAGGGAAAAAACTAAATAATCCATACATTTGATTTTATTATAACTCTAAATAACTACAAAATAGAATTAATATAAAAATCATTTCAGTTTCTTAGAAATTTTCAAAAATCAGATGATAAATTTTAAAAAGAGCCGCGGATAAAAACGGTCCAAACGGCCTGGATGGGAAATAAAACCGATCTTTACTCTGTTTAGTTTAAGAAACTTTATTTAATTAACACTGTAGATAAAATGTAACTAAATTATTACTTAGTTTAGTTACTAATATAACTAAAAACTAGATTAGTAGTTTGATAAAGTAAATATTTTTCTTGTTCTGGTCGTAGTTTTAACTCTGAATGTCCTGAAGTGAGACGTTGAAGGAACTTCTATGTTAAATAAGGACAAAAAAATTAATCAATTAATGAATCATCCATCCATTTTCTTTACACCCTTGTCCCTTAGTGGTGTTGGGAGGTTTGCTGAATCAAATAATCTTTATTTACACAGAATCTTCTAACAGTTCCTCACATCGACAAATACAACCATGATAAAATAGAAATAGTGCAAAATAAAAAGCTAAAAAAGTTTTTTTTTAATAAATGTGTCTTAAGTTTGGCTTTGAACAAAACCAAGTCAGAGAGTTTGTAAAAATAAATACGTAAAAAAACATTAAACCTGAATATTTTCAGTGTAAAACCTTAAAAAGTCTTAATTTCCCTCATGATGTTTTATTATTCTTCTTCTCTCCGTCGACGTATTTCTACATATAGTTTTTAGTTTAAACTTTGATTCGTTTTTGGTTTTATTTGTTTCTGATGTTTGTAACTTTTACCGACTAAAACACCAAAAGCTGAAACATTTAAAGCTTTGGCTCCTTTTAAAAGATAAAAACGACATTTTACAGATTAATTTCTCTGTTTTTTGTTTTTTCCTTCCTTCTCATATCTGCTTTTTGAAATGTTTTTCACGTCGAGCGTCGCAGTTGGGTTATTATCGACAGGAACTTTGATTCTCATCTGTTTTCTGCTTAATGCAGAAATATTTTAAATCCTGTCCTGAGCAGCTTTAGAGTGTTTAGTGTCACAAACATGTGAAACTGTCCCTGCGGTCGTCATCAGATCACACACTTCCTGCTGTTCACTCTTATCTGGCCCCCGCTAGAGACCCTGACGATCTGCTCAACATCGCCGTTGCCATGACGACGCGATGGAGGACCGGCGGTGCTGCTCTGAGCCGCTTTGACAGTTTTTATATTTCTGTGGGCAAAGATGACAGATTAAGATAAACCTTCCTGGAACCGCCAGAGATCGACTGTACATGAGGTCGTCCACCCGCCGCGTTTTCTCCAATACAGAGGCGATAAGGAACGTTTGTAAAAGCAAACAGGAAGTCACCTATTTCAGGAAATTCTCTAATCGTCGTTAGAAGTTTTTGGTTTTTAAATTTCTCACACAAAATCATTCTTGATAATTAAATTTTAGTCTGTTTTAGGGTGTTTTGTCACTTTAAGTCCAGATAAGCTGCTGCTGGTCACACTGAGCTGAAAACAGATGCACAATTATGCAAACATACATCTTTGAAAAGCATGAGTGGAGCCTCCTGCACAACCAACCAGAATGCAGCAAGTGGTTTCTGGATGGCACAACACTCTTGTCTTTTCTTTTTCTGTAAAACCTGCTGACCAAGCGTACTGGAGTTTCATTGGATTGCTAGGGAACAAACTGAGTTCCGCTGGGGTTGCTAGGTAACTGACAGAAATCGGCTGGTGTTGCTAGGTAATGGGGCAGTGGCTGCTGGAGGTTTTTGAAACGTCTCATTTTCCAGACACCACAAACCTGAACCTACTGCTAAAAAACAGCTGGAGGGTTTTTAAGATCTTGGTTGTTTTTAGAAGCAGCAGAAACACAAACTGACTTACAAAAATGTTGGAAACTTTAACTAGAGAAGCCAGAGGTTCTGGTCCGGTCTCAGATTGGGTCGCCTTCTCTGTTTGCTCAGACAGAACCGCTCTGGTTCTGTTCAGCCGTCTTCGCTCTGGTCTCAGATTTGGTTTGGTGAACCTGCTTGTTTCAGTTCAGAGCCGAGCGCCTCTGAAACTCTGCTGAGGTTTCTGACATGAAGGTTGCCTCTGCTGCATCTCTCAGTTTGACTGACACACACGCATGCACGCACACACACACACACACACACACACACACACACCTACACACACACGCCCACACTGAACCACACTCCAACACACACCTGTGAGCTAATGAGCCGCAGCGAGAGCTGAAGCAGCTGAGGAAACCGCCGAGCTTCGCTCAAACACACACACACACACACACACACATGCTAGCAGCTGCAGGAAGACCTTAACTAACGGTGTGTGTGTGTGTTGACCTCCACAGAGGCGCTGAACATCTCTGACCCTCAGCTCTGCTACATCCTGGACGGTTTCCTGGGCCTCTACGGCCTCATCATCACCGGCATGTTCATCAAGGAGAAGGTGGGTCCAAAAACAAACCTGAGCAGAAAGAGAACCAGGTGGAACATGTTCACATGTTCTACCAAACCTGATGAGCCAAACCAGGAAAATATTATTATATTTTCAAGATAATGGCAGAATAATGATGCATGAATATATTCTTAAAGCTCAATAAACCTTAAATTCTATCAAACATTTAACACTAGAGCTGGAAGACATTTTAAATATCTAAAATAAATAAAACAACAAACACAAACAAAAAGTCTAAGCTATCCTTCAAAAAATAAAAAAAACGACTGGTTGAGACCAAAACACCAAACTGAAGAATTTATCATCCAGTTTTTGGTAGAAAAAGGAAAACGATAAACGGTTTTCCTGTAACAGTAAGTTGTTTCTCCACGCACATTCTGCATGAGGTTGATTGACAGCGCTAAGCCCCTCCTCCTGGCTCTGATTGGTTGTTTTTGCTGCATTTCTTCAGACGTTCGCAGCAGCTCTGGGTGCAGGTCGATCTTTTCACAGATTATCTGCCTCGTGACAAACTCATCATGTGAAGAACATATTTTTTAAAAGTTACGTACTGCAGCTTTAAAACTTATTCTGGACCTTCTGTGTTTCAGTTCTTCAGAACCAAAGTGAAGGGCTCAGACGACGGCGCCTACGCTGTAAGTTCCTGTCCGTCTCTCGGTGTCGCAGCTCATAATTCTGTGTTTGGATTCGTCTTCATGGTGTTTCTGTGTTCAGTCTCTGGGCAGACCGACCAACGACACCTACGAGGCGCTGATGACCGACCCGGAGCGAGGACGGGTAAGTTCAGATGTCCGCCCACGGTTCTGAAGATGTTCTGTTCAGATGCTTCATCTTGTTTCTTCTCATTCTGTCTCTCAGAACCGCAGAGTGCCGGATGACTCCACCTACACGGTACCAAACTGACCTTCCAGAACCGCAGCGACCTCTGGGATGTTTATCTAACCGGTTCTGTTTCTGGATTTCAGGGCCTGCAGAAACGATCAGAACCGACGTATAAAGAGCTTCCTGTGAAGAGAGAGGTGAGCGTCTGAACACGATGAGGTTTGGTGAAATTCTGGAACCGGTTGAATTAAAAACTGTTGTTTTTGCAGCGTCAGCGGAAGAACGAGCAGGTTTACCAGGTGAGTACCAACCGGTCCGAACCGACCCGTCCAACTCTCGCTCTGATCAGCTGATTGATTAACTGAACGTCTGGTTTCAGGGTCTGAGCTCGGCCACCAAAGACACCTACGACTCCCTGCAGATGCAGCCGCTTCCTGCCCGCTAACGACCCACCGAACGGACCGGTTCTGAAGAATCCTGCAGATCAGCACCAAGTTTTACTCTGATTGGAGACGAACAGCCCCGTAACATCTGGGAAATTTAACACTTTCCCTACCAAATATGGAGCTTTAAAATTCAGAAATATAACAGTTTTTTTATTTAGAGCTCATAAATATGAAAAATAGTTTTAAATAGTTTAAAGGGAAATCAATATTTCCACATTTTAATTAGCTTTTGATGCAGAGAAAGTGAGAAGTTTCATTGTTGTGTAAATATTTGTATGAGGATGTAAAATAGGAGAAAAGAGAAAACCTGATAAAGTAGTTTTTGTGTTTCTGCTTCTAAAGTCTGTGTGAAGTACGGAGAACCTGAAGTCAGTTTAAAGTTGGACGGAAACCCAAGATGGACAATTTAAACACATTTGGTAAAATTACAGAGATAAAATAGTAATCAAATTAAAAAAGATATATAGGTTGTATAGTTTTGTTTAACATTGAGATGAGTTCTGATGGACAACATTATGATAAGACTTTAATTTAATTGTTCATTCTGCTGTTTTTTATCATATTTTCTGTCTCCTGTGGTTTATTTTTTTATGAACTTTTGTTGTTTTTATGATGTTTTCCTGAGAATTTCTGCTGTTTTTAAAATGTTACAAAATCCTGCTTTGTTTTGAAGGTAAAGCTTTTTTCTGATGATTAAATGAGTCTTAAATAAGCATTTGTTGCTCATTTCTGCCCCCTGGTGGACATAATAAAGGTTTACAATAATAAAGTTAAACTTTTATTCCATTTTGCCAATGGAATAAATTACTGATTTCATTGGCAGATTGTTTCATAACATGGATAAATATGGTTACAGGTGAAATAATTTGCCAAATGAACTGGATCTTTTTCATCAATATTAAGAAATTATTGACTGAAAAGAAGCTCATATATTTTGCTGAAAAGATATTTGTCACCGTCTCCTAGTGAGGGACCAAGATCAGCCCAGAGCCCAACTGGAACTACAGACAGAAGTCTGGGTTTTCTCTGTGTTTTATCAGCCTGGCGGGCCACCAGGCTTCACTACGCAGCGGGCCGCTAATGGATAACCTTATGACCCCACCGCCAGGCTCAGCAGGTTTTCCCAGGTGAGGCAGACGCTTCCTGATTCAGTTCTCCATTTTGTGTTAAATTATATTTACTAGTGTGACTTTGTGAAAAGTGATATTTTCATTAAAGGGTTTGACATGAAACCTTCACCTCTCACCCTGTCCTGTTGCTTCTCTCTGATTTCAACTCTGCAGCTTCAGGACTAAAAACACACAAATCTAATGAAGTTATGGTTAGAAGAGTATCTGCCACTAGTAAGCTGTGTGTGAGATGGCAGGTCAGAACAATGCATGTGTGTGCGTGTGTGTGTTTGTGTCTAATTAGAGGTTCTGCTCAGTTTCACCTCAGAATTACATTTTGAGACAGGTCCTGTGTTAATCAACACACATAACCAGTTTGTAAGTGAAGAGACATTAATGGGAGATATGATGAAAAATCTTACAAAAAATCTACAGATTTAATGTCCACATTTATGTTTCTCAGGTAAACAGGTAAACAATGACTCAAATCTGTAAAAATTGACAATCTGGTAAAAATGTTTCTAATGTAGTGAAATAAAATCTTCAAGTTGTAAGATAGCAAACAAGTTTTTAGAAAATGCAGTGAGGTCATTTCTGCTGAATTTTCTCCCATTTATATTATTATATTACCAGCTGGTTAAAGGAAGATGACAGGAGAGAATTGATGAGATTAGGTCTTATTTTCCAGTTATAAGTCACTGTGCCGACCACCTAGAGTTAAATGTGTGAAGAACCTTGACCCAAAGTGAAGCATTGAGGAAACATTCCTGCACAGCAGAGACACAAACTGATAAACATCTTCCAGTAAAGGCCTACGGCACATTCAGACTTGTTATGCCAGCTATTGAATTTTCTGTTGGAAGATTTATTACATAACTAAAACCCTCCAGGCTAAAAGAGCCCAAAGTTTAAAGATCATTATGATCAGGAATGAAAGACGGAGGTTCAGGTGAGCAAAATTACAGAAAGTTTCTATCAACATTAAACAACAAGATTAAATCAATTTATAAAATCTGTATTTGATAATATTAACATATCAGTCATTCGTGTCAACATGTGGAGAAACTTCAACATTTCAAGGTTCTTGGTTCTTTGGCTCAGATTAGAACCAGCAGAAACTATTATTAGTTTTATTGTTCTTGTGTTTCTGTGCAGAAATGTGTTGGTTGTTAAAGTTCCTTATAGATAAAACTGAAAATTTCCATTAATAAAATATTGATCCAAAAAAATCCTAAATATGTTTTAAAAATTATTAAAAAATGTGAGCTTGTTGTTCTTAGACATCTATTTCCAGGTAACGATGATCAGACAGGATTCCTAACATTTCAACAGGTGAACATACCTCTGCTGTCAGAGGGGGCGGAGCCTCAGGTGGTTGAGTTCTGCAGAATCAGGTCCAGTTCTCCTGTTTGCTCCGACTCAGTTTGTGTGAACAGAAGGAGAAGCAAAGATCTGATCAGGTGAGTTTTAACTCCACTTCCTACTGGTTTCCAGTCCTGACTAGGTTTTCTCTCTCTGAGCTGCTGGACAGAACCATCCAGAACTGGGCCTGGTTCAGGTTCAGGTTCTGATGCAGAGCTGCAGCACCTGATTTCAGTCAGGATCTCTGATTTTCTCTGAGTTTTCATCTGTAACCCAAACAACCAGCTGAGTTTGCTCCCAGTTTTATAGTGGGAGCAAACTGCCACTTTACCAGTGAAGTCAAACTGGAAAATATTTAAATATGAAGTAAATAATTTATTGATCTGAGAGGATTTCTCTGGGCTTCTATCAGTAGAAAATCCAGATTGAATCAGTCTGTGGCGACAAAGGACAGCTGATCATTTCAATCAATTATTGATCAATAATAAGGCATTATCGTGAAATAACACAGCGCCCCCTAGAGTATTTAAAACCATCCACCCCACCCACTGTTGTTATTTAGACCTAAACTGAGTTAAAGGATCAAACCATCAGAACCTATAAAAATACCTGCTGGATCCGTTTATCACACCCAAGAGGAAGTCGGCCATCTTGGATCAAAAATGTTGTGTGTCTGCAGAATTGAATTCTATCTATCTATCTATCTATCTATCTATCTATCTATCTATCTATCTATCTATCTATCTATCTATCTATCTATCTATCTATCTATCTATCTATCTGTCTATCTGTCTGTCTGTCTGTCTGTCTGTCTGTCTGTCTGTCTGTCTGTAAAAAGTGAACTAAAAATGTGAGATTTGAGCTCAGATGTTTAAGCTGAGTTTCTATGATACAAAGAAAACTTTCCTCCACTCTGACTGGACTGTCGCTCTATTTCTGAGGCTCACTCTGTTTTTTGAAATTGTTTTCCAAATATATGCTAAATTATCGATTCCATCACAGTAGTAATTTCTACAAACTCTTATTATTAAGTCTTGCATTTTATTTTATATTTTAATCACTGAATTCTTTCACTGACTGATATTTCCAACATGCATCTTCTCCTTTAGTCTGAACTTGTTTTTATGTAACAAATCAGAGTTCCTGGTGAATTAAGGAAATCTACTTGTTATTAAATATTTTTCTATTGTTGGTTCAGTTTTAAGTGTTTGGGTTTGTTCATCGTGAAACTGAAACTCTTTAGAATCAATGCAATTTTTCCTCTGTGGGTTGGTGGCAAGATTTTGACTTTTGACTCAAATGGCTGCAATGAGTCTTTTAATTTCTAAGTAAAACTGTAGCAAATATGTTTGTTTTGCCATCTGGGAACCAAAGTTGGGCATTTCAAGTCAAAATATCAGAAAACTGTCCTTAACTTTGTCCTCAAGATATTTAAAAACATGATCAGATTTATTTCACCGTCACAGAGAGACAAAGGCAAAGAGGCTTCAGATCTGTTGCATAAAAAAAAGAATCAGCTGGTGCTGCTCCACTGACGATGAGATGGAGATGAACAGGAAATAATTTGTTAACCTGAGAACTAAACACATACATATTATGTCTATGACTAAACACCTGAGCAGGAGGCCAGATTCCTTCCTGGAGGAATTTCTGCAGCTGATACTGCCACCTAGTGGCAGTATCAGTATCAGCAGCAGTATCAGCAGCAGTATCAGCTGCAGAAATAAGTACTTTTTGGGTATTTTTAGTTTCCATTTTAACTGCATAAAATAAAGTAAATTATTTATGAAATAAAGCCTGAAAAATAATGAATTGTTCATATTGTCCAGGTAAAAGATGGCCCAGCTGCAGGAGGTGGATTTCGGTAAGTGATCAGAAGCAGAAATTAAGAATCTTAAAGGAACAAACTGACCAATCACAGCCTGTGTTGCTGCCATGTGATGAAACTCAGCCTCAGTGTGTCTTTATTGTTTTCATGCTTCCTGTTCAGTGAAGCTCTGGTGGAAACATTGTGAGTTTCTGTGAAACCTGAAGGTAAAAACTGAACTCAGATGGAAACAGAACAAAAAGGAACCAAAGTGAAGAACAGGCCAGCAGCTCTGATACTTCAGCAATATTTACTATAATTTATTTATCCAGTAATTACATCATTTATTACTAATTTATTATCTCAGACTTGATGTGCCTTTTATTCCAACATTTAGTGACAGAGATCCTAAAGCTTAGATGAAGACATGGTGATGATGGTAAGGAAAGGAAAATGTTCATTCAATATTTTCATCACAGTATTCACCAATAATATCATAGTTTCCTGTTTTCCTGAAATACTGCAGCTCTATATTTTGAAGGTGTTTTTCTATTATTGTTGTTCCTGCAGTGAGGAAAGAAAGTGATGAAGCAGAAGCTTCATTTGGTCTCATGTAGACAGAATCAGTGGTTGTCACTCAGATATGAGGCAGAAACACAACAACAGGTTTAGACCTGAGGAGCTGATCAACAGACTCTGAATCTCTGGATGGAGCAACATGAATAGTTGATCTTCATCACGTTTTTCTCTCAGACGTCGATTTGAATTAATTATGTTTCTGATTCTGATTTCTCTCTGCAGGACAAAAACTTTTCAAGGTTCGCTCTGAGTTTGTGAGGATAGTTTCTGAGGAAAACATAAAACGACTCCTTGATGGCCTTGAGGCAGATGGGGTCTTTACTCATTCGGAGATTGAGGATATACTGCAAAGGAACCAAACCAGAGCAGACAAGGCCCGCGCCACCATAGATGAGGTGATGAAGAAAGGACAGAGAGCCTGCAGACTGATGATCAAACGTCTTCATCTCATAGATCCAACTCTGTCCAATCAGCTGGGCTTGTCCTCTGACTCCTTTGGTCCAGGTGAGACACACAGTTCATTAAAGCTGCTTTGATAATCTCTACTGTCTTTATGACCGACATGTTACATCTTTATGAGACAAAAACTGAGGAAAACTGTTATTGACATTGGTGAGAGGTTTTCATGTCCTTTTATTTTTATTTTCTTTATTTTGTGTGCATGTTATTGTCTGAGGATACATGTGGTTTAGTTTATACAGTTAATACAGCATTCCTCTGGTTGCGTTTGTTTTCTTCTAGTAGGTGTGACTGTGTGGCTACAATAGAAATCTGCTCATATGCTTCTGGTGCTGCACACTAGATGTAGGGAGAAACTTCAGGTTTCTGCTCTGTTACAATTGGAAGTCTTGACATTTTTACAAAAAGTATAATTCCTTGTTTTTGTCAGTTTATTGGTTTTTCAACTCGGCAAATGAATATATTCATCTGGACAAAATGCAACTTGCATGACAATATTTTATTAATGGTGTTTGTAGCTAAATTAATTGCATAACTGCATTTGTTTGGTGGCTCTTTGATACTTTTTTTTGTCTAATCACTTTTTTGGTGTTTTTCAACTCTGGTCCTCAAGCCACGCTGCCCTGGATGTTTTTTATTTTTTTATTTTCTTAATGCTAACCACAGTAAACCTGTTTAATATGTTAGCTAGGGCTAACACCATCAGCAGAAGCTAACATGAAATTTAAACAATGGAAAATGATGAATTGTTTAAATTTGAAATGAAGCCTATTTGTCTTTCTTATATATTTAACAAAATGTGATCAGATCCTAACCATAAACAGTTTGATTTAGAAACTGAGGTTCATCGCAGCATAAACTTTCCTTTCAGGTCGGCATTTCTAAATGGCAGCAAAGATAATGTTTCTGTCTTCTTCATCCCTTTGGTCCTCTTTGTCTTGTAATTTTTTAATTCCTTTCTATTTCAATGCACTGTGATTCAAAGTGAAAGGGCTGATTGTCACTCAAATGCGCAAAATGTTTCTGATCTGGCTGGACGGAGCTAGTGGCTAGCACTTAGCTTCATCTACCCCGAATGCTTTGCAGCACAAACAACATGCTGACTTCCAAGTGAAACTATTTTGTTTAAATGTATCAAGCTAAATGGCCTACAGTAATTTCAGAAATATGTCTGAAATAAAAGTTGTCTAATGTTACAACTAACAATTAAACACTAACCAAAATCTCATACTTAAGGGTCAGAGGTCGCTCAGAGGAAAACATGTCTGATTATCTGAAATCTTCAACCAGAGAAAACCATACAAGTTTTATTGAGCAAGACAAATTCTAATCATCTCTGTGCAGTAAGAACCTGATTTATTTTTGTTACTTTACATAGTTTTTGTCAGGTTTGAGCTTTTTATTGATTTGCTTGTTTATTTTATCTTTAGCCTCAGTGAACTTATGATTGAGTTTTCTTCAGAAAATCACAAATTTAATCTTGTATTTTCTCCTTCCTCACAGTCTGTAGTTGGAATTCCTTTCTTGTTTAGACATATTGGTATAAAATAATTTTCTATAAATATTGAATTGTGTTTTGTTCATTGAAGTTTATACAGAAACCTCCTCTGAGAATTTCAGAAATAGTCTTTGTTTACATTTAGTTGAAGTGTCTGCTATTGTGTTTCTCTCTTTGTTCAGATTTTGATGTTCGATGTCAAAGTGAACATAAAGAGACTATGAAAAATACATACCAATGTCTTTGTGAAGGCATCATTGAAGCTGGACAGGAAACCTTTCTGAACAAGATCTACACAGAGCTCCACATCACAGAGGGGTTAACTAGTGAGGTCAATGATGAACATGAAGTTAGACAGATTGAAACAGCAACCAGGAAACTAAACAGACCAGAAACAACAATCAGAAGAGAAGACATCTTTAAAGTCGTACCTGGAAATAAGAAACCAATCAGATTGTTGACCATGGGAGTGGCTGGCACTGGGAAAACAGTCTTAACAAAGAAGTTCATTTTGGACTGGGCTGAAGGCAAAACCAACCAGAACATTGATTTTATATTTCCATTCACTTTCAGAGAGCTGAATAACTTGGAGGAAGAAAAGTTCAGCTTGGTGGAACTTATTCATTACCACTTTGAAGATGTTAAAGATGCAGGAATCAGCAGCTTTAAAAAGTTCCAGATTCTGTTAATCTTTGATGGCCTGGATGAGAGTCGACTTCCTCTTAACTTCAAGAAGAATCCGACTCTGATTGATGTTACAAAGTCCACTTCACTGGATGTTCTGCTGACAAACCTCATCACGGGGAAACTGCTTCCCTCTGCTCACCTGTGGATAACCACACGACCTGCAGCAGCCAATCAGATCATACAAAACTGTGTTTTCACGGTGACAGAGGTCAGAGGGTTCACTGACCTCCAGAAGGAGGAGTACTTCAGGAAGAGATTCAGAGATGATGATGATAAGGCCAAGAGCATCATCTCTCACATAAAGAAATCAAAAAGTCTCCACATCATGTGTCACATCCCAGTCTTCTGCTGGATCACTGCTAATGTTCTGGAGGAAATGATGGAGACCAGAGAGGGAGGAGAGCTGCCCAAGACCCTGACTGAGATGTACATAGAGTTCCTGCTGTTTCAGTTCAAAATCAAGAAGGAAAAGTATGAAGATGGAGCTGAAGAAGATCCAGAGAACAGGAAGCTGATCGAGTCTCTAGGAAGACTGGCTTTTGAACAGCTGATGGAGGGGAAAATGATCTTTTCCGACAAAGATCTGAAACAGTGTGGCATTGACATCAAAGATGCTTCGTTGTTCTCAGGAGTTTTCACTCAGATGTTTAAAAAGGACAGAAGGATGCGCAACATCTCTGTCTACTCCTTTGTTCATCTGAGTATCCAGGAGTTTCTGGCTGCCGTCTACATGCTCCACTGCTTCACCAGCAGAAGATCAGAGGTGATCAAGACGTTCCTGGGAGAAGGAAACAATGAAACGTCTCTAGATGAGTTCATGAAGAAAGTCATGGAGAAATCCCTCAGCAGTGAAAATGGCCACCTGGACCTGTTTGTCCGCTTCCTTCATGGTCTCACTGTGGAGTCCAACCAGAGACTCTTAGAAGATCTGCTGGGTCAGACAGAGAACCGTTCAGAAACCATCCAGAGAATCATCACCAACCTGAAGAAGATGAACACTGATAAAATCTCTCCTGCCAAAAGCATCAACATCTTCTACTGTCTGATGGAGATGAACGACGTCTCATTTTATCAGGAGATCCAACGGCTGCTGGATTCAGAAAAGAAACTCTCAGAGTCTGACTGTTCAGCTCTGGCCTTCATGCTGCAGATGTCAGAGGTTCTGGATGAGTTGGACCTGGAGAAGTACAACACATCATCAGATTGGGGACGACTGAGACTGGTTCCAGCTGTGAGGAACTGCAGAAAGGCTTGGTGAGTCCAGATGTTTTCATTGTGTGAATGCTGATTCAGCACTATTGTCCTCCTGTTTCTTCTTTTTTCTTCAAGTTGATTCTGGATGTTTTTGGCCTTTAACTACTTCCTTCATCTTTCCTTCTCCATTTTGTTTTCTTTGCCTTCTTAATAGGTTTCCTTGCTTCTGCTTGATTTTTTTTTATATTCAATTAAATTTTTTAAATAATGCGTTCTTTTCAATAAAAGCTCGATTTCTTTTCCTTATTGCTCCACTGCACTTGTGTCCACCAAGGCACCTCTTTCTTTATGCTCTGATCCTTACTTAGAGGAATTATTATTAGGAAATGAAATCTTACTTTTGTAAAGCTTTGTGTGCAACAAGCTTCAGCAGTTACTGAAATCATTCTCATGTGGTTCACCTGGAAAATAGATTTAAAAATGACTCATCTTCACAATCAGGTTGTTCCTTTATGATAATGTTCCCATTTCTGCAGCGTCTCAGATGAAGGATTCAGAACTTGAACTAAATGACCCAAATCAATCTGACAGAGAAAAGACTCAATATTTTCTAGTTGATAGTTCAGAAACTGAATCACCACAAAATGAGAAAATGATCGACTTTCAGAATCTGAGCTGTAATGAATGTTGTAAAACTCTGAATTAGACGGATTGAAATAAACCGTTTACATCTGTCATACTTAGCAATGAGCTGCAGTTAAAATACAACCAGCAAGAAAAACATCATTAATAGATTAATGAACAAAAACTGGAGACATAAAATATCTGATAAATGATGGTACAGAGCAGTCAGCTGATACTGAGACTGTAAGGAAACATGGAGAGAGAAAAAACATCCGACTGAGTTTAAGATCCTGAGAAACTTTTAGAAAAACTTTGTTGATCAAATGTTCTGGTTCTGCTGGTTTGGACTCTTTAAACCAGTTTGACTGGATCAGATGTTAGAATCAGTTCATCATGTTTCTTTTACATCCAGGGAAATGAATTTCCTACATTTTAATTATTTATTTGTTCATATTTCAGTTTTAACTGCATCCTGTTGGCTTCATCACATCTTTTATTCTTTATTCAGATTGACCTACTGCTGGTTGTCAAAAATCAGCTGTGATTTTCTGGCCTCAGCTCTGAAGTCCAACAGCCTCCGTCTGACAGACCTGGACCTGAGCGGAAACAAAAACCTGAATGATTCAGATGTTCAGCAGCTGAAGGGTCTTGTAAACTCTTTGTGGTAAGTAAATGTTTGTAGTGAGTCCAGCTGCTGTCAGCATGTTGAACTAAACCCAGTTAGCATCAGAGCAAAGCTCCAGTGTTCCCAGTAAAGCTGCAGCTTCTCAGTGTAAGAATGGTTCAAGCTTCCTGATTGGTCACAGAGACAGCAATCAGCCAATCAGAGGAACAGCAGCTTGCTGTGTTCCTGTGTTTGTGTTTGTGTGAAGATGAGTGTTGTTGCTGTGTCCATGTCCTCTCAGTTCAACAGGAAACAACTGATCAGGTTCATCTTGGTCACAGCTCTGAGATCAGTCTGACTGCAGCCTGGAAACCATCTACTGGATGTGCTGCGTCACTGACTGCTGCTGGAGAGGCTGGAAACACTCACTGATCTGATCTCTCCATCCTTCTTCTCTCTGCAGGTGATAATCTCAGTAAAGTAGAGAACGGTCTCTGTGTCCTGCTGATCCTCAGAGGTTGAACCTTCATCACTTTCAGTCTAAAGAGACTCTGACTGGATCATGATGATGACCTCTGACCTCAAAGATTTTCCTCCTGTTTATTTTCTCATGTCTGTCATTTAGTGTCTGATATTGTTTGTCTCTGTTTGTTAGAACAGTTTTCAGGAACATCCAGCATTTTATCTGAAAAAAAGAAAAGATTTTACATATTTTCATAATTTTATAGTCATTCTAAAATCTAAAAATTGAAGTTTTGCATCGTGTTCATTGATTCTCAGAGCTTTAATATTTCTGTTTTTCTTTTGGTGTTTTACTTAAGAGTTTTCTAGAGAACTTTAGGACTTGATGTGTCACATCATGGATCTATAAAGATCCATATTGTGATGTTGCTGAGAGAACCTCAGAGAATCACTGGGATAATGTGCTGATTGGTTCATGTCTTTTTCATTCTGATGTAATGTGGGTTCCAGTTTAATGGTGGGAAAATAAAGATTTAAATAATTTTCTGTTTTTTTTCTGCGCACCTGACTGTGTACAATTATTAACTGCACCTTTATTTTAATCCTTCATGTCGTTTAGCTTATTTTAATTATTTTTTTAAGTTTTCACCTTTAGTTTCAAAGCTTAATTTAGTAAAAACAGAAACCTCCTGTTCAGTTTAGCTGAGCTTTAAGCTTCTAATTCAAGCAAATGTTTATTTTTGTGTTATTCAGACTGAACTTGTTAAAATAAAACGCATGAGAACCATTTAATTACTGAATACTTTTGTTTTTACTCCAAGCTTATTGGTTAAGCTGCTCCAAGCTTATTGTTAAATTGTTAAAATTTACATTGTTTATTTTGAAATAGCTGGCAGGAAGCATATTTACAAGTTTTCCAGCTTTATTGTAGTTTCCACCTTTAGCCACCAGAGGGCATAAAGTCGCTGTTTTAAATGATAAGAATCTGTAGCCCGGCTGCACAGTGGAGCAGTTGGTAGAGCTGTTGCCTTGCAGCAAGAAGGTTGCTGCAAGTTCGATTCCCGGTCTTTCTGGGGAAAGTTTGCATTTCTCCCTGTGCATGCGTGGGTTTTCTCCGGGTACTCCGGTTTCCTCCCACAGTCCAAAAACATGACTGTCAGGTTAATTGGCCTCTCCAAATTGCCCCCAGTGTGAGTGTCTGTGTGCATGGTTGTTTGTCCT
The DNA here is from genome assembly GCF_904066995.2 of Poecilia reticulata. Lineage (NCBI taxonomy): Eukaryota > Metazoa > Chordata > Actinopteri > Cyprinodontiformes > Poeciliidae > Poecilia > Poecilia reticulata. Next base: position 14,125,200 of record NC_088831.1, on the reverse strand, counting down.
GTGTGTCTCTGTGTTGCCCTGTGACAAACTGGCGATCTGTCCAGGGTGACAGATTGACCTACTGCCTCTCGCCCGGAACGTTAGCTGGAGAGGCACCGGCACCCCTCCCGACCCCACCAAGGGACAAGGGTGCAAGTGGATGGATGGAATCTGTAGCGCTTTAGCTAACTGGTTTCCAGCTTCGGATAAGCGGCCTAACTGGTTCCCAGTGAGATAAATGAACGCAGATTCTTCTAATGGTTCACTTCAATGTTTTGAAATGAGCGAAGTTGGTGATGCTAACAAACTCTAGCAGCAGCTTCAGAGGAGCTGTGGCTCCTAAACTGGAGTTCAGCTCCAACAGAGCTGAAACAAAGCTCTACCAGTCTGGTTTAGACGCTAAGATGTTGAGCTTCCGGCCTGAAGGTAGGAGAATATTTATAAAATGTTAAATTATCCTGGAAACAGTCGGAATGATGTTGATGTTTTAGCTGCGGAGCCGCGAACTTGAATTCAATTAATTTCAAACAGGGCGGTTATTGCCCTCTGGTGGACTCGGATGGTAACTACAGCTACTTGATAAAGTTAGAATGTTTACGTACCACATTCACTTCCTGTGAGTAGTTTCAAATTAAGAGCGATATAAACTCTTAATTTCTTTTAACTTTTATATGAAATAGTACATTTTACTTTTGTTTACTCTCTGAAACAATAAACCTTTATTGGAAAGCAGCAAATTAAACTCTAAGGTTTCACGACTTCTATATAATTTTACTATTTCTATAGAAAGTAATAAAAAACAGATAAAACTATTTAAATAACATTAACAGCAGCATCATTTTAATGTAAGTGTGATACATTTGCAGATTAATTCAGTTATACATGGTTTTTGATTAATTCTGATAAATTAATTGTAGACTCAGCAACTAACTACAATTATTTTTTTAGTTAGTTGCCAACTTAACAATAGTAATATTTTAAACTTTATCGTATTTTCACATTCGAACTGATGGAGGTAAGACCAGCTTTCTATCCAGGAGTGTAGAGGATGGAGCATCACCCATGGAGCAGGGTCTCGTGATGGTTTGTCCATCTGTCGCTTCTGAGGTTGCTTTATGAAAAATACCTTAATCTTTTTCTTTCTGTGTCTGATGGAAAGTTGATCTAAGCTGTATTGTTTTTAAAATCAACAAGGTAAAATTGTAGCAGGAAGATTATTTCTGATCACTCTGGATAATTAAATGCTACAAAAATCAATAATGAATTAATCAATCAATCAATCAAATTTTATTTGTATAGCACATTTCAGCACCATGGCATTTCAAAGTGCTTTACATAAAATAAAAACAGCATGTGACATTGAATAAACAGTGAGAAAGAAAAATATATTTTGAAAAGAAAAAAAAAGATTAAAAAAATAAATAAAAACATTAAAACCCGCTCCCTTTTTAGGACTTTAGTTAAATGTTGTTTAACTGGGACTCTAACACTCTGGGACTTTAGTCAAAAACACCGTTTGACAAGGACTCCAATCTCTAGGTTTTTAGTTGAACGCCGTCAACTGGGACTCTAAACCCCATAGGACTTTAGTAAAAAAGCCGTTTAACTGGGGCATTTTCCAGGGGGCTTTACATCATTAGACAGTGTGAAAGGGAAATAAAAAGAAGTTAATAAATAGATGAAAAGTAAAGATAAAAACATTAAAAACATCAAAGACATCAAAACCCACAATCTAAACCTAAGCAACTCTAAACCGGTGGGTTTTAGTTGAGATTTAAAAGCACCCAGTGTTTCAGCTGTTTTACAGTTTTCTGGAAGTTTGTTCCAAATTTGTGGTGCGCAGAAACTGAATGCTGCTTCTCCTCGTTTGGTTCTGGTTCTGGGGATGCAGATCAGACCAGAACCAGAAGATCTGAGGGGTCTAGACGGTTGGTACAAAAATAACAGATCTTTAATGTATTGTGGTGCTAAACTGTTCAGTGATTTATAAACTAACATCAGTATTTTAAAGTCTATCCTCTGAGCTACAGGGAGCCAGTGTAGGGACTTTAAAACTGGTGTTATGTGCTCTATCTTCCTGGTTTTAGTGAGAACCCGAGCAGCAGCATCTGGATCAGCTGCAGCTGTTTGATTGATTTATTAGTCAGACCTGTGAAGACGCTGTTGCAGTAATCAATGCAGCTAAAGATAAACGCATGATGAGTTTCTCTAGATCGTGCTGAGACATAAGTCCTCTAATCCTAGAGATGTTCTTCAGGTGATAGAAGGCCGACTTTGTGACTGTCTTAATGTGGCTCTGAAGGTTCAGGTCAGAGTCCATCACTACTCCCAGGTTTCGGGCTGATCGCTGGTTATTAGTTGTAATAATTGAAGCTGTGCATTGATTCTAGTTCGCTCATCTTTAGGTCCAAAGATAATAACTTCAGTTTTGTTTCTGTTCAGCTGGAGAAAGTTTTGGAACATCCACACATTGATCTGTTCTAAGCATCTATTCAGTGATTGGATGGGTTCAAAGTCACCTGGTGACATTGTGATGTAGAGCTGTGTATAATAATATTCAACAATGATATCAATAATGGATATAGTGATTATGTGATATAGAAAGTAACTCTTATTCTGATTGCAAATGTCAAACATATTAATCAGTAAGATCAGGAACAGAACAGAAGTGTTGTGAGAAAAGAGGAAGTTGTTGTGGACAGAGTTCAGACAGGAAGAATCTTTCACAATTCAGCTGCAAAAAGAGGAATCTTCCAGTAAAGAGGGGTGATTTTATCAGTTCTTGGGAAAAGCTACGTAGGCAAAGCAGTGTAAAGCAGAACCACTTTCTGATGGTTGGGGTTCTGTCTCAAGGACAGACTTCATGTTCACATGGAGAAAAGATGGTGACGACCTTCAGGGTTTGGAGAGAAGAACTGCGGCCCTGAAGAGGCCGAATCACCAGCCAACAGCTTCACAATCTGGATTTACTCTCCAGCTGCCGCTTCACACTGAGGTTTTCTTTTTGTTGGATCCAAGAACTTTCTCAGGTTTTGTCAAGAACAAGTTGAATAATTTTTAAATTCAGTTTTTGGGGCTACATCTGTCCATTGGTGGAAATCAAATTTTTGCCAAGTGTTTTACTCAAAGACTGAATGGACGAACCCAGGAAAGGGATTTCTATGTGGTGTGGGCCTCTTTCCCTCCGTCTCCCTGCATTTAAAAAGTTCACTCAGCCACAGTTTTAGGTAAGAAAATTAAACATGATTCAAGGATTTAAAGATTTTTGCAACTTTTGTATTTTTTTCTGTTTTGCTGGATTTCTTACTGTGTGCTTTAACTGCCAAGTTCTCCAAAAACAAAGCAATAGAGTTCTGGATGTGGAGTTCAACCACATCTCCAGGTCCCAATCGGGTTTTCTGCTGAGCGGCTGCATCACCTGCTCCTACAGTTGAGCCCAGAGCTCCTAGGTAGCCTTAGCATGCAGCTCCAGTCCAGACTGGGCCGACACCATCATCCCAGTCCACACCAGAGGGAAGAATCAGAACCAAACCCAGAGGTTCTGCAGGCAGACAGGAAGACAAAGCAGCGGTTCTGGTGAATCAGGTCCATGTTGAACTGGACCCAACATGGAGACCAGCTTCACTCTTTCTGGGAGAAAATATGAACAAAACCATCAGGAGGAAATTGTAAAGCTTGATCACCAGTTACCAGAACCAGTAGCTGCTGCTGGTTCTGGAGGATGAACCAGTTAGATCCAGACTTGAACAAAAGAATCAGAGAAAAACAATGTCTTTCTCAGGTTGTGTTTGACATGAAATCAGTTTGCTGAACATTTAAATAGTTTTTCTACTCAGTTTGAGGAGCAGAGAGTCGGGCTGGGAGACGAGGTGAAGGTCCAGGAATACAGATCAACTTTAATCTTTATGTGGCAAAAAGAGTTTCTCCAGAATTGGGACATTTAGAGTGAAAGGTAAGAAATAAAATTTATTTTAAAAAGTGTTTTTTTTATTATTCTTAGAACATTTTATTCTATAAAATATACCCAAACGATTAAATTTAATTCAGATGACTAAAACTTTGATTGTAGATGCTGAAGAAAACACAACTCACAAAACCTTCTGTGTAAAAACAAAACTGAAACTAATTTTGTGCTTCAGATCAGCCTCCATTTTGAGCCACTGGATGGATATAATGTGTTGACTTGTTAACAGAGGTAAGTGTTGCTGCTCTGGTTCCAGATAAAATGAAAAGCTTTATTGTGAGACGTTGTTGCTTATAAAGTGATGTTAAGTGAAGGTTGTGGGCTCGATACCTGGCCTTTCTGTATGGAGTTTGCATTTTCTCCCTGTGGGTTTTCTCCGGTTTCCTCTCACAGTCCAAAAACATGACTGTCAAGTTAATTGGTTTGTATAAATTGTCCCTAGGAGTGAGTGTGTGCATGGTTGTCCTGTCCGTCTGTGTTGCCCTGGCGACCAGCCCATGGTGTACCTCTCCTTACCTCTATGGGATAAGGGTGTAAGAAGATGGATGGATGAAGAAACAATGAGAGAAATATTGAACAAACCATAAGCACACAGATTAGTAATTGTGTAATAAACTGATGATCAGCTGTGATCTACCATGACAGCAGCATCTAAAGCTGATCTGTTTGTGTGGAGCAATAATGACCTTCTCAGATTTAACCTAAATAAACTGAGGTGTAACTTTTACAGGTCATGTTTAGAACCTGGATCAGAACCGGCTTTAACCAGTCCACAGATTTCCTCTCTTCCTCCTCACTGAGTTTCATCTTTTTCCAGGTTTTCCTCTTGTTGCTCCTCGCAGCAAGAAGAAACTCGTTGCCTCTCAAAGCACTGCTTCGTTCATATCTTCGTATAATTCATAAGTTGTTGTGTCTGACAGACCGTAGGTTGAAGTTTGATCCTAGAGATAAAGTCTGATACGAAGCATGATTTCACATTTTCTGATTAATTCTGCTGGTTCGTGTCAGATAAATGACAGTAAATAAACTCCATGTTGTATCTGAGGTTGTTTGCCTGTGAGGTCGACTTGGGTCGCCTGAGCTGCTGGTAATGAACCTGGTTGTGGTCATCAGGTTAAACCACAGTAAGAGATAATAACTGAACTCTGCATTCCTCAGAAACATGAATGTACGTCTCACTGCGACAGCTGCTCTGGCCTTCATGTTTAATTTCTTATTCTTCATTATTGTTATGTTCACTGTTAATGTGAGTCACAGACACATCTGTCGGATCTGGAAATAGCATAGTAAAATAATCTAAATTAAAGTTTAATATTTGCTTTAATAAGTAACATAATTAGATAATTGATCTAAACTTTCAAGACAGAAACTAGGTTTAAAGTCAGACTTTAAATCCAAAGCTATACAAATGTATTTACACCTTTTAAACATAATTTATCAGGTCCACTGACCAACCTGGTATTTATGTGAGACCAAAATAAAGTATTACATTAATTATATTATTAGTATTATATAAGCTGTTGCATAATTGTAAAGTGGAAGGAAACTGATGATTTTCAACCAAATTATTCATCAGTCTTCATTTCATCTTAGACTGCAGGTGGTTCAGTTGTTGAAAGCTGATCAGGCTGTGAAGAAGCAACAGCACCCTCTGGAGGAACAACACTATAATGACATCAGAAAATGATGGATCACCTCCAGGGGGCGCTGCTAGGAATTTAGGGTCCCATGACAGAAAATCAAATTGTCTTAATATCTATTTTTTCTTACAATAATTAAAATAAAATTTCTCTAAGCAAAATAATAATTGTAATCTCCAGTAAATGACTAAATAACACAGACGACATAAAGTATTTTATAACAGAATCAGTTGTTCTACAACATTTTAGTGTTTAATGAAATCTTAACTATGAAACACCTTTAGTAGAGAAAACATGATTTAACTTTATTTGTTTAAAATAACACAGAGCCTTTCTGGGACTCTGATCTTCTGTCCTTTTCTCAGTGAAAATAAAAGAACAAAACTTAAACTTAAAGTTTACTTTATATAATATTACACCTTAAAAAAGCTAAATTCGTGTTACTTTTGTTATTAATTGCAATGATTTATTTATTACCAATGCATCTTTAAACAATCTTCAGGTTTATATTTGGGATCAGCAGAGGGCAATGTATATATTGCCCTCTGATGTCCCTGATGTCCATGCGATATATATATATATATATATATGGTCCGGCAGTAAGTCTCCATCCATTTTATTCTGCCGCATCCATCCATTTTCTGCCGCTTATCCAGGGTCGGATCGCGGGGGCAGCAGCTTCAGAAAGGAGGCCCAGACTTCCCTCTCCCCAGCCACTTCTTCCAGCTCCTCCGGGGGAACCCCAAGGCGTTCCCAGGCCAGCCGAGAGACAAAGTCCCTCCAGCGTGTCCTGGGTCTTCCCCGAGGCCTCCTCCCAGAGGGACATTCCCAGAACACCTCACCAGGGAGGCGTCCAGGAGACATCCTGACCAGATGCCCAAGCCACCTCAACTGGCTCCTCTCGACGTGGAGAAGCAGCGGCTCTACTCTGAGTCGTTCCCGGATGACCGAGCTTCTCACCCTATCTCTAAGGGAGAGGCCCAGCCACCCTGGGGAGAAAACCCATTTCGGCCGCTTGTATCCGTGATCTCGTTCTTTCAGTCATGACCCAAAGCTCATTACCACAGATGAGGGTGGGAACGTAGATCGACCGGTAAATCGAGAGCTTCGCTTTTTGACTCCTCTCTCTTCACCACAACGGACCGGTACAGCGCCCGCTTCACGGCAGACGCTGCCCCAATCCACCTGTCGATCTCCCGCTCCCTTCTTCTCTCATTCGTGAACAAAATCCCCAGATACTTAAACTCCTCCACTTGAGGCAGGACGACCCCCGTGACCCGGTGAAGGCACTCTACTCTTTTCCAGCTCAAGACCATGGCCTCGGATTTGGAGGCACTGAGCCTCATCCCGGACACTTCACACTGGGCCGCAAACCGCTCTTGCGAGAGCTGCAGATCACGTTCCGATGAAGCCAACAGGACCACATCATCCGCAAAAAGCAGAGATGCAATTTTAAGGCCACCAAAACGGATCCCCTCAACACCTCGGTTGCGCCTAGAAATTCTGTCCATGAAAGTAATGAACAAAATCGGTGACAAATGGCAGCCTTAACAGTGTCCAACTCTCACCGGAAATGAGCCCAACTTACTGCCGGCAATATGGACCAGACTGACACCAGTCATACAGGAACCTGACAGCCCGTATCAAAGGGCCCGGTACCCCATACTCCCGGAGAACACCCCACAGAACTCCCCGAGGAAGCCTTCCCGAACTCCTTCTCCAAGTCCACAAAACACATGTAGACTGGTTGGGCGAACTCCCATGCACCCACCAGGACCCTACTGAGGGTGTAGAGCTGGTCCAGTGTTCCACGACCAGGACAAAAACCACACTTCTCTTCCTGAATCCGAGGTTTGACTATCCGACAGACCCTCCTCTCCAGGACCCCTGAATAGACCTTACCAGGGAGACTTAAGAGTGTGACCCCCATGTAATTGGAGCACACCCTCCAGTCCACCACCCCAGTCTGCCAATCCAGGGGAACTGCCCCTGATGTCCATGCGATATTGCAGAGTCGCGTGAGCCAACACAACCCTATAACATTCAGAGGCTTATGGAACTCCGGGCAGATCTCATCCACCCCGAGGGGCCTGCCACCGAGGAGCTTTTTGACCACCTCGGCGACCTCGTCCACAGAGATTGGAGAGCCCAACCCAGAGTCCAGAGGTTCAGCTTCCTCAACAGAAGGCATATTGTTGGGATTGAGGAGGTCTTCAAAGTATTCCGCCCACCGGCCCACAACGTCCTGAGTTGAGGTCAGCAGCACACCATCCCCACTATAAACAGTGTTGGTGCTGCACTGCTTTCCCCTCCTGAGATGCCGGATGTTGGACAAGAATCACCTCGAAGCCGTACGGAAGTCTTTCTCCATGGCCTCTCCAAACTCCTCCCATGCCCGAGTTTTTGCCTCTGTGACCACTTAAGCCGCATGCCGCTTGAAGTAAAATATGATAAACTAATAATCATATAAATGATTTTTTTTAAAGTCAGTCAGTTTTACATACTGATTTTTTATGGGTTCCACAGTTAGCTATTTTTTTTCTGGTGGGGAGCGTGTATCAATCTGGTATATCTAATTTCCATCCAAAAGTTATAATAGCAAAGTAAATTATTTATGAAATAAAGTCTGAAACATAATGAATCTTCCTGTTTTCCAGATAAAAGATGACACAGCAGGAAGTCCAGCAGGATTTCGGTAAGTGATCAGAAGAAGAAATTAACCATCATAAAGGAACAAACTGACCAATCACAGCCTGTGTTGCTGTCATGTGATGAAACTCAGCCTCAGTGTCTTTATTGTTTTCATGCTTCCTGTTCAGTGAAGCTCTGGTGGAAACATTGTTTCTGTGAAACATGAAGGTAAAAACTGAATTCAGATGGAAACAGAACTAAAAGAAACCAATGAGAAGAACAGGCCAGCAGCTGATACTTCAGCAATAATTACTATAATTTATTTATCCAGTAATTACATAATTTATTACTAATTTATTATCTCAGATAAAAAGACTTGCTGTGTCTTTTATTCTAACATTTGGTAACAGAGATGCTAAATCTTAAGAGATGGAGATGAAGAAAGGAAAGTGATTAAAATACTTAATTATTCAACATTTTCATCACAATATTCACCAATAATATCAGTTTCCTGTTTTCCTAAAATACTGCAGCTCTATATTTAGGAGTTTCTTTTATTGTTCTTCCTGCAGTGAGGAAAGAAAGTGATGAACCAGAAGCTTCATTTGGTCTCATGTAGATAGAATCAGTGGTCGTCACTCAGATATGAGGCAGAAACAACAACAGGTTTAGACCTGAGGAGCTGATCAACAGACTCTGAATCTCTGGATGGAGCAACATGAATAGTTGATCTTCATCATGTTTCTCTCAGACATCAGTTTGAATGAATCTGTTTCTGATTTCTATCTGCAGAGGAAAAACTTTTCAAGGTTCGCATTGAGTTTGTGGAGAGAGTTTCTGAGGAAATCCTGACTCAGCTCCTCGATGGCCTTGAGGCAGATGGCATCTTTAAACGTTCAGAGAAAGAAGAAATACTTCAGAAGAACCCAATCAGAGCAAACAAGGCCCGCGACACCATCGATGCTGTGATGAAGAAAGGACAGAGAGCCTGCAGACTGATGATCAAACGTCTTCATCAAATAGATCCTACCCTGTCCAATCAGCTGAGTTTGTCCTCCGATTCCTCTGATTTAGGTTAGTCCCTTCACCAATCATGACTCAGTTAAAGTGAACTCGTCCAACTAAATGGAGCATTATGGTCTGACAGCTCATGCTGAGCTGTAGGTCAAAATCTATGGAAAGATTTTCCTGCAGATTTAATAGGAGGCGACTCCCCGTGTGAAAACACTTCAAATATTCAGCATTATGTTTGTAGTCCAGTCAACTTATTAATATGCAAAGCTGTACTGTTCAGCTCCATGACTAGTTTTTTATGATTTGAATGTTTCAGGTTTCTTCTGAATGAAATCCTCCACATGGTCTATTATTGAAATGAGCTCTTTGTTTAAACATCCTGATATAGAAACAATCAAATTAAAATTCAATGGATTGAATCGTAATTTGTTGAAGTGTTTCATCTTGTGTCTTTATCTCTTTGTTCAGATTTTGATGATCGATGTCAACATGACCTCAAAGAGTCTCTAAAGGACACCTTCCAATCTATCTTTGAAGGCATTGCGATACGTGGAGAGAAAACCTCTCTGAATGATATTTACACAGAGCTCTTCATCTTAGAAGGAGGAAGTGCAGGGGTCAATCAGGAACATGAGGTCAGACAGATTGAAACAGCATCCAGTATTCAAGGAACAAAAATAAAACGGGAAGACATCTTTAAACCCAACCCTGGTAGGAAGCATCGGATAAGAACAGTGATGACCATGGGAGTGGCTGGCATTGGCAAAACACTATTAACACAGAAGTTCACTCTGGACTGGGCTGAAGGCAAAACCAACCAAGACATTGATTTCATATTTCCATTCACGTTCAGAGAACTGAATAACTTGAAAGAAGAAACTTTCAGCCTGGTGGAACTGATTCATCACTTCTTTGACAAAATTAAAGATGCAGGAATCTGCAGCTATAAAAAGTTCCAGGTTCTCTTCATCCTTGATGGCCTGGATGAGAGTCGACTTCCTCTGGACTTCAAGAAGAATCCAGTCCTGACTGATGTTAAAAAGTCTACTTCACTGGATGTTCTGCTGACAAACCTCATCAGGGGGAAACTGTTTCCTTCTGCTCTCCTCTGGATAACCACACGACCTGCTGCAGCTGGTTTGATCCCAGATAACTCTATTGACATGGTAACAGAGGTCAGAGGGTTCACTGACCCCCAGAAGGAGGAGTACTTCAGGAAGAGATTCATAAATGATGAAGAAAAGGCCAGCAGGATCATCTCCCACATCCAGAAATCAAAAAGTCTCCACATCATGTGTCACATTCCAGTCTTCTGCTGGATCACTGCTAATGTTCTGGATAATGTGATAAAGACCAGAGAGGGAGGAGAGCTGCCCAAGACCCTGACCAGAGGCGCAAAAAGTGGGTATGCAGGGTATGCAACGCATAGGGGCGCAGCACCAGAGGGGGCGCCAAAACCCCGTCTGGAGGGGGCGGCGCGCCGATGATGTCTTCCCGTACACTTTTGCGCGCCTTACGCTCCTTCACCTCGCGCACATAACGAGGTAAATGTAGCGAGTTTTACCCTTCACGTATCGTCGCCTCGGGGGGGGGGGGGGGGGGCTGGGGGTGGAGTGGCTGAGTTAGCGTCGCTCCTTCACCCTGACGTTCCTTCCCTCGGTCGGGGGGAGGGGGGGCGCCGATCTATGTTTTCGCATCCACCTGAATAATGTGTAGTTGCGCCACTGACCCTGACTGAGACGTACATAGAGTTCTTGTTGGTTCAACTCTCAATCAAGGAGGACAAATATGAAGAAATAGCTGAAGAATATCCAGAAAACAGGAAGCTGATTGAGTCTCTAGGTAGTCTGGCTTTTGATCAGCTGCTGAAGGGAAACCTGATCTTCTATGACAAAGACCTCAAACGGTGTGGCATCAAGATCAAAGATGCTGCGTTGTTCTCCGGAGTTTTCACCCAGATGTTTAAAAAGGAGAAAGGGATGCGCAACAAATCCATCTACTCTTTTGTCCATCTGAGCATCCAGGAGTTTCTGGCTGCCGTCTACATGCTCCACTGCTTCACCAGCAGAAGATCAGAGGTGATCAAGACGTTCCTGGGAGAAAAATACAATAAAACATCTCTAGATGAGCTCATGAAGAAAGTCATGGAGAAATCCTTCTGCAGTAAAAATGGCCACCTGGACCTGTTTGTCCGCTTCCTTCATGGTCTCACTGTGGAGTCAAACCAGAGACTCTTAGAAGATCTGCTGGGTCAGACAGAGAACAGTCCAGAAACCATCCAGAGAATCATCACCAACCTGAAGGAGATGAGCAGTTATTATATCTCTACTGACAGACGCATCAACATCTTCTACTGTCTGATGGAGATGAACGACGTCTCATTTTATCAGGAGATCCAACGGCTGCTGGATTCAGGGAAGAAACTCTCACTGACTGACTGTTCAGCTCTGGCCTTCATGCTGCAGATGTCAGAGGAGGTTCTGGATGAGTTGGACCTGGAGAAGTACAACACATTACCAGGTGGACGACATAGACTGGTTCCAGCTGTGAGGAACTGCAGAAAGGCTCGGTGAGTCCAGATGTTTTCACTGTGTGAATGCTGATTCAGCACTATTGTCCTGTTTCTTCTTCTTTCTTCAAGTTGATTCTGGATGTTTTTGGCCTTTCACTACTTCCTTGATCCTTTGGACCATTTCTTTTAGAAACTTTATTTTTTGTTACTGTTGCAGTTTTAGAAATATAAATAAGCTAAACATTCAGACTCACACTAACAATTGTCTTTGTCCAGCTCCATCTTGTTGGACAAAGACAATTGAATAATAATAAAGAGTAAAACCCAATGTGAGTAAATTCACAATAAAAAAAGGTAATTAAATTGATCATACATTTGGTGTCAGGATCAGGTGGACATTTCATCCATTCATTTTCTGTACACCCTTGTCCCTTAGTGGGGTCGGGAGGGTCGCTGGCACCTCTCCAGCTAACGATCCGGGAGAGAGGCGGGGTACACCCTGGACAGGTTGCCAGTCTATTGCAGGGCAACACAGAGACAGACAGGACACACAACCATGCACACACACACACTCACACCTAGGAAGAATTTAGAAAAACCAATTAACCTGACAGAATCCAGAACAAGTTTCATCACCACAGAGAGCGACTAATTTTGAAGTCCTTCTGACATGAAGTACAACAAACCAAGAGAAGAACAGAAAGCTTTACCCAGAATGCACCTGGAGACAATAAGAATGATTCATTTGTAGTTTTGTGTCATAAAGTTAAACATAGGACTGAAAATAAAGCCAGTCATATGGCACAACATTTTATTCAATATTTTACACTCACTATGTCACTAAAATGAGTCAGTCTGGTAAGGTTTTTAGCAACCATGAATCAACAATTTTGCACCCTACTATATAAGCTACTGGGGTATCATAAATTGTTTGCAACAGTTGAGGGCTTTCCTTTACACTTCTCATCAGATGTTATAAAGAAAATTTGGATCCCTGAAGGCATGTTCTGCCTCCCATGTGGGCCCCCTGTAGGTCCAGGCTGGGGGCCTGCTGCAACCCCCACCCTATCCTATCTGTTGCTACTCCCTGATATGATGTTACAAATATGTTGGAATTGTGGGAGGAACTGTCTGATGTTGATTTCTAAATCAACACCAGAATGAGTGTTGAGTTAGACTGCTGGAGTTCATTTAGAAATTAACACTGGACTGGAATGCTTTTTGTTTAACTCTTTGGAACTCTTTAGTGAGTGTTAGGGAAACTAACACTCACCAACACTCATGTTGTTGAATTAACACAGTATTTTGGAAATCTGACACTTCCAAATTTGCTGTGCAGACACAGACCTGCAGGCAAGGGCTGGTCCTAGACGGGGGCTTACGGTGGTACTGAGGAAATTATACTAAATGTGTTTTGCTAACATTTAATGGTAGATTTTTTTTAACCTTCACAATTTTACTTTAACAATGAATTAATAATTATAGTACTGCACTGTTAGCTGCTGTCTTGAGATAAGATGACATTTTCCATTTGCTAGACCAGGATCTGCAACCTGAATCTCTGGAGACACAAGTGGCTTTTTGCCTCACTTAATATATCAAATGATGAAATATAGCTGGTCAATTTGGTGTAGAACCAGCCTCCAAAGTAAACAGTAAAGACTTTTATGAAAATATATTTTTAACCAGCTACAAAGGGCCAGACTTGTATAATCAGCAGCTTTAATCAGATGGCAATTTGTAATGGAAAATATTATGCTTAGTGGCTTTTTCCAATGGGCAGTTTTAAGTGGCAATGCAGTACTTAATTAATTTAGAATTATTTTTGTGAAATTTATGAATGGAAATTGTGTACAGCATTGGCTTTATTTATTTGAAGATTGTTTTGTAGTTGTTCAGTACAAAATGTTGTATGTGTACAAAATATTTGGATCAATAATGGGTTAGTATGAGCCTGGTAATAAGTCTTGTTAGTTACTCTTGTTGCTCTGTTTTGAAGTTTGATTAGTGACTGTTGTGTTGTTTTGTAATTAATTTAACAAACCTCTGGAGTCACTTAATAAGGTAAAACTAAAGGACAGTGCAGAATATTAGGCTGTTTCTTTGTGAACAGAAAGGTGTTGGTGATAGACCCACTTCATGAACTGTGAACCAAAATAGTAAAACCCTGACTCATAATTTCTACTTTTCCATAGATGAACATACATTCTTGTTTAAAGAAAAAAGGCCAACAGCCACATAATGATCAGATAAAAATCAGGGTAATGTAATTTCTACATATGATTTTCAAATAAAGTTCAGGTTAATGATAAATAGAGAACTAGTCATTAACCCAAACTTCTACCTTGATAATAAATTGGCTCTGGGTTTATTAATCTTATTAATTTAATAAAATGTTCTTCAAATGAAACGGATAGTTTTGACTTTATTCTAATTTCCAGGGCAGCAGACCCCACTAGGACTGTGTCACTACACAGCTGCTTATCTCTTGTTAATATTAGTAGATGTTGGCAGGTATGATGTAGTCAGATTATGTTTCACATATTTACAGCTCTGGAAAAAATGACCAGTTCTCTGATTTTACTCTTCATGGGTACATGTTGAAGTAAAATGAACATTGTTTAACTACTGACAACATGTCTCTGAAATTCCAAGCAAAAATTTAGTATTTTCAGAAAATGAGAAATTGTCATATGGTGGGGTTGAGGTGGTGGTGAGAGACGCAGGTAGACCCAGGATGAAAATGGTGATATTTAATGAAGGAAGCTCAACAGTACAATACAGGCGGCACGGCAGAGAATATAGCACGCAGCTAATACCGGTAGCACTGAAACACAGAAGACTGACAACTAGAGCTGACACCGACACAGGACTTCCCAGTTCTACTGTGCCCGCTAACTAACAGACCAGGACGTAAGACATACATTTGACAAACTTGGACAAGGACCCGACAAAGAACACAGACAACAGGTGAGACTAAATACACATGGGGTAATCGAGGGAACGAGACACACCTGGGAGACAATCAACGGGGAAGACGCAGAGACAGGACTCACAGGGATCAGGATCACACAGAAAAAACTCAAAAACAAACACAGAGAAACACGGATCATGCCAGAAATGGTCAAATTAACAAAAAAGATGCAGTGCTTTCAGACCTCAAATAAGTCTGAAAGTATTTGTTTCTAAATGAATATAAACAAGTTTATATTCATTTAGAAACAACTAAACTAAGATTTTAACTCAGGAAGATTTCAGAAATCAATATTTGGTGGAATAACCAGGAGGTTTTCAATGGTGTTCAGTACAGTGGTCTCTTCATTTTTTTCCAGAGCTGTATGTAGTTCTTAACAGTTTTAGTTGGAGAAAACTATTTAATTTCATGTGTGAATGTATGTAAATAAGCAATGAGATTTAGAAAAATGCAACAACGAATATCTTCTTTTGGGTCTTAGCCCTGCTTGGGGCTAAGCCCCTCTAAAGGTCACATCCTAGAATCGCCCCTGTTGGGCACCCCTATTAATCTTAATTATATTTATTTCTAAATATTTGGGTGTTTGCAACAGCTATTTCAGTTTGATATATCTAATAACTGATGGACACAGTAATATTTCAATATTGAATTGAGGATTATTGTACTAACAGAAAATGTGAAATATGCATTAAAACAAAATTTGACACTTGCTACCCACTGTAAAATTTGGTGGAGGTTCCATCATGCTTCGGGCTGTGTGGCCAGTGCCGGCACTGGGAATCTTGTTAAAGTTGAGGGTCGCATGAATTCCACTCAATATCAGCAGATTCTTGAGAATAATACTCAAGATTCAGTTACGAAGTTCGAGTTACGCCGGGGATGGATATTTCAGCAAGAAAATGATCCAAAACACCGCTCCAAATCTACTCAGGCATTCATACAGAGGAATAATTACAATGTTCTGGAATGGCCGTCCCAGTCCCCAGACCTGAATATCATTGAACATCTGTGGGATGATTTGAAGCGGGCTGTCCATGCTCGGCAACCATCGAACTTAACTGAACTGGAATTGTTTTGTAAAGAGGAATGGTCAAAAATACCTTCATCCAGGATCCAGGAACTCATTAAAAGCTACAGGAAGCGATTAGAGGCTGTTATTTTTGCAAAAGGAGGATCTACTAAATATTAATGTCTCTTTTGAGGAGCCCATATTTTTGCACCTGATCATGATTAAATCAATTCTTCCGCTCTGTCGGGTTGCCGTCCTCACCTGACATCTGATTCCTTTCAGTTTGGATATTACTTTATTAATCTCCTCCTCAGTCATTAGTTAGTCGATTATTTTGACTGACTGCAGCTGAAGGTCTAAGTCTGAAGACATGAAGCCTGGCCTAGAACCAGAACCTGGACTTTGATCAGGAACTCCACAGACTCGCTGTCGGGTCAAACTCAGTAAATTGAAGATCAGATGTTGATCAGATGATGACATCACTGCTATATTTTAGTCTGTTTATGATCCAGATTGATTTCATTAGAGATTCTGTTCTGGCAGCTGAAGGAGGAACAGCTTATCCTGCTCTCTCCCATCCTTACTGATAACTTTGCTTGTGAATTATTTTTAAAGTCACAATTTTTATGGTTTTATTCACATTATCGACATCATAACTGGATTACTTCAAACCTAAAGACCGGGAGATTTTCTCACTTTTATTTTTACCTCGTCCAACCCCAAGGACATTAGCAGTATTCTACAATGACTTCAGTTTTTAGAAACAAAGATTCAACGTTTCTCAGGAAGTGAATCACTAAAGAGAGTCGGGCTGCACCTGAGCCGCCTGAAAATGCTGGTGGAGAATTCGGGTCAGAGAGAAAGACGGACGGACTCTTCCTCCTCCCAGCTTGATAGAATGGATCAACAGATTCGCCTCAGCACAACTCTCCTTAGCGCTAACATAGCAAACCTCACTTCATCTAAGCCACCTGCCTCTGACCTCCCTAAGGATCCAGAACTCACAGTTTCTGTGGTCTGAGATCGGGGTCCAGATATTATCTTTACACCAGTCTTCCTCCAAAATGTGTCTGGCCCTTCGACATTGCATAGCAGGACAATACCTGTCTGGATCACTACAAGAAGTTACAAAAAACAGAAATACAAAAAGCAGCGGCCTTAATTCAAACCTCAGACTGATCCCCTGTCTAAAGGAACCTCAAACTGAAGAGCTTTCAGCCTCCAAGTCACTTAAATTGGCTCTTTTAAATACCAGATCTCTCTGTGCTAAAGCTCTATTAATTAATGATTTCATCACTGAGCATAATATTGATGTTTTATTTCTGACAGAAACATGGCTAAATGACTATAATGAAGCAATCGTACTAATTGAATGAACGCCTCCTATGTACAATTTTTTTAAGTGAAAATAGAAAACACAAAAAAGGAGGAGGCGTGGCTTCAATATTTAAGAATACCATGAACTGTAGTAAAATCTCTCTGGGTAATTTTATGTCTTTTGAATATCTTGGAATTGAGGTAAAAGGCCACAAACGAACTTTGACACTAACTCTATACAAAACTCCAACATATGTGGAACATTTCTTTGCGGACTTCAATGAACTTCTATCTCTCATATGTATTGATTACGATTGTTTGATAATTGTCGGTGATTTCAACATTCATGTTGACAACCCCCAAGACCGAGGGGCTAAAAAACTCTGTAATATATTAGAGAGTTTTGGTCTAACACAGTGATTCTCAACCTTTTTTGGGCCAGCGCCCCCCTAGCCCTTATCCAGGTCCCTCACCGCCCCCCACCAAAGAATTTGCAGGCTACTTTGCACTGACTATTATTATATCATTAATATTTCTATCACTATTGTAGATGTTTTGATTTTTATACTTGTTTCTGTATTTATCATCAAAATTTATTTCCCAGAGAACAAAAAAGTCATGGGAATAGAAATTATTTTCACAGGCGTCTACAAAAAATGCAATGAACATTCAAGTTAAAATTGGTAGGCCTAACAGCAGCCAATCAGAGTGGAAAAAATATTCTTATTTTGTGCCATTTTCTAGTTATTAAATATTACACAAAATGACCAGATAAATGATGTTCAACATGCCAGTTTAAACTTTGAACTATTTGCAAAATGACTGAGCTCTGCAACATTAAAACATGGATAGAACTGTAACTACATTAATCATAGCTCTTCTTCTCTTCAGTGTTTCTGTGAGTTTATGGTGGTGCAGCTCTGTGCTGCCTTCAGGAGAATGGGGCATCAGAGTATCATCCATAAAACTTGACCCACATGGCATTTACTGTGCAAACCAGAGCTTTCAGTGGAAAAACAAAAGTTCCAGGTCCTTTTAATGCCATACAAATATGAGACAGAAACATGGATTATATCTTTATATAGATCTGTCTATTGATTTATAGAAAACTCCAGAAAACTGTAAAACAGCTGAAACACTGGGTGCCTTTAAATCTCAACTTAAAACCCACCTGTTTAGAGTTGCTTATGGCTAAATTAGGGTTAAAGTGCGGGTTTTGATGTTTTCCATGTTTTGATGTAAAGCCCCCCGGAAAACGTTCCAGTTAAACGACGTTTAACTACAGTTCTACGGGGTTTAGAGTCCCAGTTGACAGCGTTCAACTAAAAACTTAGAGGTTGGAGTCAGCTACAGAAACGTAGGTGAATTTTAAAAGGGCTATATCTGAGGTTTTGAGTATCCTTGTTAAACAGCGTTTTAACTAAAACTCTGAGGTTTAAGCCCAGTTAAACAACGTTTAACTGAAGACCTAAAAGGGGTGCGGGTTTTAATGTTATCTTTAAATCTCTTTTTTTCTCACTGTTTATTCAATGTCACATGCTGTTTTTATTTTAATCATGTAAAGCACTTTGAAATGCCTTGCTGCTGAAATGTGCTATACAAATAAAATTTGATTGATTGATTGATTAGAACTGAATTTATTTCTCCACTAATCACAGATTTGGTGGTTGTAGTCTCGGAAACACTGAATGTGAAGTTGTGGCCTCAGCTCTGAAGTCCAACCCAGATCTCACTGAACTGGAAATAAGAAGGATCTACATAGAAGAAGGTGAAGACTCTGAGATGAAGAATCTGATTGAGATCCTGGAGAGTTCAGTCAGTAAAGTGAAGAATCTGAGGTTTGTTTTCTCTATTTATTCAATATAATCATTCATTGATATTTTAATAATTAGTTTAATAAATTTTATTCTAATATATTTTCTTTTAAAAAAACAGTTTAAATGTCAATATAAAATGTCTAAGTCATTTTACCTTATTAATGAATAATTATCTTATTTCAGACTGAAATTATTGAAGTTTGTTTTTCTTTTTTTTTTCACTTTAACATGTTTTTGTCTGATAAACAAAATTATTAAAGTAATTCAAATGATGTTAATTAATGATGGAGATGTTTCAGTTTGGCTTGTAAAGATTCAGATTGTTTTATTTCTGATTCTCATCTTTACATCCAGAATGAAATGTTGTTCATTCAAATGTTGTTCCTCCAGAGTCGAACCACAAACACTGACCAGTTCAAATCCTCATTAATGAAGACAGGGGCGCCCAATACGTTGATCGCGGAAAGGTTTTGAGTCGATCTCGGCAGGTGACAAATTGAACGCCGCCAGGACGCTGAGACCAGCACTTCCTCTTCTGACAGGCTTATCAAAAATATTCATTAAGATCTTAAATGTTTGTACCTTCATTAAAAGAGAATAATTATAAAAAGTCAACCAAACATGTTAAAATTAATAATCTCAGTAATTATTATTTCAACGAGGTTTTGCGCAATTCAGCGCGTTTTGGTTCCCTTAACAAAAAAAGAGAAAAAAGGCGACTCAAAGGCCAACAGACAAGCAGAGCAGGAGTTTGAATTAGCTACTCAACCACCACTGTGTTCATGAGAGGCTTATTATTAATTGAGAAATAAATATCAAGCCTGGAAACCTTCAAGATTCAAGAGACTTTATTGTCATTCACATCTCGTGTTACATGAGGTGGAACGAAATTGAGAGTCACGGCCCCAGTTACATCCAAATATAAAGTATAAAATATAAAAACTAGCTACAAGATCAAATTGTAGTCCAAACCTGATATGTAACGGACTGAATGATGTGATTTTAATGTAGTGTTTGCTCGGCTTGCGGGGCGCAGGCGGTTCCATTGAGGTACTTTCTCAATGTACAAAGAGAGAGAGTAAAAAGGTAGGAGTGGTTTTGAGTTGACCGTCTTTTCGGATTGTTTTACCTTTGGTGTGGCTCATCACACCTGCTGTAGTTTCTGAACGTTCAATACACGACAAACTTGGACTAATTACCTCTTTCAAATATATTTCATTAAGTTTGAACAAATTCTACTGCGATAATTATGTGAAATTAAATTAATTAAATCCCGACTTCAGATGATTTGCCTTTACCTTTACTGGGCTCTTTGGTTCCTCCTATCTGTCTGTAGTTTCTCATACTGAGGTCATCAAATCAAATTTCAGATCTACCATGACTGACTGACATCTCCTGGCATCAGGTTCTCAACCAGCTTCTGACTAAGAAACCAGTAAGCAGCTCCCAGTGTCAGAATCTCACTGAGGAAGAAACTGGATTAGGTTTTCAGTCACTTTTATTATTTCTGCTATAACTGATGTATATTCACATATAAAATAAGTCAATAGAGTTTAATTTGCTATTTTTATGTCTTTGTGTCATGAGGTAGATCTCAGGCGGCTGGTGAGAGAAAAAGTAGATCCTGCTCTCAAAAGGTTTGGGCACCCTTGATCTAAGAAATGACTGATTGTAGAAAAGCAAATCTCTATGAAATAAATAAAGTTAAAGTTCGCATCAGCAGCAGGGGCGGATCTAGAAAAATATTTATGGGGTGGCAAGAGGGTGGCAGGGACTTTTTCAGGGGTGGCAGCATATATATATATATATATATATATATATATATATATATATATATATATATATATATATATATATATATATATATATATATATATATATATATATATATATATATATATATATATATATATATATATATAGTTTTTAATATTTAGAATTAAAAACAATAGGAAAT
The DNA here is from genome assembly GCF_904066995.2 of Poecilia reticulata. Classification (NCBI taxonomy): domain Eukaryota; kingdom Metazoa; phylum Chordata; class Actinopteri; order Cyprinodontiformes; family Poeciliidae; genus Poecilia; species Poecilia reticulata. Next base: position 14,104,386 of record NC_088831.1, on the reverse strand, counting down.
ATTGATTTTAACTTGCATTGTTTCAAAATGAGCTTCATGTAGGCACCGAGGCTTAAATACAATTTCTTAATGTAGTATAGTTAATTATTTTCACATCTTTCGTACTCCTGCTAATTGATATGCATTACTGATATGCATATCAATTGACATGCATTGTGTCCAGAAAACCATTTTATCCCAATACAGGACAAGGAGAAATCTGTCACAAAAATATTAGTAGCGCCATCATTTGTTATTGGATATATCTATTAAATACGACTTAAAATAAAGATTAGAAAACTGATGTTTGATAAATTCTCCATGATATAAATCTATAAACAGTTTAGTTTCTGTTAGTTCTGTCAAGATTGGTCAATCGTTTTATTTTAAATATGCTGCAGGAGCCGTAGTTTGACAGCTGTTATAAATATCACCATGATTTTAGGACACAGGGGATTAGCTCAGTTTTTGTCGCTTGTTTTAGGAATTGCAGCGGCTGCAGTGCGCCACAATAAAGGTACAATAAAGCTGAGAACCAAACAGAACCACTTCTGACTGTTCGCAAAGCCAAACATTCAATAAAAGTTCCACCAAGCCACTACTGAGGCAGTAGAGTCATGATTCTCGACACAGGCAGAACAAGGTTCAATGTCCAAACTTCTTGATTGTTCTTGGTGATTTATTTTCCTCTTTCACCAAACAATTACAGACATCAAACTTTCATTTGTTCTCATGCTACCACTCTTAAAAACCATCGGCCCCAAACCCAAATGCCTGCTGGTCCTTCTCCAGGCCCCTGCACTTATCTATGTGGACTGACCCACATTTAGAAATTTAGAAAATAAATAAGAAAATAATAAAACAAAAAAATAAATAAAATCAACAATTATGAACCTACAAATAAACTCTGAAAATAATACAAAAAATAGAAATTTAAGATTAAAGTAACAAAATTCAAATGGATAATAAAATAAAGAAAAAATAGCTCCAACAACTTTTATTCTGCCTCTTCTCGCTCTGTGTTGGCATTACACACCCGTTGCCATGGCAACCGACAAACAGCTCAACTAGCAGATAGAGCAGAGATTACCGATCAGGGGAATCAACACCAAAAAACAACCATTTCCCACACAAAAATGTAGCAAAAACACTAAAACAGAACATCCAGTCTGTTACATTATGCTGTCAGGCTTAATGTCTATATTTGGATTATTAATAAGTTTTCGCCTGAGTACAGCGGCGGTTGATTAGCTGATTTAATAAACAGCTGCTCTACTGATGACGTAGTGGGCGGGTTGACCTGTTTTAGTGCTAACGGAACCAAAACACACCGAACTGCGCAGCACATGCTAACAGTTAGGCTAGTATAACTGACCCACTGCTCACTCGCAGGCCGGCAGTCGTAGCGCCTAACAAGATTCGAACAGCCTGCACGCCATGACCATCACCGCCCGGCTAACAAAGTTTGATATGAGCTTGCAGGTCCGGCTGCCGTTGTACCTAACAAGGTCGGTCATCATGCAGGCCGCAGCCAACACCGCCCGCCTAACAAAGTTCAATATGAACTTGCAGGCCGGTGCCGTGCGCTTGACAAGGTTCGATCAGCCTGCAGGTCTCTGCCTCTTTACCTCGCCTAGCAAAGTTCGATATGAGCTTGCAGGCCCGGCTGCCATGCGCCTAACATGGCTCCAACAGCCTGCGGGCCATGGCCATCACCGCCAGCCTAACAAAGTTCAATATGAACTTGCAGGCCGGTGCCTGCGCTTGACAAGGTTCGATCATCTTGCAGTCCGCAGCCATCACCACCTGCCTAACAAAGCTGCGCCTACGAGGTTCGATCAGCCTGCAGGTCGCGGCTTCTTTGCCTCACCTAACAAAGTTCGACATGAGCTTGCAGGCTGGCTGCCGTGCGCCTAACAAGGTTCAAGCAAGCCTGCAGGTCACGGCATGGCCTCGGCCCCGCACCCTCTTTTGGGGGGAAGACATACCTGAGCTCCATTCGAGCCGATCATTCAAGCTCGCTGCTATTTTCAGCACGCACGTCTTCCCCCGGTGTCCGAGCGCCAAATTCTCGGTCCAATAAAATAATTGTCTAACTGCTGTTTCTCTCTCTGTGTGAGTCTCTACAGATTGAAATGGAGTTGACACATCATGGTTGTGATGAGCAATTTATGGATAAAACAGAAGAAAAACTAAAGAATAACATAAGCTAACCAAAGCTAACCATCCCTCTTAGCAAAGGAAGAAAAAGTGGTCATTGGGGTCCTCAGAAGTTTTGGTGCCCCCCAATAATGCCTGATATATATATATTTTTTACATTCTTTTTAAGTCTGACGGTGTTGACAAAAACTTGGGACAAATCTCAATGGAGTTGGAAAATATATAAAAAATTATTTTTAATAAAAACATTTTGATACTTTTATAATTTATTTTAATACTTATACTTAATTGTCATAATATATTATCTTAGTATTCCTTTGTTTTAAATTATAATGTATTGAGTTCTGCTCCAAGAGAAGGGATTTTAGAGACACCATCCACCTACTACAAAGTTTAAAATAAAAATATTCAGCAAACATTAGAAAACTATACAGTGTTGTGCTCATAGTGTAGTCAGATATTTGAAAAAAAAATATTTTGAGCATATTTTATTAAAATTTTGTGGCCCGCGGGCCTTGAGTTTGACACATGTGATATAACTGATTTAAGCCAGTCAATATTACACAAGGAATTAATGTGGCCATTTCAAATGAAGCTTACTGAAAATTTCAAAATAAAAGCCTTGACAATTTTATATCATATAGTTGCTCTTTTGGGCATTAGATAACTGGTATAACCAAACCACTATTACAAATGGGATTAGTGTTGCCATTTCAAATGAAGATTATAAAAAATTCTAAATAAAAGTCTTGATAATTTTTATATCATGTGATTGCTCTTTTTTGCATTAGATAACTGTTTAAGAAAACCATTGTTACACATGGGATTAGTGTTGCCATTTCAAATGAAGCCTACTGAAAGTTTCCAAATTAAAACCTCATTAATCCCCTAGGGGAAGTGCACCGTAGCAGGCGGTGCAATTACATTAGGTTTAATTATTTTCTTCCCTCGAGTTAGGGGGAAGAAATCTATCCTTTATGTTCCCATTATCATAAAGGATAATGGGAACATTATCCTTTATAATAATGTTCCCATTTCTCAATAATATGAGCCCTTATTAGCATTTTCTCTCAAGTTATGGCACTGGCTTGTGCAAGCCAGTGCATTTAACCTAAAATAAGCTTTTAGACAATTTTTTTACTTATAAGCCATATTTAGTATACTGAATGGAATAAGTGAATAATAGACAACATGCTAGTGATACCATTCATGCTATTATTAGCATTTTGACTAATTTTTCCTAATGGAACATACTGAATGGTACAAGTACAGCTTTGTCCACATTCTTCTGACTCTCCACAGGTTATAGACTACATTGAAGCCTTCTTTAGCATTATTGCAAATTTTTAGCATGAGAACGCTGTGTCCGAACCAATGGGCACACTTTGGCAGGCCCTGGTTCAATTTCTTCAGGAATTTTCTAGTTAGGGCCTGTTATGCAATGCATGGCAGGAACCTACTGTTCTACACTCAATAAGCAGTCTCTTTATTGGGGCCTGCCATAGCAATGCATAGTGAAGCCGTACGGAAGTCTTTCTCCATGGCCTTTCCAAACTCCTCCCACACCCGAGTTTTTGCCTCAGCGACCACCAGAGCCGCATGTCACTTTGATAGGACTCCTGCAGCTTGACAGCATCCCTCACCGAAGGTGTCCACCAACGGGTTCGAGGGTTGCCGCCGCGACAGGCACCAACAACCTTGCGGCCACAGCTTCGATATGCCACCTCGGCAATGGAGGCACGGAACATGGTCCACTCAGACTCAATGTCCCCCACCTTCCCTGGAACATGTTTGAAGTTCTGCCGGAGATGGGAGTTAAAGCTCCGCCTCACAGGGGACTCCACCAGACCTTCCCAGTAGACCCTCACTATACGTTTGGGCCTTCCAGGTCTGACCAGCTTCCTCCCCCACCACCGGAGCCAACTCACCACCAGGTAGTGGTCAGTGGACAGCTCTGCACCTCTCTTCACCCGAGTGTCCAAGACATACGGTTGCAGATCCGATGAAACAAAATCGATCATCGAACTGTGGCCTCGGGTGTCCTGGTGCCAAGTGCACATATGGACACCCTTATGCTTGAACATGGTGTTCGTGATACAGTCCCTGACGAGCACAGACGTCCCAACAACAGAACACCACTCAAGTTCAGATCGGGGGCCCTTCCTTCCAACCACGCCCTCCAGGTCTCACTGTTATTGCCCACGTGAGCGTTGAAGTCCCCCAGTAGAACAAGTGAGTCCCCAGGAGGGGCACTCTCCAGTACCCCCTCTAAGGACTCCAAAAAGGGTGGGTAATCTGAACTGCTGTTCGGCCCGTAAGCACAGACAACAGTCAGAACCCGTCCCCCCACCCGTAGGCAGAGGGACGCTACCCTCTCGTTCACCGGGGTAAACCCCAACGCCCAGGCGCCAAGATGGGGGGTGTTGGGAATGGAAATCCCGATCGATGAATCATAATTTGTATTGACACACGGAGCTTAAAATCAGCCAAGAAAAGCATTCAGACTTTACTTATTTTATTCACTTTCAGCGCTGAAAGGAGACGCTTTAACCATTACATCCGAGAAAAGTTTCTAAAAAAGTCTGTGCAGCGTCTGAGGAGAAAGAGGAGGGTAGCTGATTATATGGACTGAAGACACTCCCTGAAATCACACCATGTCTCTGTGGCCTGGGAAAACATTTCTTTTTCGTGAGAAATGGACCTTGGTGTCTAACAGAATCAAACATGTAATTCTTTACTATGGGCCCTTTGTCTAACAGCGTGTGACTCTTTCTCGACCTTGGTAAAGCGTCTCAACTGGGGCAACAAATATGTCCACTCCTACTGGCGCCTCTCACCGTGGGCAACTCCAGAGTGGAAGTACATCCAGCCCCTCTCAAGGAGACTGGTTCCAGAATGAGAGCCATGGGTCGAGGTGAGGCCGACTATTTCTAGCCAGAACCTCTCAGCCTCGCACACTAGCTCCAGCTCTTTCCTCACCAGAGAGGTGACGTTCCACGTCCCAAGAGCCAGCTTCTGCAGCCGAGGATCAGACAGCCAGGGTCCCCTTCATCGGCTGCTGCCCGTAACGCAATGAACCCGACCCCTTTGGCAACTCCGACAGGTGGTGAGCCCATTGGCTCACCACCTGCCTACTCTTCAGGCTAAGCCTGGCCAGGCCTGGCTACAGAGGGGGGCCCCGGTGAGCCACGTCCGGGCGAGGGAACGCCAGATCTAAAGTTCCTCTCCATCATAAGGGGTCTTCGGGCTGCGCTTTGTCTGGTTCCACACCTAGGACCTGTCTGCCTGGGGCATAGAGCCCCATACAGCATAGCTCCTAGGATCATTGGGACACTCAAAGCAGGCGCGGAGCTATACGAGGGGCTGGGGGCGCGGCGGCCCCCCGCCCCAGGCCGGGGGACCTGGGAGAGGTCCTGGGAGGAAGAGTTTCAATTCGTTTTAATGTGAGTACATCCGGAGAAAGTGGGCCCTCTCCTGTTGAGTAAGGTGTATGTAGAATAATATAGAGGTTGTCCCCCAGTAAATTATCTAGTAGGCTTGCCCAGTCACTGTTTCATTCACTCATGGTTTTTCCGATATTTTCTCCAAGTGTTTTCGTGGTAAAAGAGACTAACGAATATGTTCCGTCCTATCTACTCGCCCCCCTGCCCCTGCTGACGTTCCCGCGAAAGGTACGTCCTGTAAACATATAGGGGCCGGGTCATTAGCCCCGCCCCCCGGCCCGACGATGACTTGTTTCGCTACTGACTCAAACCCCTCCACCACGATAAGGTGTGTCGAGAAAAGTCGAGCTCATCCCACTTCCCCATGCTGGAGATTTTAGTTTAATAGTAATAATAAATAAAATTACCTTAAAATTAATGACATAGGTGACATCAAGACCCAACAGTAGAGTCAGACGGTAATAAAATGAATCTGGTTGTGTGTGTTGTTATTGTGCCCTGCAAACTTGGCTTTAATTCTACTTCTTTCTATTTAATCATAAAAAATCAAAGTCAGGCAGAAAGAGAGTCATGAAACAGGAAGAGCTGGTTTTCTGAAGAAAAGGGGAAGTTTCTGTCTTGCATCAGGCTAAAAATAGTTCAGACCATTCCTTATTTTAAAGCATTAAAGGTTTTTAAAGAATAAAATCTAAACATTTTGAGAACTTGGATAAAACCCAGAGTAAAATACTTAAAATAATGACTTATAATTATGCCAATAATTAATATTGGTTTAACCAGTGGTTGATGTTGGTTTGATTATAAGAATATTTACACTTACTCTTACACTTGTGGAAGTACTTAAAGGTGAAACAAGTAACTGTAATTTGGTATCAGATAATTACAATAATGGATTATTATTGGGTTCTTTTCAGAAGTGTCTGTAATAACTCACATTATGATTATAATAAGAGTAACTAATAAGTTATGGTTATTATAACATTATAAATGAATGTTAAATCAAAAAGGTTATAAATGTGATTTTGACATTGAGCTTGAAAAGGTGTAAAATGTTGTAACTGTAATTAAAGGTCACTGATGTTGTGTAGGAGGTAGATGGTAGGTGGAAGGTCAGGGGAAAAGGGGAACTGATAGGAGAACGGAGAAGACAAGGCCTTATTGCTAAACTTCAACTTGCCTAAGAAAAGGTTGGGCAGGAAACAGAGGTAGGAGGAACTGTTGAGCAACTTGGGGACATTAGAACAGAGATCCGGTCATAAGGTCTCCAGGGTGAAGGAGATGAGATCATCTGTCCAAGCAGTCAGCCAATGAGACAGGCACAGCAACAAAGCTAGCCAATGCAAACGCACCAAAAGGTGGATAAACCCTTTATAAGGTGGGTGCAACAGAGGAATCTTTGGTTGGATCCTTCAGGCAGCTTCGAGCCAAGACGGAGATGGACAAAGAACTCTGCAGCTGAAGAAGAGCCGGGGCCACAGAACCGAAGACTGTTCTGCACATGGGGACCAACCCGTTAGCCCCGCAACATGTGGCTTCAAATCGCACTTCTCTCAACAGCTGGGTTTAGACCCCCAAAGACAAAGACAAAGACCAAGGCAAAGATGAAGATAAAGACAAAGATAAAGACAAAGGCAAAGAACAAAGGCAAAGAGGAAGAACTGGTGTGTTCCTTCCGTGGGACCAGGAAGATCGTGAGACGAGAAGAAGGGAGCTGCAGAGCTGCAAGACAAGAAGCTGAGGATCGCTACGCGCATGAGGAAGTCACCCTGATGCCCGAGACCTGCCGCTCTAAGTCAGTACTCTTCCTGTACTGGGAACCTCCTGCTGCTGCAACACCTTCTTCATCAGGCCAGTTCTGGGGTTCAAAATGCCAAACTCTGTCCGTCTCTCTCAAAGTTTCCCTTTTTTAGTTCTCAGTGTCAGCATTAGGGAAAGATAGGCTAGATTATTGATTTTACTTATTTGATTATTTCTGCTAGTGAATTAAGCTGTACTGACCCTTGCAAAATTGCCTTACTAATAAAATAATTAGCATTTAAGAAAATCTAAAAGATGTTGTGGACATTCAATTAATGAGTCACCTTAAAGTTCTTTGATGGTTGTGAAATAGCTATGAAGTTTGATTCTGGGAGGAAAAAGTAGAAATGTTTTATAGGTTGTTTTTAGCCAAAACTAAAACAACACCCTCTTGGGACTCGCCCGAGTCACTAAAACCAACCTGGTTCAGTAACAAGTGCAAGTTGTAATAAAGAGAAAGAGCGACCGTTAACAGGTGTGCTCTGTGAAGCTAGTTGGTTGCAAGCTACTCAATCTGGCTAATTCACAGGCTGAAAAAGGGTGGGACATCTGGAGGGGGAGGTCGTTAGAAACCAGGCTAGTCTTTCTCGACGCCAGCTTAAACAGAGTTTACTCAGTTCTGAACAGGGTAAAATCCCATCAGATTTAGAAAACTCAAATTACCCGTTAGATGGAGAGCTGGCTGCACATCTCCCTCCTCTGAGAAGAGGAAGTAGAGTGAGAGAGAAGGGGGGGGGGAGGTGTTGCGCAACAACAAGTTGTCTGTTACTACCCAATAGTAAGTCCCGCCTACTCCTCACAACCCTTCGGACTCACTACTGCCCAGTTCTCTGTCTAACAGGTCCGGAAAATCCCCAGAAACTCGGGTCTTACCCTAGCAATAGTTTGTGGAGAATTATCTGTTTAAACTGGGGTCGGAAAGGACTCGTCTAGCTCTGACTACCTTCGATCCAGAAGTTATGACCTTTTACAGTTGAGAAGCAATCCGCTGAGTAGCCCTCACAGCGACATAACCCCTACAACCACTCCTGTTAACGGTAGCTCCTCTCCTAAAATAACGGCACTTGTTAACGGCTAGATCAAATTTAGTGACTTAGAGTTAAGTCCCAAGGTCATTATTTTAACACTCACCAGAGGAAAACACAAAGCCACCCTGTTACTAGGATCATGTATGTTAACTTTACCATATTTAGGAGAACCAATAATAATTAAGACTGACACAATTAAACTCACTGTTCACAATTCTCATTAGAATTTTAGGATTACAATTTTATTAAGCAAGCTTTAGCAGGGGCATATAACAACAGGTTAAATTCTTCAAAAGTTATTAAAGAGTCAAAAATATATTGAAATCAACTGGGATCAATCACATCTTATCCTTATTCTTATCCCTAACCCGTTTCACTAAATTCACTGAGCGAGGCTTTGGGGGAAGCTGGTCAACTCATACCCGATGGTTCTTGGTCTCGGCAGCTGTAATCTTTAGAAGTCCTTGGTCAGAGTCTTTGTCCAGCCGGAGCAAAGTCCTCTTTGCTGAAGAGAAGCGGAGAGAAGACTCACGCTTTCCATTAAACGTGCAGACTCTTTGTCTTTAAAAGACCTCCGTCTCTTTTCCAAGTCGGCTGCGGTGATTTGGAGAGCGTTGGGTAGATGCAGAGGAGTCGGTCGGATCTGGAACCGGAGGTGGTGGCCGGTGGAACTTGTCCCTTCTTATCGGCGTGAAGTCTTTGAGCCTTTCCCTTGGTTCCGGGCGTGGTCCTCCGCTGGTCTTTAGCTGACTTCCCTTGCTGACTCTTCTTCTGCGCCTGGGACGAAGAACACTCTTTTTCCCTCGTACGTCAGTATTTATGCACTGTGTTTTCATGGAACCCGCCCATCGCATTATGTCATCGCCTGATGTCATGCAAGGCAGGGCTGCCTGCGGAAAGCACCGGGCTCTTGACCATCTGTTTCCAATCCTGCCCTCCCCCTGCTTCTCGCTCCGAACATGTTCAGACATGTTCAATGCAAACATGCCCAGGCATGTTCAATGCTGAAGAAACATGTTCAAACATGTTCAATGCTTTACTTTGTCATCATTTCACCTCAGTATGTTTCTTCCTCACTCATCATCATTATTCCTTAACCATCAATGAGTATTATACAACAATCAGGTTGTCTAAACCTCAATTTCCATAAAACATTATTACCTTCAACTGATTAAAAGTACAGAGCATACATTATAACATTCTCTGATTAAAAGTACAGAATATATGTTTTGATCATACATTACAGACATTTCTTCATTGGCATGTGTATTGTCGCCGTATAATCACTTATCACTTATAATCATCATTTAATCATTGTACAGGGTATATTGTTATTCCTCAGGCTTTTATTCCGTTTTTCTGCGTGCCCTGGACAGATCTCACATTACTCATACCAGATTTCACGACAGGTGGCAGCCAACGGAGAGGGCATCGGTTTTAGTCCTCCATAAAAAGTTTTGAAGTCAGAAATACACTGTGCTGTGTATGTGTGTCAGAGAGCAAGACTCTGACTATGTGAGACACTCTGCCTCACTTTTTGCTTATTTTTCACAATTTATTTTGCAATTTTAACTCTAAATACCACTGAAAGTAATAGCTCCCTTCTCTGGATCAAACTGAACGTTTTGATACCAGTTTTGTGTGGGGGCATGTAGCGGTTCAGGCCACATTAACAGTGATGGAGGAAAAATAAAAAAAGCTATAAATAAATAAAGAGACCATTTATTGGGTGTAGAACACTAGGTTCCTGCCGTGCATTGCATAGACAGGCCGCAATCACACCTGCATGTGATCATCACAAGAAGATTTATTTATCATTTGTATGCAAAAAAGTTTATTTAAAAGTATATTTCTGCCAAAATACTCAGAAATTCTGAGATAAAAAGTTGTAGATAAAACACAATTGAAGTTGAAATGTTGAACATTTTTTATTTAAAACTCAGAAAGGTTTGAGATTAATCTCAAAAATAGTTTTTCTAGAAATATTTTGACTTTGAGTTTAGAATTTTTCTTTTTCCAGAAGATTTATGTGGTTTCGGGCAGAAATATACTACTTTTTATCTATAGTGACCCTAATATACAGGTCCTTCTAAAAAAATTTGCATAATGTAATAAAGTTAATTATTTTCCATAATGTAGTGATAAAAATTAAACTGTCGTATATTTCAGATTAATTGCACACCACCTGAAATATTTCAGGTCATTTGGCGTTTTAATGCTGATGATTTTGGCATACAGCTCATGAAAACCCAAAATTCCCCATCTCAAAAAATTAGCATATTTCAGCTGACCAATAAAAGAAAAGTGTTTTTAATACCAAAAAAGTCAACCTTCAAATAATTATGTTCAGTTATGCACTCAATACTTGGTCAGGAATCCTTTTCCAGAAATGACTGCTTCAATGCGGCGTGGTATAGAGGCAATGCCGAGGTAATATGGAGGCCCAGGATGCTTCAATCCAGCTCATCCAGCTTCAATTAAGCTCATCCAGAGTGTTGGGTCTCAAGTCTCTCAACTTTGTCTTCACAATATCCCACAGATTCTCTATGGGGTTCAGGTCAGGAGAGATGGCAGACCAATTAGCACAATAATAGCTATCAGGAGATTTTGGAGCACTTCATGCTTTCATCTGCTGAAAAGCTTTATGGAGATGAAGATTTTATTTTTCAGCACGACCTGGCACCTACTCACAGTGCCATAACCACTGGTAAATGGTTTACTGACCATGGTATTATTGCTCATATTGATTCTTTATTCAGATTGATGGACTGCAGTTTGTCAGAGACCAGCTGGACTTCTCTGTTCTCAGCTCTGAAGTCCAAACCGACCCATCTGACAGAACTGGACCTGAGCAGAACCAACCTGGGAGATTCTGGACGGAAAGAGCTCTGTGGTTTTCTACAGACTGAAGGCTGCAGACTGGAGAAATTGTTGTATGTAATTATATGATTATTGATATTTCAGTGAATAATTATATATAATTGATCATAAATCAAAGTTCATATCTTTTGTTCTAATAAATATTTTCTGAGTTTGTTCCTGGACTTGTATCCAGAGATTAATTTAGTCCCTCTGTGTAACTGAGTTGGACCTGCTGACCTGAGGTCAGAACAGGACAGCATTCGGACCCCCAGTGTGTAGAAATCCCTCTCATGTGAATCAGGTCAAGGGTCAAGATGTAAAAAATGAATGAGAATGAAATCTTCCTATACTAAAGGTCCACTAATCCCACACTTAGTTTTAAATATTCTGCTATTAGTTAATAAAAATCCAGTCCAGGTTTAAAGAGTCCAGGTGTTTTAATGTTTAACTAGAGCAGATTAAAGATGCTGGTTGTGGTGAATAATTAGGTGGAATCACCCTTTATCCATTTCCTGAATCAGAGGCTTCAATCAGAAACCAACTTCAGCTTCGTCTGAAAAAATCCAGACCACTGAGTTTTTCTCTGAGCTCAACAGGCTGCAGGTTCTTCAGGACATGAGTTTTCTGGTCCAGACATCAGAACCAGCAGAGACTGCAGCACATGAATCTGGACCAGGTGTGTTAGGAGAGATTCTGCACATGCTCAGACTAAAGGTTCACAGTCTGACAGAGATGGACAGAGAAAGTCGACCAACTCTGGATGAAATGGTTCCTAGAAACAGGGAAGCTTTCTGGGGACTTGACTGCCTGCTCATATGGAGCTGCAGCTCATGCAGGAGTTTTATGTTGGCAGGAAGCAAAACAACATGGAAGCAGGTGATGAGTTTCCATTTTACTGTCAATTCCACTGATGGAGCAAATTACAAGTCAGTCGTCCTCCAAACCACTGAGAGCAGCTTCCAGAGGAAATCTGAGTTTGTTCTGACAGTCAGACTCTATCAGGATGACCACAGTCTACTGGCAGAGTTCCTGGACATGAAGGAGACAGAAATAATATAAAGATCATTAATTAACAGTCCTGCAGTAAATACTGACTTTGTGAAGTTTATGGTGTTTAAGTCATTTAGTTCAAACATCTTGATTCAGCTCTTATTTTGTATGACAGGAAATGAGATCTTACCTTTGTAAAGCTTTGTGTGCAACAAGCTTCAGCAGTTACTGAAATCATTCTCATGTGGTTCACCTGGAAAATAGATTTAAAAATGACTCATCTTCACAATCAGGTTGTTCTTTATGATAATGTTCCCATTTCTGCAGCGTCTCTGATGAAGGACTCAGAACTTGAACTAAATGACCCAAATCAATCTGACAGAGAAAAAACTAGACTATTTTCTAGTTGATAGTTCAGGAACTGAATCACCACAAAATGAGAAAATGATCAACTTTCAGAATCTGAGCTGTAATGGATGTTGTAAAACTCTGAATTAGACGGATTGAAATAAACCGTTTACATCTGTCATACTTAGCAATGAGCTGCAGTTAAAATACAACCAGCAAGAAAAACATCATTAATAGATTAATGAACAAAAACTGGAGACATAAAATATCTGATGATAAATGATGGAACAGAGCAGTCAGCTGATACTGAGACTGTAAGGAAACATGGAGAGAGAAAAAACATCCAACTGAGTTTAAGATCCTGAGAAACTTTTAGAAAAACTTTGAGTTTGTTTTTTGATCAAATGTTCTGGTTCTGCTGGTTTGGACTCTTTAAACCAGTTTGACTGGATCAGATGTTAGAATCAGTTCATCATGTTTCTTTTACATTCAGGGAAATTCATTTTCTACATTTTTATTATTTGTACATATTTCAGTTTTAACCTGCATCCTGTTGGCTTCAGCTCATCTTTTTTTCTTTATTCAGATTGAGTGAATGCAGTTTGTCAGAGACCAGCTGGACTAATCTGTTCTCAGCTCTGAAGTCCAACTCGACCCATCTGACAGTACTGGACCTAATCAGCACCAACCTGGCAGATTCTGGACTGAAGGAGCTCTGTGGTTTCCTACAGTCTCCTATCTGCAGACTGGAGATGTTGAGGTATTTAGTTATCTAATTATTGATATTTCTATGAATAAGTAGATATAATTGATCATAAATCAAAGTTCATATCTCCTGTTCTAATAACTACAGTGTACGCACGCAGTGAAGCTTCAGTCCTATCAACCTTAGTAAAGATCCGTCCAAAAGAATCAGATCATTCCTGAATGCACTTTGGTCGCAGCGTTGTCCCATATAAGAGACACCTCAGTCAACACCTTCACACAGTAATTCAGCGCATGAGTGATAACTTTTTTCATCGCAGATGCAACATGTGTGTCTCAGTCAGTACAGCTAGCATCATGTCCACGGAGCTTACCTTTCTTTAAGCTTTCCTTCCAAGTGACACTAAAAGTTGGATGAAGTCCCCACCATCTCACCTTAATGTCATTGCCAACAAATTCTGTCCATGGTCCAGATGACATCTGATAACAGACTTCCCTGATGATACAAAGTTTTTAAAGAAAAAATTAACAAGGGCATGTTTCACAACACAACGTATCAAAATAAAAACTTATACACATGTATGATGTCTGCTGGCTGGAGAGGAGTCTGTGCTAATGCACAGCTGGACACCATGTCAAAAGTCATTGTGTGGTTCACTAAATGATTCACAAACCTATCCCTTCTGTCAAATGGTTAAAAAACAGTAGGGGCAATGAAAATGAGATGTGACTCTACAGGGTCGGCCACATCTGAAGATTTGGAATTCTGCAGTGACAAAATAAAAGAAGATAATTAAAACAACATCTATTTAAACAAGAAATGGTTCATTCCCACTAAAAATAGAGCAACGACACAGTGTAATAGCTACAAACATAAAACAAAAATGTTATAACACATCAGTATATATATATATATATATATATATATATATATATATATATATATATATATATATAGGCCCCGACCTTTCTGCATGGAGTTTGCATGTTCTCCCTGTGCATGCATGGGTTTTCTCCGGGTTCTCCAGTTTCCTCCCACAGTCCAAAAACATGACTGTCAGGTTAATTGGTCTCTCTAAATTGTCCCTAGGTGTGAGTGTGTGTGTGCATGGTTATTTGTCCTGTGTGTCTCTGTGTTGCCCTGCAACAGACTGGCGACCTGTCCAGGGTGACCCCTGACCCCGCCTCTCGCCCGGAACGCCAGCTGGATATTGACACCAGCAACTCCCGACCCCACTACACAAGGGTGTAAGAAAATGGATGGATGGATGGATATATACATACACGAACTATTTTGTCATATGTTATACTCTTATTTGAGTAGATTTTGTTGATATGCAACCTAATGCGAGTTACTTCACAGAATGAAGAGCATATTTTAACCCATAAAAAACACGACACACAGGTTTCTTCTAACCTTTATTTGTTGACTTATATTAATATTTTTAATTTCCATTTTTAAAATAACTATCAGTGCACATACCTTCATTTTAATTCATGTCTGCAGAAATAAATGGGTAATATTACACTGCACATTATGATCAGTAAAACCGTACTTAATAGTAGATATATCACCTAATACTGTTACTCTTACTAGTGTTTTTTGCAGTTATTTACTACTATAAATATATGAAGTAGAGGGAACTACACCCACCTATGATGGCAGCTTTTAGTTTATAAAAAGTGTTAGACTTTCCAGAAATGTTGCCGTGCAAAAACATATTTCAAAAAGGATTAACCTTTTTCTAGTCTTTTTTATGAAAAAAAACAACAACTACAAAACTGTTAAGAAGGTAAATAAATAAATGATAGTGTAAGTGTAGCTTTACATACCGTTATGTTGAACCGTAGCAGTTCTTGTTATGTGATTCTGTACCCTGAACGACTCATCGGCTTTGTATGAGCAAAGAGGACAGAAATATCCGTCATTCGTGCAATACGGAATAATCTTCTCTCCGTTACGAATGTTACAAATAGAAACGTGGATCTGTTAAATAAAATAAAAAAAACAAAGTTTGAGCATAAAATACACTTATCAATTATACATTTTATTTACTTTTCTATTTTTATCTAATGGTGCCCTGCAGGGAAATAATTAGCTATGCTACATGCTAAATTTAACCTTACCTTCTATGAATTACGCATTTCAATAGTCTACAGCTGTTTATTATATGCTCAACGTCATCTAGAAAAGCGTATTGATTTACTATGTGATAAAAATTTTAAAGAAGGTAAAAATACCTTTTGCTGACTTTGCGCCTTTTCCATTTTGGATCGTGTGCCGAACACATGAACCCTCTCAAACTTCTTTCAATCGCATCTCAAACCCGCTTCTTTAAGGTATTTATACTAGAAATTAGGAAAATAGCGCCCCCTTCACTTCCGGAGTGCAATGGTCCCATTTCCATATAAGGTATGAGGCTGACAGTGGTCCGTCCCCGCCCCATTCTGCATGCTGCAGCGAGGACCTTCTCGAATTTGTTAAAAACTGTTAGCTTTGCTGATGTAAATAAAAGAGAGAAGTTGAAATACATGCTGAGAGAGAAACTCCTTCCTAAAGATAAAGCTATATTACAGATTTAAAAAGAAAATCAAAATGGGAGAACGCGGATAATATAGGAAATAGCGCCCCCTTCACTTCCGGAGTGCAATGATCCCATTTCCAAATAAGGTAAGAGGCTGACAGTGGTCCGTCCCCGCCCCTTTCTGTTTGCTGCAGCGAGGACCTTCTCAAAAAAAGAGCAATGCGACTTGGATGTAACGAGTAACGCGACAGTTTTGTAGAAATGTAGTGAAGTAGAAAGTACAGATGCTTACTGTAAAATTTACTGGAGTAAAAGAAGAAAGTATCCATTATTAAATCTACTTAAGTAAAGTACAGATACACGAAAATTGTACTTAAGTACAGTCCCACCACTGCCTCTAATCTACCCACCACAGCTGTCATGATTGAATGAATTATGTTTATGTGCAGTAGGTGGCGAGCATGAGTTCATATGAATGTATAAATATAAAGAATAGAACAATAGAAGTAGATGTGACACACCTGTGAGCAAGAGATGTGAACAGACCTCTAAAAGATGCTTTAATAAAAGTATCTGGACATTATACAATGTCTGGTCTTTATCAAGCACGAATATAACATGGTGTCATGAGTCAACTAAAAAGCCGACAATGGAGCTGAAACCACCGGAGAGCTTGAAGCTGACGGGAAAGGTGGATGAGAATGGGGTATATGCCACGAGAGGTGGTGACGTATTTCCGTTTGAATTTATGCCACATAGATGGGTTCCGGGTCCTGCTTGCTCCTATTGTTTTTACCCAAAGCTGCAAGATCTGTACCATGAAAAAGACGCAAAACTTAAAATATCTGTGAGCTACTGGTACAACAACCGAGTTTTGTGGTGTGCCGTTGTGTCCATTAATTAGCCGGTACCATCCAGTGCTTAGTTTTTTTCATGTTCCTGCTGATATCAAGGCGACAGCGGACTGTAGCCAAAACTTAGCCACTACAGCTAACACCCGGTTTGTAGCTGCCTGCTATTTCAAAGCTTGAGGATATTGAAAATGCAGCGTCAGAAATGGGAAGACGGAGGTTAAAAGTTAGCTGTATGTGGTTCGTTCACTGGAATAATTTGTTGGAGGAAAATAATGTCGGAGGAAATCCACTGCTATGGGAACAGGCTGAGAGCAGAGGCAGCGATTCGGCACAAGGTAAGTCAATACGTGTTGATGTTTGTGTTATACGGAGTATGAAATTATTTTTAGGCAACTCATTAGCTTTTTTTTATGTGACAATTATATAAAATACATTTAACATGCAGTCAAAGCGATACCGAGCACGGTAATTTAAGAACAACCGAGGGCAGCAACGCTTCAGCACGAACTAGTCAGTCAGATTAAGGTCCAAAACCTTCGCTTTACAGCCGTTTAAGTGGCACCGACCCACATAAAAAACCCCACAGAACAAATGGTAGAAATCACGTATTTCCAGAATCCCGAAAATATGACATCTACCTTTGCTGTTTCATAATTATAATACACGTTAGAGTGAATTTTTCCACTTGGCTGCTATAATTTGTTCTTGCATTACACAACGTAATTTCAATTTTTTTCCCTCTGAGATTCTGCTTAGAAAATTAGGTTATGACTGCATTTTGTTTTTAAAATGGTAAATTTAGGTTTGCCTTGACTTTTATAAACTAATGCCTCTTATATGCATCATTTGTTGTATTTCTGTTGGTGCAGGTATTAGGCGAACACGATGCTTTGCCTGCTAGTAGTTTAAATTAATTTCAGCTGCACACTTTCAAAAGTACGGAAGAGGATTAGATTTTAACATGCATTTTCTAAGTAGTTCACTCTTACTCAGTAACTTCAGTGTTGTTACAACTCTGAAACACTTTTTTTTGCAGTTTCTTTGTGATACCAGAACTATTTCACTTACACATTTAATTTCCTGAGATATTGTCAATTTATTTTCAAGCAAAACTCTCAAAAAGAGCTGAGGATTTATTAGTTTTGATTACGTTGTGCAGCTAAATATGGACGCTTATTAGTTTTTTTTCTTTTTAATTTTTCAGGTTTCCATCGCAACACCTCGTGATGTGTTTCTGAGCCATGATCGCTGTGCCGATTATCTTTCCACTGGATCCAAGCCCCTGGACCAGCTGACGGCATCCATCAGTCCACGTCTGCCGGATCATCACAACGTGGACTAACTTTTTATTTACAGTACTTGGTTAAACTATGATCTTGAAACCTAAGCATCAGATATGCAAAAATCTACCTGCAGACTTTATTGGCTACCCTGACACTGCAGTCATCCTGGACGGGGCTGAGCCGGTCTTCCTCTCCTCCAGAGTGACGAGTTTTCATCACCATGGGCAAAACAAGTCTGATGTCTGATTAGCTGCTAGGAAGTATATTATATATTGTTGGATTCACTCCTCCCGTTTCACTACGGGGCTCTATAGTTGATTTGTATTGGTACGTGGATTAATGTGTGAAAGAAGAAAATGAACGGTAAGCCAGTAGTGTACTTAGGTTGCCTAACAACCACACTAACAAGCCGAACCCGCATCAATTCACATCTTACCAATCTTGAGTGATGCCCAATGTGGTGAGTTATATATTAAGTTGTTTAAGTTTGTGTCCTGTTGTATATTACAATATTAAGTATTGACGTTTTGTTTGTCTTTTTTCTTTTATTTTTTTACGTTATTTACAGTTTAACCGGCATGTCCGCGTAAAGCACTCGGCAATAAAAAGAACAGTTACAACAACAACGGCTACCTTATGTTCTTCATAACATATATTCACTGTTCATTTTGCTATCCTGTTTGTACCTACAATAAAATTCAATCACAAACCTTGTTTTCCCCATTTCTCAGTGTTTACGTTATATCAAGTATTTGCATGTAGATCAGGAATTCAAGTGAGATGTTAAAATGCAACACATTTAGGTTATACCAGCAAAGAAATGTGAATATTAAGTAATATGTAGTTAGTCATATAATTTAATATGCTGAATAAGGCTGGATGATATGACTTGCAAGATTTCTTTTCATACCAGATTTGATTTTAATCGATTCCTCCCGTCCTCAACTTCTATACCAAAATAACAGAAAATACTTTCAAAAAATGCCTTTATTTCAATCATCTGTTCTGGGAGTTGTATAAGGGAGCATTACGGTCAGGATACGATAAATTTTAATTGCAAGAATTCAGTCATTACAGCAGAATAAAGATGCAATTTTATAACAATGTCTTAAAATTACAAGAAGTCGTTTTAATGCGAAATAAAGATTCAGATTGATCTGATGTAACCAGCTCAGTCCATGTGGTTTTGACATTTGTCAGTAATCAAGAGGATGTACATTTCCACCTCAACTGACCAGGTAAGCATTAAGGTAAAAATAAAAAAATACTGTATAAACAAATACAGTATACAAAACGGAAAACGAGCAACTGATAGAAATACTCTATATAAAGAAAAGCAAAAACACTAATAGCAGGAGAAAAGTTGTTGGCAACAATAGCTCAGCCAATCTCTCCCTCCAGGAAGCCATCAAACAAAACTGTCCAACTCCAACTATAATAAAGATTAAAAAAAGAAAATGGAAAGTTAAAATAATAATCACAAATTAATCATTCAGATCTAATGCGTTCTGGAATCTATTGACATTTTACAAATTTCACAAATCAGAAGGTTTCACAAATGTTTTATTTATTCTGCTGTTAGTACAGAATAATCTAGTTAGGTTTGAAATGTCTAGGTGTTGTTTTTAAAGTACAACACATTAAAAAAGCTCAAGATAGTGAAAAATTAAGTGTAGTCACCCTTTAGCTATTTTCCGAATTAGATGCTACATTCGGAAGCTAACTTCAGCTTCGACTGATAGCTTGGGCACAATATAGGCAGATCTATATATGTTTATATCTATATCTTTATCTATCTATACAGCATAGATATGTAGATTGCACATTGCACAGATAATCAAAACACTTAACATTTACATAGCACCTTTGTAAGCTTGTCCCTGTTAGCTACGTCAGACATATGAGGCATTATGGTGAATACAAACGATTTATTAACTTACCTTCGAAGTTATTGTGAAGTTTTGACACATCCAGCTTAAATCCTTTGTTGTTGCTGGAGCGTTTCAGGACGTCTGAATAATTATATAGGCATCATTAATAGTCCTGCAGCGACTGAGGAGCCACTGTTAACATACTGTTGCCTGTGCACCGGAACCATTCTATGTGGCATAAAAATGCGGAAGTGCTAATACGGAAGTGTTCAATCAGATGAAGATAAAATAAAAGCCATCTTGAAGATGCCACAGCCTGTCGACAAAACAAGTGTTTTGCGCATCATGGGCATGATTAATTTTATAGGGAAATGTATTCCCAATCTGAGTGCAAAGATGACAAACATTCGCAGACTCTTGTACAATGATAGTCAATTCCAGTGGACAGAAGTTCATGAACAAGAGTGGAAGGAACTGAAAAAATATTTGACTACAGAACCAGTACTTGCCTTTTACGTTCCCTTTTACAGAACCAGTACTTGCCTTTTACGTTCCAACTAAAAAAATTTAACTGTCTACAGATGCCTCAAAAGATGGACTTGGAGCAGTTCTTGTTCAAGCTGAAGATGAACAATGGAAGCCTGTGGCTTATGTGTCCAGAGCCATGACCAAAGCTGAATGCAAATATGCTCAAATAGAAAAAGAATGCTTGGGGTTGACTTATGGACCAGAACGGTTTCATAACTATGTGTATGGTCTACCATCTTTTGTAGCTGAAACAGATCACCATGGCGACCTTTGGTTGCCATTATCAAAAAACATCTGAATGAGATGTCACCAAGGATTCAGAGGCTTATGATGAAGATGCAAAGGTATGACTTTACACTGATTTACACTCCAGGAAAACATTTGATTCTTGCTGATGCTCTGTCCAGAGCTCCTACAGACAATGGTGTGAGTTCAACTGAAGAGAATATTCAGCGTCATGTGAACATGGTGTCCACTGTGTTACCTGTGTCAGACAGCAAGTTGAAGCAAATAGTTGAAGCAAATAGTTGAGGCAACAGCTAAAGATACAGAGTTACAGTTGGTCATGCAGAATATGAATGAAGGATGGCCAATAAGGTTAAGGTTCACAGTTTTTCAAAGTTAAAGCTGATCTAAGTGTTGTGAATGGACTGTTACTGAAAAACAACAGAATTGTGATTCCACAAGTATTAAGACAAGATATTCTACAACGGATACACGAGGGTCACCTAAGCATTGAAAAATGTAAAAGAAAAGCTAGAGAATCTGTTTTCTGGCCTGGACTGAATAAGGACATTGAGACGCTAATCAGTAAATGTGAAACATGTCAGACATTTAGAAATAAACAGAGTAAAGAACCTATGATAATGACTGACATTCCAACATCACCATGGCTGAAAGTAGGACTGCATTTGTTTCATTTTAAAGGAAAAAACTATTTAGTGATCATTGATTACTTTTCAAACTATTCTGAGATGGCTCTATTAGCTAATATGTCATCAAACTGTGTCATAACACATGCTAAATCAATCTTTGCAATACATGGCATTCCACATATAGTGGTGAGTGACAATGGACCATGTTTTAGTAGCAGAGAATGGCAAGAGTTTACAGAACAGTATGATTTTAAACATGTAACATCAAGTCCACATTATCCACAGTCGAATGGAAAAGCGGAGAAAGGAGTTCCTATTCTGAAGCAACTTCTGAAGAAAGCTGCATAGTAACTCTGACCCGTATTTAGCTTTATTAAGCTACAGATCTTCACCTTTGCAATATGGATTTTCACCTGCTGAACTCTTGATGAATCGAAAGATTCGTACAACTTTGCCAAGTTATGATAGTAATGAACAAGGTGCAAAGAAATCATCAAAGTTGGAGTACAAGTTACGAAAGCAGAAAGTAAAACAAAAGTCATATTATGACAGATCAACCAAGATTCTACCCCCACTGTCATACAAGGATCCTGTAAGGATTCTGGATGATGAGGGATGGAATACTAAAGCAACTATTCTGCAGGAAGTAGCTCCACGTTCATTTGAAGTGAAAACTGAAGATGGACAAGTTCTGAGTCGAAATCGGCGCAGTTTGTTAAAAACTCCATTAGAGCCTGTTGTTGAGTCAAGTGAAGTTTCTAAGGACTCCCAGATTATTCCTACAACTGAAACACCCTGTGACCGTCTTGGGGACAACCCACCTGTGTTAAGAAGATCTACCAGAGTGGTGAACAAACCTGACAGACTGAACTTGTAAAAAAAAAAAAAAAAAGGAAAAAGGAAAGAAAAACAAAAAGTTGAAATGTCTACTTTGTAATTGATGTTTTTAATGTGTTAAGTATAGCTATGTGGTAACTGTCTCATGCAATGTATGTTCTTTGAAATGATTCTTTTTGTAACAATCTTACTTTAAAGAAAGGAGGATTGAATAAATTATGTTTATGTCCACTAGGTGGCGAGCATGAGTTCATGTGAATGTATAAATGTAGAGAATAGAACAATAGAAGTAGATGTGACACACCTGTGAGCAAGCTGTGTGAACAGACCTCTAAAAGATGCTTTAATAAAAGTATCTGGGCATTACTCAACGTCTGGTCTTTATCAAGCACGAATATAACAACAACCACCACTCTAAGCCCCCCACTCCAGGTTGGCTGCCAAAGCTTGACAGGTATGGGGCAAGGTGAGAGTTCATCTGTTAAACTCACTGAAGATAATACATTAACCAAAAGCTGGAGTATAGATATTTTTATAAGCGTATTTGTGAGCCTGCCACTTTATTATTAAATTGAATATAATTTCAGATCTTTGTATAACTTTTCTTCAGGTTAAAGAGAACTATTGCTCCAAGTTAATTTTCTAAACTACAAAAAAATGTTAGAGATGGTAAAATAAGAAAAATTGGACTGATATCCTATAGTAACACTGGTGTTACGCAGATTTGTCAATATTTTATTTTATCAATTTTTTTATCCGATTACTCGATTTATAGTAAGAATAATCGATAGATTACTCGATTACTAAAATATTAGTTTACAAAAGGCCTAATCATAAAATTAGTCTTTATTCTAATCCAACTTTACTCATATTTAAAACACAAATAAAAACCTAAGAGCTTAAAAAAATTATGATTAATGGATTAATGAACAAAAACTGGAGACATAAAATATCTGATGATAAATGATGGTACAGAGCAGTCAGCTGATACTGAGCCTGTAAGGAAACATGGAGAGAGAAAAAACATCCGACTGAGTTTAAGATCCTGAGAAACGTTTAGAAAAACTTTGAGTTTCTTTCTGATCAAATGTTCTGGTTCTGTTGGTTTGGACTCTTTAAACCAGTTTGACTGGATCAGATGTTAGAATCAGTTCATCATGTTTCTTTTACATTCAGGGAAATTAATTTTCTACATTTTATTATTTATTTGTTCATATTTCAGTTTTAACCTGCATCCTGTTGGCTTCAGCTCATCTTTTATTCTTTATTCAGATTGTGGGAATGCAGGTGGTCAGAAACCAGCTGGACTAATCTGTTCTCAGCTCTGAAGTCCAAACCGACCCATCTGACAGAACTGGACATGAACTGGACCAACCTGGGAGATTCTGGAGTAAAGGAGCTCTGTGGTTTTCTACAGACTGAAGGCTGCAGACTGGAGACATTGGGGTATTTTAATTATATAATTATTGATATTTCTGTGAATAATTAGATGTAATTGATCATAAATCAAAGTTTATATCTTTTGTTCTAATAAATATTTTCTGAGTTTGTTCCTGGACTTGGATCCAGCTGTGCGTCTGCATATTGGTTGGTGTGTGTTACTCAGAAGGCAGTTGGGCACAACACCGTGAGTGAATATAATTCACTAACTGGGGCAAGCTTCTATATAAAATACTGGCGCGTCTACTGGGCATTTGTAGAGTATGGGACGGGACGGATGGCAACCACCTCTGGCTCAAGAGCCCCCTGGTGGTTGAAGAAAAATCCACGTATAAGCCACATGGTTCAAAGTTTAAGAAAAAAGTAGCGGCTTATAGTCCGGAAAATACAGTAGTCCTATTTATGTGAATAATTATATCTCATTGATCATAAATCAAAGTTCATATCTTCTGTTCTAATAAATATTTTCTGAGTTTGTTCCTGGACTTGGATCCAGAGTTTAATTTAGTCCCTTTGTGTAACGGAGTTGGACCTGCTGATCTGAGGTCAGAACAGTAATCCCACACTTCGTTTTAAATATTCTCATTTTAGTTGATAATAATCCAGCCCGGGTTTAAAAAGTCTAGGTGTTTTAATTTTTAACTAGTGTAGATTAAAGATGCTAATTGTAGTGAATAATTCAACACATTCTCACTCCCAACTCGTCACGTATTGACGCTTGGGCAGGTTCCCTCGGCGTCACATGTTGACGCATCGGGTACCCCCTTCGCGCCAATATGTGACGAGAAGGGTTCTCTCATTGAATGCTGTACCGCTCCCTAAGCGTCCGATACTGACGATCTAGGAACTAATAAGATGACGAGTCTATTCTATTTTTTTAAAACCTTTATTTACAATTTATGTGCTAGTTTGAACAGGATATTAAGAATATTTACTACAAATACATGTCAGACGTATCGGTCAAAGGACTTTAATTCGGTATTTAAAAATAACTCGGTAAAATATAAAACCGGAGGGTTTTTGTTGTGGTTGTAACTTGATTTAAAAGCCTTTTTTTTAATTTACCAACTATTTTTGAGTATGATATCAATGATTTACACCAAATTAAAAAAAAAAATTAAGATGTATTTTCTTTTGTGATTGCATGCAAACTGTAGCTTACATAACTACTATATTACAACCATAACATTCATTTCAGTGAATGGCCAAAAACAATATTACACAGAAAACATTGTCAAATGGTCAAACTGCAGTAAAAAAATGAAAAGAAATTAATACTGTGTAATACAAAAAAGAAAAAGTAACATCATGGAAGGACTTGTTCGCTGTCTGAAGGAAGTGGCACTTGGTGGACAGCAACATGAGAGGATTTACTTGCAGGTTTCCAGGTATCATCCCAGATTTTTCCGCTAGAAAAGAACAATAAAATCAGGATGTGGATTTTTTGTGCTGTAAAGTTCACAAATCTCTCTAAGATGTGTACCTGACTTTAAAAGGAGGTAATGTAGCCAAAGTATTTTCTCTGCCTACAGCCACCCAAATGCCAGCTAGTACTTACATCTTGTTTTGTCCCAAATATACAATATTATCTTGACTTAAGTGTTAAATGATAAACTTACTGCACAGTAATTTTTACCACTACACAAACAATGAAAGTCTCTCGTAATGCTTCAGTTTCTTAGAAGTCTAAAAATCAAAACAGAAAAAAGTGACAGTTTCAGATTTAATTTCCAGCTTATATAAATTATAAAAGGCACAGTGTTAAATAAGTGTTGAATCACCTTTAAAAAGTCCAAATATCAAAATCAGCATTCCTTTGCTGATAAACGGCCTAATTACGATATTTGGAGTTCTACCTCTATATTTCTATGTTTCTGAGCACATGCTGACTTTTTTCTGCGAATTTTTTTTACCCAAAGATGTTGTGACTTATGTGGTATAAGTACTACTGATTCCTGTTGTAATGCCCGTTTTTGTCCTCATAAAAACAAAGACAAATATAAAGAAAGGAGTCTGGTAGGTCAGTAATTAAAGCCACAAAGTTTATAAGTAACTTAATTTAAGAGACAGTGGGAGGAGAAGCAGCTGGAGAGATGCTTCTGGGTCTTTTCTTCTTCTGAAAATTCTGAGAGGATGGAACAACAGGAGGAGAAACAGGAACAAGATCAAGCACTATGTCAGTATCTTCCTGGTAACATCATTGGATGCTTCTCAGTAAGCATCCCAGGCTGCTCCTGACCTATGGTCTCTGTCTGTTCAAAGATCAGGTTCTCAGCCCTTTACTTCTCTTCATCTGGTTTTTAGCAACCCTCCAATTTTACAAAGTGGCAACAAGCATGACTATAAATATTATTATGTGACTTTAGCACTGCTAATTAAACGTCTTAAGCACAGGTACAGTGTACAGGTACAATTAGCCTCCTAGAGGCTAATTTAGCTAGCTTCCACCGTATATTCTCCGGCAAAAAAAATGTTACAAACGTGTCTTCAACCATTCGCATCACAGTCCTACTGCCATTAAGTCCTAAAACTACCATCAGTAACTTTATAACGTAACACTTTGGAGTTATTTTTGCTTTTAGAGTACAAAAACATTTTGACAGGTGCAGGTTTCTACTCACCGGAGTGTAAGTGTCGCATCGGATGACGTCAGCTTATTCTTCTTGGGTTTTTGTGGGATCCGTCCTTATTTTTATTATTTCAATAAAAAAAATATTGAACGTTTACAGAACAGTTTGCATGCAATCACAAAAGAAAATACATCTTAATTTTTTTTTTAATTTGGTGTAAATCATTGATATCATACTCAAAAATAGTTGGTAAATTAACAAAAAAGGCTTTTAAATCAAGTTACAACCACAACAAAAACCCTCCGGTTTTATATTTTGCCGAGTTATTTTTAAATACCGAATTAAAGTCCTTTGACCGATACGTCTGACATGTATTTGTAGTAAATATTCTGAATATCCTGTTCAAACTAGCACATAAATTGTAAATAAAGGTTTAAAAAAAATAGAATAGACTCGTCATCTTATTCGTTCCTAGATCGTCAGTATCGGACACTTAGGGAGCGGTACAGCATTCAATGAGAGAACCCTTCTCGTCACATATTGGCGCGAAGGGGGTACCCGATGCGTCAACATGTGACGCCGAGGGAACCTGCCCAAGCGTCAATATGTGACGAGTTGGGAGTGAGAATGTGTTGAATAATTAGGTGGAATCATGAGATGCAGGCTTTGATTCAACGACAAATGCTGGACATACTTCGCTTTTATTCTGTGCATCAGGGTCGCCATTCAGCCAAGTTTCTATCTCATCCAAGAACTCTTTAAAACTGATCAACTTTGGTTCATACTAATCGCCGTAATCGGTTTCTTTTTCATCATCGTTCAGAAGTCTTTGAACTGAAGATTGCAAGTCCATAACCTCTGCTAATTAAAAGTTTTCATATGCTCATCTATGGAGGGTTTTGATTCTCCAGAATCAATTAAAGCATTTCTTTTTCTTGTCAGTACGCAGAGTTTGGCTCTGCACCTTTTAATTAAATTGAAGAGTTCTCTTTCCTTTTGAATTCTTTCATCTTGTTCATCCATTTTCAACACAAACTTCGTTTCTCTAAATCCAAAAGATAATTGTCCAAAACAAACGTTTCAATTTGCAGCTCAGCGTCTCTGCTTTCTCCAACAAAGCATCACATTTACTCACGAACTTTGTGCGTCTTCTCCAAGTGGATTCCATGAAGTTTCAGTCGCCCAAGTGCGATCATCCAATCTTCCAAGCTTTTCCAATCTTCAAACGTTCCAAAGATGGTCCAAAAAAATGATTTTTTTGACTTAAAGGCCTTCTAGAGTCCAAAAAACAATATTCCAACAAAGGCCTTGAGTGTTAACAGGTGGTCTGATTTGAACGCACTTCCGACTTAATTTGTTTTGAAAAAATATATTCTTTATTTCTTGTAAAAAATTATTGACAAAATAATTACCAAAAATGTCCTGCAACTTTAGCCAAAAATGAAAGTAAACTTAATGTGATGTTTCAAGTACATCACATTAAGTGATGTACTTGGAACTTTGATCATTTTGTAAATTATCAAAAAATCATTTACAAAAAACCTCCCGTCCACACACCAAACATTTGTCAAACAATCCCTCCACCAAACACCCGGTGTGTTTTTAAATGAGAGGGTCTAACCAATTACCAATATAATCTAATCAATTCAAATATACAAATTAACTACAGATTTTAGATCTAAACTAACTTAAATAAATTCTAACTTCCCAAAATAGAGAACTAAATTAGTAGAAATTACAATTTGCAAACTTTACATAAATGGCCACAACACCCCCGTCTGTGAAAGTGAAGCGCTGCTTATTTTACATGTCCCCATAACTTAAGATTTATGCAGTACTATTATATTACTGACGATTAGACAGACACCTTCTCCGGCTGAGAGGAAACCACTGCGCATGTCTGGAGCTCCGCGTGCGAGTAAAAGGGGAGGTGATAGGTGACAACAGACACGTAAGTCACGTGTTGTAGAAATTTCATTATCAATAATAAGAGAAAGATTAATCTTTGTCTTTAAGTTTCTTTATTCGAAGGCAAAAGCGTTCGAAGGCCCTTCTCACTGAGCAGTCAGGAGAAGAGCCCTGAGCCTCACATATCACATTGTTATATAGTCACAGCAAGACAAAGACCCTCCCAAAATCTGATGTTATCTCTACTCCTAGATGGCCACAGAGACACCCTGACCCTCTCCTCATGAACTATCTCTCACCTCTTGGAGGAGATGATTTTATGGCAGGAAAGAGAACTGATAAGGATTTCAGGAGGAACTTCTAACACTGTCAGTTCATGGGGTCAGGTCAAACAGGGTACAAACTACATTCCACACATCAGCCCTTTAAGACAATTATCAGATCAAGCATTTTACCCAAGACGTCTTCAGGTCTCTTCTGCTATTACAGCTGTAGAATTATCTAAACATTATCCGTAAACTTATTTAATGGACAAACACATCTTGCAGAAATACAAAAACAAATCAGATATAATCAGTAAATAAATGGTAAAATGTATCATCAGTTCCTTCAAGAATGAAATTAGACTGAAAATGAAATTTTCTATTACACACGTTATTGCTTGGATTTTACGGCGCCACCTTAAGACCCTTAACTTCACATTTTAACAGAAAAAAGCTCAATGCGACTTGGATGTAACGAGTAATGCGACAGTTTTGTAGAAATGTAGTGAAGTAGAAAGTACAGATACTTACTGTAAAATGTAGTGGAGTAAAAGTAGAAAGTACCCATTATTAAATCTACTTAAGTAAAGTACAGATACACAAAGATTGTACTTAAGTACAGTAACAAAGTACTTGTACTTTGTTACTTCCCACCACTGCTGCTAGGACAGATGATCTCATATCATCACTGTCTTGGAGACCTTATGTCTGTTCTAATGACCCCGGGTTGCTCAACAGTCCTCCTACGTCTGTTGCCTGCCCAACCTTTTCTTTGGAAAGTTTAAGTTCAACAATAAGGCCTTGGTTATCTCTGCTCTCCTATCAGTTCCTCTTTCCCTCTGACCTCTCACCTACCATCTACCTCCAACACAACATCAGTGATCTTTAATTACAGTTACACATTTTACATCATCTCAAGTTCAATGTCAAAATCACATTTTAGTTTCTCTAATTTAGCATTTATTTATATTATAACCATAACTTATTAGTTACTTTTATTATAATAATGTGTTATTACAGACATCACTGAAAAGAAACCAAGAATAATCTGTTATTCTAATTATTTGATACCAAAGTTACACAAAGTTTTTTTTTAACCTGTTTTACTTGTAAGTACTTCCACAAGTGTAAGTATTCTTATAATTAAATCAATACCAATCATTGGTTAAACCAATATTAATTATTGGTTAAATTATAAGTTATTATTAATTTAAGTATTTTACTCTGGGTTTTATCCAATTATTCAAAATGTTTAGATTTTATTCTTTAACCCTTTAATGCTTTGAAATAAGGAGTAGTCTGAACTATTTTTATACATATGCAGGCTGGAAATTTACTTCCTCTTTTCTCAGGAAGCCTGCTGTTTCTGTTTCATGACTCTCTTTCTGCCTGACTATGATTTTTATGATTAAATAGAAAAAAAGTAGAATCAAAGCAAAGTTTGCAGTACACAATAACAACACACACAACCAGATACATTTTATTCCAACATGACTCTTTTTGGTCTTGATGTCACCTGTGTCATAAATTTTAAAGGTAACTTTAGTTGTTACTATTAAACTAAAATCTCCAGCAAAGGGAAGTGGGATGATCTCAGCTCTTCTTGACATGGTACAGAGCAGTCAGCTGATACAGAGCCTGTAAGGAAAAACTGAGAGAAAAAAAAAAAAACAATCCGACTGAGTTTGAGATCCTGAGAAACTTTTAGATGAACTTTGAGTTTCTTTTTGATCAAATGTTCTGGTTCTGCTGGTTTGGACTCTTTAAACCAGTTTGACTGGATCAGATGTTAGAATCAGTTCATCATGTTTCTTTTACATTCAGGGAAATTAATTTTCTACATTTTTATAATTTATTTGTTCATATCCTCTTGACTACCAGGAAAAAAAATATTGTCCAATCACCATTTTTTTTAATCCCACAGTCTTTGTAAGGTAATAAAAGGTTTTATGCACTTACTTTGTCTCTTCCCATAAAATGTGTAATTACTGATGAACGCCATTTTCATGAATTAGAAAAAGGTATGTACAAAAGTCCCACCCCTTCACATGTGGTATCATTGAAAAAGCCTAAATGTCCTCTCCAGATACCAAAAGGAAATAATTCAGTAGAATGCAGGGGGTGAGAGATATTCAAGTTTAGAAATGTTCTCTACAGAGGACAAAAATGAACTACTTACCAGTAGTTCAGGAGAATATTTCAGTTTTAACCTGCATTGTGTTGGCTCCATCTAACATCTTTTATTTTTTATTCAGATTGGACTGCAAGTTGTCAGAGACCAGCTGGACTTCTCTGTTTTCAGCTCTGAAGTCCAAACCGACCCATCTGACAGAACTGAAACTGAACGAAACCAATCTGGGAGATTCTGGACTGAAGGAGCTCTGTGGTTTTCTACTGACTGAAGGCTATAGACTGGAGAGATTGGGGTATTTCATTATATAATTATTGATATTTCTGTGAATAATTATATCTCATTGATCATAAATCAAAGTTCATATCTTCTGATCTAATAAATATTTTCTGAGTTTGTTCCTGGACTTGGATCCAGAGTTTAATTTAGTCCCTCTGTGTAACTGAGTTGGACCTGCTGATCTGAGGTCAGAACAGGACAGGATTTGGACCCCCAGTGTGTAGAAATCCCCCTCATCCCCTGCAGGTCAAAGGTCAAGATGTAAAAAATGAGTGAGAATGAAATCTGCCTTTAATGAAGTTCCACTAATCCCACACTTCATTTTAAATATTTTCATTTTAGTTAATAATCCAGTCCAGGTTTAAAGAGTCCAGGTGTTTTAATGTTTAACTAGAGTAGATTAAAGATGCTGGTTGTGGTGAATAATTAGGTGGAATCACCCTTTATCCATTTCCTGAATCAGAGGCTTCAATCAGAAACCAACTTCAGCTTCGTCTGAAAAAAATCCAGACCACTGAGTTTTTCTCTGAGCTCAACAGGCTGCAGGTTCTTCAGGACATGAGTTTTCTGGTCCAGACATCAGAACCAGCAGAGACTGCAGCACATGAATCTGGACCAGGTGTGTTAGGAGAGGTTCTGCACATGCTCAGACTAAAGGTTCACAGTCTGACAGAGAAAGTCGACCAACTCTGGATGAAATGGTTCCTAGAAACAGGGAAGCTTTCTGGGGACTTGACTGCCTGCTCATATGGAGCTGCAGCTCATGCAGGAGTTTTATGTTGGCAGGAAGCAAAACAACATGGAAGCAGGTGATGAGTTTCCATTTTAGTGTCAATTCCACTGATGGAGCAAATTACAAGTCAGTCGTCCTCCAAACCACTGAGAGCAGCTTCCAGAGGAAATCTGAGTTTGTTCTGACAGTCAGACTCTATCAGGATGACCACAGTCTACTGGCAGAGTTCCTGGACATGAAGGAGACAGAAATAATATAAAGATCATTAATTAACAGTCCTGCAGTAAATACTGACTTTGTGAAGGTTATGGTGTTAAAGTCATTTAGTTCAAACATCTTGATTCAGCTCTTATTTTGTAGGACAGGAAGTGAGATCTTACCTTTGTAAAGCTTTGTGTGCAACAAGCTTCAGCAGTTACTGAAATCATTCTCATGTGGTTCACCTGGAAAATAGATTTAAAAATGACTCATCTTCACAATCAGGTTGTTCCTTTATGATAATGTTCCCATTTCTGCAGCGTCTCTGATGAAGGATTCAGAACTTGAACTAAATGACCCAAATCAATCTGACAGAGAAAAGACTCAATATTTTCTAGTTGATAGTTCAGGAACTGAATCACCACAAAATGAGAAAATGATCAACTTTCAGAATCTGAGCTGTAATGGATGTTGTAAAACTCTGAATTAGATGGATTAAAATAAACCGTTTACATCTGTCATACTTAGCAATGAGCTGCAGTTAAAATACAACCAGCAAGAAAAACATCATTAATAGATTAATGAACAAAAACTGGAGACATAAAATATCTGATGATAAATGATGGTACAGAGCAGTCAGCTGATACTGAGACTGTAAGGAAACATGGAGAGAGAAAAAACATCCGACTGAGTTTAAGATCCTGAGAAACTTTTAGAAAAACTTTGAGTTTCTTTTTGATCAAATGTTCTGGTTCTGTTGGTTTGGACTCTTTAAACCAGTTTGACTGGATCAGATGTTAGAATCAGTTCATCAAGTTTCTTTTACATTCAGGGAAATTAATTTTCTATATTTTTATTATTTATTTGTACATATTTCAGTTTTAACCTGCATCCTGTTGGCTTCAGCTCATCTTTTATTCTTTATTCAGATTGAGTGACTGCAGGTTGTCAGAGACCAGCTGGACTAATCTGTTCTCAGCTCTGAAGTCCAAACCGACCCATCTGACAGGACTGGACATCAGTGAAAAGAACCTGGGAGATTCTGGACTGAAGGAGCTCTGTGGTTTTCTACAGACTGAAGGCTGCAGACTGAAATCATTGAGGTTTATAATTATATGATTATTGATATTTCAGTGAATAATTATATATAATTGATCATAAATCAAAGTTCATATCTTCTGTTCTAATAAATATTTTCTGAGTTTGTTCCTGGACTTGGATCCAGACTTTAATTTAGTCCCTCTGTGTAACTGAGTTGGACCTGCTGATCTGAGGTCAGAACAGGACAGCATTCGGACCCCCAGTGTGTAGAAATCCCTCTCATGTGAATCAGGTCAAAGGTCAAGATGTAAAAAATGAGTGAGAATGAAATCTTGCTTTTTTGAAGTTCCACTAATCCCACACTTAGTTTTAAATATTCTCATTTTAGTTGATAATAATATGTGAGTTGTCGTGGTTTCAAAGTGTCTGGCTGCAGCTGCAGTCAACTACAACACACGCCCGTGTAAAACTTATTAACCTATTGAACCGCTAAGTCAGGATGCCATACAGCTGTTAATAACAAATGTATGATGATCTACGTCATGAGTCTGTGTTGCTGATGAAATAAAATCATATGGTAATGACGTGCCTGAGTTCGTGCAGACTAACAACTGGACTCACAAATTACCCATGAGTTTGTGCAAAGCGTATGACGATCTGACAGAACACCGCCATCTTCCTTAGAGGTTCCACATAACTCTCAAAATATCTGATGATAAATGATGGTACAGAGCAGTCAGCTGATACTGAGCCTGTAAGGAAACATGGAGGGAGAAAAAACATCCGACTGAGTTTAAGATCCTGAGAAACGTTTAGAAAAACTTTGAGTTTCTTTTGATAAAATGTTCTGGTTCTGCTGGTTTGGACTCTTTAAACCAGTTTGACTGGATCAGATGTTAGAATCAGTTCATCATGTTTCTTTTACATTCAGGAAAATAAATTTTCTACATTTTTATTATTTATTTGTACATATTTCAGTTTTAACTGCATCTTCTTGGCTTCAGCTCATCTTTTTTTCTTTATTCAGATTGTGTGACTGCAGGTTGTCAGAGATCAGCTGGACTAATCTGTTCTCAGCTCTGAAGTCCAAACCGACCCATCTGACAGGACTGGACCTGAACAGAACCAACCTGGGAGATTCTGGACTGAAGGAGCTCTGTTGTTTTCTACAGACTGAAGGCTATAGACTGGATTATTTGGGGTATTTTAATTATATAATTATTGATATTTCTGTGAATAATTATATATAATTGATCATAAATCAAAGTTCATATCTTCTGTTCTAATAAATATTTTCTGAGTTTGTTCCTGGACTTGGATCCAGAGTTTAATTTAGTCCCTCTGTGTAACTGAGTTGGACCTGCTGGTCTGAGGTCAGAACAGGGCAGCATTCAGACCCCCAGTGAGTAGAAATCCCCCTCATGTGAAGCAGGTCAAAGGTCATTCAACCCAGTCTAGAAAAGTGAATTCCTGGAATCTGACAGGAACAAATCAATAATCGATGATCGATTGTTCAACATTTGATCAGAACCTGGAATGATTTTACTGACTAAAATCCTCCAACACAACATGACCCAGTACCAGGTTCTGGTTCTGGTTCTGAAGTCAGCAGGTCTTTATTGAAGCAGCAGCTTGTTGGCTTTAATATTCATGAGAATCTTTAACTGGTTCTGTTGGATTAACTGATTCACCTGCATCCTGTTGGCTTCAACTCATCTTTTATTCTTTATTCAGGTTGAATGTCTGCAGTTTGTCAAAGATCAGCTGTGATTTTCTGGCCTCAGCTTTGAAGTCCAACAGCCTCCGTCTGACACAACTGGACCTGTTTGGAAACAACCTGAAGGATTCAGACGTTCAGCAGCTGAAGGGTCTTGTAGAGATTTTACAGTAAGTAAATGTTTGTAGTGAGTCCAGCTGCTGTCAGCATATTGAACTAAACCCAGTTAGCATTATAGCAAAGATCCAGTGTTCCCAGTAAAGCTGCAGCTTCTCAGTGGGAGGAGAATGGTTCTCTCAGTTCAACAGGAAACAACTGATCAGGTTCATCTTGGTCACAGCTCTGAGATCAGTCTGACTGCAGCCTGGAAACCATCTACTGGATGTGCTGCGTCACTGACTGCTGCTGGAGAGGCTGGAAACACTCACTGATCTGATCTCTCCATCCTTCTTCTCTCTGCAGTTTCTGATCTCTGTGAAGTAGAGAATGATCTCTGTGTCCTGCTGATCCTCAGAGGTTGAAGCTGCAGCAGTTTGAGCCTAAGAGACTCTGACTGGATCATGATGACCTCTGACCTCCAAGATTTTCCTCCTGTTTAATTCAAACTGGGCTCTGTTTAGAGGCTTTGTTTGAGTTTTGATCTGAACTGGATTCAACTGGAAAATTGATTTTTTTTCTCTCTGGCTCATTTTCATCCTGGAACCAGAAATGGTCTGAGAATGGAAACATGGGAATCATGAAAGACACTTCAAACCTCTTTTCTCTGCTGCTTCTTCTGTTGACAAGGAAATATTCTTCAAAGCTCCCAGATAAAAAGATGCTTTACTGGAAACTGGAGAGAAACTTCAGCTTCCATCACAGAAACCAGTTTAACCAGTTTAGGACTGAATATATGTAATCTCATGTATATTTTTATCGTTTTATAGTCATTATAGAATCTTTAAAAAGGAAGTTTTGCCTTAGTCATTGATTCTGAGAGCTTTAATATTTTGGTTTGTTTTGGTTTTTACTTTTTAACTCCATATTTCATGTTTTACTTTACGTTTTCTAGAGAACATTAGGACACAATGTGTCACATCAGGGCTCTTTACTGTGATTTTACTGATTTATTCAGACCTCAGAGAATCACTGGGATAATGTGCTGATTGGTTCATTGTATTTGTTTTCATATTTGTTCTAATGTTTTGTGGGTTTCTGGATGTTTAATGACCAAATAGTTTAAAAAATGTGTTTTTTTCAGTAAAGCTGACTAACACATAGAATAACTGAACGTTAATTTTAATCCTCCATGTCATTTAGCGTTTTTTAAGTTTTCACATTTGGTTTCTAAGCTTAAATTAGTAAAAGCAGAAACTTCTCAAGTTGAATTCAGCTTTAAGCTACTCATTAATCAAGCAGTTTATTTTTGCTGCAATAGGCGAGAGCGGTCCATGAGGCGTCTACTCTTATGTCTATGCTTTCGCCTATTGTCGCTGACGAGATTTAGGGCGGCCATCTTGGAGCGGTCCACCACTCCACTCAGCGTTATGTGTTAAGCAGGCACAATGACATATATCCGCTCATTTAATCGATCATAACACGCTTTTTTATTACTGGAAACCATATTAAAACATCAAAGCAACATTTATAAATTGTATTTTTTAAGTATGTTTTAATACATAATTCAGCATATTTAAATATGCTTAATGGCTATAGCAATAGAACAGGAATTGAATATTCTGATATTTACGAATGAAGAGCATATTACAAAGCACACAGCGGTTCATAATTTAATAAATTTAGTCATATCAATACATATTTATGTAACATACAAACTATATGTGGCGACACTAGATGGAAACTCAGATTTGGTGAACTGTTAGTTTTAATAGGTTGCTCAACAACGCCACCCTGGGAATTTCACCCAGAGAATATTTATTTTGGTTTAAGGCACACAGGTTCAGTCATGCATGAATTTAAAACATCTGAGACAGTTTCAAATTTATGAAAAACATTAAATTCTTTTAAAAATGCTCTTTTTAAAACCAGTTTCTTTTAAAGAATAGAACACGAAGGAAAACAAAGAAAATCAAAGAAAGTGCAGAGGTTACCGGCCGGAGGGGGCGCTATAGGGACGGCATCCACCAAACACAGCAAACCAAAAAAACCTTTAACACACCAGACGCAGTGAGACAACCCGAACTCAGGTTCGGGTTGCTCAAGAATCACAGCAGTGTTCTGGTCAAGACCACCTAACCCGAGACCAAGACAAGACCAAGACCAGAGTGTATCGAGACCGAGACAAGACCAAGACTTTTAGGGTCCGAGACCAAGTCAAGACCAAGACCGAGGGAAGTCGAGACCGAGTCAAGACCAAGACCAGCGCCACGCTCTACATGATATGATAAAATGTGAAATATGATCAAAATTACTTCTCAAATTGATCTGAAAGATCCATTTTCCCATAAAAACACATAGATATTAAATACTTAATAAATTTAACCACTATTAAATTTAACAAACTCTTTTGTTCTGCTTTGCTTCCATCTCTGTGCTACTATCTGCGGTGGTCTTGTGCCATCCCTAAAAAGATAACGCCCAGGTTTTTTACTCATGTTGCTCATGTCAGAAACCACCACTGTCTGCACCATTAAACATAGCAATTGAGGCAAAGCCCTGACGCTCAACTATGAACACTGACCAAGGAGCAACAAGCAAGAAGTAGATACACGTATGCCAGTGGTTCCCAAACTTTTTGTCCTGCGCCCCCCCAGTGGTTTCCAAACATTTTCTGCCCCCACCTACAAATAGCTCTGTGGTTGAACGATGTGTTTTTGAGGGGGGGAATCGACTTTTTGGGGTGCAAAATGAATCTATGTAGCTGAACATAGACAACAACTTGGCCTATAAGCTACTTGTTAACAAGCTTAAGGTGATGTATTGATATTAGCTAGCTAGTCATCTTTTAACTAACTTTACCTGCATCAAACAGCTTTACTAAACAGTCAAGCTGTTTGGGGGGGAAACTGTGAAAAGTTCTTTGCGTTTTGCTGGTTTGCTGCCATGATTCTAACACACCTGTGCAGCTCTGCACAGCAGCAGCAGGTCTCCTTCGCTGCCTCACAGGTGTAAACCCAGCGTCGTAGCGCTCATGTTGCGTTTAAAGGCGGCTCGGAAAAACAGATTACCACATGTTAACAACGGATTAAACAGTTTTAACTGCTGATAAAAGTGACAGAGGACACAGATATGGGAAGTGTGGAAGCCCCTACTGTATCAAATTGACAGAGGAATAACAGAGACTTGGCCATTCTAAGGTAAAAACCCAGCGCATACAGGGTTCATGCTTTTTTGTTTTTCTTTTTCATCCAGACTGCTTCAAGCGCCCCCCCTGCAATGGCACGGCGCCCCAGTTTGGGAACCTCTGATGTATGCTATTCTGTATGGTAATCTGATAGAACAACGGCTTTCAGTGACACTCCAGTCCTATCTAATAAGTAAAGACCTGTGCAGTAGAATCGTACTGCTCCTGAATGTCGCATCACTACATTGCAGACTTTTGGACGCAGCGTCTCATATGTGCGACAAGTCAGTCAACACCTCCGCACAATAATACAGCGCAGCGAGTGACTTTTTTTTCATCACAATGCTTATGTGTCTCTATACAGCTAGCTTAGCTAACATCACGTCAACGGAGCTTACCTTCCTTGAGCTACTTTTCTAAGTGACAAAGTTAGACGTCCCCACCGTCTGTGAAAGCGAAGCGCTGCTGAGTTAGCTGTGGCCATGGATTTCTTATGATTTATGCAGCGCTATTCTATTACTGACGATTAGACAGATCTTCTGCCGCTGAGAGAAAACCACTGTGCATGTCTTGGAGCGAGTGAAAGGTGAGGGGGGGAGGGAAGGGAGTAACATGAACATGTAATTGGCAAGTCACGTTATTGGTTGGATTTTAATCAGTGCGTTTTGCATCCACTGAAAACAAAGATGTTAACAAATAAACTGGATAGTATGCTACATGTTCAGTGATATTTTCACAGTTGCGGTCTCGACTGGTCTTGAAATAAAATGCCGAGTCCTCAGCGCCCGAGACCAAATGCTGTCCGAGATGAGACCGAGACCATCAAAAAATGGTCTCGAGACCAAGACCGATCTCGAGTACTACAACACTGAATCACAGCACGCAGAAAAGGAAGGCACCGTCAC
This sequence comes from Poecilia reticulata, assembly GCF_904066995.2. Classification (NCBI taxonomy): domain Eukaryota; kingdom Metazoa; phylum Chordata; class Actinopteri; order Cyprinodontiformes; family Poeciliidae; genus Poecilia; species Poecilia reticulata. The sequence continues at coordinate 14,065,833 of NC_088831.1, read as the reverse complement.
CACACCAACACCGGACCTCAGCAACTGCAAAAGAAAAACAGTTAACCAATATAACAATCTTAAACCTAATAAAAGAACAACAATATCAGCCCGACTAAATAAAGAACAAAAAGGGCCGTAAACAAAATAAGTAAAGAAAAAGAAATTGACAATAGACAATACAAGTTAAAACATCAGGACCAGACGTGGCCCTCTTGTCACGCCACAGCGGGAGGTGACATGGGCCCGCCGATGCCACACCGCAAACACCGCTTCGATTAAGGCGGACTATGCCGCCGCAGTCCAACTTTAAAACGAATGTTTAGAAGTCCGGGAAACGAACGCAGACAGACAGAGATCCGGGAGACGAACTCAGACAAAGCCGAGCAGAGTGGAACAAAACGAAGCAGAGCAGAGCAGCAATGGCCCAACTGTGGGGGACCTGCCGATCCAAACACGCACACACACACTCGAAGAAGGAGGAAGAGAAGGAGCGCAGCGCAGTGGCGCTTTACCACCAGGATCTCAGCGTAACATGCACAAGCCGGAGATTTATTTCTTTTCGCTGCCAGAGCCCACAGGACGCAAGCCACACAGTGGGAGAACAACCAGGCACGTGCAGGGGGCGGGGGGGCTGGGGGTGCTTGAGCACCTGCCCTTTTTGCTCCTTGCCCCCAAGTGCCCTTTTGGTCAAATTTATTTATTTATTATTATTATTTTTACTATTATTATTTCCTAAGTCCTCTTCTGACACATAATAACAAATACTAAAATTATTATTTTTTATTTTTTTATTTTTATTACAACATAATAAGCCCTACGGTCACCTTGTTACCTTTGACCTTTTGCCTGTGACGCATGACGCAGTTGCCTCTCGCGCAGTGCGGTAAGGCGGCTAACTGGAGCTCAACGTAGCGAACGTTCCAGATTACAGAACAGTTTTTGGTGAATAAAAAAAAAACGTTTTTGGTGAATAAAGTGAAGTAGACTTGCTACTTGTCAGATGACAGAAAACGTTGAAGTATCGTTTCTGCTTCAGCTCGGAGTCGCAGTTTAAGCAGAGAGGTAATGAAATACAACAGACACTGACAGGCCTCTGGGTCTGACTTTCTCTGAAGAACCACTGAGCGGGAGGAGAAGCCAGGTGAGGAGAAATTGTTCTTATCTATCGATTCAGTATTTTTATCCATAGACATTAATACGTAGACGCCTCATGGAGCGGGCCGGTGTTATGCCCAGAAAAGCCCGCCTGCCCAAATTTGCATCCCCTGTCGCGGGAGCGCGCATCGCTCTAAACTCTCGCATATTGACGAGGAAACGGATAAAAATATGACCGAAGAGAAAATTTTAAAGATAATTGTAACATTATCACGTTTCTCAACCGTGTAATCCCTACGGTGGGTTTTATTTCGCAAATTATTTGAAATAAATACGGTTTTTACACTTTTATTGACACAATGAGTCGAACTTTTTTTCAGTCCGTGTCTGTTGTAAACGTTCTCCGCAAATGGTTTGAAATTCTCTGCTTTGTCTTTTGATACCATAATAGCTCAAAAGCATTGCAACAGAGACCCATTATGTAGAACATTTTATATCATGCTTCACTTCTAGTCTGTTAATGTAGGAGGAAATGCAACTTAATTTATGAGCCTGAAAATATTTGCATCCGTCTTGTTATGAAACTTATAGCATTAGCTCAGAGAACAAGTGTCATTACGTAGAAGAGATTAAATCATTTCAGCTCGTTATTTCCCCCAATTAGCACAGGGATGCATGTTTTGGCAATATAGATTTTGAGCCTGCCACAATATGCATCCCTTCTGTATTCCCCTCAAATATTATCCTATTGATTTAAAACATATACCAGCAGTTATTGGAACTACTCAGATTATGTAGAAAAAGTTATTTCACTCTTAACTCTCAAATTCTTCAAATTAGCACAGGGATGCGTTTTTGGGCAATATGGATGGCCTGCCAAAATACGCATCCCCTGTCTATTCTCCTTAAATATTATTATAGTGATTTAAAACTTATACCATCAGTTCTTGGAGCTACTCTCATTATGTATAAATAGTTATTTTACTTTTAACTCTTTATTTCTCAAAGTTGGCACAGGGATGCATTTTTGGGCAATATGGATTTCCAGCCTGCTAAAATATGCATCCCTTATCTATTCCCCTCAAATATTATCCTATTGATTTAAAACTTATACCAGCAGTTCTTGGAACTACTCAGATTATGTAGAAAAAGTTATTTCACTATTAACTCTTGAATTCTTTAAATTAGCACAGGGATGCGTTTTTGGGCAAATTTTCAGCCTGCCAAAATATGCACCCCTCTCTATTCCCCTCAAATATTATCCAATTGATTTAAAACTTATAACAGCAGTTCTTGGAGCTACTCTCATTATGTATAAATAGTTATTTTACTTTTAACTCGTTATTTCTCAAAGTTAGCACAGGGATGCATTTTTGGGCAATATGGATTTCCAGCCTGCCAAAATATGCACCCCTCTCTATTCCCCTCAAATATTATCCAATTGATTTAAAACTTATAACAGCAGTTCTTGGAGCTACTCTCATTATGTATAAATAGTTATTTTACTTTTAACTCTTTATTTCTCAAAGTTAGCACAGGGATGCATTTTTGGGCAATATGGATCCCAGTGCTAATTTGAAGAATTGAAGAGTTAAGAGTGAAATAACTTTTTCTACATAATGAGAGTAGCTCCAAGAACTGCTGTTATAAGTTTTAAATCAATTGGATAATATTTGAGGGGAATAGAGAGGGGTGCATATTTTGGCAGGCTGAAAATTTGCCCAAAAACGCATCCCTGTGCTAATTTAAAGAATTCAAGAGTTAATAGTGAAATAACTTTTTCTACATAATCTGAGTAGTTCCAAGAACTGCTGGTATAAGTTTTAAATCAATAGGATAATATTTGAGGGGAATAGATAAGGGATGCATATTTTAGCAGGCTGGAAATCCATATTGCCCAAAAATGCATCCCTGTGCCAACTTTGAGAAATAAAGAGTTAAAAGTAAAATAACTATTTATACATAATGAGAGTAGCTCCAAGAACTGATGGTATAAGTTTTAAATCACTATAATAATATTTAAGGAGAATAGACAGGGGATGCGTATTTTGGCAGGCCATCCATATTGCCCAAAAACGCATCCCTGTGCTAATTTGAAGAATTTGAGAGTTAAGAGTGAAATAACTTTTTCTACATAATCTGAGTAGTTCCAATAACTGCTGGTATATGTTTTATATCGATAGGATAATATTTGAAGGGAATAGAGAGGGGTGCATATTTTGGCAGGCTGGAAATCCATATTGCCCAAAAATGCATCCCTGTGCTAACTTTGAGAAATAAAGAGTTAAAAGTAAAATAACTATTTATACATAATGAGAGTAGCTCCAAGAAATGCTGTTATAAGTTTTAAATCAATTGGATAATATTTGAAGGGAATAGAGAGGGGTGCATATTTTGGCAGGCTGGAAATCCATATTGCCCAAAAATGCATCCCTGTGCTAACTTTGAGAAATAAAGAGTAAAAAGTAAAATAACTATTTCTACATAATGAGAGTAGCTCCAAGAACTGCTGTTATAAGTTTTAAATCAATTGGATAATATTTGAGGGGAATAGAGAGGGGTGCATATTTTGGCAGGCTGAAAATTTGCCCAAAAACGCATCCCTGTGCTAATTTAAAGAATTCAAGAGTTAATAGTGAAATAACTTTTTCTACATAATCTGAGTAGTTCCAAGAACTGCTGGTATATGTTTTAAATCAATAGGATAATATTTGAGGGGAATAGAGAAGGGATGCATATTGTGGCAGGCTCAAAATCTATATTGCCAAAACATGCATCCCTGTGCTAATTGGGGGAAATAAAGAGCTGAAATGATTTAATCTCTTCTACGTAATGACACTTGTTCTCTGAGCTAATGCTATAAGTTTCATATCAACGAGACGGATGCAAATATTTTCAGGCTCATAAATTAAGTTGCATTTCCTCCTACATTAACAGACTAGAAGTGAAGCATGATATAAAATGTTCTACATAATGGGTCTCTGTTGCAATGCTTTTGAGCTATTATGGTATCAAAAGACAAAGCAGAGAATTTCAAACCATTTGCGGAGAACGTTTACAACACACGGACTGAAAAAAAAGTTCGACTCATTGTGTCAATAAAAGTGTAAAAACCGTATTTATTTCAAATTATTTGCGAAATAAAACCCACCGTATTAGGGATTACATGGTTAGGAAACGTGATAATGTTACAATTATCTTTAAAATTTTCTCTTCGGTCATATTTTTATCCGTTTCCTCGTCAATATGCGAGAGCTTAGAGCGATGCGCGCTCCCGCGACAGGGGATGCAAATTTGGGCAGGCGGGCTTTTCTGGGCATAACACCGGCCTGTTACTGCGATACGTAACAGCGTCCGCCATATTGAATGTGGAATATGTACCAGTCATAGACATTAATACCTAGACCCCTCATGGAGCGCTGAGTCGTACGTAAACGCGTCCGCCATCTTCTATGTGGCAGCAGGGCGATCGGAGCTCCTTAAGTTCTGTGCTGTGTGGACTTGTTTCAACAGTTTTACGAAACAAACTGGATTCATTAGGATTACCTTCCCCTGGTAAGGATGAAAGATCAGAATTACTTGACTTTGCAGCCAGAAATTCGCTTCTAAACAACCGGAAAATATTTCCTATGTAGCAAAATTGGCTCGAAATAACCACTGATTGTTAGCGTAGCAGCTAACGTTTTCATACTGTTTTCTAATGAGAGAGAGCTGATGAGAAACCGCTGTTAGAGGAGAAGTTCATTAAAAACCAGAGGATTTAGTGAGGAAAGATCAGTCAGAATCAGAGCTGGAGCTGCTGGTCTTCAGTCTCTGTTTCCAGCTCAGCTTCACCATGTGGTATTTAGCTACACTGCTCAAAAAAATAAAGGGAACACTTAAACAACACAATATAACTCCAAGTAAATCAAACTTCTGTGAAATCAAACTGTCCACTTAGGAAGCAACACTGATTGACAATCACCTGCTGTTGTGCAAATGGAATAGACAACAGACACACTCAATAAAGGAGTGGTTCTGCAGGTGGGGACCACAGACCACTTCTCAGTACCTATGCTGTCTGGCTGATGTTTTTATTCAGTTTTGAATGTTGGTGGTGCTTTCACACTCGTGGTAGCATGAGACGGACTCTACAACCCACACAAGTGGCTCAGGTAGTGCAGCTCATCCAGGATGGCACATCAATGCGAGCTGTGGCAAGAAGGTTTGCTGTGTCTGTCAGCGTAGTGTCCAGAGGCTGGAGGCGCTACCAGGAGACAGGCCAGTACACCAGGAGACGTGGAGGAGGTTGTAGGAGGGCAACAACCCAGCAGCAGGACCGCTACCTCCGCCTTTGTGCAAGAAGGAACAGGAGGAGCACTGCCAGAGCTTTCATCCTTACCAGGGGAAGGTAATCCTAATGAATCCAGTTTGTTTCGTAAAACTGTTGAAACAAGTCCACACAGCACAGAACTTAAGGAGCTCCGATCACCCTGCTGCCACATAGAAGATGGCGGACGTTGTTACGTACGACTCAGCGCTCCATGAGGGGTCTACGTATTAATGTCTATGATTTTATCATACAGACATTAGGCTGTTGTTGTTGATGTGCTATTAGCTAGCTGATAGCTAACGACTTTGCTAGCAAAGCTAGATAACTAAAAAGCTTCTTCCCTGTATTGTTAATGATTTCATTCATTCTTCAGTATCGCTTGTGCAATAAGGGCTCATCGCCCGTCCAAAACCGGTAATCTCCATAATGGATATATGTCCAATCTTCTAATTTCCTTTGCTGCATAATGTACATTTCATTTATTCTGGCGTTAGGTAAATGTATCTTGAAGGAAAATAACACTTAAATAAAAGTCCGACAAGGATATTCATTTAGAATTAAAAATAACTCACCTTGAATTACCATGATAGATATAATGTGTGTAATAAAAGTGTGTAATTAATGAAGGGGAAAAAAACTCAACAAAGACTTTAAGAAAGTTTGGGGTCTGGTTCGCAGAGTATGAACTTAAATATTTTTTTCCCATTTATTAAATGAAAAAAAAAAACGAAATAAAATTGTAATCAAAACTTTTGGAATTGTAATGATTCCTTTTTTTAAAACAAAAAGTTTTGTTTAAAAAACTTTTTTCTAAATTAAATAACTAATTTTTGTCTTGTGAACTTAAAGTTATTGGCCAAACATAAACTCTTATTTGCACACATCAGAAATATTTTGTTATGATTTTAGGCCGTGCCCACAAGGTTATGTGAGGATCAGAAGCAAAACTTTGAGTCAAACAAAAACTTAGAACAGTAAAAAAATATTTATAACATGCACAAATAAGTTTGTTTTGCATGAGACAAAAATGTGTGATTTAAATTTTTTATAAAGTTTTTTTAAGCAAAACTCAGTAGGCTTTTCTCAAGGTGGCATGCATTAACAATTCAATTTTTGCTTTTGTTTTTTTTTTTTCTTTTTTCTGCAGTTCCATATTAAAGTTTAATGCAGCTCTGCTTTCCTGAATGGACCGTCTTCATCTCCACTGCAGCAAACAGGCAGATCTTTTTATATAGATTACAGTCACTAAAAGGTTACATTGTGCCCTTGTATATATTTTTAATAGTGTAATTATGTAAAGACAAAATATGTCTGGTCTAGCTCTGATTTACATATCTTGCTAAATTGCGGGTTTGAATATTGCAATACTTTCTTATAACAAAATAGACATGCAGAAAGAAATTACTAATAGAACATCTTACATATTTATAGTGGTATGCTGTATATAGAGATGTTCCTTAGCTTTGATTGTATATCTCACAATTTTGTAATTTATCATTGTTTATTAAACTCTGAAAGCTGAGAGGCTTTGTTAATATTCTGTCCTAGAATGCGGTTAGATGGGCCCTTTTGTTGTTGTTGAGCACCAGCCCCTTTAGTGGTCTCTGCACGGCCCTGAAGACGACACATCCTGAATGAAATCCGCAGCTCCTTATATACCACGTCCACCTTAACAACCGGAACTTTTCACCTGAAATTATTTGTGTGGTATTGTTTATTTCTATACCACTACATATCCAAACACAAATTAATAATGACACAAATAAATAATGATTAATACTGAATAATATATGTTGGATACATATATTGGAGAATAGGGACAAAACAGGTCCTATGGATAAAGCACAAAATTTGAATAAAATATACACAAAATATAATCCTAATTAAGGATTCAATTGACGGACCAACGCAGCAACAATGCAAAGATACACGCCAACAATGGATTTCCGATCATTTTTACACAGCACGCGGTAGGTTTGCCCCACACAAAGATGGCAGCCTCACTTTCTGAAAATCTTTCTGGCTCGACTGTTTCTTCTGTCTTGTCGGATCTCTGCTACACCGCCTTCTTCAAAACAAACAAAGACGGGACTCACAAGGTGAAATCACCCTTCATCTGAACTATTTTATACACGGTCATTTTGCAGTATGTTTTGCTATCCACAGACTAACTTCGAGGCGAATTACTACAGGACCACCAGACAAACAGGACATCTGCTGAGCTGCAGCTGGACATGCCCAATGCCTATCAGCAGATATCAGTTTCTTATCTTGCCCATGGAGAACTGTGCAAAGTAATAAGAGTCATTCTATAGTGTAACAACACCTGGAACAGACCAAGCATCTGTAGAGCACAGGGGATGCAGTGTCCCCTTATTGAACTGAGGTCAGCTCAGTGTTCATGGGGGAGAGAACACAACGAAAGTCACTCGGCTTCTCACACACTGAAGCTTTATTTTATCTTTACTCACACAAATACTTTCAACCTCAGAGGGAACAATTAAAGCCCGACAAGCCATGCAGTCACATTTTATACAAACAGGAGAGTTTTCTGAGTCTTCATCAGTGATGAAGGTCAGTTAGACTAATTAAAGCAGAGCTCTGCGGCCTGCAGGTCATTAGGACGAAAAATCACAAACTCAAGTTGAAAAAAGAAAAAAATGCAGATTTTTTTTTTTTCATTGAATAACAGAATTTAACTTTTCGTAACAAAATGACATTAAAACTATTTAAGTAACTAAATCTGATAAAAAATAATCACATTTTGAAGATGTTTCACTTAAACCTTTTTCTACAATATTAGAAATAAAAGATGCAAATAAGCAAATATTTCTGTTTCTTTTTAAAATAATATTTTATCAATGTTTATCAATACAGTGTAGAACTGACCTGCTGATTATTTTTTTCAATTAATCAATAATTGATGCTTAATAAGAGATTTTTATTTTATTTTTTTACATAATTTGAACCTGATGAACCTAAAACTAGTTTAATGAGTTCTGGGTAGAACATATTTGCAAACAGGATTTTATTTAATCTTTAATGTAAAATTATAGATTTTTTGTTCAGTTTTGATTTAATTCCGTCTGAATGGTTGTTTTTTCAGTAAAATAAACTTGAGTCAATACTGAAATTACTGATCATTATCGATTACCAAATTAACTGACTATAATTTTAATAATTAATCCTTTTATTTATATCCATTTTTCTTGACATTAAATTGGAAACAATGTGCAAATATAAACATCCCAATTTAATAAAATGTGACCATCATCTTTCTGAGAAGGTTTTGTGTTTTTATTTATAATAATAAAACCTTAAAGTAAAAATAAAATATTTGTTCTTTAACAGTTAATACAGATTTACAGAAGTAAATATTTAAAAAATGGTTGTTTAACGAGAACGCTGAGCGCAAACGGGCCGAGCAGAACCGCCAGGAGGGATGAAGGACCAGAACCAGGATCAGAACCAGGAGGGACGATGAAACGGTATCAGCTCGTCTTTAGCTCTCATCCTGAAACTCTGAACTCATCTGTGGAGAAAACAAGAACTAATTAATTCATCTGAAACGAAACCAGTTCAGTTCAGAACCGTTCATGTTCAAAGTTCCCAAACTAAAACCTCTGAGCCACCAGGAGGCGCCAGAGCTGCAAGTTCTGCCTCATTTCAGGAAAATTAAAATGCGTCTTTATCTGAAGTTATCTCAGATTTATTACATCTTTAATACGACCAAGTATTAGAGCCACACTACGAAAATAAAAATAAAATTACAAGAATAAAGTCAAAATAAAACTAGAATAAAGTTGTAGGATTATTTCTCAGATTTATTTGTTATGAAAAAGTCATACAATGACACCTTTATTCTCAGTTATATTTATGTGTATTTTTTTGTAATGTCATACTTGAAAAACTAAAACTTTGTTATATAATGCTGACGGAATGACTGTAATAATTGATACGCTGCCAATAATTTACATAAACCAGAATTAGATCTACAACCAATTAGATGTTTAAAATACCACAATTTACATTTAACTTTATATTTTGGTCCTTGTGATGATGTAATTTTTAAATATTAAATGATTTCATCAGATTCTTGAGTCGCCTTTTAACAAATACTTTTTCACTCTTGAGTAAAAATATATTCAAGTATTTCTACTCTAACTTCAGTGCAACCTTTGGTTCCTGTTCCCATTTAAACATTTCAATATTTTAAAATTATTTTCCACCAAATTTCACCAGTAAACTGATAAATTTATGGCAGGTAAAGCGGTTCAGGTCCTCCAGGTAAGGAGGGTTTACTGTCCTTTGATTGGTCAGCTGCTAACCAATCCAGTGGATTTATTGAGGGGTTAACTGTCCAAACCAAAAGTTGCTCAATCTGTGGTTCAGTTGCCAAGAAGAGGACGAAGCTCAAAGTGTTTGGGTCGGCCATGCAGGACTACAGGAGCTACAACCAACATGCAGCAACACTTTACCTGAGGGACAAAGTCCTGCAGGTCCATCTAGAATAGGAGACAGACAGATTCAGAGCAGGACAGGACAGGGGGACAAGGTCAGAGGGCGTCGCTATAGCAACAGTCAGTCTCATCTCATTCATACTGCCAACTAAATTTACACTAACAGGACAGTTATCTACTTAAAATAACTGTTAGCAAAAACAAAAACACTGAAAATGTTGAAAATTTAGTGGATGGATTGTTTTAAAGGTTTATTCTGTCAGTTCATCTCCCCTATAGTTTTTATAAGCACCTTTAATGTTTCTTTTTAAATTAAGTGATTATAAAATATGAATTTGAAGCTTCCATATTTGTCGGGACGTTAATGTTGCCTGCGCTACACAATGTCTACCAGCAGGAGGCGCCTCTGGAGCATCGCTGTCAGATTTTCCTAAACTTTTCGGCTATAAAATCCATTTTTGTCAGTGAGGAGGTCGGATTCTGGCTGTGAGGAAGATAAATGTGTGTTCAGGGTCTGGACAGATTTAAATCAGACATCTGGAGCTGAATGAAGGACTCACCACAGCATCGATGTCTCTGGGGCTGACGTATCGCTCCAGCACCTTGTAGTCGTCAGGAGACATGGGCATCATGTTGTCCTGCAGTCTGGACGGGTGTCTGACCAACAACAAGGCCGTTAGTCGATTTGTATCACATTTCAGACTGAAAACATCATTTTATAAAATGACAAACTCAAAAAAGAAAATATTTGATTCTAAATCACATAGAAAATATTTTTACTGCACCCAAACTTTCTTTAAATCAAAAAATGACTTTCTGAAATGTCAAAATGTGCAGCAATATCGTAAATGAAAGGAAAAGAACGATGAAGTAGGAAACTTGCAGTAAGACGGCAAAGTTTCTGTTGTAAAGTAACTTAGATGATGTTAAAACATCGACTGGGGACAAAACGACTGGTTCCTCTCCTCATTAACCCCTCCCTCTCTGCTCCTACATTCATTCACAAGGTACCTATGAAGAAATGTCTTCCGGACCAGTTTCTCAAATTCACGGATGGAATGAATCAACAGGTTTGCCTCAGCACAACTCTCCGTTGCGCTAACATAGCAGACCTCACTTCATATAAGCCACCTGCCTCTGACCTCCCTGAGGATCCAGCACTCTGCGTTTCTGAGGTCTGAGACCGGAGTCCAGATATTATCTTTACACCCACTTTCCTCCAGAATGTGTCTGGACCCCCGATATTAGCTTAGCAGGACATTACTTGTCCGGATCACTGCAAGAAAAGTTACAAAAACAGAAATACAAAAAGCAGCGGTCTTAATTCAAATCTCAGACTGAAGAACTTTCAGCCTCCAAGTCACTTAAACTGGCTCTTTTAAATACCAGATCTCTTTATGCTAAAGCTCTATTAATTTTATACAAAACTCCAACATATGTAGAAATTTTCTTTACGGACTTGAATGAGCTTCTATCTCTCATATATATTGGTTACAATTGTTTGATAATTGTTGGGTGATTTCAACATTCATGTTGACAACTAGGGCTGTATAAATAAATCGATTCGGCGATATACATCAATATTTTCTGCCCTCGAAAAGTATCGATTTTTCATCCGCGAGTATCGATCAGTTAAACCATAGGGGTCCAAGCCTTATAGCTCTTTTTAACGTCTAGTTTGTTACGGCGTAGCAGCAAGACTCCGCCTCCCTCAGTCTCACTTTCAACTTGAGCTTAAAGTGCACATTATAAACTACACACCAGTTTTTAAATTGTGTTAATAGGCCAAGTATAACCGGAGTTATGCTAAAATTAGTAAACCATATTTTTCCAAATGTCAGAGAAATGTCAAAAGCGCCGCCATTTCCCGGCTTTTCCGATTATGTGAGGGAGTGATCTTAAAAACGTAGAAAACGAAACGAAACATTAGATTCCTGTGTTTTTGGACATGTAAAATCTTCAATAAATAACGACGGGCTGTATTTTGTTGCTGAGAAACGAAGTAAAGTTGCGCAAGTAACCGTGAAAGAGAAGCGGAACGGAGCAGCTGAGAAAGAAGTGAGATCGTGAAATTAATGCCAATTTCGACTGGTAGCATTCACTTCGTAATTAGTTTTTAGCTCAGCGGATTCTGTTCTGTATATAAAGGATTACCTGAAGAATGAATATGGGTTGATAACATCCGCAGCGGGCGCGCAGCGGCGCTGTGTTTTGAGCAGGAAGACGAAGAGGAAAAACCTCCAGCCGGAATCCGCGGCACAGTGAGGATTTCCATGGTAACAATAGCTGATCGATAATTTTTATTAGCAACAGACAAAGAGTATCAGAGACTGAGAGAACGATGAGATCCTGGCAGTCTGAGAGGCAGCTACTCAGAGATCCAAGCAGGAGAATAGCGGCGCTGCGTAGCTGCAGGAAGTCGATCACTACGGGGTGAGGGGAGCCACAACTTTAGCAGCTAGTAGTAAACAGCTTACAGCCACGGCTAACTCTGGGAGCCAAGTAGAAAAGCCTTTTTCCCCATAGTCCAAAAGACTGCATTTGCCACAGTGTCCAAAAGAAAAAACATAAGTGCAATCATTTGCATATTGAGAGTCTACAGAGGCTGATAATCTCCCCACTCTGCTCCTGGATTACCGTTTAAACTTTTGAGTTTTATGTTAAATCCACATGAATTAAATGACAGAAACTAATTCTCTCACTGCATCTTTGATTCATTTTGTCCAGCTGCAGACTGTTAGACTGTCCAATCAGAGTCAGGTATTGTGTAGTTGGTGCTTTTAATCAGTTTTCAGTTAACTAAATTAAAGTCTATGGTACACAAAATGTCACTAAAATCACTGTGTCCTTCTAAAATCTTTCAGAAAATCGTAAAAATGCACTGAAACGTATCGCTCAACAAATATCGTGATACATATCGTATCGTGACCAGAATATCGTATATTGTATTGTGAAATTATTGCATCACTACACCCCTATTGACAACCCCCAAGACCGAGGGGCTAAAAAGCTCTGTAATATATTAGAGAGTTTTGGTTTAACACAACATGTCAAACAACCAACACAACTCATGGACACACACTGGACCTGGTTATCAGTAACAGTGTGAATATTTCCAATATCTCTGTAATTGATATCGCCTGTCGGATCATTTTGCTGTTTTCTTTGACAGTTCTTTATCCGTTAACCCACTTGGACAAACAGCTACTATCATAAAACGTACTTTCACAGAAAACACAGCAGAAACATTTAATCAAATCTACTCTTCTTCCTCACTCTTAAGCTATAATGACGTACATAAGTTGGTAGATGATTTTCAGTGCAAACTTTCAGATATCAAAAAGTTTGCACTGAAAACATTTTGTCTGGAAGTGTCCTACCAGACACTACCAGGTTGTGTCTGGTAGGAAGAAATCTCCATGGAGAAATGCACAAACAGTTCAATCTGCAAGACAACTCTGCCGCAGGGCCGAACGGAGATGGTGTAAAGGTCAACTGCACGTTTATTGTGACATCTACAAGGAAAGACTACGTAACTATCACACAACACTAAAACATGCAAGAGAGGCTTTCTTTGCAGATGTCATAAACAGAAACATTAACAATGCTCCAGCTTTATTTGCTACTGTTGACAAGCTCACAAATCCTCCGATGACGTTGCCACCTGAACTTCAATCTAATGTCGCCTGCAACAAGTTTTCAAGTTTCTTTTTAGAGAAAATTCAAAAGATCAGAGGATTAATCTGCACATCCACTCCAAAGACAGTACCAATGCTGTGCCCAAACAAAACAAATGCAGGAACAATGACCCAATTTCAACTACAAAATTATAAAACCCTAGAAGACATTATAAGTCAATTAAGCTCCAGTTCCTGCTGTCTGGATGTCCTACCCACACATTTCTTTAAGAAAGTCCTGCCTGTTGTTGCTAATGATCTGATCCAAATAGTAACTTATTGCTCTCTTCAAGTGTTTTTTCCCCCCAGGCTTTAAAAACAGCAGATATCAAACCACTGATCAAAAAGAACAATCTGGACAAATCCCTACTGCAGAATTACAGGCCGACCTCTGACCTCCCATTCATCAGCAAAGTTACTGAAAAAGCTGTTTTTAAACAATTAAATAACTTCCTAACAATAACAAACTGCTTTGACTCCTTCCAGTCTGGTTTTCGTGCTCACCACAGCACGGAGACGGCCCTTGTAAAAGTGTTCAATGACATCCATATAAATACAGACTGTGGGAGAACCACAGTGCTGGTTCTGTTGGACCTCAGTGCAGCTTTCGACACTGTTGACCACGACATTTTACTGAACCGGCTGGAGACTTGGGTCGGTCTCTCCGGTCCAGTGCTCAACTGGTTTGAATCTTACATAAAGAACAGGGATTTCTTTGTTTCAATCGGAAACTTCTCATCAGAGAGGTCAAAGGTCACATGTGGGGTACCCCAAGGTTCAATCCTAGGACCCCAGATATTCAATATTTATATGCTCCCACTGGCTCAGGTTATAACAGGACATAGGATTAGCTACCACAATTATGCGGATGATACACAGCTCCACATCACGATGTCACCAGGTGACTCTGAACCCATCCAAAAGTCGGCCTTCCATCACCTGAAGAACATCTCCAGGATTAGAGGACTTATGTCTCAGCGCGATCTAGAGAAACTCATCCATGCGTTTATCTTTAGCTGCATTGATTATTGCAACAGCGTCTTCACAGGTCTGACTAATAAATCAATCAAACAGCTGCTGCTGATCCAAAACACTGCTGCTCGCGTTCTGACTAAAACCAGGAAGATAGAGCACATAACACCAGTTTTAAAGTCCCTACACTGGCTCCCTGTAGCTCAGAGGATAGACTTTAAAATACTGATGTTAGTTTATAAATCACTGAACGGTTTAGCACCACAATAGATTAAAGATCTGTTATTGCTGTACCAACCGTCTAGACCCCTTAGATCTTCTGGTTCTGGTCTGATCTGCATCCCCAGAACCAGAACCAGACGAGGAGAAGCAGCATTCAGTTTCTATGCACCACAGATTTGGAACAAACTTCCAGAAAACTGTAAAACAGCTGAAACACTGGGTGCCTTTAAATCTCAACTTAAAACCCACCTGTTTATAGTTGCTTATGGCTAAATTAGGTTTAGAGTGCGGGTTTTGATGTCTTCGATGTTTTTATATTTACTTTTTATCTATTTATTAATTTATTTCTGTGTGTTTAGTTTTTAATGATGTAAAGCCCCCCCGGAGAGGCGTGGGTACGTTCAACTGAAGTCCTAAAAGGGGTGTGGGTTTTAATGTTTTTATCTTTTTCAAAATCTCTTTCTCACTGTTTATTCAATGTCACATGCTGTTTTTATTTTAATTATGTAAAGCACTTTAAAATGCCTTGATGCTCAAATGTGCAATACAAATAAAACTGTATTGCTTGATTGACTGATTAGTGCTTCAGTTACTAAAAGTAACAAAAAGCTACAAGATAAAACTAAATGGTTTGTTTTAAATGATTCTTTTAGATATTCAGTTATTAAAATATGTAAAAGCTTCTTATTAAAACGTTAATCTCTCTCTTAATGGTAAAACCTCTGATCTTACACTTCAGAGACAGAGATGAGCTCCGTCTTCATGTAGCCGCGGACCTCCTGGACATCCGTGTCCATCGGCTCTTGAGCTGCAGCAGAACCAGAACATTAACGAGTCCGATCGGGTCTTTCCAAGCGGTGGAATGAATCGGCGCGGCTCTCACTCTCTGAGGGTTTGGGGTAGTACTTCCCGAAGGCCTTATCCTTGGGGACGTCGGGGTAGAGGAAGCGCAGCGGGTTCTCCGGGATGTTCTCCACGGCCATCACTTTGTAGGTGCGGATGATGTCGGGCAGCGACACGGCCGACAGCTCCTTCTTGGTGTACGGCTCCACCGAGTGATAGACGGGCTTATCTGGTCAAACAAAAACACGTTACAGCTGCAGCTTGTGCTCCAATGGGGGTCCAGCAGAGTCCTTTCACAATGAAAGCCTGGCCTGCGTTACCGTGCACGTCGTGCTCGATCCAGGTGAAGGTGATAGCGCCCTCCTTGCTGCTCTCGCTGAACCTCAGCAAGAACGTCCCGGGACATTTGTTGCTCAGCAGCGCCTTCTCCCTCTCCTTGCTGATGAAGCCCATGATGCAGCTGCACACAGGACCAGACTGTAACCATGGAAACGCTGGAGAAGCAGCAGCAGCACCAGCAGCAGCACCACCAGCAGCGTTTACCCGTCGTTCCACAGCGACAGCAGGTGTCTCTTGATCAGGTCCAGGATTCCTTCGATCCACAGCCAGAAGGGGAACGATTTCTCATTGGCGCTCTGCTGCAGAGACGACAAACACATGAACCAGATGCGCCCGACGACGACCCCGACGACGACCCCGGAGGCTCACCTTGCAGAACTTGGTCCAGGGAATCGTCCCGTCTGGATTCCTCTGAGCTTTTGCTCCTGCCAACAAAAATTATCATGTTACACATCAGAAACCCGATAATCTGGTCGGAACCAGAGACTTTTCTACTTCACAGTTTGGAGATTAACATCTAGAAATCTGGACAGAATCCAGAGAAAAACCAGGAAGAAATTAAATCTGAACACATAAAAATATCAAGTTAATTCAGGACAAAAGGAGGAAAAATTAAAGAAAAATGAAGTGAGAATAAACTCCAGATCTGGTTCTGTTCTGGTTCTGACCCAGCAGCTTGTCGGCCAGCATGTTGAGCTGCTCCTGGTTCAGGCCTCTCTTGGTGACGGAGGAGAACTGCCAGCTCAGCACCTCGGACAGCTGGGACCACTTGGCGGACGGCGGCGACAGGAAGAACTTGAGGTTCTGTTGGATAGAGCAGGTCGTTAGCATTGGGTCGGCACCGAGGAAGAGGAGGAAGAGCGGGCCTCACTTTGGGTTCTGTGGTCAGCATGTTGTACCAGAGGATGGAGGCCCAGCCGCTGGGCAGCTGGCAGACGTTGGAGATGACGACTAGGGGTAGAGCCATGGCCTAGAACGACACACAGGGTTCAGTTCTACCGGGCCGACCCGGTTCTGGAGCCAGGCTCCGGGTTCCGCTCACCTCCACCTTGATGTGGAGTCCTGGAGAACCGGACTGGTTCAGGTGCAGCTCCGACTCGAAGCTGAGCGAGTGAAGCTCCTCGGTGACGATCAGCGGACCCTGAGGGACACAGCAGGAAACGGGTCAGACAGAACCGAGCTGGACCAGAACCCACCGAGCCGAACAGAGCCGACCCACCGAGCTGGACCAGAACCCACTGACCCGGTGGAGTCATGAAGTTCTGCAGGTTCACATCTGAGTTTAAACCAAACCCGACTGAATGACCTCAGTTTAAAAGTCCAATTTAGGCCTGATGCAGGTTTTATTAGGGTTGCCAGTGTAATAACTGAGTCTAGATTGATTCTGTGAAGAAAAAAAAAACCTTGCAGATCTACAACTAAGTATTGATTATTCTATCGATTTTTCTTCCAAAAAACAAATAAAAGTTTCAAACTAATTTTGCACAATTTTCATTCAAGTCATTTTTATACATTAGAAATATATTTTAAAAATGCAACAAATAATTTTTTTATTTAAAAAAGAAAGTAAGATTTTATTGTTTAAAATCCAATTCCAATAATTGCATCTTCTGCTATTTTTTAAATTTTAAATGCAAAATATTTATATTTATGTACAGTTGTGTCTTAATTACTCCTCTGAGTTGTTCTTTCAGTAAATTGTCTTTTTTAGATTAATTACTAAATTAATTTATTATTTCATTATTTCATTGGTTGAGCAGATAAACTCTCTCACCT
Organism: Poecilia reticulata; assembly: GCF_904066995.2. Taxonomy (NCBI): domain Eukaryota; kingdom Metazoa; phylum Chordata; class Actinopteri; order Cyprinodontiformes; family Poeciliidae; genus Poecilia; species Poecilia reticulata. The sequence goes on along the minus strand of NC_088831.1, from coordinate 14,048,155 downwards.
CGTTGGTTCTGTTCCCGGCCAGTTTCTGCTCCTTCAGTTGCTGCACAAATTAAACATTTTACATTTCAAGTTAAAGAAGAATTTTCACAACAATAACAGTCTAGATATGACATTTCAATGTTTTAAATGATAAAAATCTAACTTTAATCAGTTTTTTCACTCAGGCTGAAACAGTTAGTGTAATATCCAACATGACCACAAGGGGGCGACATGTTTCAGCATATTCATTTGCATTTTATTGTTTCTTTACCTTTTTGTTTGTATATTTAGGTTACATGAGCTTTATAATTTCCACCATCAGTATGATTTGTTTTGTTGATATAAATAATAAAAAATTTTTTTATTTGTATCAAATCTAAGCCATCTTATTAAATCAGACGTTGTTTCTGTTTCTGTTCCTCACCAGATGCCTGAACTCGGCCGCCAGGCTGCCGTTGGACTCCTCCATGTTCATCACCTTGGTGTTCGTTCCCAGGATGTTAAACTTACGGAACCTGGAAACAGACACCATGTTTCCTTTAACTTTGGAAATGTTGATCTTTGACCCCTGGAAACATTTATTGTGTTTATATTTACAAAAAGTGCAACAACGCTGATAAAATATGAGGAAAAATGATTTCAAATCTCCTTTTCTACCTTTAAATTGATCCATTTTCTGAACAAATTGGACAGAAATGAAGTTTCTCTGTCTTTAATCAGGTTTTTGTGTTTTATCAGATGCTACAGCTAACCCAGCAGGATGCGGCTGTTTCCTAGGTAACAGGTAAAGTTTCAGACGTACCCTTTCTTCTCTGTGACGTCCCTGTGGGAAACAAACGGCAGAGTTATTGTTGCAGACAGAAGCGGTTTGAACTCATCCACATGAGCTCAGCTTACTTATCGAACACGGCTTTGACTTTGAGCTGGTAGTTGAACTCATGAAGCTTCACCAGGAACCTGAACACAGACAGGAAGTCAGACGTTCAGGTGAAGAAGAAGTGACTTCCTGCTGAGCTTTCCAGTCACATTCAGAGCAGTTTGGTTCTTACCGCAGCTTCACGGTGAACTGGACGCCCGTTTTCAGCACCAGCGGTCTCTGTGGGTGTGTGGGCATGCAGGGCTGCCGCTCCACCACCAGAGAGCTGCAAACACAAGCGGACACCATGTTGGCCCGGCAGCAGCTGCGGCTCAGAGGACGGGTCGGAGTCGTACCTGGACAGCAGGTTCTTCAGCAGGTCCAGAGCTCGGTTCTCCAGGTGGCTCTTCTTCTGGGAGATCGGGTCGTTTTCGTATGTGAACTTCTGCTCCAGCTCCAGCATCTTGTTCAGGTGCTGCCGGACCTGCTGCAGCGACTCGGCGACGGCGGTGAACCTGCAGCAGGAGACACAAACAGGAAGAAACAGACGGACAAAACGCTTTTTTAGCTCGTAGAGTTAAAAAAAATTACTTCAAATAATGATAGATTATGGTGGAAAAAACATTTTCTACATATTAATTTGTAGAAAATGTTGAAAATTCCAAATGTAAAAAATAAATAAGCTTTTTCTGATTAAAACGAATTAATTTTAAGATGTTTTTCTGAAAAATTAGCATCAATATTCTTATAATTAAACAAAAATTGTCATAGTTATGCTCTTATTCTCCATCATATTCATTCCTTTTATTCAGAAGGAATGGATCAAATAAAAGCAACTTTTTAAAAATATTTTCTGCCACTTGTGATTTCTGTTTTAGAAAAAAAAATCAGAAATAAAATCTGGTATGAGAAAAGTAATGATTGGAAATCAGATTTGCTATAAAATAAAATAAATAAACAAATTCATTTAAAAATAATTTTAAAAATCTGAGATAAAAGAAAAATCTGAAAATCAACTGGCATGAGAAATCCAACAACTAGAAATCCTATTTGATATAAAAAAACTGAATACATAAAAAATTGAAATAAGATCTGGGATGAAAAAAATAACAATAAGAAATCAGATTTGCTACAAACAAAAAAAACAAATAAGAGATAGAAAGATAAAAAGAAAAATGTGGAAAAAGAGATTTAAGATCTGGTTTGAGGAAACCAATAATTGTAAATCAGATTAGATCTAAAGCTCAGCATATAAATGATATTTAACTCAGTGTTTATATGATATTTATCTCAGCGTGTCGCTGCAGGCAGCCTCTGCCTCACCAGTTCTGCAGCTGGTCCACGCAGGCGTTGGGCGGGCCGCCGATGCAGGCGATCTGCTGCCGCTGCTTCCACTCCGGCAGCTCCTCGTTGATCAGATCTTGGATTAAACTCTGGGTGAGGTTCAGCAGCTCGCTCAGGAAGGAGACCACCTCCTGCCACACAAAACACATCGTCAGTCTATGGGCCTCCACAGGAAACGCCGCAGAGTGCAAAGCGTGGCGACGGCGACTCTCACATGGCGTTTCTGCTTCAGCTCGATGCACATCCTGGTCGTGTTGAACTTCTCCTTCTCCAGCTCCTTCGCCGACATGCCGTTCAGCTCGTTCTCTGCAGGAGGGAAGCTCACATCAGACGCACAACGAATGTTACACATGGAGGAACATAAACATGGTGACACAGTTTGAGTAAATATACACAAACTTTGACCTGCTGAAAAAATGTGCAGCAAATTGTCACAAAAACAGATTTAACTGGACGATAAAATGTCCCAGAAGTTACAGCAATAAACAATAATGTTGTTTTGAGAGTCTGAAAGAGCAATAAACTTTAGATTATATTGAACTTTTAATAGAATATCTTAACCAGTTCCTCTATTTATCCACAACAAAATCCGGTTGGATTATGGTGCAGCTGGACCAGAACCCGTCCTGCTTACGGTTCTTCAGCGTGTTCATCTTGAAGTCGTACTCGTCCTGCAGGTCCTCCAGGTTCTTCAGCATCTGATCCAGGAACTGGAGGAGAAAAACTGGACCTTTAATGAGGTTTAAACAGAAACCGGCAGGATGAATGAGCAGCTTAAATCCGAGTTCATCAAACCTGAACTTTGTCTTTCAGCTCCTTCACTTTGTTGTCCAGCTTCTGCTTCTCCACCACCATGGCCGACACGGCTCCTTCTCCTTCCTGCTGCAGAAACGGCATCAGATTAGTGAGGATCTCAGGTTTCCACCATGTGGAAAAAATACAGAGAACTAACTGGAAACTTAGCGCCATTGTCTGCACATTTTGTCAGAAACAGAAGAAGAAGAAGCTAGCAGTAGCCAGCAGCAGCTAGCCATGTCTGCCAACTCAAAAACATTTAAATCAGTGGAAGGAGATTTAGATTATTTAGCAGTTTTGATGAAACAATTAGTCAATTATTGGAATAATTGTCAACTAATTTAGTTGTTGATTCAATGTTAATTGCAATATATTGGCTCTAAAATATGCTATTTGCTAGAAAAAAAAAACTTTTCTCAAAGCAGGCGTTATGTATACATTTCTTTAACATTTTGGAAATAACCTTTAATGGTGATGATTTTTTAAAATCAGACTAATCGATTACTACAATCATTCTTGGCAGTAGCAATTTTGTTTATTTGCAATATGATTAATTAATTTTTGAGAAATTTGGTTAAAGTGGAAAAAACGATAAATTTGCAGGTTTTTACCTCGGCTTCCTTTGCACAGACCAAGATCTTCTGCTCCTCCTTCAGGTTCCTGGAGATGATCATCGCCATGGTAACAGGGTCCTCCTGGAAGCGATCCTGCAGACAGACGGACGTCGGTCAGAGCATGTTAACCTCTGACCCCTGGGCAGCGGCGGCGTCTCCGACCTGCAGGTTCCTCTTGATCTTGCGGAAGTTGTGCTGCTGCAGGAAGTTGCTCTCCAGAGCGAAGCGGCTGTGCTGGTCATCCAGCTGCGCCAGCAGGTCGTGGAAGCGGATGGTGGCCAGCGAGTCCTGCACCGCCACCGTATCCCTGACGACAAGCAGGAAGAAAAACAACATGGAGGCTTCGCTTCGGACAGGAATCCAGACAGGAAGAACGATGGAGCAGCTTTATCTTCTTCAAACTAACGCTCCTTTCTGTATTGGTGCATTTTTCATCCTTTGCTCATTTGTTGTCATGCATAACCATAGCAACAGGGTGTTTAACAACCTGGAGCAGCTGATTAACATTGGGAAAACTGTACTTTCTCTACAATTTGAATCAAAATGTGTTATAACAACATTCCTTTGGGATCAATAAAGTTTCTCGCAGGAAAATTCAAACACTTTTCAAGGACAGTTTTCAAACTTTTCAAGCCACAAACTTTGGACATAAAAACACTAAAATGAACTTAAAACACAATTATGTCTTATTATAAGAGTTGGGTAGTAACGATTAAGAGAAAATGTACTTTCAGGAGTATTTTCTTTGATATTTTTATGAAGTTTTGCTGCTGTTACGTGAACAAACTTGGACTGAATCAGAATCAGCTCCTCACCAGTCGATGCTCTCGATCCACCTGCTCAGGTACTGCCGGATGTCCATGGGGAAGGAGTCATCGTACAGCTGGTCCACCTGCTCCAGGTACTTACTGTCCAGCATCTGCAGCTGGCACCACTGCGCCATCTGCTGGCCACAAGCAGCAGCTGCATCAGGACTCAAGAACTTAATTAGAGGAGAAACTGGAACCAATTTCTGCTCTAAAATGTCAACATGTCATCAATTAATCATTTTCAGGAGCTTAATTTGTAGATAAAATGAACAATTAGATATTTATGATGTATGTTTTAATATCTGTTTTAGTATTTAGGAGATTAACCAGCCAATAATCATTTTTATCATCAGTTCTTTTCTCTCAAAACGTCTGACATTGTTAAAATATCACCAGACCTGATTATTTTTGGCCCCAGAGGGAGAAAATATTAGGAAACTAGAAAGTTCCTCCTTAACAGTATTTCATCAGAAAGTGAAAGCTAAAAGGATCCTGTTATAAGCAGCTGAGGAAGATGCTCTGTTACAATGCGACCGGTGGCCGAGAGGCCAAAAAACACAGAAAAATCAAATAAAAACAGCCTTTTTGTCTGCTTACAAACTAAATCACGCTGTCTCAAATCCCCAACTGTACTTTAAACAATAAATAAAAGCAGTGTACAGCAATCCTTTAAGTATTTTTGGTTACATTTTTCAGTTCAGGTTGTTTAAAAACAGCGGAACATCCCTTTAAAGCTAACCAGATTCATGTATTTACTGTCCTACCTGTTAGCTAGCAGCAGCTGTTCAGGTGGGCGGTGATGCAACATAATAGCATATTAAACATTAATTAACACCGACAACACAGCAAAGCATTTCTACTGCCAAAATGTGTCCATATAAGGCATAAAACTAGACATTTTTTATTTTCTCAAACTTGCCTGGAACTACAAACTTCAGCAACTAGCTTAGCCGAGTGTTTTGTTTTGCTAATAAAAAAAACACGTGCATCATAAAACGCTTCCACGGTTATTCAGACAGGTGGATAAACTTACTTTTTGGTCTGTGAAAGGTTATTATCTCACCGAGGAAACAGGTTTTATTTCCTGAAAGCTTGTTCTGTTACAAGAACGCTAGCTGAGTCCTCCTTTCAGCTTCACGTCTCCGTTCCATTGATGAAACCTAGCTAACAGTTCTAAGCCAATCATACCAGAGAACCGACTACAGGCTCCCGCCTACTTCCTGGTCTTAGCCAATCAGCAGAAGAAAAAGTGGCTGTTCCGTCAATCATCACATACATGCACAATAACAATATCCTAAAACCAGTTTTTTACACAGGAGCTTCATTTCATGAATTTTAGCTCACGGTTAGGATAAATCCTGTACTTTTATGCATTTTAGATTAATCAGATTGCATTTGAAATAAATTTTCGAGCGTCAGATGAAAAACAATTCGTATTTTAGGAGGAGGGAAGACAGTTCAGAGAACAGCTTGGGGAAATCACGTGTTTTCAGAGAAAGAAGGTAAAACTGCGTCAAGTCCGAAACTGAAACTTAAGGAGAAAATACACATTATACAGAATAATGGGAGTTTGTCCAAAACTAAACACAAACCAAATTTGTTAGAATTTTATATAAAAAAATGTAGTGACTTTCTTTAAAATAAATTATTTTATATTTATGGTTTAGACATTTGGGCTGCACAGTGGCGCAGTTGGAAGAGCTGTTGCCCTGCAGCAAGAAGGCTCTGGGGTCGATTCCTGGCCCCGGTCTTTCTGCATGGAGTTCTCCCTGTGCATGCGTGGGCTTTCTCCGGGTACTCCGGCTTCCATTTGGCCTCTCCAAATTGCCTCTGGGTGTGTGTGTGTGTGCATGGTTGTTAGCTTGTACTGTCTGTCTCTGGTTTGCCCTGCGACAGACTGGCGACCTGTCCAGGGTGACCCCGCCTCTCGCCCGGAACGCCAGCTAGAGATGGGCACCAGCAACCCTCCCGACCCCATTAGGGAAAAGGGTGATGGTTTAGACATTTTTTTATTTTCTCAAACGTGTCTGGAAATATAAACTTCAGCAGATCTAGCCGATTTAGATTAATCAGACTGCATTTGAAATAAATTTTCGAGCGTCAAGTAAAACACAATTATTTCGCCTTGAAAACAGGTGAATTATTTTCTGTTTAGGGGTAGAGGGATTGTTATTTAAACCATAAATATATATGGAAAACAGTTACATTGTTATAAATATTTTACTTTCAAATGACACAAAGTAATTCAGTTCACATTTTCTAAACATTCAGCCAGAAATACAGCAGGGGGTTAAGCTGAAGCATGTGTTAGACTGGCCTAATCAAAGTCCAGATCAGTGGCGAGACCTGAACATTGTTTTAAATTGGAGTATTTTTGCAAAGAATGGATGAAAATATCAGTGTTTAATTATGCAAAACTGATAAAAACATTCTCAAAATATTTGCAGGTGGTGCTGCAAAAGCAGTCGTTTCTGACTATCAACTTTATAAGCAAATTCACACCAAAGTTTTCATATTTTTATTTGGAAAATATGCAGAAAATATGTAAAAATCAATAAGAAAACACAAAAACATATTGATAGAAAAGCAATCACACTTTACAAAAATAATCAAAGATCTTTACTCCGATTTTTCAAAAAGTAATTTTGCTTCCATTAAAATCAAATGAAACCTAAAACATTTGTGCAAATAAAAGAATCAAGACTTGGCAAATATCAACTCAGCTGATGTTTCAAACAGGAAATGCATTCAGACTCCTTTGGCTGAACTTCTTAAATTGAGTAAGTTGTGAGACAAAAAGGAAACATTTTAGTGACAAGGAGACAAGATGGGAATCAACATGCCTGAAAGGTTATTTTATTATTTATCAATCAATTTATCTCCAGAAACTGGTTTTAAATGCAAAGTTTGATAGAAAAGAAAAATTTTGACAGAAATGTACAACTTATAACGTATTCTTTTCTAATCTTAAATTGAAAACAAAGAAAGGAGTTTTTAACTTTAATAAAAGGACAGAATGTGATTTGTAGAATCAAACATGTTTAAAGTTATCAGTGATGTGAATCTGAGTTTCAGCAGAACAAAGTCTTTTCGGGTCAGAAACCCCCATGAAGACAACAACAGTCAGGACATCTGCTCTGGGCGGTAAACTGGGATGGCGCCTCCAACTGCTCCAACACCGATTCATGTTTAGCTCTTCCCAGAAAATTATGGATTAAATGTTTCATATCAGGGCTGCACAGTGGCGCAGCTGGTAGAGCTGTTGCCTTGCAGCAAGAAGGTTCTGGGTTCGATTCCCGACCGCTGTCTTTCTGCATGGAGTTTGCATGTTCTCCCTGTGCATGCGTGGGTTTTCTCCGGGTACTCTGGTTTCCTCCCACAGTCCAAAAACATGACTGTCAGGTTAATTGGTCTGTCTAAATTGCCCCTGGGTGTGAGAGTGTGTGTGCATGGTTGTTTGTCCTGTGTGTCTCTGTGTTGCCCTGCGACAGACTGGCAACCTGTCCTGGGTGACCCCGCCTCTCGCCCGGAACGTTGGTTGGAGATGGGCACCGGCAACCCTCCCGACCCCACTAAGGGACAAGGGTGTAAGAAAATGGATGAATGGATGGATGTTTCATATCGGCTCAAAACATCGACAATTCACATTTCTTCCAGACAAAAGCCTCAAGCTTGGCTGCAGTTCTCCTGAACCACCACTAGATGCTGCTGTGCTGCATTTAGACAGCTCAGATTGCTGCAGAACGACAATGATTATCAGGGTTACAATAAATCAGAATGTTCACTTTTAGGCCAAATATTTTAATAATTTGCAGGTTTGTGTGTAAATATAATAAGATTATATATTTCCTTCACCTCTGATGATCTTCTGAACAAATCGCAGCGAGAAATGAGCAAACAGACAAAAGGTGGCGAGTCATTCGGTTCATGTTTTCAAAATAAGGAGGACATCCTGCGGGCTGTGCTCTGGTCAAGGCTCAAATCAGGACAGGCAGCAGCAGGAAGCCTCGTTTCAGACACCAAATCTATTCAAGGTCCAAACTTCTTCAGTCTCACAAACACAAAACCAAAACTCCAGGATTTGTGGTGAAAATACTGAGAAAAATTTTTATTTAACAGGAATTTAAAATAAAAAATTCTGCAGGTTAACTGTTCAGTTTATTACAAGTGCAAACTCAGATGTGATCAACTCACATTAAGGTGCAACACATGAGACAAACTCAGTTTCTCATATTTATATGTAGCGAATAGCAAAAACGTTAGAATAAAATCATCTATTTGAATAAAAACAAACCCTTTTCCTCCACAACACACTGAATTATTAATGTTTATCTGTGGAAACAACACTGGGAAAATCTTGACATATTTAATTATCAAACAGAAACTGTTTCCCCTCATATTCAATGTTCAGTTTTTACTGTAGAAAATTTTCTCACAAACATAAAAAATATTTGTATTTGAAACCTTAAGAGTGGATGTAATAAAACCAATAGTTTCAGCAGTAGCATAAGACCGTTTTGACTGTATGTATTAATGCATATTAAGGTATATTTGGTGTCTGCACTATTAAAATACTTAGCTATAAATGTTTTTAGAGGGTTTCTCAGGAATCTGCAAATTATAAATCTGCTTATTTTGTAGGTAGTTGTATTTTAAAAAAATAATGAGAACATTTCTGCCAAAATCGCTAAGAAATTTTAATATTAATCTCAAAATTTTTCAAGAGAAAGCAATGAAATTCCTAAGCTTGAAAAGTTAAAAAACTTTCTACTTTTATACATTTACACATAATATTTGTGAGTTGGTTTCTCACAAATTTTTAACTTTTGAAACTCAGAAATTTCCAAGGTTTTTCTGAACAATTTCTGAGATTAATCAAGCAGATTGTTTGATACATACTTCTCAGTCTACCAGAGCCCAGGTAAAGATGGATTACCAGATCCATGTTCCGACTTCAAAACAAAACACTAAATCATTGTTGGACCCGGCTGGTCCAAACCAGAACTATAGTTTATAAAGTGACTTGGCCTGGTACATTCACACGTCTTGGTGCTTTAACAACATTCAGTTTGGCTCCTAAAACATCCTCAATCTTATAGTTTGGTCTCATAACGGTCAAAATATTTAATCCGCTCTATTTCTAGTCATATATATGACGGCATATCAGGGCCACAAAAAATAAATTCTGTCAACAAATATCTGAAGTCAAAAAGTCAAACATTTACAAGAAAAATATCAAGTTAATCTCTGAAATTTTCTGAAAAAAGCATGGAAATTTCTGAGCTCCAAAAGTTTAACATTTACGAGGACAAACTCAGAAATGTGTAGGTTAATCTCAGAAATAAATGGTAAAGAAAAGACCTGAAAATTACTAATAACCAAAATTTGAAAATTTAAAAAAATAAAATAAAATAAAAATAAATTTTGAGATTAATCTCACAAATACTCAAGAAAAAAACTAGAACAATTCTGAGCTCCAAAAGAAAAAAATGTTGGGATTAACTTTATAAATGTTCCAGAAAAAACATGGGCACTTTTGAGATCCAGAAGTATAACTTCTTTTACTTTTGCAACTCCGAAAATTTCTAAAATTTGAAAACGGTAAATTTCTGAGATTAATTTCAAATCAAATTAATGTGAAACTCATTATGATTTACTTTCTCATAATTTTTATTTTACTTTTGGAGCTCATAGTTGTTTCTAGAAAAAAACTTCTGGATCTCAGCAATGTCTCTTTTTTTTATCTAAAACTGATTGATCTAAAACTTTCTCCTGCAAATATTGTAGTTTTGGAGCTCAGAGGTTAACAAGACATTAATCCAAACATTCTGAGTTTTCTGGCAGAAATTGACTTCTTTTCTATAATATCCCAAACTAGTCATTGTAAATATTTGATCTCCTTTAAGTCCTTTTAAATTACTGCGTTTTGTTTGGGAAACGGTTTCAGGCAGTCTTCAGGATGACGGCCATTCCTTCAGATGCTTCATTCATGAACAGGTTCTCCAGATGCTGATTTATTTTTCTCAGTAAACGAACCTTCGTCTTCACGAGCAGCCACAGTTGTCCACCACCATGGACGGGATCTTCCCGTAGATGATCTGCTCCTTGCGGTTGAAGTAAAGCATGTTTATGGGCGACATCTTGGTGGGCGTGCAGCAGGGCCCAGCGGAGCCGCGTGGGTTGGCCTTGTTCACCAGGTGTGCGTGCGGATACTGCTGCAGGTGGAGGAACTCGCACTCCCCTGAGCAGTAGTTGGCGCGGTAACGTTTGGGGGCGATGATCCAGTCCCAGCCGAACTCCTCGAAGTCGACGGTGAGCGGGTAGCGGCAGCAGCGGGTCTCTGAGGATTCCTCGTCGCAGTCCAGTCCGGAGTCTCGCCGGGAACGCTTAGAGCTGTCCAGGATCTTCACTTCGATGAACGGTTGCTGGGGGGAAAACAAACATTTTAGACGCCATGCAGAAAATTACCAGATTAATCTCTGAATTGGACAAGTCAAATCAGAAAGCTGGATGTCAGACTTTGGGAGGACAGAAGTTGAGTTTCCATTACAAAAAATCTTTGTCAATATTTCACTAATGTAAAAACTCAGAAATTTCTGAGCTCCAAAAGTTTAACATTTACAAAAAAAAAACTCTGGAATTTTCACATTAATCTCTGACATTTTCTGGTAAAAATATGGAAATTTATGAGTTCTAAAAGTTTAAAATTTACATGAAAGAACCTTAGAAATTTTGACATTAATCTCTCAAATATACCAGAAAGAATTTGGCAAATTCTGAGATCAAAAAGTTGAACATTCACCAAAATAACTCAGAAATGTTGAGATGAATTCCAGATATAAACATTCAAGAAAAAAACTGAATGTTTCTGAGATCCAAAAGTTAAAAAAAATTTACTTGCACATGTCAAAAAATTTCAAAAAGCTGAGTTTCCATTACAAATGTGAACAAAACATTGTTAATATTTCACCAATGAAGAAAAATTGCAATTTAGCAATTGCTGAGTTTGAAAATAACACAATTAAGAATCACATCTGTTAACTATTTATTTGGATTAAGCTATTTTTATCAAAAATATGAAACTTTTTTTTAACAAAATTTTAACCAGCTGCACTGAAAAGATACAAAACCTTACCAAATGTTAAGTTTCTAGTGCAAATATTTTATTACGTTTCAGCAAGCTATTGGTGCTTGTTTAAAGATAATAATTCCTTTTTATTGATGAAAAATTAATAGCTCCACTGGCAGATTATTTCACTTGTAGGAAGGGAAAAATATCTTACTATAAGTGAAATAATCTGCAAGTGGAACCAGTACTTTTTCATCATCAATATTAAGGATCAATATTATCTTAAAACAAGCTGCTGTATCTTCCTGAGAATTTACAAGTTTTGTCTTATTTCAATTAATTACTGCTCTTAGGGAGTTGTTTCTCAACAAAAGAATTTTATTTGACTCTGTATCTTCCAGTTAGCAACTAACGGATTACTAAATGAGTTGATCATTTCATTAATGATCACTACTGAGACGTGAATGAACCGGGTCTTCTCACCAGTCCCTCCTCTCCAGGCTCTGCTGATGTGACGGCCAGGTCTTCTCCCCTGCTGCTGAAGGCGTTGATCTCCAGGCCGTAGCTGCTCTCCGGCTGCCGCAGCCAGGCCTGCAGCAGGGACTTGATGTCGATGCTCTGCCAGGAGCTGGCTCCGGCCTCCGTGTCGACCTTCAGGGAGCGGACCCGGACCCGCGTGCCGTTCCCCTCCCTGGCCGGCCGGAGGCGCGACACCTGCAGGAAGACGGTGGTGACGGCGAGGGACGACCGCAGGTGAACCCACAGCTGGGCGCTCAGGATGTTCTTAGGCTGGATCTTTGGACTGAGACTGAACAGGCAGTGGGAGGAAAGCTGCTCTGCAGGGACGGGACTGGCTGGAAGAGACAGAGGTGGGGAGAGGAAACATGAACTGTACTGAAGTAAGAGCAAAATGGAGCTGTATTTGGTAAAAACAAATGAAAAGTGTGACTAAAAATATCAAAAAATTACATCATCAGATGGACCAAAATATACATCTAAGAGGATATATTGTTTTAAAACTATGAAAATAATTCATATAGATGGGCAATCAGGGAGACATAAAATAATATATATATAAAAATTGCAATATACAGTCAGGCAAAAGAAATAATTTTCCATATCAATTTCTTTCATCTTAAAAAAATAAAACCTCAGTATAGTTAAAATGTAGCTCATTTTATCTAGTTACATTTACTTCAATAACTTTTTTTAAAAATGTACTTTTATAGTATTTTTACTGCGCTGTACTTTTTACGTTTACTTGAGTAATTGTGAAATATTTCTATTCTTATTTGAGTAATATTTCTGATGGTTTTCTACTTTTTGAATAAAAATTCACCAGACACAGACCTGCAGTTTTTGTTAAAGTTTCAGAATTTTTTACATTTTTTTATTAAAACTGATTTGGAAATTTTTTTTGTTTTCTTATTTGAAATTATTGTAATTTTGGTCCTTAAAATAACAAAATTACCACTGAACTTTACTTTTAGGTCCATCTGATGTACTTTTTAAATATTAAATGATTGATAATTTGATCAGTTTGTCAGTATTTGACTAACCTTTTTACCAAAAACCTTTTCCTACTACTCTATTGACGTACTGCCACTCTTACTCAAGTATAATCTACTCGACTTTCTGTTCTTAAAGTTTTCATTTCTGCTCTAAATCCACCTTTACGGGATCAACGCACAGACTTTGTTTCCCCCCCACTTACGCTTCGTTGCCATGGTGATGATGGTCTCGGTCGTGGCGTGCTCCTCGTCCTCCACCCGCGGGTCGTACTGGTCCAGCAGCTGCGTCAGAGGCGGCGCCTTGGGGATGAGCTGGCGGATCATGTCCCGGCTGATGTTGGGCGCCTGCTCCAGCCGCAGGATGCTGAGGATCTGGGAGCGGATGCTGTGGAGCCGCAGCTGCTTGCTGTGCTCCCGGAAGTCGCAGGTTGAGCACTGCTCCAAGCTCTCCGCCAGCAGCTTGGAGGTCTGGTTCATCTCCATGGCGCGGCCCGCAGACAGGACGGCGGCGAGGGAGAGGAAGAGGAAGAGGAGCATCCTGCGGAGAGGAAGGAGAGACTGACTCTGGATTGAGGCTGGACTCTGGGCTTTATGATTGGCTGCCAAAGGACTTTTTTTTCGTGAAAGTGATTTTTAAAGAGGCAGAAGGAGTTTTAAAATATTCAGTGATGGGATTTTAAAATATAGAGCAGATTCATTTGCAGAAGTGGAACTCCGGAGATCCTGAGGAAACGTTTTCCACCTGGCAGCAGGGAAATCCTGGATCTTTCTCCAAAGATGCCTGAAGACTTCACTTCTCCTCTTGGAAGTTAAATTTCCTGATTGAGGGATTTCAAAAGTACAGCACAGTAAAAATACTCCTAAAATGTTTTTTTTCTCCAAAAAAGTTATTCGCATAAATGTAAACCTGACTATAAAACAAATTATCTTAATAAATACTGTACAGCAAGCATCTACAGAACATAAAAGTTTCCAAACAAACAAAGAAAATTGATATTTTTCTTATATGCATAAGTTTAACATTTAACATTATTTAACATTTAACAACTTGAACTAAAATCTGACCATATTCAGAGATTAAATCATAAACATAAACAGAGCAGTCGAACCCACTTACTTACATTTTTATGTCAATCCAAAAAGATATTAAATATTAACTTTTCCCCCCTCATTTCATGTAGTTTCAAACAATCTGCCAGCATTTTATTGTCTTAAATTCAAATTTTTTTTTTAGTGAAAACTTTACTTTTTAAGCCAGTAAATGAGGGTTTTTGTAGCATCAGAACTATTTCTTATCAGATTCTGCACAGATGATGAGTGTACTGGTGAGGCAGGATATTAAAGTAATCTTTCCTCATGAAATACTTTAATTTATTGGAATAATCCAGGAGCAGAAATATTTTCGGAGTCACATTTCAGCTCTCCTCTGCCACCTGCTGGTTCAACTGGTCACTGCAGGTTAACGTTTCTTCAAACATTAGCACAGCAGGACTCCCTTTACACATCTTTTATTTTAATTTTATTATCTTAAACTTCCAAAATGTCATCTTTGTTTTGAAGGGTTGGTATCTTTTTGGTGGTCTACTCAGAGAAACTACCCATTGCATCCTGGGAAGTGTAGTAGAAATGCATAAGTCAGAGTTGATCAAAAACATGAAAACAGTTGTGTTTTGTTTTTAGAGTAAAATAAATCAGCCACATAGAAATCTGTCCTGACATGAGAGCACAGTGTAAACATGCCCCAAATGTTAAATTTATTCTTATACAAACGTTTTTCTCAGACGTTTCATTCAAACATGACCAGAGGCTGTTGAATAATTGAAAAGGCTGGTTGTAAAGGAAGGAGCTGCGTCACACCCACAGATCACCTGAGCTGAAATATTCCCTGCCAGAGGTGCGGCTGCAGCTGCAGGGCGAAAACGTTCAGGTTTCCAGTTCTCTCAACTCACAGCCTGATAGACGACACCCAGGGTCAAAACGACCAAAACTACTTTTATAGTAAAATGAACCAAAGCCTTCAACTATGTTTTATTTTTAAATTCTGAAGTGTCTAATTAACATCTTCCATTAATTTAAGTTTAATTACAGGCATCATGTTTACAACAACAAAACTTCATATCTGGATTTAAACAAAAATGTTTCATTTTATTTCATAAAAGCAAAAAGCAGGATGCATTTTCTTTACATTTCATTAAAGCTGTTGGAATACAAAATAACTGAATAATCACAGTTACAATGGGTTTAATGTATTATAAAACATAATGGAAAGATTTAATATTTTCTAATTTCTTTTCTTCTTTGGTCGGAGCATGATCAGCCTGTAAAACAAATAAAGGAAATGTTAGTTTTTCCATATCTCATATTTTTGTTGTTTCCATGTCAGGCTGAACAGACGGTTCACAGAACTAGTTTTTATTGATTTATCTGTTCCCATCATGATGCGAAATGATATCTGAATGTCACTTCCCGATTGGCTCAAAGTTCAAACACTTTACAAGAGGAATCCCTATCACGTCTGTTTTTGAAACAAAAATTAGCCACCAGAAGAAGCAGATTTGTCGCTCATTGCTGTTGATAGCGGTTGTTGTTTGTGTGTTAGATTTAGGAGCGTACCAGAAACACGAATACGAAGGTTCCGGCTTGGGACAAAAAACAAAACAAAAAAAGTGTTGATATCAATGTATTAAATTGATAAAAAAGTAATTAGTCTTGTCTCTGAGGAAGAAAGATAAGAGAAAAAAGAAAGTGGCTAAAATACAGCTCAAAGTTGGATAGTTAAGAGAGCAAAGCTGGCTGAAAAAAAAAATCACCTGCTTTAACTTCTCTACCAGCGTCCACCACGTCCACGTCCACGACCATGCCCATGCCCGTGGTCATGCCCGTGGCCATGACCGTGGCCGTGGCCATGCTTTCGGTCACCACTGCCACTGCGCTTCCGTTCGCGGCTGCCACTTCGCTTACCGCTACCGCTGCGTCTCTCAGGACTGTGTCTGTCCTTGTCATGATCACGGTCACGACCACGGTCACGGTCATCATGTCGGTTCCGGTCGCGGTCATCATGTCTGTCTTTGTCGCGGTCCCGGTCATGGTCCCGATCACGATCATCGTGTCGGTTGCGGTCGCGGTCCCTGTCATGGTCCCGGTTGCGGTCATCATGTCGGCCCCGGTCTTTGTCCTGGTCATCGTCAAACGCAAGATCCAGATCCAAGTCAGATGTGCCCTTTCCCTTGTTCCCCTGATCTTTGTTGTCTCCTCCATGGCGGCCATCTTGTCCATGGTGTGAACCATGACCCCCATCGCCTCCGTGAGAGGGTTTGCCCCCCGGTTGGGGGCCCAGGTCATAGCCTGAAGGGTGGTTATCTGAGAATGTATCAGTAAAAAGTCACTTTCTAATTTTAAAAAAATATATCCTAAAAAATACAGAAATTAGTTTTATTTACCAGAGGTGCCGCTGAACATGTCTGTCTCTGCTACTGATGATCGGTTGGCAACTAGCTTGTAAATAAAAGAAAACAAGGCGTTGGCCTCTGGTGTTACAACAAAACCAGTTCAACAAGAACCAGGGATAATTATAGGCTTCAGATTTTAGTGTGCAGCACCAACATGACATCTTAGACAAAGAATCAAAATGTAATACTGAAATGTTCCAGCTTAACAAAAAGCAAACTTCTTTTCCCTTCATATATTCAAGCGTAAATGAAAACTTTGCTTCCACGTTGAGCTAAAGTTAAGAATTTTTCAATCCAAGAAAACATACAACATTCCTGGCTTCATTAATGCTGGTGCAGAAAGAGCTAAATCCTTTAATTCAACAGGTTTATCTAAAAACATATTGAGAAACTGTCCGACAATGGGAAAATAAGAGAGTACTTACATGATGTGAACAGCAGCCGACGGTTCTGCTTTCTGTCACTGAAGAGGCGATGTACCCAAAAGCAGTGTGGGCTTTCTGGCAAGACGGGATTTTTGTCCCGGTGAGTCACTACTTTTTGTTGAAGGGGGAAGGCTTTTCCATGTGAAACACAAATTTAAAAATAATAATAAACGCACATGTTTCATGAGCAATCAGACTGAACATGTTGCTTTAGAACTATATCTATGGCAAAAGCAAATAACTTTCTCAATAAGATGCATGGCACAACGTGTATCAGTGGGAGATTAAAAAAGCTATGTCAGAAGTTAGGCAAACTCCAGTAAGTCAGAAAACACCATGGAATATTTGAACCAATCAGCTCACTGATAAGAAACCAGGAAATTACACCAATTCCCCAGTTTCATTAACCTTCAGAGCAGAATGTGCTGAAAGGGGAAAAAAAGAAAACATTAATTTTGTTCATTCATCATCAAAACCAAAGAAATCTACAGATATGTCAAGCTGGCTAAATTACTACACTGTAAACAACAAAAAAGTCTCTAATTAAACACCTACAGCTGTGGTTGCCAGAATTTTACCGCATTTATATGGTAAAATTTGTACTATTATTATGCTATTTCTGTTATTTATTCATAAAACCACATATACCTGTATTTTATTGTAAATCAGAGACGTTTTCTTTTGCAGTGTAGTTACTGTTGGTTGATCTTTGTGCATCATAAAACCTTTTCTTCTCAAATCTAATACTGGTTTCCTTTTCTCACACATCTGATTCACTCCACAGTAAAGACTAATGTCCTTAAGAAAGTTCCTAAAAACAGGCTAGTTAGCAGTAAGTGCTACGACTTAATAATATTAATTATGTACTTGGTGTAAAATCGTTTCCCACAATCTTTACCCATAAACGAACCCTACTGCTTCACTATTAGACACTTTAAACTCACAAAGTAACCATGTTTAAAATGATCTCTACCGAGCCAATTTGTTAGCATCCCATAGCTAACTAGCTTTCCTGGATATTTTTAGAATTATGGGTAAACAGTAGTTTGATTTCACAAAGTATTCAAGCTAACTAAACACTCTGAATATTTAATAACTATAAAAAGTCCAAACTGCAAACAAGTTGAAAAGTTAGCTTCATTTGCCAAAAAGGTTGGCAACCGAAGGCTGAATAGTGTCTTACTGCTTTTACTATTGAATACTAGTTAACGTTAAGCTTAGTAATCAAATAAAAAGATCTATCTTAGGTTTATCTGTCTGGAAAGTATGTTTAATACCTGTTTAAAAGTTATTTTCAAAAGGAACTTTTAATCTGACATGAGATTTATCAGAACATATATTATAATTTATAGAATATGACTGTAGTTCTGTACAGACGCAAACTATTTAGCAGGCTCTGGCTGACAGCAAGGTTTTTGAATAAATACAAAAATGGCTTGCCATAAATGGCTGGAATAAGATTGACATTATTTGTTTATATTTGATATTCTATGTTGAATATTGCAATGAATGTGGATTTTCTACTGTGGCAAAAACAACAATATAGAGGATGTGACATCAGTTTGAGAGCAAAAGTAAAACAAATAAAGTTTATATATTTTTCATACTTTTGCTTTGGCTGATTTGAACTTCAGATATTGAGCTGATTTAAGCCCCATGCCCAGCTTTAGGTCTCCCTGATAAAAGTGAAAGAACAGACCTTCAGACTGCATGTTTCAACAGACCCACCAAGAGTCTCTTCAGGAAGAAACACACAGCAGGAATGGCACCTGAAGTTCTTCATGGACTCCTTGAGTTTTACTTTAATGCAGAAAATACCTGCAGAAAATCCAAAATCCTGTGATTCCTTCACCGATGCATTCGTGTCATTCTCTCATTGTCCCTCAGTGTAAATATGTTTGTGTTTCCGCTGAGGGGTAAATGAGGATAAGATTGGAAACTAAGGAGAATGTGGAGGTTCTTTCTCTCACCTGATGGTCCGGTGGATCCAGTTCGATTGGGAACCAAAACTGAAACATTTGTTAAACTTCCAGCTGCTGCGGTTCACTTTCACACTGAACTGGGTCAAACTAAAGAGTATTAGGGCCATGCTGATTAAAGAAATTAATTAATGAGACATCATAATGAGAAGAAAGTTGCACGAGAGTCATAGTATTACGAAAATAGTTATATTACAACTTTATCTTTGTAATATGACTTTATTCTTGTAATATTCTCATTTCGACTATTCATAATACTATGACTATGTTCTCAAAATATTACAATTCTCATATTTTGATTTTATTTCAGTAATATTCCAATTTTATTCTCATATCCTGGGTAAAAGGTGTTCAAAAAGTAGAAAAAGTTTGCATTTAATACTTCCAAAAAATAGTTAAAGCATAAAGATTCAATGCAAGAATAAATCAAAGGATAAATAACAGATAGGGGCCCAAATTAACTGAGGTCAGCTGAACACAAACAAAACGGACCTACAAAGATCAAAAGGCTGCGGAAACACGGGTGGAGTAACATAAATCCACCACCAGAGGAAGGCACAACAAAAGAACAAACATACAAAATTAGCTGAACAAATATTAAAGTGACAAAAATTAATAACTAAACTATTGAAACAACAACGTCCCCCCATCATTTTTTAGAAAGAAACAATAGTTTGTTCCAGGCTTCCTGCTCCAGCTGGTTTGTTGGCAGGACCTCAAACAAAAAACAACTACAGTGTGCACCCACTAGAAAATATGTGTCTAAATGAAAGGACTAACTTAAGCATAAGCTGTAACTAATTAACTATAACACCCACTGTTTCAGCAGGTTCACATGGAGAATGTGAGTGAAGCGGCTTTTACCTGGAACAGAGAATTTGAATGTTAAAGTACCAGCTGAGTCATATGGAGGATGTCTACAACAAAAGATGAATTTACTGACCTTCAAATTATTCTGAAACGTCTGGAAAAGGTGTTGAAGGTTTTGTAGAGTTGGGCAGCAGAACCTTTTGAAGAAAACTCATCTGACTAGTTGAAAAGTCTGTCAGGGAACCTGTTATTTTAAAAAGAGATTAACTCCAAAAAACCTACAGAAAGACACAGAAGAAAACTATCAGGATAAGAAAGTATGTGTGTTTTTGAAAGAGCTCTTTGAGTTAGCTCTTAAAATATTAACAAATATACAGATAGTCTATTGACATGACAGTACAATCTGAAAATCAGAATCTTTAGCTTGTGCTCAATAAATATCCATGTTGAGAAAAAAAATGAGGCTAGGTTATATGTATTTTGTATGATAAGAACTTAAAAGTATTTTAGATTCATCAAGTCATTTTCTATCCTTGAAGATACAAAACGACCAAAACAAAACCAGAAGAAAAAAACAACAGGTTGGAAGCACGACCAGACAAGACTTTTTCTTGTCTGGAGCAAGTGAAGATCTGTTGTTCTTGCTTTCACAAAGATCAAACCCAATACATTTATGTAGCCTAACGTCTCATGTGTGGAGTGAATCCAAGATCTGTTCTTGTTGCTGTGAAAAAAGATCAGGCCACCTGTCTTTATGTAGTCTACTGTGTTTTTCTAAAACTGCACAAATTAGGTAAATTGGTTAAAAGTAGCCTTAAGTAATGCCTCATGTTGAGGATTCTTGTGACAATGGACATGAGAACTTCCCTTTGAGAAGAAGACTGTACAAATTGCTTAGCCTGGAATGTAAAGCCCTGTGGCCCGTCAAGCTTTTAAGACACTGGGTAAACCCTGACTTCTGTCTATATTTCTTTGAGCTGCTCTTGGTCCGATCCCTTACCTAGGACCCATTTGACCCCACCCAGATTCATGAAGCCCCTGACAGCTCCTAGGATCTCAGGGACACTCAGACCCCTCCACCACGATAAGGTGGCAGCCTACAAAGGGGAAAAATAAAACCAGAGACAGTTATTAGCTGATCAGGACAGGCCTGAAGGTGTCAATCTAGAGTTAGATCTGGCAGTATGAGCTGGTATGAAATGGAAGCTGTCAATAAGCGATGTGTTGGTTCTGTTGGAGGAGAAAAGACCAGATTGGATGAAAAGACAACCAGAACCAAAACCAGTCCAGACCCAAGACAAGACCCAAGACCTGAACAGACAAGAAGCAAAACCAGACCAGTCAATACATATTTTTCTTGCGTGCAGAAAAAAAAAAAAGATCTGTTCTTGTTGCTGTGAAAATGAATGACTACTTTTATGTAGTCTACTGTGTTTCTCTAAAACTGCACAAATTATGTAAAATGGTTAAAGGCAAACTGTAAGCAATGCCTCATACTTAGGATTCCAGTGGAGAGGAATAATTTCCCTTTAACAGTAAGACTTATAAAGCCAACACAAAAATACTTATGGTTAAGAATGTATAAACACCTTTTCACTGAGGAAATTTGAAGGTATTTGCGGTTTTAAATTGACATTTGCAATCAGTACAAAATAGAAATTACTAATTTAGTGGATTGAAGGCAAAAGCAGAGAAAAAACATTCTGTCCACTAGGGGGCGCCTTAAAATAAACTCTTTAGATTTGAAGCATAAGAAACAATGTCCTGAATGCTGTCCCTCCAGAGTCGTTTCCTCAAACAGGCTGAGGAGGTTCTTTGGTTCAATGTTGGGTCACGGTGCCGTTCAGGTGGGAGCTGGTTGGAGTCAGAGGCAGATTACAGGATGACCAGCTGTCCAGAACCGACTGAGTGAGACCGGAGAACCCGGCAGAGGAGTGGATTTCCACTAACAGTCGGGATTTAATTCTATGGGGAAAATGAAAACAACAAAAAAAGAAAATAGTTAGATTGATAATTTATATCAATTATTAAAATAAATATTAGCATGAATGTAATTAACTTTAATAAAAAATGCATTAATGAAAAGATTACTCAACAGACAACTTCAGTGACTTCTGAATATATGAAGAAGTCGACAGCTTCTTTGAAACTCCATCATTTACCTGCAAATGAAAACCAAAAGCAACTAAATGTTCAGTTATCATATAAAATTCTAGCAGGAAACATCTAAAAAATTCTCAGCAGAGTGAATATTTAAACTGTCAACAGATGTTTTTCCACCAATAAAACAATAAGTCATGATCTGCAGGTTTTTGGACTTTTAGTTTCTGGTTTTGACCATTTATTTATTATTTCCTATTCAGTTCTTAGTTTATCATCATATCTTATTGTGTATTTCCTCATATTTTTAGTTACTTTTATTTCTTGTCAGCCTTCTTGGTTCATTAGTGTTTATAATTACTATTTAGGTGCTTCCTTGTTGTGTTTCTGCTTTCAGAAGATTTACATTTTTCTCTCTTCATTTCCTTCCAGGTATTATTTAAGTTTCTCTTAGTTTCAGTTATTTTTTCCCATGTCATGTCCGCTCCTAGTGTCTGGATCCATTAATCTACTCTCTCTCCAGCTGCTTCCCATTTTCTCTCTCATCACTCGACCTCCTGCATGATTTTAGCATTTTAGTTTATTTCTAATGCAAATATCTTAGTAGAGTTGAAATGAGACAAAACTAACGAGTAACTTTTCAGTGAGATATAGGAGCTAATTTTAAGTCAATAATTCCTAATTAAATTCAAAAAGACCAGTTCCACTTGCTGATGACTGAATTTGTAATGTGGGAAAAATTGCTTGATGTTGTATAATCTGCCAGTGCAGCTAATACTGTTTGATCAATATATAGGAATTATTGTCTTAAAACAAGCTTTTATATTTTACTGGGGATTTACTTGTGGCTCATGTCCTAAAACCATCAAACTGAAATCAGTGACAGTTTTTAAGCAAGTTAGATAAATAAAATAGAAGATGGTAAAAGATGATAACGTTGTTCCTCATATGAGCTGGACTGTTAGGAATGTTAAAAATGAGGCTCCACCTGAAGATGTTCAGATTTGTTTTATCCGGTTCTTAGAAACATATTTTATGTTTTAGTTTAAACTCAAACATTTCCTGATGGCAACAGTTCCTCAATAGTTTAAAGCTACAAAAATGAATAAGTACAATTAAAAACAGAGGCGATAAAAAGCTGAATTAGAATAATGCTATTTAAGGTTTTATATTTTCAGATACAGGGGACTGTAGTAGACACATTTTTAATATTTTATTTCCATATTTACACTGAAAATTACCCCTCTAAAAGCTTAAGAGGTTTAAAAATGCTAAAGCATTATTTATTGTGTCAGCAGTAAATATTTAAAAGACTAATCAAAAACTACTGATATATTTTCAAACTTGAGTATAATCTCTTTAATCTACTAAAGTGATTTGCATAAAAGGAAGAAATTTGCAATATTTAAGGCTGAATGTGTCTTCAGAGCTGCAGGTGTTTCACCAAGGAGGAAATTATTTCCCCGACTTCTTAAAAACATTTCTGTTTCCTGGGTCGGAGCATCCTCGTGTGAAACCCCTTTTCCTAAAATGAAAGTGAAAAAATTTGGTGAAACATTTTTTATGAGGGTGTGCTCCAAATCCACCTGCATAAAGAGACACCAGTAAAAGGCTCATTGATTATCTGGAGTCGGGAGAGTTTCTGAATCGACCAACAAACGGTAAGATCTGCAGCTTTTACTGAGGATTTAATCAAGTTTCAATTTTTATATTTATGTCTTACAGTTTCAGTTGGGTGGATCATTTAGTAAAAATTAATTTGACTTAAAATCTGTGGATAACAAATATTCTGTTAAAAAAAAATACTGTGTTGAGGTTCCATCATGACTTGGACAAACAAAAATGACTGGCCAAGGCCGGAGTTCAGTGAAATTTATTATGGTTTTCTTCAGGTGAACAAAGAGGAGAGGTGCAGAATATGTACAAAGTACATCGAAGGCAGGTTAAAAACAAACAGCAGCATTCAGTGTGACTTATCAGGAGTTTAACCACAGACTGACTCCCTGTGGTGCAGAGGCTTGACTTTAAATCCACAATCACAATTAGTTTTTCTGCTCAATTATGATCCCCGAGGATCATTGCATAAATTACATTTTTCACTAAAGGTTACAAAAAGCAAAAAAAAATGAGGTTAGTTAAGCTAATTAACACAGAAGGAACAAAGCTAATAAAGGAAACTAAGTACAAACAAATTTGTAGATATGTGGTAAAACTTTAATAATATTGAACATTACAGAGTAATTAACCAATATGGCAAGACCAAAATAGCAATAATCAACACAAGGAAATCAACTGAGTATGGCAAGTCCAAAACGACAATGAACAGCAGAGAAATGAGCTGCCAATGAAAGGAATTAAAATGACTAACAAAAGACAGAAATGAACTCATATGACAAGATGTAAACACAAATTAAAAAGATTAAGAAGTCCCTTTTAGGACTACAATTATAAAGGTCCGCATGAGTATCTTTTTACATTTTTGGATGCTGCAGTCATTATTAGGAGCATTCCAGTGTTCTTTACATCAATAAAATCCTTATAATCAATATTTTCCAGGTTTGTATGCCATTAATCAATAATAACTGATTAAAATGCTTAAATGTGCAAAACGCTCACAGGAACTCCATTCGTTTTATAATTTTTTGACATATTTTTGTAAATATGAAAAGTTTCCTAACTTTATTTTGCAAACTTGTCAATACAAAAAAGTTGCACACACGTCTTCTAAACCAAACACAATTTATTTGGAGTTTTTTCAAAGCTTAGTTTCAAAGTTACAGCCAGTTTTCTAAAAACAAAAAAAACGGGGGGGGGGGGAATCCTTTTATCAGTGCAATCAGAATAAAGCCGTGCCCAAGACACAGTACACATCAACAGTAAAATACAAACATTGTGTCAGTCACTGTATATTGTTCGTTGCTTGCATAAATCACAATAAAAATGACTTGCATTATTGCCGTCTGTCCAGATGACACATGTCATGATGAGAGCAAGGACTTTATGTTGTAGCATTCCTACTGGAGCTGTGGAAGTCCTTGTGGCAGTTCCTGTCCACAATAACACAGAGAGGAAGTTTGCAAGCTTCACACATGAACGGAGTGCATTTTCCACAAAGCTTGCACTTTCTCCGCCCCTTTGTTGTCTTTTCTTCAACGGATGCCCCCTCAAAAATTGCAACAGGCAGGTGCCGATAGCTGGTAGTGGGAGCTGCTTGTGGCTCTTCTCCACAAAGCCCTGTTGTCAGTTGCTCCTGGAAGGCCTGATGTGTCAGAGGCCACTGCTTCAGCTGTGCACACATCTCTTTGTGAATCAGATAGCTGTTTGTCACAGCTATATCTATGAAATGGTGCAGGACAGTCTTGTACCATTTTTTGCACTTCCACCAGAAAGTGCAAGAGCCAATCAGCTGGTCGGATAAGTCCACTCCCCACATGAACCGGCTGTAATCCTTCACAGCTGATGGCACTGGAACATACAAGACTTGATGCTGTCCTCCAGCCTTTCCCACTCGTCTGACTGAGTCTCCTTTAAAGGCCGTGTGCACTGTGGAACACACACTGACCTCCCTCGTGTCCATCCACTTGATAAAAATGAGAGGTCCCTCTCTGAGCCATCTGATGGACCCTCATGGTGACTTTTTGGTCAGAGCATTCTTGTCCGTCTTTGGGACACCAACTCTTGAACTTCTGTACGTCCCACAGGCTCCAAACCCAAGCTTGTGAAGGTGGCAAAACAGTGCTGGGCTGGTGTAGAAGTTATCACAGTATATGTGATATCCAGATCCAAGATAGTCTTTGTTGATGAGTGACATCACAGCGTCAAAGGACAGCCCCTTTCCAGTTTTTTGAGTGGACCTTCCAGTGTAAATATGAAAGTCTGTAGTGTAGCCTGTGGTGTCGGACAACACAAAAAGCTTGATCCCCCACTTTGTTGGCTTATTTTTGATGTATTGTTTTAGCCCAATCTTGGCTTTAGTGGCTACCATTCTTTCATCCACACTAAGATTTTTCTGGGGGTGGTACGCCGCTTTGCAGGCAACCTTCAAACTGTCGTACAGGGGGTGCAGTCTGTGCAGAGGGTCATATTCGGGTGTCCCTTTTTTTTGTCATTCTCTGCATCATCCTTTGGGTCACTCATGTGGATATTGGCATGGATGTTGAGAAAACGATCTCTGGGCATTACTGTCCCTGGATATGAAACCCGAAATGCAGTGGTGGTTGTCCAAAAATCTTTCATTTGTGGTAGTTTCATCAGTCCCATGTACAGAGTAAGCCCAATGTATGCATACATTTCATCAGCTGTGACATCAGTCCAAATAAATTGTTTTCCAGCAGCTAAATTTTTTGCTGCATTTTTGTTGGTGTTTGCACAGATAGTCTTTATAACATCCTGGTCAAAATATAATTTGAACAGTTCTGATGGAAAGGGAATGTCATCATTTGAGAGGGGCGGCTGAACACCTGGTTTCCTCTTTGGACGGAAACTGAGTGGGGGATGTGGCAAATGATCAGGCTCCTTCTCTGTTTTCCACCCGACTTGAGTATCGGCCTGAGTTTCTGACCTTTTGCGTTTCCTTTTACTTGCTGGACCCGTCCGACTTCTTTTTCTTCCTCTACTTGCACCCACCACCACACTGTTGTTGTCCTCTTCATCATCCTCATTCAGCTCGTCGTCTTTCTCCTCCACGCTATTGTCAGTACTGCACACAGACGTAACATTACAGATTAGTTAGATTTTTCAATCACACGTTTTGTCTTATATATATATATATATATATATATGTTACAGAGAGAGAGCCCACTTACATTTCATGAAGTTTATCGATCCCTTCAATGAAGTCCGCTTCCTCGTCACTGTCTGCGGTATCAGCGTCTGAAGAATACCTCTCTTCTTCATTCTCGCCATTTTGAGCGGTGACGAGCTCCAAGACTTCGGCCGGAGAGTAAAATCTTCTGACTCCGTGTCTTTCCATAATTTTTTTTTCGTGTGTTCGCACCGTGTTTCCAAAAAGATGTTGAAAAAAATATCGAGCACGTGTTTGCTAGCAAAAGCCGAGCCGAATAGTGCAAACATCTGAAGGAAGAAAGTTCCTAGGAAACGGAAATGACGTCCGGTGAGATTTGATGAAATGTCACGATATTTCATGCTTTCAACGTCAGAGCAAGATATCCAACACAGGAAGGGATTGGCCAGACCCGAGCAGATCTACAAATATAGGGATGGATGTCACGTCGTGTTTGCCTTGCATCTTTGGGCCCATCCTTTTTACTGTAAATCTGTGAACTCGTCTGCGCGCACACTGCAACTCGGGAGGGATAGTCGGAAAAGGAAATGTAATTCTTACAGTTTTACATGCAAAAAAAATTTTTTTGCTCTATCTTACTTGGTTCGAATTCTACCGGCATTTGAAAATATGAATGCAAATGGGATTTCCGGCGATCCGTTAAGAAGTTTTTAATTCTTACAAGTCAGAAAATTCAAGTCTATATGGCCAGACATAAATAACAATAACGGACATACCAGAAACACAACCCTTGTAATACATTACCAAAAATGATCAGAACAGCAACATCTGAAACTCTGACTGCAAATGCTTGATAAGAACCGTTACTTCTGGGTTGAAAGCTGAAAGCATATACAAAGGAAAGCTGGTGCCACCTCAGCATCAACGTTGGATATGCACCACTCCAAATCAGTTTCCATTTCACTGATTGTTTCCCAGTCAGTTAAAGTTTGTATTAAAAAAAAATCTGTTCATGTGGGAGTTAAAGTGTATCAGCAAAACTGATTAGAACCAGTTGCAGTCGAACAAAGAATACCAGTTATCACAATTAGGAGATGGTGAAATGTGACGCCAGTAGATTATTTTTTTTTATATTTTACTCCCTGTTGTTGCCTGTGCAGGCCTCCGATATGGATCCAGAAGTCCCCATTGCACCTGGCAAAGGCTTAAAGAACCACTCTGGTCTGACGGACAAATTGAGAGAGCTGCTGTCCAAGCGCAACGACGAGCAAGCCGAGCTGCAGGAGCTGAACGGACGATTTGCCTCCTATATTGCGAAGATCCGCTCCTTGGAGCAGCAGAACCAGACGCTGGAGGTGGAGCTGAAGCAGCTGCAAAGCCACGAGTCAAAGCGTGTCGCTGAGCTGTATGAGGAGAAAATCAGCAACCTGAGGATGCAGATGGAGACACAGAATCTTCAGAGTTCACGCTTGGAGATAGAGCTGGAAGACATGAAAGACAGGTGTGTGTTCACAAGCAGAGGTGTGTCAAATTACTGACTAAAACCCCTCAACATAAAGTTTTTTTTTAAATTAAACACCTTAGAGATATTTAAGTTTAGATGCATGTTTCTGTGTTGTTTTGACATCAAGGAAGTAAACCATTGCTGTCAATCAATCTGGGAAGGTGACTTCTAAACTATATGAAGTCAGTTCAACAGATTATTCCCAAAGGGTAAACATAGCTAGCAACATTTTCAAACATGGAGAAGCAGCTTTCAGCTTCAATGCACCACAAATCTGGAACAAACTTAAAGAAAACTGTAAAACAGGCGAAACACTGAGTTCCTTTAAATGTAGACTAATAATTCAGCTGTTTAGAGATGCTTTTGGAACATTAATCAACATCCTGATGTGTGCACTTGGTAAAAGGCCTCAATCGTTGACTGTGTGTTTTATGACTTTATATTTTTGTGTTTTTATGATGTAAAGCACTTTGAACCACCTTGCTGCTGAAAGATGCTATACAAATTAACTGATTGATATTGTGATGAATGATGCAAACATATTTTCTGACATCCAGACTGCAAAAGGCGATCGATGAAAAAGAAGAAGCTTTGAATAAACTGAATTCTTTAAAGGAGGTTAGTGCTGGAAGGATCCTTAAAAAAAAAATGATTTTTTTCTTTTTACATTGTTTGGATAGAAACCTACTGCATCTTTACTTATCGCTTTTTAAGGTTTCTAAGGGTCTTAAAATGGTGATTGAACATCAATAGCTGAAGTTTTTAAATATTAAGTTTAATCTTTTCTGCTTAATGCGTCCTTCCACTCTTGCAGGATTTGGATGCTCCCACTCTGGCCAGCAAGGTTTTGGAAGGAAAGATTAAATTTCTCCAAGATGAGATTGCTTTCCAGAAAAAGATCCACGGAGAGGTTCTGTCCTCTTATTCTTTTAGTATCTAGTTAAAAGGTCCTTTTACTAACCTAAAATATCTGAGGGAAACTTTTTAATGGTCCTGCAGGAGATCCAAGAGCTGCAGATTCGCTTCAAGGAGACAAAGAGCAATGTCCAGACCGATGGAGCCAATTCTGACCTGACGGCGGTGCTGCAGGAGCTGCAGACACAGTTTCAGAAAACGGCCGACACTAAGAGCAGTGAGACAGAGGAGTGGTATAAATCCAAGGTAGGAAAAGGGGATCTATAGAACTGATCATTAATGAATGATCATCAAAAAGCACTTTAAGAATTTTCTTTAAAGTTTCAGTTATTGGAGCAATTATTTCATAAGTTAGTGACACGAAAATGAACTGGAGTAAATCATCGTCTTTAAACTGGACCTGTTACGTAAAATTCACATTTTAAAGGTTTTTAAACATCCATTTCTGTTTCCACTGCTTCTAAAAACAGACCAAGCATTTAAAAACAACCATCAAGCTGTTTTTTTGTCTTTAATGTTTTTTGGTGTGTAGAAAAAGAACCGTTTCAAATAACTTCAGAATGTAACATTATAAGGAACTGCCCGTTACCTAGCAACCCCGGTTGAGTTTCAGCACATTTGGTCAGCCGGTTTTACTGCTGTTCAATGGCTGCTGGAAAAGATGAGTTTAGTCGTTGACTTGTCATCCAGAAAGCACTTGCTGAATTCTGGTTGGTTGTGCAGGAGGCTCCACTTCTACTTTTCAAAGATGTATGGTTGTACAATTGTACATCTGTTTGCAACCATTTACACATGCAAGTGTAAATGTTCAGTTGGGGCAGTGACCAGCAGCACAAGAGACCCTAAAGCAGACTAATGCCTCATTATGAAGAATGATTTAGTTGAAAAAAACGTAACAAACATGTTTTGTTTAGCTCACGGGTGGGCAACTCCAGGCCTCCATGGCCGGACTCCTGCAACTTTTAGATGCGTCTCAACTTCGACATACCTGAGTCAAATAATGAGGTCATTAGCAGGACTCAGGAGAGCCTGACTGCACTTAGGAGGTGATTCACCTATTTGATTCAAGTGTGTTGGACCAGGGAGACATCTAAGAGTTGCAGGACACTGGCCCTCCAGGACCAGGATTGCCCACCCCTGGCTTAGACCATGGACCTGTCTATCCCAACCTAACCAAGGAAGCATAATAAGTAAACTTTAAAAACATGCAAAACTTTGACCACTAGAGGTCAGCAGAGACAAACCACTAAGTGTTAAAAACCTCTGCATCCCCATGAAAACACAATTATTTCTGAAAGCATTCAATATTATGCAAAGTAACTGATTTAACCATGAGAACTAAAAGATCTGCCTCCCATTCCACCTGGAGAAACAAGACAACCAACTTGTATGCATCACTCTAACAAAATGTTTAAGAAAACAATTTCTTAAAGCTCCAAAGGCATCAAAGTCACAGTTCGTCTATGAATTTATCCCGGCAGATGTTGGAGATGGATGAGACGGCAAATAAGAATAATGAAACCCTGAAGAAGTTACGCCAGGAGATCACAGAACTCAGAAACCAGAATCAGAAAAACCAGCGTGAGATCAGCTTCCTGAAAACCACGGTACGCAAGACATCTCTGACGTTTACCTTGTCCTCACCAAGTTCTTTAGAAATCATCTTCTCTTCATTATGAACAACCCAGAATGAGGACCTGAAGAGCCAGATAACGGAAATGGAGGAATACTACCTGAGAGAGACTCAAACCCTTCAGGAGACCATCACAGAACTTGAGGCTGAGAAAAACGAAATGAAGGACAACATGGTCCAGCTCCACGAGTATCAGGACCTGCTGAAAGTGAAGATGGCGCTGGATCTGGAGATCCGCACCTACAGGGAGCTGCTGGAAAAGGAAGAGAGGAGGTAATGTACACAGAGTTCGTCTTTCTAGTTTCCCACAGTTTTGATAATTATATTTGATGTGCTCCTTTGCAGACTTAAACCATCTGAGCCCAGCAACGGCCCCCTGAGTGATGAAGGTAACTGCTGCTCTTGTTGAACTGTAATCCCACCCTAGGGAAGCTTAAAGAAGCATTACTGTATTTATTCCTTCTTTAGGTCAAAATTATTATAATTTGTGTGTTTTAAACATCAGAATTTGATCAACACTCATATTAAGTTTAATATTTTCCTTTTGTGGTGAATCAAACCTCTGGACAGATGGAGGCTCCTCTGATGACGACTAGGTAAGGCATTTTGGATTTTCTACCCAAAAGGAAAAAATATTTTTAGTTTTACTTGGAACTGAGGTTAAATCGTCAAATACTGAAAATGATCTCATCCAAGAGGTGGAAATGAGTTGAAATATCTGAGATTTTAATGGGAAAATGGTTGAACAGTCCAGCTTTGATAAACACCAAATCTTATCAGAACGGTGTTTTTGGAAAATATTACCGCCCTGCAGTTTGGACTCTCAATCACTTGACAAAGGAAAAAAGTGTTAAACATAGATTCAACCTGTATTTTTTTTTGTTTTTGAGTTGCGATGAATCCTAACCCAGACTTTTTTCTTTCAGGTACCTGTTATGCCCGAAATCATCTGGTGAAAGATGCAAGACAATGAAGAATTAAAAATTTCAACACAACTGGAAAAAAATTGTTGGCAAAGTAATCAATCATTAAGGCCTGAACTGACTTTCACTGTTTTATCTCTTGCTACAATTTGAAAATGTTCGACATTTGAAATTAAGAAATTTCCACCTTTCTAGATTAATCTCAATATTTATTTTTTTACTAGCAATTTTCTTAAGAAATTTCCAAGTAGTTTCTAGAAAATAAAATTAATTTTAGTCTCAAAATTCTAATTAAAATTTGTGAGTTTTTAAACTTGGACATTTCCAAGTTTTTTTCTAAAAAAATTCTCAGTTTTGTATAGCAATTTTTCAAGCTCAGAAATGTCCAAGATGTTTTATGGAATATTTCTGAGATTAATCTCAAAATTTCTGTGTCTGTGTTTCTTTGCCATTCATCTTCAATATCTCTAATACACTGTTGTAGATTTATGAAGATAAAAACTTTTCTGGAACCATATCTATGTGTATGGACAATATTTTTGTTAAACAATATGACGGACGCATTAGTTTTTTTAAAGACCTGGCCTCCGTATGTACAAGGCTGAGAAACTTAAATACAAAGGGAAAAAGCCTGACAATAAGAAATAGATAAAAGAATAAAGAGACTGGACACAAAAAAATAAACTAATATGGAAACATCTAATGGAAATAAATCAAGAAGGAAATTATCATAAAACAAACGCATGGTTAACATGGGGAGTGGTGTTGATAGGTTATCATCAATAAAAGGCACAGGACGGGTGCAGGTGGGGCCTCATTTTTAACATTCCAGAAAAATAGAAAAATATGTTTACCTCCAGCGTCATTCAACCATTAAACATCTAGAACTGAATTTCTGCTTGGCGTAGAGTAGAATGAGCAACAAAAATAGTTTTATATAGAAAATGTTTTTGAAATGTTTTGAGGGTTTTTAGCGTATAATTTGTTCTTGCTGCAGTGACAAAAAAACAGTTTTATATGAAAAAAACCTTTTTTGAAGGAAAAAATTTTAAAAACATTAAGAAATGAATTTCTGCTGGCAGTCGAGTGAGCAACAAAAAACATTTTCCCACATATAATTTCAGAAACATTTGTCACATCAAATTGGATTTCTGCAGAGTGAGCAGCATTTTGTTTGCTGTTCATTTTCATTTTGTGCTCATTTTGGCCCTATTAAATGTTTGAGATCAGGTGAGGTAACACCTTTTTAGTAATAATCAGAGAAATAAAAACCAAAAAGATGGAAATGATAAAAGAAAACATGCAAGAATCACGTTCTAAAAATTTTAATCCTTAGAAATATTTAAATAGCTTATCAGATTTCAGAAAAAAGTTCCTTAGATATAATTATATAGCTTTCAAAAACTCAGCTGTGTATTAAAACAAGATCAGGGTGGAATCAGACTGATGTTATTGCTGTGAACGCTTGGGTATCAAAGGGCGCATGTCATCTCTTTATTCATAAAAATTGTAATATCATTAATCATTTCAAAACAGTTCCCAAAACTACCCCTTATATGAAATTAAACATTTAGTATTATTTTCAACCGAGTTACCTGTTTTCTGGACTTTGGAATATTTTACCGGATTACATTTAACAATTTAAATATAAGAGCAAATCTCCACAGTTTCACAGCAGTTTCCTTCTTGGCTTTTGTTCCCCCATAAATTTTCTCCAAAAAGTGATTCTCAAGCAGAGCAACAGTGTTTGGGTTTTATTCTCATCTCATAGATCTTAGGATAAACTGCAAAATTGTCCTTAATGTTCCTCTGAAGTTTAACATAATTCTGCTTAACCAAAATTATATCAAGTGCTAAAAGTTGTAATTCTTGTAAAATGGAGAATTACTGTTTCCATTCCTGGCCACAAAGGTCTCATTTCACATATGAAGGTTTGAAACGCTTAAAAAAAAACTTCCATAGCCTGTTTTATTGTCACTTCACACAAGTTTTATCAAAAGAATTTGGTTTGGAAATTATCTAATAAGCATAGCTGCAGAAATAGATCAGGATTACCTATGTCAGTCTAAGGATCTGCCTCCTATTTTACTTTTAGTAAGATATTTAAAATTAACTACATCTGGATCTGTATGATTGGATGAAACTGCACGAAAACAAAGCCATAAAATTCCAGTTTCCACTAAACAGAGGTAAAAATTGCTGCACGTCATTTTCACAATTTTGCCTATTTATTGCAATTTAAAAATCTTTGCTTATTATGTACAAAACTGGTAATTATGTGATTAGTCATAACTTCTGATTAATCTTTTTTAATCACACCCCAGGACTATTTTATGCAATAAATGCAAATTGATGAAAGAGAAAAAGTATTAAATTGTGTTAAAGAAAAGTCAAACACAAGGTTTGTGTTTTACTACTTTTTATTAAAACTTTATTTAGTGTCAAACATTTTGATTTGAACTTAAGAAAAAGATTTATATCATACATTACTTGTTGAAGCACATCATATTTACCATAAATATACAAAAATAAAATAAGAATCTACATTTAATAGATTGCAAGAAGAATAGCTTTTTCTTGCAAACAGCAATCATTTCTAGACTTCCTTAAAGTAACATTAATTTCAAGATTGTATCATAATGAAAAACAGAGACATGCACAAACTCTACTATTAGTTAAGAGAGTTTTTCTCTGAGTGGCTATTTTATTTTTTTGTCTTCCTGCTCAATTTAACACAGAAACACTGAGGAACCAGAAGACCAGACTGCAAATCCAGGATAAAGAGGTTCAGTGAATGTGTGATTGAAGGTGTGGAGGTGAATCAGGGAGTTAGAGGAGACTCTGTAGAAGGACAGGATGCCAGCAGGACAGTCCACATACACTGCTACTCTGTTAGCGACAGAGGAAGGAGAGGAGGAGGAGACGGGTGTTCCTCTGTTATTGTGACAGACGGTGTAACGGTCATCAGAGCAGTGCAGACTCCAGGACTGATCGTTCCATCCCAGCACACAATCATCACTTCGTCCCTTCCTGCTGATTCTTCTGTAACTCACCGATATAAAAACCCCTCCTTCCCATTCAACCTCCCAGTAACAGCGACCAGTCAGACCATTACTGCACAGCAGCTGAGGCCAGTCATCAAATCTGTCTGGATGTTGGCTGTATGCCTGAAGCTCCTTTACGTGGGTCACCTTCCTGTTGTCTTCAGACAGCTGGAGTTTTCCATTCACTGTGTTTGTGTTGATTATGAGCTGACAAGAATCTGATAGAAAACAAATACAATCAAACCAAAGATAGTGAAAATTTATTTACACTTTGATGTAAAAAAGATACTTACACTTCCTCAGACCAGGTTTGAACCATCGGACTCCAGCAGGCTCCCTAAAAGGAGAAAGGGGGTCAGACTATTAGTCTCTCATGACAAAACATGTAAATCATTTTGTCCTCATGCAAACTGTGTTCTTCACAAATTAAAAATAAAGGAGCATTTCAAAATCTCCCTTACTTAGAAATATGTAAAGTCCTATCTTTGACAAGTTTGAGTACATCAGATAAGTCAATCTCATTTCATCATCAGCAATGAATCCAAGCATGGATGAACTGTTCCACACATTAATACAAGGACACACATTTATATAAGTCAATAATGGATTCTGAATTAACCATAACATAACCATCTTAATCATCTGGAGAAATTTAACATCGACAAATTAAAGAAATCCAAATTTTGCAGACACACTTCAAATACTTTGATCACTGCTTACCTAAAGACTTCAAGCGTAAAACTGGACATTTTCAGTTCACCAGCAAGCATCTTCTCCCCTGAGTCCTGTAGGCTGTTGTTGTTACGCAGGTCAACTTCTGTTAGACAACAAGACTGGGAGCTCAGAATGAATGACAGAGCTTCACAACTTCTCAGAGAGAGGTTACAGGATCTGAGGCTAATGGGAAACAAAAAACCTGAAGTTAAGTTCAACTTTAAAATGACAGAGGAGACGAAGACTGGTTACTGTTTACAATAAGGTGGGAGCTATGCAAGGTAAAAAGTGCATGTATGTTCAAATACTTAATAAAATCACAGCCTGGCATAGAGGCCTGGCATGAAATCTACAGCCTGTTCAAGTGTCTTGTTTTCTTCCCAAGCCATAATTTTCCACCAGTAAATAAAAGGAAATACACACTGAAATTCAGAGTTATTTTACATTTCCAGAGCAGGATGACACCATAAAGCATCTCTGCTTTGGACACCCAAATGGCTACCAAACAAATTAAAACCGAATACATTTCAGTGTGCATAAAACTTAAATTGCTCTGCAAAATGTTACAAGTTAATGTGAAACAGAATGTTTGAAAAGAATATCTTACCTGAGAATTTCTAATTTGCAGTATGGACTCTTTAGTCCAAGCAGAAGCTGCTCTGCTCCTGAATCCTGCAGGTTGTTGTTACTCAAGTCCATTTCTCTGAGATTAGAGGACTCAGAGCAGAGAACTGAGGCCAGAGCCTCATAGCTTCTTTCTGAGAGGTTACAGTCACCCAGTCTAAAATGACAATCGTAAAAATTAATTAAATACACAAGATTACCTTTAGAGTGCTAGATTCATAGTGAAGGAGTTTGGTTACTCAATTCAACTTTCTAACAAGGCTGTGCTGAATTTAGTCAGGCTATTTTCTACCATACTCTAAATACAGTATGTCTGCTCACCAACTCAAAATGACAGGGATTAAAACTATCTTAAAACCCTAAATAGAAATATTCAAAGCTTCAAACAAATGTAAGAATTTGTGGTTGTTGCAGATAATTTTCCAAATAAGTGGCTACTAGCCAGTGATGGGCATCCTTTTGTTTATTGCTTTAGCACTGTTGCTGACTTTGAAAATGTTTATGCACTTAATTTTGTCTTAGTTCATGTATCCAGATCAATTTTAAGCTCTAATTTACTTGGCTGTTTTGTGAACCTTTGGTTACCAAAAAGGTCAATGTTACCCAAAGGGGCACAATTAGCTTCCTAGGTATAATGTGACAGGCTCTGATTGTTAAAATCAGTATTGTGGTGCTAAATATAGCACCGTGCAACTCTGCAGACTTCCATTGTTTTCAGCTTTAGCACTTTAGTATTAGCCTCTGCTACATACCACACTAGGTTAGTGCTTTAGCATTTCCAGAACTAATGTTTCTGATTGGTACTTTAGATGTTACCACAACTAATGTTTTAGTTAATTGTGTCACTACTGCTACTAGCTGCTTAATAAAACTGTTGCCTAATCCAATGAATGTCAGTACTTACAGAGCTTTTTTGGAGGCTCTGACAACCGGCAACAATCTCAGAAGAGCCTCCTCAGAAGGAGAGTACTTCTTCAGGTCAAATACATCCAGATCTTTTTCTGATGATAATAATATGAAGACCAGAGCTGACCAGTGAGCAGGAGACAATTGACTAGTAGAGAGACTTCCTGAACTCAGAGACTGTTGGATCTCCTCTACTAAAGAATGATCATTCAGTTCATTCAGACAGTGGAACAGGTTGATGCTTTTTTCAGCAGACTGATTGTCACTGATTTTGTCTTTGATGTACTGAATTATTTTCTGATTGGCATGTGAGCTGTTTCCTGTCTGAGTCAGCAGGCCTCGAAGGAGAGTCTGGTTGGTCTGCACTGAAAGACCCAGGAGAAAACGGAGGAATAAGTCCAGGTGACCATTTGGACTTTCTAAAGCCTTGTCCACAGCAATCTGATGCAAATGTTGTTGCTTTGGATGTTTAAATAGTGAAGACCAATTAAGTGAATTGTGTTTATCTTCCAGCAGGTTAACACCATGCTTGACAAATGATATATGGACATAAAGAGCAGCCAGAAACTCCTGAACACTCAGATGGACAAAGCAGAACACCTTGTCATGGAACAGCCCTCTCTCCTCTCTAAACATCTGTGTGAACACTCCTGAGTACACTGAGGCTGCTCTGATATCAATGCCACACTCTGTCAGGTCTGATTCATAGAAGCTCAAGTTTCCTTTCTGCAGCTGATCAAAAGCCAGTTTTCCCAGAGACTCAATCATCTTCCTGCTCCCTTGACTCCAGTGTGGATCTGTTTCAGATCCTCCATCATACTTGACCTTCTTCACTTTAGCCTGAACTTCCACAAAGTGGATGTACATCTCAGTCAGGGTCTTAGGCAGTTTTTTTCCATTTTGTGGCTTCAACACATCCTCTAGGACTGTAGCAGTGATCCAGCAGAAGACTGGGATGTGGCACATGATGTGGAGGCTTCGTGATGTCTTGATATTGGAAATTATGACGTTGGCCTGCTCCTCATTGCTGAATCTCTTCCTGAAGTACTCCTCCTTCTGTGGGTCAGTGAACCCTCTGACCTCTGTCACCATGCCAACACACTGAGGAGGGATCTGATTGGCTGCTGCAGGTCGTGTGGTTATCCAGAGACGAGCAGAGGGAAGCAGTTTCCCCCTGATGAGGTTTGTCAGCAGAACATCCACTGAGCTGGACTCTGTAGCATCGGTCAGTATCTCACTGTTGTTGAAGTCCAGTGGAAGTCGACTCTCATCCAAGCCATCAAAGATGACCAGAACCTGGAACTGTTCAAAGCTGCTGATTCCTTTGGTTTCAGGAAAGAAGTGATGAATCAGTCCCACCAAGCTGAACTTTTTATCTTTCAGCAAATTCAGTTCTCTAAAATTAAAAGAAAATATGAACTGGATGTTCTGGTGGACTTTGTGTTCAGCCCAGTCCAAAGTGAACTTCTGTGTTAAGACTGTTTTCCCAATGCCAGCCACTCCCTTTGTCATTACTGTTCTGATTGGTTGAGCTCTTCCTGATGGGATTTGAAAGATGTCTTCTCGTCTGATTGTTGTTTCTGGCCTGTCTGTTGATCTAGAAGCTGTTTCAATCTGTCTGACCTCATGTTCCTGGTTGACCTCTCCAGTTCCTCCCTCTGTGATGTGGAGCTCTGTGTAGATCTGGTTCAGGAGGGTTTGGTTTCCTGCTTTAGCGATTCCCTCAAACACACACTGGAACTTCTTCTTCAAACCAAATTTAAGTGTTTGATGACAAAGTGCAGCAAAAAGTTCTTAATGAAGACAAAAACAACATTCAGTAAAGAAACCTTTGATTTACACTAAGGAAGCATCTTTCAATTACTGAAAAACCTTTTTATACATGAGGAAAGCATCTAATTAGCAAAACAAATGTTCTTACTGCTCTGTAGACAGTTGGCCAAATTATCTTGCTTCATTCTCCTTAGGAAGAACAATGCAATCTTCTCAAATGCTTCTGTACTGCTCCTTCTCTGCTCTTCATCTTCATCCTCCAGGTTCTCCTCACCATCAGTCTGACTCACTGAAAATTCTGGGTCATCTGAACTCAAAACTTTCTGGATTTTTTGCAGCTCCTTCTTCACAAAAGTGACAATGTGGTCCTCAAGCAACTGGAACAGAACAATATCATACATCAGACTGACTGTAGGATCTGTGCTGGACAGACTGACTGTGGCTAGTTACATATACTGACCATAAATATGGAGTCCAGCTGTGCTTGGTCATGCTTGTTTGGCTGATCATTGGGGATGTCTGAGGACTGTTGATCCACTCTTATAAATCAAAGCAATAAAATAGCTTTCAGTCAGATCTTTAAAGGATTTAGTTATCACTGATCTGATCAGGAATGTTTGATAATATGGATTTATGGCCAGTGTGTGTAGCAGTTAAAGAAAATAAACTTTTGGTGCACCCTCTTTTTACACCACTGACAATGTGGGTTCATGTGATTTAAGACACAACTAAGAGTTTTAAGTGATCTGCAGTTGAACTTTTTGCATGAGAAACAGTGATTCTTTCAGTCATTTATAGAAAAAAGTCATGAAAAAAGTCATATCTTACTCTTATCAGAGTAAGATATATTGACTTACTCTGATTTAGAGGCAGATTGTCCCTGAAAATTGACCGGTGGGTGATCGTTTGACCAGTGGCTCTTGAAAGACAGACGATTAGGTCCAGATTCAGTAGTATATGATCTTTCTCGAATCCTAAAATTGAATTCATCATGAATTTACTTTGGCATTTCCACTGTAGTTAAGTTAGTTACATTGTAAAATTAGACTGATCAGTAAAGTGTGAACTTACTCATGTCTCAAAGCGAAATGGGCTTTAAAGTTACTAAATGGATTGTCCTTTGACCCACTACTCTTGGCGGACACACAGCTGGGTTCAGGCTCAGGTGGTTTTCTGTAAAAATAAAAACAGTTTGGTGATGTGAGTGCTGTACTCTGAGATGGATAAGAGTCCTGGTCAGTCAGAGATGGTAATCTAACCTCTGACTCTCAAGTTCCCCTTGCAGAGTGACTTCAGTGGGAAGGAGTCCATCTTTTCTGTCCTTATATTGATCCATACTATTCAGTTCACATCAGCTCACTCACACACTTTCCTTTTTCGACTGCACAGGAAACAAAGACTATTCCTACAGAGTAAGAAAAATAAAGTTTAGCTTTAGGGAATTCATTGGGAAAAACCCAGGATAACATGTAAGTCAGGATACTACGAAAAATGTGGACAAGAGAACCACCAAACCATGGGGCAGTCAGCAGAGTGAAACAGAAACTCACATGAGCTGCTGTACTTCTTCAAACCTTAAACAGGTCAGATTAAAGTCAGCTGTTCTTGCACTTTAAATGTAATTTCATGTTTTATTTTAAGCTTTGGTTTTGAGGCTGTGGATAAATAAGCTTTAGATGTGCAAAACATGTTTGCCATCATTTTGAGTTTACCATTAAATCCACGTTTTATGACTAAAACTTCTGTATTCAGAGGAAAATATGTACGGAATATAAGAATGCAAAGTTTTTGAAAACGCCTGTCTTAAAAATCAACATTTTAGTTTTCTTTTTTATTATGAAAGAATAATAGTAACTACTACTTAAGTACTATTTGCTAGTTTGACATTTCATATATTTTTCTCAAGTGAAGTCATATTACTACTTTTTATCAGTTGCAAATCAATACTTCTGATTTGTTCCAGCAGAAATGAGAGATGTAAAGGAGGCTGAAGCAGGCTGTGTACTCACAAGTTATTCTTTTCAGGACTCTGTTTCCCGTTCCTCTGGTGTTTGTCTTTGCAGGTCACAGAAGAAATGCAGCAAACCAGGTTTATCTTTTTCTTCAGTCAACTGATCAGGTTCATTTTCACTTCCTTCAACATGTGACATGTCAGAACTTGCATATCATATGATATGATCCCACTGTACTCCACTAATTCTAGCATTTTTTATGACTATCTAGATTCATTAGATGCTGGCTAAGGAAAATATGCACTTTATAGTACAAGGAATCAACAGCAGTTATTGTGGGGACTATTTACTAAAACTGAATAAATATGCTGAAAATGAAGAAAGTTCAGCGCAAAGAAAACAGGAATTGAAAGCAAAATGTATTGTGAAATAACGTGAAAAAGGAGAGCATGTGTTTTTTTGTGGTTGAGATTCACTATATGTAGTTGTAGTAATTTATCACATGCTGATTTTTTTTAAAAATCTCTTCATTTAAAAAAATAATTCACATTTCCAAAAAATCTACCCCAGAGGAATTTGGACCTTTCCACAGTGATCACCACTCCAGCCTCTAAAATTACTTTCTCAAGTTCACATGGAGACAGATTTTGTCTCAGACTCAGAATTTTTTTAAATTATTTTTGCACAACATCAAAGAAAATCTAGTCTTATAGCATAGATCTACTAATTAAAATTGGGACAGACTTTCAGTGTGGATAAAGTGCAGAGTTACAGACCCTTTGACAAGTAAGAAACAGTTATGAAATCAAAAGCTTTCCTTTATTTGTTTTTACAAGAAAAGCTGAGTTTATTCAGTGACTAATAAATTAATTTATTCATTCTATAACAGGCCTACATGCAAGAATCAAATATTAGCTGAACTGGATACAAACATAGATCTAGAGAGATAGAAATCAAATGATGTTTCAGAAGCTAAGAGTTGAAGGTTTTCTCTGAACAGTAAAATGTAAAGAACAGTAAAACTCGGGTTGCAGGTTAAAGCTGACGGCAGTTTGGTGCTTTTCCCTTAAAAAGATGCAGAAAATTTGCTGAGCAGCTGAATGAATTCAGCAAACATTGAAGCCAATAATCTTCAAAATCTCCCCAAAGAACTAGCATACAAAAATCAGTTTTCTGTTTAAATGAAGGCAAAATGTAAAGAAGAACTTGATATCTTTAGAAATTAAATTTGGAATATTTGTTGTGGATTTTCATGCTTGACTTTTCCTCTATTGCACCCTTTTGTTTTCATTTCAATTTTTTAAAGAATGAATAATCAGCTTCCTCACAATGATGACATCAGCATTATGTTTTCATAATTCACTTAAACTTTAGCTCTACATCTATAATATGTTCTTGCAAAATGCCTGCAGTTAAAACTACATACATGTGGGGGATCAGTTGCTGAGGACTTTGGATCAAGGAACCCCCCTCTTCCAGTAAAATATGAGTCTATTATCTGTTCTTATGAATGTTTTGTTTTATTAAAAAGCACTGTTTCATTGTCCATGTTTAGCGGAATATTCACGTGTATGTTGGTAGCTATTCGGACTGAGAGTGAAACAAGTTTGGACAGTGATCAGTTTCTAACAGGCGCTTAGGGCAGCCTCGGGTCAGAAGGGTCCTAAGTTT
Source organism: Poecilia reticulata (assembly GCF_904066995.2). Classification (NCBI taxonomy): domain Eukaryota; kingdom Metazoa; phylum Chordata; class Actinopteri; order Cyprinodontiformes; family Poeciliidae; genus Poecilia; species Poecilia reticulata. The sequence continues at coordinate 14,006,012 of NC_088831.1, read as the reverse complement.
CGAAGAGGAAGAAGAAGAAAAAGATGGCAAATGTAACCGTTAAGAGTGTAACGCACGGATCGATGAACGTGTTTGTATGTTCAGAAAAAAGAAAGTAAAGGACATTTACAACCACCGCATGTCACGACACCAATTTTGTTCGAGTGTGCAACATACAGTTAATGTTGTTGTTCTGCTTTTTAATGAGTAACATGCACGTTAGGTAACTTGTCTGGACAGTAAGTTTCAGACAGAAGCTTTAAAGGTTTGCAGCCTGTTAAAAGCTCTTCTGGAATCTGAAAATCTATGAAGCAGTGAATAAATCACATTCTGCACAATAGGCTGGAAATATAAACAGGGAGGAAGAATGAGAAATTTTCATGAAAATAAAGAAAAAGCTACCGTTTCTTCAGCTTTGCACTATTTCCGTTATGAGTTTCATACATTCTTTTCTTGCTAAAAAGAATGCATGAAACTGAAGTTATTGCCAAAATCTTCTCAAATATAAGAATATCTCAAGAATCTGACGACTCTGGTAGGTTTGTGAGAAATTCTTTATTTCATCTGTGAAATGCAGTTAAAATTACTATATCAATAAATATGTTTGTTAAAGTAACTACAGTTTACTTTCAAATAGTTTTCGTTTAAAAATATATTTTTTGCTGGATAATATTAAAATGTGTTTATTCTGCTCTAGTTGTAGATACAACTTTACAATCACATGTATAATAATGTATTTAGAAAGTCTCAGTGGACTTTCTCAGGCTCGTCTTTGTTTCCAGCTGATAAATACTCACTATTTTAGAGTTATTGTAGCATTTGGTGGTATAGAAACAAATACAAGCACATGGAACAGTTTCATTAAAGCAGAAAGGCAGATTACCACTAAAATAGAAAAACACAACTTCAGCATAAAAACAAAATTAGCATATTTCACCACATTTCATTTTTAATGTTTGTTTAGTTTCTCCACAACAAATTTAAACCACAATAAAAAAAACTGAGCTCATTTCATTGTAGCATACTTACATTTGTTACATTTTCAGCTGACGCCGATTCACTTTCACACTAAATCTAAACTGAAAAATCTGTTCCTCTCCTCGCCTGTGGTGGCGCTGCACCAGGAACTACTGAAGGAAAATACACTGAAACTTCCAAAGAAGACACTGATCACAACTTCCTTCCTCACAAATGGAAACAACGGAGTGGCGTCAGATTTCAGGAGTTGTATGATTTCTCGATGACATTTCTACCGCTAGTGTTAGGCTAATGCATTTGTTTTAGTTGTATTTACCGCCCTGCACTGCAGTCCATTTCCTGCTTTTGGAGCAGTCTCTGGTCCACTGGGCATTCACATATGAATTTGAATGCACCAGAGTTCACTTTCACTTTTTTGGTCTGCTTCAGAGTTTGATTACACATTCATATCTCGGCAAACAAACTGGATTCTATAAAAGAACCAGAGTTTGATTAAAGCGGGCTAATCAGGAAATTAGTCTGCTTTAATCAGGAAATTAGTCCGCTTTATGGTGTGAATGCACCATAAAGCCCCAAACACACCCCACTTACATGATGATAAATATTTAAATATAAGTGTTAATTTTCCATCAAAGATGACTGAAAACAATTTCCATTTGTTCACCATCATTTTTCCGTTTCATCTAGAATGACGCAAAATATTTCTTTTTACATTCTTAACTCAACCAAATCATGTGTAAACATGATTTGGTTGAGTTGATCTGGAGATGTTTTATTAAAGAAAATAATAAAATGTTTAATGTTTTATTAAAGAAAATCTCCACTGATCTGGAGATTTTCTGTCACCATGAGGACAAAACTCTACTTAACAAAGAGTGACTGAAGATCCCGTCCAGAACCCAAAACCAGGATAAAGGGGTTGAGTGAATTCTGTCTTGAGGGTATGGAGATGGATCGGTATTTCAGAAGAAACTCTGTAGAAGGACAGAGTACCACCTGGGTAGTCCACATACACTCCTACTTTGTGGTAGGGAGCAGAAGATGAGCAGGAGGAGATAAACTCCCTTTTGTTCTCATGGCAGACAGAATAACGACCCTCATCTGAGCAGCTCAGACTCCAGGACATGTTGTTGAATCCAAACTCACAGTCATTACTGCTTCCTTTACGCTGGACTCCACTGTAGCTCACAGAGATCTCAACCTTCCCACTCCAAATAACCTCCCAGTAGCAGCGATCAGGAAGGCTTTCCTTGCACAGAACCTGGGGCCAGTAATCAAATCTCTCTTCATGGTCAGGGTAAGACTGGACCTCATCCACACCAGTAACCTTCCTGTTGTCTTCAGACAGCTGGAGCTTTCTGTTCACTGTGTTTGTGTCGATGGTGAGTTGACAGGAATCTGATACAAACACATTGCAGATACAGTTATTGGTCATCATTTATTGACACCTTGAAGATGGCATGAATCAAATAAAAACACACTTACACTTCTTCAGACCTGGTGTCAACCACTTGGCACCAGCAGGCTCCACCCTGAACAGAAGAGGGTTACACCATCAGTATCTTTCAGCAGCAAACATGGACATTACATGTTTCTCAAGCAGCTGGTAAAGTGAGTGCAGCTTTCTCTCCTTAACCAGCTATCGGTATTGCTGCAGTTAACTTTACCATACCTCAGTTTTTCCGGTTTCCAGAAAGAATCCAGTGCAGTCAGCTTATTCACCCCTTCCTCTCCTGGATGGTTGTAGCTCAAGTCCAACTCATTCAGATGGCAGGGGTTGGAGCGCAGAGCTGAGGCCAGAGAAGCACAGCCTTCCTCTGTGATCAGACAGCCTGACAGCCTGCAGATACGCAATGAGCCATTAAACATATTCTTGTAGGATTTGCTTTTAATTATCTAAAACCAGACAATTCAATCAAAAGCATAGACATCTCATTCTGGAATGCCAGGAGAGCCAAAAGGGGCAAAGGAGCCCAGTCTACCATAATCATGCTGTGGACACATGGCCACTTTTGTGAAACATTAAAATCATAGTTTGAAGATGACAACAGAATAACATCTTCAGGTCGAGGTTACAAAGCTAAACATCTTCCTTCTCATGACTAGATTCCGATAATTGAACTATGAATATCACAAGATAGCCCTGGTGGAGCCAACATGAACAAGAAGCAAGTTAAATGTTGTGCCAAAAGTAAAGACACAGCTCTTGTTTTAGTTACAGACAGACCAGATAAGTAATCAAAGCCACCCTAGTCCCTAAAAAATGCTGCAAAAGACATGTTCATAAGTCTTATCCAGGTTTCTAAAGCCTGCGTGAACTGGAGAAATAAATACCTAGTATATTCTTCATGATCACCCTGAAAGTCACCATGTACTTTCCAAATCTGCTTTTTGGTTGAGGCTTCCTTTCAAAACCAGATGCAAAATGTTGCTAATGCAGCTACGTAAGGCACAGTCCTCCTGCCCACTTGGTACCAATCTGGTACACCAGGAGTCTCCAGACATCCTCCAGATTATTTAGCTGTTGCTGCAACTGGCAACAATGAATTTCTGGGCATATTGCCTGACAGCCACATCTACATTTTGGATCTTGAACATGTGCTGTTTGAATTTTCTGTCCCTTTTATATTATATTTCCTATTATGAACAAACCATCTCAAACAAATTGAAAAACAAAATACCACTAAGATTTAGACCAGAAAAACCATTCCTGCAGATCATACCTACACAAAAACCCACATGGACAGTGAAGTCCTTCAGAGCACAAAGGAATTCCCAATTTTTAAATGTAAATTACCTTATTCAATAATAACCTGCAACTAAATTGTATGTGTTCCCTTTCATGTGCAAGTAGATATGATCTCCTCAAAATTGTACTTTGAGAGACTAACACAAATACATAAGGAAAAATGTACTGGTTCAAGGAAAGGTTACCTTAGAGTCGTTAGAGTGCATTGTTCACTTCCGAGTCCTCCACATAAAAGCGTTACTCCCGTATCCATCAGGTCATTGTTACTCAAGTCCAACTCTCTCAAATGAGAAGACTGAGAACTTAGAACTGTGGAAAGGGTCGCACATGTGCTTGGCGAAAGGTTACAGACACTTAATCTGAGAAAACACACAGCAGGAGAAGAAACTCTCAACACCTGACCTTCTCCACCAAATGCAACTCAGCAGTTTATTGTTACTGGATAAATACAAAGTGTCTCATACTCACAGGGCTTTGTTGGACACTTCGAGAACTGGTAGCAACCTTGCAAAGTCCTCATCTGAATTGATGAATTTCTTCAAGTCAAACAAATCCAGATCTTTTTCTGACGACAACAAGATGAAGACCAGAGCTGACCACTGGGCAGAAGACAGCTTATCAGTGGAGAGACTTCCTGAACTCAGAGACTCTTGGACTTCTTCTACAAGGGCAAGATCATTCATTTCACTTAGGCAGTCGAAAAGATTGATGATTTTGTCAGCAGCAAACTTCTCACTCATCTTCCTCTTTATGTATTTGACTGCTTCGTCAGTAGTTTCTGTGCTGGGCTCTTCTTGTGTCAACAGGTCCTTCAAGAGAGTCTGATTAGTCTGGAGAGAAAGACCCAGGAAGAAGCGGAGGAACAAGTCCAGGTGGCCATTGGGACTTTTTAAGGCCATGTCTACTGCACTCTGGAAGAACTGATGTTTTTCATGTTTTCTTTTAGATTTTTGGAGAAATGTCTGATTTTCTTCAAGAAGATTGACACCAGAGTTGATGAAAGTCAGATGAACATGAAGAGCAGCCAGAAACTCCTGAACACTCAGATGGACGAAGCAGAACACCTTGTCCTGGTACAGCCCTCTCTCCTCTCTAAAGATCTGTGTGAACACTCCTGAGTACACTGAGGCTGCTCTGAGATCGATGTCACAATATTTAAGATCAGATCCATAGAATATCACATTTCCTTTCTGCAGCTGATCAAAAGCCAGTTTTCCCAGAGACTCAATCATCTTCTTGTTGTCTGGACTCCAGAGTGGATCTGTTCCAGATCCTCCATCATACTTGACCTTCTTCACTTTGGTCTGAACCACCAGGAAGTGGATATACATCTCAGTCAGGGTCTTAGGCAGTTTTCCTCCTTCTGTGGTTTCCAACATATCCTCCAGAACTGTAGCAGTGATCCAGCAGAAAACTGGGATGCGGCACATGATGTGGAGGCTTCGTGATGTCTTGATGTGGGAGATGATTCTGTTGGCCTGCTCCTCATCTTTGAATCTCTTCTTGAAGTACTCCTCCTTCTGTGAGTTGGTGAACCCTCTAATCTCTGTCACCATGCCAACACACTGAGGAGGGATCTGATTGGCTGCTGCAGGTCGTGTGGTTATCCAGAGGAGAGCAGAGGGAAGCAGTTTCCCCCTGATGAGGTTTGTCAGCAGAACATCCACTGAGCTGGACTCTGTAGCATCAGTCAGGATCTCCTTGTTGTTGAAGTCCAGACTAAGTCGACTCTCATCCAAGCCATCAAAGATGAACAGAACCTGGAACTGTTCAAAGCTGCTGATTCCTTTGGTTTCAGTAAAGAAGTGATGAATCAGTTCCACCAAGCTGAACTTTTTCTCTTTCAGGACATTCAGCTCTCTGAAGGTGAATGGAAATATGAACTGGATGTTCTGGTTGGTTTTGCTTTCAGCCCAGTCCAGAGTGAACTTCTGTGTTAACAGTGTTTTCCCAATGCCAGCTACTCCCATGGTCATTACTGTTCTGATTGGCCAATCGCTGCCTGGTGCGGCCTTAAAGAGGTCTTCTAGTTTTATAGCCATTTCTGGTCTGTATGGTTTCCTGGATGCTGTTTCAATCTGTCTGACCTCGTGTTCATCATTGACCTCTCCAGTCCCTCCCTCTGTGATGTGGAGCTCTGTGTAGATCTGACTCAAATGCATCGATTTTCCAGCTTTAGGAACCCCTTCAAAGATCTGCTGAAATGTTTTCTTCATCTTTGCTTTAAGATTACTTTGGCAGGTGACAGGAGAACCTAAAATAACAATAAAAAGGAGCAGTTAAAATCACTAGTAACTCTTCTCTCGTGCGTGTAATAATATCACTCAACACACTTCTGTCAACTCTTTGGTTCAACAGAAAATAGCCAAGGCAAAGATATTTGTGTACTGTCTTGATTCTGGGTGGTTAGGTTTCAGGATTCATTCATTTCTGTGTAATTAGATTGCTTACTTGCTTTTCCTCACAACTGCACCCAGTTTCTAATCAACCAGCTACTCATTGTCTTCAATCAGCTTCAATCAGTCAGTCAGCTCTTGGTCAGAGTAGGTAAGAGGTAAAACTATTAAAATCATTAATTTTGTTCTCGTTCATTCTTGGCCAGTTTGCAACACAACCAGTCTGATAGTAGACAAGAACTTTATAGTAGTGTAACTGAGTTGTATGAAAGAAGTATTTTTGTTTTAAAATATCATTAATGAGGATATTAATGATATGATATTAATATATTAATGATATATTAATATCATATATTAATGATATATTAATATCATTAATATTAATGATATATTAATATCATTAATATATGGATAGCTGATGGATGGATATCAAGCAGCTTAAAAGCTTTTGGAGTGGTTACAATATTGTGAAATAGTTGCAACTGGAAATATGGTGAAGTTTTAATAAACCTTATAGAGATAAAGAAATAGATATGCATCACCAATTCTTTCAGCTTTATAATTACATACAATTATCTCTCCATAGCAATCATGTTGAAAATCATTCAGATGTTTAAACCTAATAATTATTTACTGTTCCCAGACAGAAACCCATCTAAGAAGATCAACACCACTGTACATGTTGAAGAAGCTAAGGATTAAAGTTAAAGCCGTATTGTTAGATTCATGATGCACGCATTGGATAGAAATGATTGTTCAGAGTGAAATGATCACTTACTGTTGAGCAGGCGTGTAGCCAGCTCCTCCTGATTCAACTTCCTCAGGATGCTCACAGTCATGTGAAGTAAGTGCTCTCTGTTCTTCCTGTGCTCCTCATCCTCACCCTCCATCTGACTCTCTAAACACTCTGAACCAAATGGGCTCAGATATGTTTTAAACTTGTTTAACTGTTCCTTCATAAAAGTGAACATGTATTGTTCCACCTCCTGAAAAGCAACACAAGATGAAGCACATTAGACTGGATCAGAACATCAGATGGGCAGACTGAAGGTTCTCTGGTCTACAAAGACTGAACATAACCAAAGTACAGACCATAAATGTGGAGTCCAGCGGGGTTTGAAGCCCAGGGGCAGTCGGACCAGTGGGAACCTCTGAGCTCTGCTGGTCCACTCTGTGGAGGAACCAGGAACAATTAGCAGATATTGTGTTTTTCTAAAATGATACAAACTATGATTAATTACATACTTTACTTTCTGTATGGAAGAATATTTACTGAATGTTTATCTTATCTTATCTTTATCTCAGCTCTGGTTAAGGTTGTCCTAGTTAAAGCTTCCCTCCAATTCCTATATCTGTCCAGCTGCAGCTGACTGGTTATACTTGGTAGCTCCCAGTAAAACTGTCTTTAACTCACATAACTGAATAATCTCATCTCGATATTTTACTTTATGCTTTATGGACAAATTCTGCATTTCAAATTTCCAACTTTTCCAGACGTAGTCAATTTATCTGGCAGTTTTTTTTGTTTGCTTTTTTTTTACCACATTTTTAAAAATTTGAGCAGAAAACATATGTGAGGGAGTCTTACTATCTACATGATCAACATATTAAAAACAAAATGCTAAAGATGAGTTTTCTGTTTTATTTGGACAAACTTAGATCAGTAATATTTCAAAAGAAAATGGAATAGAAGAACCAGAATAGATTTTTACAAATTATCTAAAGCTGAGAAATACCCTGCATGATCCACTGTACTTATCCATTTTTCCCATAACTTAAAATTTCTCTCGATTTCACTGCTTTAACATAATTAACATAATAAACATAATTTTCAATGAAAAATATGAGGCATATAACAAAGAACATTTAGGAAATTTCTGATCAGGTCCAGCAACTTTACTAAACAACTATTAGAATATAAAAACAAAAGCTACATTTATCACAGAATGCTGAAATATCCCTAACTGCTGTGAGGAGACGCTGCGGATACTGGGAATAAAAAAACAAGAACTATCCATAGAAGGGATAGTTCTTGTTGATCATAAAAGCATGGCTTTTATGATCAATGTTATTCTGAAACTGTAAAACTTTTGTGGTAGAAATAAAATGCTCTTCTAAAAGTTGAAACTTCGACATGTTCAAATCCTTTATGGTTTGATATTCTCCTGAATTAAAATAAAACAACCTTAGATGATTAGAAACAACTCACCCCTTAAAATCAATGAGCCGACCCTTTGATGAGTCACTGTGTAGGGATCCAGGTTCTGGTTCTGGTCCAGGTTGCTTCCTGTGAAAACATGTGGCTTGATGTTGTGAGGACAGCAGGAGATGTTTGCCAGATGAATCAGTAAGATTTAGCATTAAAAATGATCCCTCTTTGCTTCACAGAAATGTTTCAACTTTGACTAGGCCACTTCATAGCCTTCATTTTGTTTGTCTTTCTAAGCCAATCATATGGTGGTGTTCTCCATCAGGTCACCTTCAGAATTTCCTGCTGGAGAGACTCATGGTTCCTCCAGCTGTAAAGCATTCCAGACCATCATACTACCAACACCATGCTTAACTCTTGGAATTATGTTCTTGTTCCATTTCGTCTTGCCAAGTTTTTTTTTTCACAGAATGCATGTAGCACATAGGTTGGTGATACAATGATAGATGTAAACAAAAAAAACCTAGCTAACAAGGGGTTATTAGCAGCTAACTAGCAGTAGCAACAAGCACCTCAAGTCACCAAACACAATGAAGATGTCTGTGTGCTACTTTCTGACAGTAAAACCCCATGAGAATAAAATAATAAACATAGAAAATATGAAATTAAATAGTCCTGCCATGACAGAATTTAATTCCCGTGATTAACATATTTAAGGCCAAATTATATTTTTAATGAATTTAGGACATTTTAAGGCTATTTGTGCTTGTGGGGCTATAATTGCTGTGACACACAGTTGCAGCCATACTGTCATCTAAAAGAAAAATAATACCATAAAATATTGTTATAAAACGTTAAGTTCATATTTTATATACATTGATTTAAGATTTTTTAAGGATGCAGACATCCTGATAGAATTTCTTTAAAGCTTGCTTTTTGGGTTCTGTTAGCCTACTTCCTGTTGTCAGGAAAGTTCTTCTTGCTCAGCTTTTACCACTTCAGGTAAAACATCAGATGATTAAACATTTTTCTAAAAAGAGCTTTTTACTTTAATGGTTTTAAACTTGATCACATTTGACTGTCCTAACATCTAGAGACAGCTCACCTCTTTCTAGGAGGCTGGTTCTGTTTAAAATTAATGAGCCGACCCTTTGACATGTCACTGCACAGGGACTCGCAGCTCGGTCCAGATCCAGTCTCTGGTTCTGGTTGTTTCCTGGGAATAAAAATGGTTTGTGATGAGAGTGCTGAGCTCTGACATGGAGAAGACTCAGACGGTGACCTCACCTCTTAGAGGGACGGACTGCGTCCTCTCCGTCCTCAACCTGATCCATCCTGCTCAGCTCACACTCCGTCTACCTTCATCTGAAACATCAGCACACACTGATTAAACCTGACAGCTACACATAAACAAAATTAAAGTTAATATTCAGATTCACTGGCAGTAATTTTCTACATCTGCTACATCTGATGTCAGGTGAAAAATATATGCAAATATCTTAGTACTTTTGAATTAAGACAAAACTAATTTACAAGTAACTTTTCTACAAGAAATATGAGCTCGTTTTAAATCAATAAATCCTTAATATCCTTAAAAAAGTAATTATTCTGGTAGATTATTTCACTGATAATATGGGAGCAGAAATGAATGCAATAAGTACTTTTTAGTCAATATTAAGCTCATATTTACTGCAAAAGTTACCTTTAAGTAACATATTTTCACTACAAACTAACCAAAAATACTTGATGTGTTTTGCAGTGAGAGCATGTTCTCCAAGATCAATAAACTTTAAATTCTAATGAACATTTAACACTGGAACTGGAAGATATTTTATATGTTGCAAATAAATAAACAAATCATCAAAAACAAACAAATAAAATGAATACTTAAAAATGGCTAGTTTAGACTAAAACACCACACTTAATACTTTTATCATCCTGTTTTTGTTTTAATAGAAAGAGAAAGAAAAAACAATAAATCACTCAACTGGAAACTGAGTTTGTTTTAATGTATCATTTGATTAACTAATTTATTGCTTATTGCAACAGGATTATCTCTTCATCGTTTTAATCATTGCAGGAGAAACTGAAATACAAACTGTTCCCTGACTGAAGAATGGTTCAGATACCCTCCAGATACCCCACAGCATATCAGTGGACTTTGACTAGGCCTTTTATGGCTCAGCCACTCCTCTGTGGATTTCCTGGTGCACTTTGGGTCATCGTCATGTTTTTATTCAGCTTCAGTTGAATATCATGCATTTTCCTGATGCATGATAGGAATCTCTAATTCTGAGCTGAACAGGGTCTGCTGTAGCAGAACGTTCCCAAACCATGACACTTCCACCTCCATGCTTCGGTTAGGATGGGGTTCTGTTTCCATAGAGCTGGATCTGGGTTATAATAAACATTATTCCAGATGATTCCGTTTTAGGCCCATATTTCCAGAACTTCTTCTCTCTAGGAAACTTCAGCAGGACTTTTATGTTTTTATTAGAGACCAAAGGTCGCCTTCTTGTTCACGTTTCACTTGAGTTAAACTTGTTCAGCCTCTTTCTGAGTGGGCCGACATGAACCGTCATATCAGCAGGAAACAATTATCCAATCAGCATCGATTCAACCAGAGAAATTATGAAGAAAATAACCAATCAGAACCAACAGAGCTGCAGCACCTTGCTGCCACCAGGGGGCGCCTGTACGTTGATCTGACACACGTGTGTGATTTTAGACATTTTAAGGTGGAATAAATCTGTGAAATTTAATTATTTCAGGCATTCTCTTTTTTCTTATTGTACTGACAAAACGTTTTGTTATTACTTTTGTGCTTATTTTCTGTAACGTTAAGATTATTCTTGAACACCAACATTTCCAAACATTAGAAATAAAAACACTGCAAAGCACCATGGTGCAGTTAATAGTTGCTTTTAATGTGCTTTATAAATAAATTTACGTTTGTTTCAAAAATGTTCCAGAAAAAGTCATAGAGACATAACAATGTTGTATAAACGGTACAGTTTATAAAACATGGAGTCACTGAAGAATAAAGTTGAGCAGCAGAATAATTAATTTAATAAGAACCTTATTGATTAGCTAGATTAATTGGCTTTCTGTCGCCCTCTATAGATGTTATTTTCCCTTCTTTTTATCATTTTAAAAACACTCTTTATTCCCTTTAGAGAATAAATGTATCAGGACTTTTCAAATACGGTATATATGACGTTTTTCCTGTTTGCGGATTGACGCAGCTGCGCCTTTTTTACAGCGTGTTTATTAAAGTTTACAGGTTGTCTCATAATAATAGAAAAAAATCTCCAGCAGCTTCTCACCTTCAGCCGTCATTAATAACTTGTAGCATAAATAAAAAGAACCGGAGAGTCAGAGCTGCTCTCCAGCGGCTGTCCGTTAGAACTCTGTCCGGTTTAAGTGCGTCAGACAGCGGGGAGAACAGCGGCTCCTCTCCGGTCCTCCGGAGGCTGGACAGGTATTACAGAAAAATCTGTAACACCTGCTTGGAGAAGCTCCACACGAAGAACAATGTCTCTCTTTTCATCTGCTGACCAGCAAGTAACTCTGGCGCTGAACTCTAACTCTGCTCAACCATCATGGCGGACAGGAGTAACAGTCCCTTCTTATTATCGAGCTCCCCGTTTCTGGCAGGCCGTTACAGTGATGTCTGCAGAGATCACCTGTTAATGCGGGAGCTGAACTCTTCACAACTGATTTGAACAAGTAAAGCATTAAAACTGGTTATGTTACCTTCAGATAGAGGCTTGAAGGTAGAAAATCAGCTGCGCCGTTCCGAGGGTAAAAGTGAAAGTAAACCTGCAGGAAAATATGGCGTAGTGCAAACTTAAAGGGGCAGCATTGAGGAGTCAGCCGTGTCACCCTGGACTGGAAGGGGAAACTTTCTTTTATTCCTATCTTGATTTGACAAAGTTTGCTGCCCCTCCACCTTAGTCTTCCTCAAATCTAATATGGTATCAAACGTTTGTGCAGCAAAGCTTTTTGTTTGTGCTGTGATCATTTTAAAGATAATAAATGTGAATAAATAGATACTTAAATAAACCAACAAAATGAAAGTTTAAAGGTCAAAAAGTCAATCAGGCACTCCTCACCCCATTATTCAAATTAAACAAAATTGGTGTCAAATGTTTGTGCTACCTTTGTGCAGTAACATTTTTTATTAGTGCCGTTATTTTGAAGATTTTAATACAAAAAAAGATACACAAGTCATCTATGTATGACCTCATTACTTAAAAAAACATTTCAATGTTTGAGACAGAATCTAAACACCTATAAATATTGTTTGTACTTCAACATTAACTGTCTGTAATAAGACAAAAGAATTTTAAACTTTGATATTTGGAGTTACTTGATATATTTTTGCAATATGAAGTATTTTGAGAAAAGATTGTAGCAGAATATTTCCAATATGATACATTGTATAGATTCTACAGACACACTTACATCCATGCTTTTAAAGTTGAGAAACAGTTCATTGATTATGAAAATGAATTTGAGAATGACTGGACCATGGTGTTGTACCTGTGAAACAACAAATATGGCATTTATCTTCCAAACGAACTTCCAAAAGTTCTTGGTATTTGGTTTAAATGCTTCTCTAGCAAAGAGGGCCAGTGGTTCTTACAGACGATACAGAGCTATTGGTGAAAAAGAATTTAAAACCAACATAAAGAGATTCTGCAATCGTTGTGTTGAATGTGTGGATGTGGCTCAGGGATTCTGCATCAACAGTGAAAAAGGACAGAGTTCCAGCCGGACAGTCCAAGTACATCGCTATTTTTGGAGAAACAGGATGGTTGGAGAAATCTACAGTAGATAGTTTGCTATTATCTTTCCAAATTGAGTAACCAATATTATCAGAACATCCCAAACTCCAGCTGAGATCCATCGATTCCAGTGGAGAGTTCCTGTCCTTGTCTTCCTCTTCCCCTTCCCTTTCTCTGTTTACTGACACGTCAATCTCGCCTGTCCACTCGACTTCCCAGTAACAACGGCCAGTAAGACCATTACTACAGAGCAGCTGATAAGGCTCCTCATAGTCAAGAAATGTTTCCTCTTCCACACGCGTCACCTTCCTGTTATCTTCAGAAAGCTTCAGGTTTCTGCTCACTGTGTTTCTGTCGATGGTGAGTTGACAGGAATCTGATGGAGATAAACACAATCCAGCTGCAGTTATTGATCATTTATTGACATGTTGTTGATGAGGATGTGACAGCTTAAAGCCGCTTTGTTGTCATGAATCAGATGAAAAACACTTACACTTCCTCAGACCTGGAGTCAACCATCGGACTCCATCAGGCTCCGTACTGAATGGAGGAGTCAGATTTAGACAACTTTGTTCAAACAGAGTTTTCACAAATTAAAAACGAGGTCTTTGGTGTAGAATGGCGCCTGGGTTGCACTGACATATGAAGAGCTTTTACATTCGTCCAGGGATTGTTTTAACAAGCTGTCTTCCCGTCAAAAGGTAAAGGTAAGGTTCTGACTCTTCAAGTAACAAACTGTAAAGATTTATCCCCTCTCTTTCTGCTAAAAACGGATGTGTCTGCATACCTGAGAGTCTCCAGTCCCCAGTTTGGGTCATCCAGACCTGCTGACAGCAGTTTAAGTCCTGATTCTCCTGGATGATTGTAACTCAGGTCCATCTGCTTCAGCGCTGAAGGCTTGGAGCTCAGAGTTGAAGCCAGGGAAGCACAGCCTTCCTCTGTGATCATGCAGCCTGACAAGCTGCAAATGGACAACAAGAAAGCTAAAATAAAGCTAATTTTAGCTTCATTTGATCAAATTTAACAAGTTTTCTGAGGGAAAATATTGTTTTTATTATCTTAAACTGAATGATTGAAAACATATACCAGAATAGCTAAGTAGGTAAGTTTTCTTAAGTAGCACTGCTAATCTCCCACATCATTCTTTTATTTCTATACTCTGCTATCATAGTGGAATATTGGAACTGTTTCTCTGAATAAAATGCTACAATGCAAAAAAAAGTATGATTTCCTTAACTTATTAAGGCTATTATTAGATCAACTAATGATCAGTTGCATTAATGTCTTTGTGATTTCCAAGTAATTTTAACATGAACATTGTCTTTAACATTCATGCTCATTAGTTCTTCAAAATTTAAACATTTTAAATGTATTTACAGTTACAGTGTTAAATGTTCATTAGAATTTAAAGTTTATTTATATCGGAGAATGTGTTCTTGCGTTATTTTGCCATAACCATTATATAACTGGTAATGGTCTCAAAACAAAAATATTATTTATCACAATAACTTCTGGGAGAATTTATCATCCAGAAAAACTTGTAATTATAGAGCTAACAACTTCCCCCTTTGGTTCAGTTGTTTCTTCATAAAAACAGACAACAGCAACAGGACACAATTTATTTGTATTTTCTGCTTATTGATCCAGTCAAGAGTGTAACTCAGAGACTGAGCTGAAAACACTAAAGAACTTTGACTGAACCTACCTGAGCGACTCAAGCTTGCAGTTTGGACTCTCCAGTCCCTCACACAGAAGCTGCACTCCAGAGTCCTGGAGGTCATTGTTGCTCAGGTCCAGGTCTCTCAAAAGTGAAGTGTGAGAAGACAGGATGGAGCAGATGGATTGGCAGCTTCTGTCTGACAGGTCACACAGACTAAGTCTATAAAAATAAAAAACAAAAAACATGTGAACAATAATCTATTTCTGATGAACACATTCCAAGCTGCAGTACTGAAGTAAACTATTTTCCTCAGATTGCCTAAAAAAACTATAATTACTAAACTGTGCTTTTGAATTGTTTTTTAATTCAAGTTTTGTTTATTTTATTATCATTAATCTTTTATTCTTTCCATTCCCTGTCTAATATTGATGTTACTTTTCAGTACCTGAGCGTTTCCAGTTTGCAGTGTGAACTCTGCAGCCCAGCACACAGCGGCTTCACTCCTGCATCCTGCAGGCTGTTGCTGCTCAGGTCCAGCTCTCTCAGACTACAAGGCCGGGAGCAGAAAAGTGACGACAATCTGTCACAGCTTTTATCGGACAAGTTGCAGCGACTCAATCTGACGACACAGCAAGAAAGATGACATGTCAGGCCATGGTGAGTGAATGCATGATGCACCATGGCAAAACCAGGATTAAGTCCACAGAGCAGAAATGGAGAAAAAAAGAAAAAGAAAAAGCGACATAAGCAAAGTGAAACTTGGCATATAACATCTACGGAAAAAGCCACTAAAACAGTGTAGAAAAAATGTTAATGCTTTTGAAAATTATGTAAGCAAGGGTTGAGCTAATCACTGTCGCCCTTTAGCTTTGCTTAAACTTCTTTGTAAGATCATAAACTGAAAAGTTATAAAACAAGCAAAAAAAAAAAAAAAACTAGCACAGTAGAATTTTTACAAAACTTATTTTAGGGGAAGATAAGTGTACTAAACGTCTTAAAGTTACCAAAAAATGCAAAACAGAAAATTAGCTCGACTATGAGCACATTAGTGAACGTGTGCCCATAATAGCCAGGTAGTAGCTACTAACATTTACTCCATTTTTTTATCTACTTCCAGAAGTATTTTTACTATGCAGTATGTTTTGCTCTTACTTCAGTAATTTTATTATGAAGTATCTCTGCTCTTACTACAGTTGTTTTAACCAAAAAAAAATCACCAATCATAGACACACACCTGCAGTTTTTGTTAAAGTTTTATTAGTTAGTTGTTTTTTTAAATGAAACTGACTTGGAAAAATATGTTTTGCCTGATTTTGTTATTTTTTGTTACTTATATAAATTATTGCACTTACAGCCTTAAAATCCCAACATTTCCATTTAATTTATATTTTGGACCATCTGATGATGTAATCTTTAAATATTAAATGATTGATAATTTGATCAGTTACTTATAGACTTTTAACCAAATGCTTTACTACATTTGAGTAATTTATTGGACAGCTACATTTTGGTTTCACTTGAGTAACAATATGTTGAAGTAGTGCGACTCTTACTGGACTATAATTTTTGGCTACTCTGCACACCCAATAACCCTTTAATTAGATGTAAACTAACCTCAGAATTTCCAGTTTACAATCAAGATTTTTCACTCCAGGCAGCAGCAGATTTAGTCCAGAGTCCTCCAGATTGTTGTTACTTAAATCTAGCTCCATTATGCTACATATTGGGGTGCTGAGAATGGAGCACAAGGCCTCACATGTTCTCCTAGAGAGCTCACAACCTCCCAGTCTGTATAAATCACAAATTAATACAATAAATGTGCAGGAAATTAGAAATGAGAAACATCTGTATTGTTCTATACTCACAGAGCTTTAATGGAGACCTTGACCACTGGCAGCAGCATCAGAAGAATGTTCTCTGAATCACCATAATTCTTGAGTTCAAAGACATCCAAATTACTTTCTGAAGACAGAATGATGGAAACCAGATCTGACCACTCAGCAGCAGACAAGTCATGCGTTCTGAGGCGTCCTGAAGTCAGGTACTGCTGGATCTCCTCCACCACTGAACTATATTTAGTTTCATTCAGACAGTGGAACAGACACAACATTTTCTCGAAGCATAGAGATTTTTCAGTGTATTTCTTTACGCACTGGTCTGAGTGCATAGGCCTGCTCAAATCTGTGGTCCATTTAAGCAGGCCTATAAGGAGAGATTGGTTGGTCTGGAGAGAAAGACCCAGAAGGAAGCGGAGGAAGAGATCCAAGTGTCCATTCGGACTGCGTAAGGCCTTTTCCACAGCACTCTGGTAAAGAACATTTAGATCAGGCTCTTTGTCTTCCACAAAGGTGTTGTCCATCAGGTTCACACAATGTTCAGTAAAGGTCAGATGAACATGAAGAGCAGCCAGAAACTCCTGAACACTCAGATGGACGAAGCAGAACACCTTGTCCTGGTACAGCCCTCTCTCCTCTCTAAAGATCTGTGTGAACACTCCTGAGTACACTGATGCTGCTCTGATATCGATGCCACACTCTGTCAGGTCTGATTCATAGAAGATCAGGTTTCCTTTCTGCAGCTGATCAAAAGCCAGTTTTCCCAGAGACTCAATCATCTTCCTGCTCTCTGTACTCCAGTGTGGATCTGTTTCAGATCCTCCATCATACTTGACCTTCTTCACTTTGGACTGAACCACCAGGAAGTGGATGTACATCTCAGTCAGGGTCTTTGGCAGGCCTCTACTCTTGCTGGTTTTCACTATATCCTCCAGAACTGTAGCAGTGATCCAGCAGAAGACTGGGATGTAACACAGGATATGAAGGGTTGGTGATGCCTTGATGTGGAAGATGATCCTGTTGGCCAGTTCTTCATCACTGAATCTCTTTCTGAAGTACTCCTCCTTCTGTGGGTCATTGAAACCTCCGATATCTATGACCATGTCAATATATCCAGGTGGAATTTGATAGGCTGCTGCAGGTCGTGTGGTTATCCAGAGGAGAGCAGAGGGAAGCAGATTTCCCCTGATGAGGTTTGTCACCAGAACATCTAGAGAGGTTGACTTTTCAGGATCAGTTAATATTTTAGTGTTGTTGAAGTCCAGACTAAGTCGACTCTCATCCAAGCCATCAAAGATGAACAGAACCTGGAACTGTTCAAAGCTGCTGATTCCTTTGGTTTCTGTAAAGAATCGATTAATCAGTTCCACCAGGCTGAACTTTTTCTCCTTCAGCACATTCAGCTCTCTGAAGGTGAATGGAAATATGAACTGGATGTTCTGGTTGGTTTTGCCTTCAGCCCAGTCCAGAGTGAACTTCTGAGTTAAGACTGTTTTCCCAATGCCAGCCACTCTCCTTGTCATCACTGTTCTGATTGGTTGATCTCTTCCACGTGGGACTTTAAACATGTCCTCTTGTCTGATTGTTGTTTCTGGTCTGTGTGGTTTCCTGGATGCTGTCTCAATCTGTCTGACCTCGTGTTCCTGGTTGACCTCTTCAGTTCCTCCCTCTGTGATGTGGAGCTCTGTGTAGATCTGGTTCAGAAGTGTTTGGTTTTCTGCTTTAGCGATTCCCTCAAACACACACTGGCACTTCATCTTCAGGGAGGATTTCAAATGGTGCTGATGAACTCCACCATACATTTCTAAAATTAATAGTAATATATTGATTCAACATAACAAACCCCTTCATATGACAGATTTAAATGTATGATTTTCAGTTATTTGTGTTTTTAGAAACCAAATCTTACTGTTCTGAAATCGATCAGCCAGCTCCTCCTGCTTCATATTTCTCAGGAATTGATGGGTAATCTTCAGAAAAGCTTCTCTGCTGATCTTCTCCTCATCTTCAACAACCATTGAATACGTTAAGCATTCAGGATAATCTGAACATAAAACCTGGTGGATCTTCTTCAGCTCGTTTTGCACAAAAGAGACAATCTTGATTTCCAGCAGCTAAATTAGAAAGAATTTAGAAAATCAAAAAAAATATTGTATGTGCTGTGTATGAGATGCAGACTGACATTGAACTAATACCCCAAGTGCTCTGTAGAAGAGAACAAAATCTGTTGTGAACACAAGTAAAAGTTCAGGTGAATCTGTAAACTGAGATCAACACTGGTTTCTATCGGAAAACTAAACTTTAGCACAGATTTCTCTTAAGAGTAAATCCACGTTAAGCTAGCCTCAATGTTAACTTTGTCAAGTCCTAAAGAACCAGTTTCTTTAAAAAAGCACTAAAGACATGATGTATTTCTGTCATTGCTCATATTCAAGGCAACAAAAAACACTTCAAGTCGAACCCAGACCTTCAACTCAGAGCCAGACTTAGTGGAACTGTTTTTAATCACAAATTGAACAAACACCACAAACAGGATTGGTGTCGAGACATAGACCCACAGATCCCAAATCTTCTGTCATGTCCTGATGCAGACATAAGGGTCTAGAAAAACTTTTCCTGCCTGGACACCACCAGCAAATGTCTCAAGGGGACATGTACTTTAACCATTTCCAGAACCCAAAATTTTGTGGCATGGATAATCAAGTCTTCAAGATTTCTCAAGAAGTCAAAGAAGGTAAAAATCGACTATTTCAGGACAGAACAAAATCTCTTCTCTTTGAATCCAACATAAACATTCCCAAAGAGGCTGAAAAGAATGATGCCCCAATAATAGCTATGTGACTCCAACATTGTTGAAAATGTTCAAACCTTAAATATGGAGTCCAGTTGTGGTAATGCTGCATTTTCAGGAACCTCTGAGATCTTCTGGACACTTCTGCAAAATAATCAGGGAGATGCACTGAAAATGGTTAAAACATGACGCACTGAGAAAGTAAATTGTAAATTGTCCTTTTCATTTGAAGCAGGCTTGCTTCAAAAAAAACTTGGTTGGAGGAGGCTTGCTTCAAATGAAAAGGTAATCCAACCAAGTTTTTTTTTATCCTTCTGAGAATAGCATGTCACCTTAGAAGTTGTTGTCATCAAGTTCGCCTTTGAACTTTAAAAAAATTCTTTGATCAAATTCTGAAAAATAAAAACCCCAACTGTGTATTCAAGAATCCAACACTAAATTTAATTCTTCTCATCTTTACTTCTCTGTTCATACATCCATGTTTTTCTGCTTCTCCAAAAACTGGGTAATGGATCCTAGTTTTACCCGCCGTATATGTGCTGTATAATGGCTGCTGGAAAAGACAAGTACTTTGTTGGTTTACCATCCAGCAATCACTCGCTGCATTCTTATTGGTTGTGCAGGAGGTTCTGCTTCTGCTTTTCAAAGATACACAGTTGTATAACTGTGCATGTGTTTGCAGCCATTTTCACAAACAACTGTGAATGTTGAGTAGGGGGCGTTATTTGTGTTTAAAGTGACAGAGCCCTAAAACATCTCATTCTGAAAGGAGTGTAAAAAAGGCAGAACTGAGCAGAATAAAATCTGATTATCTAGGAATGATTTTGTTAAACATGTTATGAACATGTTCTGTAGCCCATAAACCTTTCCTTAGTTGTTCAAGGAAGGATAACAGGTCACCTTTAACTTACTCATATTCAGGGATATTTAGTCTCTTAAAGTTAACAAGTGGGTTGTCCTTTGACCCGTCGCTCTTAAAGGACACACAGCTGGGTCCGGGTTCTGCTCCCAGTTCTGGTTGGTTCCTGTTGAACAAGAAAGATTTTTCACTCAAGTACTGAGCTAAAACATGTGGGAGCCCCTCAATAGGACCACCAATAAGAGTATTATTAAAAAGTTCATTAAATAAAACACTTTTTATAGATTAATTCCACACAAACTGATGTTTTCAATCCTTTATTGCTGTTAATTATGATGAATTTCTGCTTACAGCCAATAAAAACATCAAACTAATCAAATATTTTTAATGCAGAACTGTGGGATGAATGTAATCTATGTTTAAACCTCCTTCTAGGTTATCTTCTACAGTCACTTAATCTGAAAACATAAGAACATGTGATCCCATTTATTTAAAACAGGTGGTATTTTATAGATTATCTGTATGGCTGTCTAATTCTGAAATAGATGCAAATGAAGCTCCTAAACTAAATCTGCAACCATTTATTCATACAGTATTGATGTAAATTACAGATGAGGTCAAATCTGCTGGTTTTCCAGAGTATGTCGCTACAGAAACTCAAATATTTAACCCACCTTCAAGCAGAAACAAACCTGGTTTATTATGTTACATGTTTACAGAGAGTGCGACTGAGGAGTTGACATTCTGACATGTTTTATTATTCTCTGACTCGCCTGACGTTCTTGTGTCCTCCACACAGAGACGCTCTAGAGGGACGGACTCTGTTCTCTCTGTCCTCATGTTGATCCATGCTTCTCACAAACCTGCTACCTTCACCTGGGCAGAAATCACAGAAAACATTATTACAGCTCTACAACCATCACATGTAATAAGAAAGTAAAGTTCATTTTCATCATGTACTCCCAAGTTTTGAAGTTTCAGACACTAATTAAACTTCTAGAGACTGAAGACCTGTTATAAATTATTTAACCACAGCAGAAAACTGAAGTGTGTCGCAGTAAAAGCTGCAGACGTGGTTATTAAACAGTCTTATTACACAAATGTCCTCATTAAAAATGATCAATTTGGGTTTAAATGCTACCAATATATTGGATTAATATGAATGTTAATGTGAACAACTCTGAGTTTCTCACTGCTTGTGTTTTTTCTCTTTTCAGTCCAGATTATCTTTTTCTCCAAGTACTTTAAATAAGGACATTTCAGAGAGCCATAGCTAAAGAACTATTTTTTATTTTTCTAAACTTTGATTGTTTAAATTTCCATTCTAACTTAAGCATAAATATAAATGTAATCTGATAAGACTTTAATTACACATGAAAATGTAGAAATGTGAAATATGTGTCTTTTAATCTGTTTTATGGGGGAAAATCTGATTATTATTTGTTTTCAAATAAAAATCTAAAAAAAATTTAACATCTTAATAAATCTCCAGGTTTTGGCCAAAAACCGTAAGTATTTTAAAAAAAAATTAAAGGGGAGCTGAGAGCATCAAATCAATAAAGCTTCATTTGGAGCAGAATTTAAAACACGTTTGATTATATTTTTCTAAATATTTTCTATTAAAAACAGAAAAATCACATTTTAAGTTATTTTATAAAGGCTTAAGATTGTGCTGTATTGTTTTAGGTTTGTACTTTTATGATATTTTAATTGTATGCTCTTTTATTTTTCTGCACAGCGCCTTAACAAACAGGTTTTATGTTAAATTTAAATAAAAAGAAAGCAAGAGTTTTAATTCTAACAGCTATTAAAACTCTTAATTTAAAAAGTACTTTTGTTTCAGTTTTAGAAAAATTAAGATATTGAGGACTCACTTTAAAGCTCAAGTTTGAATGAAAAGAGTAAAGAAAATTAACAGAAAACATGATTGATGGTTTGGTATATTAGATAACGGTGCTGTTATCCCTCATTTGACCACTAGGATTCAGAAATTACCGCATATTGTCTGAATTTAGCAGCTTTGTAAAGTAGGAACAGAGGCTCAAGTGGAAGTCAACCAGCTGCCGAGAGAAAAATCACATTTCAGGAGAAATAAAAACTTTCAGCTCATGTTGTAATTCTGATAGTTTAATAAATGACTAGAAATCTGCAAAGACTCAGAGCTGCAGGAAAAGCTGCCATCATTTACTGCTTCCCTGATGT
The DNA here is from genome assembly GCF_904066995.2 of Poecilia reticulata. Lineage (NCBI taxonomy): Eukaryota > Metazoa > Chordata > Actinopteri > Cyprinodontiformes > Poeciliidae > Poecilia > Poecilia reticulata. The sequence goes on along the minus strand of NC_088831.1, from coordinate 13,983,624 downwards.
AGTTTCACCAAAACCTTCCTCCACTGGATTATAGCTCTGAATAACAGATTCCTGCTACTGGTTAGAAACTCAAACACTAAAATCTGCTTACTTTACCATCAGACTGAGATTTTCCTCGGAGAACGTCGTCTGAGCCAAAATCTTTCTGAAAGTGAAACTAGAAGAGAAATCAGGAAATGCCATCTGCACCCAGAGAGGGAGGAGGATCCTTAATTCAGCAAGACACGTTTTATCATTCAGGAAAGGGTCAAAATATTCATCAGTCAGAGAAAATAACCAACAAGGAGGACAAGAAAAGTTTACGTTAAGAAAATTACTAACCTGAAGCTTCCGTAAAGATGAAGTTTATCACCTTTTGCTCTGAATTTTATTTAATGATCATAATTTTACCCTAAATCTAAAAGTTCATGGATGCCTCCAGTGAAGGAAACAGATTTCTAATCTAATAACATTTGACCTTTTCTGTTTTCAGTCACATTTCTAAAGTAAAATATTTGACTCTGAAGAAAATATTCAATCAAAAAACCCCGATTTCCAAGAATCTGCTTCTGTTGTCATTTCTGACTTCCTGTTTCCTCAGCAGCCCCCATCATGAGTTCACACATTTCAACTCTGTTCAAGTCAAAATCTGTTCATCATAGTAAGTTGGTGACTCAATTCTACTATAATACTTTGAAAACATTTAGCTTTTCTTGAATTTAATTTTCCAGATAGAAATGCTAAAGTACTAATTTGATTGGCTGATTTGTAAACTTTCAGTTTAATAAAGTTTAACGTCTCTGTTTAAGTTTTGGTTATCCAGACGTGTTTTTATTATCAAGGAACATTTTTATCTTTAATCTTACAGAAATCACTGGTTTGATTCTGGAAGATTTAATAAAAATATTAAATATGTGAAACCTTCAGTTTGCAGAATTCATACGAGAAATAAATTTAGAGTATTTGGTGCAGAAAAATCAGTGAACCTGCTGCTCAGGAACTAAATATATGTGTAAATAAACCATTAGGTTGTTTAAATTATCAATATTTCTACATTTTAAGAGTCAAATAAACTCGTATTTGTTACATATAATATAATCCATACCAACTATCCTGATTTGATCATGTCTAATGAAATGTATTGTCCATTTAGAAAAATAAGAATCAAAATAAAGTTTGCAGAAATTTAACTTGAACCAAAACAAAAATATTAAACAAATCTTAGTTTTCTAAAGACTTCTGAAACATAACTGATGATGGCCAACGTTGGTTTTAGCTCTCAAGTTATCAACACAACTTGCTAAATCTTACATTTATACATATATAAGAAACAGAGACGCAGTAATTTGCTACTAATTGACAACACAACAACTGGAATACAAGGTTAGGAAAAAGTTTTAATTTAAAAACATGGCAAGTAAGAGATGGTTGAATCAAACATGTTAATTCATGTTAATTCTCTTTAATCAACTACATGAGAATTTTTAATCAGTCCTTATTGCTTTAATAAATTAACAAAGAAGAAAGTTTTTGTCAAAACAGTCACTAAAAAAACATATAACTTGTAGATGAAACATGTTTACAGTCTGTTTCTTTATCGCTACATAAAATGCTTCATTATTATCCAGCTGAGCCTCTAATACACACACAGATCAGGAAACTTCATCTCATAGACGGGCGTTGACCGCTGAGACGGCTGTCCTGACGGAGACGGTGGAGGACGAGCGATCAGGTCAAAGACCCGGTCCAGCTTGGACTGAAGCAGCGACGTCTGTGGGGGAAAGACGACACCATATGTCAGTCAGACGGTTTGACGTGTTTTCATTCAAACAGACAAAGTTTGTAATCTGACCAAAACCAAAAACAGTTTTAAGATAAATTGTTCGGTTCGATTGGGGACCAAATTGGAGACATTTGTTACATTTTCAGCTGCTGTAGTTTTTCTTCTCTCTGCCCTGAGTCAAACAATCTAAACTAGTTGAAAGCCTGTTGCCCTCCTCGCCTCTAGGGGCGCTGCATGAAGAACGACACAAAAACCTCTGAAGACATTGAGCGCAATTTCCTTCTTTTTGAAATGGAAACCAAAATGCAGGCGTCAGATTTTACCAGCTATTTGTCTTTGGTGAAAGATCACGAGTGATTTCTCCTGCTAGCGCTAAGCTAGCTGCTTATTTCGGTTGTATTTACCCTGAATGCACTTCATTGTAGTCCATTTCCTGCTTGGTGTTCACATATACATTTTAACTGAACCAGAGTTCACTTTGGTGTGAAAGCTTCTTGATTAGCTTTCACACCAACCAAACTGAACCGGACCAAACCGGACTCACTAAACAAACGGACTGGAGCTGGATTAAAGTGGACTGATCGGTGCTGGTGTGAATGCAGTCTTAGTGTCTCACCCTGGATCCGCAGAGAGCTGCTATTTCCTCAAAAGGAGCCGTCTGGAACCTCTCCACCACCTCCATCCTCTTCCTCCTCTCCTCCTCCTCCACGCCTCCTCTGTCCTCTAAAAGAAAAACAATGTCTCAAATAAACAGAGAAGCAAATGAAAAGCACATGCAGGAAAAAGGCAGCGGTTTACCAATGGTGTTCTTCAGCGTCTCAAAGGTGATCTGCTCAGTCTGAGGTTTCTGCAGAGCAGAAAGTGGAACGTGAATCAACGTTCAGATGAACGGATGAACTGACAGACAGAAACAAACCTGAGGGTCAGCGCTGGACTCCTGGTCTATGGCGATCTGGAGGGAGATGGTGTCTGCAATGCTCATCTTCCTGGACAGACGGTCTTCATCTGGAACAAAACTAAAGTCAGAGAACTGCAAATCACAGGCCGACTTTCACGCTGCTCATTTCCTGTCTAAGAAAATCATGAAATGAACCTGTGAACAGGTAAGGCGTGTTTACCGGTCAGCTGAGGAGTGTACGGTGTGTTGAGGCGTTCACACTGTGCACTGTAGCTGCTTCCTGTCAGCGCCTCGCAGATCTTGGACTGGACAAACAGGAGATCTTTGTCCACCTTCAGATCCCCGTTTGGGATCCTGACAAACCAAATCAATCAATTATTACTTCTACAAATCCAGCAGGAAATTGTCTGATCGGCTTGTTTTGGTACCTGGGTTGGTCACACAGGACGCCTTCAGGCAGCAGGTGTGGTGCCCCCTTCTGTCGACTCTCTATGACCTGCAGAAATATAAATCTAGAGTAGACACGCTGAACACACCATCACTTCTTATTTCTACACTCTGATGACCTGAGTGACGTGCTGACGGAGGGGCGGCGGCGGGCCGAGCTGCGACAGAACATGGAGGACGGCGGCACAGACGGCGTGAAGACTGCAGCGGTTCAACACAGACAGACTCTCCTGATTGGACACGCCCAGCTCCTGAGCAGCCAATCACAGAACAGTCCATGAGAGAGGAGGACAGCAACGTGGAGACCCGTCAGGTGATGTGAGCTCACCTGCAGGGCCAGGATGAGTCGGATCAGGTCCACCAGAACCTCCTCACTGACCAGCTCCACACTGAGGACAACCAGTAAGCTGCAGAGCGCCTGGTAGTGGCTCGGCCCATTGGACTCCTCCTTACAGGCCAGGAAGACGTGTCTGTAGAGCCGCTGGGCGTGCTGCACAGCAGAAACACAAACCTCAGAGGAACTTTTTATCTCTTTATCGTCTTCCTTTCTTTGTAATGTAATGGATTTTGTTGAGCTTCCGTACAATATCAATAAAAATCATCCTGATTGTAAATGTCTGATGAACATGAACACAGAGCAGCTGTGATCATCATCCTCACCTTCCTGATGAACAGGTTGTCCTGTCGGGAGCATCTGTCCTCCTTCTGCTCCAGAACCGACACGTCAAAGGTCACACTGTCCACAAACAACCAACCAAACAACAGCAAGTTCAGTTCTGCAGCTTCATTGGCTGATTTTAACTGGTTTCATGCATCGGCCACTAGATGGCAGTGTTTGGTCTGGCTTTCCTGACCTGACTGCGGTGATCCTTTCTGCGTTGTGACGGCGGTCGATGAGCGAGGTGAGGATGGACAGAACCAGCAGGCGGATCTCCGGGTCGTCCATCAGGGTGAAGGACAGCAGCGGCTCCAGGAAGGAGGAGGGCAGAGCGGTCAGCAGGTTGCTGCTGTCGTAGCGCTCCGAAACCTGAGGAGGAACATTCAAACATCCTCTGGATCCGTTTTATTTTACTGCTTTTAAAGCTGCAGCATGTAACTTTTCTGAAAAATATTCTTACCTTTTTGTTCATCTGTGAAAAAAATCAAACTCTTACAACCAGAAACAACCACTGTACTAGGCTGCAGCTAGCATAGCATGTTGTGAATGCTAAAGCTAGCTGGCATGGCCACCGATGATGCCTGATAAGCAGTTTCCCTGTAACGTTAAATTATTTCTCCACCATTAGCACATTTAGCAGTGACTACATGACGTTGTTTGACAGCGCTAAGCCCCGCCTTCTGGCTCTGATTGGTTGTTTTTGGTAGCTCAGGGAGGAGCTAGATCTTTTCACAGATTTTATGTCTCATGTTATGCTATCTAAAACATAACATGAGACAATGGTATGTTGTCTCATGTTATATGAGACATGTTTCATGTCTCATATAACACAACATATAAGACAACATAACGACAATATCTAAAAACATCTTCTTTATAAATATACTGCAGCTTTAAGGCTTTAAACTGGCTTTAAAATCCAAAAGTGTTTTTGTTTTGACAGTTTAGACAAGAATTGCATTATTAGAAATAAAAATAATATTTGAACATGGCTCCCCACCTGCAGCAGAGACTTCAGCAGCATCACCTGGATCATCCTGCTGCCTTCAAACCTGAAACACAGACTCCTGTTACTGGTCGTCGTGGTAACGGCTGGATGGGAGAGGAACGGGGGAGAGTTACCCGGCGTTCGGAGAGCCCAGCGCCGGGTAGATGCCGGGGACTGGGATTTTCCCCATGATGAACAGCATGACCTCTGACCTCTGGTAGACAGGAAGTGTGTTGGCAAAGGATCCTGCAGCAGCATGAATTAAACTTTAATTTAAAAAAACATTTAATGTCTAAAATAAATAATAATTGAGATCAGGTGTGAAAACAACCAGATTTTATTTGTAAGCCCAGTTTTGACCCGGCTCTGACCGATGGTTTTGATGACGGCGTCCTGCAGCATTTTCTCGTGAAACGATGTGGTTTTGTGTTTTCTGGCGTTGTCATAGTAACCAGTCAGCTGGTAGTCGACGCTCTGCCTGAGCTGCCGCAGCAACGTGTTGAACACCTCCAAAACGGTGGGACCTGCAGCACGGAGCAGAAAACTGTCAGACAGAAGGAGAACCCGGTCTGGTCCAGTTCTGGTTCTGGTTCCAGCCCACCTACAGATCCAGTGGCTTCGATCACAGCAGCCTCAGACAGAACCTCCACGATCCCGGCCCGGACAGACGCCGGACTCCTGCTGTTGGCGTCCAGGTGGCCCAGCAGCTGCTGGATGACCAGGTGAGAGTGCTGCGACTGAAAACACATCATTTAGTGGAACACATCTGGTGGAAACACGGCGACACAGCAGAGCTGTTCTGCTGACCTGGATGGAGAACATGATGATCTGAAAGCAGCGAACAGCAAAGCCTCCTCCTTCCCACAGGCTGCGGCTGTCCAGGTGCCTGAAAACACAACCTGACCCTCAGAGACACTTTCTGTACCAACGCTAATGGTAACGCTAATGCTAACACACCTGCGCTTTGGGAATAAGATTCACACAGTTTACCAGAAACAAGTTCAGATTTTCAAGATTCAGATAAATTAAGTCAGAGAAAATCTCACATTTCAAAATTCAAAACGTGAAGAATTTGAAACATCCAAAAACAAAATCTGACCATTTTTTTCCTTGTTCAAATATCTTAGTTCACTTGAAATTTAACAGCCAGATGCAGCAGCTCGATTTAAATCTACAGGAGTGAGCCGAGGCGATGTGGAGGCGTTTCTCACATGAGAACGGGTCTGATGGCGTTGTTGATGTGTCCGTACGCGGCTCGGCCCAGCAGCTCTCTGAAGCACACCTCCGTCTGCTCAGCAGGAGAGCCGCTGCAGACAAACACACACTCACTGATTCGTCCTAATGAAGCACCAGTGAAACCAGAACGGTCCAGGTGATGCGTCAGCTCACCTGCTGCCTTGCTCCAGGTTGACCAGCAGCGCGGGAACGATCTGCTCCATGTGCCGCGGCTCCCAGATGTTGACCTGCAGCTCGTCGTCCACCGTCTTCCTGACCACGCCCTGCAGGCCGCGGATCCCCGACACGCGGATCCTGAACCACAGAAAGTCACATTTCTTCATCATGAGACCCGAACAGAAAACTGATTTCTGTCTTTACCCGGATTATCTTTAAAATTAAGATTTGTTTGACAATCCAAAATACTTCAATTTAAATTCTCTATGAGGGGAAAATACTTTTTCAGAGACCTGAAACATCAAAAGCAAATGAAAAATTATCAAAATATTTCTAGTTTTTTTTTTTACAGATTAATGTTTTTTTTTTCCAAAATCTTGATTATTTAACAGTTTTGCTCATATGAATAATTTTTTGCTGTTTTTGGCAGCAGAAACTGTAAAAGTTTCACATAAAGCATCTGGAAACTGACTTGATCTGCGTTTCAGGGTCTTCGTGGTCGGAGTGACACATTTCACTGAACCGAGACACGAAGAAGTCGTAGCTGCGATGATACGAAGGCGTGTCCTCCTCAATGTTCGCAAACTTCACAAACTGCAACCAAAACAAACACAAACCATGAAAACAAGATAGAAACTTTAATCTTCAAACACGCTTTGCTCCATGTTTCCTGGCTGCCGTCATACAAACACCCAGTTCACCAGGAAAACTAGTTGGTATGTTGAGTTTAAATGATGAGAAATTCTGTGTCAATCTATGTAAAAATCTGAATAAATAACCAAACACTCTCAGATTTATGTTAATTATATTGTTGGAATATGAAAATATTCCAATAACTGTTTCTTCTTATATGGTAACTTTGAGTTTTACGACTAAATTTGCCCGATGAAGCACAAACACTTTTGATTCTGAGAAAAAAAAGAGAGATTAAGTTCAAAATTCAGAGAAAAGAATTAAGAGAAAAGTCAACATTTTGAGAAAAAAAAGTCACAATTTTGAAGAAAAGAAAATTGAAATTCACATATCAAAAAGTCAAAATTTTGAGATAAATGTGAGAATTTTGAGAAAAAAAGTGAAGACTTTGATGAAAAACCCAAAATCCTGATAAAAAAAGTCATTCTGAAAGAGGTGGAAATGAAAAAAAAAGAAAGAAAAAAAATCTGAGAAAAAAGTAAAATGTTACTTTGTTGTACAGTTCACAGAAGGGATGGTTAAAATAAAAGCCCCTTTATGAAAATATTTTGTAATTTCCTTCTCAGTAAATTAATCGATTGAGCTGATCTGTTATGTGTGGATCCAGGTGTGTGTGTTCGTACGGAGCCGGTGGCCAGGATGTGCAGGTGCGGCCTGTCGGCCTCCAGCAGCAGCCGCAGCGTCCCGAGGAAACTCTCCACCAGCAGGTTGATGCTCTGGCAGTGGCAGGCCAGCAGCAGCTGCTCCATGGCCTCCAGCGCGATGCACACATACCTGGAACGGCAACAGCAGCTTTAACAGGACGCCGACTGAGGGCTAAACCAAACTCGACCCAAAGGTTCTGACCCGTAACGGTGGCGGTTCAGCTCCCTGGTCAGACGCTCCGACAGGTAAGCAGCGATCCTGTCCAGCTTCTCCGGCGCAGACAGAGCGAAGAAGGTCAGCTTCTCCATGTTGGCCTTCACCAGCCCGTCCTGAGCACACAGCACACGATCTCACCACGACCTCACCACGAGGGACAGCGCTCTCTGTGTGTGTGTGTGTTTACCTCTGGGTCTTCAGGGAAAATGTTGTCCACCAGCCGTTTGTAGCGAGGACGCAGCGCCCAGCAGCAGCCACACACACCTGAAACAATAAAACATAAAGATTTTATACGTTGTCCCAAATTATTCAGTTTAGTCATATAAATATTTAAGCATTTACACCCAGACGTGGGTAAAGCACCCAAAAATTGTTCTGAAGAGTAGCACTTCTGCAACATATTTTCACTCAAGTAAAAAGTGAACATTAAAGAAATGACTCAAGTAAGAGTAAAATAGTATTTGGTTAAAAGTTTACTCACGTACTGAGGAACGGATCAATTTATTGATCATTTAATATTTAAAAATTGCATCATCAGATGGACCAAAATACAAAGTTAAGGGGAAATTTTAATATTTTAAGGACTAAAATGACAATAATTCATATAAGTAACAAATATAACAAAGTCAAGCAAAATATTTTTTTTCCTAATCAGTTTCTTTCAATAAAAACACGTATGAAACTTTAACAAAAACTGCAGGTGTGTGTCTGTGTCCGTGGTGAATTTTTGGTTAAAACGCTTGTTTTTCATTAAGTGGGTAGAAAATATAAAAATTTTACTCAAGTAAAAGTAGAAATACTTTATAATAAAATTACTCATAGTACTGCGCAGTAAAAACACTCCTAAAACAAAATTTCTTTCAAATAATTACTCAATAAATTTAACAAGTTTCTACCCAACTCTGAGACATCAGTACTCTACTCAACCAGAAGGGGGCAGCAGAGCGTTTGATGGCTTTAATCTTTAATCTCTCATGCTGAGTTTCAGGGATTAAAAGGTTGTCAAAACGTCACCCTCAGGATTCCCCACTTTTCCATCTTAATCCCAGTCTGAAGCAGAGAGATGAGGCTTCATGTTGTGGGTCCAGATGGACGGAACCGGGCCGCGCCGCAGTAACGCTGCATCTCAACAGTTTTAATCCTGCTGCTGCTGCTCGTTACATAACGTCTTTATACTCTTGTTGTTTTCCGTCAAAAGAGCTTAAAGAGTCCAGAGCGCGGTTCAACACACACAACTGGACATGTGACCCGTTTGGACATCAGAACCAGAAACATGTCTGTAATCAGCTCTGCATAATCTGGTTTATGGGACCGGAGAATTACTGGATTCAGTTTAAATCCAGCCATAACGGCTGAGCTAGCCGCGGCTAAGCTAGCTGCTTTTCATCAGTCGTCATATAAAATCTGCAGTAAAGCAGAACTTTCTGTTAATAAACAAGGCCCGGTGCAACTTTTTTGGAAAGAATAAGATTTTTCCAAAGAAAATAAGTTAATGGCCGTAAAAACTAAATAGTTGTTTAAATGAGCAACGAACCAAAAACACCAGGCAAAATGAAAATATGCCTCAGAGAGTCATGTGGAAGATTATGACTGACCTGCATTTGCTCTGATGAAAGTTTAAATTATGTAAAAAGGGACTTAAAGACTTAAAAGGGAATTTATTAAAGCTCAGTATCCATTATGTTCACTTTTAGCTGCATTATATTTTACAATTCCAGACTTTTTCAAACATTTTTCTCAGAATAGAAAACCTGAAGGAGACTGGTGCAAAATTATGTTTTAAAAAGTTAGATCTGCATTTTGTTAAAACATATAACTGTTAGATTTGTATTAATTTATCTCACAAAAAAGGCAGTTTGTAGATTTTTGATACTTTTTTTCTGTTGAAGCTTAACAAACGCGTCAGAATCAGACTTCATTAAAATAAAGGATTGCTCATTTTTCTGTCTGTTTTATCAGGTTTTATCGTTTTAATTTCATCCTAAAGTTAAGGAAAAAAACCCAGACTAATTAGCCAAATGTATCTGAAAACAAACCAATCAATAATTTATTGAAAAATCATACAATTGTACCAATGAAATTAATTAATCAATCTTTAGAAACAGAAACAAGTTAGGTCAGAGTTATAAGTTATAATGTTGGGAAATTATTAGTTTAAACAAAAATCTTCCCCAGGATCAGTATGTGAGTCTCTGCAGAGATTGGCGAGGATTAAGACTGAAATCTATGCTGGGAAATTATAAATTATGAATTATGATTACGCTCCAAACCGATCGGTTTGGTTTGACAAAATGAAATATATGAAAATGAGATGATAACCTGAAGATGAGAAGATCAGATGGAGATAAATGGTCCTAATGGAAAAATATTAGGTTTTAAAATAGTCTAAATTAATTTTACATTTTATTTCCTCTATAACTAACAGTTTTTTAATCTGAAAGAGAAATGTCAATAAAATAAATAAGAGGAATCAATCTTTAGAAATATGACAAATTATTTTAAAAATCTATAATTTATTAAGAGATTTAGTCGCATTTTTAAAAAAAGCTAAATTTAATTCAATGATGATGCAGAAAAATGAGATTTATGGTAAATAAATGATGAATATTATCTTACCATACATGAGGATGACTCTTCAGCTCACATCCACACACAACTGGAGATTATCCTCACACACACACACACACACACACACACACAGCATCATGGCTCCACCCACTTTCATTCATGCTCAGCCTGGCTGATGGAGTTACAGGATCTCAGAGGATAAATGTTCTAAAAACAGTTAAGAACTGATTAATTGATTTATTATTGAATCTTTTAAACTGATAATTTACAAACCTAATTATTTTCTCAAATTTGAACCCTCTAGATGCTGAGATGAAGATTTTTAAAATAATCCTTCCTAATGAAACAGACCCACAGTATGATGCTTCCACCACCGTGCTCGGTAACTTGACCTCCTTCTGGACCAAACATCACTGGGAATAATTTGGATTCTTCTTCTCTCAGATTTAAACATCTATATATGTGAAAACCTGCCTGAATGTGGGACAATCTGAGAAAATAAAGATAAAAATAAAACTTTTGCATGGGCTGCAGTGGAGCAGTTGGTAGAGCTGTTGCCTTGCAGCAAGAAGGTTCTGGGTTCGATTCCCGACCCCTGTCTTTCTGCATGGAGTTTGCATGTTCTCCCTGTGCATGTGTGGGTTTTCTCCGGGTACTCTGGTTTCCTCCCACAGTCCAAAAACATGACTGTCAGGTTAATTGGTCTGTCTAGGTTGCCCCTGGGTGTGTGTGTGTGCATGGTTGTGTCTCTGTGTTGCCCTGCGACAGACTGGCGACCTGTCCAGGGTGACCCCGCCTCTTGCCCGGAACGTTAGCTGGAGATGGACACCAACAACCCTCCCGACCCCACTGAGGGACAAGGGTGTAAGAAAATGGATGGATAAAACTTTTGCCTCCAGTTTTTGTTTTAACGTTGACATAAATGAGCAGACTGGACAGTGGTCCGGTTACCGCCAGAGGTCTGGTGGTCCAACACTGAGCAGCAGTCCTGCAGCAGCCGGCGAGGGGCCTCCGCCACGGTCGGCATGGCAACCACCCTGGGCAGGCTGATGCTGGGGAAGCTGGGCAGACTGGGAGGGTTGGCGCCACGAGACAGAGAGCCGAGCAGAGCCGGGACCGTCACCACACGAGGCAGAGAGCCCGGCATCGCCAAGGCAACGACCTCAGAGCCACAGGTGGAGGAGAAGAGGAAAAAGAGGAGGAGGTCCTAACGTAGAAGAAGAAAGCTGCTTCCCTGAGTTAATTATTCTTGGAATTAACTCAACATTGATAATAATACTAATATGTGCTCAAATTAATGAAAAAATATTCATTTTTCTTTTATTTTGGTGATAATTTCAGACACAGTTTGGAGACAAAATAAATGATAATTTTGCTGAAATTACTTTTTCCATGTAAGCTGAAATATTACCTTTTTAATATTTACAATTCTGATTTCTGGAGTTTATCTTAAATTAAACACTGGATAAATAAAGTATATTATCATTTTGATTTTATGCTTTAGAAAATTAGTTTGTAATGCAGGGAGAACTGTAACCAATATTCAGCCACATAAAAAAATTTATGTTTTTGTCATTTCTGACAAATACAAAGTCAAGATTATTTATTTCTGAAAAACTCTGCAACTAAACAGTAAACAGGAGAAGAATGAAAACATTAAAACATTTAGAGTATCTGCTCATTCAGAAAAGTGAATAAATTAAACATCTGGTCTGAAAACGTTATTAAAGTTTCAAACAGTAATAAACGGTTGACCTTCTGACCTCTGACCTTCAGCTCCTGCAGTGAATCTGTTTCTTAGCTGCCGTTTCCCTCCAACGCTCCGATCAGCTGCAGCTTATGCAACTTCTAATGTCCTGCTGCTCCGATCTATAATCAATACGCTGCTCCGCCTCTGACGTCATCACCCATCAGGAGGAGGGGGAGCCGCAGCTAACCGGCGGAGCGTCACATTCAACTCTGAGGAGGAAGAGGAGCAGCGGCGCCTCCTCTTCCTCCTGACTGGGATGCAGGGACGGCTCCCTCTGGTGGCTAACAGAGGGAAGTGCAAACATTTCCCAGGAAGCCGCTCTGACCACTCAGGTCCAGCTGGTGACATTTACTGGAGTCATTCACACACAGACAGCTGGGGGCGCTCTGCTTTGATAAATTCATGTTTTATTAGAAATAAAAAATAACCAACTTCACATGATTCACATCCTGCTGCTAAAGTTTCTCGCCATCCAGCGCCAACCCTCCGATGAACAGTCCTCCAAGCTCCGCCTCCAGCTCCGGCAGGTGGCCTGACTCTGCCCCTGTGTTCGTGTCTCCCAGCGTCCGCCACCAGGGCAGTCGGCTCACCTGCAGCGCGGCGTTGTGGGCGTCACGCCCGCGAGCCGCGATGGACGCTGACGGGCTCAGGAAGGATTCCGCCTTCATCGCCGTGACAACCGAAAGGGGCGGAGCATCTGTAGGGGTGACGCAGCTGATTACTGATCCTGTCTGCATCACCATTCTCTGAGTGTGTGTGAGTGTGTGCATATGTGTGTGTGTGTGTGTGTGAGACCTCGCAGCAGCTCCAGGTGTGTGTGTGTTTGTGCCAGCATAGCCTCCACCTGCTGCTCCTCCCTCCTGCGCTGAGCTCCGCCCTGCAGCTCCGCCTGCAGCAGCTGCTGCACCTCCTCATGCAGCGCAGCACACGCCTCCACAGACACACGAGTCGACTGCACACACGCACACACGTTAGAAACATTGATATGTTGAGGTTTGATGAAGGTCAAATTTAATTTTCAACCTAAAATATAACTTTCTGTGTTAAAAATATATTCTCCTAAAGCTCAGATTTACAAACATTTGCATAAATGTCAGACTTATGTATTTGTTAATAATGTATTACTAATCAATAAAATGTGGTGGATGACCTGCTTTCAGAAATAAAGTCAATCTTACCCTGTGTGCCTGGATGTACTCCTCCACCTGCTGCTTTAGCTCCACCCGCCGGCTGTCCGTCAAACCCTCCTGGCCAATCCAGAGCGGCGTTGGGGGCGGAGCCTGAACTGCAGGTCGTTTCTCCAGAAGCCGACGCCCCTGGAGGAGCAGACGGCGCTTTATCATCATCAGTGGGACAGGTGAGATGACATCATCATGTTTGTGTCTTACGGCTCTCTGCAGCGTCCTGGCGGCGCGCTGCTGCCTCGCCGCGTCCCTCAGAGCGTCGCCGTAGCGACGTCTGTCTCTGAAGCCTCTCCACGCACTCTGGATCACCACGGCGGCTCGGCGCTCGCACTCCTCCAAGTACGGATGCACCTGGTCTGGAGACACTGAGGTCAGAATCTGCTGCTCCAATCAGAGCAGAGGAAGGCGAGGGGGCGGGGCTTACCGGCAGGAAGCAGCTGCAGCAGCTCCCTCTGCTTCTGATGCAGGTGCCGCCTCGCCTGCTGCCGCCGCACACACACCTGCAGGAGCGATTGTCAGGACAGAACGGCTTAACACTAAACACTGAAATCAAGTAAGTATTATAGTCTGATTTATTTTATTGTTTTTGTTTTATCTATAACTTCCAAATGATTTTTCATTCGCTGGATTAAAAGAAAGGAACCTAGACTGTTAAAAAATAATTTTTTGAACACACACACACACACCTGCAGCTGCAGCACCCACCTGGTAGCGTAGCTGCTCCTCCCACTGCTGCGCCGCTTCCAGCTGCTGCAGACGCCTGCGCCGCGCCCTGAGGCCAACATGGCGGTGAAAACGATAAACATGCGATAAGGAGGTGCATCGATGTCGATCTGATCAGTACCTGTATCTGCGCTGCAGCGCGCTCACGGCTCTGCTGAGGCTCTTCACTCTGCGCCGGGTCAGAACCGAACGCCACGCCGCCTGGATCACACATGCCGCCCGCACGCGCTCACTGCTCACCTTCACACACACGCACGCACAATTTTTAAAAAAGCTACAAATTTATTGAAAATGTTTGGTTCAATTTTATTAATCATTTTAAAAAAATAATGTCACTTTATTCAAATTTAAATGACAACAGGAACTAAATGTATTGATTAATTTATTGATTATCATTTCTGATTTATCAGACGAACCTCTGACTGACGGCTGACGGCTTCTTCTTCCTGCCGGATGACTGCAATCAGCTGATCCACTTCCTGTTCAAAGGCCCGCCCCCTCCAGTCTTTCTCCAGCAGGCTGTCCAGACCTGCAGACACAGAATGACCTCTGACCTCTCCGTCACGTGACACAGACTCACCTCCTGCTCTCTGACCTTTAAAGTTGAACAGTAGCTTGCGGAGCAGCGGTCCCATCTGATTGGCCATCAGGAGCATCAGCCTGATGGAGGCTCCGCCCACAGCGGCGTCTGAGCTGAGAGCTAACTGAGCGACGGCGTCGTTGAGCAGCAGCAGAGCCGATTCGTCGCTCAGCTGGGACAGGAAGTCTCTGCAGTTTCAACACATTAAGGTTAAACTATTTCTACTGGGATTATTTTTATAAACTAATGGCTTAAAGTCATATTAACTCAGGTAAACAGGAAGAGGCGTGGCGTGTTCCTGTGCGCTACCTGTTGACTGTACAGGTTTGAATCCACATCTGGATGCAGAGCAGCGACACGGTGACATCATCACTCATCTGGATCTGCTCGTAGTGGGCGGAGCTTAGCACTGCAGAGACAAAGCTTGTTTGTGAAGAAGCTGCAGATGTTGGGACTACTTTCAGAGGCGGATGTGGTGAGCGGACCCTGAGCCGTGAGGTGGGGGTGAGCGGAGAGCAGCCAACCAACGGCGTCCATCACCGTCCTGAGGAGGGGCGGAGCCTGAGACAGACCACAGGAGTTACTGCTCTTCATCACTGCTCTTCATCACACCTGCTGCTCCTCCTCCTCACCTCTGAACGGCTCACCAGCTGTCCGGCCAATGACAGCAGCACGTCCACCACTGACGGCAGGAACAGCCTATGAAACGCCTCGGCGCGTCTGCCTGGCTCCGCCCCCACGCAGCTGGAGCTGGACCAGAGTTTAAAATATCAGACTAAAATAAAATAACTAATAATCGATTAAAACAGCTGCTAAAGCTTCTAACAGTTACAAGCATAATTTAAAACATGTCACATGTAAAAAGAATTTATATTTTCCCAAGAATGTCTAAATAACCTGAATGGTGTCCATATTTCATTACTAAAGGATTTAATGATGGATGTAAAGGTGGGTGTTCACCTGGTCAGGTGGGCCAGCGTGGCAGCAGAGGCCCAGTTCCCCCTCAGCCTGCTGGGACTCAGAGACAGAACCCGGACACAGTGACTCAGAATCCCGCTGTGGTAGAACCGAGTCTTGGCCCGAGTCAGCGCCCCGCTGTCTGTCTGCACCGCAGCAGAGTTCAGAACCTCTGGGGCAAAGGCGGGATGAAATCAGAACCATGCTGACCTCTGACCCCACCCTCCTCAGCAGCACACTCACTGTTCAGGGTTTCGTTCAGGAGGACCATCTGCTCCTCTGGGCTCAGACCTTCATCCTCCAGCTGCCTCCTCAGCTCTGACATCACAGCCTCCTCGTCCTCCATCATCTCCATTAACTTGAAAAAGATTCAGGGAAATCTATCTGGCTTATTTTGATTTAATGACAGATTTACATCAGATTTCATTCCTCTCACTTGCTTTAAGTGAATTAAAAAAAAAATCTAATAAAGGTTTACCATGTCCTGGTCTCTGCGGAGCCTCAAATTTCCAAGCTGGACTGTCCTGGACACCTTTCTGAAGGATGACGGGTTTCTCTCAAACACCTGCTAGCGTTAGCAGCTCTGCTTTCTTCGCCATTTACCTTCTAAATGAAGGTTTAGTTCATATTTCTTGACATTACAACAACATCTCAACTACCCGTTGAGACATTTTTATGCCTCTTACATTATGATTAAACTCAGCTGTGCTGCAAACATCAACTAGCTACTAGCAGCTGGCTCCCCGATAAAGCATGTGACGCCTGTTTCCATGGTAACCTGACGTCATGAGTACGCGACTGCCCGGCTAAAAAAAAAGAAAACTTTATTAGCAATTGACAAAATTATTATCATAACCTTTAACAGAAAATTTACACAACAGAAAAAAAAGTGAGAACAAGAATCGGTATTATTCAACACATTATTTACTATTTTTGAAATATTGTTGTTCTTTAAGGTTATTATAAATAATAAAATCAACAAAATTTCAAAATTTAGCGCAGCTGATGCTGAAACTCACCTTAACAGTCGATATCTGCTCGATGCAACCAATATAATTAAAGTTTTGCCTGATACTGTTTTTATTCTGATGTTTTATTGCAGATAAATATTGATTTACTGTCGCTGCTTTTATCTGTTATTTAGTTTCTGAAGCAGAATCAGTTAGAGGTGACGTTTACATTATTTTAGGTCATTTTCTTTTTTGTTTTGTCCTGTTATAATAATAGGAGGGTGACTACTTTATTATATTTTTAATGGTTTTCATGTTTTGCATTGAATTTATTTCATTCTTAAGCTTTGTAGTTCTAAATGATAAACATATTTTATAGAAGCTGATTTAAAACAAAACCATTATAAAAGTGGAAATCAGTTTATTAGGGTCAAAATACAGTATTCCACTGTCTGGAAATATTAACCTTTAATAAACATTTATAAACAAATAATACATGTAAAATTTTATTATTTATAATATTCATTTTACCCATTTAATTAGCATATTTTTTTATTTTACTTCATGTTAATTATCAAATCTAACCATTTTCATAAAATTTCAAAAGGCAAAGCAAATATTAAAAATAGGAATTTTTTTTTAAAACAAATACTTCAGGTTATTTATGAATAAAATAATCATTTAGCTAAATAATAATCAAAATGTAAAAATATGAATGTGTAAGATGTTTGCAGAATAACTATAGCCAGGAATAAAAGTATAATAATGTCAACTCATCTGCATGTTGTTCCCACTGCCTTCCTGCAGGTGGCGCTGCTGCTCTAGCTGAGAACATGGAGAACATTTCCTGATCTGAACTCCTGCCTCAGATCCAGATGCTGGTTATTGTGCTGCTAGCTGACTTTATGATTTATTTATTATTATTCATGAAAATAAATCAAGTGAGTCATCAGACATTATAAAAGAAATGATGAATCAGCCGAAAAAAATCATAAAATCAATCAAAACTATTTTATCAAAACGGAATATGATTTGATGATCAATAACTAGAAATTTTCAAATTAATAAACTATATTATATTAAATAAATATTATAGATATAATTAATATACTATACATAACATACTAGTATGTTAGTATATTATAGTATATTACACTAACATACCATATTTTATTATATTATAATATATCATATTATATCATATAAATCCCGAGCTGGTCACGTCAGACTCCTCATGTTGATAGTAACGGTACCGGCAGCACCGGTAACGTTGTAGTAACGGGTGGAGGCGGGGTGTGTGTGTGTGTGTGCGTGTGTGTCGGTGCAGCAGATGCTGCAGCTCTCGTGCACAGCGCTTCTCTGTCTCCAGTGCGCCTGCGTGCTGAAACACACACCGAGCGGCCGCAGGAGACACTGAGAGGGGATACCCGGTCTTTCTGGGCTCCACGGTACCAGTAACGGCACCAGTAACGGTCCCGGTAACGGTGACGTGATGTGATGCGATGCCGCGCGGGATCACGGTAACGTAAGCCCAGCAGCAGAAGCAGCAGCGGAGGAGGAGGAGGAGGAAGAGGAGCAGGACGGACGATCGAGGCTGAGCCGAGCAGGATGCAGCACTGACGGTCCGATCGGTACCGGGAGGAGAGGAACGCATCCCACCGAGCGAGCAACGGAGCCCGCGGCTGGTACCGACCCGATCTGATGTGAGGCTGCGGGGATGGACGGGTAGCAGGGAGGCGGAGCGGACCGACCGAGCGACGGCACATAACGGAGGAGGAAGAGGAGGAGGAAGAGGAGGATGAATCCGGCTGAGGGAGGAGGAGAAGCGGGCCAGGACGGCCTGGCGACGGCAGGTGGGGTGTGAGCGCGTGCGCGAGGCGCGTGCGTGTGGGAGTGTTTGAGAGGGAGCTGCTGTCGCCATGATGCTCCAACATCCGCCCATTGAAGGTCCGTCTGCGTGTGTGTGTGTGTGTGTTTGCGTGTGTGTGTGTGTGTGCGTGTGTGTGTGAGAGAGCATGCTTCTCCAGCAGCACTGAGGCGCGTGCACGCGCATATCCAAGCTCGCGCGCTGTGAGCGTGAGTTGGGGGTGGAGGGTCCGACCAAGGAGGATTGTGGGAAGGCCTGCTGGCCCTTGAAGCTGGTGTGTGTGATGTAATGTGGAGTGTGTTCACATCTGTGGAGAACCTGAGGGGCCGTCAGCAGCTCCAGGGGCCCGGAGGCAAACTGAGGGGTTCTGAGGGGAAAAAGTCTGGTCCTGAAGGGACCTGAGAGGCAACCAGGGACCCCAATTCTGCCTTGAAGGGCCTTCAGGGCCCCAAATTTGGCCCTAAGGGTTCTGATGGGTCCTGCTAACCCAAATTTGGTTCTGAAGGGTCACCAGGGGCCCATACTCGGTCCTGATGACGTCTCCTTACTGCAGACGTTTGGCTGAAACTCACCGAAAACCTGAATCTGATGATGGATTTCTGTAGAAACTAAAAGCCAAATGAAGGAAATGTCTGCAGTGGGTCTTTGTTAATCCAGATGGATTAGGATTGAACAGATTAGATGATAACTCAGGTGAAAACCTGGCAGGTACCTGAACAGACGGTTGTTATAATTATGAATATTTGATCCCATTACGCTTCAGATCAAAACCCACAGAGCTTAATTTCAGCGGCAACTGGGATAACGCTATATTAACAACTTTATAACAATAAAATGATTATTGAACGTCACACAGCATCATGCTGTGTGACGTTCAAGTTAACTCTTAAAGAAAACTAAACTTAAATTTTTATTAACAATTAACTTTGAAACAGGAAGATATTTTAAAATTCAACATTAAGCACAACGAAAAACAAAGCAGAAATAAATAAACAGATATTTATAAAATATTAATAATCAAAATGCTAATAAGGTTCAACAGAGATGTGTATTCTCTTACACTTCATGCTGAAATCTTTAGAGGTTTTTTCAAGTTTGCTGCGACACAAACTGCTACAGGAGATCTAAATGAGTCAGAACATTTAATTTCTCGTTAGGATCAGTAAAATATTTCAGAATCTGAAGACAAACGTCCTGAACGATTCCTGTTGGAGCGACGAACTGATGATACATTTAATTAAAACGCCTCGTTATGAACTGATTTTAAAAACAGAGCTGATATAAATGTTATTGCTTCTGAAAAACTTCTGATGTCAAACATGAGATCAGAGTCTGAAGCAGACAGCTGCAGTCAGCAGCGACCTTTGACCTCTGACCCCAGGAAGCCTGAGACGGCTGAGCTGCTTCACACGCTGAATGTGCCGACAATTCTCACAAACATGTTTAAACTGAAAACGACTTTTACAGATTAAATTGGCAGTCTTTTATCTGGGAAGGTAAAAAATTAAAATAAAATAAGCATTTTATGCCATTTAATGGAACAAATAAATTTATGTCAGGAGATAAAAGCATTTAATGTGAAGAAGATAAACGATTAATTTCAAATAAACATAAAACAAACTAAAGAGGTTTTATTTTTATCTAAAAAAATCTTTAAATTTAGTAAGGAACATAGAATGATTCATGTTTTGTAACCGAGGTACTTTTATTTTGGAAAAATCTGGGATTTTGTGTTTGATCTTCAGGAGTTTTTGTAATTTTTCCTTTCAGTTATTTTGGTAAAACTTGGGACACAATTTAGATAAAGTTGATAAGTAACAAATTAACACGAACAACAAGCAATAGAAAAACAAAACACATTTGTATCTAAATAATAAAAAAAGCACAAAAAATGTTCTTTGAGAAAAAAATCTAATTAAACTTTATAGTAGATGTGAGAAACTAAAATATAAAAACTAAATAAAATTGCAAGAGGAAATCTGATACTGATTTGTATCAATATTATTGATATTTTGGATCGATTTACCCAACATGCTTTTATTTTGAAGAAATAATGGATGAAATCATGGTTTTGATCAGATTTAATTACATTTACTCAATGACATTTACTTGAGTAACTTTTTTGAAAAAAAAAATACTTTTGGGAATATTTGTACTAATTTGTGCTTTTCACTTTTTACTTGAGTCATTTTATTCTGAAGTACCTATACTCTTACTCGAGTAAAATTTCTGGATTCTGTAAATTTCACCAGACTCAGACACACAGCTGCAGTTTCTGTTGAAGTTGATCAGGAAACATTTTCTTTTGCTTGGTTTTGATACTTTTTTGTTTCTTATATGAATTATTGTAATTTGCCTCCTCAAAATACCAAAAACTCCAGTTAATTTATATTTTGGTTCATCTGATGATGTCATTTTAAAATATTAAATTATTGATCATTCGATCAGCTATCAGTAGACTTTTTACCAAACACATTTTTACCGTTGTGGAATTACTTGGACGGATACTTTTTACTTTTACTTGAATAAAATTATGTTGAAGAAGTGTTACAATTGTTATAATTTTGGGTTCTCTGCCTCGGATCCTTTCTGCTGCTGCGTAGATTATTTTTTGGTGGATTTCTAAACAGTAAATCTCCATGACGACGGAGTTGGAAGTAGTAAAACTGATTTAATATATTGCTGAATCGTTGCATGTTCAGCGTTGATGGTAATTATCCAAATGGCGGCGGAGAAATGCCAGAGAGACGCGGTGAGGTCACGGAGGGCCCTGCAGCTCGGGTCGGGCTCTGGGTCGGGTTCCGGCCTCTCGGAGGCAGAGTGAGTCTTCAGACCCTCTGGCCTGACATTTCAGGCTGGAACGCATTCATTAGCTGCTGTTATGTAATCATCAGTTTGATGAGTCCTGACAGACTGACAGCAAGTTCCTCCAAAGGCTCTTTCATCTGCTTCTATTCTGGGCCCAGCGCCGACTCAGTGAGGGGGGGTCTGAGTGGAAATCCCCCTGATTGGCAGCTGATTAGGGATCAATCCACTTCCTGACAGAACACGCCGGCGCCAGGCATGTTAGCGCCCAGCAGATTACAAACGCCCACCACTCAGTCATTAGCTTCTGCTCCATGCTAACACCAACACCTCATCACGCTGTGAGAGACAGAAAGTCATGGCAGCGGCAGCTACAGTGGCACTTCTGGTGGCAGCTGCCACGGCTCAGGTGACACAGCTTCTGTGGGAAAATTAATACAATTATTTAGATCAAATAAATTAAAATTTTATTTAAAAATTCATGTTATCAATCGCCTTTGATTCGGTGACAGCTGATAAGGCTTTTGTGCCAGATTGAATATTAAATATGAATATGAATGTTTATTTTCAACAAAATTATGATTTTTTTTAAATTAAAAAATTAATAAAGCCACCACTGATTCTGTGGCAGCTGACATGGATTGTGTGACATATGACACAGCTTTTGTGGTAGATCGGACAAAAAGTAAATAAGTTTATTTTGAACAAATCAAACAATATAATTTAATTTAGAAATTCATAAAACTAATTTAGTGGCAGATGCCGCTGATTCTGTGGCAGCTGACACACCTTTTGCGGCATCGGTCGCAGCTGTCACCAAAGTCATGGCAGCTGTCACCAACATATATATGTATTCTTGTTTCTGTTTTATTAATTTGTTTAAAATTTCATATTAATCATCAAATCCACCACAGACGTCGTGGCAGCTGCCTCTCTGCCTTGCCTGTTGCCTTTTGCTGAAGGTTTAACTGAGTTAGCAGCTGGAATGAAGTTCTGATCAAGCAAATTATCTCCATGTTTCTGCGACTTTCATCTGATTTTCAGCCAAACCTCCCTGGACTGGAGAGAATCGGCTCATAGCTATGATTTCACTAATCGATTGGTGGAAAACGTGATTGAAAAATGGACTCAAAGGCCGTTTGGATTACTTTTAGAGCAGATCGAAGCCCATCATGGTTCAATTTGCTCCCTTGTGAAGAATGAACTCAGCCCATTTCCAGCTCGGTCTGTGAAACGTGTAAAAAGGTTCTGAGTTTCTGTAATCACTGCGGCTCAGCTGGAGCCTGATGAGTTTCCACTAGCTCAACGCTTGATTATGAAGATGATCAGAGGCAAATCTAAAGATTCCCTTTGTTGGTTGTTTATTTATAGTGGCAGAAAGAAAAGAGTAGGATCTACATCGTTACAGCAATTTTCAGCAGTTGTGTCTGCAGCCGTCACTAACGGGCGACGTAGACAGAAACTGAGAAAAGCGGTTAAAATAAAGTCGAAAACATGTTTCACTTTGCTCAATTGGAGAACTTATTGATCCTAAGATGTAATATTCACCGTCATCAATCAAAAAATGAGCAGATGAAATGAGTTGACTAAATCCAATCAGCAGACAGCCTCAGTCATATCAATAAAATCTTAAAGGTTCCCAGAAGAACATTCATTCATTAGTTCTCTGTTCACTGGATACAAAGGTGTTCAGCTGAAGCTCATTTCTGACTAAAAACCCAAAATCTGGAAACATTCTGCACGAGGGAACAGAAGAGTCCAGTTATCCTCTCCTTGTTATAAAACATCCTCTCTTTATTTCGCACAGACATCAAACATTCCTGTATCCCAAGGTCGTCTCTGCTGTAGTTGCTGAGTGTTCTTGGTGTGTGAGATGAAAGCCCGTTGGGTGTGGAGGAGACGGAGCAGGACGGCGGTGGAGAGCCAGAGAGACGTTTCTCTCTCTCAGGGTTATCTCTGCCTGTCGGGCTGCTAATGTGAGACGTTTAATGCCCTCAGTGTGCGAGTGTTGGATTAGCTTCCTCCTGCTGAGCGGGATGAGCTGACGCATATGGGAGCCATGTCTGAACACAGACACACACACACACACACATGTGTTTCTTTCTGGGGATCCTGGTTACACATTGTCTCTAAATCATCAAAACCATAAAATCAGCTTTAATAAGGTTTTAGCACCAACTCTAAACCTGTGAGTTTGGCAAGTTAAATCCTGACTTGTAAACTGTTCTAACACTCCTTCACTCTCCTGAAATGATTTGTTTCGTTGATTAGAAAGTTACTGCTCCAAAAAGTGCAATTAAAGCAACTATTAAACTAGTTTTTAACGAATAATGTCACATTCTTTTAACCACTTAAGCTTAATTTATACAATATTAGATTATTTATGGATTAACTGACTAATAAGTGGATGCAAAAGGTGCTTAATGTGAACCAGCTCCTGCCTGAATGTCTGCAGGAGATTGAATCTGCTTTGGATGTTTTAGGTGGATTTCTGGGGTATAAAAAAGTCTCTTGAGGTTGGAGGACACAGACTAGACCAAGACCAAGGACAAGCTAAAGATGTTGACGTTTGTCTTCCAGGTTCTGGTAAAGCAGAGACTGTTCGGGCCGTGGATGTCCTGACGGTGCTCAGAGAGAAAGTGGCCTTTGTATCAGGTAAAAACAGTGCTGGTTTTATTCTGGTCCTGCTGGTTTTATTCTGGTCCTGCTGGTTTTATTCTGGAAGCGCATTGAAGTCACAGTTGTATACAATTTCCAGGTGGAAGAGACAAACGAGGCGGACCAATTCTTACCTTTCCAGCAAGGACCAATCACGATCGAATAAAACAGGAAGATCTCAGCCGACTGGTCACCTACCTGTCAACAGTTCCCAGGTACAACTTGGAATGTCTTTGCTGCTAAGACTGATAAGGATCGGCTTTGTTTTATTCAGACATTAATGTGAACATAGACCCCAGTGTGGCAGAAAGTGCTCTGTCTTTAGTTTTGTAAGCAGTGTGTTGAAGGAAGAGACGTTGGTTTTATTGCTGCTCTGTGTTTCCCTCAGTGAGGACGTTCGAGCTCGTGGCTTCACTGTTGTGGTGGACATGCGCGGCAGTAAGTGGGACAGCGTGAAGCCAGTGCTGAGGACGCTACAGGAGTCATTTTCCTCCAACATCCACGCAGCTCTGCTCATCAAACCGGACACCTTCTGGCAGAAACACAAGACCAACCTGGGCAGCGCCAAGTTTAGCTTTGAGGTACCACAAGCTGTTCTTCAATCATGGGCTCTTGACTGGAGGCCAACTGGAAGATGCAGAAACTTAACAAAGATATGAAACATCTTCTAGTGCCACTCCCTAATGTTCAAGCTGTTAAGGTTTCCTGCATTGAGGCAGTAACCTGTCTCTGCCCTCAGACCAGCCTGGTGTCAGTGGAAGGCCTCTCCCGGCTCATCGACCCCTCCCAGCTTACGGCAGACCTCGGCGGCTCTTTGGAGTACGACCATGTGGAGTGGACCGAGCTTCGTTTGGGACTCGAAGAGTTCTCCGGAGCTGCAACGCAACTTCTGACTCAGCTGGAACAGCTGGAGGCCGGCTTGAACCGCATACCAGAGCCCAAAGACGTGGACGAGGCCCGCAAGTGAGTACCTTGGGTTTTTCATAGGTCAGGGTCGCTCAATGTCGACCTGAACAATAACGTTAGGGAATTCTCATCAGACTTCTAGAGGAACACAGTCGTCTCCGGAACACAATCGCCACCGCACCAGTAGATGCCCTGGACAGAGAGGGAAAGAGCTTGCTTCAGCGAATGCGCCTAGGCCCCTCACATGGTGACGGCTCCACTGAGGGCGGGGGAGGCGGTGGAGGAGGCGGCACCTGGCTGTCAGGGGGTACTGACTTCCAGAGTGTGGCCCCAAAGGTTTCCTCTCTGCTGGACCGGCTGCAGGCTGGTCGCACCCACCTGCTCCAGAGCTGGAGCGACAAAAAACTGCACCTAGACCAGGGTCTCCAGCTGCACCTGTTTGAGCAGGACGCCACCAAGGTGAGGTCATGACCCAGCAAGCAAGGTTTGCATTATTTTTTCTAATGTTCAATCAAGTTTTGCATCGTTACATGCAAATCCAGAGCTGCTGTCTGACCCGTCTGTGTTGCTGCTGCCTCTCCTTGTCTCAGATGTCGGAGTGGATCGCCCACAGCAAAGAGCTGTTCATGCAGAGTGTGACAGAAGTCGGTCAGAACCACCAGCACGCTGTCGACCTGCAAACACAACACCAGCACTTCACCGCCAACTGCATGGTCAGTGTGTACGTCTCCGTCTCTGACGCCTTGCTGAGTGTTTCATGACTTAAACATGGCGGCGCCTGCGCATCTGCAGAACGGGAGCGTAAACGTGGACAGCGTGGTCACAGTGGCAGCAAGACTCGCCGAGGCCGGCCACTATGGAGCAGAACGCATCGCCATGGTGTCGTCACGGTTACAGGAAGACTGGAAGGCATTGACGACCGCCCTGGAGGAGCGCAGCAACACGCTTGCCATGGCAACTGGCTTCCACCAGGGGGCAGAGCAGGTACCGTTACGTCCAACACTCAGTAAGCCATTATGGACTGAAGTAATGTTATGTTTTATACGCCACATCGCCTCACAGTTCATTGACTGGGTTGAACTGTTCTTTCCTTTACCAGTTTCATTGTCCTCATTTGACATCACTAACCACAAGTTTGTCTGTTTCCAGAGTTTTGCTCTTTACCTTCTTCGCACTACTCTTGTTCTTTCCGCTTTCCATTTTTTGAACTCCACTGACTGAGAGCAGACTTTTCACATCAGGATGCGTCTCTGGAGAAAAAATTAAGAAAAGCTACCAGCAGAGGCGTGTTGTGGCTTTATGCTCTCTGCTGCTCCAGTACAGAGCATAATCTATCTTTATGTTTCCACCAAGGGGAACTTACCTTTATATCCAGTACAGCATAAACCATTATGACCTAAAGTAGCAAAAAAAGTGTCCCGAAGTCCAAAGGAAGGATTCTGTCTCAGCTCCTAGCTCAGTTTCTGGGTCTAAATCACATTTTATAAATGCTCAAAGAGTAATCCTACCTGTTCTCTCTGGACTTGTGGCCTCATGGCTGCTTGGAGTCGTATCTTTCTTCTTGCTATAAAGACAGTTAAGGGCGTAGAATCATAAAAATATTTAAATTATGCAACATTAGGATTTATATGCAACAATTCATGAGTTCTTTGCCTTACCCGTTTCATTGTCCTCATTTGGCATCACTAAAGTGTTCAAAAGTCCAAGAGAAGGTCTTTGAAGACTATCTGGTCTTTCTTCATGTTCGGGATGGTTCTCACCTGAGTGTATCTTTCTGTCCAGTTCCTACTGCGGGTGGAGGGTTGGGTGAAGACGTGCTCTGAAGGTCCCTTACCGACTGCAACAGCAGAGCTGGAAGCTGCAACTAAAAAGCACCAGGAGCTAAACGAGGAGATATCTGCCAACTACACGCAGGTATTGGCCTGAAGTCTCAACTCACGACTTTGTGTCCGCATGAAGGAACCTGAAGTCTTCCTGTTTGCTTGCAGGTCAGTGAAAGTGGAAAAGCCTTAATGGACGTCCTCCAGCGAAACGCCAGCAGTGAGTCTGAGGAGTCGGCAGCCAAGCCGGACTTCACCCCGGCCACGCACAGCATCATGGGAGTTCTGCACCAGGTGATGCAGGTAAGGCTCGGTACGATGTGCCGTCAGGGCAGAATTACGACAGA
The DNA here is from genome assembly GCF_904066995.2 of Poecilia reticulata. Classification (NCBI taxonomy): domain Eukaryota; kingdom Metazoa; phylum Chordata; class Actinopteri; order Cyprinodontiformes; family Poeciliidae; genus Poecilia; species Poecilia reticulata. The sequence goes on along the minus strand of NC_088831.1, from coordinate 13,956,810 downwards.
CAGACGTGAAAATGGACCGGGACTTTCTCCTGTCTGCTCAGGGTCACCATGAGGTGGAAGGAGCCTGGCAGCACAGGAAGCTCCGCCTCCACCAGCGCCTGCAGCTCTGCGTGTTCCAGCAAGACGTTAAACAGGTCAGACCACCAACATCAACGCTTACATCAGTCAATCAATATTTGAATAGCCCAAGGCACTTGCTTTAATAACTGTCCAGATTACATCCAGATTTTCCTTCCACCTAATTTTCCGTCAGGTGTTGGACTGGGTGGAGCAGCACGGAGAGGTTTTCCTCAACAAACACACTGGTGTGGGGAAGTCTCTGCACCGGGCGCGGGCGCTGCAGAAACGGCACGACGACTTCCAGCAAGTCGCTCAGGTGACCCAAACGTTCCCAGATCCGGATCCTCCGTCACACTAAACCAACCTCAGACTAACCTCTGGTTGTCTTTCAGAACACCTACACCAACGCAGAGAAGCTTCTGGAGGCGGCCGACCAGCTGGCCCAGGCAGGAGAGTGTGAGGAGGAGGAGATCTACCAGGCGGCGAGAGACCTGGAGTTGCGAATGCAGGTAGCCGGCGGGTGTCTATGTCCTGGATGGTGCTGGGGGTTTCTATGTGCATGGAGGTGTCAATAAGTTCAGAGGTGTTCAGTGTGTCTAAATGCTGGGGTTGTGACTAAATGCTGGGCTGTTTCTACATCTTGGGTTGTGTCTAAATGCTGGTTTCTGACATCAGTGCGGTGTGTTGCAGGCCTTCATCCAGCGTGTGGAGCAGAGGAAGCTGCTGCTGGACCTCGCCGTGTCCTTCTACACTCACACTAAGGAGGTAACATCCCTAGAAACACAGAGACTCATCGTTTCTAAACGTTCATGATCTTTTATAGCAGTAGAAAAATTGCTGACGCACAATTATATGTTGAAGGAGTCGAAATATGAGAAAATAAATGATTTGGTGTTCTCATTGATGAGATAAATAACTGATGGTGTAAAATAAAATATAATAAAATTTATGTACAAAGCCCATAATGAGAACAGATATTAAATAAGAAAAAGCAGATACGATGAGTGAATAAACTAAAACGACCTGCTCTCTTCTTCTTCCTCTGCTCCTCAGCTGTCGGTGTGGATGGAGGGCCTCCAGAAGCAGCTGACCTCTGACCTCTTGGTGTGTCCAGACACAGTGGAGGCACTGCAGGCCCTGATCAGCCAGCAGCAGCAGCAGCAAGCCAACACACAGGTATGCCGCTGCCTCAACCCCAGCGTCTCCATAACAACCTAACACTCCCTGACCTTTGACCTCTCACCCCCGCACTAACACTCTAACCCTGACCCGCAGGAAGCTGCGATGAGTGTCATCCGGGAAGGAGAAGATCTCATCCTGCAACTCAGGTGATTTATGGCATCAATGCCTGATACAGAATCTAGGGGGTGTTTTCTAGATCAGATCATCTTTACAGATTATTATTAGAACATTGATTGATTGATTGATTGATTGATTGATTGATTGATTGATTGATTGATTGATTGATTGATTGATTGATTGGCTAAGTTTTTATCAGGACTGTGATGAGAAGATGCCATGTATTGTCATCAAGATACACTAGCTGCGCTTCTATTGATCGTAAAATTGCACAAATAGAAATTATGAAAATTAATCCCTTAATTTAAAAAAATCTCAAATATTTTGATAAAAGGTTTTTGCGTTAGGTTTTTTAGTCATGTGGTCTCCAAACATCGCGTTAAACTCATATCATGGTCGCTGCCTTGATTTTAATGAACTAATCATGCGAACAAACTTATTCACATGTGATTTTAATTGCATTTTTATATTTAATAGAAACTGTGAAATTGTATTTATACAACATTTGTAACAGAAACACGTCTACTGAATTTAAAAAAAAAATCAAGCATTTTTTCTCACCGTTGACGTTAAATTAGACTAAAAGTTTTGTGTTGGTTTGGATGTTTTATAAATTTAAATGTAGAAAACATCACCATGTTGTCAATTTATGTTTTTATTAGAAATTATGCTGCCATGTTTTTTTCTGTGATGGTATTTGGGTTTTTCTTTCATAATATTTAGATTATATTTGGTTCTGAAAGGTTTATTTTTGTTGAAGGAATTGAAAATGATTCCGGGCATCAGATGAATAAATGTTTTCAGGTTTCTTAAAGCTACGGGATTTTATTTTAATTTCCGTCTTAGCTTGAATTATTTTACCTTTTTTTGTGCTGATTTGTTTCACAAACATGCATGTACAAATAATCCATGTCTTCTCGGTTATAAATGTGTTGGATTTTCATTTGATTCATTCAGGGTTTTTTTTTTAATCTCACAATGACAATTTCTTGTAAGATTTTTGTGTTTGTAGAATTTTTGTTTTGCATAATTTTGTAAAATGATGTTTCCTTCCAGGTTCTGATATTCTTGGTAATATTTTTCAGATGAATTGGTTTCCTTTCTTCTGTACATACTAAGAGGTGCGCTTGTTTTAGGCCCCAGGGCAGCTCGGTGGCCCATGTGGAGTCGGTGTTGCAGCAGTTGGAGGAGTCCCACGCTCAACTGGAGGAACTTTTCCACCAGAAGAAGATCAGACTGGACATTTTCCTGCAGTTCCGCATTCTGCAGCAGTGCACCCTGGAGGTGACGCCCGGTTCTACACTTTTCTACCAAGTAAAACCTTTTCCTGCTGTAATATTCCTGATTCTTTAACATAATTTGGTCTTCAGGTAACTGGGGAAATGGATGCCTGGAAACAGGACCTCCAAAAGCAGTCCCAGGACTTTTCCTCTGAGAAGCTAACTTCTCCACGGTTAGCTGATGCTAACTCTGAGCAGCTAGCCCAGGACAAGCTAGCCCTAGGCCAGTCTCGCCTGGCAGAGGCCACACCTGAGGCGTTGACCTTGGCTCAACAGCGTATCCACAGGTAGACTGAGCAGATTGGCGCCATCTTGCTGACTTATGGTACATAATATTTTTATCAGGTCAAATTTATCATCTGACTGCTCTGCAGGCACATGGAGCGAAGGCTGGCGATGAACAATATGATCTATGAGGTGATCCAGCAAGGTCATGACCTTCAACAGTACATCACAGAGGTCCAAGCATCAGGTAGGTTTCAGGTTTTACTTCAAAATGAGAAAAGAGGTAAAACCTGCTGCCATCTGCATACCATACAGAGGGAAAAAAAAGATACACGGTGCTAATGACAGAGCCTTGAGGTACACCATAAGAAAAGACAGGGTTCAGATAAACAGGTCGATCACTTGAACAGTCAGAGGTGGTGATAGACTCCTGTCACAGGAACATGTTTTATTAAAACGGTTTTCACCCCAAGTCCTCATGAAAACAGAGATTTAGGGATTCCTAAACTGTCTTATCCCAGAACCATGTTTGGAACGAGAGAACAAGAACAAATGTTGCAATTCTGCTTCCCAATCGAACCAAATCTACTGAACTGTGAGGTGTTAAACATCCTGAGTGATTCTGGATTTGGTATCAAATGTTTTTCGCTTAATCGGTGCTTTAGTGTTTGTAGGACGTTTAATGACGGCGCCTGGTGAGGGAACGAAATGATCCGTGTTGGAGATCCATAAGCAGGTTCAGATCCCCTGATTTCAGAAAACGCTGACACTTCTTGGAGCATCTAATGACCAACAGTCCGGTGATGCGAGACAAAAAGGTCCAACAGAACGTCGGCCATGTTGAATCCAAAGTCTTTCTATTATTAGTGATTCAATCTGAACAGAATAAAATCCTAGAGAGCCACAAGAATCAGTCAGCAGATTTTCCCCAGCGGCGACCAGCCCAGCATCACACTGATGTCAGGGGTGGAGAGGGGGGAAAGGGGGACGGGTTGCTATGGAAACTGCTCTCTGAAGCACACAGCTGATCCCCATGGAAACCGGCGTATTGAATTCGCCATGGAGACACACACATCAGTGTGTGCATGCACAATGAGGCAGCTGGTGTGTGTGGTTTCTAAGGTGGAGCGTGTTGCAGGTATGGAGCTGTCGGAGGCAGAGGGAGGCCTGATGGCGCAGGTGGAGGAGCTGCAGCGCCTCCTGCAGGACAAACAAAAGGAACTGCAGCAGATCGCAGACCACACACACACATACCTGGAGCAGAACCTGCAGCTCAGACACCTGCAGAGCCAGGTCAAACAGGTAACACACACTCAGCCCTCTGCACACACACACTCAGACTTCCTACTGCTTACCTATATGTGTGTGTGTGTGTGTGTGTGTGTGTGTGTGTCTCTCTCTCAGGTGCTGGGCTGGATCTCTGAGGGGGAGATGAAGCTGTCCTCCTGCATGCTGAACTCCAGCTGTCTGTCTGAAGCCGAACAGCTGCAGCGGGAGCATGAGCGCCTCCAACAGACTATCGAGGTTACTGCAGACACACCGACCTGAAATAAAACATTTAACCCTGAAGTCTGTCACAATAAACAATCAATTAACACCATGATCAATTTAAAGTCCCATTCAGATGACAGAAACATCACAGTTCATGTATTTTTTTATTTATTGATTTTGGCAGTTCCATTTTGGATGATTTAAAATATTTTCCAACTCCAGTGTTAAAGCTGTAAGAGTTTTATACAAAATTAGAGTTTGTTGGTTTCTATTGTGCCATCATTATAATACTTGAAAATGATGTCAAAGCAATATTATTGTTTATCAAAATAATTTCTGTAACAATTTATTGTAACAGCATCCTTTACATTTTATATAAAAACCAAGCAGAAAGTTGAGTTTTCCAGATTGTTTTTCTAAACGAATGGAAATCAAAAAGGACGTTAAGGAAACTGGACTCGCGTTGTGTTGCAGGCTCTGCTGCATGCAGACTCCCTGCAGAGAACCCACCAGGTGGCGCTGGCTCTGCAGCAGCGAGCTGAGCTGCTCGTCAGGTAAGACGCAGAATTTCCTCCATCAACACTGGACGGATCCGCTCACCAGGAAGTCTCTGCTTCTGCTCAGGTCAGGCCATTACGACCCGGATGCAGTGAGGGCCTGCGCCCAGACGGTGGCGCTGCACTGGCAGACGCTGATGCTGAGGATCGAAGACAGACTGAAGCTGGTCAACGCATCCGCCGCTTTCTACCGGACATCCCAGCAGGTAAACACCTCTGCAGTTCCACGTTTAACCACTGGGAGAGCTTCATGTTCATCACTGTACCGACTGACCAGGTGTGTGGCGTCCTGGAGAGTCTGGAGCAGGAGTACCGCAGGGAGGAGGACTGGTGCGCAGGAGGAGAGCGGCAGCCGGAGCAGCTGCTGCCGCTCATCAGCAAACACATGGAGCAGAAGGAGGCCTTCCTGAAGGTAACACTGCAAAAAATACCTTCGGTTCCCTTTAGAAGAGATAAAAAATAGGTTTAAAAAGCAACGTTTACCCTGTGGATTAACTTAATTTCTGTGTTTTACTGAGGAGTTCCTCCTGGTTTCATGTTTTCTGGAAACAACCTGTACCAGATCTGTTTCTTCTCTGACAGGCGTGTACGCTGGCCAGACGCAACGCTGAGGTCTTCCTCAAGTACATCCATCGAAACAGCGTCACCATGGCCAACATCTCCGGCCACAATGTCACCGTCTCTGCGGTGACAGGGGTCACCGAGGTCACCGGGCACTCCAGAGTGCCGGAGCAGCAAGTCAAAGGTTTACAAACAAAAATAGTCCACATATTGTCAAAATAAAGAGTGTAACCAGGACAGAGCCCAGAGGGACGCCACAGATAATTGGACTCTATATTTAGGGATTTTAGAGGTAGTTTAGCTGACAGAGATGCTTCTTTGTGCTCAGGAATCCTCAGCGAGTTGCTCCAGAGAGAAAACAGAGTTCTTCATTTCTGGACGCTGAAGAAACGCAGACTGGACCAGTGCCAGCAGTACTTGATGTTCCAGAACCACGCCCAGCAGGTAAACCGAGAAATGATAAACATAACTCCAGAAGTCAAACACAGAAACAAAACGACCCTCTGAAATAATGTCAGCTGCTGCTATTCCTCAGTTTGTGTAAATATCTTGTTTAGAAGTCATTACAATATTTTTCATATTGTATTAAAAAACTAGAATAATGATCAAAAACAGAAAAGCATGAGCCCCACAAACAAAGGCAGCTCTAAATTTCTGTAAATCTGTAAATTTTAATCTGTCCACATCCAGGCTCTTGAATGGCTGCAGCAGTCAGGTGACCATTACCTGGCCACGCACACGTCGCCGGGGGCAACGGCGGCCGAAACGCAGGAGCTGCTGAACCAGCATCGAGAGTTCTGCATTTCGGCAAAGGTTGTTCCAGAAACCAGTTTCAACTTAAAGTACCGCATACTGGGTCATTTTAAAATTAAAAAAGAGGAAAGTTTACACCAAAAACCAACAATTTAGAGATTGATCCCAGAAATTTTCGAAAAAAAACCTAAGAAATTCTGCATTTTTTCTTACAAATTTTCAACTTCATGAGCTCAGAAAATTCAATTTTTTTTCTAGAACATTTCTGTTATTATTTTAAGAAAAGATTCTGACTTATTTCTTGAAATTTTAAACTTTTCAAACATAAATGTCTTTGTTTTTCTAGAAAACCTCTAAGAATCTTTTAATTTCGGAGTTTTTTCTTGTCTTTTCAAACTCAGAAAATTTCTCAGATTGATCTAAAAATTTTGGAGTTTTTTGTCAGAAATTTTCTTCTTTTTTCTAAATGAGAAAAAAAAAATTAAAACATAAATCTGATCTGAAGATCAGACGTATAATCACCACAGTTAATTTACTATTAGCTGTTATTTTAGCATCTAACATGAAGCATCTTTGCATCTAGACCAGATGAAGCTCAAAGCAAACAGTAAAAATTTAATATTTCTGTCCTTTTTGGATGGTTTTATCTGATGACATGAAACTGTGAAAACAAACGATGAATAAGTAAATTTCTCGCAGCACACCCAGGAGAAGGTTCACCTGCTGATCCAGCTGGCTGAGAGCATGCTGGCTAAAGGCCACGCCCACCGCGCCGAGCTGCGCCGCTGCGTTTCGGCGGTGGACAAGCGTTACCGCGACTTCACGGTCAGGATGGGTCAGTACCGCCACCTGCTGGAGGCCGCGCTGGGCAGCAGCTCTCAGGTGATTAAAACCCTCAGCTGCTGCAGATGCTAACCGTAATCTGAAGGCTAACAGCGGCGCTCCTTTAGGACAACAAGGACCTGGAGCTGGAGCTCATCCCCAACAGCCTGTCGGACTCGGACCCTGAGGTCAACCTGTCCGACCCGAGTCACCAGGTCAGCGACGAGAAGAGGCGCTCCGCCCGCAAGAAGGAGTGAGTACGGTGTGTGTGAGCGGCGCGCCGGGAGCGACGTTCTGCTCTATTAAATCTGTGTGTGTGTATCTGTGTCTGTGTCTGCGTGTGTGTGTGGGCAGGTACATCATGGCCGAGCTCCTGCAGACTGAGAGAGTTTACGTCAGAGACCTGCAGGAGTGCATCGAGGTAAAACATGGAGGATTAGCTCAGCGTGTTAAGAAAAACACACACTCTTCTAATTAAACATCTGAACTTAATGATTTTCTGTTTTTACTGTCATTACATCAGAATTATGGTTACTAAAACTATAAGTCTGACAGGTTTGAGAAATCCTTTAATCTCCATGGCAACCATTTAGTTGTTAAAACGCCTGATTGGACTTAGCCCCGCCTCCAAGGCGCAGCTCCTCCCCTTCTCGGCTCCTTCAGACTAGCCAGCAGTAATTAGCAAACAGCTAGTGGAACTGGTGAGCTCGTTATAGGAGCCACTGCTTAATAGAGGAGCCACAAAGCGATAAATAAGGAAATAACATTTCTTTTAAGTCGTATTTGATATTTATAGCAATTTTATAACAACTGAAGTTACTTAGCTGTGCTATAAAATGTAACTATGTCCCTTTAAATGTCCACAGTTATTCTGGTGATAAAACAAAGATTATTCCAAAAACATTCTCTGACCAAATGAACCAGAAATTCTGTAAATGTTTGAAGTGAAAGTTGTGCAGGAAGTGTTGTTTTTCCCTGTAAGAAGCGGCAAGTGACGCTGAAGTGACTGCTTTGCCATTGCAGACGTACCTGTGGGAGATGACCAGCGGCTCGGAGGAAATCCCACCTGGACTCGCCAACAAGGACGACGTCGTTTTCGGAAACATCCAGGACATCTACGAGTTCCACAACAGGTAGACAAACAGAAACAGTTGTTATACAGCAGGGTGAAACAAACAGAACCGTTTAGCTTAGCAGCTCTAACCTTTGTGCTTCTCAGTATTTTCCTGAAGGAACTGGAGAACTATGAACAGCTCCCAGAAGACGTGGGACACTGCTTTGTTACCTGGGTAAACACAGAGGATTATTGCCCACTGATGCTACATTTAGCTGACATAACGAAGCATTAACGCGTCTCTGTTTGTTTCTGTGCAGGCTGATAAGTTCCACATGTACGTGACGTACTGCAGGAACAAACCAGACTCCAGTTTACTGATCCAGCAGCATGGAGTCGGATTCTTCGAGGTCATTTTCCCACAAAACCGCAAAACTTCATATGACTGAATAGCGGTGTTAGCTAGCTCTTTGTTAGCTAATGGATAACTCCAAACTATAATGATTGAAACTATTAAATGTTTGAAACATCACTAAATTTATTTTTGCAGCAGCAGAGATTTTTACATGATGTTCGGTTTGTGAGAACTGAATGAGGAAAGATGATGTGACAGTACTGAAAAGGTCCAAATGTTCTATTCTGAGCTGAAGGGATGAATGAATATTAACATTTTGTTTTGAGCAGGAGGTCCAGAGGAGACACGGCCTGGCCAACTCCATCTCCTCGGCTCTGATCAAACCAGTGCAGCGGATCACCAAGTACCAGCTGCTGCTGAAGGTACAAACACAAATACATCAGTAAAAAAAAAAAAAAGTTTGCTCCTCCGTCTGCAAAACAAATCTGGAGATTTGAAACTGAAAGGAGTCAAAGTTTGTGTCTGGAATAACAAATGAAAGCTGCCACATGTCTCTGCTGCTTCTCTCGGTGCAGATTACTAATCTGTGTGATCGTCAGCTGCCTGTGTGTGTTTGCAGGAGTTGCTGGCCTGCTGTGAGGAGGGCAAAGGGGAGATTAAAGAAGGCCTGGACGTGATGCTGAGTGTCCCAAAGAGAGCCAACGATGCCATGCATGTCAGCATGCTGGAAGGTAGAGCTTGAGCCTCGCCGTGACTCTGCTGGAGACGTTTTTCTGTTTGTCTGATCTGGCTGTGATGCGGCTCCAGGTCTGGAGGAGGGCCTGGAGGTGCAGGGCGAGCTCCTCCTGCAGGACTCCTTCCTGGTCTGGGAGCCCAAGTCTCTGATCCGGAAGGGCCGGGACCGGCACCTGTTCCTGTTCGAGTTGTCGCTCATCTTCAGCAAGGAGATCAAGGATTCCTCTGGACGCACCAAGTATCTGTACAAGAGCAGGCTGAGGGTAATGAAGGTCATATGGTCATTAAACGCGCAGAGGAAAGGAGTTTAACTGACCTGCTTGTTTCCATGTCAGACCTCAGAGCTCGGCGTCACTGAGCACATCGAGGGGGATCCATGTAAGTTCGCCCTGTGGGTCGGACGAACGCCGACGTCCGACAACAAGACCGTCCTGAAGGTAGGAGCACAATTTTCTCAACTTAAAACCTTTTGAGCAAAACGTTACCCAAAACCCTGCTGCTGCTTCAAAAAATGTAATTTAATAAAAGTGTTTATTAAACCCTCAGGCGTCTTCCTTGGAGCTGAAGCAGGAGTGGGTTCGCAGCATCCGACAAGTGATCCAGGAGAGGCGGGGCCACCTGCGGGGGGCGCTGCGGGAGCCCATCCCCCTGCCCAAAACGCCCAACCCGACCCTGGGCCGGCAGCGCAGCATCACCCGCAGGTGGGAAACACAACCAGTTCTCACAAACGTTGATTTCTGATCAATTCAATAACTGATTCATTTTTTTAAAAACTGAAAAGGTTTTATAACATGCAGATTTTTGAGTAAATAAGAGTCAGAATATGTTTAAATGAGTGTAAGAAAGTTATTAAACTGGAGCTGATTTCCCAGAATGCTGCAGTATTTCCAGAGCAGCAGTTTTGTGACTAACTGCCTCCTATGTAATAATAATAATAATAATGAAATCCAGACGGACGTTTGTGTGTGAGGGAAACTAAAGCCGTTGTGGTTTCCAGGGAAACGAGCGAAGACGCGGACAGCCTAGGCGATGCCAGCAGCCAGCCCGACACCGTCTCCATCGCGTCCCGGACGTCGCAGAACACGGCTGACAGCGACAAGGTAAACACTCAGGGCGACGCCTCAGAGGGGCGTGAGCGGCCCAGTGATGACCTCATTACAGCTGCAGGGTGTGTGAGCTTGGTGTGTGTCTGAGGGATTTTCCACTCAGCGCTCTTCTTCTGCAGCCGCTCAGACGAGGTACGTTTGATTTTCTCACCTAACGAGGGCTAGAAGAGGGTAAGGTTAGGGTCAACAACCTCTGACCTGGTGACCCTGCCATCCGTGGTCCACTGGTCAGGGTCAGGGGTGAAAACTCGGGCGGACAGGAGGGCAGGCTGAGAGCAGCGCGGCGACGCTAACTGGCTCAGTTTAAACATTTACGGCGTCGTTTTGTTTCCGTTTGGTTAAAAACTTCTGAACATGAAGCAGCTCTGAAAGATAAAACTAAAATAATAAAAAAAAATCTGAAGAATTATAGAAATGAACTGAAGCATTAAACAAGATTTTATAAGAAGTTTGAAGAAAATTAAATTCAAAATGTTTTAAATAAAAGTTTTCAGGCAGGTGACAACCTATGAAGAATGTTTGAATTGAACGGAATCAAAATATTTTGCAATGCAAAAGATTTCTGAATATATAACTGTTTAAAAAAATATAGACATAGGAGCGCTAAGCCTGATTTTAAGAAAATATCTTTGTGAAACAAATCCTACAATTAAATCATTTCTGTCTAAAAATTAAATCCAAACATGAACTTTTAAGATTCCAGCCTTTAAAATGTTTTTGTGATTTTTAAAGTTTCTGACCCAACCGGAGGACAGTGAAGTGTTTGTTTTTCTGTCCTCAGACTTTCTCCTAGTTTCTATTTGTTTATTTTTCCTCTCCTGGTTTTCCGATCTTCTCGCCTGTTTTCCATGTTTTGGGATCACAGCTGTGTTGCATTTAAACGGGAAACTCCCCTCTACTCCCTGCGGACCACAGCAAGAGTGGTTCCTCCCCTGGCTGGAGCCCACGTGCTCCGACTCAGAGCCAGCCGTAACCATAGCAACCTCCACCTATAGCTCCAGTCATGTGACTCCTTTTGGACCAATCAGAGCAGCTGTGGGATGATGTATGTGGCTGTCATTAGTCATGTGTTTAATCTGCTGAGAGCAACATTAGGTCAACGCTCATGATGCTTTCAATTGCAATCCGTCATCACAGTGTTTCAACACGGGGAAAAAAATCAATATTTAAAACTCAACAGAAACATCTTGGTATGTAAAATTTTCAAATTCTAAAAATACATGCAATAAAACTATAAAATACACAAGCATATTAATATCTCAAACTAATTATATATTTATATGAATATAAATTTTTTTTCTCAGTTAAAAACATTTTAGAATCAAAAAGAAAATCTTGATAAATAAATAAAAGCACATATCTTTGATAAGCATTAGTGAAGCCTCCTGCACAGAAGAGGTTTCTGGATGGCAAGTCAACAAAAAAACCCAACAAAAAACCACTAGGCTTTTCCAGCAGCCATTGTACAGAGCACACAGCAGGAAAACCAGCTGACCAAATGTCCTGGAGTTTAGCTTTGGCTGCTAGGAAACGGGCTGGGTTCCGTTGGTGTTGCTAAGTAATGAGTCTCAGCTTTTGGTGTTGCTAGGTAATGGGCAGTGCCTGCTGTTTGTGATGTTACAGTCTGGAGGTTTTTGAAATGGCTCGTTTTTCGGACATAGTTTTATGCATCACCTATAGTCGTAGTTTGGTTTTGGTCTTTTAGTTTTCTCCCATTAAATATTGTTTTTATTTATTTTCAGTTAATTAAAATGTTTTCTCAGTTTCATACTTGGTTAGTTTTGGTTAACTATAGTAACCTTGATGCTGTGTGTGCGTTTGTGTGTGTGTGCAGCTGTCTGGAGGCTGCGAGTTAGTGGTGGTTCTGCTGGACTTCACCAGCGGCGGTCCCGGGGAGCTGAGCGTCCGCTGCGGTCAGACGGTGGAGCTGGTGGAGCGCTCTGCGGACCGGCCAGGCTGGTGCCTGGCCAGAACCACGGACCAGAACCCTCAGCAGGTAGGACCGACCTGACTGTAGGCAGAACGTCACACACAGTCTGCTCCTTCCTGACCCCAACCGTTTCCTCCCAGGAGGGGCTGCTGCCCATGAGCGCCCTCTGCCTGTCACACTCCCACAGTGCAGCCGACATGGAGGGGCTCGTCACGGCCTCCACCACCGCTTCCACCCCCGCCACCACCACCTCTTCTGTCTGCAACTCCTCCTCATCCTCCACCACCAACACCACCACCTCCACCTCCTCCTCTGCTGGGAGCACTGGGAAGGGTGAGTATTCTGATTACATCACTTGTTTACACGAAGGCAGATGTTAGCAGCTGCAGCTGTCATGAGCATCTCAGAGGGGCTTTGAAAAGACAACAGTCTGCTCAGATTTAATCACCAATGTCACTTCCTGTTAAAGCAGAAGCACATCCTGCCGCTCTAAATATTTAAATCCCTGATTGTTGGCTTGTAAACGCGGCGGCTCGTCCCACAATATGAAACATTTAAACTGGTTTATTTACTGGGATCTTCCGCGCCGCATTGCCGTCGGAGTTTATGTCTGACCAACTTTCCGCTACACGTTGAGCTGCAGCGCTCAGGAATCCCACAAAACGGGTTCAGCAGCACAAATCAGCAGAAAAAACCTTCACCAGCGTCGCTGTTTACAGATGCATCCATAAATCTGCTCACAGCCAGGCAGGCAGAAAAAACCAGCGGTCAAAAATACACTCAATTTACCCAAAACTAATACAATAATCAAGTAAAATGAGAAATGCTCTTATCAGCAATTCTAAAAATATATCATTAAATAAACTATTCATTCAAGTAGTTAGCTAGTTAGCTATCTACATGTTTTGCCTTAAGGTAACAAAGTAAAATTTACTGATCTCAAAAAGCTACAACCTGTAATTAGTGGTGGTTCTAACAGGAATAATGCCCCAGGCAAACCAATTAAAATCAATACATTATCACAAACCACCCCCACCAAAAAAAATATAAACTGATCAATATTTTATTTTCGAGTTTCTGGGTGCCCTTCTGAATGCCTATATCATCTCCACAACCTCTAATCAAACTCAAAACACCAAAAAGTTACTAACTAATCTCACTGTCTGGCCTCTTCAATTACAAAATAAACAAATGAAATGTTTAAAAAAGTTACACAAACCCCCTAAAATAACAAACACTTGATGAAAAGTAACTAAGCAAACAAGTAAAAAACATAAACAAAATCCAGTTAAAAACTATCCGTAATTACAAAAAGTAAAGGAACTGAGTAGAAAAACTATTTTTAACCCAAATGCTCAAAATCAACAAACCAAATCTCCCTTAAAGTTACAATCTAACCGTCCCAAAAGTGACATAAAACAAACAAAAATGAAAGTAGAAACAACAAATAAATACAGAAATAAGAAATATTCTAAAAAGTATCAAAATAAAATCGTCATTTTGTGACTTCAGAAAGTTAGCAACCAGCTGCTGTGTGTCGCAGTGACAGAATATTTAGTGGTGAAGTGGAAACATGAACTCTGATTCACTTCAGTTTGTTTATGTCGCTCCAAACCTCAACAGCTGAACAGAAAACGAACCTGATTCTGGTCCAGAGATAAACACTGACCTGAACGCAGGAACCAGCCTACTAACATCCTGATGTATGTGTGTGTGTGTGTGTGGTCACCTGCTGCGTTCTCAAACAATAGGAGCTGCAGTGTAAAAATAAACTTCAGACATGCCCTCCTGTTTATTTCTCCTCAGTTTATTTTATAATTGTTTTTTAAACCCAAATACTCTTTAAAGATTTTAAAATATATTTAATAAAATGAATTTTTACAACTTTCTTTACAACTTTGTTTTCCTTTAATTTTCTGTTCTTTCCATCACTTTAAGGTTAAGACTTTATTGTGTTATTTTAAAAGCAACACGTATATAATTAAATCATAATTTAATTATATACACACATATTTATTATGTATTTAATATAAAGAGATTAACAACAGATTTGTATATGATTTTTTACATTTGTGGTTTTCCATACCTGCTGCAGTGTAAATGGTCTTAAGCCATTTATCCATTATTATTTTTAAAGACAATCCTTTGGTAAGCCAACTGTCACAGCAAATAAACGATTGTTTATATGGAGCAACTCGTGGACCATTAAGAGGCGCCTGCGGACCACCAGTGGTCCAGGGACCACAGTTTGAGATCTAAAGCAAGTATTGGTCGACCTCACAGCGTTACTTACTGTTCTAGTTATTACTTGTAGATTTCAAATAAATCTACAAATAAAACATCTTTAAAGTTGTACGTTGAAGCAATTTTATTAATCTAGTTTTCTTTAATAATTTATTTAATTTACACTGTACACAAATATTGCCCTATTTTGGAAAGGAAATATTGAATTTTACATTTTAAAATTCCACAACCATATAAGTGAATTCTACAAGCCCCGCCCACTCACCTCGTGGCCCTGCCCCCTGGGGACTGCCTCAGCCTCCACATGCCAGCGCCTCGGCAGATCCATCGAGCCCAGAGTCCGGCTGGTTCTGCTCCTCCATTCCCTCTGGATGGACTGATGAGGAAGCATGCGGCGAGGCAGAGGTGCATGCTGGGATTGTTCAGGCGTTTTGAGATGGATTGTGGGAGCAGACGAGCGAGGTGGGTTCACAGAGAGTGAGAGTGTGCTGGTCAATGAGTGGCAGGATGAGGTCGGTAACATTCCAGCAGGTTTCCTCGCTGTCAGGTTTCGTCTTTTAAGGGGGAAAACAGGAAGTCCTGTCTGCCATAAACTCGCCACAGAGTCGAACATCAGAGATCGTTTCTGCACAGATTCCTCACAGAAATGAACCACAAAATGTCTGCTTCCTCTGTTAATAATTAGGCGTAAAGGGCGAAGTTCACTGAGGAAAAATCCGCCGGTAACACTTTATTTGAAGGGGTGTGAATAAGACTGATATGACACTGTCATAAACATGACATAACACCTGAACATGAATAAGTCTTCATGAATATTTATGACTGTGGTCATAAAGTGTCATTTGGTAAATCATGACACCTTTAATACAAAGTTGACATTATTCGAAATGTCTTTGTTATGACAACTTGACATTAACCTAGACAGAATTGTCTTTGTTATGACAACTTGAAGAAATCATGATCTGACATAAATTTGTTATAAAAGTATTAACTATTAAACTTTAAAAATTTGCTTTATGTGGTAATATTATATTGCTCTGCCATGTTGTTTAGTCTTAAATTTCTTCATTTAATCGATCCTAAAGTTTTACAGCAAGATGTCTACAAAGCACTTATGAACTTAGCATTGAAACATTATTTAAGGCTGTTTTAAGTAGTGCAATACACCATCTCCACCAGTGAGAGGCAGCGGCACACAAACAGGCGTGCAGTGTGTTGGTGAAGAAGAAATCTTCCATATGAGGTATGTGTCTTATTAACTTTACATTTCTTTTGAGAAAATAACATTGACTATGTTCTCTTTCTCTGTAATGTCAGCTATGAGCAATTCAAGCCAATCCTACCTTGCTGTAAGTTAATGTTAGCTAAAGTTATTAAACTCCATTACTGTAATGTTAGCCCTTAATATTAAAAATATTTTAAAGACAGGCAAATAGTTTATTTCCCTCCAATTTTAATCTAGCAAATTAAAAGCTAATATGTTAGTCAAAGCTATCCTTTATGTGCATTATTTAGCAACTTGGCTGATGTGACACAGCGCTTGTGTTCTTTGCTTTGGCAACTTTAGCCACATGAAGACCAATGTTAGCCTAAGGACACATGGTGGGGGCGGGACAAAGTTGGTTAATGAAGACATGCTATGAGTGTGGAGGATGATAATAAGGACCAGCCACCGGAGAAAGAAGTTCCTATTTGATCAAAGAGAAAGAAGCAGATGAAATACTCCCCAAGAAAATTAGATAAGTCAGTTTTGTGTTGATATTTTCACCATGTGAAGTGGAGTGGGACACCCAGGTAAGTGCGGAAGGGAGAGCAGGGATCAACATTCACCAGTTGAGTCAAGTTACTTTTTAGACAACTAAAAACTGGTGTTAAATCTATTTATTTATTAATAAGCTTCTTGCAAACAACCATAAGTTAGAGTATCTGGTTAGAAGTAATTTAGAATGCTCATTAAGTAAAAAGATACACCCATGTGCCTAAAACTATACATTAAATGAAGCATTCTGAATAACAACAGTGGCCGTCTGTCTGAACTTCTGCCAAACAAATATTTGAAAAGAATAATTTTGTTCAGCTCCAGTTATTATGCTACTTGTATTAAGAAATAATTGTATTGCACTTTATAACAACCAGTCATGTTAACTAGGCATTTGTCTGCCAGTCTACCATTCTGACAGTGTGCAGCAAGGGACATTTTTGGGATGGTATTAAAATAAATGCTGGAATATGATTACATTGTTTTTTGTTTTTGTTCTTTTTTTAAGTGACCACAATGAATTGAGTCATCACCGACTATGAGAATGTCCAGAAGAGACTCACCAAGTTTGAATTCATGAAAAGGCTTTCATCATGATTAACTATTGCAAGAACTGCAATTAGAATTGCTAATTTCTGAGCATTTCTGGACACCTTCAAAGAGTTGCTTCTGGGAAATGAAAACAACAAGAAGATCTCCTGTTTTCAGAGCATTACAGGAAGACTATTACAAAGAAGATGGCTGACATAATCAAAGCAAAAAATGTTGCTGTTGAAAGAACCTATGTTCTTAAATTACAGAGTAAGTAAGACTGTTTTAGTTTTTCAATCAGTATTTCAGAGTAACAATATACTGACCAGACGTTAAACCCTCTGTTATCTTAGAACAAGTTATCTTTTGTTTTATTCCAATGTACAAAGAAAGGGTTTGTTCTACAGCTACGATGGCAGTTATAAGTTCTCCAGTGTATTTTACTTCACTTGAGGTAAGACTTAATATCAGTGACTCTGTTATCAGAATTTGACACTGTAATAACACTAAATGACATCTTTAGAACTTGCTACTTGTTTCACTTTACTTGAGGTAAGAGACAATATTAATGACACTGTAATAACACTTAATGACATCTTCATAACTATTGCTACTTGTTCCACTTGATGTAACATAAATTGTTATAGACTCTGTTATTAAATCATTTGACAGTATAATAAAGCTTAATGAGATCTTTATTGTTGGTCCTACTTGTTTCGCTTTATTTCAGGTAGTGGGAATATTAATCGCTGTTTTGTTAAAGCTTTTGATAGTGTAATAACAATTAAATCATTATGACTACCATTATGACATATGTATGACATGATTCTTGGTTAATGTCAGGTTGTCATAATGAAGATAATTTTGCCTAGATTAATGTCAAGTTGTCATAACAAAGACATTTTGAATAATGTCAACTTTGTATTAAAAAAGTGTCATGATTTACCGAATGACACTTTATGACAACAGTCATAAATATTCATGAAGACTTACTGATGTTCATGACAGGTGTTATGTCATGTTTATGACAGTGTCATGTCAGTCTTATTCACATCCCTTCAAATAAAGTGTTACCAATTCACCTAAACCAGAGCAAAAATAAAATCAGAGCCATGAAGTTTTTTCTACCTGTTTGTTTTATCTGGAAACAGATCAATACATCTTACTGTTACGTAACGATGTCCAGAACGTGCTGCTCTTTATAGTCTCTGAAACAAATTTGAAAAATGTGTCAAAAGAGAAATGTTCCTGGCAGATTTTTAAATGAAAAATAAGCGTAAAAATATTTACCCTTTTTAAGTCAGTTTTTTTTTATTTAAAATGATTCCTGCTGCACGTCTTTAACCTCCTTATCAGTCTGGCAACTATTTTGATTTATTTCTTAAAAAGTTACAAAAAGTCCTCAAATAAATTTTTAGATGTATTTGAAAATATTTCACTATATTTTTAATATTGATTTTATGAAAGCTAAACATAAGCTTTTATTTATTTTTTTACCAGTAAACCCTTTTTACGTTTAAAATGTATTTTATTTAAAGTAGAATTGCTTTCTAAGGTCATATATAATAAAAATATAAATAAAACTGTATTTATAATTATTACATTTCTAAACTTTTTAAACTTATTTTTGACTTTAATGACTCAAGTTTTTAATATATTTTTTAAATCAAGTAAAGAGTCTTATTCTGAAAAATTATCATACTTAGATAGTATTGCTTTCTAATAACTTATTTACCAAAATTATCTTTGTGTTTTCTTAAATCTATATTTACTTTTATTTTGTGCAACTTATTCAACTGAAGTAATTAAAGTTATGCTTACTTCCATCGTCAGGAAGCAGCAATCTTCTTTCCAAATGGCCTATTAGTTTTTTTTTGTTTTTTTTCCTATTAAACGTTAATGTGCTTTTTAAAAAATAATAATTTGATATTTATATGTATTTTTGTGTTTTTGTGCAGAGTCCAGTCTGTACATCTCGGACAGTTCAGGTCTTCAGACTCAAACCAGCAGCCAAAGTGAGAAAACAATCCTCACTCTGAATCGACACGATAAAAATCTAAAACTAAAACTTGTTTTTATTCTGCCAGGCGTCACTTCCCCGACTGTGTTTGGTGTCAGTGGGCCACCAGGGGGCACTGTGGGGTCTCCAGGTCCGAAACGCACCAGTTCTGGAACTGGAAACACTCTAAAGGTATCAGTTTTATTTAGCTTTACTTCAACAAGGAGAAATAATTGAGCAGCGTTCAGTTTTCCGTTTGCTTCCTGTAGCGTTGGCTGACGAGTCCCGTCCGAAGACTGAGTCAAGGAAAAGCCGACGGTCAGAAAAAGCCCACAATCAGAACCAGAAGGCGGGACAACAAGTCCGATGTGGTCACGCCCTTCCCTGGGAACTCGCAGGCGGTGCGTAACACTGAACCAGTGAAGATGGTGGCCAGCTGGCCACTTTCTGCAAACTAAAGCGAAAATGTTTGTGTGCATAAAGAAGGCGAAGAAGGAGGAGGCAGGGCAAAGTGGAGGAGAGGAGGAGCCTGAAGAGGAAAGCCACACCCCTCTGCCACCGCCCATGCAAATTATCAAAGACCCCAACAACCCGGAGGTAAAAACACCAAACCATCCTGCAGGTCTCAGGAAATTCACACGACAAGAACCTGAGAAACAAACTGATTTCACCCACCAGCATCATTATGTCAGACTCGTCCTGATAATCAAGACGTTCCTAGATTATCAGAAGAAGGAAATTGGGACTAAAAATCCTGTTGCGTGAACTAGGCCTTAGAGTAATTTATGCTAACTTTTGTCCAGGCTTTGGACTCGGATCAGGGATCCAATGAGTCGGACACAGAACAGCGAAATAAAGCACTGAGGGGACGAATGTAAGTCAAGCCCAACGGTAAATGAAACATGGCTGAACTTGAACAGCAGGTTTCACTGACGCTTTCTGTGCAGGTTTGTTGTGAACGAGATGATCCAATCAGAGAAGGACTACGTGAAGGACCTGGGAGTGATCGTCGAGGTGAGTCCTGATTCAGGTTTTCATCTAATGAAATGGTGAAAAGAAGGAACTGCCTTCCCTAATGATTGCGACCTCTCAGGGCTTCATGTCCAGGCTGGAGGTCCGAGGGATTCCTGAAGACATGAGAGGCAAAGACAAGATCGTCTTCGGAAACATCCAGCAGATCTACGACTGGCACCGCGAGTCAGTCCAGAACCAGAATCATGTAACCAGCATTTGTTCAGACAGCATGACACTGACTCCCCCTTTCTGTTTCAGCTTCTTCCTGGTGGAGTTGGAGCGCTGCGTCCAGAACCATGACCTACTGGCCGACCTCTTCATCAGACATGTGAGTTCTACCGACCTGGACCGATTCAACATCGTGCTACAGACAATCGCCAAGACTTTCAGGTCCAGACGATGGGATGATTGTTCTTTATCCGGGCCTTATGGACAAAGACTGAACTCAACTCAAATGGATTTGAGTCTGGAAATATGGCTTCTTGTGCTTGATTTTTTGGTTTTAAAATGGATTTTGGTAAAAAACATTGCCGCCTGTTAGATAATTTGATGTTTTACCAGTGCTACGCTGGTTTAGCGTGTGGATCCTGGACTTTGGTTCTGATTTACATTTAACAACTTTAATATGAAATATCTTCTTTAATGTAATCTTGCTGGTATGTTTGAGACTTTTTGACCTTGAAACTCGTGTTACTTTGACATAAAAGATCATGATTTGAGTTGGAACCAGACAGGTTTAATTTGAAGTTTTAGATGTTTAGACTTTATTTAGACTATAACTCGGACATGTTGGTAGATACTTTGGACCAGTTTTCTTGGGCTTTTACTTGATTTGACTGTTAAAAACATGAACTGAATCCTATGGGTCCTAAATGTGTCTTGGGACTTGATTTTGGGAACTTATTACAGAAATTACGCATGTTTGTTATGATTTCAGAAGTCTTGCTGCATATTTAGGACGTGTTTAGGAGGAAAATTTCACACTGCTTCTGAACAAGCCGTCTTTGATGCCGTCTTTGTGCAGAGTTGTTGACTTTTATTGCCTTTTTATGGCTTACTGTGAATTGTTTTGCCAACCAGGCCTTGAACTTTTCTGAAACTACTTACTGGACTTTTAACTTCAGTTTTGAACTTAAAACAAAATGTGAAATTTGTAAGTCTACTTTATCAAATAAAGCAAACAGTGGTAGAGTTGTCTGGAAAGCCCTCCAGATTGGTAAATATTCGTTAATATAATGTATTAAAACATATTATTGGAGATTTTTGGTGTCTGATGCGTCAATAATATTTCTATGATTAAGTTTTTGTCTTGTTTTCCAGGAGCGCCGACTGCACATGTACATAGTTTACTGTCAGAACAAGCCAAGGTCAGAGTTCATCGTAATAGAGTACGAGACTTTCTTTGAGGTAATTTAACTACGTTTTCATTTTCGTTCTAGATTATTAGTTGGTAATAAACCATTAATGTAGTTTTGAATTGAACTAAATGTCCATTTGTAGGAGATCCAGCATGAAATCAGCTGCAGGATGTCCATCAGTGATTATCTGATCAAACCCATCCAGAGAATCACAAAGTACCAGCTTCTGCTAAAGGTACGACCACATTGGAAACAGAACTTATGACTGTGTCAAATAAAAGGCAATTAGATGGAAATAAATACTAATTTATGATCTTAGAAACTTGGATTAGTCCACCTTTAAGACTTTGATGTGCATTAGTGACGCTGACCTGCTGGTTTAGACTTTACTTAAAGGTCTTGAATTTATTAAATTATATGTTTTGTGAAATTATGCGTTTTTCCACCTGACAGGATTTCCTGAAGTACACAACCAAAGCCGGTCTGGACTGTGAGGAGGTGCAGGTGAGTCTCTTCTGTTAATCATTGCATGATTCCTCTAAACTTATCTTCATTTAGGGCCACAGAATGACATAACATAAAATCCAGGGAGGGTCCTGTTTCGCCCCCTTGTGGCCGATTGATGCATGTGTCACATTAATCACCTGGTATCGTGATTGATGTAGTTTAAAATGTTTTCTGATCACTGACCTGAAGGTATTTCTGTTGGTTTCTGTTTATTCTCATCTGACCTTTAAGAAGTAATCACGTTTTTTAATCAAGATTTGTGTTCAGAACAAAGACGTGACGAAGTTTGTCAGTTTTGACGCCTGGTTTTGTCTCATCCTCAAAGATCTGATGAAGACAAAGAGGCGGCATTGTGAGGAAGATAATAAATGATTCATACAGGATGGTGAATCATCAGCCTGTGGAACATCGCTAACCTTTGCAATATTTAACATCAGTCTCTGTGTGTGTGTGTGTTTTGTTTGCAGAAAGCAGTGGAGTTAATGTCGCTGGTTCCTAAACGCTGCAACGACATGATGAACCTGGGACGCCTGCAGGGATACGAGGTGCTGCAGCGCCCCCTGTGGCTCAAAACTTTCTATGAATCTAAAAGATTTTGATAAATGATGTATCTGAATATACAAAATAACAAAAAAAGAGCTCTGGAGATCATGTGGCTATCTGCTATCAGCTTTAATCATAAGGTGATGTTGCTGAATGTGGAGTTTCCTGAAGATTTTTTTTTTGCCCCCTAGTGGCAAAATACAATTAGTGCACCTTAAAAATATGCTTTACCACAAAAACCTGTTATTGTAGATAGGAAAAGCAAGAGGAGTAAATTTCTGCCAAAGATTAAAATCAGAAGAAGGGATTTCTGTTTCAAAAGTCAAAAATTGTCCACTTTTGAGAGTCAAATTTCCAAATTCTTTCTTGAATAATTCTTGAGTATTATTCACCCAAATGTATCTGGTCTTTCCTCTGACTGTGCCTGCTGCTGTTGTCCAGGGGAAGCTAACATCTCAGGGGAAGCTGCTGCAGCAGGAAACCTTCTGTGTTTGGGAGCAGGACGGCGGCGTTTTGTCCCGCAGCAAAGAGCGACGAGTCTTCCTGTTCGAGCAGATCGTCATCTTCAGCGAACCGCTGCGAAAAGGCTCCAACAACCCCGGGTACCAGTTCAAAAACAGCATCAAGGTGAGACCAGTCCCACTGGGAAGACAGGTAAACCAGTACATTACCATTGGGAGGCTTTAATGGTGCTGGTTTGTGTGGGCAGGTGACCTATCTGGCCATGCAGGAGAGCGTGGACGGAGACCCCTGTAAGTTCGTCTTGTGGTCCCGTGGTTCTGCGGAGCGCTTCACGCTGCAGGCCTCCTCTGCCAGCATCAAGATGACCTGGGTGGAGACCATCGCCACCCTGCTGGACGCCCAGAACAACTTCTTGTCAGGTGGCAACATCATTTAAATCTTACTGGACTCTGAGAACCCTGAAAAACGTTAAAGTTTCCATTTTCTACAACGGTTTTTAAATTAGTCAGTAACTTCTTGTGATCGATGGATTGTGCCAGTAGTGGAAACAGGTAAAACGGCGCACAGAACCACACCCACGGTAAACCTGCTCAGCCTGGCACTAGGGGGCCCTAGAGTGGCCAACCAGCAGGCTGCCGTGTTTTTGTGATAAATGTTAAAAATGACAAAAACTGAGGCACACCAGCATAAACCTAGCTTAATATGTCCTGACTGCTACTGGTGTAGAAAAAACACAAAGATGCTCAGTCTGGTGGGGGGAAAGTAAATCCTGCACACTGACCGGTTCTGCTCAGTGGGAACGAGACTTTAGAAACCACTTTCACCCAGTCAAAGGTCTATGGTGGGTCCATTGCAGTCAGATATGTTGATGATGTTGTTTTTTATATGAATATTCTGATCAAATAGTCTATAAAGTTAAACATGTCCTCTAATCCCAGCTCTCCAGTCTCCCATCGAGTACCAGAGAAAAGAGGCCGGGATCTCCATGACCCGGCCGCTGTCGTCAGGGCGACCGCCGTCGACCCCGCCCACCCCCAACGGCCACGCCGCTCAGCCTACTCCAGACAGCGAGCAAGACGACCAGGTCTGGGTTGCTTCTGCTGCTCCGACGGTTCCCCCCAGTCAGACTGGACCTAAACCCGACTCGTCCCTGCAGGAGCTGGTTCTGGTGCTGCAGGACTTCCTGGCGGTTCGGGAAGACGAGATCACCGTGTACCGAGGAGAGAAGGTCCAGATCCTGTCGTCCAATCAGCAGGGTCAGAGCCTGGTGTACCGGCCTGCCAACATCGAATCACCCGCTGCTGAGGGATGGGTGCCTCGTAGCGTGCTCAACACAAACTGACACACACACACACTGACTGAGGTCAGAGTCTGGTTTACGCTTTACACACACACCTGCCCCCTGCAGGCCAACAGGGTGAACAGCACCGAGGGAAACAGAAACTGAAGGAGGATGATGATGATCAGCTGCTGATCAAACTCTGATTGGATCAGGACAAAAATCAATATCAGAAATCAATTGAGTTATCAGCCGAGTTACGTTCACATGTGCCTTAGTTACGATTTTATTCGGATTAATGTAATGTTGAAGGATTTATTTCTGCTTTTTCTTCCTTTTGGATGTTAGACTTTCTTTACTGAACTTTCTTTCACTGATATCGATATTAAATTCCAACCAATAATTTACCAAATTAAAATAAATTACCTCTGCGATGTTTTACTTAGAGGAAAAATCAGTTTCATTAACTCATTTAATCTTTATTCAGTTTTGGATCTTCTGGATTAAACCAATTTAAACTAATAATCTGGTTCTTAAGCCTCTAATTGGACTTTATCACCATAAATGAAAGGAAAAAGGAGTTAATTTGCATAATTAAGTCTTAATATCTTTAATGGTGCAGAGTTGATGTCATCATCCTTCAGGCTCCTGGTGACAGTTTCCACACACACACACACGCGCACACACTCCCAGCAGCGGCTAATGCTGGCCTCTCTCCTGGTGCTTCATCTCGTCCAATCAGACGCTGCCGTCAGCCTGGCAGCAGCCAATCACACTCCCTCAAACTGTTTCCTGTGGGTCAGAGGAAGGAAGGCCTCATCCGGCTGGGCGGTGCTACAGGAAGCTGCCGTTGCCTGGCAACCAGTGACAGTATTTAAAAAAAAATAAAAGCCTCCAGAAGAAGGAGGCGTGAAGACTCGTCAGCCAATCAGAACTGAGCTGTCTGCGTGTCGTCATGTTTATAGTGTGTATAAAGACTGAGGACACACACACACACCCTCCTACGATGAAGATTAACGACGTGATAATTATGAGACTTAGATTCTGATTTTCACCTCCGTCCAGAGGAAACGAGAGAAACTGTCATTAATATCAGTGTGTATGAGAGTGTGTGTGCTTGTGACACTGTCCTCTGTGAGTGTGTGAGAAAGAGAGAGGGGGAGAGAGAGTGTGTGTGTTTTTCCACGGAAAGTCGCGGTGTCCCGCTGTAGCGTAGCCATGATGACTCGTGTTTACGGTGACGCCATTTTTACTTCGATTACTTTTGAGTTTGGAGGGGGGTTTTTTTGTGGTTTTTTTTAGTGGACTGCCTGCAGCGACGGTTGCCTCGGCAACGGCCCGTTTGGATATTCTGATTATGCATCGCTCGTTTCTGTAAATAGACCAGAAGTCCAGAAAAGCAACTCCACACGCTGTGGACGTCATCCGTCTCTCATCCGTAGCAGCCCTCCACACACACATGCCTGTCTGTCCCCGTCCCCCTGTCTGTCCCTGTCCCCATCTCTGGGTTTCTCTGGTGCCATTCTCAGACAACACCCCGGTCCTTAAGGAGCTCTGCAGGTCGCTCGGCATAAAACAAAGCGCACAGTCCTGGTTTAAGGTGGAATACCCCGTTGTGAAGGGTTTAAGGTGGAATGCTTGGTTGTTTCCAGTCTATTTTAATCCAGTTCCTGTCCCTCGTCTCATTGGTTCCTCTGCAGCTGCAGGTTATTCTCCCCCAAAACTTACAGGATACTTAACAAAGCTAATACATTATCTTTCAATTAAACGTTAATTGCAGACAAAACAAGCAACATCTGCCATTTTTGCTGCTAAATTATCAACTAAAAATGACTTATTGACTTATTCCGGTTCTTCAATCAGCAGATTGGTGCTACATGCTATTCTAGCCACTCAATATGTCAGTGCTAGCTGCTACATGTTAGCATTAAGCTGTTATTTTACGCTAGCATAAAATAAAAGGAGCTGCTAGGCTAGCTCCTTTTACCAAAACTAAACAATTTTCCAGATTTTGAAGCAGAAATGAACCCAGTGAGTCAAAAGAAGCAGCTTCCATGTTAGCGGATGTAGCTTGTGCGTCAGATTTACGGCCCTACCAGAAACACGCAAATACAAAAGTTCCGGTTCAGGACTTTGTGTGTAAAAATTTAAAACGTGATTAATCGCATTAAAATTTTAATGCATTAAAATTTTAATGCATTAAAATTGATGTAATTAGTGAATGGAAATTAATGCGTTAAAGTCCTGGTCCAAACTATAACACATCAGGGTTCTCCTGGGACGGCAAGTTACCTCCCCCAAATCTGCAGGTTTCCTTTCTTCAAAGTTTGTTGCATTTTTTCACAGAAATCACAGATTAACTTTAATAACTTCCATTTCTGGAACTTGCATTGTTGGTTTAAACACTTCCAGGTCAGGAGAAAGTTAAAGGTGCTTGGTCATCGTTTTAAAACAACCGTTAAGTATACAGGTCCTTCTAAAAAAATTAGCATATTGTGATAAAGTTCATTATTTTCCATAATGTAATGATAAAAATTTAATTGTCATATATTTTAGATTCATTGCACACCAACTGAAATATTTCAGGTCTTTTATTGTTTTAATACTGATGATTTTGGCATACAGCTCATAAAAACCCCTAATCCTTGTCTCAAAAAATTAGCACATCATGAAAAGGTTCTCTGAACAAGCAGTTAACCTCATCATCTGAATCAACAAAGTAACTCTAAACACCTGCAAAAGATTCCTGAGGCTTTTAAAAACTCCCAGCCTGGTTCATTACTCAAAACCACAATCATGGGTAAGACTGCTGACCTGACTGCTGTCCAGAAGGTCATCATTGACACCCTCAAGCAAGAGGACAAGACACAGAAAGAAATTTCTGAACGAATAGGCTGTTTGCTGTATCAAGGCACCTCAGTGGGAAGGAAAAAATGTGGCAGAAAACGCTGCACAACGAGAAGAGGTGACCGGAGCCTGAGGAAGATGGTGGAGAAGGGATGATTCCAGACCTTGGGGGACCTGTGGAAGCAGTGGACTGAGTCTGGAGTAGAAACATCCAGAGCCACTGTGCACAGGCGTGTGCAGGAAATGGGCTACAGGTGCTGCATTCCCCAGGTCAAAGGTCAAGCCACTTTTGAACCAGAAACAGCGACAGAAGTGCCTGACCTGGGCTACAGAGAAGCAGCACTGGACTGTTGCTCAGTGGTCCAAAGTACTTTTTTCGGATGAAAGCAAATTTTGCATGTCATTCAGAAATCAATGTGCTGGAGTCTGGAAATGCCAAAAGGCCAGAAGTCAAGTACCCACAGTCAGTGATGGTCTGGGGAGCCATGTCAGCTGCTGGTGTTGGTCCACTGTGTTTTATCAAGGGCAGGGTCAATGCAGCAGCTATCAGGAGGTTTTGGAGCAGTTCATGCTTCCATCTGCTGAAAAGCTTTATGGAGATGAAGATTTCATTTTTCAGCACGACCTGGCTCCTGCTCACAGTGCCAAAACCACTGGTATTACTGACCATGGTATTACTGTGCTCAATTGGCCTGCCAACTCTCCTGACCTGAACCCCATAGAGAATCTGTGGAATATTGTAAAGAGAAAGTTCAGAGACGCAAGACCCAACACTCTGGATGAGCTTAAGGCCATCGAAGCATCCTGGGCCTCCATAACACCTCAGCAGAGCCACAGGCTGATTGCCTCCATGCCACGCCGCATTGAAGCAGTCATTTCTGCAAAAAGGATTCCCGACCAAGTATTGAGTGGATAACTTAAACATAATTATTTGAAAGTTGACTTTTTTGGTATTAAAACACTTTTTTTTATTGGTCGGATGAAATATGCACATTTTTTGAGACAGGAATTTTGGGTTTACATGAGCTGTATGCCAAAATCATCAGCATTAAAACAATAAAAGATCTGAAATATTTCAGTTGGTGTGCAATGAATCTAAAATATATGAGTTTAATTTTTATCATTACATTATGGAAAATAATGAACTTTATCACAATATGCTAATTTTTTGAGAAGGACCTGTATTTCAATAATGAAACTTCAAAGTTACGTTTGTGGAAAGTAGCGTGTAATTTCACAGTAGCCTCTAAATCTTGGGAAAGTATTAACTGCTGCTGAGCATTTAAATTAACTGGAAAGGTAGAAAGTTGTAGTTTCTATTCGGTGTTACGGTGGTTCTGTTTGATCCATCAGAGGATCTGAATACGACCTTGCTTCAGGCAGAGTTAAAATAGACTTGAAAAAGACTGACGTCTCGCCACGACCAGCTCCAGGCTGCAGTTTATCACATTCCAGCGGCTGCAACAACATCACGACTTTTATGCAACAGAAAAACTGTCAAATAAACCAACGACTCCAACAGAATCTGCTTGGATCGCACCGATAATCTACGACTTTATCACAACACGGGAAACATGAGATCAGAAAACAGCTCTTGTTTACGACGTCCTTTCAAAGCTTTTAGTTGAAATGTAAAAATTAACAACTAGAAACCAAGATTTTCAGTGACTGGTTGATGCTGTCATGTGTGATGCACCTGAATGTGGTTCAATGCTGAGTTCAAGTTCTGTAGGAGCTGTCGTAATTATCGGTTTTACCTAAAAACATGTAGCTGGAGCTAAAAAGAAAAACAAACCAATCAGAAAGTAAGCAAACAAACCGTAAACGTTTCTGATCCCACACAACCTGAACTCTGGTTTTAACGAGGAACTGAAACTAACAGTAGACGCCTCTTTGTTGCCTGTTCTGAAATAGAGAATGATTTTGTGTTTTTATGTCGGTGTCAAGACTGTTGATGCAAAAATATTAAAACAATAAGAGCCCAAACCAGACAAACGCTTTCCTCACAGCGGCTGAACTCGGAGTGCACGAAGGGCTGAGGACGGGACGCCGCGGCCCCGAGAGAACCTGGCAACCCAACTTCTACCAATCTAACTAAACTGGTGCCAAACGTCTGTGTAGCAAAAGTATTAAAGATATAAAGTAATGTTTCCAGAAGCTATGAAAGGTCAGCCAGCCCCTGCAGCTTCTTTAAATCAGACAAAATTGGTGTCAATCAACTCGAAAACGTCTATGCAACAAAAAGTTTCATTTGTGTTTACAGTCAAATGTTTTTGCTGCACAAATGTAGTCAAATCGACTGACACCAGTTTTGTTTGATTTTGTTAAAAAACTCTGGAAACTTTTTGATTTATATCTTTCAATGACAGCGGCACAAATGACAAGTCTTACTGCACAAACATTTGACAGAGGTCAGAGGTCAACCACCCCCTGCTCACATTTACAAAACAAAGATTTGGTGTCAATCAACTCAGTTATGTTTGTGCAGCAAAAATGTCATTTGTGCTGCTTTTGCTTTGAAGATATTAATGATCTCTGGAAACGTTTATTTACGTCTGGCGACACAAACGTTTGACACGAGTTCTGTCAGATTTGAAGGAGCGTTGGCGTTCAGCGTGGCTCTGTGGCGGCGCTCCGAGGAGAGCTGGTGCACTATGAAGAGTTGAGATGGAAACTGGTTCTGGACTGGGCCAAGGGCTCTCCAGACGGCTCCCATTAAACATTGCACAATATTAACGGTGAAGGTGGAAACGCTGCGCTAAGATGGATGCTAGCGTGTTCTGAAGAGAGACTGGTGGAAGATAGCACATTGTGAAAGGTTAAAGGTCACGGAGAGGCCTTTAGTTTAGGGTTAGAGGTGAAACTGGGAAGCGGCGCACCGGAGGGCAAAGGGTGCTGTTTGAGGCCTCGCCTTGTTGCCGCCTGGCAAACTCAACTAACCAATCAAACAGTGTTATTTGTACAGAACTAACAGCTGCTAACTGACTGCTAACAGCTCTCTGTTGTTGTTTGTAATAAACTTCATTTTTCATCCAAAGCGTCTCGACTCGAGTTGCTCTGATTATCCGCTGTCTAAATGTTTGAAGAAACCAAAACAACAACGTCGTCTGCAAAAAGCAGAGCCGAATACGACTGAAAGAACGGGGATAAAGTTCCTCTACAGGGAAAATATCTGGAGGAATTAATATTTAACCCTAAATCAGTGTGAAAACAGTCGGAAGTGCAATCTGGTGGGAGTGATGCATGCTGGGATATGGTCTGATAGGAGCGGCTGTAAACCGATTCAACCAGTCTGGTTCAAAGCCGGATCCAGAAACATGACTTTAACCCCGAAAACGCTGGAAGGACACAGCACTAGTTAACCCTTTTCCAGATCGCCATGGAAACAGGCCAGCAGGGTAACTAAGGACACCAGAGGTTTTTCACTGCAGTTTATATAATGAAGTCATCCTGATATCAGTTGGAGGCTGCTGTATAGTTTTACAGTGCTATTCCTTATTTAGATAAGAGATAACGGGAACAGCAGGTGTGATAACGACAGCTGGACTTTTTCACTTCCAGGTCCAAATATTAATCCATCAGATTAATAATCCATCTGGAATGATCCAGAATCATTCAGTCCTGTTGATTTTCCAGATATTTAGTGAGGTTTTTTCACAGTTTCTGATCATAATTAGAGGTTGGTTATAGAAAGCTGAGTGTTACGGTGGAAATCTGACCAAAGTCCGGTCCGGTCCACTTACGCAACGCGGCGCTACGAACTCCTGGAGCGGATCACGTGGACGGGGCCTGCTTAAAGGAGGTGGGATCCACGGCGACGCCAGCCACTCTGCAGGACCGCAGCATGCAGGACATCATCGCCAGGAACGGGCTGGAGACCCCAGAGCCGCTGAAGGCTGAGGTCAAAGGTCAGTGGCTCTACAGCGAGCTGGGTCTGTTTGGTGAACATGTTGAACAACAGAACTTTTTGTTTATGGCTCAGGGAGCCATTTATCCACCTTCAGTCAGTTCTGATTGCATGAAAATATATTATAGATTTATTTGTTGATGGAAGATTTAAAGCTGCAGTTTGTAGCTTTTATTAACAATATGGTTTTTACATATTTATTAAAACTAATATGAGAAAGATCAGTGAAAAGCTAAATCTCCATCTGAAGAAATGCACAGCTAACAACCAAAAACAACCAATCAGAGCCAGGAGGCGGGTCTTAGCGCTGTTAATCAATCTTGGGTACGCACTGCTAAATGTGTTAATGATGGAGAAACAACGTAATGTTACAGGAAAACCGTTTGTCTGTCATCATCAGTGGCTATGCTAACTAGCCTTAGCATTTATGGCAGGATCTGCTAGCTGCAGCGTAGCAGAAAGCCATTGGGAAGTGATTGGCAGCGCTAAGACCCACCTCCTTTTTTCTAGTTAGAAATGGGAGAAACAAGAGATCGAATTTTTTTGTCACAGATTATCTCTCATTTTATCACAACTGTTTCAATAAATATGTAAAAATCATTTTTTTATATATTGCAGCTTTAATATCACACTTCATATTCATTGACAATGTTTGAAAATCTAAATCAACACATCTAAATTATAATCAGTGAGATTAGAAAAGGATTACAAGGCCATAATCTCAGACGAATTCCTCTACAGGATTGGATTTAGCAGCATGACATCACTTCCTGTTGTTTCCTATTGTTCAGTTTATAGCCAGAGAGAACTTTTACTAACTTTTATAGAAAAGTTAGTAAAAGATATTTTCAGGTTTAGTTTGGCTGCTAAATGTTTAACACAAGATGGATAATTTACAGCAAATTAATTACTAATGAAAACTTCTGTATTGATTTGAAATCAGATAAATAATAATGAGGTAGAATCAATAGATTATTGAAATGATGTCAACTAATCATTAAGTGGAGAATACAGATGGTAAAATAGGTGCTGTAATGAAGCCAAAACTGAACAATAAATATAAATATTTTACATTTAAGATAAAACATTCTGAGTTGTAAATCAGTAGTTTTAATAACACTGCTCCCATGTTCACATTCTAGAAATAAACCTCTATAATCACCTTTTACATCTATCAATTGAAATTCATGTTGTGTTTTATGCAATGATGTGTTTACTTATTTAAAAATGGAATAAAATTTTTTATTTGCATTTTTGTTTAATATTGTGTAAAATAAGCCTAAATTAAATAAAAAAATATAAAGTATGTGACAAATTTGTATCTGATTAGTTGTTACAATAATCAATACTGATCAAATCTCGATTTCAGAAAAAGTGTGATTTATATCATAGTAAGGTAATAGTATATTTTCCAATTCATTGATATTTATTGCTCCTCGTTGAACAAACAGTGGAAAATATCAAAAAATAAAATTTCTTTTAGTTGTTCATCATTAATTTTAATTTATCAAGACAATAACTTAAAATTCTTGATAAACGGTTCCAAACACTCCAACAGTTTGTTACAAACACAGCATTTTGTTGATTAAAGAAAGAAGTGTTGTGTGTGTGACCTTTGACCTCCAGGGTCGGTGCCGCCGTGGCTCCAGGGCACTCTGGTGCGGAATGGACCCGGACTTTTCTCAGTGGGAAACTCCGAGTACAACCACTGGTTTGACGGCCTGTCGCTGATCCACAGCTTCACCTTCCACAACGGTCAGCAGGGGGCGCCACTGAGACCAACCAACCAACCAATCAATCAATCCACCAATCAATCAACCAATCAACCAATTGATCGAGTTTATTTATGTGGCTCATTTCAGCCACAAGTCAAAAGTGACAAACATTCCTTCATCATCAATACACGTTAAATTTGTTTGTCATTCTTAAAGTTCTGACGGTTCTAAAGCAGCTCTTTATTTAAAGAAGTCAGTGTTTCAGCTGTTTTGCAGTTTTCTGGATGTTTGTCCCAGGTTTCAGCTCGATTTTCATTCGCTCTGCACCGTTTCAGGGGAGGTGACATACCGGAGCAAATACCTGAAGAGCGAAACCTACAAGAGTAACACGAAGGCCGATCGGATCGTCGTGTCCGAGTTCGGCACCATGGTTTACCCCGACCCCTGCAAGAACATCTTCGCCAGGTAAAAGCACCGGAAACATCTAAATATGTTGATAAAACTCATTAATCTGTTAAAATATTAACAAGCTGTCCCTCCAGGATTTTGAGATTGTTTTTGTGGATTTTGTAATCAAAATCACAGATTTTGTGGAGCTAATTTAGAAATATCTGTAAGGACTTTTTGCAATATTTGTGCTAAAGTATAATGCTAAATGTGACTATTTATTACTTGTCGTATCAATCACAGAGAATAACCTGATATGAAATAAAGATGAGGCAGCAGTTTATATTAAACTGAACTTTTTTTGACCAATTTTGAGAAAAATTTGCAATAAAATCAGAAAAAAAAATTGTTGATTTTGTGGTTTAATGAAAAACTGGATCGACTTGATGCAATTTGGAGTCTAGACGGCCACATAAAAAGCTACAGTGGGCCAGTTTTGGCCCCCGAGCCTTAAGTTTGGCATACTGCACCCATTAGATCTGCGCCTGTTCTTGAATTAACAGACCACAGCAGAAAACTTAAAGTCTTTTCAGGTTTTCATATTTTGAGGGACGGAGAGGCTATAAATCTCTTGTAAAGTTGTATTAAATTATTCTAGAATATCATTAAAGCCAAAACTATCCTCAGTTTATTCTCTGTAAACCTCATCACCAGGACAATGACGCATTTCCGCAACATTGTCCCCAATTTCAC
The DNA here is from genome assembly GCF_904066995.2 of Poecilia reticulata. Lineage (NCBI taxonomy): Eukaryota > Metazoa > Chordata > Actinopteri > Cyprinodontiformes > Poeciliidae > Poecilia > Poecilia reticulata. Next base: position 13,923,277 of record NC_088831.1, on the reverse strand, counting down.
GGACAACAACCTCATCAACATCATCCGCTACGGTCAGGATTACTACGCTTCCTCTGAGGTCAACTATATCAACCAGATCGATCCGTTGACCCTGGAGACGGTGGGCCGGGTGAGTTTATACACCTCAAAGCTCTTTGACTCGTCTCACAGGACTGACACGCATCGTTTTCAGGCCAACTACAGGAACCACATCGCCCTGAACCTGGCAACCGCTCACCCTCACTACGACAAGGACGGCAACACCTTCAACATGGGAACCGCCATCATCGGCCTCGGACGGCCCAAGTACATCATCTTCAAAGTGCCAGCAAACGCCTCAGGTATGAGAGTAAACATCATCGGTTTTCTTGGCCAACATGTTCGTATCTGACTCAGATACAGTTAATGGATTTATGACGCTGCAATCTAAGAGCGTGTGTCAGATGATTTGACACTGGGACAAAATCCAGAGTCATCCAAGGTTTTAACTACGAGCCATAAACATTAATTAGCCTAGACGTGACTGACTGCTTGTGAACTTTGGTTGTATTGTTTAAAAGGATCAAATCATCATTACAGTTTAGACCTATCATTATCATTCGGTCATCAGAAATGACCAAATACTCTGAATACTCTGTATTTTTCCGTTTCAGATAAAGACCCCAAGAAGACGGCTTTGAGAAAGGTTCAGCAGATCTGTTCAGTCCCTTTCCGATCCGCTCTGTATCCGAGTTACTTCCACAGCTTCGGCATGACAGAGAACTACATCGTGTTCGTGGAGCAATCCTTCAAACTGGACATAGTGAAACTGGCAACCGCCTACTTCAGAGGCGTCAACTGGGGGAGTTGCCTCAAATTTGATGAGAAAGACAGTGTAAGTCTTAATCAAACAGGATTAGCATGAATGAAGCACTGCGTAGCTTCAAGGGTTGATGATAAAGACACTTTCCTCTTTAGTTCACAACGTTTTACTGACATAACTTCATCATTCCAGACGTTCTTTCACGTCATCAACATAAAGACGGGAAAGGCTAAATCTCATTGCTACCACGCCGATGCTCTGGTAGTTTTCCATCACATCAACGCCTACGAGGAAGATGACCACGTCGTGTTCGACATCATCGCCTACAAGGACAGCAACCTGTACGACATGTTCTACCTCCACAACATGACCAAGGAAACGGACAACTTCATCCAGACCAACAAGGAGTTCTCCCCGCCGGTCTGCCAGAGATTCGTCCTGCCGCTGAACATCCAGAAGGTACAACCGGGCTGAGGTCACAGCCACCGAGTCTGTTTCACTCCATGATCATCACCTGCGTGTCCTGCAGGATTCTCCCAAAGGAACCAACCTCGTGACTCTGACGGACACAACAGCGCAGGCGGTGATGCAGAACGACGGATCGATCTACTGCAAACCCGATATCATCTTTGAAGGTTTGGTGTTTCTGATGTGGAGGAGAAGCTACGCGATCCACCGTATCTAACAAGTCTGGCTGCTCTGCAGGGATGGAGCTGCCGGGGATTAACTACAACTTCAATGCCAGGAAGTACCGCTACTTCTATGGCTCCAGGCTGGAGTGGTCACCTCATCCCAACAAGGTAAGAAGGATTTCATTACACCTTCACCTCTTCTGTACCACATAGTATGTATTTTTAACAATTAATTATGTTGAGTTTTATTAAAAACAATAAAATACAAACAAAAACTAACAAAAACTCCATCCTTCCATCCATCCATTTTCTTCCGCTTATCCGGGGTCGGGTCGCGGGGGCAGCAGCTTCAGAAGGGAGGCCCAGACTTCCCTCTCCCCAGCCACTTCTTCCAGCTCCTCCTGGGGAACCCCAAGCCGAGAGACATAGTCCCTCCAGCGTGTCCTGGGTCTTCCCCGAGGCCTCCTCCCGGTGGGACGTGCCCGGAACACCTCACCAGGAGGCATCCTTACCAGATGCCCGAGCCACCTCAACTGGCTCCTCTCGACGTGGAGGAGCAGCGGCTCTACTCTGAGTCCCTCCCGGATGACCGAGCTTCTCACCCTATCTCTAAGGGAGAGCCCAGCCTGATCTCGTTCTTTCGGTCATGACCCAAAGCTCATGACCATAGATGAGGGTGGGAACGTAGATCGACCGGTAAATCGAGAGCTTCGCTTTTTGGCTCAGCTCTCTCTTCACCACGACGGACCGGTACAGCGCCCGCTTCATGACAGACGCTGCCCCAATCCACATATCGAAAAACTAAAAATGAAACCATAAAAATTTTACTAATTTTAGTTATAATGCCTGGAAACAGGATATATCGATATGCTGACGATGTGATCCTTCTTACCAAAATAATTTGCTAGTTTTTCTAAATTAATCTACATGAATTAAGTGAAATTAACATTGGGGTGGATTGATTGGATAGCCTATATATGATGAAAATGTTCCCGTATTTTGAATATGTTGCTCATTAATATCTTAGAAATTAAAAAATGTGTCAAAGCATTGCCAACAAACCAGAACAACGTAGAAAACAAAACGGCTGAAAATAACTGGCTTAGCCTCATAAAAACTCACCATCTGCTTGAAAACCTCCCACCAACAGATCGCGAAGGTCGACATCGTCACCAAGACGCACGTCGAGTGGCATCAGGAGAACTGCTACCCGTCGGAGCCGGTGTTCGTCGCCTCTCCGGGCGCGGAGGAGGAAGACGACGGTGAGAGACAACCGTAGAAAAGGATCGAAGGAGATTTTCTTTTTCTCTCCGTTTCTAATCGCTTTGTTTCTGCAGGAGTCATCCTGTCGTCCATTGTTTCCTCAGATCCAAGCGTTTCTCCGTTCCTGCTCATCCTGAACGCCAAAACGTTTGAGGAGGTCGGCCGGGCCTCCATCCCGGCCCCGGTCCACATTGACCTTCACGGACTCTTTATTCCCGCCAAATCATAAAATAACCACAAAACCTCTGGTTTTAAAGCAGATAGTTACCATTGAAATGAAAATGAAAGGTTTTATTTTCCTTGTTTTTATTTTGTACCCAATTCTGACTGATTTTACTGAGATAAAGCAACATCTATGTATTTCTATAAAGTGTTTACAAAGTTTTTAAAGTGCTGAGCTTTTATTCAAGGTTTTAACTAGGAGCTATAAACATTAATTAGCCATGACGTGACTGACTGCTTGTAGATAGTTGTAATATCCATCTATTGATGGATATTTATTCCACTGTAATTTGGTAAAAAAAAAAAAAAAGAATTCAAACTTTCACTTTTCTTGCTTTTCTTTACCAAAATGAAAAACTTCAAAATCAGAACGTTTATTTAAAAAATTCATTTTAGTACTCAAAAACGCCACTTCAGTTCAGTGCAAAATATTGAGTTTGTATGCATGTTTTTGTTTTCAAATCCAGCGTTAAATAGTGAAGTATCTGGGGGTTTTTTTTTTGGTGGTTTTTGTTTTCTGTGTTGTCTGCATAACATAAATATCCTAGATATTTTAAGATACATAAATTTATAAAACAGTATTATCTGACTTAATAAACTAAATGATGTTGCTCTCGAGTTCTGCTTCAGCTTCACCAGTTTGGCCTCATCAGTACCTGATGGGAGTCCTGTCGTGTTCATTTGCCGCCAGCAGAGGGCGCTCCAACATATTTCAAACCGCTTCTACAGGGAAATACAAAAAAAAAAAAAACTTTAAAACGTGAAATCATATTAGACCAAATGTCAGATATTCTGAGGAACAAAGGAAACAAACGTGAAATTAAATCACAAATTGCACTTTTAAATGGAGTCAAACTTTCTCCACAGTATTTACTTTTAATTCCATGTTTTCCAAATGTGCAATTTATTTTTTTCTCTGCTGATCCATAAATTTGAACTCATTTGTTTTCAGTCTGCTGTTGACCTGAGGGAGGAAGGTCTGTTATACATTTAAACTAAAAACATTCGAGCATAGAGAATGTTTCTTTAGACGTTTTTCTGGTTCCAGTTTTGGAATGAGAAGCTGGATAAACAGGATAAACTTAATTTAACAATCAAAATATACAGAGAATTAAATCAACTGATGACAAAGAGGCGACAGGAAAGTCAGATTCTTCTGATTTGTTTCAGTTTCAGGTAAAAGATGTTAACCAAGCAGGTTTAAGACATTTAATCTTTCTGCACAATTCATTATTTTTTCCAGCTAAAAGTGGGAAATTGTCATGTTGGTGTCAGACAGACGAGCCAAATGCATCAGGATGGAGGCCGACGTGAAATAAAGAGCAGTTTGATGAATAGCTGGAAATATTTATGAAACCTGAACGACAGGAGAAAAACAAAGACAGGAAGGAATTGAACGGATCAAAACAGAACCAGAAACTCATCTGTTTTTACTGTCGTCCAATAAAATGACAGAATACTAAACCAGAAACCCACTACTGACAAATCATCATTAAATATGCTAATCACAGGTTATAAAAAAGTTTTTGTGTTTTTAGAAAGTATCTTGACTGAAATTAATCGTCGTTCTGCAGCTTTTATTAGAATCATGGGAATTTATTACATCAGCAGTTGCAGCAAAAACAGTTTAAAATCTTCTGCCCCCCCGCCTTCCAACATGGCCGCCAAGACAAACAGACGTCAGCGTGTCAGAGTCAGAGCCGCTCGCCGCCTCCGTCCGGAGGTCCAGGCTGCTGGGAAAGGGGGCAGAACCTGGGGCAGGAAGCGGCGGCAGCACATCAGAGAGCGAGGGCCAAGAAGAAGAGAGATGATGATGATGATGCTGAATAACAGGCACGTTGGAGTGAGTCTAGGCTATCGCTGTCACACAGTGAGGAGCTGCTGCCCACAGAGACACGCCGCTCCGCTCCGCCGCGCCACGGATCGCCGCGCCGCCGCTCCGGCTGCAGGAAGCGTCTGATTGGTTGGCTGGCTGGTTGGCGTTTCTGTGGCTCCGCTCTGGTCCAATCCGGTCCGGTTCAGATGATCTCAAAGGTTTTCTTCAGCTCCATGATGAGCTGCCAGTCAGATTTCTGCATCTCGTCTCTGAACCAGTTCTTCAGGGCGTCAATGGACGCCCGCGTGATCTGCACCCACACAGAGCAGCCGTTGTTATGGCAACAGGAAGAATAAGCCCCTCGACCCCCAACGGGCGTGTCCTCACCTTGCTGACGATGATGTCAGTGGCTTCAAAATGGCGGCCGTACATCTTGGGCGACTCCCCGGGGATGGGCTCGATCTTCACGCAGATCTCCTGACCTTTCTTCGCCGTGTCCACAGACTTGTGGTTCATCTCGATGCTGGTTACCACGCCAATCTCCACGAACTGCAACCACCACCGCATCGGTTACACAATGCAAAACAAAACCATCACCCACGGTCACACCGGCGCCTCTCACCCCTTTGCTGGGCACGCAGAGCGGCGTCCCCTGCTTCAGAAGCCCCGCCTCCACCGACACTCCCATCACGATAGGATCTCTGGAGTTGAAGATGAACTGAGGAAGAACGCGGAGCTTCACCGGGAACACGGCGATATGCCTGGGCAGAAACACCGCATCAGCATGTGGGCGTCAACCAGGCACACTGCATTAGGCTCTAAAGGTCAAAGGTTACTGGAGATCTGCAGACTTTTAGACACTTTAAAGGGCTCTGGATGAAACTGATCACAACCCACCAAACCCAATCGATGAGTATCGATGTACTGTCAATGGAATCACCATGACGACAGGAAATAAACTAATAATTACTTAAAGCTTTGTGGATTTAGTTTTTCTGAAATCTACAGTTTTTTGGGTTATTGTGATGAAATCATGACAACGCTGCCCTCCGGTGGTTAAAACATGAACGACAATAGAAACATCTGCTTATGGTTTTCTATAGATCTGGAGCAGCTCAGACTGCCTGTGTTTGTGTCGGTGAGGTTTCCTACTTGAACTCTTCCTGTTTGGACTTCTTGTAGTCTTCTCTGTACTTGGTGAAGGCGTCAAACAGGTGGTAGATGATCTCAGCAGAGAAGATGCGGACGCCCAGACTGTCGGCCATCTCCTGGCTCTCCCTCTCCACCTTCACGTCGAACGCCAGGATTACGGCGTATCTGCAGACAGACGGATGGACAACCGGCCGTCAGACGGCGCCTGGACACGGGTCAACGTACCAGCAGGGGGCACCACGTACTGCGGGTCGTGCTCCAGCATGGTGGACGCCTTCATCACGTCCTTTTTATGCACCGGGCCGATGTTGATACCTGCGTACTGGAAAAGAGGTGTGGTCAGCTATAGGTGACTTCCTGTTTGGGGCAATGTGTGTGTGTGTGTGGGGGGGGGTAGGGGGTGCGGTTACTCACCGGGACCTTGGAGGTCCGGAGGAATTCCAGCAGCGCCTCCAGGGAGCCCAGCGTGGACGCCTGGACGTACACGCCCTTCTCCTCCAGCTTGATGGAGTTCAGCGTCTGCTTCAGCTCCTTCACCAGCTCATCCTGACCACCAGACGTTAGTCGTTAGTCGTTAGCCGTTAGCCATTACCCATTACCCACAACTCAACTCAGAGGAAAACCACAACAATACCTTCAAGACAGGGATCTCGTCGTCCTTGTGGGCCACCAGCAGGGGGAGCCCTGCCAGCGTCTTCTCCAGGTCTTTACCTAAAATCTTCACTCCCTGAGACGTCGACACTTCCTTGTGCTTCTCATACTGACTCTGCACAAAAACAACAAAATGATATGATTTATGATTCATGACATCACAGCCATCAGAAAAATAAACAAAAAATCAAAAACATTATCAACATTAATCCCCTAAAAATTTGTGATTCTTCTTTTATTCACTGAAACTGAATCAATGAATCCATAGACCAAACACAGGGATCTACATGATCACAATATTGGTTACTAAATACGACGTAATTCCAGTTTTACAGGAAAGAATATTTTAAAAGAGAAAAAAGGAAAAGAAAAACTTATCCCAGGTTTTGTGAGAAAATAGAAAAAATTTTTAAAAAAAACAAACAAACATTAAAAATGAATCAAAACTGGAAAAAATAGGAAGACAAGTAATAATAAATCAGGTTGGTAGTTTGTCTTGCTGACCTTGACCCTCAGCTCCTTGAGCGGCGGCGGAAGCAGCAGGCCCCTGATCTGAGTGACGATGGGCCCCTCCACCCCGGGGACGATGATGGTCTCTCCCTCCCGCAGGCAGCCGTTGATCAGGATGACGTCGATGGTGGTTCCCATGCCGGGCAGCGCTTTTACCTGGACACACACACACCGCCATCATGACGACGATGATGATGATGGAGGCAGAGTGGGCGGGGCCAGCTGCCTCACCTCCATGACCTGCGCCCTCAGCTCGTCGCAGTGCGCCAGGCGGCGGGCCAGCATGGTTTGGGTGAGCTCCACCAGCAGGGCGATCAGGTTCCCCATCCCATCCCCACTGTGGGCCGATGTGGGAACCAGAGACACGAATGTCCGCGGGTCTTTGTTCTCGAAGAACAGCGCCGCATTCAGACTCTGGGGACAGACAGGAAGCAGTCAGTCTGGGAGGGGCAGGAAGCAGAGCTGTGATTGGCTGATGGGAGCAGAGCTGTGATTGGCTGCTCATCACCTGCTGAGCAAACTCCACGATGATGGCCTTGGTCCTCTCGTCGAACTCGTCCTTTGTGTTCTTCTTCTGCTTCTTCAGCGTGGCGACCACGTCCGTATCAGGACTCTTCTTCCAGTCGTAGAGTCTGTCGATCTGCTCAGAGGACACAGAGTCAGAGGAGGAGTAGAAGAAGAAGAGGAGGAGGAGGACGAAGCACAGGAGGAGGAGGAGACCTTGTTGAGGGCCACGATGAAGGGACACTTCTTCTCCTTCAGCAGGTTGATGGACTCGATGGTCTGAGGCTCCAAGCCGTGCATGATGTCCACCACCAGGATGGCGATGTCACACAGAGAGCTGCCTCTGTTCCTCAGGTTACTGCAGGGACACAGAGACGCTGAGGACAGAGGACAGGCTGGGGACAGACAGAGGACAGGGACAGCCTGTACCTGAAGGACTCGTGTCCTGGGGTGTCGATGATCAGCATCCCAGGGATCTTGATGTTCTCCCTGTCAAACTACACACACACACACACACACACACACACACACACACACACACACACACACACACACACACACACACACACACACACACACACACACAGAGAACTCAACAAGCTGCAAACCACCACTGAATCCAGCATAGAGTGAGAGGTCGTACATTTTTAACCATCTTGGTCTGCTCCTCAATGGTCTCCTTGGGGACGTTGGTGGCTCCGATCTGCTGGGTGATTCCTCCGGCCTCGCCGTCCTGGACGTGTGTGTGACGCAGCTGCACACGAAAAACACAAAAACTAAAAAAACTAGAACAATAAAAACCACTAAACATACAAAAACTACAAACTTCTGCCTCAAACAGGGAGGGACACCACCAGCAGGGGGCAGCAGCGTCACCTTGTCCAGGATCTTTGTCTTCCCCGTGTCCACGTGTCCCAGCACACACACCACCGGCGCTCGGAGCCAGTCCGGGTCCGTGTTCTTCAGGTTCTCCGCTCGTCGTTTCTGTTCCCAAAGATAGGTCAAACTGAGATGAGCTCTCACTATGCTCACTTTTTCCACAGTACATTCAAACACTTTAAGTTTTCTAACTTTTCCAACACTACAATAACACAAATGAACTAAATTAGACAGTTTAAATTCATGGTTATATGATATAATTTATTACTGTTAATATTAATGTCTTGTAGTAGTATTCTACAGCAGGGACAAGAAAACTAAAAGAAAAAAAAAAAGTTACAAATACACTAAATTTCTAAAAAATATTATCACCAAGTTTTCTGGTACTTAGCAAATAGGAATAATTATGTTGATTCTAATGTGAAATAATAAAATAATAATAAAAGTTACATCTGATTTGACTTCAGACAGGTGGAAAAAAATCATGGTTGTTTCTTTACCACCTGTCAATATCTGGCTTAAACTGTGGATGTTTCCCATATTTAAGCTTTTAAAAACTTCATCACCAAACCGTGAAATGTCTGACTGGAACTCCAGCCCCGTAGGAACACTGAGGTGATAGAGGTGAGTGAATCTCACCTCTATCCTCTTCCTGGCTCGGTCGTACAGCCGCTCCTCCTTCGTCCTGCCGTCATCATCGTCGCTCTCGCTGCTCTCGTCTTCGCTCACCGCTCTCCTCTTCCCGTGACTCACTGGCGCGCTCTCTTTCTCCGCCTCAGCTTCTTCCTCGCTTTCCTCCTCCTCCTCTTCATCCTCGTCGTCGTCGTCCTCGTCCTCGTCTTCCTCCTCTTCCTCCTCCTCCTCGCTGGCAGCCGGCTGACGAGGAGCCGGCGTCTCCTCTTTGACCTCGATGTGAACTTTCTTCAGCTCTGGTGAAGAGTCACCACATGAAACAAACAGTCGGGTAAAAGAACTGAACCAAGATGGCCGACATCAACAAACCAAACATGCTTTACGCTCTACTGCAGCACAGAGCTAAATAAACACGACTCTACTTTAAAAATACTAACTACAATAAGAGAAAATCTAGGAATTAAAAATTATAGAAAATATTAAATCACTATAAATAACAACTCAAGATAAAGCTAAATGTTAAGCTTAAATAAAACTGTTTAAAAAAATATAATAAAAAAATACTGTAGCTGCAAGTAAAAAAAATCTAAATAGAAAAATAAAACAAGGCAGTTATTTTAAAACCAATTAATTTAACTGTAAAAACAGTAAAAAACAAATAAGTTTAAAATGAGATCAGATGAAGAGGGTAAGGAAGGATCTGTGATGCGGTCAGTAATAAACCGTCAGGCTGTTAGAGGATTTAATCTCTAGTTTAAGGAATCAAACGCACACCGAGCAGCGGCCTAGTCAAAGCACCACAAGGAGAAGTACCTGCTGCTCGTCTTCTCTTCCTCTCTGTTTGTTCATAAATAAAAGGAAGAAACGGATCAGCTGCTGCTCTCCCTTACAGCAGGAAGCAGTGACCTCCGACCTCAGTGACCTCTCACCTTTCTCCTCGTCGCTGGCCATGGCCTCCCAGTCGTCCAGGTCAGCGTCCGCCTTCGCCTCTGCACAGAAACACCAGCGGTTAGCAGCTGCTCGACCTCCGCCCGCCGCCCTTCGCCCGCTCCACCCACCTGGCTCTGCAGCCGGCGGACCGCTCTCCGTCTCCATGGGAACGGGCTCCGGGGTCTCCGAGACCGGCGACGTGACCTCCGATGTTTCTGAAAGAACAAAACAACATTTAGAGGAAGAGGAGGAGGAAGAGGATGAGGAGGAGGAAGAGTACCTTCAGGTGATTGGACGGTGTGTTTCTTCTTCCTCTTGTCTCCATAAATTGGTTTCTTCTTTGGCACGCTGTCTTTGGATGGCACCTCAACGCCTGAACAGACCAATCAGAGACCACTGAGGAGAGGACACGCCCCCTCAAACAGGCCACGTCCCCTCAAACAGGCCCCGCCCCTCCATCAGGCCCTGCCCCCTCACCCTGCGCCTGCAGCAGCTTGAGTGTGGCCTCGGCTCTTGCCCGCGCCTCCCTCTGGGCCTTTGTCAACAGCTTGCCCTCCTTCTTCAGTCGCTCCTTCCTCTCCTTCTCCTTCTGCTTCTTCTTCTCCCTGCGCTCCTGCTCCAGCCGCTCCTGCAGGGTGAGTTGGGTTGAGCGAGCAGCACGTTTTGCAGCAGTAGAAGAAGACGCTGCCTACCTGCTCCTGCCTCTGCTTCTCAAGCTCCTCCAGCCTCTTGAGCCGCTCCTCCTCCTCCCGTCGTGCCCGCTCCTCCTCCTGCAGACAGTCACAGTCAGACTGCAGCCTCTCAGTGGGACTACGTTTCCCAGCATGCCCCAGTCAGCCTCCCACCTCCTTCATCTTGGCCAGCGCCTCCTGCATGGCCTTCACTGTGGCCTTGCTGGGACCCTTCTTCTTCTCCTCCTTCTCTCCTTTCTTCTTCTTTTTGTCCTTCTTCTTCTTGTCTCCTTCGTTCTCATCTGCAGAAGAAAAACAGGAAGTCATCGCTTTGCTTCCAGACGGATAAACACTCACTTGATGACATCATACCCTCTGCTGCTGGCTCCGCCCCTTCCTGTTCCCCCACAGCAGCAGGTGGCGCCGCTGCTTCTGTCGTCTTCTTCTCTGGTTCTGGTTTGGCCTCCACGGTGGCCTCCTTCTCCTTCATCTTCTTCTGCTTCATCCTCTCCTCCTCTTTCTTCTTCTTGTCTCTCTCCTTCTTCTCTGCCTTCTTCTGCGCCGCTGTTTTGATCTTGAAGCCGCCCGCCTCGTCCTCCTGCTCCTCCTCGCCGTCGCTCTCCGCCTTCACCACCTTCCCTTTGCTCTTCTTCTTCTCTCTCCTGGAGCTCACCTCCTCGTCGTCATTTGACTCCTCCTCCTTCCCTCCCTCTCTCTTTGGCTCTGCCTCCTTGGGTTCCTCTTCGTCGGACGCAGACTGTCTCTTCCCTCCTTTCTTCCCGGCCTTGGTCTTCAGCCGGGAGCGGGAGGAGCTGTCGTCATCGTCATCGTCGGAGTGCGGCGCGGCAGGAGGCGCCTGCAGAAACAACAACAAATAATCAATAAATGAAGATTAATCTATAAAGGGTCTAAGTTGAACTCCAGACGTTATGATGCTAATGTCATCAGATAAACACTTTAACGTTTTCTCGCCTTGTTCTTCTCCTTCTGCTCTCCGTTCTTGTCTCCGTCAACATGACCTTCCTCCTCCTCCTCATCCTCTGGACTGGCTCCGCCTTTCTTCCCCTTCCTGGTTTTCTTCTTCTCTGGTCTTGGAGTCTCTGGAGCATCTACTTCTTCTGTGGTTTCTGCTTTCTGCAGCAGGAGAGAGGCAGTGAATGTGAGGAGGTTGACGGTGCGTTCCGGTGCGTTCAGATGTACCTTGGCCTTTCCTCCCTGAGCCTCCAGAGAAAGCTCCTCCAGCTCCTTCAAGATGTCGTCCTCACTACGGAGAGAAAAAAGGGTCAGAGCGCTGCAGCAGAGGGAAGAGGAAGACTGGCTGATGAAGGCCTACTCAAAGTCCTCTCTCTTGGCTGCTTTCTTCTTTTTCTTCCCTTTCTGCTCTTTGGAGGCGCCAGCTCCCTCGATCTCTGCAGCCAGAGCGTCGATGTCCACGCCGTCATCTTTGGCACTGGTCACACACACACACACACACACACACACACACACACACACACACACACACACACTATGTGGTCAGGTGATCAGAGCTCCTGCTGACTCGTCAGTCTCGTTGTGACCCGGCTCCCTGAACTCAGCCTCACTTTGTTCGGAGCGCTCAGCGCTAACTGTTAACAGCGCCACGTTTTACCACCAACATCCAGCTGGAAAAACTAGAAAACTAAAAGTTTTACATTTCTATAATGTTTACCCTCCTGTGGTTTAATTCTCTGATCATAGAGGAACACAGCCTGTCCAACCTGTTGCTGCCTGAAATAAGATGACTAAACGTTTAACCAATTGTAAATAAGCAATAAATTAATTATTCACATGATAAATTACAATGAGTTCAATCATTTATTTTTGCATCATTTACTGTTTCTCTCTTTCTATCTAAATCTGGATGATGAAACTCTTCAGCCTGGTTCTTTGGTCTTAACTAGGCTTTGTTTTTTTTAAGGACAATTTTGTTTCCAGAGACTTTATAATTCGTTTTTAAATTATAATTTAAAACGTCTTCCAGTTACAATATTAAATGTTCATCAGAATTTAAAGTCTACTGACTTTTGAGAACATTTTCTTGCATTATCATCTCATTACCAACATATTACTAGAAAATATTGTTTATCGGAATAATTTCTGGGACAATTTATCGTCCAGCAAACTTAACTGTGTCACCAGGCCAAACTGGGAATATGTATAGTGTATAAAACATGATGATTAAAGAGCTGAAGGAGTTCTGCCTTAAACTTTTAATCTTCAATTCAAATATGTTATTTTCCCAAAGAAAAATTTCAATTTGTAACTCATATCTTCACAGATAACGCTCCAGTAGCAGTCAGTCTTCAATGAATCTGCAGAGGCCTCTGACTGAAGACTGCCAACAGCTCGATATCCAGACAGCAGATGATGCTCCACAGTAACATGACCTGGGTGACGTCATCAGCTGTCACCCAGCTAGCTCTGCCAATCCAGCTCCTTTGGTTTTGCTGCTCCTCTAAATCAGTCTGGCTATTTGCTGAGAACCGCTGCAGTCAGAGAGATGATCCTTTCTGTTAGGATGGATTTAAAGATGGTTTGAATTCCCTCCGCCTTTCAGCTCCTCTGGAACTGGGGGTCAAAGTTCAGGTGTTACAACAGTATAATCCACTGGGTTTCAAGAGTAACGCCATGCCTGATTATCTGTCTTCTCTTCTAGCCTGCATGTAGGAACATATACTGTAATAACTTCTATTTGTTTATTGATCGACTCCAGGTGAAACTGTTCGTGTTGGCTGAACTCGGAGCACACCTGTCTCAGCAGACTCAGGTGTACGGTAGGTGTCCTCCTTCTCTCAGCTAAAGGTTCAAACACACCTCTCGCCCGGTGAACAGGTCTCCCGGTAAACTCACCTGGGTAACAATAAAAGCAGCTGTTCGCCTCTTTAAACTGAAGTGCGGCTGGTGGCAGCTGTTTACAGCCAGGACTGAGTGGGAGCTAACGCGGCTAGCCGCGCTGGATAACACCGCTCAGTAAGCCCCAAACTGCGGCCTGGAGCCCGGCTCACGGTTACGCCACTACGAGATAGTTCACCACAGTCCTCATGGTTGTGTAATTAATCCTAACCCACTTCCAGGCTGTAAGCAGACTCACCTGGACTCACACACCTACAATGACTCGTGGTTAGCATCTGTTAGCATCACTTAGCCGATAAGCTAACGGTTCAAACAGCGGGGAACGGGCCCGTTTCAGGGATTTAAGACGGTGGGGAAGTTCTCTCGGGCCGGTCCCACCCTGGAAAGATGTTTATGGACAGTAGGACATTTCATCCCTACCTGTCCTCTCCAGATTTCTTCTGTTTCTTCCCCATGGTGCCGCTGTGCTTCAGCTGAAACTTGGCTGTCTACTGGCCGACGAACACGACGGCTCACATTGGACAAAGATCATATATTGAGAACACGATAGGGTGATATCTCACTCTGTTTTTCAAAACTTAATCTTAGTGAGGTTTAACAGTGGATTTTGTCAAGAAATATGTCAACGTATTCTTTGTTTGTAATCCTGGTTTACATAATTAGTTAACAAAACAGTTAAAGTAAACGAGTGAATTAATGTTAAATTTTCTTGACCCAACGTGAGAGTGTCACATCTTCATTTTAGCTCCTCCGGGTGGACACATGGCTTGGAGATGAACTGCTGCGCATGCGTTTTTTTAATATATATATTTACGTCTTTTTAAAAACATTAATTGTAGTTATATTACATGTAGTTGTATTAGAAATGAGTAAAAACGCCCACATGTAAAAATGGTCTTTATTTTCAAACACATTTAAAATTTGGTTATTCATAAATTTTTATGTAAACAGCAGCCCATAAGTCTCATATAAGATGAGACTAATGTTAGTGTGATAAAAAAATATTTAAAGCTCTTCTTGAATTCATTCTTATGGATACGGAAGAAGATTAGGGCCAAAGAAAGATGGATGGGAAGAATTCTGGGAAAAAATGAGAATTTTTAGATTAACGTCAAAATTTTGTGGGAAAAGGACATAATTTTGAAATTTAAGTTAGAATTCAGACTCTTTTTTAGTCAATTTTGAGACTGAAATGTAGAATTCTGAGATTAAAACCATAATTTTAAGAATACAGTCAGCATTCTGTAGTTTTTATCAGCCATAATCTTATTCTGCACATGTTTTTTATGATTGTATTGTGGATAGTTTACTATCCACAGCATCTAGAGCTTGTTGAGTCTGACTGTTGTAATGACAGTAGTAGCCTGCAGGGGGCATCAGTCGTCAGCCCATGGCAGCCACTAGGACGTCACAGAGGTTACGCAGGCGGCCGTGCAGCAGCCCGCTCTCGCAGCGCAGCCGCGCGCTCAGAGCAGCGGTGGCCCTGTGTGGACAGAAGCGTTCTCCCAGCAGAGCCTGGGCCAGCGAGGCGCTGAGCCGCTCAGGAAGCCAGGCGGCCGGTACCTCCACCCGGCAGCTCTCCACCAGCCCGTTCTTCACCTCCAGCTGGAGCTCAGCACTGCAGCGAGCCGCCGGCTGCTCGTCCCTTAGCTCCAGCTCCGTCTCCACCCTGAATTTTGGCGTCTTCCCAAACGTCCATTCCCAGCTGCGTAGCTCCGCCTCCATGCTGCCCACGCCCGGAAACAGAACCTCGTCAGCCGGGTCGATGCACCGGGATGTAGACGTGAGGCCAAACTCTGCGGGTCAGAGCGGGAGAGGACAGAAAGACGTCAGTCAACCGGACCTCACCGTATTCACTAGGCAGGGGAAGAACACAGAGCACCTGAGCTGTACTGCTGCACCACAGCCTCCAGTAACTCCTCCCACTGCAGGGAGGGGGCGTGGTCTGTCAGGTTGGCCACAGGTGAGGGGACGCTGGGTGTGGCATTGCTATGGATACCGGGGCAGGAGGGGCGGAGCAGAGTGGTGATGGCGGAGCGGTCAGCAGAGTGGAGGAGGGTACAATGATGGTAGGACGACTTCCTGCTGAGTCTGGATGCTGTGCCTGGAAACAACAATGACAACAATAGTTATCAATCAATCAATCAAGTTCAGGTGTATAGCATATTTCAGCAACAGGAACGTTCAAAGTTCTTTAGATCATCAAAATACAAAAATAAAACATCAGTCACCACTTTGAGAAACCAATAAACATTAAATTTTGTCAAATGTCATCATCGAAATAATCAATAAACATCAAACATATTGATCAATGCTGTTATTTATGATAGTTAAAAGCAGCTCTAAGCAGCTGGGCTTTTAGTCTAGATTTAAAGGAACTCAGTGTTTCAGCTGTCTTGCAGATTTCCATAAGTTTGTTCCAGATGTGTGGTGAATAGAAGCTGAATGTGGCTTCTACATGCTTGGTTCTGGTTGTGGATGGAAAGCAGAACCAGAACCAGAACCTGAGAGGCCTGTTAGGTTGATCCAACAGCAGCAGATCTTTAATGTATTGTGGCGCTAAACTGATCAGTGATTTATAAACTAACAGTACTTTAAAGGTGACAGAAGGCCGACTTTGTAAATATCTTTATGTGGCTCTGAATGTTTAGGTCAGAGGTCATCCTGATCTCTAGTTTCCAGCTGTAATAACTGAAGCTGTGACTCTGGGTCGTCAGCAGGGGGCGCCAGCCTACCTGAGATCTTGTACTGTCCATTCAGTAAAATGTCCAACCTGTCAGTGGCCTGCACGTCCAGCTGCGGCCGGACTCTCTGCAGGGCGTCCGTCACCACCTTCAGGTTCCTCCGACGGTCGTACGCCTTCTTGGAAGCAAAGAAGGTCAGGTTCAGGTTCCCAAGGTCGTGGTAGACCGTCCCGCCGCCGCTGCGTCTCCGGGCCACAGGGACCTGAGCGCTCCTCATGGCTGGCAGGCTGCACTCGGCCCAAGGGTTCTGATGGCGGCCAATGACGACGGCGGGCCGGTTCCTCCACAGCAGCAGGATGCTGCGCTGCTGCAGGTCAACGTGGGCGTCAATCCAGTCCTCCAGCGCCAGGTTCTGGAACACATCAGTGGACTGAGACTGGAGGACCAGTCCAGGGCTGGACGGGTCCATGAAGAGGCAGCTGGAGCTGCTCCAGGCCCGCTGGACTCCGGCACTCAGGACACAAAACGTCCTTCTGAGGTGGGACAGCATCGTCCTCCTGGGGTCTAAAGCTTCATCACACCTGGGGTCAGAGGTCACATACAAGATAGTTTATTCACATTTATATTAGGTAGTTTTATTATCAGAGTTGGGTAGTAACTTAATTATATTTACTTATGTAACTTTTGAAAAAAATTACTTTTAGGAGTATTTTTACTATGTTACTTTTACTTCAGTAATTTTATTATGAACTCTTTCTACTCTTACTTTAGTAAAATTTCTGGATTTGCTCCACTCTAAAAGAAAAACAAACATGTTTTAACCTGAAATTCAACAGACACTGACACACACCTGCAGGTTTTGTTAAAGTTTCATCAGTTTTATATTGAAAGAAACTGATTTTTCTTCTGCCTCATTTTGTTATGTTTTGTTACTTACATATATGAAATTATCAAAATTTCCACTTAACTTTATATTTTGGTCCATCTGATTATGTAATTTTAAAATTATTTGACGAGTTATTCAGTACTTGAGACATTTTTACTAAATACTTTTTTACTCTTAATTTTCTGGATGGTTACTTTTTACTTTAACTTGAATAAAAATATTATAAAGTTGTGCTACTATTACTCGAGTATAATTTTTGGATACTCTACCCACCTCTAGTTATTATTAGACATTTAAAAATTAGTAAACAAACATAATCTGGAGTCAAGGTTTATTTTCTGAAAAATATTTCCATAAATTTAAATTATATTTAAATAAAATTTCATTTTTATTTTTAGTTAGCATTTTTACACCAAAAAAACGTTTCTACTTCTTATTTTTAACCATTAACATTTATTTAATTTGAGGAACCAAGGGGACACTTGACTAGCCCCGCCCTCTGAACTCCAACAGCAGCGCTACCATTAGCTTTAGCATTGTTATCTTCCGGTTTCTACAGAGAAACCAACAAACCAACAGTTTTATGAAGGTCACGGCTTAAAACTACACTTTAATATATGGATATAGAAGTAAACGAGCTACTGACCTGAACCGGGGAGACGCTGCTTCTGTACACCAGCGGTGTCCGTTTAGCCCACTAGATACACAACTTCCGTTACACCCTTCAGAATAAAAGCTGAAAGCTGATGTGTTTTGATACCATATACACATATGATAACAAATGTCACGGTACAGTTTTCCAATAAAAAATTCTATTTGGGAACCAATAAACAAACGAAAAAACCCCACAAATTATTATTATAAAAAAAGAAACTTCTTACACTTACAGTCTGTGTTTGAAACACTTAAGTGCTTTTCATGTTATTTTGCTGATTTACATGTATTTTTTATTAATATAAGCCTTCATTCTTTACTTTTTTCTCTAACCAGACTAAATTTGATGGTGTTTGTGAATTATGTTTTAAGTTCCATTTCCATGTTTGTGTTTTAATGCCTCTTTATCTCAGGTTTTAAAGGCCTTTAACATACATTTGTCATAAAATGTATGTCTAATTTGGTCATCTGTTTATAATTGGGATTTTTTTGTTTCTATATTTTTTCTTTCTATATGTCTTTGTTTTATATTTAACATCCCTCTTCTTGCAACTAAAGTATCACTTTAACTTGCTCTTAATATTCTTGTTATGACTGCTGATATTTTAATCGAACCAAATATTCGGATAATTAGCATATTTTTCATATTTAAACCGATTAATTGGGTGCTTGTATAAAGCTGTGTGAATTAAAGTCGAGTTGGATCTGTGCTCTTATTCTGAAGTAAAAGGTCATGTTTAATACTGGAGTTTCCGTTCAGTCCGTCCCTGTAATGTTTCTGGGGTTGATCTTCTTTTAAACTGGCAAAAGTTCCGCTTGGTGGATTTTTTATTTATCTGAATTTGTTCAACTAGCTTTTGTTCTTAATATCTGTCTGACTTTATTTTATCTCTTTGTAGTATGGATTGATTGAACTACATTAATATAGTTTAGGTTTATTTTATACAGTTGAAATAAGTCAGTTTCTATATTTAAATGACACCATGACCAACACTAATGCTCCAGCATAAGTAACTGAAGCACATACTGCATAGTGTCTACAAAAAGTGTTCACTTGGTTGGGTCTTTTACCTTTTTATTGAATTTACAAATCAGTCATTATCAATAAAAATGAACTTTGACCTGAAAATTAACAGAAATGACAAAAATGTGCAACATAACACAAATAACTGCCCAAATAATCCCCCCTTCTTTAAAATGGCTGACCCAATTTGACAGAGGTCCAGTCAACTAGTGCCAGTCGTCTCACAAATAGAGGAATGGAGACAAGTGGACAAGGCAGAAAAGACTCCAGCAGAGGTAGATGTAGCAATCCCAATCAATAACAACAGGTGAAGGTGAAACTCCAGAAATACCAACGGCTGAAAGCAGAAATAGAGAAGTTGTGGAGAGTGGAGGCCTCAGTGGTGCCAGTGGTCAACCTGGAGCGTTTACCCCCCGTCTGAGAGCGTGACTGCAGCTGATTCCAGGAACAACCACGAAGTCTCGGTTCAGAAAAGTTCAGCTGAAATACGGAGAAGAGCCTCAGGTGGAATCAAGCAAGATGATGAGCAGAATGTCTAAAGAAAATGATATTCAATAAATTAGAACATGGATCTGATGAGACCAGAGTGTTAGATTAAACATACTTTTTGAAAAGAACAACCTTTAAACAGGTATTAAACATACTTTCAGTAAATGTTATTTTATTGGTCTGATGTGATACTTTAACCTGAAATTTCATTAACTGTTTCATTAACTCATAAAAGCTTAAAAACATCAGTCTGTGTTAATCTACATAATGTGTAGTGATGTGACGGTAATGTATATATACATATATGTAGATTTGTACATATATATTAGGTTAAATGAGAACTACACAAGTTCCCTTTGAACTGAGTTTTATTTGAGAGTCTACTCTATTTTTGAGCTGGTTGATCTAAAGTCGTCATCATGAGGAAGAAGCTCAGAGTCTAATGAGTCGACCAGAGAGAGGAAGAACATGTGACCACTTCCTGACAACACGCAAACACACAAAACCAGACTCACACACACTCAGCCGGAGTCGGTGAGTCGGAGTCGGTGATGTTTCAGGTGAGAAATGTTCATTTAAACTTTATGATAATGCTACCAACTCTGCATATGGTCTACATAATATAATTTTACTGTTAGTTTATTATGTGCCAACCTTTAAATGTCTTCTATGAACTTTTTAATCAAGATGGTTTATGCTTTCTTTGATATCTGAATTTCCAAAGGAGAAGTTATTGAAGGCGAGTCCACAGTTTAAGCTGTTTAAAATCTACAAAAAGCTTCTTCTTTCAGAAATTCAGACTTAGGTTTTAATCAGTTTCATTCAAATCCAGTTGAAAAAAATCTAAATGTGGTTGTAAAACTAGAGGGTTTTTATGGAATGCAGTTTTCTGTTTTGAAAAGTTGAAATCATTAGTAAGAAGGAAGCTGGGTTTATCATTTCTGGGTGCGAACTCTTAGTTGTGTCCTGTTATCACACGTTCACACTTAGTCATACAGATACATGTCGCTTCTGTGAGGTCGGTACATCAGCACCAATAAAAGATCTGCTCCGATAGTCGCTGAAAATTTAGCATCACGGCCAGAAGTTAGAAACACAGCAGCATTAACAAAACTTAGTCCTAAAGTCTTCATTTATCCTCGATATTTAAAAATGATCCCTGAAATGTATTTGATTCCCCAGGAATCAAGGGTATATTTGATGGACCTAGGGGTCCACAAACCCCATATTGGGGTCATGGGGAAAACCATGACCCCAATATGCTGAGCAGAGAGTTTAACTGACTCCTTTACAGGCAGAGGTTGGTACAACAGGCCTGGATTGAGACCACAGAGCATCTGGTAGTTGAAGGTCCACATGGCTGGAGTGCAAGAGTGAAACTGTGTGGTGGTTCTAGGGTTCTGGTGATCATGGCGGAAGTCAGTAGGCGTACCCAGATGTAGGCCGGGTTTACTGGAGGCGTCGAGACTGAGCTGGCAGCCGGGATGTGGTGGAGGATCGGTTGAAGTTCCTCGGACAGAGCGCTTCGGTGGTGATCTTGGAGGGACTCGCGTCTTAGCAGGACTCTGCCGCTGTGGAGAAACTTTCCTGACCCAGTTAGGACCCAGTTACTGCAAGGTGCCCCAGACCTGTGGCTGAACAAGAAGCTCAGATCATCACTCCTCCACTTCCGTGCATACCAGCTCACCAGATGCGTTTAATGACGTCAAATGTCGCTCTGCGCTTTGTGGTCATCTGGTCTTTGGTCTCTTCTACTCAAACGACATTGTTCAAGAAACCTTTTTGATCAGTCAGACACAACAACATTGACTTCTAGACCCAGTTCACCACTAATGGTATCGGGGGAAAGAAAAGGTCTGAATCATTTCGAAACGCGAACTGAACAAAGACCTGATGTCAGACAAGTTTTCTCTCTCAGCCTTTCAATCAATGTTTTTCTAATTGACAGGTCAGGAACATGTTGGGTTTCTTGTGATTTAAAGTGTTTTCCTCTGTAATCTTTCTCTCTACAGGTGATGCTGTCCAGATCAATAATCACCTGCTGCACATAAACCATCCATCCATGTGCTCAGGATCCACAGCAGTGTGTGTGCATGAAGACATGTCTGACTTGTGGACATTCACGGCAGCGTCTCCTCCTCCCATCGTCCACCAGTCCTCTCGGACGCACGCCCTCCCTCCTTTCTCCACCTCCTTATTCAGGAACCATGGAAATCCTTCTCCTACCAAGGTTCCTGCTTAGTTCATCAAAACAGATTTAATATTTCTAAAGCCTTGCTTGCTTCTAAACATTTGTTTATTCCAGGTGTCCTCGCCTCACGTGTATCCGCCCCAGAATACATCCCCTCACATGGGTCAGGTAACCTCACCAAACCTCAGACTGCAGACCCAGGCTTCGTCCTTTCAGTTCCCCCAGTCCCAGATGACCTCCACTCACCTCACACAGCCGCAGGTCACCTCCCCGCACCTTTCACCGCAGATGGAGATATCCCCCTCCCACCTCTTCTACCAGCCCCAGATGACCTCTGCTCACCTCCATTCAGCCCAGGTCAACTCCTCCTACCACTCCCCTCTCCTCCACAGTCCTCAGGTCAGCTCCCCTCACCTCACTCCACAACCTCAGCACTTCCTGTACAACCAGAACCCGGACCCAGAGTTGGACTACACCGACTGGAACAAGTGTGAGGCGTCCTCCGATCTGTCATGCTATCTCAACGGGAGTGCGTTCTCCTACCAGGTAAGAATCATCATCCTGCTAACCCAGCAGAACCAGCAGTGAGTCTGACAGTTCCCTGATCATCTGTTCCAGAACCAGTCACCCTCCCAGTACCAGTACAGCACAAGTGAGACGCCACACACGGATGAGGTGGAGCGAACAGTCAAAGCCTATAACACTCCATCAATTCATGCTGGCGGCGTGTTTGATCAGAGCGACCCAGCTGGTCAAGCCCCACCCACCTGGGACTCCATGTCCCCCACCCTGTCCCAGGTGCAGTGTCCCCCTCTGGGCTCCACCTCTGTAGCCGACGCCATGGGCAGATGGAGCTCCATTGAGATGAGCTCTTCCCCTGCTGAGGACTTCCCCAACAACCAGTTCTACCATGAGGGTTACCATGGAAACAACAACCAGCAGCCCTTCTGCAGCCCAACAACCCCAGGTCCAAGTCCTCACTACCCTCCGGCGCCAGCCGTCTCCAGTCCAGGTCCTCAGATGCGGACAGGTTGTCCTAAACAAACGTCCAACCCGCTGAGCAGGGACCCTGCCGCCGCGCTTTCTCCCAGTGACCCCTGCAGCTACTTCCTGTCTTCCGACAGCACCCATCCCCACCAGAGAACCCAGCACCTCCTGCCGGGGCAGAGCGAGGCGGAGGAGGCCGCCGGCAGCCCTGAGACCAGCTTCTCCCCTCTGGACAGAGGCCCTGCCTGCAGCAGTTCTGGTCCGACCCCGGGTCTGTCTGCGGGACGGAGCTGTAAACATGAGAGTAGAGGAGGAAGAAGAGGGCCAAGAAAAGGGACTGAAAGCCAGCCAGACTGGAACTGGGTTCGTTTTGATGCTGTTTAGCTGAAAATGAATCAAACCAATACTTTGAGATGTCTAAGTTGTGTTTTCCCTGCTGGTTCCAGGTGAAGCAGCTGCAGCCTTTAAGAGCCGCTGGAGTTCTGGACTCCAGGTAGTCCGGTTGTTACTAGCTGGTGATCATCAGCGATATCTCAGATGGAGATGGTTTCATGTTGTGTTTCTGGAAGCAGGTGCCGGCTGCTGTGCACGGTGTGTAACCGTGACTTTAAGAGTCTCCCAGCATTAAACGGACACATGCGCTCCCACAGCGGCTTCAGATCGCCGACACGGCTGAAAAAGGTCTGCACTACTTTTTTCTGGCTCTGTTTGACCAAAGATGTTATAAATGGTTATTTAAACATACTTTAGATGTTCACATTTATGTCCCAAAAGGTAATTGGTAGAAATGCTTAGATTTATAAAGAAAGCCTGCCCTCTAGTGGCCAGAATAAAGAGCAGTTTAAAAAGTTTAGGCTGAACATTTTGACGTTCCTGTCCTTGCTGTCTTTAGGACACCTCTCCTCCCACTCAAAGCCCAGCGTCCATCGTGATGCCCGTCTCAGTGCCGGTCCAAACCAGAGGAATGTCCGGGCAGAAGAAAGGCGTCATGCCCACGTCAGCCAGCGGGGGCGCTGTGCTCTACCGCAGCATAATGCATCTGAAGGAGCAGGAAGAGGCTGGATCTACGGACTGCCGGGTTCAGACGGCTGATCCGGGTCACTACACCCCTCCCCCGATGCTACGCCCCGACAGGCCTGGGCCGGGGCTGTACCGCTCCGTCACCACCAGGAAGCAGCAGAGAGCAGACACCATGCAGCTGCACAGTAAGTCCTGAATAAAACTGAGGAGTCAGAGTGGGTGGGCAACATGTGGGGTTAAAGCTGCAGCTTTAAGACAAGTCTCTGATTGACAGGTTTAGGTGACCCTGTTCCTATGGCAACCGCCTGTCCTCCACCGGAGCCCATAGCAACAGGAGGCATCAAGCCGTATGTGTTCAACTTCTGAAGTCCGTTTTTAGGAATAACGTCCCTTACTAACTGTGAGCTGTTAATCTCAGGCGGATCAACTTTGGGAAGAGCTTCCAGGCTGAGATCCCGTCTCTACTGGACAGAAAATACGCCTGGGCCGACTCCCACAATGCACTGCTGCTGTGGACGCCATATGACGAGATGGAGCGTCCCGTCGATCAGCAGAGAGGTCAAAGAAATAAAAACAGCTACAGAATGTCCTTAATTTGGAAATTAATTTAAAACGTTCTTGTTCTGTTGTTGCAGTGGAGGCTCTGCTGATGATGGCCAGGTCCAGTGTGGTACCAGGAGCCCGGACCGGGCCAGAACACGCCCTGCAGCTGCTGGCACAGTGCAAAGGAGACTTCCTGGTAAGGAAAGTTTTCAGAAGGAATTTATTAATATGAGGAGAATCATCAACTGGACTGGTTTTATTATCTGAAGAGACCTTATGGGTCCCATAGGAAGAAAACCTTTACCAATAATCCTAAAGAGACTGAAGCCATAAGAAACACAAGGGAAGAAACAAATATACCAAAACAGACACACAAACAGATGGAAAATGTGGGAAAAAAAACAATACAGGTGTAGAAATATCCACACAGAGAAAATAAAAGAAACCACCAAAAATCTGAACAAAAGAATGAAAAGCAACAGTACTGAATCTCACCTCAAGGAAAACAAAAAAGGAGTAAAAACCAGTAACCAGTGAAAATCCTCCAAAGAGACAAAAACAGTAAAAATATGTTTTCAACTTCTAGAAAAAAATCTCTATAATAAGAAAAAAACAGAGATGGGAATGTTTTCCAGTTTAAGTGCCTGCTGGTTGTTAGTTGATATGTTTTTATCTTATTCGTTTCTTCTGTTTGATCTAATCATAATCTGTTCTCTCTGTCAGCTGACGGTGGAGAAGATGCTATCAGAACCGGAGACCTCCTCCAACCAGACCGGTCAGTTGGTACCTGTTGATCAGAACCAAGCAGTAATGTCTGAATGAATCCAGAAATACAGCAGGTAGATGTTTCATTAACATCTGCGTGTGTTGCAGGTGTTCAGTGGAGCGCCGCAGAGAAGAAGCTGCTGGTTAAATCCCTGCAGATCCACTATAAAGATTTCAGCAGCGTCCAGAAAGTGGTGAGTTTGGGGCTCGGTCTGGTTCTGGTCCAATACGAACCAACATATCTGACCCGTTTTGTGTCCTTTAGGTTCGGTCCAAGTCCCTGTCCGAGTGTGTGGAGTATTATTACCTCTGGAAGAAGAAGCTGAGTCTGGGTGTGAAGACCCCGAATGGGCTGACCGTCAGTCTGCCTGAAGGAAATGTAAGAAACAGGAAGTTTGTCCTGATTGACAGTAGAAACGTTTACAACAACATGAACAAACACAGTGGAATGTGGCTAAGCTAACAGAGAACCAAGGTTGGGTCTTCCACTTGATGTAGTAGTTTTCTTCTGTAAAACAGTAGAAAGTCGTTTGAAGTACCAACCACTTGGTCTTTCCTTCTACGTCTCGACTAGTCAGGACTTCCATAGATTTTGGTTTCGAACATCAAAAATTATTCTGATTTTTTAAAAGTTTGACTCAAAACCTTCCAAGCTTTTGACTTGCAGCTGGTGTATGTTGGTCTCAGAGCGAAGGCAGGAACTCCAGGTTTGACTTGTCCTTACAACCACAACCATTGATCCTTGGGGACTTTAAACCGTATTTCTTGTCCATTAGTTTGAGTTTGGAACCTGAGTCTTGTGACCTGACAATGAACTTTGACTAGGCCTTCGATCTCTGGGATCTTGCCCAGCGAACTGACCTTATCTTTTTGACTCTGGCCAGTTGACCTGACTTTGAACTTGGTGGCTTCTTCTGGCGTCTGACTTTGGTAAGCAAGACTTTTGTGGGAGAAATGACACCATGTTACACTTCGGAAATGTTCTGAATGTGTTATGTGCTCCTCAGTTTCTGTTTCTAGAAGATATAAGAGTCTTTTTTGAGCCATTCACTCAAACATTCGGAGGGAATCTAGTCTTGCTGTTGCATTAGTAACATTTAAGATGGAGTTTGAGTTCCCATAAAGTTGATTGGTGTAGCGTTTCAGGTCAGTGAACATAAATGAAACTAGAGGGCTGAGCAAATGAAAACCACTGAAACCAAATTCCTGTTATCACTCCACATAGACTCGTAACAGAAAACACACAACCTCGAACACACACAGGATGCCCACTTCCTGTCAGCGCTCTCAGGCTTTTGAACAAACTGTTACATGACATTTCAAGTAGCCAGCAACTTTCTGTATGCGTGGTCACACCTCAGTTGACTTTATTTCCATTACGCTCATTTAGGTTCCTCTAGCAACTGCATTCTGCCGTCACCTTCATGTTTCCAGAAACCCTCCAGAAAGTGACTTGGAGTTTATTCTGTCATTAGCAGTTTTTGTAAAGGAAGTTGAAAAAAGAAGACAAGCTAATTAGAGAAGGAGACTAAGTGGTTGGAGAGCTTTTATAAAAGAACAAATCAAGATGATGTTAATATCTGCAACCACTTCTTTTTCTATTATTTTTGCTTTTCTTTCTTCAGGGTCAAAAAGCGTCAAAATCCCAGAAAGCCTCATGAAGCCAGGGAGCATCAGCCTCTCGGGGAACACACTACTTAACACAAACCCACACATGTAGATTAAAAAACAGAAAACATGGAAGCCATTTTCTTCCGGGTTTGTTGGTTAATTGTAGTTCATTTAGGGTAATGTGACAATGTTTGAAATGATTACGTCTGTATTTATCCATGAAGCCGTTTAAATGTGCAAAGTCGCTTCACCCTGAAGCCTTAGTTTCATGTCAGTGTCTGTAGCAGCTGATCTATGTGATATATTTCTACACAGCACTGGACTTTCCTGTTGTGACAATGTAATAAAGCAGCCACATGTGAACAAGCTTCTGACTAAAAGTTATTTTCTTCCATAATTTTCTAAGCTTTCCTTGGTTTCTTTCTCAAGGCCCTGAGGATAAAAATAGCTGTTCTTGTTCCTGCCTGAGTGAAAAATGAAAGACGATACAGTCATACTGTTCAAACAGAAATTTAAACTCAAACCAGGAAGAGATTCTCAGGTTCTGAGTTGATGCTAACGTTTTAATTCTTTGTCAAAAACAAGTCAAAAACAAGTCAAAGGTAAAAAAAAAAAAATCCTCTACAAAAATAACAAGATTAAGATAAAGATTTAATTTATGGTCATCCCATCCAATCAGAAGAGCTAGGTGATTCATTAATCACATTTAAATGAAAAACCAAACAGAAAAAATAAGCTGCATTTGTAATTCAAAATCCATTTTTACTGGTAAATTATTGAATATTTTTAATCTGTTGTTCATCAGATTGGAGTAAAGTTCAGCTTTCCTGTGTTTCAGGAAGCCCTGATCGCTAATGGACATTAGCATTAGCAACATGTTTAGCATTGAGATGCTATTTTAAGCTTGGATAGTTTCGCTGATAAGCTAACTTCCTTTAGCACAACAATAATCCAATCAGATCATCTTAGAAACAGAAATTAACCCCAGTGGGCCGAGAAAAAAGACTTTGTCGTCCATCATTATTGTTAGTGGATGTAGCTTGTGCACCAGATTTATGGACCTACCAGAAACACATGAAGAGTAAGATTATAGCTCAGGGAAATGCGATTAATTGCTTTAAAATCAATGTAATTAATTAAATGAAAGGATGCTTTAAAGTCCCAGCTGTAATTAATTAATAACATTTGAATAAATTGGAGGCAACATCAGTAAATCAAAAGAATCAGCCTGGATGTTCATCCATCATATACAAGAACAAACGTCATGGAAACCAAAACCATGAAGACGCTGGCTGAAAATGAGAAACAAGTTCTGTACCAATCTGGACTTAAAGGAAGAAGCCATGACAGCATGAAAGAGTGTATTACTGTGCTTGTAAGGTGTTTATGGATGGTCTGGCTTATGAATGATGATGCATAAATATATCTGGGAAAGATCCAGATCCAGATCCAGTTGAGGTTGAAGTCACTGGATCCTGTTTCACATCAGAACTGAAACTAACAAGTCCAAGAAAAACTGATCTATACAACAGCAGTCATCTATTTTTAGGAGGCTTTCAGTTTACTTTCCAGAAATGAAAACCTTCACAGTTTAGAGGAATGGCTTCATGTCTTTGTTGGTTTTCAGGATTTTAGTGATTTTTCTTCAAAGCAAACAACCTGCTGAACATCTGAGTTCCTCTGATTTCCCCAAACTCTCCGCATTCCTCTGTAATCTGATGTTTTCCCGTGTTTCCTGAGTCTGCAGGGAGCTTCAGGCTACTCATAAAGTTTGACTCCTCCTTGTTTCAAAGGTCCTTCAGCCGTAAAACAGGAGCAGGAGGTGAAAGGAGAGGAGTGAGGGATGGGAGCAGAGGAGCAGGAGGAGGCTGCGGCTCCTCTGGAGGCAAAGAAGCAACAGAAAACCTCCAAAGACGTTTACTTCTGCGTCCTTCCAGATAAATACGAACCCCTGATAGAGGAGGGAGAGGAGGAAGACAAAGGAGAGGAGGACAGGAGGAGGAGGAAGGAGGAGAAGAAGA
Source organism: Poecilia reticulata (assembly GCF_904066995.2). NCBI lineage: Eukaryota > Metazoa > Chordata > Actinopteri > Cyprinodontiformes > Poeciliidae > Poecilia > Poecilia reticulata. The sequence continues at coordinate 13,894,884 of NC_088831.1, read as the reverse complement.
GAAAGAGGAAGAAGAGGTGCAAGAAGTGTCGGAAGGTAAGATGACCTTTGACCTGGTTGGACATTCTTTTGTCACTTTTCTGTTAAATAAAAACTCTCAGCATTAATGGCATTAATATAAAAATACATCAATAACAAAAAATAAACAAATGTTTGACGTTAAATCTAGTCAAAGTTTTACCTGGAAATAACAAAACATGTTAACGAAGAACACAGATGTGTTGTATATTAATATGAAACATTTATTAAAGACAAACTTCAGATTTTTCTGCTTGTTGACATTCCAGCAGTCTTTCAGCTGCAGCTGTTAAACATTGACTCTGTTTTGTAGTCCTGACCTTTGACCCCACCTCCCTGAACTGATAACCAGAGAGTCTCAATCACTGAGAGAGAGATAATATTGTAAAGAAACGTCCCGGTTCAGACCCAGAGGACGCCGTCCAGCGGGACGTTTTGTCCCGTTCTGTTGATTCAGTGGACAGTTTATCACCATAAAACCTTAAACTTTTAGATGCAGTACTGGAAGGAGCCTCTAGGTGCCACTATAATCCTCCATATTTGTTTATCTGTGTACTGGTGGAGGGCAGTGGAGCCACCTGTCGTGTTTTTGGACTGTGGGCAGAATCAACGGAACCACGGTGACGACCTGTAGGCGCTGAAAGCTGAACTGGAGACCAGAACCGTTTTCCCACCAGTCCTACTGGACTCAGTGGTTCTGGTTGATGTGAGAGTGGTCTTCACTTCCTCTCTCCTCGTCCTCCTTCCTCTTTCCAGAGGAAACATAAAAATATAATCGCTATAAAATATGATCGCTTCTGGATCTGAACTCTCCAGACAGATTTTGTTGTTGGTTTGATCTTCGGTTTAAAGGTTCAAACTGGAGAATAGCAAAGGTTTCAGCTGTGGCTGGACGATATGACTGAAAACTGTATCACAATATGAGCATTTCATATCAGTCTATTGATAATTATTGATTAGTTTTTTTGTGGTGTTGCATTTCCTGTTTTATCAACAGTTCTGAGTCTGTTGGTTTTCAGTTTTAAGCAGTTATAAGGAACGGTGGCAAAACAATAAACTGCTGCTGCACAAGTTACTCAGCAAGTTGTTGCTAGGTAACCACCAGATACTCAGCAGGTTGTTGCTAGGTAACCAAAGAGTGAGTGGTTACCTAGCAACCACTCACTCTCTAGTTGATTCCACCAGCGTTAGCTAGCTGTGAGAGGTTGAGCAGCTAAAGTCTTCCCTCTGCCTACATCTCCCAGAATGCTGTGCGGTTCTGGATCAGAATTCAGTGAATATTCCATACATTTAATATTCTATTAGTTGTATTATTTGTTGATATTGATCATATATTTATTGTGTTATATATTGATTTACTGTCCAGTTGTAGTTTCAGCCTGAAGAAAGATCCACTAACAACTTCCTGCTCCTCCTCCTTCTTCTTCTTCTGTGGTGCAGAACATCTGTAATGCCCTGCGGTACAGCTGGCGCATCCTGCTGGCCGGCGTGCAGAGCATGGCGTCCTCCTACTCCACGCCGCTCTCCGCCATGCCCACCGTGGTGATGGAGATGAGGCGACCTGGAGACAGCATGGCATGATGGGACATCTGGAGTTTACCGTGGACTTTACTGTGTTTTCTTGTTATATATGAACTGATGCTGAGGAAATGTTTACTGATGTGTTGAATAAAGACATGATGCAGAACCTGCTCCCTCTCTGATGACACTGAGCTGCTTTAGCCTTTATTAACCCAACAGACAGATAATCTTCTCTTTCCTTACACATCACTTCCTCGTTTCATGGCCCAGTTTTAGACTTCCTCCAAACCTTCTTTCATTTCATCTCCTCACTCTGTATTCTTCCCTCTTTTCAACATCATACTTTTTCACTCCGTTTATCTTTTTTTAATCTCACTTCTTGATCTTTCGTTAATTTCTCATCAAAAGGTTTCAAAACTGTAAGACAACTTCTCTTTTCTTAAGTCTTATTTTAATCTTGTTTCCTTTACTTTCTTCCTCCAACTCTTTAACTTGAGCTGTATTTCCTAACATCCTCATTTCCAGTCCGTGGTTACGTCTTCCTGTTGTCTTTGACATGACTTTCTCCAGTTTTACCTTCATTATGGCGAATTTTTAGCATCTTCTCTCTTTGTAAACCCAACCTTAGCGATCACTGGCAGATAAACTTGGATTTACTTGTATCAGTATGCAGGTCAGTTTGGGGATGTAAACGATCCAACAGGTTCTGTTTGGACATTGAGCTTCAACACATCCTATCAGTAGCAACTGGGAAATATCGAGATAAAAATAAATTAGAAAAATAAAGACTTCAGTTTATTGAGTTATGATATAAAAACATTAAGAACAAAAACTTTGATGAATAAAAATGGTTCTGGTGGAAGTTTCAACTTTTTTCAGTATTGAATTAAAGTTAATGGCTCCATTTTAGCTCCATATTGGTCTCACAGCATGATGCTGCCACCACCATGTTGCATTGTGTAATATGAACTTGATCACACTGGATTTTATTGATCGTATCAGACAAAATATGGAGACCAGATACAAGATCCAAATGTGTCATATTCCCTATTTGGTCACTAGATGGCGCTGAAGCCCCAGATATCTGAGCCTAGAGGTGATTACTTTTACATGCCAAGTACATTAGCCACCTAGCAAACATCCATCTGGGTGTAATTAATTTATCTAATGTGCTTCCCTTTGTGATAAAGTTCCTAATAAATAACATTCTAATTTATTGAATACATCTGTAATGGAGTTCAGTATTAGCCACGCCCCTCACATTTGATTAGGTGATTTTGATAAAATTATTTCATAGTGACTCTGCAGGAATAGGAACCATAACATTTTAATTAGTCACCTGTACTGGCTATAAGTTTGCATTTTAATGAATAATTGAATAAATAAATTTTCTATTAAATACATTTAAAAAATAAAAACATATTTTTTTTGTTGGTATACTTAATTAATGATTTAATTATGTGTTTATTTCATTTTGTCCTTGTTGGCCCTCCAAATCTCTGATTTCCTGGTCTTCCATGTGCAGTGCGCAGCCCCGACCACCAGGTGGCGGTGTTGCACACAGCGCTCCGCTGCTGGACCATAAGCAGGAAAGAAGGCTGGCCGTGAATCCGACCCGCCTGCTGGGCTCAGTAACTGTCCCCGCAGTGACAGCAGCAGCTGCTCACAGTCCGGTTCAGCAGCAACATGAGCAGCTCCTGAAACTTCTCCCAACTCCGACAAGAACCAGCCGGGCCTGACCCGGACCGGTCCAGCGGAACCGCCGCCATGTCCCCGCTCCAGCTGTCCGTCTATTGGCGGCTCGCCCTCCTCTTCTTTTTCATGCCTTTCCTCTTCTTTCTAGACATTTTTACAGCCGCTATCGCTGACAGAACTTGTCGCCATGACAACGATACTGAAGCGTCCTCGTCCTGGCTTGGAACGGTCCCGCCCAGCGCAGACAACAACCAATCGCAGCACGGGGAAGTTTCGGAGCTGATCGTTGATTGGAGGACGGATAAATCGCAGCTACATGTGAGTTAGTGACTTCTGTTGTTTTTCTGATAAAATTTTCACTTTAAACACGTGTTTATGTCCACGCAGTTACTCCTGCCGCCTGTTACTGTTTTACTGTTTTATTAAAGAAAACTCCTAAATACTTCAGATTTATTATGCACAAACAACGTAACTATAATCTCTTTTTGACATGAGGGAGTTTTGACAGCTGGTTTAGTGGAGGGATTAATTTATTACACATGTGGATTGCACAACTGATAGTGTTCACTCTGTTAATGTGCAACATGCGGCTGTTAAAATCAAGCCTGAACATTTTGGATCCTGCTGTTCCTGACAGTTGGCAGGAGGCTGTGAACCCACACGTGGGCCGTCCCGCCGGGTCATCTGCAAGTCATGTGTGGGGCAATACTGTGCTTCTAGGAACTCTAAGCAGCTCTATTACAGCTCAGTTTAGAGCCTCTGCAACTTTACACGCTACCTTTTATTGTTAAATCACGATTGTCATCCAAATATACATCTGTGATATACAATACAAAAGAGATTTAGCATCTTTATTCATACCAAGAAGATGCTATTTAAAAGGAAACAACTGATTACTAGAAGCAAACTATTATTTCCTGCTGGTTCCATCTGCTCAGCACCATCGCTGATGTCATTTCCTGTTAAATATCTCACTCCAACACCATCAGGGTTTCAGCAGATGCTTTCAGAACCTGTTCCACAGTCGGGTTGTGGCTTTTTCAGTTTATTGACCCTCATGGGGCTCGGTACTGTCAAAAAGTGGCAACCCTTCTGGTGAGATCAACCATGGCTGGAGTCCATCTGTCTTCCAGTGTGTATTAAAGATGTCTCCTATTGACCTCAAATTCTCCGGTTGAATTTCACCCGGGCCAATCGGTGAACAGAAGGGAAAGTTGTGAACGATGACATCAATTTTCTTCGCCGTTTTAGAATTGTAGTTTGTTTGTAGTTTTAGCGATGGCAGCAGAGGAACTGAACGAAGCCGTGGCTGACACCACCGCTCAAAATACTGAGCAGTTAAAATCGGATCAAGAGGAACGTTTTCAAACTGGTGTTTTTGATACGTCATAGACAAACGTTAGCTTTTTCCCGCTTGGTTTCATCAGTCACTGATCAGTAACTCATCTGTCTCCTCTGGATGTCCACATGTGTCAGTCAGTGTGCGGTTGGACAGACTGGCTGTCTTATGGTCAGACGGTCTACATGGTGGGACTGCTACTCGGATCCCTGGTGGGCGGAGCTATTTCAGACAGGTAGACACACACACACACACACACACAGCTGTAGGAGGTGGAGCTTTGCTGACCCGGTCGGGGTTTCCTCTGCAGGTACGGGAAGCGCCCGGTGCTGCTAGCTTGCGCCTGCATCCAGGCCTTCTGCGGCCTGGTGCCCGCCGTGTTTCCTCAGCCGCTCCTCTTCCTCGCCATCCGCTGCCTGACCGCCGTTTGCTGCTGCTGCATCAACATCTGCGCCTTCAGCCTCGGTAACAACCGTCACTCTGCAGCATCCTCTTCTCAGACAGTCCACCAGTTATTCAGTGAAGATGTACTGGTTCATTTACATAATAAATAGAAAGAAAGACAGATTACTTGGATCAGTTGTTCCAATCAAAGGATATTTAGTAGATGTGAGTTAGCACAGACTCCAAATCATACAACCAACCCCCTTCCACACCATGCAGGCTAGAAACTCTTTATGGACCTCTGGACATGACACTGACAGTTGCTGTCTTCAGATGTTGGAGCTCTGCTGGGTTAATGTGATCAGAACAGTTTGATCTGAGTGGACTCACTGGTAGCAGACGGAGCCCTGCTGACCAGGCCGACTCCTCGGTATCCACACGTTGCTGAGTCGGTGTCCCTGCTGTGTTTTTGTCCGGCAGCGGTGGAGTGGACCCTGCCAGCCGCTCGCCTCTGGCCGCCGGCCTTCCTGCCATTCTGCTTCAGCCTGGGGACGATGGGCGGAGCCCCGCTGGCCTGGCTGAGCCCCAGCTGGACGCACCTGCACCTGCTGCTGGCCCTGCCGCAGATCGTCTGCCTGCCTCTCTACCTGTACGCCCGCCTGCGCCGTCCGTCCGGCCTGCTCATCAGCAACTCTCTCATGGTTTCCTTTCTCCTTGTCTGCAGAGCCATCCCAGAATCTCCTCGCTGGCTGTTGTTACAGAGGAGAAAGGATGTTCTGGACGGTTACCGTAACAACAGCCCTGCAGATCAGAAGTGTTTGGACCTGGTAAAACTATCTGGTGGTAAAACTCCTGACATATTCCTGGTTCTGTAAGGCTGAGTCCCTGTGTTCCTGTCCAGCTGCTGGACTCTGCCTGGTCCGACCTGCACAAAGCCTCTGAAGCTCAGATGGCTGGAGGCCACACCCCCAGTGACATCACACACCTGAGGCACCCGACTATCCTCCTGCGGCTGTTCATCATGAGCTACCTGAGGTACAGCACACACCAACGTCCAACAAGTACAAAGGAAGTTTGGTTTCTGTAAGGTAATGAGCAGGGGTGCAAGTAACGGGGTACGGCAGGGTACTGTGTACCCCTAAAAGATTTAGCGGGGATACGCAGTACCTGCAAGAGAGAGGAGCGGCTGTCTGATGTAAAAAATCAACGGGTTCGCTGTGCAGCCGTGAGAGCACCCACTAATCAGCCGTGACTGATTAGTTTTTCAAGAACAATCTAAAACACGACTTTATCAGTTATTAAATAACTTTTTTCCCATTTCATATTGTTTCTGAACTGTTCGTGCTTTGCTAGACCAGCGGTGCGATACATCGATCGTGGAAGGTTTTGAGTCAATCTCTGCATTAGGTGCAAACTGAACACCGCCAGGACGCTGAAAGCAGCACGTCCTCCTCTGACTCGCTTAAAATGTTCGGAACTTTATTAAAGAACAACAAAAAAAAAAAATCAACAAAAAGTGTTCAAATTAATGACCCAACAACAATAATAATCTCAGTGATTATTGTTTCAACAAGGTGTTCCGCAATTCTGTGCGTTTCGGTTCCATTAACAAAATAACCAGCAGAGCAGGAGTTTAAAATTAACTGTGTGTTGATCTGTAATCAACCGCTGTGTTCAGGGAGGCTGATTAATGATCGCAAAATAGAGTAAAAAGGTGCGAGTGGTGTTGAGTTGATCAGCTGTTCGGGTTATTTTATCTTTGTTTATCTTTGCTGTGGCACAACATAGCCACTGTAATTCCTGAACATTCAATAAACACAAACTTGGGCAAATTATCTTGTTAGTATGTGACTATACGTCATTTACAACAATCAAACACGGTAAATATGTTTCATTAAATATTTAACAAACAAATGGCTTCTACCGCGATAATTATGTGAAATTAAATTGTCTAATATAAAAAAATAGTTTGGTGCTGTCGGGCTCAGAGTCTGAGAGGCTTTTCCTTTATCAAACAATTTTTTTTTTGCCTCTTATTTAGTTTTAATATTGATGTTGATGAGAGTTTCTCCAAAATAATAACCTTTTTCAACCTTTATAGCTCCACTGTTGAAATGAAGCTCTAACATTCACAAATGACAGTGAAATAAAATCCAGTCCAATATCTGGTTTGAGGTGATTCCTCTGGAACCTGTTGGAGGAAAAATATCCCAACTTCAGAAGATGAACTTTAACCTAACAGAGCTCTGTGGTTCCTCCTGTCAGTATGAGAGTCAGGGTGAGGAGGCACCATGTTAGGAAGAGAAGTGGAAGCTGCAGGATCTTCAGGACAAACAGGTCATGATGCTGGGCTACTGATTATCCCTCTGTCTGGACACAGGATCAATAGAACCAGTTTAAAAGCTAAAATGAATGGTTATATGCCAGACATGGAAAACTGGGATGCTCTCCATGCCATGATGTTCAGAATTTAGGTCTCATGGCATCTCAATGTGTCAACATTGCAGCCAGTGGGCTGAAGGAAATACAGCTTTATTTTGTAGCAATTCAAGAGCTACCAGCTTTTATCACTTCGCAAAAAAAAAAAATGTGTCTGCACAGAAACTCCAAAGCACACAAAGAAGCAATGTATATATATATATATATATATATATATATATGCAACACATGCAATTTTGTTTTGTCATAGTACCCCCAAGAATTTAAAAATACTTTCACCCCTGGTAATGAGTAATAAGGATTATATCATATGTGAACTTTGGCTCCTCCTTGTCTAAATATCTCAGAACCATCAAACAACAACAGATGTTATCATTAACTGGTACTTAGAAGTGGAGAGGAACATGGAGCCACGAAAGACAAACCAAGATACAATGGAAAGTCCAAACCTGCTGAAAGAAGACGATGATAGGCTAACTGAAGTTGGGTTCCTTCATTCTCCAGATAACTGGTGTTTAGTTGGAAAAACAGACACACTTGTTATTCTGAAAACTCAAAGTCTTTTGGGCTCCACAGGGTTCAGCCATACAACAGTGGTATGTCAGTTCAGAGGTTAAAAACCCCAGAACCTGGTCTAGTTAGTGGCAACAAATACTGGTAAAGAAAACACAAAACAGATGGCTTTCCCCGATTGATTTTCTGATCAGTATTGACTCATGTCATCAGCTAAAGTCCAGAGTTGTCTGAAAAGGACAATAACAGATAAACACTGCCCTCATACGGCTGAAAAACGGTCAATATTACGATTCCCAGGTGTTGGGGTGTATTGTGCATATGTTGTCTGCAGAATGTTGAGATTTCATAGTCATGCATCCTGATTGGACACCTGGAAGTCTGATGAGCTTGCTGGGCGGATAGCCCCGTTTCTTCTCCACCAGGGTTTGCACCGACTCTAAGCCTTACAGGAGGTGGCGGCGCTCCCTGCCCAGTCGTTTCCTGCTGAAGTAACGTGACGAGGCGTCAATCGCTTGCCCTCCTCTAGCAGAGCCACCAGGAAATTCATGCATTTGAAATTTTGACTGTCTTGTGTCGCATTTTTCAACGCCACACAAGACGGTTGAAAAATGTTAAACTTTTAGCGTTGTGACGTCCCGTGTTCAAAATCTGATGCTCTGTGCTGCCGTTTGTCGTTCTGTGCAAGTCCTTGAACCTGGCCCAGTTCAGGCTTCTTTACCATTTCAGCCAAACCGTCTGGATCGATGGCTTTTGATGTGAGAAGCAGCAACTCCAGTTAATCCTCTCGTCCTGCAGCGCTGCCACGGCTCTGACCTACTATGGGATTTGCCTGAACATCGGCTCGTTTGGCGTTGGCGTTTACACCGCCCAGTTCTTCTCTGGCCTATCAGAGACTCCCTGTCTGCTGGTCCCGTTGATCCGGACTGGGCGCCGGCTGATCTCCATGTTGGCCCTGTTCCTGAGCGGAACCGCCTGCTTGGCATCATTACTGCTGTCCAGATACGACGGTGAGAGAGTCGCCCTTTCTGATGTGAAGCCTTGCAAACATTTTAGACATTGTTTGGACTTGTAGCTAGCTGGCGTCTGCAGGGTGTTCTGTGTTTACCTTGAGGTTACAGAACTAGAACTGGTTTGGCTTCTGGACGGGCTACTGGTCCGGTGTTACAGATGTTTCCTGTGCATGCAGGAACGCCGGCGCTGGTCATGAGTCTGGCTCTGTTGGGGAAACTCTGCATCCTGGCTTCCACCTTCATCTCTGTCCTGTACTGCATCGAGTTGTTTCCCACGGGGGTCAGGTACTGAGACAACCTTCACTGGTCAGTGTTAGCGTCATACAGGCTAACAGGTGGCTGCTCTCATCCAGGCAGCGCTGCATCTCCCTGGTCAACCTTTCATACCGGCTCGGTTGCCTGGTCACCACCTTCGTCCCGCCCAGCCCCTCTGGAGCGATCTCACTGGCCGCCATGATCGTGTACAGCAGCGGACCAATCGTGGGCTGCGGCCTGTGCCTGCTGCTGCCAGAGACCAGCGGGGCGCCACTTCCCGACTCCCTGGAGGACTGCAACAGACAGCCCAAGAACCAGCCTGCCAGTATGGGCGCCCTCTGGAAGCCACGGTGAGAACAGCTCCAGGTTTAAAGAAACGGTGGCGGGTTTGGACTCACAGCTTGTTATTTGTTGAACAGGAAGCCGGTGAGCAGCCAGCCCAGGACGGAGCTGGTCCTGCCAGAGAAAGTCGACATCCAGACACCGAACACGCCGTTTCTTTAACTTTCATACGACCAAAGAGCCAAAACACAGCAGAACTCCAGAAGTCCATTTGGATTTTGCTTTGGACTGGACTGCGGTTCCGATGGTTCGGTTCAACTCAGAGGAGTGGAAGGAAGAACTGTTAGTTTTTGTTTGAGTTTTTTTTAAAAATGCATTTATTGTTTTTAATCACTGAAAATAAACTGAGTCAAATATGAAAAAAGTCTCCTGGCAATCAACTTTAAAAAGGTGAAGCGGCTAAATCCAGTTAAACAGCGCCCCCAACTGGCCAAAACATAAAATCACGTCTTTAGGTTGTGTGAGCTTTGATTCTTTAATCTCGTTGTTAAACTTGGTATTGCTGTTAATGTAAAAGTATATTACCAGATTACTTCATTTTGCACCAAGTTAACCAGCAATAGTAAATTGTATTTGCTGGTTTCTAACCGATTCAAGTTTTTGAAGCACTTATCAAACAAGACGAACAGAGTCAGTAAAAATGTATCCATTTAAAAAATATTTATTCAAAGCTCTCAATGAGACCAACACCATCATAATGGTTTGAGCTTATATAAAAGTCTTCATAACTGCTGTAACAGACAGAAATCTAAACCAAACACTTATTTTGAAGGGGAAAACAGGAAATACTTGCCCTCAGCTGTTGTCGTTGTAAAAAAATAAACATGAAATTAATGAAAGTTACCTAACAAAGAAAACCATTAACTTCACTTAGATTTGAATATTTAAAGTAAAATATTCTGGTGTTAAACTGAAACCAATCCAAGTGAAACGTTAAAGAAAATCCCCACAACATCACTAATTATATTAACTTTTGTATTTTATGAGTCAAATCCCTAAAATATTGAATCCCTTTTAGTCGAGTGAAGTTAAAAACCGCATTCATGCGCCTTCTGATTTAAAAAATCCTTCATCAGTTAATCAGAGCCGGCAGCTTTCGCCCGTCGACTCGATCCACTTGTCATTTCATCAATCCTACCACCAGGGGGCGACGTCAGTACGTCACAAAATTGGCTGGAAAAATCCCGACGCGGCCGTTGTCCAGCTTTCCTTCCCACCAGTCGTACTGGGAATCCGTCTTGGTGATGACGGTGATCCGGTCGCCGGGGACGAAGCTCAGGTCGCCGGGCTGCTGTCCTGTAAACGGGTGGGTCGCCGTGACAACCAGAGAGCCAGTAGCTCCGCCCCCTGACGCTGAGGACGAGCCTTCATCTATAAAAAATAAAAAATGTTAACTTCATTCAGCTGAATTTGGTTATTTATTTTCCTACAATACCTTTAATTATACATTTTAAAATCATTTTGATATATGAATACAAAAAGTCAATTTTGAAAAGTTTTAGATATTTTAAAAATTTGTGATTTGAAATATAAAATAGTATTCTTACCATAACTCGGTGGTTCAGGGTCAAACTGATCTGCAAAAATAAAAACATCAAGAAACAAATCAGTTTTACAAATACAACAATAAAATCAGGAGACAAATGTCAGCAAAAAATGAGAGAAATGTTTATAATTTATTACATTTAGATTTGAGGAAAAGGAGAAACATTTTGTCTAAAAATTGTGTTTTTACTATTCCTCAAGACTAACTCTTCAATCTCACTGATGTAGTGGCACAACGTTTTATTCAAAAACATTAAAATACTAAATTGAAGGTGATGCATGAACATAAAAACAGATAATGCATCCAACTAAACTGACTTTTCTAGCTTGATTCTGTAAATTTAAACCAAATTCATGTGTAAAAGTGTGAATTTTCGTACCGTAGCGCGGAGGGTCACGGGACGCAAACTGAGCTGAAACAGAAGATAAACAGGAAGTCAGAATACAAATGAACATTTAACGACAGTTTTACTCTGTTTTTTCTTAAATACTTGACCTGGGTTTATTTATTTATGTTTTTATGTTTAAAAAAAACATTTCAATGTATAATTTATAATTTAAAAATGTAATCTTGAGATTCTAACTCAACGGAGATAAAATAAACAAAAACAATTATTTTAAGTTAAAGGAAACTGAAACGTTTTAGGAAACAATTTTTTTCACAAATCAGAACAACTATAAAATCCAGACTTTAAGACTAACAGCATATTAGTTGTTTATTTAGTTTTAAACGACTTAAACCTGTGGAGGCCAGTATTTATCAGGCTCATACTAGAAAACACAAATAAAAAAGTAATAATTACATGTTGGATTTTTTTATCTGTGTAACTATAACCTAAATATTCAATGTTTTAATTAAAACAATCTGATTTTCTCCACTGTTAATGCGATTTAAAGGTTAGGACACTGACTGCAGGACTGTGTTGTAAACACTAGAGGGAGCCACAGCCTGAAACGACTCAAACCATTAATTACAAATAAAATCTGATTCTCCTCCAAAAAAGTCCAAAACAAACTTAAACGTAATCAACATGCATAAGATTATTCCCATAGTCTTCAAATATCATCCCTAGTGACAAAACTAGGATTTTTATAATCACCAAAATCTCATAATTTAGCTGTTTTTCATATAATATGCATTAATTGTGGTTCTGATCTCCTTAAAGCTGAAGCAATGACTCACTGGACGTGTCCGACTTGTAGACGGAAGCGCTGGGGTAGAGTCTGTCCTTCTTCTCTGCTCAAACACAGAAACACTGAGATGAAACAGGAAGCACAGATGCAGTCAGAAACAGGTGGGGCGCGCTGAGGGGCTCACCGCTGTTATCCGGCTGCCGGTAGCTGCTCTGTGCTTTCTTCTGGGACGGAGCAGGAGGTCTGGATGGAGGATCCGACTGCAGACACAAACACACAACAGTTCAACCCCAAAGGGACAAAGAGAGACAAACGGGACAGGAAGGACCAGCAGGACCAGTACCCTGGCCCGCACGTTCTTGTTGGTCCAGTCGGTGGTGTAGGCCTCTGTGTACACGTCCAGGATGTGGTAAAGGTCGTAGAACTCCGTGGGAGGCTCAACGTCTCCATTTAGGATACGTGAGGCTCGGATGTCTTGACAGTAGAACCTGCAGGCGAAATGTTACGTTATGAAGGAAACACGCTGGCGCCTCCTGTGGTGGCTCTGCATACTTGCGGTTGGTGTCTTTGCGTTCAATCAGGTAAGACCCCTCCAGAGAAATCCCTGCAAACAGCCCTCTGGACCTGCAGTAGGTGAAGACGGCCGCAGTGCTGCGCAGGGCGACGTCCGCCTCCAGGTTCCTGAAACACAGAACCCAAAGTAAACCCTGAGGAGACAAACTGGACCGGAGAGAGCCAGATTAAAGTAAACATTCAGTTTAACTCCTGGAATTAAGATGGTTTGGACATCTGGTAAGCTAGTTTAGAGTCTCCATCATCCAGAACAACCAAGGTGCCTAAATAGAAAGCAACTGGATGACTTCTCTTGTTTCTAGAAGACGATTCTCATCTGATCCAAGGCTTTTGGATGAAAAGAAGAAGTCCAGCTGCCATGAGATTTCTGGTAAGGAAACCGTCTGGATGTGTTCCTGAGGAAGAGGTTTCTGGATCGTCCCACAGGATGGACAGAAGACAAAACCAGATCTCCCACTGGAGAGAGGACATGGTTAGACTGGGATCACCACAACTTGTTCTCCTCAAGCAATTCAAGACAACAACTGGGCTGTAAATCAACCAAAATACCTCAGAGAGATGGATGGAAAACAATGAGTGGGTTTAAACACGTTGGAATCAAAAAGTCAAAACCTCTGTGAATCTGGAAGTTCCTCCCAGTTGTTCTTTGACTAGGCCATTCTAACTCAAACATTATCTGATCTAGACCATTCTAGTTGTTCAGGTGAAGCCTCAATCTTTGATGATTTGGTGTCGACAGTCATTCCTCAATATCCTGAATGTTATGAGGTGATTTTTCACTAATGTCAAGTACTAAGGGTGGTTTTCCACATAGTACCAGCCCCTCTTTTAGAAGCTCCATTGCATTTTCAAGCTAAAAACACGTCAGAAGACTGATTGGTTGGTCACTGATTGGATAACTCCATTCCTCCAGGGTTTGGTGTCCTGTAACATTTAGATGCGTTTCTGCTTCTACACACACGAGTCAAACGATCAGATCATCAGAAGGACTCTGAAGACTGAACACTGAGGAGGAGATTCAGCCATTTGGTTCAGGTGTTGGACTAGAGATGAATCTAAAGGTTGCAGGACATCAACCTTTCAGTTGAAGGTATGAAGTCTCTGGCTGCGTAGCTCGTTAGGAATCTGACAACAAGTTGCTCTGGCTGCTACGATGACTCCGCCCACCTCAGCTGGTACCCAGCTGTATTGAAAAAAAAGCCGAACAGCTTCTTTCTGCTGTACAATTCAATGTCACATTATAATCAGAAACTTTAAAAGCAGTCAATTAAATGAGGTCTAGTTTATTTGTGTCTGCAGCTGGTGAGTCAGTCTCCAGCCTACGCCCACAAACGCACCCCAGCCAAAACTTCCAGGTGAAACTTGTCGAGCCGCCCTGAGGCAAGTTTGACCTCGTTCTAAATTTACCCGGCTGTCACAAATCAAAGCCTCTGGAATCAACCACAGCTGCTGATGTTGATTCTGTTTGTTCCAGGTTCAGGCCTGGAAACACAAACTGTCAACAACTGGCAGCTTATTAAAGGGAAAGACGCAATTTACGATCAACTGTAAATATTAGAGCCAATTAACCAGCAGACAGACGGAGGGAGGGAGGCAGGCAGGATCTCACCTGCCCATGGGTCCCACGGCAACGGTGCAGTTCCCACCCAGCGTCAGGTTGCCGCCCTTTGTGAATGCTTCAATCGCTCTCCGTTGGTTCAGGATGATTACCAGGTCTGACACCTGAACACAATACGCTGCCTTCAGGGACCATTCACCATCAACACACAGAGGGCTGATGTTAGTCTGACGTACCTCCACACCGAGCTCAAAGCCTCCGCCGAGGCCTGCTATGCCAAGGGCCGACGGCGCCGACCAACCTGGACCAAGGACAGATCGTTAGAACCAGCGCGACCAATTCAGGTGACGTCCGCCTTCATCGTTACAGAGCTGCTCATGAAAAATATCTGCTTCTGAAGCGGAGAAGAACTACTGAATAAGGAAACCCACAAAACAAAGGAGGTTATGCAACAGAAGATGAAGAAGAAGACCCGTCCAGAACGAGACAAGGGTCAACGAGAGACACTACGACCGCCACAAAGACTGGACGATGGCGTCAAGAGGACGATACAAAATGACGATGGTAACAGACTGAGGACTTACGTCTGTCGGCGAGTCTGGCGATGACGACGCCGCTGCCTCCTCTGGCGGTGACCATGAAGCCCGCCTTGATGACCGAGATGATGGCCAAACCTTCGGCCTTGGCTATGATATGAGCTGAAACACAGAAACACACTGATGAGCCTGAACCTGCAGGCGGAGAGCCGCATCAGGGACGGTCTGTACCAGGGATGAGTTTGTCCGGTCCAGTCCTGTTGGAGATCTGAGTGAACTCTCTTAGGATCTTGGCAGCTTTCTTGGCCTCTGACCTCAGGTTGGAGGGAATGGGATTCACTGCAGAGAGAACAACGGAAACGGGACATTTTCACCTCATCCAGTGAACTCTGGAACTAAAGCCAGCAAAATGTGAAGAAATCTGAAAAATGTGGCTTGCATATGTAGTCAGCCAGTTACTGTAGCTGCGTTTCCTCTACAAATGTGCGTAAAATTTTGCTATTGTGCTAATGTCTACAAAAAAAACTATTTCAAAATCGCACCATTTATATTACATATGAAATGGAATTAAAAATGAATGTTTGTTTCCATGATAAAGCATGGCACTAATGAATGTTAGCGTGATATATTCACATATAAGTCGGGGCTCCATGTGAGGAGAAAAACCAACACTGCTCATCTCCCTGAACGCATCACCAGAGTAAGATCAGCCAGTTGCAGCATCATGATGTGTTGGAGCCGGTTAGAGTTGATTAGAAGATGGATGGAGCTGGAAGACCTGAGGTTCTCCTTCCAGCAGGACGACCACCAGGAACACCCAGACAGAGATACAAGGTCCTAGTCAAAGTCCAGACCTAAAAACAACTAATCTGTGGAAAGATCTGAAACTTGATGTTCCCAGATGTTCTCCATCCAATCTTGTAAATGTTCAAATCTACCACAGTCGCTTCTTTAACCAAGGAATGCACCTGCACACCGCACTTCTCAGGTTTTCATCTGTAAAAATGCTTAAATCATCGTCGTTCTCTTCGCAGTTATTCACCACCGAATGTTCTCCTTTCACATAAAGTCCCAGTTTGAGCGGTGTGAATCCTTCTGCAGCGCAGCAGAACACGGAGAGCGGCTCACCGGTTTGATCTGCTGCAGCAGCACATTCCTGACCCCCTGATGCAGCAGAACCCCCTGCTGAAACCCGACGGGTCAAAATGAAAAGAACTTAAATAAAAAACTTCCCCTGTTAAAATGAGAACACTAAGGAGGTTCTTGGTGTTCTGGTCGGCTTCGTTTTGTTTATGTTTCTGGATTGTTTTGGTCAACTAGGACTCAGAAAATCCTTATTGGGTTTGTGTTTTCAGTAAACAAGAACCAAAGTTCCCTTCTGGAGGCAGAGCTGAAGATGATGAGGGCTTTAAGAATTTTATCAGTCTTAGAAGGTCCTGATGGTCTTCAGTACGGTTTGGTTTGGTTCTGCTTGGTTGAACTCTGGTTCTGATCCAGGTTCAGGATCTGCTCCCACAGAAAAATCCTGCGACACTCCTGTCTGTCTGCTTATGAATCCAGTTTGGTTCTGGAGGTGTGAATGCAAACTCTGGTTCGGCTGAACCCTAAGAGACGGCTCCAAAAGCAGGAAGTGGACTACAGTGCAGGGCATTCTGGGTAATCACAACCAAAACAAACATGCTAGCCTAGCGCTAGCAGGAGAAATAACTTGTCATCTTTTACCAACAACAAAATAACTGCTGAAATCTGACGCTACTCCATTTTTGTTTCCATTTGGCAAAGAAGAAAGGTGCGCTCAGTGTCTTCTTCAGAGGTTTCTGGGTTGTTTCTTGGTGCAGCCCCACCCACAGGCCAGGAGGGGAACAGGTTGCTCTAAAGAAAAGCGCAGCAGCTGGAACTAGAACAAATGTAGTTTTTGTTCCCCAATCGAACCGAGTTAACTGGACTATCAGGTGTAAATCATCTTTAGACTCTCTGGAAAGGCGGGTTAAACCCAAATGCTTAAGTTATAGTGTCATGCTGATGCCACATGTTAGCATGCCTTGTCCTGATCTCAAGCTGAGACATTTTTCTGTCCCCAATAAACAGACAGTCTTTATAACCAGACCAGACCATTGTTCTGTGGATCCTGAACTGAAGCAGGTCGGATCGGTGATCCGCATTTACAATTGAAAAAGAGATGTGGCCAGCGCATAACGAACTGCACCGACTCGTAAAACCAGGCTTCAGTTTCTGAGAGAAATGACTCACCTAACTGATCATTTACTGCTCTTTGGTTCTTATGTTTGTTTTATTATTTTTGGTGAGACTTAAATTGTGCCTACTTCCTCAAAGCAGCTGAAATATTAAAATGTCAGAAATCTAAATATTAGAAACTAAACCATTAAATTTAGTCAGACTCTGCTGTTGGCAGACACAACATAACCAGCCTCGAGTTCAACTTTAAAGCTGTTCTTTGTTTGGTTTCCTTTGATTGGTCCCGAGTCCATCTAAAGGGCCACGGACCTGCGGTTGATCACCAGCTAACTGAGCTACCTGACCCATAACACGAAACTACCGGACCGGTCCTGAACTTCCTGTTTCCTCCAGAACCCGGAGAATTCAGGAAGTAGGACAAAAACAAACCAGAAGACGAAAGTTTCTCCTTTAACTTACTTTTCTTTCTTCCTCTGTGGTTGTTTACCTGCCGACAGGTGAGCTGACGGGATGCCTCCTCTTTTCTCTTTCGCCTCACCTGATGGCCGGAAGCTGCGCAATGCTCATGGTTACGTCAACGCCTTGGACGCACCTGGACAGGTGGAGGCTGTCCTTAAAGAGACAGACACAGCTGGACGGACAGGTTGACGTGCGGATGTTCGTGTTGTTCAGTCAGCTGGGCGCGTTCCCGTTCTTACGTTTGCGCATCTACGTCGCGCGTTCACGTGACACCATACCTGTTTGCCCTGCGTTTTGTCTCTCAGGCAAAACGCCTGAGAGACAAGGCGTTTTATATATAAATAAATAAACAAATGTATTTATATAAATAAATGTGTTTATTTATATAAATTTGTTTATTTATATTTGGTGGAAATGAAAATATAATCAGAGGTGGAGAAGCCAAATAATCCAATTAGAGTAGAACTACTTCCACTTGTTTTTACTGTGAAAGTAGCTGAGCAATTAATCACTCAAGAAAGAGTAAAAAATATTTGGGCAAAAAGTTATCACTGGAATGTCAAACTTATTTTAATCATTTATTCCAAAAAGTTACTAAATTAAATGTAACTAGTTACTAGTAAAACATTTTTAAATACTGATTTGTTTGCAATAATTGTTTTTATTATTAACCAATAATAAAAGCAATCTTGCAAACACATTCAAATCAGAACTACATTCCTAATTGTAGTATAAAAATTATGTCTAATACTATAACTGCTACTACTATTGCCAATAATAATAAAGGAAAAAAAAAATCCAACTACAGTCTAAAAATGTTACTCAAATTACATACACTGCTATTTGTATAAAAATAAACACCAATATGAAATCAATTGCAGTAAAGTATTTCACTTAAATTTCCCAAACATTTTTAGTACATAATAAAACAAATCTCAATATCAACTAAGATTCCTGAGTAGACAAAAGGAAGTGACGTTTCTTTTATTTCTTTGAAGCGATCACGCTCTAACATCCTTTTATCTGTCTTTTGTTTTTATTTGCATTCATTTTTTATTTATTTGGAAATTTTAGCAACATTTCTTAAAAATTCGCTAAAATTTTAGCTTTATGATAAAATCAGCATTCCAGCATTAATCAGTGTGGAAACTAATCTTATGATCCAAGTTTTTCAATTACTGATTGTATTTGTACAACTTATACATTTCCGTTTTGAACCTTGGACTTTTCCCTCAGCTTCAGTGAATATTTTGGTTGTTAGATGTTCAACATGGAGGCTTGATTTCTGGTTTTCAAATCCTAAATATCTGAGCTGCATTCTCATATTCCGCCAGCAGATGTCCTCAGTGAGACGGGGCGCCACCTTCAGCGATCCTACTGAAGAGGAGAAAAATCAACATGTTTTAATTTTGAATCAGAAACAAATCAAGCTATTTGTTAGTTTGCTCATTTTAAAACCAGATGATGAAAGAGATTTGCAATATTTCATGAGCCATTCTTTCAATCTGAGTATAAATTAAAAGATCTGTGAGTATTTTTTCCAAACATCTCCTCATGTTTTTATGATTTTCCATGGGTCGTCCTCTTTAAATAGCCTGCAGGATAAACAGCAGCCTGACTGCAGCCATCAGTTTCCCAGCGTGAGGCCACCCAAACTCCCGGACCCGTCCAGAACCAGAACCCCTCACTAATGGATCTCCTAGACTCCGGCTCAGCCTGGAGTTTGTTGTTTAATAACATCCTCTCAAAGGTAATTCTTCATCCTGCCGAACTGGGCTGACCCGGTTCCCTAACCAGAACCCAACCAGAACCAGCTTTAAGTAAATAATTCCTTAGTACTGATGGAAATGTCTGACTTCCACTGGCAGATTATTTATCTTATTGGAAAAATATCTTATTACAAATGATACAATCTGCCAGTGGACCCAATATGTTTTTCCTCTGTACGCTTCTAAATGTGCTGAAAAGATACTTTTACATTAGTTTTGTCTTTTTGTAAGTAACTATTTGTGTTTTTCTGTATTTCTGGTTTTGTTTCTCTCATAATATTTTAGTTATTTTGTTGTTATTTTCTGTCTCTTAGTTGTTATTCAACCCTCCTGTTGCCCCAGTTTTCTATTTTTGAGCATTTTAAAACTTTATGGCCGTTTTGTCGTGTGATGTTTGTTATTAAATGCCTGTTTAGCCTCTTTGATCAAATCTTCTCAGTTTTACTTGATTTAATTAGCATAAAATTAGATTTTCAACTCATTTCAAGATTGGGATGACTTTTCAAACCCACTTTCTTTGGTTAAATCACATTTTGTGTTTGTAACATATATATTTAAGGTTGAATTATCAGATTTAAATCAACTTTTACATCTAATATTGGTTAAAAAACAAAAAAACAACAACCAAAAAATCATTTTGGATGTTAGAAACCGGTGAGGAAAACGGCCTGCTGTGTGTGTGTGCGAACAAACAGGGACGCAACAATTAGTGACAGACTGTTAACGAACTCGTCTCACCCGCGCAGAAACCCCACCTGGCCAAGCCCACAGCCGTCAATCACGGCCCGCTCCCAGGTACAGAACTGCTGTGGTGTGTGTATGTGTGTGATTTCGTGCCTAAATTAAGCACAGGAATGTGTTTATTTAAAGAAGCTGCTGTGAAAGTGTGAGTTGGTGTGTAAAGACGGTAGCAGCGCTGGCGCAGGTTCAGGAATAATTCATCCCAGGTTAGTCATTACCTGCCGCAGCTGTTAGTCACCTCGTTGCTGCTTCTCCGTCTTTTGTTTCTGCTCATGTAATTTGACCCCGCTGACCTCCTGGTTCGCCGCTCGCTGTCGGGACGCAGCTATAAATATGCAACAGCATCTTCCAGGTGTTTTCCTACAGAACCGGGCGGAGCGCTGAGCTAAAATTAGGAGGAGATGAAGATCTGCTGCTGCTGGGTCAACCGGCCACACCGACCAGGTTCTGGTTCTGGTTCTGATCCATCCAGAACCGGAAGCAGCATTCAGCTCCTATGGTCCACAAATCTGGAACAAACTTCCAGAAAACTGCAAAAGACACGAAACACAGAGTTCATGTAAATCATTAAAATCCTATTGCTTAGAGTTACTTTTGAAACATGAAGCAATGACTAACATACTGAGTTTGGTAGTAACTAGTTAAGTTTACTTGAGTAACTTTTTTGAAAAAATTTCTTTTAGGAATATCTTAACTATACGCTGTAGTTTTTTCCTTTAACTTGAGAGATTTTATTATGAAGTATTTCCACTCCTACTTGAGTAAAATTTCTGGATTTTTTCCCCATTGAATGAAAAACAAAAATGCTTCAATCAAAAATTCACCAGATACACACCTGCAGTTTTTGTTAAAGTTTCATCAGTTTTTTATTGAAAGAAACTGATTTGTAAAAAATTTTTTGGATGTGTTTTGTTACTTATGTGAGTTATTGTTATTTTCATCCTTAAAATACCAAAATTTCCTCCTAACTTTACATTTTGGTTTGTCTGATGATGTAACTTTTAACTGATTGATAATTTGATCAGTTCTCAGTACCTGAGTAGACTCTTTACCAAATACTTTTTACTTTTACTTGAATAAAAATATGTTGAAGTAGATCTGCCTTATCTTTAGTATAATCTTTGGGTTTTCTTCTCGCCTTATTGATTATTTGACAAAACATAACAACTGTTACTGAGTTTCACAACTATTCAATAATTAAGTTTATGATTTATTTTATGCTTTCATGTTGCAAAACATTTGAACTGCAGTGTTGCTGAAATCTCAAATGCAAATAAACTGATTGATTGACTAATTTATATGTGGTTCTGTTTGTAAAAATACACAATAATGGATTAACAGCAATATTTCAGGTTATTTATTAAATTAACATTCAATTTCCAAACTAAACTTATGATTTTCAAACTAAATATTTAAGTATTTAATTGGTATGCCAAATATTTAATTTATGAACTAAATATTTATTTTGGAACTCTGACATTTATAAATGTAGGAATAACTTGGTGGAAACATGACTTTGAAAAATGTTCAGTTCATCCAGGTTTCTACAACGGATTTCAGGCAGGTTGAGCTCTGGACTTTGACTAGAACATCTGATTCCTTCATTCTGGCGCAGAGTAGCTGCTGTTTGGGTTCACAGGTCAAGCTGCAGCTGTAGAGCACAGCTGATGCTCCAATCTATGACTGCAAGGCCCACAGATATTTAACCGAGTTAATTTCTGGGTCTGTACTTAATTAATCTCATTTTAACATAAAACCATATAATCAACAAAATGAGAAACATTCTCAACCGTTCACAGCAAACACGATGTCCTTCTTTGTTTTCCTGGGAGCAAAGACCTCTGGTCTTCATAACAAAGAAAAACAGCAGTAGCACACCTGGTTCGGACCAAATGACTAGAGGTCGTCACGGCGACGGCAGCAGTCAGTGGCGTGCAGAGGAGGCCAGGCGGGCAGGACGGGACCAAAACTGTCATCACTGATAGCTGCTGGCAAAAGCTGCAGCAGAGCTACTGCAACCACAACCACACACACACACACACACACACACAGCTTTGATTGTTTACCTAATTACTGTAAAATGACGGAGCAGTCGCTGCAGAAATGCAGACAGTCACACTGATCATTACCTTGTCAAAGGAGCCATTATCAGTCCAGGTGTGATCTGTTACCTAACAGCTTCCACAACCTGCAGATGTCGACATGTTCAGAGGATGGAGGTCGAGTCTTTCCCAATGCTGGCATGTGAGGAGGGTAAAGGTTCATCCTGAGAGGAAATATTCACTTTACCCTGAAACTGTCCAGGAGCCAAAGTCAACAAACATGTAATGTGGTTCACCCTGTCAGAGACGAACAGCGGCAGCGCTCTGCCTTGCCCTGAGGCAGCGGTGCGGCGCCCAGGAACGCAGCGCGCCAAAAAACCTGAGCAGAGGCACATTTAAAAAAATTTAGAGCCAAAATTAAGAAAAAATGTCATTTAAACTGGTATAAATCCATCAAATACCTGCTAAATGAAAGAAAAGAAAACAAAAACAACCCACAGCTACATCTACTTCAATCAAATACAGCGTAAAAGGTAACAAAAGGTCATAAGGTCACAATATCCTAACGTTATCTGATGTAAAACAAGAAGACCAACAATAAAAGACCACAAACTAAAGACATGAAGATCAGTCAGGATAGTCAAAATGACGCAATAATCAAAAATCAAAAATCAATTGTCAACTCAACCAAACTGGAAGAATAAGATGCCAGAAGTCAAATTATGATTCCACCTCAAACCAGTTTGTCACTCAACATGCCTCTCCCAATACGTCTGAGTTAATTAGAGTGGAAGGAATGTGTTTGACGCAAAGCAGGGAGATCCTCCAGAACCTGACGCCAGCGGCAGGACGTCGTCATGACGATTCCTCCAAATGAATTGAGGAATCATTCAGAGGAATCCTGATGCGTTCGATGTTCTGTACGTCAGCGAACGCATCCGATCAGATTCTCATCGGTTAAAGATTCTCAGCTCTGCAAACATTTATCAAATGTGTCTTTATTCCTCTTTCAGTATGTACATATTGCACAGAGGGAGTCAGTTTGAACAATATAAATATACCGGAATAGCTTTACGTCAATGAATTGATGACCTTTGAACCTTGATGGTTCACTGGTCATCAATGGTTCAGCTCATGGCCCATCGTCCAAAACAAGTCAAACTCTGATAAAATGTTCCCAGGTTTGTTTCCAGAGCAGACGGTCCATCAGAAACCAGTAAAGCCAATGGTTCCAGTTGGTCTGGAAGGCAGCAGAGAGGAGATAAACTGGTGTCAACATTTCATGAGCTGTTTAAGGCGCGAGGTGGAAGATTCAGAGAGTCTGTGGGTTCGAGACAGAGAAGAAAAACAGGCGAACTGAACAAGTTCATCCCAACGGTGGAGACTGTTCTGTGCTGCTGGATGTGAATGGTTTGAACTTTGACATCAAGTTTCTCTTGGCTTCAAGACGTCTACTGTTGGTCATCAGAGGGAACCAACATGGCGTATGGCGACCACTTCCTGTCTACAGGCCGTAGGGGAAACCACTTCCTGTCCACAGGTCGTAGGGGAAACTACTTCCTCTCCACTGGCTGCAGAAGAGAGACAAAAAAACCCCACTGGAGATGAAAATGTTGTACTAATTTGTATACAAAAAAATTGAGTAAATTTCTGCCATAAAACTCTGAAATTTTGACATGAATTTCCAAAATTGTTTGGGAAAATCTCGGATTTTTCTGAAAATGTTCAACTCTGGAAACTAAAAATGCCGGACCAACTCTCACATAGTGACATGAAAATGGTTAAGAATCAGAATTAACGTTGATGTTTCGCTTATCTAATTATTAATAATTGTAATAAATAATTGATTATTACTTAAATTATTAATAAAATCTAAATTGTTTAGTTTAATTCCAGTATTTCTGGAATCAGGAGCTAAACTCAGTCTAATGAATTCAGATGAAACAGTGAATGATCACTGAGACTGATCTGGAATCAAATGTAAACATTTATTAATTGCCAAACTTTACAGCTGAATTATTCCGTGAATATTTTGTTTCTTTTACGAGTGGCATGCCATATAAATCTAGGAATATTTACTGAATAATAAAATGGGAATCAAATATGAAGAATGAACTGTGACGGAATAAAAATGAACTTCAAAACCACTTAAACAGGAACTAAGGGAATCAGAACTATAACTGCAGCTTATCATGTCATAAAGCAGAGCAATGCAGGAGGATCAAAGCTAAAGGAGCCGATATCAGGGAAGCTTTTCATCAGGGTTGGATTTCTTGTCCGCCCTTTGCTTCGGACAAGAAATCATAAAATTTAGCCACGAGTTTCGGCTGAACTCTACCAGACCAGAAAAGAGGTTCTGGTCCAGTTTGTACACAAAGAGGGAAGAGAAGAAGGTGAGAGGGAGCAGAAGGAATGATGGGAAATTCAGTTCATGTCGTCTGCTGGTGAAATTGGAGATTCTGGTTTTCAGAAGTAGAACATTTTCAACTTTTGGAACTCAGAAATTTGCAAGATTTTTTTTTGGTTGAAGTTTTTTGGTGGATGTTACCAGCAGCTAAAAACTACTCAGAAATTTATTCATCGTTTTTTTTTCTATCTACGCTGGGGATAATAAGCGGCTGTAAATTTCCTGCTTTATTTCAACAGACATGATGATGACTGAAGGATGAAGTTGTGAGGCTGCACAGTGGCGCAGTTGGTAGAGCTGTTGCCTTGCAGCAAGAAGGTTCTGGGTTCGATTCCCGGCCACGGGTCTTTCTGCATGGAGTTTGCATGTTCTCCCTGTGCATGTGTGGGTTTTCTCCAGGTACTCCGGTTTCCTCCCACAGTCCAAAAACATGACTGTCAGGTTAATTGGCCTCTCCAAATTGTCCCTAGGTGTGTGTGTGTGTGCATGGTTGTTTGTCTCTGTGTTGCCCTGCGACAGACTGGCGACCTGTCCAGGGTGACCCCGCCTCTCGCCCGGAACGTTAGCTGGAGATAGGCACCAACAACCCTCCTGACCCCAATAGAGACAAGGGTGTAAGAAAATGGATGGATGGAAGTTGTGACTTTTCTGTTTTTCTCACTGCTGGGATTTTTCCACATGCTGGTTTTAAGTTTATTCATTTATTTCTCTTTTTTGCTGCTCATTTTCCATCTCACTAACCTGATGCTGGATATGAATCCTCTGTTCTTTGATTTGATCAAACTCTGTATTTGTTTTAGTGATATCTTTAAGTCAAACTGTGCAGAAACCTTTTGGTTTGGTCAACAAACAGAAATATTTTGTTCTGAGGATGAACTGAATGTTGTTGCTCTCTGCAGGTTTGAAGCTGGTTGCAAAGTCATTTTGTGGCTGGTTTCCAGCCTTTATTCTCTCAGGCGCTTGTTGCACGCTTCACAAAGTCTCCATTGTGCAGAAGATGTTCTTCTTCTGTGGTCTTGTGGTCTGGCTGGATGGGCGGCTCGCCTGCAGATATGTCAGATAAAGATGCTAAACCCGTGTTTGAGTCGATGTTTGCTCGGACAGAAACCAAACTTTATGCGTGAACTAAAAGCTTTTAGGAAAACTCAGAAGTGTTCTTAGCCCTAAATCTCCTAACATCAATGCTCAGGATTAACTGAATTCCACATTTATCCTTTGGACTGATGCAGCACCTGAGATGATCTGCAACATGGTTGGAGTCAGGAGGATTGTGGGTGCATGTTGGCGCTCAGCTTACCGTCTTGCGGTCTGTTTATCTCTCGGCACAGCGAGGGCTCTTGGCCAGTTGAGTCAGCAGACGAGCACATCTTTTATAAACTGCAGCAGAAGGAAACAACAAACGTGTTTATGAGGCTGAAGAGGAGCTGCTAAAAGGAGACACCACCTGCAGCATCACAAGGTTTACCTAGCCTGGCCGCCTGGCCGCCTGGCCGCCCTGCGTGGAGCGGCCGCCTGCAGCCACCAGGCCTGACTCCATCAGGACAGGAATATCTCACAGAGTGGCAACAAGGCTGCAGCCATTAATCTAACAATACTTTACATCTCAGTACTTGCAGGGCATTAATTTGCTTTAATTTAAAACATTCCATGATAGTTCAGGACAGGCAACAACTCATTTAATCCCATGATTAATTAAAACAAGCTCAATAATTTTCAGTTGCTGGATTTATCATTTTTCTCTTTCTACCAAAAACTGGATGATAAAACTGAAGGTTTGGTCTCAACAAACTGTTTGTTTATTTTTTTTACAAAATATTTTGTTTGCAGATACTTTTTAATTCATGTTATTCATTCTTTCTGTTGTTTTGTTTATTTATTTAGTTTATTGCAAAAACACAATATCTTACCAAGTATTTCTGGTCTAGTTTCTAGTGCAAATATCTTAGTTTACTTGAAATGAGACAAAACTATCATACAAGTAACTTTTCAGAAAGAAATAAGAGTTTGTTTTAAATGAATAATTTCTTTCTATTGATAAAGTTCTAGTTCCATTGGAAGGTTATTGGGAAAATGTCTTGTTATAAGTGAAATAATCTCAAAATTCTTGCTGAAAAGTTACTTGTTTGTTAGTTTTGTCTTATTTCAAGTGAACTAAAGAATTTGCACTAGAAATTAAACCAAAAATATTTGGTAAGATTTTGTGTTTTTGCAGTGTAACTTTAAAATGGTCCCAAAAAACCCCAGCAATATTGTTGTTTATCATAATAACTTCTGGGACAATTAATCGTCCAGCAAAATGTGTTACCATGACAGGACTAGTTCAGGATATGAAAAATAAAAGAGCTGTTTTTGTATTCTCAAACTCCTCAATAAAAACTATATAAAATATATTTTTAAATGTTTTCTTTGACAGAGATCCCAGACTCAGAAGGATTGTCATTCCTGAATCAGACGTGTGTAAATCCTTCCCGGCTGTAAATCATGTCATTCTGTCAGATCGGCTCTGTTAGCTGTTACCTGCATGCAGCATTAAGTTCCATCTGTTGATGCACAAAGACACCAGCAGCTTGTGGTTAAGAAAACTCAACTTAAATAAACAATTCCCACTAGAGACTCTGACAGGCATCAGCCAATAAACTGTCAGGGTTATGTAAACAACCACTGGACAAGTTTGAACCTTCCCAGCTCCTGTAACTTTCACCTCTAAGAGCAGAAAACCGAGCTGCTCACACACCCACACACACAGGTTCACATTTGTTCATTTGTTCATTGTGGTGACACTGACAAATATAACACACTCCAGGGATTCGCTGTGACGTTACAGAGGATTCATGTAATTATGAGACAATATATTGAAGGTGGACATTTGTCCCTTCATGTCTTCATCGTACATGTGATAAATGAAAGTGGGACATTCTGGTCAGAAGGAGCCATTTTGGTTTGAATTATTGTTGTAATTTGCTCCACTGATTGGAAAAGATTTTAAACCCACAAAATTAAAATCTTTTTTCTGCAAACTGAACTGCCTTCTTCACCAAAACGAAACAAAATGAAGGCGTCAGATTTTAGCTGGTATTTGTCTTTGAGCCATTTCTCCTGCTAGCACTAGGCTAACATGTTTGGTTTGGTTGCTTTTACCCAGAATGCTCTGCGCTGTAGTCCACTTCCTGCTTTTGGAGTGGTCTCTAGTTCACTTGGTGTTCACATATGAATTCAAACTGTACCTGAATTCACTTCAACCGAACCCAGAACTAGGTTTAATCCAACTGGAGTCGGACTAAAGCGGACTGGAGTCGGACTAAAGCGGACTGGAGTCAGACTAAAGCGGACTGGAGTCGGACTAAAGCGGACTAAATGATGCAGCTCTAAAAATAAAACAGTTAAGGTCAGACATAAATTTTTTACTCAGATACTATTAAAAACACTTCCTTGGGTTTAGAAATAGAAATCTCATGGTTGGATATGGATGATAAACTCACTGTTACCACTGAATTTACTTGACTAACTTTAAATATTCAAAATGTATTTATTGATGTAAGACACGACAAACTACCTAATAAAGTTTGCGTAGTAAAAGTTTCCTCTAATTTTGGCTTTAGCCATCATTAGTCTCGCTCTATAACTGATTTAAAACATGACTAAAATGTGAAAAGATAATTCTACGTGAAACTCCAGCAAACATTAAAGTTTCTACTGTCCAGTTTCCGTGGGTTGAGGCATTAAACAGTAAAAACATTCAGACTGAAATCAATCAGCAGCTGTTTGCACTGCAGAGCGTCTTCATGTACAGACTGAATGATAACACTGAGTCCCAGAGGCGCATGGAGGGAACATATTTGTGTCTGAGCGTTTCTCTCCAACACAAACATCAAACTGCATGCATGGTTTAAAATCAGAAGAGTTGCAGCTGTTGCGACACGATGGCGGTGTAATACGGTGTGACTGTGTGTTAAAACATGCCTTATCTTGCTCTTTATCTGGGAATCCTGCAGGAACACGAATCACTAGCAAATATTTAGCAACCAACCGAGGTTTAGATTAAAATGCAGATTGAATCTTTAGGTCGGGTTACGGATGGTGAGTTCATGGTCCAGGTTCTGAGAAAAGGAAATCTAGTTATTTAGTGCAGCTTCCTGCAGCGCTTTGATAAAAACTGTTAGAGATTCAACTTTACAGATAATAGCTCGCTTTCCGAAGTAATAATAATAATTGTAGCTTTTGCTGAATGTTGTCAGAGGAAATGATCAATGAATTAATCTTCCCTCATCTTCTCCAAATCTAACAAAATTGGTGTCAAAAGTTTGAGCAACAAAAATTTAATTTGTGTCCCTAAAAATATTTTGAAAGATGGTAAAAATTTGTTTGATTTTGTGAATGTGAGCAGGAGAGATGGTCGATCTCTCATGATCTCTGCAAACTTTTATTAATATCTTTAAATGATAACGGCACAAATAAAACTTTGACACCAATTGAATAAGTGTGGTGAGGAGAGTTCACATCGTTCTTTGTTCAGAAGGTTTATTTCAGCTGGAGGAGTAAAGCGGCCGTGGTACTTACAGGCGGGAACTGTGCAGTCCCTGGTGTTGTTGTAGAGACGGTGGAACTGTTTCCGGCACTGAGGTTTGAAGTAAAGAGGACCTGAGGGAAGAAAGGCTCACATCAGTCAGGCTTGTTCTAAAACCTCTGAACTCTGAGACTTTAAACCACAACAAACACAACGAGCAGCTGGCAGGGCTGGGAGCTGCTACATGTGATCAATACAGATAATAGATCTGATAGAATATTCAATATAAGGGAATATTCACTAAACTCTGATCCAGAACTGCACGGCATTCTGGGAGATATAGAGAAAAAGGTTTTTCCGCTCAACCCTCATGATGAGCTGAAGGTTAGCGGGAACAACTAACTCACTCATTCTTTGGTTACCTAGCAACAACTAATTCACTCATTCTTTGGTTACCTAGCAACAACTAACTCACTCATTCTTTGGTTACCTAGCAACATCTAACACTCATTCTTTGGTTACATAGCAAGAACCTGCTGAGTAACTGGTGCAGCAGCAGTTTCAGTTTTCTCCTCATAACTGATTAAACTAAAACACAACGGCGTGGAGGGAAAACTGTGGGTTAAACAGGAAATGTCACACCACCAGTTTATTTCAGATATTTAAAACAAATAACTAATCAATAATCATCAATAATGTTTGGGCCTGCGGTGGAGCCGCCAGGGAGAAAAGAGAAGCAGCTCCATCGGCGCCCGAGGCGAGGCGGGTGATCAGACGCAGCGCAGCGCGTGACGGGAGGGAGGAGGAACGTCAGGGCAGGTGGCTTGGTCCAATATGACCGGGAGAAATGCTGCTTATATTTATTAATTAAAATAAATTAAGTATAAGTATAATAAGATTAAGTATTATTAATCTGTAGCCACGTAGATAAAAATATTGCAGTAGGTTGAGGGATAAAGTAACTTGTTTGGGTTGAGGCAGCAGAAAGTTTCATCATCAGGAGGAAATCCTTAAAACACGTCCTGTTTGAGTTCACAGCTTCAGGGAGTAAAACGCATCATTTCTCTGAAACAGAGTGTTGCTAGGCAACGTTCCTACCTGTCAGGTGTGTGATAAACTTCTCCTTGTGCTTCGGGTCACTGAGGCGACCTTCTGGAAAACAAACAGATGAATTTGTTTTAACTTCAAGATGACATTTTAAACACATTAATCCTGAATCTGACAGAGTGGCTTCAGTCATGAAGATCGTCATGGTAACACAAGCAGCTGCTGGTTGTGAAATCCTCCACAGTTCAGAGTCAAAAATTAAAATGATTAAAGATTTACTTAAACATAAAGCCTTCGTTCTGAAATAAAGAGCTTACAGTAGAACAGCTGTACTGTAAAGCAAACTTAAAGAAAAATGTGGGAGAAAAGTTAAAGTGAGGAATCGTCCTGAAGGGAACCTTGTGATGCGGCGGCTGTTTCCACGAGGCTCCGCTCAGCCCGGCGCCGCGGGTCGGCCCAGTCCACGAACTGCACCGGGTCACGACCCCGGGCAGCTGAAAGAGCTGAGCGGCCATCAGAACCCTGGACAGCCTCACACCCTGAAGCCCAGCTGTTCGCTACAGCTGATAATCAAACCATGATAATCACTGATTAAACCCAATAAAGAGCTGAATTAAAGTAGATTTTAATCTGTTTGTATAATATGGATATAGATGTGTTCACACTTTGGAAAAAAACAGAAGAAGAATCAAATCTTTAAGATGGAAGGAAACTGGTCTGAATGTAGTAGCGCCCCCTGCTGGGAAAAATATATATGCATACAATGAGGAAAACATTTGTAAAAAATGTTAATTGAGTTAACTGCTAAGTCTGTAGTTAATTAATTGCAATAACATTTTAATCTAAAACTATCTCGACATATTAGCAACCATTTTAGATGCTAAATTATTAAATAAACAAACGAGTTCAATAAAAACTAATATTTATTGTTTTAAATCAGTGATTTAAAACAATCAATCGTCAGAAATGAGAAATTTAGAGATGTGGACGCTGACATATAGCGTTAGCATCATGTCTGTCATTGAGATGCTATTTTAGCCTTTAGTTTAGCAGATAGGCTAACTCCTTTTAGCACAACTTGAATACAACAGTTTTTTCCAGCGTCCAATCAAATCGTTTTGAAACAGAAATTAACCCTCAGTGGACCGAGAAAAAACGTTTTGTCCTCCGTTGATGTTGGTTGAGGATGTAGCTTGTGGGTCGCACTTACAGGCGTACCAGAAACACTCAAATACAAAGGTTCCGGCTATAACAGTGTAATTAATAAATCTAATTCTAAATTAACGAATTAAAGTCTTGGACACCCTAAATTTTTACTGGCCTGGTTTGCATACACCAAACAAAAAACGCTTTACGTTTGAAAACAACTTAGAAACCAACAACATAGCGTCAACCTCACCAAATAAAACCTCAGCATCCCGGCAACAGAGAGCAGCTCTGATGTTAAACCGACTCCTTCCAAATGTGCAAAGTTTGATGGTCAGACGAGACAAAGACTGATCTGTTTGAAGCACGGTGGTGGCAGCATTATGCTGCTGGACGAAGTAAAGAGTGAAATACAGAAGAAACTGTTTTCACAATCGGGACTCTGAATTTTGGAGCAGGTGTCTGCTGCTTTATTAATCCGAGCAGAGACCCGGTTCTGTCTGGACTCACCGTGGTTCGACTGGCTCTGCCGTTTCGGACCCGCCGCTTCGTGCCCGCTGAAGCCCACCGGGCCCCTCCGGTACCGGGCGGCCAGCTGCGCCAGACTGTGGCGGCCCCTGCGTGTCTCCGCCTGGGCAGCGGAGCCCTGGTGCCGGGCGGCCGCCTGGCAGCGTCCCGGCGTCTGCAGCAGGATGAAGAGGAGGAGGATGAGGAGCGCGGACCGGACGGAGGTCCGTGGCAGCAGCATCACTGGACCTGCAGGGACGAGACAAAGTTCAGCTGCAGTTAAAAAATAAAGTTCCATGTTTGAGATTTGGGATGAGAAAGTTTCATGATAGAGTTGAAGCGTGATGCGGGACTCCCCGCAGCGCTCGGGTTACCTCTCCTCTGCGGCTCCCCGCGGCTCGCTGCGCCTCCTCTCCCCGCCGCTCCGCGCTCTGCGCCCGGACTCTCCCTCTCCGTCTCCAGGGACCCGAACTTTCAGGTTCCTGTGGTGTCTGTGTGACGTGTTACCCCGGGTTGGTGTGGATCCGAGCCGCGTGCCGCGCTCCGAGTCCCGGTGTCATCTTAGAGCTGCGCGCGGGGTCGCCGGAGCGCGTGGAGCGGGTCCTTCATCATCCTCATCAGCAGGAGAGAGAGTCGGTTCTGCAAGTTGCAGCTGGAGCGGGTCCGGTTCGGCTCATGCCTCTGAGCAGCAGCGGGAGAATGGACCCGAACAGACCCGAAGCTCGTGCTGATCAGGTACCGATCAGAATCTGAACCTTCTTTAGAAACGGACCTCTGCTCTGCTCTGCACGCGCAACTCAACTCCAGATCACGGAAATGATAAAGAGGAGGAGGAGGAGGCGCGTGCGTGTCGGCATGAAGCAACGCGCGAGGCGGATGGCAGCGTGACGCAGCAGCAGCAGCAGCAGCAGCAGCAGCAGCAGCAGCAGCAGCAGCAGCAGCAGCAGCAGCAGCAGCAGCAGCAGCAGCAGCAAGCAGCAGCAGCAGCAGCGCTCCTTTCAGCGGAAGGCAAAATATTCCACACTGACACTCCTCATTTAGCTCTCTGAGCTTTGACTGGGCCGTTCTAATTTTGACTGGGGGTTCTCCTGCTGGAAGATGACCCTTGACGTCAGACTCAGGACTCTGCTGCCGCTGATGGATTTGGCTCCATCTGTCTCCCCACAGCATGATGCTGCCACCTCCTGCTGGAGAATCGGTGTTTATAAAGGGAAACGTTGGAATTTCTGCCAAACAAATGTTGTATTCTGATGAAATCAGAATACAACATTTTGGTTGCTACTTTTCTTCCTCTTCAGTTATGAAATATTTTCTGTTCTTTTATCACATTTAATGCCAATAAAATAGATTAAAGTTTGGTGTTTGTAACAGGATTCAATATTTGTACGACGGCATATTAGAGATTAAAGAAAGGAGTAAATTTGGGACTAAAAACTGACATTTTCTAGAAATAACTTGGAAATTTACCAGTTTCAAAATAGCAAATCTGAAGTTACTTGTGAGTTATTTTTCTCTCATTTGAAGTGAATGAAGATATAAAACATGTTAGCAGAAAACAGTGATTATCTGAAACACGCACGCACGCACGCACGCACGCACACACGCACACACACACACACACACACACACACACACACACACACACACACACACACACACACACACACACACACACACCTCCTGCTGCTGCTCCACCCTAATTGGTCCCTCTGCTATCAGCTCAGACTAATCGTCGGCTTCATGAACATGTTTGCAGATTCTGCAGAGGGAAGGCGATCGGATCCGACCCAGCAGGAATGTGAGTGAGGAATATTGATGTTCTTCATTCAGCCTGCATCTGTTTACTCATGTCGTTTCTCTCAGCCATTCGTTCAGATCCAGACCTGCTGCCGCGTTCCCTACATGCCTGGCTTTGGAGCAGCTCCAAGAACTCACAGCAACCTCCCACTGGAACCACTGGAACCCATTAAAGGTCGTTTTAAAACCAGTTGACCTCTCTGCGTTGCCGTATCAGGGGGTCATACTCCCACACTGAGGAGAAAACACTGCAGAGTGATGAGTGTCGGATTCTAGAAAAGGCTGGATGAAGTTCAAGATCAGCTCGGACTCTTGGACTGAAAATCGCTGATTTTATAGAAAAGTTCACAGAGACTATTACTGTAATCATTATGTGACTGTTGCTGCTTATGATCAGGTTGTTTCCTCTGGTTCTCAGTCAGATAGAAGAAGCATGAAGCAACATGCTTCCTGGTCAGATTCAGGATTAAATGTTTGCTGCTGCAGCTTTGGTGATGAAAAAAATTCAGAATCCAGCAAGTTAGATTCTCATTTCCCTTCACTGCTCAGTCTGCGATTTCTCCCATTGAAATGGATTTCTCAGAATGAATTTCTACAAGACCAATCAGCAAACAGAAAGAGGAGTTGTGAATGATGATGAGTTTCTGTGATGTTTTAGGATTATATTCTGCCAGACGTTTTAGCAACAGGAAGAAAAATCTAACTAAATTGGCGTCAAATATTTGTGCAACAAAAATGATAAAGATATTAATATAAAAGTTTCCAGACGTCATCATCAATATCGTCAAAGCAAAAACAACATTAATGAAATTTTTGCTGTAAAATGATGTTCAGGACAAAGTGAAACATGATCTGGTTTCTGGCTGAAAGCCTAAAAATATGAATCATTGATGCGAGACGTTCTTGTTTTCACTAAAAACCAGAAGATCTGAGCTTTTATAAAGTTTTACATTTTCTCTCGTGTTCAGTTGCTCTTTTATTCTGGACAAAACCCACAATCACAGCTTTTCTTGGCTTTAAAGGAATAACAATACTAATAATCAATCTAATAATAATAATAATAATAATAATAATAATAACTTCAACAAGCATTAAAGTCAAAATCTGATGAAGCGCCTGGAAATCGTCAGTGGGATTAAAAAATTTCCAAATTCATCATGAATCTGGAGGAACTTCATGCAGAAAGAAGTTTGGATCCAGTTTTACTGCAATCAGCAGATTAACACGAACACAAGAGAAAAACAAAACATCTGGATAAACAGCAAAACAGGAAGTAAAGCTAGAAAACTCTACAAAATAAAGAAGGAAGTAACCAGAACCAGAACCAGAACCAGAACCAGAACCGACCTCCCTGACTGCTTCCTGCAGCACTTTGAGGCTTTTCCAGGTTTTCCAGAAACATGAGAGACGTTTGGTCTGATTTAAGTGAATCTAGGTTCTGATTTTTGATGAAACTAGAAAATTTTCCCTCAGGATAAAAACGGCTCATTGTGGAGAATCAGCTGCAAGCAGAACCAGAACCTCAGACGTTTCATTAACTCTGAAACGTTTCCAGGAAGCCGTTTGAAAAGCTACACTGTAAAACATTAAGAGCAATAATTTGGTTTATCTAGTCTGTGAGCGAGAAAAAATTTAACTGTTATTTTTCAGTTTTCACCAAATTATTCCAACATTTATAAATATCAGAGTTCAAAACTAAATATTTAAACTAAATATTTAAGTTTGAACTGCATATTTAGTTTGTAAAATGAATATTTATCTAGCAAAATACTTAATTTGGAGCTAAACATTTACTTTGGAAACTAAATATTTAATTTAAAAGCCAAGTATTTATATTGGAACTAAACATTTACATTGGAACTAAATATTTAGTTTGAAAACTAAATATGTACCTCAGACTTAAACACTTAGTTGGGACATAAATAATTAGCTTTCTAACTAAATATTTAATTTGAAAGCTAAATATTTAGTTTGTTAACTAAATTATGTGCATTTTAAACAAAATATTTCGTTTTTAAACAAAATGTTTAAATTATGTGCATTTTAAACAAAATATTTCGTTTTTAAACAAAATATTTAAATTATGTGTATTTTAAACAAAATATTTCGTTTTTAAACGAAATATTTAACGAAACAAAATCGCACTACTGCGATTTCGTTTTTAAACAAAATATTTGGTGTGTGAACTAAATATTTAGTTTGTAGCAGTGACATTTGGGGAAAATAAAGCCTTTTTTTTCTCTGACAGACTAAATGAACCAAATTATTGCTACTAATGTTTTACTGTGTCACTTTACAAATGGCGTCTCTGATTCCAGAGGTTGATTCAGTGATGAGCAGGTGTGAGGAGAGACGGTGGGAATGACCTGAACTTCAGGAACATGCAGACGTTCCTGAAGTTCAAAGAAGAAGAGTGGGATCTGCAGAGTGAGGCTGCTGGCACGCCAGAGGAGGACGGCGAAGTCTCACTGCGATGATTGAGATGACTGAAAGCGTTCCGTTCTGCCAGCCGCCCTGCGTGCTAACGCTCCTCCACTGTCAACAACATGTTACCGTGACAACGGGAAAAACACACAGACGCACTCACGAGAGATTTCCCCCGATTCTTCTCCACACATGCGATTAGAACAACTGCAGGAGTTGGAGACGTGATGGTCTGGATCAGAAGGCAGTGGGCTGGGACCAGAACTGGACCTGTCGGAACCGGCCCGGTCGGCCCACCCCTGACTGAACAGCAGCTGAACTCCAGAGCATTACTGAACAAATCAGCACAACGATGGAGAAATGGAGAAAAACACAGCACTGATGTTTTTGGCTCAAAATTCAGACAATCATAAAGTTGTGCGCCTCCATAATGACACGCATTAAACACACTGAGTCAGGGTTCAGGTCAAAGGTCAGCTGGGCCGTGGTAAACTATGTGTTCAGGCCCTGGAGATGCCAGTAAATCTTTTTATTCCCTGCAGACCAACATTAGAACAAAACATCCACACAGCTGAATGTCAGCATTTAGAATCAGATCAATACGATTCACTGTGTCAGCACTTTGCACCTCTGCAGGCGAAACGTAACGAGACAAAAACCGTTTCCCGTTGGATTCTCCCTCCAGGACCGACTGAGTCTTCATGACATGAATGCTGAGATTTGTCTGAATATGCTGGCAGAGAGACGAACAAACTCCACTTGTTCTTCACAGAGATCAGCAGAAATATCTGCAGGAGTTAACCTGGAAAGATGAACTTTGCTCCACTCTGAAGAACAGATTAAAAACAATAAACATTTTTGTTGTTGAGGTAAAAATGTTGTTTTTGCTAAATTTCTGACAAATGTAGCATCAAAAATGGTTTTGAATTGAAAATATTTCTTATTTTGTTGAACGTTTTAGATTAAAATGTGATTTATTACATACCTTGTAATTAACTCGACTAGATTCTTTTTCCTGGAGATACAAACAGAACATATAAGACAGCAAACAGGATAAAAACAGAGAAATACTACAAAACTGGTTTAAACTTGAAGCTTGTCTGATGAAAACAGAAGAAAACTGTTCACGTTGTACTTTTGTTGTTGCAAAAATCCTTCCTGTATTTGAAAAATGATGCAGAACTTTCTAACTCTGGTAACCCTCTTCCAGAGACAGCTCTGGAGGAATTAGAAACCTGAAGTAAAAACAGAAAAACATCTGAACTCAAACAGTCTGAAGCTTCACTGAACAGTTTTCAGAAGCTTCCGATCGACTTGAGATGTTTCTGGATGTCATAACACTGACTGAACCGCTGGAGCTTTTCAAGAACCCTTAACAACCAAAACACTTGAGTCTTCTCCAGACTGTTTGGGGTCAGTTTTATACATCCAGAACCTTCTAAAACTTTCTGGTTAAAGTTGGATTCACTCAGCCTGACCTCTAAAGGCCAGATTCGCTTTTTGGATCAAACTCAACTCTCAAAACTAAGAGTTAAACCATAAATAAATCTGAAGGTAATCTCCAATTTTCTCTCTGCAGGTCAGCAGTGGCTCAAGGTCACCATCTAGTGGCCAAATAAATAACTGCATCAGTTAAAGACTCAAAAGAGTGAAAAACACAAAATGGATTACTGTTGACTGTTGTATAAAAATGAGTGAATCTTCTTTAAATCGAACAAAATTGTCAAACATTTGTGCTGCTACCATTTTAAAGATATTAATAAATATTTTCAGAGGTCGTCATTTATATCTTCTAAACAAAAGCAGCACAAATGAACGTTCTTCACCTTTTATGACCTCTGGGAACATTTAGCTGCACCAGTTCTGTTCGATCTTACAGAAGCAGAGAAATGAAACGACACTCACCTCCAAAAACAGAAACAAAGGTCAGAACTGAGCATCGTTTAGTTCAGCTTCCATTTACGTCGTCCGATGGCGGTTCTAGACGCTCCATCTCTATGAATCAACCATTTACTGCCATCACTGGTCTGGACCAATCACAGCCTTCCTTCAGGATGCAGAATTAGCAGTCAGACAGGAGAGATACAATAAAACCCAAAACACAGAAAGTTGGAATAAGTGTAGACAGGATGGAAGTGGACGGGATAACAAAGAAAATATATGCAAAAAAAACCATAATGATGAAAACAAGAGTTTATAGAACTGATGTTTCAGGAATGATGAGACGAATACAGAGTTTTTTTCTTTATTGCTTCAGTAATATGTCTTCTTACATATAAACTCTTCTTTCTAGACACCTTCAGTTCCCATCTCTTTGTTTTACTTCACAGTGCTTCCTTCCTTTCTAAACTGTTTTTTACATTTATTACATCCAACCTGCTTTAACATTCACACTGAAGGAACAAACGAGTCCCCAAACTGAACAGCAGCACATCCTTTTAGCCATTAAATGTCTTTTTTCCACTTTGTCTAGTTCTGGAGAGTCAAACAGACTCTTACTTACTGAGATGCTACAAATACGAAATCAGGTAAAAACATGAAAACAAGATAAGAAAGAGCCAAACAGGTTATTTACAGAAAACAAATATTATCGCATTCATTTCGGTCGTCTTAATAGAGGAAAGCAGGTTTAGAAATATTTCAACCTGTAAAAACCCAAATCAAACCAGAAACACGAATTACAGCATCTCACTTAAAAATATGTTTTTTTCTAATCCAAACAAAGTTAAAGTGGAATCATTTCCATATAGTTCAGTGAAACTGTTAGAAACATGATGTATAAAAAAGACTAAAACATTCATAGTACATGATTTATGCCTCCTAGTGTAGAGAAATAAAAACTTTACAGCTAGCTGTCCTCAAAATCAAAGATAATAGATTTATAACTGACTCCAGGTTAGTAAATATGGGTATTTAAAGATTAATGTTGACTTTGTGCAGCTTTGTACTTTTATACTGTAAACAAGAAAAGTTCAGGAGAAATGTTAGTGAACCTCTAATCTCATGTATGAACTGTACAACTGGAGATAAAACTGGATTTAAAAGTGTGACATCATCGCAAGATAAGATAAACATCCAGCAGTAAAACTAAAATCAGTGGAAACTGTAAACAATATTAAAAAGTAAATCAGGCAGATAAAGTCCAACATTTAAACAGAGTTCCTAGTGGAGAGTCCGACTAAGAAGATGCTCCGAAAAGAAACTGGGTTTCTCACCATTTTCATCAAATTCCCAGAACTGTAAAGAGGCAAAGTTACAATTGTAAAATGAGTATTGCTTTGAGTTTATTCAGGAAAAATGGTAGTCATACTTCAAAGCTTTTGCACTTGCGCCCCTGCAAGCTAACTATCAGTTAGCCACTGCTTTACTGATAAGCTTTCAAATATAACTAAGTTATTTTGAGTGAACTTTTAAATGTCACAAAAAAGACAATACAAGTTTGATGTGTTTCCATCAACCAGGCTGAAGCTTAATTTAGTCAGATGTTGATGTATGCATGGCTGTAATAATCAGAAAGTTGAGGTTGCTAGCTAGCGCGGACTTTAAAAATATTTCTGGTTTGGTGCCTCTGGTAAGGCACAGACCCACCAGGGGATGGGAGTGTTCACTACGTCTGATCTTTCCTTCTCCACTTTAGAGCATTAACTCAACAAGCGAGTGTTATTGAGGAAGTTATTAAGAATTTTACGTCAACTGTTTCTAATGCAATACTTAAAAAAAATGTTGATGAAACAAGGCTAATGAGAGTTTGGGTTCTGGAGGAATTCAGTCCACGGTCATGAGGGGACCCATAAGGGCTGGAACCAGGCTTATATGGGAGGCTTCAGTCTAATCAGTCCAGGTAGATCCACACTTTTCAGAGCTGCTTTCATCTGTAAACGTGTCGGTTAAGAAGCCTCCACCATGCTCAGACTGGATTCTCTTCCAACTAAAATCTCCCCATCTTCCTCCTCATCTTCCCCTTCCAAGATGGCGGTCATGGGGGCGGCGAAGAGGCGGCAGCGTCCGGCGAACCGTCGGCTGCTGGAGCAAGGGGGAGTGAGGGAGCGAGGTTGCATGTGGGAGGAGGAGAAGACGAGGACGGGTGAGGAAGAGGTGAGCAGCATCAGATCCCGGCGCCTCCAGCCAAACATCATGGAGAGCGCGCAGGGAGATAACGGAGGGGCGTTCACAGTCAGAAAGCTGCTGGACCTCCCATCATCCAATGGGTCAGAGGTCAGGGGAGGAGGAGGCGTCTTCTGAGGATCAACAGGAGGTGGAAACTGACCGACACAAAGGCGCTCTACTGCCGAGATCCTGGAAGACGCCTCGACTCGACTGCCCTTCTTCAGCAGGAGAGCCTTAAAACTCTCACTCCTGGCTGACCTGGGGTTCCTGAACCCTGCTGCCCTGGTCAGGCGGGGTTTAGTGGGAGTCTCTGGAGGGGAAGAGGAGGAGGATGAAGAGTAGGACAGAGGGAGTTCTCCAAAGTCTCTTCTTCCAAGCATCTTTCGCTTCGATCTGAGAAAATTAGACAAGAAGCACCAGTTAGATCCTTGTGTACGGTCAGTTTGAGAAGATGTTTGATTTGGCCAAATACTTTTCACAACTACTGGACTAAATCACATCAGTTGCCTCTTAATGAGGTTAATGTGCTTCAGCCAACCAGATTTAAAGTGTCAGATCTCTGGGAGGAAGCCTAACTGGAGTGTAAGGGTCAGAGGGAATGAAGGCAGCAAGGAAACAAGATAGGAGACAGATGGACCTTCAAAGAGAAAGGTTATTGATGTACATATTTAGGTAACAAGGGTTGATTTCACTTTTCAGTGCTTCGTTACAGGAATCAGGACTTGGAACTGCACCATCTACATATTTACTGCCCAGTTCGAAGGTTTACCTGCAACCTGATTACCGACATGTTCATGCGGCGCCTTCCCATACTGCACTGCTCCAGAGGCAGAGGAAGGGATCAAGCAGATGTGAGGATGTGTATTGTCGGTTGTTAAAATACCAGAACTCAGTATCAACTGAAGTCTACCTGTGGATGATGGTGAACAGATCCTCTGTAGTTCGAGGACGACCGGAGACCAACATCTGATCCGCCGAAACGTTGACAAACACATCGTCTGAAAAACAAATGATCAATTCTCTTTTATTAAGTCTAAAATAGACTTGATAAGAACAACCAGTTTATCACTGAGTTTTCCAATGGTGTATCACTTAAGGAGAACCGTCAAAACTAGAACATTTAGACACAACAAATGACAGTAAACCTAAACAGTGAGGGCGAGTAGTTTCCAGGTTGAGTTGATCATGAGTTGAGTTGACCCTATACATAAGTTTTTGATAAATCCATATGTTGAAATAGGACAAGTTGATTCATGACTATGGGCAATAACCAAGTGGCAAGAGCCACTTGGTTCATGGACACAGAAAACTTGAAGACTAAAGCCAATAATGTAGACTGATTTTGGGGTCACTGCTAAGTATGTACTCTTACTGTATGACACTACTGCTGCTGTTTTAGATTATGCTTGGCTCAATGCTAGTCGTACAGTGCACAACTAGCAAAGCACACACATCCAATATTGGGTTCTAACCAGGGATGAAAGTAGTTTTAAATTCTTGGGGGTACTATGACAAAATATATTTATATATATATAACTGTTTCTTTGTGTGCTTTGGAATTTCTGTGCTGATTAATGTTTTTGCGAAGCGATAAAAGCTGGTAGCTCTTGAATTGCTACAAAATAAAGCTGTATTTCCTTCAGCCTACTGGCTGCAATGTTGACACATTGAGATGCCATGAGACCTAAATTCTGAACATCATGGCATGGAGTGCATCCCAGTTTTCCATGTCTGGCATATAACCATTAATTTTAGCTTTTAAACTGGTTCTATTGATCCTGTGTCCAGACAGAGGGATAATCAGTAGCCCAGCATCATGACCTGTTCTGAATATCCTGCAGCTTCCACTTCTCTTCCTAACATGGCGCCTCCTCACCCTGACTCTCATACTGACAGGAGAAACGACAGAGCTCTATCAGGTTAAAGCTCATCTTCTGAAGTTGGGATGTTTTTCCTCCAACAGGTTCCAGAGGAATGACCTCAATCCAGAGGTTGGACTGGATTTTATTTCAATGTCATTTGTTAATGTTAGCTTATCATTTTTAACAGTGGAGCTATAAAGGTTTAAAAAGGTAATTATTTTTGGAGAAAGACTAATCAACATTAATATTTCCACTAAATAAGAAGCAAAAAAAATTGAGAGGAAAAGCCTCTCAGACTCTGAGCTCAAATCAAGATGTCAGAGCAGTAAAACTATTATTTTTAAATTAGACAATTTAATTTCACATAATTATCAGGTAGAAGCCATTTGTTTGTTAAATACTTAAACATATTTACCGTGTTTGATGTTTGTTGTGAATGATGTATATATAGCCTACTCACAAAGAACAAGGTAATTAGTCCAAGTTTGTCGTTTATTGAACGCTCAGAAACTACAGCGGCTGTGATGAGCCACAGCAAAGGTGTACCCAAGAAAGGACTCATAAGGGGTATTAGTACCCCTGCGTATTAGGGGTACTGCGCAGTACCCCTAATACTGCGTATTAGTATTAGGGGTACTAATACGCAGTACCCCTAATACTGCGTATTAGGGGTACTGCGTATTAGTACCCCTAATACGCAGGGGTACTAAGAAGAGGAGGAGGACGATGATGACGATGAGTACCCTGCCGTACCCCCTTACTTTCACCCTGGTTCTAACCCTTGGAAGTTGGTCATAATTCTATAAATTCATTAATTCTATCCAAAAAGTTAATTTTCTCAAGGCTCTGATGAGAATAAGCTGAAGAGTCCAGCATTGCCTCATCTTTACTGTAACCAAAATGTCTGCAACTCACCATCTGAAGACCTGCTAGCCTCCTTGGCCTCATCACTTTGGGGCTCTTCCTTTCCTGGTTCCTCCTCTTCATCTGGTTCTTTGATCAGGAGGTCTGGCAGTGATAG
Organism: Poecilia reticulata; assembly: GCF_904066995.2. NCBI lineage: Eukaryota > Metazoa > Chordata > Actinopteri > Cyprinodontiformes > Poeciliidae > Poecilia > Poecilia reticulata. The sequence goes on along the minus strand of NC_088831.1, from coordinate 13,851,991 downwards.
CTCCCCCTGCAGGCTCTCAGTTGACAGCAAACTGCTGAGGGAAAACCTGCTCTGACCAATCAGAGTGTACGAGCTTTCAGAGTCACTCGTCTCTTGGTTGCAAACTTTGAATTTCCTTCGCCTGTCGACCCTTTCTGTTATTACATCTGGGTCATCCTCTGATGATGATGAAGATGATGAAGAAGAGGAGGAGGACGATGATGACGATGAGGGAGAGGGCTCCATTTTTGGTGACATCATCAACAACTTTCGGCCTGGCCGCCTCTTCCTCACTCTCCTGGATTTACCTTTTTTGTTGGATGACGTCATCATCATCATGACTGTTTTCTTCCTCTCCTTGTCTTCCACTCTACCTTCCTCTTCCTCATCTTCATCTTCAGCAAGTGAGGACTTCATAAACCTCTTGTTGTTGGTTATCTCCTCATCCTGCTGCCTTGTCCCAATGATCCTACCAAAACGAGGCTCAGCCACCGCAGACTGAATTGCTTCTGTCCAGGTAGAAGTAGTTTTACGGACCCCTGAGGGACCCATCCCCACTGATGGGGACCCTGAAGAGTGATGAGTCTCATAGACATCAATCATTTGTGATGAGCTGCAGGATTTGTTGTAAGTATTACCAGCTCTAGTTTCTAAGGTGCTTCTGGTTTCCATTGCGGTCTGAGTTTCTAAAGTATTACCAGTTGCTGAAGTCCCTTTGAGTTTCTCTCCAGTGTGTTTGGATGCAAAAGCTGGTTTTACTGTTTTGGGAGAGGTCAACGAAGGATCTGGCTTCTTTTGCAAAATCTGTGGCTTCTGCCTTTGAGGAGAACTAGCAGGTGAGTTTCTTGAGTTCACCGAGCATCCTGGTATTTCTGAATTGCCAGAGGCGTTTGTCAAGTGCTTTGGCGATGGCATGTTGCTAAATGTATGGGACTGTGTGTTAAAGAAATCTGAAGTGTTAGGTCTAGGGCAGGACTCTATGATACGCCCAGGGCTACTTGGCCCTCCTGGTCCTCTTCTAGGCTTTGGGGATGTCAAGGGACCCAGAATGCCAAGATCAGGCTTCTTAGGGGGGACAGGTTTCTCTGGGGAGTACAGCTTCCTTGGACTGCTTGACCAAACATCCCTATTATTGTTTTTCACATCAGTCTTATTCTGTATTTCTGATTTATTTTCATTTCTTTCATATTCGTTTATCTTTTCTGTTACGTTGGTCTTCTTTTCTCTCAATCTCTTTATATGCTTTGCAAAGTCTGCTTCTGAGGAAGGTTGCTCTAATGGAGGATTCTGGATATTATTATTCATGCAACATGTGTCATCATCATCAGGACACATTTTTACCCATGGACTGTCAAGACTGGAGACATTCACACTCGCCACAGGGGGACACATGTCTGAATCATTATTCTGTTGCCCATTGACCTGGACATTTTGTGTGATTTCTTTGTTAAGCTTAAAGTCCTGGTCTTTCTCGCTTACTGAGCTGCCTTGTTGTCTTTGAAGCTTCGCATCACCTGACTCTGCAGTGGAAATCCCACTCTCACTTTTCATTGGGTCTTTGCAATACAGTTCTGTCTGTTTTACTTCAGTACTGACTCGGCTATTGCTGTTGGCTAATAATGGACATGTGTCATTGCCAGCTGTATTACAGGTAGCCTGTTTTGCTCCAGGTGGAGACACGTCTGCATCAGCATTGGAGAGACAATCAAGAAAGGACTCATTTAATACATCAAAGTCTGGTTGAGTCTCTTCCATCTGGTTACCGTTAGTTAGCAACACACTAACTTCAGTGTGAAGTTGGCTGTCAGTTGGGTCATGTTCGGTTTGCTGTACTGCCTGGTTTTTGACCGAGCGGAGTTTGACACACTGCAAAGCTTGAGGGGTGATCAGATGAGAGTGGGGCCTTGGAGATGTGCTTGGACTTGATGGGAGAAAGGAAAAGAAGGAAGGTTCAGAGAGAGCAGGTGATGGAGGAGAAGATGGCGGAGGAGGGGAGTCGACTATGTCAGATAATTCAAAAGATGGTTGAGAAGGTTGGCAGGGTGGCGATGGATCAAAATGGGATGGTACAGACGAGCCCAGAGAGTGATGTGAGGTCTGCCTCACAGCATAAGAATAGGGAGGAGGAGGAGGCCGGGTGGGGATAGGTAGTGGAGGAGGAGGTAGAGATAAAGGTGGGAGACTGTTGGGAAGTGGAAGAGACTTGGTAAAAGACGGAGGAACATGGAGGCAAAATTCAGGCTTTGAAGGAGTTGTAAGTGGTGAAGGAGGAGAAGAAGAGGGAGACTGTAGAGGAGGTGGAGGGGTAGAAGTGAAAGCTGGAGAGACAGAGAGGCAGAACCCAGGGATTGTAGGAGAAGACTGTGGAAGAGGAGGTGGTGGTGGTGGAGGAGGAGGATGCGGAAGACAAGGAGCACGAAGGCAAAACTCAGGGACTGGAAAAGTGGACTGTGGGAGTGGAGGGGGAGGAAGAGGAGGTGGAGGAGGAAGTAGATCAGGAGTTGTAAGGCAGAACTTAGAAGCAGGGGGAGCGGATTGTGGAAGAGGAGGAGGAGGAGGAAGAAGATCAGGAGTTGGAAGGCAGAACTTGGAAGCAGGGGGAGCAGATTGTGGAAGAGGAAGAGGAGGAGGAGGAGGGAGAAGTGATTGCCTGGCTAAAGAGTCAGATGAGGTGTAGGAGGAGAGAGAGGAGGAGGAGGAAAATGAGGAAGAGAGAAGTGATGACTTCCTCTGTGGAACTGGAGGCTTTGGCTTCCCTTTTCCTCGAGACCTGGTCCTGGGGAGGGAAGAGGCTGTGGGGGAAAATGGTAAGGTTGAAGAGCATGAGGTAAAGAAAGGGGAGGTTGGAGGAAGGGAAAATGCTCCTGGGCTTGCTGTAAGAGGGGAGGAAGGATTGTGGGGTGAAGAGACTGGAGTTCCAGGACTGGGAGTGTTAGACTGGCTGGAGTAACCACTGGATGGAGAGGCAAGGCGCTGAAGCCCAGCAACAGAGGAGTCAGGTGGATGGTTGAGAGAGAGTTTCAGATCTTTATCCTCTGAACTTGGATTTCCTGGGCTAAGCACTTGGCAGTATTTGGGGCTCACTGGGTTGGCACTGGAAGAGTCGGAGTGAGTGGAAGTTGCCTTCTGGGAGTTTGGACTTAAAGGTTCGAAGGTTGTGACTGTCCCACAGTTCAGACCACTCTGACGTCTTTTTGCATTGCTCCTGGGTACCCAGGGGTCAGGGAAGGTCTGAGGAGATGATTTAGGTGTGTGCAAGGTGCTGCGATCCACACGAGGACTCCGGTCAGGACGTGGGCTTGTTGTTGAACGCGAGGCCTTGCTGCGACCTGGCCGGCGCCTCAAGGAGTCGGAGCGCAGAGGTGGGGGAGGTGGGCGCTTGGACTTGCGTAGGGAGATGCTGCGTGTCATAGAGCGAGAGTAGAACGCTGAAGTGCTGGACTTCCTTTTCTCCCGGTTCAGCAAGGGAGATGAAGACATCTTCTCTGAACAAAGGGAAGTGTTGTCAATACAGAGAGGGGTGGAGCGACCAGAAGAAAGAAGTGGTTCACAGTTCCAGCCTTCTTCAGAGACACATCTTGTGTCCTGGGTGATACCGCTGTGGATGCTGGAGGTAGGAGAAAGAGGCCTGTAGCTCCAGCTTTCCCCACTGCAGGAGTCACCATCAGAGAAGTTTTGGGCATTTTGCTGGGTCATGGTCTGATCGGCCAGAGCCTGGTAACTAAACTGAGACACAGAATCAGCGATGCTTGAAGAGGAGAGGTAGTGAGAAGAGCAGTCATTTAAAGGCCTATCACTGGGATAAGACCACTCTGATTGCAATTGGCTGGGGGTGTCAGAGATGCAGGAGTTGACAGGAGAAGAAGGAAAACAAGACGACGAGGAAGAAGGAGACTGGGGTATGACTCTGGCATTAGGGTCATAGGGCAACAATGGCTGGAAATCACTTGGGAAACTTTGCTGATCCTGTGACTGCAGAGAAAACGACAAGAAAAGAGACACAAACTTTAACTTGGCTATGGTAAATTCAGCGTGGCACTATTTTTCTTGGACTGACCTGGCTGTAAGATGAGGAAGCACTGAGTGTCCTGTAGGTGGTGCTGTTAAAGCTGACTTCCGAACTCAGAGAGGAGTTGGTGGGAATACGGGGGAGGCTGTTGATCTCAGAGGAAGACGAGTGACAGGAGTTGGGCTGCTTGCCAACATTTGGTGAGGCGGTCAGGGAGGCCATGAGGCTGGACATGCCCTCACCCTTTGGGGCTCTGATTCTCCTGGAGGTAGACGGTTCCTCCTTTCTGTCTCTTTCACTCTCCTCCATGGCCTCCTCCATGCTGTTTTGCTGATGTGAGGAGGAGGATGAGGAAGGAAGTCGACCCACTGTTGAGTACTGACCAGGTAGATTCACTGGAACAGAGGGCTTGGGGATGACATCGTCCAATATTGCAGAAACGGTTTTACGGCGGCTCAGTTTATTAGGTCTTCGGTTTAACGAGTCTCCATTAGAGATTGTTCTTCGAAAACTGGCCTGTCGGTCAAAACTCTCACCTTAAAGGCAAATAAACAACAAATTACTCCATCTTTGGAGTTTAGGCAACAGATTACAAACAAATCAGAATACTTTGTTACACTAAATAAATCAAACTATTACAGGAAAACTGCTTCTTTCCCTTTAAGATGATGGACTACTTGTTTTTAGGACTCAAGAATAACTGGTTTGATTTAGGAATAAAAAATCTTTAGTTTGGTTGAAGATCTTAAATCTTTTTGGTAAGAATGTCTGAAACATTCTTTTAAAGTTCTCATATTTTTTTAAATAAAAACTTCATATTTGCTTTAGTCTAATAAATAAATGATTCGGCTTAATAAATAAAACTACTTGGTCACATTACGGTGTTGCACAATTGTTAGGACTGTTGCCTTGCTACATGGTTGCTACATGGTTGTTTGTCCTGTGTGTCTAAATGTCTCTAAGCTGAATAAGAGGTCTTTATGTGGTAAAAAAAAAAAAGAAAGTAAAATCTTTGGTTAGAATGAGGAATTCAAAACAATTTAAATAGAAAAAGGTTGTAGTTTTGAGAAAATTGTGAAATTAGCTTAAAAAATGTTTTGTTTTTCCTACTTAATGTTCAAAAGTGAAGCTGATGTGGAGTATGATCAAAACATAAGCAAGATATTTTTCTGGACCAGTTGCTAATTCACCAATGGCATTGCTAGCAGTTAAAGTATAAATCTTTTTGTAAATTAAAATGAATATAATAAATCTAAAAGAATGTCACATCAGGTTTAAGGACTAACTTGAGTCACAAACAAATGTCAAACCATCTTTAGAGGCTGCAACATCACAGATTGAGTCAAACCCAGAGGTTCTGGTCTCTGTACCCGTCACGTTGATAGGAACTATATCAGCTGCGACGGCCTCCGCCTGCTGCCTCATCTTCTCTTCCGGCGTTGGAAGGCGCTGAAGAGGCTCCGTTTCGAATCCATCATCCCAGCAGGACGAGAGACTGATGGGATTCAGGACCAGTGGGGTCATGGGTCGCGGGTTGGGGAGGAAGAACTTCTCATCTTCATCTGAAGACGCTGAAGACTGACAATAAAAAAAACAAGGTTTAATTTACAGCTCAGCTCAACTAGAAACAGTTTAATTCCAGTTTTTATGCTTTAGGGTTTAAATGTCGGCTAGCAGGGAGTTAAAGGTACGACTGACTATCTAAACTAATTTTATTAAGTCTGGTCCCTGTTTACCTTTCTCCTCCAAAATGAAAACTTGAAACAAACTGAAAAGCAAGACTGAGAGAAAAAGTCCAAGACTCTGGACCTCTGAGAGGAGGAGAGATGAGTGAGACAAAGAGGACAAAAAAAACAAAACGATTAGTCATCTGGATGCAGCAAGAACAATGGAAATGCCTCAGTTTGACCAGCAGGTGGCTGCAGAAGACTTCACCTCTCTGCAAATCTTCACAACTGCAGAGTAAATGAAGGGTTAATTAAGCTTTTCAATCCTTTAAAATGAAATAATGTCACAGCAGCAAAGTCTCTGGATGAATAATTAATGGATGTGTTTCTGTTTATGAGGCTTCATATAAAATAATCCCAGCTGGATTATAATCTGCAGTGTGTAGTCATCGCTTCATGACTCATTAGGCCGCCGTTTCTGTACGGTCGCTTCAGCCTCATTAATATTCATGAGTCACTGACACCATCTCACCATCGCTCTGCCTCTGCTCCGCCAGCCTCTGTTAGCGCCGCCCTCTGATTGGTCCAGACCGCACAGTGGAGCAAAGGTGGGACTTGGTGGGCGGTGCTTGAAGCAGTCATGCTGAGTCAGCCCGTTGTAAGCTGTGGACAGACAGAAAGAAAAGGAAGAGCCAATCAGCAGGTAGACCTGCTACTGCTGGCTGTGAAGACGAGCAGTGCTGCAGCTGCTGCGATGCAGTCTGCAGCAGAGCAGTGCTGCAGCAGAGTGCGCCACTGCAGTCCAACTGCAACACTCATTTCTTCACTCGCGTGTCTGCAGATCAATACCTTTTCATTTAAAGATCATAAAATCTGATTCAAAGCTTCCAGGGAAGAGAAAACTACAACCGATCAATTTATTTCTCTGCGTTGTAAAGCATAAAAACATTTTATTTTAACTCAAAGCAGAAAGACTAATCATTTAAAGTGATCAGTGTGCTCTCTGTAGTTTTGTCTCTGTCCTTGTTCTCGTCTCTCCTCTCCATCTGGTCAGACTACAGCAGTATTCATCTCACCTCGCAGGTCATCAGCGCTGCCCGACCGCCGTTTCCCAGGAATGAAGCGCAGACCCTGTGGAGGCTTCTGGGTACTGTAGTGAACGGACCATTTGTTGTCCCTGTCCCCGGCTGCAGAGACAAAGACAAAGACGGACAGAGACAGAATAATCACTATGAGGTTTTCTGTGCTTAATCTCGTTTCAGCAGATTTCCTCTCACACCGAGACGGTTGATGATGGAAGTTGCAGCTCTCAGCAGCGTCAAGGTGACCCCGGCTCTCTGCTTCAGGGGCTTTTAACTTGAAGGAAAGGCCGTCTGACTTCCAGGGGGAATCAGTGGACAGATGTGTGGACAGATGTCCCATTTAACTCTCAGTTTCTGTAAATCGGAGCCAGAACGCTGGCATATAAAGACAGACGACCATTTAAATGGTCACAGGTTTGTGAACTCCTAAAACATTTTGGTTTTATTTGCAACATGAATAAACTCAATCAGGAGATCAAATACTGAATAATAAAACTCGTAAAAACGAGATTTATCGTCTTAAAACCGACTTCTGCATTCAGACCAGAAAACGTCTCTGTTCGTCTGGAGACGACACAGTAAGTCCTCGTCTGTCAAATCAAGTTTTGACCTTTGACACGTGATGTCACGCTCTTCAGAAAGCAGTCCACTCCGCCATGATGAACGCCAAAACAATCACGTTAACTACTGTACAGCTTGACAGTTTATAGCCTAAAATCACTTTAATTTATTTGATTTCACTGAAGACAGGAACGAAAACTAAACTTTTAATTTTATCGTAAACGTTCTGATGAGGAACAAAGACGACGATGGAGAAAAAGCCGCCAGGACGGGCAGCTCTCGGTGCTGATTGGCTGAAGACCGTAGCTATTAGCATCATCAAGCTTCTGTGGTAGCGCTAAAATGGTTTCCATGGTAATCTGAGGATTCAGTTTGGCTTTACTGACGTTTAGATAATCAAAACACTGAATGTTTCACAAGAACTTAAAAGTGTCAATTATATAGTTACTACTGGTTAAAATGTTCAAATATTGGGTCATCATGGATCAATCGCCTCTTATTTCTATGGTAGCCAGTAAAACCCTCTGGTACCGTCCAGAACATCTCCTGAGGGTCCGGTTCCCCCAACACAGCAGATTCTCTACAGATGAAATGTTTCCAAGCAAACGAACATAAAACAGTGAAGTTCTGGTTGGAGTCACTGAGGATGAGCAGAGCAAACCAATAAACCGGTTTACCGATCAATAATCAATCAATCACCTACTGTCAGTCATTCACAGGTCATAAGAAAAGAAATCTGAACACAGATCAAACTGTCGACCTCAACTATGTTTGATTCAATGCAAAAACCCAACAGCCAATCACAGAGCAGGATGATATGAGGTCATCTTCAGAGATCCATAACTGATATCTATTGATTCTGACTGACCCAGTTTCTGATCCTCAGCGCTGCGTCTCCTACCTGTGGTCCTGGTGAGGAATCTGAGGACGGATTTGATGGTGGCTCCGATCAGAACCATGACGACGCCACACAGCCTCTCACACACACACACACACACACACACACTCCTGCGGCTGCAGCAGCAGCAGTAATGCAGCTCCACTCGCTGCGACGCCGCTCTCCTCCCACTCCTCTCTTTCTCTCTCTCTTTTTCTCTCTCGTTCGCCCCCAGCCTCTTTCTCCCTCTCTCACTTCCACACACACACACACACCTGCCACGCTGGCAGGACGCCAACACACGTGCGCGCCCTTCAGGAGCCACCAGGTGATGAAGGTTACCTCCAGACGCTGCAGGAACGTGTTGCTTTGAAGATGAAGGGGAAGTGGCTGTTTGTGGGTCTGATGTGAAACATTTTATCTTTTATTCTCTGTGTTCTGGTGTCGCTGGGAGGACAATCCATCCGCAGGGTATAGAGGAAAAATCCAGGAAATAATGAGCCGAGTTCTGCATCGGCTGAGTGATAAAAGGCCTCATTATGTCTCGTTTCATGAATCCTTCATGTTTTATTCTGTCACTTTGAAGCTCTTAAAGCAGCTGGATGTTTGTAGGGTTTGTGTTGCTTTAATGCCTTTTTCAACCTCAACGTGTTTATTGGGAATATGTAGATTCTATAAAATATTTAATGGAACATTTTTCAGTTTAGTTCAGATGGTTGATGCCTCCTTTGTATCGTTTTTGCTCTTCTGTCCTTTTTTATTTCCCTGCAGTTCAATCTTTGTTTTTCCTCGTCGTTCTGTCCTTTTTAGCATTTTTCCTACCATCTTTTTGACGCTATATTGTGTCTGTAGTTCCTTTGTCGTGTTTTATTTTCAGTATTGACTTTACTCCATGCTTCAAGGTGGTAAAAGCTGAAGCATGACCAGTTTGTCCACAGAATTTGTAGATTACAGATGATTTTTATGCATCTTTAATGAAACCTCTTGGTCTTGGTGTAACATTTTCCAATGTAAGTCAAGCCACTGAGAGTTTAAAGTCTCTGAAGAGAAGAGATATTTAACTCTAAATGGTTTTTGTTTACTGTTCTGTGAGAATCATCAGCTGATGGTGAAGCAGATACCAAACTGGACTTTAAGGTTCTGAAACACCAGCAGCTGAACCGTCCTTCAGCTCTGTCCTCCATAATTAGTTTTAGTGGTTAATTGGGTTCACCTCCATCACCAGAGCCAAACTGGGACAGTTCCAGTTGGTAAATGTGTCGACAATGTGGAGCAGCTAATTACAGTGTTCAAGGCTGACGGCCTCCCTGTCTGTTCATCTCCATCTCCTCACTGTTGTAATTAGTTTCAATAATTAGACACCAAGTAGGGCAAATTATCTCACTGTTATATTTAGAACCAAGCGGCTCAATCAGGACCGTCACCATTAAGAAAGCCAGGAAAGACGGGCGGGAATCAGGAAATACTGAAAAATCAATTATTTACATTCGTAAGTTTCTTGAAGATGTTGAAAGTGACAGAATTATGTTTGGTTCACATGCAAAATATTAAAATGGTGAATAAACACGTCTAAAATCAGATTTTAGATCGGAGCGGTTCCAACGTTCTTCCAACTGGATCAGATCACCAGGAATAAATCGTAAGATTATCTACAGCAGGGGTGTCCAAATGTTTTATCATGGGGGCCAAGATTAAAATTGTAAATTTAAAAGTAGTCGGCCAAAAAATTTAATAAAAAAAATCTACCAATAATAAAGCAAAAAGTGTAACCTGATATTTATTATAGATCTAAAACTTGATATTTATATAACGGTGCATCAGATAGAAAAAGTGAGTAAATTTATAGATTAATCAGGTTTTTTGAAGAAAATTCCTATTAATATAAAAATAGACTTCTTTCTAGAAAATTTCTGAAATTGTTCTCAAAATTTCAGAGTTTTTAGGCAAAAATGCACTACTTTGTTTTCTCCTAAAAAGCCTCTAATACACTGTAGCAGATTTTGCCTGTTTTCTGTATTAAAATGAAAATATCTAGTTTTCTTTTTTTTGGGCTCGATTGAATAAACTATTTTCAGTAATAAGATCAGGATTTGGGTCACTTTGTTTCTAAACAGTTGTTATATTTCGACAAGTTTATGAAAGAATAAGAGCTGATTTGGGAGCAGAAAAGTCTCCTGGTTTTACCGTTTATTTAAACTTGGTTATAAAAAACATAAATAATTTGTGTATTTGTGTTTTAATGTGTAACAAAATCATTAACCTGATTATAAATTAAATGTGTCCAGTCTCAGAATGACTACCAACACAACGGTTTAACAAACTCTAAAATCCTCCAATGTGGTTGAATTGAATCAACTCTCCAAAGATCATTTGTCACAGCAGTGAACCAGTTATTTTAGGGAGAAATGACTTTTTCCTGAGTCAACATGGCTGACGGAGGTGAAGCTGCCAGGTAGCAGCTGCTGCAGACATACGGGCCGTTCATCTGCTGGAACAGGAATTAGCCTGTAGCTTAGCATATGGAGCTGCTGCTAATCCATGAACACAAATACACACAGAGCAGATTACACACACAGAGGAGGTCATTAGGAGAAACACAGGGAGCTGGTTGTGCTACGAGTTATCTGAGAAGAACAAGACCTGTGATGCATTATTGATCTGAGAGAGAGACAGAGAGAGAGAGACAGAGAGAGAGTGAGACACAGGAAAGTAAAAGGCCTATTGGGGCCAAACAGAGGAAAACCCAGATAATCCTCATTTAAAGAACCTCCATCGGCTCTGCTGAGGAGAAGCAGCATCAAATATTAATGGCTTTGAAACAGTTTGAATAACAGAAAATGGAAATGAGAAGAAATGGAAACTTAATTTCTTGAACTGCAAGAACTGCAGCGAGTGTCTGTTCTAGTTATTTAGTTAGACTCTTGGTTTAATTATAGTTTTAAGGTTGAATTCTCATTAGTCTTGTTCTAGCTGAGAACAGGAAATCGAACCCAAAACGTGAACTCTGGTCCGTCTACAAACCTCCCTCTGGGTTCGGTTGAAGTGAACCCTGGTGCTGATCGATATGTGAACACCAAGTGGACCGCAGACCGCTCCAAAAGCAGGAAGCATGCTACAGCGCAGGGCATTCTGGGTAAATGCAACCAAAGCTAACATGCTAGCAGGAGAAATGACTTGTGGTGAAAAGAAGACAACCACTAAAATCTGATGCCTCCATTTTTGTTTCCATAAGAAAGTTGTGCTCAGAGGTTTTCATGTCATTTCCTTCAGTGGTTCTTGATGCAGCGCCCCCACAGGTGAGGAGGGGAACAGGTTTTAAAGGGTTTGGTTGGTTTGACTCAGAACAGAGAGAAAAAGAACCGCAGCAGCTGGAAATTGGACAAATGTTGCCATTTTGAACCTCTAGCTGGTGTAAAATGAGAACATTGTCCAGGCTGGGAGCCGTACCTTTCTGGAGAAGCGGTGTGGTCGACAAGGCTTCCTGCTTTGAGCCTTTCCCCTGGCGACGTCGGAACCAAAGACATCTGGTCTTGCGCCTCTTAGTGGGCTGGTAGCGGTACTGCGGTGGCACCTCTGGTTCCTTTGGAGGGTTTGTGACGCCCAACAGGTTGGGGGCAGGAAGGGTGTAGCCGGGGCGGGGCTCTGGGGACGGGGGGCAGGAACTGGTCCGGCGCCGATGGCTGAGGATGGGGCAGGAGGGGCGCGGCACCTGCAGGGGTGAGGTCTGACTTTTCCCACATGACTCAGGGGAGAAGAAGAGTTTCCCATGAGCCTCCAGTGGAAGGGAAGGGTGAACATGCTGCCGCGGTGGGAGGAGCCAGGGGTTTCCCTGAAGGTGAGGTGGGAGGGGCTTCCTGTCACCTGAAGGCGGCGCCGGCCTGGCGTTCAGCCCCATCATGGCCCTCTGCTGCTGGTAGATCTTGGCGCTGAGCAGGCGCCGCCTCAGGCTGCCCTCCGTCTTCGGCTGCAGGGCGGCCATCTTGCGCGGAAGAAGCTCATCACGCTCTTCGTCGGGTCCGCCGTTCCAGCAGTGTGATGACGCTCCAGGCCCCGCCCCCTCGCCGCCCAGACAGTCAACGTAAGAAATCATCCTGTCTGATTGGCTAGATGGAGAACGAAGCCTGATTCATGAAACGTCTCATGATATCAGTACCAAACTAGATCCACTGTTAGCTTAACACAAAGCGTTCATGAAACAATGTTTCCAAAACCGGGCGAAACTATTTTTCTCCTATCTAAGTTGAAGAAAGACATCAATTCTAAAACTGTAGCACTTCAAATTAAAAGCCTTTAACTTGTTTAATCTTGCAGAGGAAAGTAAATCGGTCATCCTGCATGTAGCAACTATTTAATTCTACAGTTGAAGCTGAAAATGAGTCAAAGGAGATTCTTCAGAGTAAATCCAGAAAGTTCCTCGAAGCCTTTCCCACAACAGTGAAAATAAATTCAGGTTTTTCAGATTAAAAGAAGGATTTCCAGATGTCTGACCACCTTTTCTGATCAAAAACGACCAAAAAAACGTCCAGATTTAGAGTGAAACTCGGCAGCTTCTTCTCATTCCTTCACAGAACAAAACAAACATCCCAAACCTTCGTCTCCTCCAGAAACCAGCCTGCGCTCTGCCTGCGCTCTGCAGTTTTAATCTGCTAACAGGGATTATCCAGGTCTGCAGATGGCCAGAGTCAACAGGTTTCTACCTCCACATGTTCCTGGCTCATTCCTGACCCTCCAGAAACCAGAAGGCGGCATCTGCCAGGTGAGCTGCAGCTCAGAGCCGCTGACATGCCGCCTCTTTCCTTTGGTGAAAAGAAGAGCATCAAAACAAAGTCTGACAGGAGGACAAGTTCAAACATGGATTAATCCTCCACTGAAAATAGACCCTGGAGTTTAGAGACGCTGAAAACATCCATCAGCCGTTTAGTCAAACAGTCACTGAACTAAAAACAACTAAAGTAAGAGTTCAGTTTTTACAGTAGCAACAAAACAATTCAACTGAAGCAGAAACAATACATATAAAGACATGGAAGAGTATTCACACCCCTCTCTATGGATCACATTCCCTACTAGAGCATCTTCCTATAAACAACCAAGCAAAGGATGTGGATTAGCAGCTGATGTCATCAGGACATTAATGTGGAACAAATGTTGAGTCGTTAGCATGTTAGCATGAAACCATCAGTCTGAGGCGTCCTGCTACTGGAAACTCATAATACATCAATGATGGACAAACACAGGAACGAGAAGCAAAATTAAATATGTTTTGCTGAATGTTTACCAAAAAAAAAAATCGGTTTTTTATTTACTTATTTAGCCAAAAAGGCTCCGTTTACAGACACAAATACAGAAAAACTTCAACTCTGCAGCTCAAAAAACAGCTGAACTTGCCGTTGCGTGAGAGAATCCATCAGGATTAAACCTGCAGCAGCTCTGAAAGTGAAAACTGAGGATCTGTCAGGTGATGTTTTTTAATGACACTGAAGAGGAAACAAGTGGAGCAGCAGAGAGGTGAAAGACGCTCCTCCAGGCGAACATTAAATCATCCCAGAGCCGAGCGCAGCAGAACAGAAACCAAACAGAGAAAAAGACCAGTTCACGTCACATCGGTTTGATTATCGGCTGATTGATCATCTGACTGACTCCGTCCATCAGCTGGTTCTGTCTGCTCTCATACTGACAGAATAATCCAGTTTCTGGAAGTCAGACTCTGTTTTTATCTGGTTTATTACAGCTGAGTCCATTTCCACTCAGTCATGACTTCAAAGATAAGCTGATAAAAACAGGAAATTACAGTAAAACGTCCTGCAGTCAACAGGAAGCTGTCGACTTTTTAAAACCCCTTCAGAACTAAAATTGGACTTTAACGTGACTGTATGCCGTTTCTATGACTTCTTAATTTTATGTTTTTATGATCTGAAGCACTTTGAACTGCCATGTTGCTGAACTGCACAGTACAAATAAATTCAACTGATTGATTAAAGGCTGATTCCTGTAACTGGATCTGACACTGGATTTGGTGATGCAGTTTTTTTCTTGTTACAGAAGCTAAAAGAGACAAATCTGCACGAACTAGAAACTTTGCTTTTCTTCCGACCTCTTCATCAAAAACTTCCAGGAAGTTCTAGGCAGAAGAATGGATTTTAATTTTAGCTTTGAAAAAGTGGAAACGCCAAGATAGATAAGACTTTCCTCCAGTTTTTGACCTGATTATTCCTCCATAGAAAGTTTTCCTGACCCAGTTTAACTGAATCCAGTTTAAATGGAAATATTATTGAATCCAACTTAATTTATTCTCCATTTTCATTGTCAGTTAAAGCTAGTGATGTCATTTACCAATTTCTCCATCTCTATTGTTTACTTTCCCATATTACTGGATATGAATTGGATCCATTTGTGCAGCGAAGTTCATTTATAACTCTCATTTAATGTAGATGCAAACATGTTTCACTTATAGCTTAACTAAATAATGAGCTGCTGAAAATCCATCTCAGAATGTAAATACGTAAAATAACTCCAATTAGACAGAAAGCTGCAAAATATTCACACTTATAAGACACTTTCCTATAAGTAAAATAATTTACCAGTGAAACTAGAACCCTTGTATTAATATTAAAGAAATATTTAGCTCCTATAAGTGGCTGAAATAGAAACTGGACCAAAATACTTTGTAAGATTTTGTGTTTTTGCAGTGCAGGAAACAAAACAAAGCAAAAAAAAAATGTCAGACATGAGAACCAAAGATGAAAAGTTATGCTTGTCAAGAGGATAAAATGCTGTTATTCGCTGGAGAGGAGAATAAAAAAAAAGAGAGAAAAAATACAAAAACAGATTCTGGAGAAGAAACTAAGATCTGAAAGACGAACAAAAGTCCAGGCAAAAAAACTCCAACGGACTAAAGTTAGAGCAGAACCAGGTTTATTCTGCCTGGTGCAGCTGCAGCCGCTCTGTGGGTGTGTGTGTGTGTGTGAGAGAAGCTGAATGGGATGTTTCGGCCTGCCTCGACAGGCCGCCGCTCATTAAACACACAAACACACTCACAGCGGCTGACACACAGCAGAGAGAAGAACCCATAGACCGACCAACCGCCACCAGAACCAACGCGACTCTGAGGAGCATCATGGCGGTAACCATGGCAACGGCAGTTCAAAGCGCTGCAGCAGCACTTTGTTGCCTCCATTAGCCGCAGCGCTACACTGTCAGAAAGAGAATGAAACAATGCAGTCTCACCTTTAAAGCAGAGCATGTTCACCTCACTCCGTGTGTGTGTGAATCCAAGCAAAGACAGAATGAAAACACAAGTCCTCCCTCTGGCTCTCTCTCCTCCTCCATCCCTCCACAATAAAAGCCTCCATTTAGTAACAGCTCGCTGTCAGTTTGTGCAAAACAAGGACAGAAACGACACAAAGAAAGTTGACAGAAATAGAAACAAACTGCGACTTTAATAAAATGGATTGATTCGTTTTATGATCATATCTAAACTCCAAACAAAGTTGGATTCTTTACAATCTGTTTCCAGCTGCAAACTTTTCATCTGACTAAAAAACACAAATAAAACTAAAATCCTCCTGAAGACAAACTGCTTCCTGTTAATCACATAACAGGTTTTATTATTTTAATGTTTGTCATTTCCAATTAAAAATTGTTTCATGTTTTTGACGTTTTTTTAATTCATTTGAATTGACTGAAAGAAATAGAAAGATATTTAATCCATTCTCAGCAGTAAGTCGGTCACTCTTGTTGCATTTCTCCAAGTTCAATAAAGTAGTTAAAAGTACTACTAAGTACTAAGTACTAAAATTATTATAATTTGAATAATTTTAATCAATTTTTTTTATTTAATGAAATTAAATAATATTATGGTTTATTATTTTGAATTAGTTTTATGTAAAAATCTCAGACTAATGTTACATAAAGATGTAATGAGCTAATAATATTAGGCAATAAACTCAAGTAGTAATGTAGAAGTAAAACCCAGACATGTAGATATATAATTAAAGCACTTATAAAGGATTTAAATGACACAAAGTTAGCAGAGAGAATTTAATTAACTTATTAATTATATTTCATTAAATGACGGAATTGAAGATGAGTTAAACCTCAGTCCAGTTGGTGGCGGTAATACAAAAAGACTGTAAGATGAAAATAAACTCTATAGAAGAAGACGAAGACGTCGGAGATCTCGCGATGTTTGAGTTCTGTTCTGTGATTGGCTGCGCAGGAAGTAAATACAGCAGCGCATCAGGTAACCCTCGGTGGGTTGAAAACAGAAATTTGTCTTCAAACCAGTGAAAGCTAATCCTCTATACTGGTTTCACTGGTCTAACGCAGTCAAATAAAGGCAGAAGCGCGGAGAGGTGGGTAAAAACCGGGTTTAAGGGGATGGTTTTAACGGCTGTTGGCATGTTAGCTTAGCATAGCTCCATTGGTCCTGTACCGTTATTACATTGTAGTCACATCACCGGGATTCATTTAATGGAAAAATAAACATAAACCATTAAAAAATGAGGTGGTTCAGCTATAAAATGATAAATTAGTTCTTTTAACTTAAAGGACTAACCATATATGGTGTGAAGCTTCTTTAAGGTGCTCCCTGATTGAAAACAAAACCTCCTACTTATGAATTAATTAATTAATATGATGCTAATAATGACATTAATTTAACTGCGTTGGTCATTTCTGATTAAATACTGAAGTTTGTGGTTATAATACCTCTATGATGGTGTCTCCTAGCAACCATGTCCGTCTTCATCCATACCCGAGGCGAGGCGGGCGGCGGGGTGGCCGCCCACCTCCGGTGCCCTCACTGCGGCCAGCTGTCCAAGAGCCACGCCCAGCAGCTGGCCCACCTGGCAGCGTCACACCCCACCTGCCTGGATGACGTGGCCGTGGGTCGCCTTGGCAACATCCTGATGTACCAGAGCAGCGCGAGACTCTTCCACTGCTCTGAGTGTTTCCACACCTGCAAGGACTTCAGCAAACTGTACAAACACATCATCGCCAGACACTGCATGATGGAGAAGGAGAAAGAGGGAGGAAGAGGAGGAGGGGAGGCACAGGAAGCAGAGGAGGTGGAAGGAGGGAAGGATGAAGAAAAGCTGGAGGGTCTGAAAAGAAAGAGGAGCAGTGATGAAGAGGAGGGCAGTCCTGAAAGTAAAAAGAAGTGTGGAGAGAAAGCAGCTGCTGAAAGGAAGCAGGGTGAGGAAGAGGAGGGAAAGACGAAGAGTGAGGAGAAAAAGGAGGTAAGGAAGAACGAGGAGAAAGAGGAGATGAGGAAGAGTGAGGAGGAAGAGGGGAAGAAGAAGAATGAGGAGGGGAAGAAGAAAAGTGAGAAGGAGGAGGGGAAGAGAAAGAGTGAGGAAGAGGAGCAGCGTGAGGGGAAGGTCGGTGAGGAAGAGAAGCAGTACGTTCTGACGTTCGACGGCGCTCTGTTCCACTGCAAGATCTGTGGCTGGAGCCACAGGCAGCGCTCCGTCTCCGTCAGCCACATCGTTCGCAAACACGAGATCCCCAAGAGCTACGCCAGCCACGCCCTAGCCAAGAGCCGGCAGCTGCAGACGGGCCGGGCCGAGGAGGAGGACGGCGCCGGGATGAGCGAGGAGCTGATGAAGGAGGAGATGGAGGTGGCGGCGCGGTGGGTGGGCTCCGTCTCCCACCGCTTCGTCTGCCTCGTCTGCAACTGGAAGAGCAAACTGAAAGGTTAGCCAGCTTGGATATTTTTCCAGATGTTTCAGCCTCTGGATCAGAACCGGGTCGTCTCACCCTCTCCCTTTGCTCCCTGCAGGCTTCGTTCTGACCCACGTAGAGCGCCACCATGAGGTGGAGCGGCCGTACCGCTGCAGCTCCTGCCCCCAGAGCTTCTTCCTGCCCAGCCGGCTGCAGCAGCACGCCCGCACCGCCCACCGGCCCGGCCGCTACGCCTGTCCCTTCTGCTGGTTCCGCTCCGAGGTCCTGGGCGGCTTCAGGAGGCACTGCAGCCGCTGCAGCGCCCGCGAGGAGGAGGAACTGCCGGGGGAGGAGGAGGAGGAAGAGGAGGAGAGAAAGGAGCCGGAGCAGGAGGAGAGGAAGGAGACCAGAGGGATGAGGAGGCGCAGGAGTCTGGGGAGGGGGATGGAGGAGGAAGAGCTGGAGGAGGAGGATGACTAACGAAATAAACTAGAAAAATCTAAATTTTCTATAAAAACTCTGTGAGCTGAATGTTTCTGGTGAGAAATGTGGAAGCATTTGAAGTCGACCGTAGAAGAAATAAACAGAAGCAGCAGAATAAAATAAAATCTTGCAAAACGCCTATAGAAAAACTGCAGAAGAGAGAAAACCTTCAACAATCCCACACAAAGAAAATTAAACATTAGTACAGATCAGAAACGGCTAAACTTCAAGGTCACAGCAGAACTCAGATTCACACAATCTGTTTTTATTGAACCCAAACATAAAAACTCAACTCTGCATTCACCTAAAACAGAAGCAGAACAATTCGCAGACAGCAGCAACACTCCAACCCAAAAGCTCATCAAAATCATCACAGAGATCAAAATCACCAATTTAATCTGTCCTGACCCAGATTCTCACCTGAAAATGTAACTTCTACTGAGGGTTTTAAACTTTTTACTCTTATTTATGTAACAAATCAAACAACTCAGGAAAAAAAAAGAAGAAAAAAAAAAAACAAATGAAGCTGTAATCCCAGGTTTAACCACCAGATGGCAGATCAAACCCGTTCTCTAAACAACAGGAAACATCTGAAGAGATCAGCTTCCCTGTCTGCTGCCTGGCAGGATGAGGAATGTTTTGATTGGTTTGTAAGATGAGATGAAAAACCTCTGCAGCCCTGAAGCATCGTTTCTTCTTCTTCAACCTAAATCTGGTCAATCAGAAAAACTAAAACAGAAGAAAAGAGCTCGTCCTACTCTGATGCAGTTTGGCAACTGGAAGTTCAAGTGATTCAGTTTCAGTTTATGGCTCTGCGGCCATTAGCGTTAGCGGCCGTTAGCTTTAGCGGCGGTTCAGGTGAACTTGGGACACCGCGAGCTGTCCAGGCTGGACATGTTGATGCCTCTCAGAGCACCAAACCTTCCTCTGCTGTCATTGTCGTCTTCATCGTCGCTGTAGGGAGCCGTGTGGCTGGTCGAAGCTTTCTGTTCACAGAAATAAAAGCAGAGAAGAAGAGCGTCAGCTGGTCCAGACTAAAGGAAGAGGAGACAGATGGCGGGACAGGTGTCTTACAGATGGAGATTCCGGCTCTCTGTAGGGAGGACAGACCATGTGGAAGCGAGGAATGGCCACCTGGAAAACCTCTTCCTTATTGGCTGGAAGACAAAGAGACATCAGACCCAATACACTGTCTGTGTGTGTGTGTGTGTGTGAGGAGCAACAGAGCGCCACCTAGGTTGTGGAAGGTGTAGTGACCCTCCATGAACTCCGACGGCGTGGAGAAGGTGGTGCAGCTGGCGTACTCGTGCACTTTGCCAGGCGTCATGACCGGGAACTCCCCTGCACACACACAGGACACACTCAGGTCCAGGACTGGTCCAATCAGAGCGCAGCAGGAGGGCGGGGCTTACCAACCACACCCGGACCCGCAACCTCCTCCACGTTTCCGTCGGAGGTGGTGATCCTCCAGTAGCGGCTGTCCAGCTGACACGCTGCGTCTGGTGAGGCAGTTCTGGACATCTCTATCCTGCAGACAGACGGGTCGAACCATTAGAACCCCATCAGAACCGGGCCCGGGTCTGCGCGCTGAGGTGGCGCTACCTGATGCGGTACGTGAAGAAGAAGTGCGGCGGGTGGACGGAGGACAGCTCCGGCAGGAAGGAGGTGGAGACGGAGACGGAGATGTCGCCGGTGGTCGCGACGCAACCCTTCTCATGAGAATACCTGCACACCAAACAGAGACGGGTCCACTTTCTACCAGAACTACTACTGACATCTTCTGCTTTACAACAAGGCTAATAACTAGTTCATTAGTCTCATTCATTAATCTCTAAACAAATCAATTATAAAACTGTTTATTGTGCATTAATTAAGAGTGAGAAGTAAATTCTGCTCACCTAAATTTTAAGTGGAGTCGTTTACTAAACATTTCAGACTACCTTGGAAGAACAATGAGGATTTACTAATATATGTTTTAGAATATAGTCTCCTTCTCACTCTTAATTAATTCATAATAACAGTTATAGATGTTAGCCATGTTATAGTGTTTATAGATGAATGGACCACACAGAGGTCAGACTCACCTGAAGATCTGCTCTTTGATGATGGGAAACTCTCCTGTGACGACGTTGTTGACGTAGCTGCTGAACCAGTCCAGGAAGCTGGAGCCTGCAGACAGGAAGAGAGCGTAAACAAAGTCCAGACGCCTCCCAGCTGAGAGGAGAGCAGCTGACCTGTGATGAACATGTCAATGGCCGATGGGTCCTGAGCCGTTTGGTCCTGGAAAACAGAACCAAACCGGGTCATAATTGTCTCTACGCTTTACTGTGAAAGGACAGGCAGACAGGAAGTGTACGCACAGGGCAGGGATAGAAGCTCTCTCCCTGCCGGCGGCCCTCGGCGTCCTCCAGGGCCACATACTGGCTGAGGCCGGTATGGAAGCAGAAGGTGAGCGGCAGCGAGCGCCGCATCCCCTTCCTGTGCTGGAAGCCGCCGGCTGCCGTCTCCACGTCCAGCAGCACCTCGGAGCGGTAGTGGTTGGACAGGGACATGCTGCCCATCAGCCTGGAGACACACACTGGTTAGACTGGGAGGGCTGACCAGAGGGGGCAGGGCTCTGATTGGACACCCACCCTGGGATCACCAGCTTCTGGCCGTTGTGGATCCGGTAGGAGCAGCGGTAATCGTCTGGCAGCTTACAGCCGATCTGCGCCTCGATGTCGTCTAGCTCCGCCTCCGTGGCGCCGTCTGCAACGGAGGCAGTGCTCAGCATGGCAATGGGGGGGAGCATGCAGTGGGCAGCGGTGGGTCGCGTTACCTTTGAGGGAAACGATCATGCGTGGACATCTCTGCTGCAGGAAGCTCTTGAGCTGCTCCCAGGCGTTCTTCAGCTCGGCGTAGTACCGGATGTAGCGACCCAGATCGGCAAAGTAGAGCTTAAAGAGGCCGTACCAGGAGAGGCCACGCTGCAGCCGCTCCGCACTGCGCACATACACACACATACACTTCAGGCTGCTGTTGAGTGAAAACACCTCTGAAGGAAGTGAAGGTGGACCTACTCTGTCAGCAGCCAGTGTTTGCAGCAGTGACGCTTCCACAGTGGGTTGTGTTTGGACAGATCACTGAGCCTCTTGCTGACGTAGCTGCAGCTGCAACAACAAAAGAGGGCGGGGTTATCCAAGTCTGGAAAACACTACTTAAAATTCTCACTTATTACTAATATTAACCGTTTCATCGTGGTAAATATGATTAAACTGTTTGTGAGTCTGTAGTTAAATTCCACTACATTAAGCAGAAAGTTATTATAGAGATGCATTTACCTGAAGAATCAGATCAAAGTCCAACATAAGGGGTGTAAAGGTGGAGTTTTTGTAAACCTTTAGCAGTAAATTGAAAAACTCAGCCTTTCTAATAAGAATAATATGAATCTGATTTCAAAACAATTAAATGATTCAGAAATACTAAATTATTTACCATCTAGAACATTTAAATAATCACTGTATAAACGGTTCAAACATGTACTTTAATAACAAATGTAGAACAAAGAGTTTAAAGAGAAAAATGCATAAAAACAGACACATACAAATTATACTTTGACTAGACCAAACCGACTAACACATGAGCATTTTATAGTAAACAAATAAAACCACAACTTCACCGGAATAGATCTAATATTTTTACTACATGAAGGTAGAAAATCCCTACTTTAAAAGAAACAGCTAGTTGCACTTCAGCTTCTTTTTAGCAACATAAAAAAATATTGCATAAAACAGGTAAAATGAGGCTGATAAAACTTGTTTGTTTCTGACCATGTGCAGGTGGTGGTTTGTTTACTTCCTCTAAGTGAAGTTCTGTGTGCTGATCTGCTGTTAGCAGGTACATAACACTAAATTGTGTATTTCTTGTTTACTTTACATATTCTCTGACATTCTGTTCAGCAGCCTGAATCATCCCAGGAGTGTTTTATTCATCACTTTCTCTGAAGTACACAAGCTACAGCTGTTAGCAGGAAGCTAACTGTAAACAAGATCTTTAGCTTTACTTTTAAAGCTGTTATATCGTCTCAGCCGGGCATTAATGCTTTAATTTTAGTTTTCATTCTATATCCAGAAGCTATGATCAACTGACAGTAATTTTATGCATCATATTTTTGTAGAAATCGAAACAAAAACAGCAGCTAGTTGGAGTGTTAACAAGCCGCTGTTAGCCACTAGCATGCTGTAGCTAGAAAACGACGTCTGATTATCGCTTCCAGTCTGCTTGGTGCTGATACCTACTGGACCAGGTCTCTGAAGCTCAGGTAGGACAGGACGTGGAGCAGCGGGTCCGAGGGGAGCTGGTCCAGCTGCAACTCCGAGGAGGCTGCCATTGTTAGCAGGAGATCTGCTGGAAGCAGCGCTGTTATAACGCCCCCTGCCGGGAGGAGGAGCGGTGGTGATGTTGTGACTCTGGGTTCTGAGTGAAGCGCCAGAGAAGCCTGAGACTTCCGGTTCGTTACTTCAGTAAAGGGTTGTTTCACAGCTCTTACTGGATCTATTAAACATTTAATAAATTTTAATAATTTTGCTTGAAATTTAATTAAGATTTACAAGAATTTGATAAAAGCAATTCCAGTATTCCTTACATCTATAGTTAAAGAAGATCTGTGTCAGTCCATAATTTCCCTCCGTCTGAGTCAACTACATATAAAATTTAAACAAAACAAAAAAAGTCATTGAGTTTTACAGATGGCTTGCAAAAGTATTCATATCCCTTGAACTTTTCCATATTTTGTCACATTACAACCACAAACTCAAAGACAGGCTGCTCAGTGGTGCAGTTGAGCCTTGCAGCAAGAAGGTCCTGGGTTGGATTCCCAGCATGGGGTCTTTCTGCATGGAGTTTGCATGTTCTCCCTGTGCATGATGGGGTTTCTACTCTGGCTTCCTCCCATAGTCCAAAAACATGACAGGTTAATTGGTCTCTCTAAATTCTGTGTGCATGTTGCCTCCTGTGTGTCTGTGTTGCCCTGTGACAGACTGGCGACCTGTCCAGGGTGACCCCGCCTCTCGCCTGGAACGTTAACTGTAGAGGCACCAGCAACCCTCCTGACCCCAGTAAGGGACAAGGGTTTTAGAAAATGGAATATACTCTTAAAGACCAACACAACTGTGACGTAGACAGACTCATATGACTAAAATATGTTTTAAAAATTAAAATCTGCATGTGGCCTCTTTAGCAATTATGTTAAAGTAATTTTTTAAGGTTTTGTTGGCTCCAGTTGCCTTTATTTGAAAGTAGTTAGACAGGAAAGAGGGTAATGAGAGAGGGGAAAGACATGCGGCAAATGTCACCAGGCCCATTCAAACTTTCAACTTCCGCCACGAGGACTAAGGTGGGTTGTGCTTTACCCCTGCACCACCAGAGCACCCCTTAAAATCCTTTTTAACTGTAATTGCCACCAGCGTTGGTAGACATAGAAATGAGAGCCGTCTCCTTCAAACTGTTGAACACAATTTAAACAGTAGACCAATCATTTATTCTAAACTTGTCAAGTCACAAAAAACTTAACTTTATAAATTGTCATGTTGGTACTAAATTTTCACTCAGGTATGAGCTTATCTTTGGTTTCCATGAATGCAAACAGAAGACTGGCAATTAATATCATTAATGTATTTGACAACACGTATATTCACAATCTCTATAGAAAATCATTCACTGATAAAACTTTTCATCTAATCAAAATCCTTGCAGAAATATAAACTGTGGATAATTTTGAGAATCAAAGGCTTTAGATTGTGCTCAAATATAATGCAGATCAAACATGTTAAAAACAAACAGTAACTGTGCAGGAAGAGGCAAAAACCCAATGGAATTACATGACTCCACTCGGACAGTATGCAAAAAATAATATAATTCAAGAATCAGTATTCCATAAATTAAGGAATACAATCATACAGAAAATTAAAAAAAAAAAACATAAAAATACATCTACAAAAGTTGATGGAAATTTTTTAAAGCACTTAATGAAAGAAATAATCACAATTAGTTAATTATGCCTTGAAAAAATAAATAAAAAGATCTATTTATGAAAAATAAACTCCCACCAGTTGAGATAAGAGCAGGAATCAACCTCCTAATTAAGAACAATTAATGCAATTCAGACTTTTAAAGAAGACAACTGTTGTAAACTATCCATCCATTTTCTTACACCCTTATCCCTCATTGGGGTCGGGAGGGTTGCTGGTGGCAGAGACAGACAGGACAAACCCACGTATGCACAGGGAGAACATGCAAACTCCATGCAGAAAGACCGGGGCCGGGAATCGAACCCAGAACCTTCTTGCTGCAAGGAAACAGCTTTACCAACTGCGCAGCCCACGTAGTAAACTATTATTTTCTTTTTCTTTCTTCACCAGACTCGCTCTCTTCCGCCATCCTGTGGTCAAAGTCTGTAAATAAACACTAAAATCCTTCACACAAGTTTAATGATGAATCAGATTATCGATAAAATTGAGTGAATATTAATGAACTGAAGGAAATACGCTGCTGTTCATGAAATAACACAGAAGAAGCACATTCTCAGAGGATATTTAAAGCCATTTTCATTGACTGAGAAAGAAAATCCACAACAAGAAGACATTTCACTGGACGACAAAATAAGATGGTCTAGATGAAAATGCAAACATGAACACAGGATCTCTGTAGAGGAAGGAATCAGGAAGTTGAGATCTAGTTTAGAGGAAGAGTTTCTGACTGAGGGCAATGTTTAGACTGAGCAGTTCTATGAAGGTCTGCAGAAAAAACTGAAAATCCTTCAAAGCACATCTGAAAGTCTCTGAACAAAGCTTCCAATGCTACCCAAGGTAATGCTGCAGTAATGAAACTTTATCTTTATTAAACCTTGGATTTGGCCATCAGAAAGGGGGAAATAAAACTATTTGATTTAAAATTATGAAGAAAATCTTTATCCTCTGATTGAAGAAACCATCACTGATTATTTGACCTGTTTGCAGATAAAATGAGCTTCATTACCCAAATATCTGTAAAAAACAAAACAAAACAAAAAAAACCATCTGACATAATATGAAAACATCCTGAAACTGAATCAGGATGAAGCAAATATGCCACCTGGAAATTGTTGAATGAATTTAACTTTATTTAATATTTCTGGTTCCAGGATGAAAATGAATAAGAGAGAAAAGATCAACTTTCCATTTGAATCCAGTTCAGATCAAAACTCCACAAAGCCTCTAAATGGAGCCTAGTTTGAATTGGATCTTTATTGATCCAAAGAGACCAACAATATCAGACACTAAATGACATGAGGAAATAAACAGGAGGAAAATCTTGGAGGTCAGAGGTCATCATCATGATCCAGTCAGAGTCTCTTTAGACTCAAACTGCTGCAGCTTCAACCTCTGAGGATCAGCAGGACACAGAGACTGTTCTCTACTTTACCACCTGCAGAGAGAAGAAGGATGGAGAGATCAGATCAGTGAGTGTTTCCAGCCTCTCCAGCAGCAGTCAGTGACGCAGCACATCCAGTAGATGGTTTCCAGGCTGCAGTCAGACTGATCTCAGAGCTGTGACCAAGATTAACCTGATCAGTTGTTTCCTGTTGAATTGAGAGAACAAGCAGATCTGAGATCACTACAAACATTTACTTACTTTACAGTCTCTACAAGATCCTTCAGCTGCTGAACATCTGACTCCTTCAGGTCGTTGCGTCTCAGCTCCAGTTCTGTCAGATGGAGGCTGTTGGACTTCAGAGCTGAGGCCAGATAATCACAGCTGATCTTTGACAAACTGCAGCTGAACAACCTGAATAAAGAATAAAAGATGAGTTGAAGCCAACAGGATGCAGGTGAATCAGTTAATCCAACAGAACCAGTTAAAGATTCTCATGAATATTAAAGCCAACAAGCTGCTGCTTCAATAAAGACCTGCTGACTCCAGAACCAGAACCAGAACCTGGTACTGGGTCATGTTGTGTTGGAGGATTTTAGTCAGTAAAATCATTCCAGGTTCTGATCAAAGTGTTGAAGCATCAATCATTGATTATTGATTTGTTCCTGTCAGATTCCAGGAATTCACTTTTCTAGACTGGGTAGAATGTCCTTTGACCTGCTTCACATGAGAGGGATTTCTAAACACTGGGGGTCTGAATGCTGTCCTGTTCTGACCTCAGATCAGCAGGTCCATCTCCGTTACACAGAGGAACTAAATTAAACTCTGGATCCAAGTCCAGGAACAAACTCAGAAAATATTTATTAGAACAAAAGATATAAACTTTGATTTATGATCAATGAAATACAATTATTCACATATTTTATAAATATATAATTGTAGCATATTTGTAAAAATAATAGGCGGCAATATGTATCAATGTTGATCAATAAAAATGTTAAATGGGCTAAAATCTCAGAAGATAAGGTACGACTCATGAAGGAGTAGACAGAGACAGGAAGTTTGCAGTTGCTGGTGCCTTGTATTTATATTGAGGAGAATTTCTATACATATTTACAACGCAGTGGAAAAAACATCCAAATGGCCATATAAAATTGTGCAAGAAAAAAACAAAACAAAGGGAAAAAACAAAAATCAATCAATCCATCAATCAATCAATCAATCAATCAATCAATCAATCAATCAATCAATCAATCAATCAATCAATCAATCAATCAATCCCAGAGTTTCATAATTAATTAACCTACACCCTCCTGGGGTCTCCAGAAAAGTTACTCAAACTGCTTTGTTCAGTGCAGGTCCTGGGCTAACAATTATATCCAAATGGGGGCAAAATTCTTCACTGGCTGCAAGGAGCCTCCAACCAGCCTGGCAGGACAACAGAATTTTCAGGCACTACAAGTGCAACCCTTCCTTTAGGGTTTTTGCACTATACATAGTTCCAATAATTTTCAATCAATATGCATTTTCAATAGATACAAAGTTCAATATAAATTACATCCATAAAAAAATCATATAAATTAGTCAACATGAAATGTAAATTATTAATCTAAATTACTGCTCAATAAACATTTAAGGCACCTTATTGTTCTCCAATTGTTTGTTCAAAGTTATTATGGGCGTCTGGATTGACACAGTCAGTAATTTAGCCGCTACACAACAAACAATGACATCAGCTAACACTAAGTCACACACAGAAGCACTCACCAATTCCACAGTTTATATCTCATACAAACGGGTTTTTTTTTCACCTCCTCTCGACTCGGCTCATGATAGTAGGCTTCTATAGTTCAGTACATTTATATGAGCATCGTACAGAATTAAGGAGAAAACATGACACGCTTAACTGAGCTGCAGTTCTTCTCCTCCCAATGGGTCCTACTTTTCATACTTCCCCGCTCCAGCTAATATAACTATCGCAAGATTTGAGAAATGAAAGGGGCCAAAGAGCGGAAAAACCGGAAAATGAGGGAGTGGAAGTTAAAATTTACAAATGGGTGACATAATATTGTAATAAATATATAATAATAGTACCCCAGTGTCTCCAGTCTGCAGCCTTCAGTCTGTAGAAAACCACAGAGCTCCTTCACTCCAGAATCTCCCAGGTTGGTGTAGGCCAGGTCCAGTCTTGTCAGATGGGTCGGGTTGGACTTCAGAGCAGAGGACAGAGAAGTCCAGCTGGCCTCTGACAAACTGCAGTCCAATCTGAATAAAGAATTAAAGATGAGCTGAAGCCAACAGGATGCAGGTTAAAATTGAAATATGAACAAATAAATAATAAAAATGTAGAAAATTAATTTCCCTGAATTTAAAATTTATAGTTACTGAACTATCAACTAGAAAATATTGAGTCTTTTCTCTGTCAGATTGATTTGGGTCATTTAGTTCAAGTTCTGAATCCTTCATCAGAGACGCTGCAGAAATGGGAACATTATCATAAAGAACAACCTGATTGTGAAGATGAGTCATTTTTAAATCTATTTTCCAGGTGAACCACATGAGAATGATTTCAGTAACTGCTGAAGCTTGTTGCACACAAAGCTTTACAAAGGTAAGATCTCACTTCCTGTCCTACAAAATAAGAGCTGAATCAAGATGTTTGAACTAAATAACTTTAACACTATAACCTTCACAAAGTCAGTATTTACTGCAGGACTGTTAAATAATGATCTTTATATTATTTCTGTCTCCTTCATGTCCAGGAACTCTGCCAGTAGACTGTGGTCATCCTGATAGAGTCTGACTGTCAGAACTAACTCAGATTTCCTCTGGAAGCTGCTCTCAGTGGTTTGGAGGACGACTGACTTGTAATTTGCTCCATCAGTGGAATTGACACTAAAATGGAAACTCATCACTTGCTTCCATGTTGTTTTGCTTCCTGCCAACATAAAACTCCTGCATGAGCTGCAGCTCCATATGAGCAGGCAGTCAAGTCCCCAGAAAGCTTCCCTGTTTCTAGGAACCATTTCATCCAGAGTTGGTCGACTTTCTCTGTCAGACTGTGAACCTTTAGTCTGAGCATGTGCAGAACCTCTCCTAACACACCTGGTCCACATTCATGTGCTGTAGCTCCATTTTCTGTCTCTGGTATGTTAAATACAATGCTGATCCTCCCTGAGTTTAATCTTAAGGTCTTCTGATAAACAGTCCTTTAAACATTGATTGATTCATTTTAATATGATCTAGCATAGCTTTAGTTAGCTTAGTCTCTCTCTCTCTCTTAGCACCCTGATTGAGATTTATTCTGTTTTCAGCTTCTTATTCGTTTGTAGTTTCAGTTTAAAGTTCCCAGTTTAGTGACCATCAGACTTTATTGATCCAGTAATTTAACTGTAAAGTTGGGCTGTTGTGTTAATAAATTGTGATTGAAGAGAAGCTGTGTGTGTTTCTTCTTCATGAGTTCAGAATTTGCTGATTGAAAAGCCAGAGCTCAAATAATCAGCTGGAGACCCGACTTGGTAACTGGATCAGAACCACTCTGTTTATTCATTAATGGCCTTGGGTCTTCTTAAAGCTGCTGAAAGCCAATGGAGGCCATTATTTCCTGATGAAGCTTCATCACAGAGACGAGGCTCCAACACACTGACAGCTGTCAGACTGAAGAGGACGGTTCCTCTCTGACCCGGCCCAACAGAACCACAGCTTCAGGACAAAGTGAGGAACCTGCTGCTGCTGCAAACCTCACTGTCATTCAGTTCATCTAGATTTGCTTTTCTACAATCAGTCACTTAGATGTTTCATTAATAATGATTTGAACAGGTCAGTGTTTGTGGCTCGACTGGAGGATCAACATTTCATTCTGGATGTAAAGATGAGAATCAGAAATAAAACAATCTGAATCTTTACAAACAAACTGAAACATCTCCATCATTAATTAACTTCATTTGAATTTTTTTACTCATTTTGTTCATCAGTAAAAAACATTTTAAAGTCAAAAACTGAAAAACAAAGTTCAATAATCTCAAAGTCTGAAATAAGAAAATTATTCATTTATAAAATAAAAAGTTTTTAGGATTTTATTCTGACAATTTAACAGGTTGTTTTAAAAGAAAACATCTAAGAATTTAATTATTAATTAAACTAAGGATTAAAGTATGAATGAATGATTTTACACTATAAATATAGAAAACAAACCTCAGTTTCTTCACTTTACTGACTGAACTCTCCAGGATCTCAAGCAGATTCTTCATCTCAGAGACTCCACATTCATCTATGTAGATCCGACTTATTTCCACTTCAGTCAGATCTGGGTTGGACTTCAGAGCTGAAGCCACAATTTCACATTCACCCTTTTGGAGTTCACAGCCACCAAGTCTGTGATGAGAGAAGAGATAAATTCAGTTCTAATGAACTCAACCTGGATCATCCATCCATCCATTTTCTTGACACCCTTGTCCCTTAGTGGGGTTGGGAGGGTTGCTGGTGCCTCTCCAGCTAACGTTCCGGGCGGGAGGCGGGGTCACCCTGGACAGGTCGCCAGTCTGTCGCAGGGCAACCTGGATCATTAACAGACTAAAATATGATAACAGTGATGTCATCATGATGTCATCATCTGATCAACGTCTGATCTTCAGTTTACTGAGTTTGACCCAACAGAGAATCTGTGCAGTTCCTGACTAAAGATCGTTGAAGATCTTCTATCATCTGTGAAGGTAAGTTCAGTTTCTCTGCAGCATCAGAGCCTCAAAGGAGCTGCAGCAGCTGATGAAGAGGCTGACTGAGCTGAATGAAGGAAACTACTGGAGATGATGGAGAGGAGGAGGAACTGCTCACAGCTCTGACTCACACTGACTTGGACTAGACCGTTTGGCTCCTTGAGATCTTCCACCAAGCAGGAAGTGAGTTATAAATGAAGTGAGCAGAGCAGGAAGTCCAGCCTGCTGTGGACCTCTGGCATCTCTGGGTTTGTTTAGCCCATATCTGCTGCTGCAGCATCTAGAATCCTCCTCATCATTAATAATAGTAGTATATTCTATAGAAACGTGGCTCCCAGCAGCAGCTTATTAAATGCTGCCACAGAGGAAACTGGGAGCAGACCAGACACATGATGCTCCCAGTTGTGTCTCCATTCATCTGCTGGATTTGATGCTTTAACAAAGTAGAAAGTGGACAGTCGTCAACCTGCTTCAGCTAAAAGCTTCAGATTGTTCTGGTCGTCCTGCAGAGCAGCAGCAGAACCGGTCCTGCTGCTCCTTCAGGTCTGGACCATCCTCTGTTGATCTGAGAGGAACTGGGACAAACTGGTTGGAAGAGGGACACATGTCTCTGCAGTGGTCTGTCCATCGTCTCAGAGGAACAAAGGTTTGGATGTCAGAAGAAATTTTTGCTAAACTCCTAAAGAGCTGAAGAGCAAAACCCCTGGAGGAGACAGAGCGTTTGGGTCCAGCAGCATCTTCATGGTGAAGCAGTGAAAGTTCTCCAGGAACTAAAGAGGCTGGGATGTCTAAAGAGTTGAAGCTCATGTCTCTGCAGGTCTTCATGGAGGACCAGCTAACAGCTTCAACAAAGGCTGCAGATGAAGAGTTGATGAGGAAAATGGTTTGTTGTGAAACCTGGCTGGGACTAAATGAGATCTTTCCAGGACACACAGAAAAGTCACATGAACTGGGCCGAAAAGGGTTCTACCTTGTCAGGACAGGATTCCGACCAAGGATATTAAAGTTTTCTGCTGCCAAGATTGTTTCAATATCTGGGGACGAGTGGAACTGCATCCTAAAGCACCATTTAGTTTGATGACACAGTATAGTGACTGGAGAAAGGTGTGATTACTAAATTTTTAGATTTTAATCTAGAAGCTGTTTGTCAATTTTCCGCTGTTAAAGCTTGCTAATAAAAAATTGTTATTAGAGCATCCTGAAAGGGAGATCCTCCCCAATACATGCTGGTCGGATACCGGATATAGGACCACCTTCAGCCAGAGACTCATTTTGCCAAAGTGCACCACAGAATCATCTCCCACATCAAGACTTGCAGGAGCCTCCACATCATGAGTCATTTCTGCCTGTTGCCATTAGGCTTTACAATTCCCAAGTCTATGCTAATTGATAAAAAAAATTTCTTGCGCTCATTTATAGTTATTTATTGATTAATATATTATATGTGATTGCTTGTTATTTATTTATTTGTTGTTTGTTATATCTAGTCATTCTGAATTTATCACTGTTACGGCCCTTGGCCTCTTGAGGCTGTGCAGGCTCCTTTTGTTATGCAGGATCAGCTGTGGGAGCACACCTTCCTCATTGGCTGGTCTGAAGGCTGTTGGCGAGCAGTTACACTATTGGACCAGCAGAGGATTATCAAGCCAATCAGATGTTGATGAGGCTCACTTGGACCCTATAAAAGGCTCCTGAATCATTCCTCTAGAGGGGCAGCTATTTTGTAGAGGTTTTGTAAAGTTGTCCCGCTTGTTTGGTGTTAGCAACTGCTTTAGGCAATTTGTTTTAACCATTTTGTACAACTGCTGTGGCAATTTTGAACAGTTTTGTTTCTGCTTGTTCTGCTAAGTGGCTTGACTGCTTTAGTTTAACTTCACAAGCTAGAGTGTCGTGTTTGGGAGGCTCTGTGCTCCCCTTAACATTCCCTTTGTGTGTTCCCCATTTTCCCATTTTGGGTTATTTTGAGTTTACTTTGAATTGACTTGTTTGGACCCTTTTGTAACTTAAATTTGCACTTAATATTCTTTAGTTTGTTGACCCCTTTTGTTTTGCATTAGTTGGGTTAAATTGTATTGTTTTGAAAAACTTTCTTGTAATCATTTTACACCCCATTTGTTCCTCTGGACACATTTTATGTTATCGCCCCTGGACCCCTAGACCTTGGGGGCGTAACAGTTAGGTATGTATATATTTTACAAACTTTGTATTTGTGGCGTGTCTTTCAACTTTCAATTTTCCCTTGGGGATCAATTATGTATATTTTATTCTGACAGAAACTAGGAACTTTTCTGAAACCAGACAACAATCACCACATTTTCTTCTTATTTACAAACTCAAGAGGAAACTTGTGGAGGTGGAAAAGTTGGCTCATTAAGTTTCTAACTAGTTTCCATGGCAACAACAGCAATGCTGGAGTTTATTTTACATTTTATATCAAACCTAAACAATGATTTTATAAAAACAGTCAAAGATCCAAAAAGGTGAATTATGGAGTAGCAGCTCAATGAGTGAAGAGGAGTTTAAAGTTAAAATGTGTCTCTGACTAATTGGATCTTTCAGATGAAACAGATTTTCTAGAGTTCTTAAGGTTTTTTATTCACTTAAACATGAAAACTGATGAAAGTTTCCATGTTTGAAATTTCTAAAAACCAAAAGCTGCAGTTGACCTGGATGAGCTGAATGTTTATATATGTTTGAATGGCTGAAATAATCCAGAATCAACTTGAAAAAGAAGAAGAAACAGGAGGACAATAGTGCTGAATTTGCATTCATACAGTGAAAACATCTGGACTCACCGAGCCTTTCTGCAGTTCCTCACAGCTGGAATCAGTCTCTGACGTCCATACTGTGATGTGTTGTACTTCTCCAGGTCCAACTCATCCAGAACCTCTGACATCTGCAGCATGTAGGCCAGAGCTGAACAGTTAGTCACTGAGAGCTGCTTCCCTGAATCCAGCAGCCGTTGTATCTCCTGATAAAATGAGAGGTCGTTCATCTCCATCAGACAGTAGAAGATGTTGATGCTTCTGTCAGCAGAGATTCTATCAGTATTCATCTTCTTCAGGTTGGTGATGATTGCCTGGATAGTTTCTGGACTGTTCTCTGTCTGACCCAGCAGATGCTCTAAGAGTCTCTGGTTGGACTCCACAGTGAGACCATGAAGGAAGCGGACAAACAGGTCCAGGTGGCCATTTTTACTGCGGAGGGATTTCTCCATGACTTTCTCCATGAACTCACCTAAAGATGTTTCTATGTATTGTTTTCCCAGGAACCAATTGAACATCCATGTGTACCTGAGAGTGTCATGTTCCCCCAGGAATGTCTTGATCACCTCTGACTTCCTGCTGGCGAAACAGTGGAGCATGTAGACTGCAGCTAGAAACTCCTGGATGCTCAGATGAACAAAGGAGTAGATTGATTTCTGGAAGATCATACTCTCTCTTTTGAAGATCTCTGAGATCTCTGTACAAACTCCTGAGTACACTGAGGCCTCTGTGACATCAAGACCACACTGCTCCAGATCTTCTTGGTAGAACATGATGTTTCCTTTCTCCAGATGTTCAAACGCCAGCCTCCCGAGCTTCAGAAAAACTTCCCTGTCAGCCTCCATCAGCTCCTGTGGACTTGTCTCATGTCCTCCATGGTACTTCTTGTTCTTCCTCTTTGTCTGGACCAACAGGAAGTGTGAGTACATGTCAGTCATGGTCTTGGGTAGCTCTCCTCTCTGCTCTGAGGTCAACATTCTCTCCAGAACTGTAGCAGTGATCCAGCAGAAGACTGGGATTCCACACATGATGTGGAGGCTCCTGCAGGTCTTGATGTGGGAGATGACTCTGCTGGACAGCTCTTCATCACTGAACCTCCTCCTGAAGTACTCCTCCTTCTGGGCGTCAGTGAAGCCTCGTACTTCTGTTACCCTGGAAACCGATGAAGGAGGGATCTGATTGGCCGCTGTAGGTCTGGTAGTTATCCAGATGAGAGCCAAGGGAAGCAGGTTCCCCTGGATGAGGTTTGTCAGCAGAACGTTGACTGATGACTTCTGTGTGACGTCAGCAACCAGCTGACTGCTGTTGAAGTCCAGTGACATTCTGCTTTCATCCAAGCCATCAAAGATGAAGAGAAGTTTGCATTTAACCAGCTGCTCTGCTGGGAGCTTCTGGAGTGTTGGATGGAAAACGTGGAGCAGCGAGAGAAGACTGTGCTGCTCAGCTCTGATCAAGTTCAGCTCCCTGAAGGAAAGCAGAACCACCACACTGACATCTTGGTTCTCCAAGCCCTCAGCCCAGTCCAGGGTGAACTTCTGCACTGAGAAGGTTTTTCCAACACCAGCAATGCCGTTGGTCAGAACCACTCTGATGACTCCATGTTGGTCAGGGAAGACTTTAAAGATGTCGTGGCACCTGATTGCAGACCCATGGAGCTGCTGGATCTTGGAAACTCTCTCGAGCTGTTTCACCTCATGCTGGGTGTTAACATCTTCACTCTGTCCCTCTGTGATGAAGAGATCAGTGTAGATCCTGTTGAGGAGGGTTCTACTTCCTGTTGCATCAATTCCTTCCGTCACACTTTCACATCTTGTCCTCAGACTGATTTTATGTTCATCTAGAACCTCCTGCAGAACATCTGCTGAGACAGAAAAAAAGTCAATATACTGAAAAACATGAGTTAGTGATTTAGTTTAAACAAACCATCTAAAAATTTAATGCAGCAGCGTTAAGGAACATCAACACTTCTGCATTGTGTCACCATTGTATTCATTTTACTTTTTCTATATGACTTCCTCCCACAAACACATTTGTAGATGAAGCATCGACAAAAAAGGTTTTTCCCTGAAATTTTCAGCCTTATTGAAAGAAATCTGGAGAAAAAGCTGTAATTTGTCAGAGAAACTGCTCATTGTATCACTTAGTGATCAGATTTAGAATGGCTTTTCTCTGTCAGAGACTGCATTTAATTGTATTAAAGAACAGTTACAGACTGGATATGAAGTGGGACTTATTTAGACTTCTAGATATAAACAGATTGTTAGAATTATTACATTTTACATTCGTACTGTAAATACTATATATACTGTAATCTGAGATATTAGAGTAAACAAAGGCATGTCTCACACTTTCCTTCCCTCTTTCTGTTAAAGCAGCTGTACAGCAGGCTTTTTTTCACCATTTTTTCTTTATCCATTAAAATTACTTCCAGCTTTACAAAGATGATCAGTTTTATTGCATTTAGCACAAAGTGAGTCACTTCACAGCAAACCTAGTAGGTTGTGTGGTTGAACATGCAACACTGATTATGTCGTTACCGGTGGCATTTCTAGCCCTGTTTAGGTACTGTTTAGGGGTGTTTAAGCAAAATCACACCAGAAGTAAAGATACACCTCTTCGAGTTATGGCGGCCATTGTCTGACATCACTGTGAAAAGGATCTCCAGAAAAACTTCTGGTTCAAAAGTAAAACGAGCTGTAGTCCCATCAGCGATTTCTTAGGTCTCCCACTGGGACGTACCTCTTCCATTTTGTTAATGTTGTAGTGCTTTCGTTAATGTTGTAGTGTTTTCTTTAATGTTGTAGCGATTTCGTTAATGTTGTAGTGCTTTCATAATTTGTAATTGTGCTTCGTTAATGTTGTAGCGTTTTCTTTAATGTTGTAGCGATTTCGTTAATGTTGTAGTGCTTTCATAATTTGTAATTGTGCTTCGTTAATGTTGTAGTGCTTTGCACCTCAGGGCCACCGTAGTTTAGTGGTCATTTAATATATTATTTCACTAATATTTTATTAATGTGGTTTACCAGTTTGGATAATCTGACTTCCTATTAATAAAGAAAAATCATGCTAAGCAAAAATGCACCTGACCTGCAGCCCAGGAGTGGTTCTAGACGGAGGCCAAGAGGGGTTCTGAAGAAATTATACTAAATAAATGTTTTTTTTTAAATACTCAACCAACCTTGAAACAGGGGGCTTTTCAGTGATATCTGTCACAGAGATTTAAAAAAATCCCTTTTTGCCCAATCTTCATGCTCTCTTTAGTATAGGGAGAACATGGTGACCATGGTCCATTTGAATATGGTCCAGATATATGAAAAGCACTGAAATAATCCTGTACTGAAGCTTCATAAATAAAATACAGCTTTAAAAAAAAGCCACTAACTTGATTTGAAATATTGTGGCCTTAGTATAGAATAACCTACACCATGTTTGAAGTCTCCAAGTACTCCAGATTAAAAATGGTCAAGATAGTGAGAAATTACATGCTTTTTAGTCATTTCCTGAATTAGAAGCTGTGGTTGGAAGCCAACTTCAGCTTCATTTGTGTTTTCCAGCTCCAATTTTAAAGCAGAACCTTTAAGGCCTGGTGTAATAATCAATAAAAGTAGATCAAAGGTCCTTTTCAGCAAGATTTGTGGTACCCCTTAGTCATCCTGTCTGCCATTTAATGCCTCTTAAATGACATTAAATAGCCATGGCCTGGAACCCAAATAAAATTAACTGTAAACCTCATCATATTGATTCTATAAAGTCTCGTACTTAGAGCAGGTGACATGGGTAATTCTGCAATGTGAACAGAGTTTTAGTGGAAATAATTGATCACAAAAAGTAATTTAAAACCTTGAATTTCCAAATCTCAACAAAAGACATGTCCATCAGAGACAACAGGATTGAAGGTGTTCAGTCTCACCTGGAGCACAGCTGCTCTGATTGACTGTCAGCAGTCCAGTTCCTGCTCTAGGTCTTTCTCCACACTGGGGGCAGGACAAGGGTCCAGAAGACTGGTCCCCGTATGCCCTGATGCACTCTCTGCAGAACCAGTGTCCACAACTGGTGGAGAACGGATCCATCAGAACCTTCTGACACAAACCACAGCAGGACAGCTGCTCCTCCTCACCAACAGTGCTCCTCTCCCTCCTCCTGTGACAAAATTTCTTCATCAGTGAAATATTTCACTAACAGGCTGGAGCTATCCTAGTGAAGCTGAAGATGTTCATAAAGATCCACCACAAACTAAGGGCCAGAAACTGGGTCAGAACAGAACCTCAGAACATTGATGATCTCTGGTTTGAAGTTCTTCATTATATATCTGGTATCATGACTCATCTTCCTTTTGTTGTATTTATACATCTGAATCTGTTCTGGGACAATAATGATTATTCTGTCTGTGCCAGAGTAGAAAACTGATCCATCAGAGACTGAAAAAAAAAACAGAAACTGACTCTGATTTGGATTCCAGTGGAGAAAGTTGGATCCTTCTTTAATGGTGGAACACCAGTAAACATGACTCACCCCGTTTGCATCTGATCTCTTTATAAAGAGCCTTATACTGTGGAAGAGCATTATGTGGACATGCTAGCAGAGATAACAAGTTACCTAAAGTTCACGTCTTTTAGTATAAAGTTGAGTCGACTAAATCTGAATTCATGATGATCCTTTGGACTTTGGTTCTGTTCACTTTGTAGTTTTATTGTCCTGGTTTATTGTTTGCCATTGTAATCTTTAGTTATTACAATGGAGGAGTACATCTTTATTGAGCCCATGTGGTTTGGTTCCTTTTATGGACTTGAATTCCTGTAAAGCACTTTGTATTGCCCTGATGTAGAAAATTTGCTATAAATAAAATTACATTTAAATTATATTTTTTATCTCTGCATCAGTTTCTAATCAGACATCAAAGTTAAACCTGGTTGTTGTCTGCAGAGTCACATCCACCAGTTAGAAACTGGTTTCTTACTCTGGTTCTGATGGTCCAGGTTCAGTACTGAAGTCTGGAGGAGGATCTTGGGACCGGTCACTCCTTATGGAGGGACAGCTGGATCCTGGAGGTTCTGCTCTCCCTCTGAGGTTCTGCCCTCTGAAACACAAACATGTTGTTATTCAGATCACATCAATCCGTGATAAACTCTGAGATAAAAACCAGAGAAGAAACTCTGACTACAAACTGCTGCAGATCTAAAGCTCCAGAGTGAAACATTCAGACTGATCTGTTGGATCAAACGCAACATTTTCTCCAGAACTGGTTCTACTGGTCTGGGTCACATGGGTCACAGCAGAACCTGCAGGACAACAGGCTCATGTTCCAGTTTGATGGAGCTGATCAGATCATATTTCATAAGTCCACAAAGTACTTCTACAGTATCCACTACTAGAACTACAAA
Source organism: Poecilia reticulata (assembly GCF_904066995.2). Taxonomy (NCBI): domain Eukaryota; kingdom Metazoa; phylum Chordata; class Actinopteri; order Cyprinodontiformes; family Poeciliidae; genus Poecilia; species Poecilia reticulata. The sequence goes on along the minus strand of NC_088831.1, from coordinate 13,813,423 downwards.
GTCCACAATGCACTGCACAGCGTCTCGTTGCTGCCATCTAGCGGTAGAATATCAGAACTGAAGCTGTTCATCTGGTGTGCAGAGCTGATGTGGCGTCAATAAAGACCAGAACCCAAGAACTGGGCCCATTGTTCCCATTATATAATTTCTGAGTCGTTGCTTTTCACCTTATTAGTGGTTTTTGTTTTCATGCAACATTTTCATCATTGATTCATTCAAACTCTGATTTACTGACCAACATCCTTCATGTTTATTTAGCTTTACGGTCATTTAAAATAAAAATAAAAAAACTTTCTATTCAAACACTGAAATCAGCCAGTTAATATTTATATTTTATCTCTATAGAATCACATGAATCAGTTATAAACTGGTTTCTTACTTTCTGTCGGAGGGTCCAGGTTCATTACTGAAGCCTGGAGGTTCAGGTTTGGACCAGTCACTCCTCATAGATGGACTGATGGATCCTGAAGGTTCTGCTCTGTCCTTCTTTAGATCCAGATCTTCCATCTTCTGGACTTCTGGAGAGAGAAACCAGAACCAGTCAGTCCAGTGATCCAGTTCCAGTAACTGTACTTCCTGATTCTTGATAAATGCAGTAAACTCAACGATATAATAATAACTGTATCAGTATTAACTATAAAATATTGTTAATGTTTATGCCAACAATAATGTAACAACAACAATATAATACATCAAGACAGGTTCTCATACTTAGTGTAAACCATTTCCTTATACAAAAGTTTGAATTGTTTAAAGTTTGGACATTGTTTTAATTTCACAGTTAAACTATTTCATAGATTCACATCACAGACTGAAATGCAAAAACACTTTCTTGTGGTTGTGATGTTATAAACATTGAATTTGTATTTTAGTCTGAGATTACAAAATCCTTCTTTTGAAAACAATTTTTTAATATTTTCTAGTAAGTGTTCACTTTATGCTTTAAATAAGACACTTTTTGTAAATTCACCAAATCATGCTATTTCTTAAAATGTGTAAAAGGTAAAATAAAAATTTTAATTGCATGATATCAGTAATGCTTTTTGAGGAATATCTCTAAGATGAAGTGCTGAAAACTTTTCATTACAAAGGTATTGCAAATAGATGACGTCAGCGGGTCAAAAAGACCCAGTTACGCATCAGAGCCTCTTCACTTACAAGCTGCCTCAGCTTCTGCATTTGGTTCCAACTACAAACACCACAACATGACATTAGGATCCGGCCAGCAGGACCCAGCAGATCCCTTTTCGAATCAGGTGAATGAAGGAGTGAACATTTCCTATGAACTAACGAACTTATTTAGCTCCCACAGTGGACCTGAACGCATCCTGACTCTATTGTAGTCATGATGCGCTCCCTCAGGTTCTGAGCGAGCTGCAGCTCAGGTCGGGTCCACAGCTCTCCTCCAGACAGAACCGGGTCCAGCTGGGATCTCAGCAACATGTCAGCCTCTGAGGTCATGTGTGCAGCTCAGCAGGATTTCCTCTCAGCTAAAGAGACACAGAGCAGCTTTCAGGGACACAGTATCCAGCTGAGGTACCAGCTGGACCCACGGCAAGAAAGGAATCATGGGTAAAAAAAATCCTCTAAAATGTCTTTTTTTATTATTATTATATGATTATTTCTCCATTTAAATGTATTGTTAATGTTAGAGGTGTATCAACTGCAGTTTTCTGGCTGATCAATGATCTTTCAAAAGCCTGACCTGCTAATTCAGATTTTGACTGATGGCAAATCTTGTTTGAAATGGTGCTAAATAAAGCAAGAAAGTCACTGAGTCTCCGACTGGTTCTGGATCACAGTCAGTCTGGATCGGGATGCATTTTTCCAGCAGCGCTTTGAGAGACAAAGTTTCTTCCTGCTCCAAGGATCAACAAGAGGAAAACCTGGAAAAAGACGAAATGTGAGGAGGAAGAGAGGAAATCTGTGGACTGGTTAAAGCCGGTTCTGATCCACAGACAAGAGAAACATCAGGTTCTGTTGAACCCAGACTGATGATGGACGTAGTGATGTGTTTCACTTTCTGTTGGTTTCAACAAGCAGAGAAACTAGTTTACAATGTTTTTGTTCTGGTTTTTAGGTTAAAATACCGAAGATTCAAAGAGAGTCGCTGCAGCAACAACACTGATGGACTGTAAAAGTTACATTAAGTTCTCAGTTCATTCAGGTTAAATCTGAAAACTTCACTATTGCTCCACACAAACAGATAAGCTTAAGATGATGATCTGTCATGGAGTACAACTTTATTTCTAAAGCAACTAGAAGAAAATAGAATAGAAATCAAACATCACAAATACAAAGAAGCAGGAGTGCAGCATAAAGACAGAGATGTTAGCTCACTCTTGAAAACTAAAAAGAAAAAAAAGTGTAAACGAGTTTTTAAAAGTTATATCATATAGTCGATTATTCATCAAATTGATTGCACTGAGCTGTGTGTTTATGGTTTGTTCAATATTTGTCTGTGTTACTTATAGGTCCATAATGTAACCTCACTTAGCATTATAAGCAGCAACGTCTCACATTAAAGCTTTTCATTTAATCCAATTTTCTGGTTAAGACCTCTAACAAAGTAAAAACAGCTCTGCTGCGGGGACCCCATGAGAGCCGAGCGACCCAGGCCGAGGTGGCCGAGGCCCCGGGAAGCCTTTGTGGGTCCGTTGGTTAGAAAGGCTCCAGAGAACCGAGAGAGACACTTGGGGACCCGGAGCGGCAAGACTTACCTCTGTTAACAAGTCAGTACATTATTTCCACCCTCCACTCAAAATGGAGGCTGATCTGAAAAAGGAGAACAAAGTTAGTTTCAGTTTCTATTCCACAGGAATCAAAGTTCGAAAAAATATACATAATAAAAATGTGTTCGAAATAAAATTCAAACAGCTGAGATCGGAGCATCAAGCAGGATGAAAACACCAAATGGAGAAAAATTATATGTAAAAAGTTAATAAAGTTTAAAATATGACTAGTTTATATTACATAGTAAATTGCAGTCTGTTGTATGACTGAATTAATCTGTGAATAAATGTATTACGCATGCAACAATGCTGCTATTAATGTTATTTAAATACTTTCTTCTGTTTTTAAAGACTGAATATTATACGGTGGTATTGGAAAAAATAATTTGCTGCTTTCGAATAAAAGTTTCAGGGAGCGAACAAGAAAAGTAAAATGTATTATTTTAATATGAAAGCTAAACGAGAAATTTAACTCGTCCCTATCGCTCTTAATATGAAAGTACTCATCGGAAGAATGTAAACTCTCTAACTTTATCAAGTAGCTGTAGTTACCATCTATATCCACGAGAGAGCAACAACTGGAAAGCGTTGCTCCTTCACCCTGACGATCCTTCCCTCGGGGGGTTGGGTGGTGGGGGGCGCCGATCTATGTTTTCGCATCCACCTGAATAATGTGTAGTTGCGCCACTGGTTATAGCAACAGAGAAGTCAGAGGTTTCTTTAGGTCTGCAGTGACACAGACTGCTATTGGAGCGTCAGCATCTACAACCAGTCTGGAAGAAACTGGGATGAGTTACAACAAGCCTTAGATCAGACGGTGAACACAGGAAAAGTGGGGCCTTGAGGTCAGAGGTCACTGCAGGAGTCACGGGTCCTCCAGCTGAGGAGAGCGGCTCGGCACAGGGAGCAGGTGGAACCGGACCCGTCCACATCCAGCACCAGCAGGCTGTGGGGTTCTACCTGCAGGATGATGGAACCTTTTTGCACTATACATAGTTCCAATAATTTTCAATCAATGTGCATATTCAATAGATACAAAGTTCAATATAAATTACATCCATGAAAAATCATATAAATTAGTCAACATGAAATGTAAATTATTAATCTAAATTACTGCTCAAACATTTAAGGCACCTTATTGTTCTCCAATTGTTTGTTCAAAGTTATTATGGGCGTCTATGGGGGTACTATGACAAAAGTATATATAACTGCTTCTTTGTCTGCTGTGGAGTTTCTGTGCTGATTTTTTTGCAAAGTGATAAAAGCGCTGGGTAGCTCTTGAATTGCTACAAAATAAAGTTGTATTTCCTCCCTCAGCCCACTGGCTGCAATGTTGACATGCACCTTGAGATGCCATGAGACCTAAATTCTGAACATCATGGCATGAAGTGATCCTAGTTTCCATGTCTGGCATATAACCATTCATTTTAGATTTTAAACTGGTTATATTGATCCTCTGTCCAGACAGAGGGATAATCAGTAGCCCAGCATCATGACTTGTTTGTTCTGAAGATCCTGCAGCTTCCACTTCTCTTCCTAACATGGTGCCTCCTCACCCTGACTCTCATACTGATAGGAGGAACCACAGAGCTCTGTTAAGTTAAAGCTCATCTTCTGAAGTTGGGATATTTGTCCTCCAACAGGTTCCAGAGGAATCACCTCAAACCAGATGTAGGACTGGATTTTATTTCACTGTCATTTGTGAATGTTAGCTTCTCATTTTCAACAGTTTAGCTTGAAAAAGGTTATTATTTTGGAGAAAATCTCATCAACATTTCCACTAAATAAGAAGCAAAAAAATAATAAATTTTTGATAGAGGAAAATCCTCAGACTCTGAGCTCAAAGCAAGATGCCAGAGAGCAATAAAACTATTATTTTTTAATTAGATAATTTAATTTTACATAATTATCACGGTAGAAGCCATTTGTTTGTTAAATACTTAATGACACATATTTACCGTGTTTGATGTTTGTTGTGAATGACGTATAGTAACAGATGAACGAGATCCTTAGTCCAAGTTTGTCGTTTATTGAACCTTTAGAAACTACAGCGGCTGTAAAGCACCACGGCAAAGGTAAACAAAGGTAAAATAACCTGAACAGGTGATCAACTCAAAACCACTAGCAGCTGTGGTTGATTAGTTAATTTTAAACTCCTCCTCTTCTAGTTATTTTGATAATGGAACCGAAATGCACAGAATTGCGCCAGTGGCGCAACTACACATTATTCAGCTGGAAAACATAGACCGGCGCCCCCCCCCCCTCAGGGTGAAGGAGCAACGCTCACACCACTGACTTTTAACAGCAGACAGTCGCTCCCCTCTCTTGCAGGTACTGTGTACCCCCTTACTTTTAACCCTGATCAGATCCCTGCGGCCCAACAAACACATTTTTCATACCATAGCTTTTTTCATACCATAGCTACAGCGCTTCAGACTCGCTTCATTCAGAGCAGCGAGATCTTATGGTTAGATAACCGCCAGTAAGGAGAGGCCCGGAGCTCCGGGTTTATGCCCTCTGGTGGCTAAACGTGGTGACTTCAATTACGATGAAGCTGGAAAAATCATACATACGCTTCCTGTGGGATCTTTCAAAATGAAACACCGGAAAGTATTATAATAGTACTTTTATAGTTTGAAGCAATTTAAGAAGTTGGAGGAAAAACAACATCGATTAAGTGGTTCCCATGTGTTTTATTTAAACACCTTCAGGATGAATAACACAAAACAAACTTCTAACTTAATTAAACACTTTAAAAAGCTCAGATCAACATCACAGGATGTTTCTGTTTTTACTAAATAAAGCTGTAAAAGTAAAGATGAAAACTTTAAAATATATTTATTTCTTTGTTTTCTGAATACAATAATCTACATGTCAGACGATTAAAATAAAGGTGCAGTTACTATATTTGTATGCAGATAAATGAAAAGAAAAAACAAAGAAAATTATTAAAAACTTTTATTGGCCATGAATCCACATCACATTAGAATAAATATGAAAACAAATAACATGAACCAATCAGCACATTATCCCAGTGATTCTCTGAGGTCTGAATAAATCAGTAAAATCACAGTAAAGAGCCTAATGTGATACCTAAAGTTCTCTAGAAAACACAAAACATGAAATATGGAGTTAAAAAGTTAATGACCGAAACAAACTGAGAAATATTAAAGAATCAATGACTATGATGCAAAACTTAATTAGAGATTTCAGAATGACTATAAAAAGAAAAAAATATGTCAAATCTTTATTGTTTTTCAGATAAAATGCTGGATGTTCCTGAAAACTGCTCTAACATCAGAGTTTCTGTGGGACATCCAGTGGGACAACTGGTTAAACTGGTTTCTGTGATGGAAGCTGAAGTTTCTCTGCAGTTTCCAGTAAAGCATCTTTTATCTGGGAGCTTTGAGGAACATTTTGATGTCAGCAGAAGAAGAAGCAGCAGAGAAAAGAGGTTTGAAGTGTCTTTCATGATTCAGAGCTGAACTGAAAATGATTCCCATGTTTCCATTCTATGATCATTTCTGGTTCCAGGATGAAAATGAATCAGAGAAAAAAGATCAACTTTCCAGTTGAATCCAGTTCAGATCAAAACTCCATGAAGCCTCTAAATGGAGCCCAGTTTGAATCGGATCTTTATTGATCCAAAGAGACAAACAATATCAGACACTAAATGACAGACATGAAAAAATAAACAGGAGGAACATCTTGGAGGTCAGAGGTCATCATCATGATCCAGTCAGAGTCTCTTTAGACTGAAAGTGATGAAGGTTCAACCTCTGAGATCAGCAGGACACAGAGACCGTTCTCTACAGGAACACATCTCCCGCCCACCTGCAGAGAGAAGAAGGATGGAGAGATCAGATCAGTGAGTGTTTCCAGCCTCTCCAGCAGCAGTCAGTGACGCAGCACATCCAGTAGATGGTTTCCAGGCTGCAGTCAGACTGATCTCAGAGCTGTGACCAAGATGAACCTGATCAGTTGTTTCCTGTTGAACTGAGAGAACAAACAGATCTGAGATCAGATCTGCTGCTGCCACAGTTTGATGAATGAGGACCACTGTCTCTAGACATGTTGGACGGCTGGACGCTGGAGTCCAGCTGGACTTCCTGGAGACATGGACACAGCAACAACACTCATCTTCACATAAACCCAAACACAGGAACACAACAAGCTGCTGCTCCTCTGATTGGCTGATTGCTGTCTCTGTGTCCAATCAGGAAGCCTGAACCATTCTCCTCCCACTGAGAAGCTGCAACTTTACTGGGAAAACTGGAGCTTTGCTCTGATGCTAACTGGGTTTAGTTCAATATGCTGACAGCAGCTGGACTCACTACAAACATTTACTTACTGTAAAGTCTCTACAAGATCCTTCAGCTGCTGAACATCTGAATCCTCCAGGTTGTTGTTTCTCAGGTCCAGTTCTGTCAGATGGAGACTGTTGGACTTCAAAGCTGAGGCCAGAAAATCACAGCTGATCTTTGACAAACTGCAGTCCATCAACCTGAATAAAGAATAAAAGATGAGCTGAAGCCAACAGGATGCAGGTGAACCAGTTAATCCAACAGAACCAGTTAAAGATTCTCATAAATATTAAAGCCAACAAGCTGCTGCTTCAATAAAGACCTGCTGACTTCAGAACCAGAACCAGAACCTGGTACTGGGTCCAGGCTCTGATCAAAGTGTTGAAGCATCTTCTTCTTCTTCTTCTTTTCTATTATGGCGGATTGCAAGCAACTTTAAGGTGCATACCGCCACCTACTGTGCATGAGTGTGTAGCAGCATTTCTCTACATCTTTTAAATTCTATTTATTAATCTTGTGTTTTTAAGAAATGTAAATAGTGCTTTCCTTAGTCTATAAATATCTTTTATGTTTCCTTCATTTCCTAATATTCCTTTGAGACTCCATTCTTGTCCTGTCCTTCTGACTATTCTTTTCAAATATTCCCTTTCGGATTCATATATTCTACAGTTCATTAATACGTGTTCTACATTTTCTTTCTCCCCACATCCTTCACATTTATCATTATTTTTCTTCCCTATTAAATATAAGGTGTCATTTAAATAGGTATGACCTACTCTTAGTCTGGTCATGATTATTTCTTCCCTTCTGTTTCTCTCGTTAATATTTGTTATTTGTACTGATTTTTGGACTTTATATAGTCTTCTCCCTTTTTTCCTTCATTCCATCTTTTTTGCCATTCTTCTATTTCTTTATTTTTGATGCATGATTTCCCTTCCCCTTTCCCAAAAGGAATTCTAATTGTTATTGCCATTTCTAAGGCCCTTTTTGCTAATTTGTCTGCTTTTTCGTTTCCTTTAACCCCTTCATGAGCTGGTACCCAGCAAAACCGGACATCGGTACCACCTCTATATAGTCTAAATAAACTATGTATTGTTTCTAATACTAGATCTTTTCTATTATTTCCTTCTCCCTGGATGCTTTCTAATACTGCTTTAGAATCTGAACATATCACCACCCTGTCTGGGCGAACCTCCTCTATCCATTGTAAGCTTAATATAACTGCCATCATTTCTGCAGTGAAAACAGATAGGTGGTCTGATATTCTTTTGGAGATGTTAATTTCAAACTCGGGTATATTAATTCCTATTCCCACACATCCTTTGGAATTTTTTGATCCGTCTGAGTAGATTTCAAGGTAGTTATAATATGTTTCCCTTAAATATACATTAGTCTTTACACCTATTTCATTTAACTTCCAGTCTCTTTTCATTTTAAGAATTGTCATGTCTACATTAGTTTCAGGAAATATCCATGGGGGAATAACACTAATTGGATTAATTTGAGCTATTTCCTTATCCTCTAGTCCGTATTTTTTGGTTAGTTTATTAATCATCCATCCGAATCCATTACTCTGGAACTTTGTATATTCCCAACAGTTTTTTATTATATTTGATGTTATGTTTTCATCTCCATTACTTTTGATTTTCATCCAATATACTAAGGCTAATTTTGTTCTTCTCATTTCTAGCGGGGTTTCTCCAGTTTCTATTAGAAGAGCATTAATAGGTGTCGTTTTAACCGCTCCTGTACATATACGTAAAGCCCTACTTTGAAGTCTGTCTATCTTTTGAAGTGTTGTTTTAGCTGCTGCTCTATATATGAAACTGCCATAATCAATTATTGTTCTCATAAGAGCCCTATATATGTTTAATAATGACTCTTTGTCTGCACCCCAGTTATTTCCAGCCACAGCCTTAAGTAAATTTATGATCTTCTTACATTTAGTTTCTAGCTTTTCTATATGTATTTTCCATGTATAGGACTTATCTATCCATAGTCCTAAGTATTTAAAGTCTTTAACTCTTTCTATAGGTTGTCCGTATAATGTTAGTGTTCCTGCATCTATGTTTCTTTTATTTGTGATAACCATAAAGCAGGACTTGCTTGTTGATAGTTTGAAGCCCCATTCATATGACCATTTTTCTACTTTCTTAATTGCTTTTTTAATTTTTTCTACTACGAACTTTACGTTTTTTCCTCTCATCCATATGGCTCCATCATCTGCGTATAATGCAGAATTTATGCATTTATCAGTGTCAGAAAAGATATCATTGATCATTATATTAAATAATATTGGGCTGATTGCACTTCCTTGCGGAATCCCATTCTCCACATTAAGCTCTTTTGAGTAATCGTTTCCGATCTTAACTTTTATTTTCCTATCCCTCAGAAAGTCTGCTACCCAGTTGAACATCTTTCCACCAATCCCCATCTGTTTGATTTTTATAAGTAATCCTTCTTTCCACAGTGAGTCGTATGCTTTTTCTATATCAAAGAATACTATAATCATTATTTCCTTCATTTTCAGAGCTTTCTCCATGTCATTACATACTCTGGCTAGGGCATCCATAGTTGATCTTCCTGTTCTAAAGCCACACTGGTATCCATTTATTAGTTTTTTATGTTCCAAAAAATATCCTAATCTATTAACTATTATTTTCTCCATCCATTTACTTAAATGCGAGGTTAAAGCTATTGGTCTATAGTTATTAGGGCTAGTAGGGTCTTTCCCTGGTTTATTAAATGGAAGTATTATTGCCCTTTTCCAGCTATTTGGTATTAGACCTTCGTTCCATATTCTATTAAATAGTTGTAATATTAATTTCAATGTTACTTCTGGTATTTGTTGAAACATAATATAGCATAGTTGATCCTCCCCTGGTGCTGAGTTTCCTGTCCCTTTTAGTACCGTTTTCATTTCCTTCATGGTTATATTCATGTCTAGTGATGACTTGCATTTCTGACATTTTTCTAATATATTTTTATACTTTCCTAATTTTTGTATTTTCTGCTGTCTATGAGTGTTTGTAAGATGCTCTCCACTGTGTACTGCAGCAAAAGTCTCCCCTAATAGTTCTGCTTTATCTTTATTTAACACTAATGTATCTTGTCCTCGTACTAATGCTGGTATTTTAACTTCGTTTCTTTTCCCCGTCATTTTCTTAAACATTGACCAGACATTCTGTAATTTAATTTCTGGGCCTATTGAGGAACAATATTCTCTCCATGTTTTCTTTTTAGCTCCTTTAATAGTTCTCCGCGCTATTGCTCTTTTCTTTTTATAATCAATTAGGTTTTCGGTTGTTAAATTTTTCTGTAGTATTCTAAATGCTTTGTTACGTTCTTTAATTGCTGTACTGCACTCATCATTCCACCAGGGAACTACTTTTTTCTTACCTTTGATTTTGATTTTTGGTATGCTGAGATTTGCAGCATTTAGGATGTGTTCTGTTATCTGTTTTGTGCATTCCTCAATGTTATTATTTAATGCAATCTTGTGGCTGGTTTTTTCACAATTATTTTTGAATTTTTCCCAGTTAGCTTTTTTAAAGCACCATCTTGTAATTATGAATTCTTGTTGCCTATTTATATCGTCATTAATTAATGTGCTTACTGGAAAGTGATCACTGCCTAGTGTAGTCTCTCTGTGAATATCCCATTCACATGCACTAACAAGACAGTTGGTTATTAATGTAATATCTAGACATGACATTGTATTTTTGTATATATTTATTCTTATATCCTTTCCATTATTTAGACAGACCAGTGACCTTTCATCCATCATTTCTTCAATTATGCTACCGTTGTGATTTGTTTTCTTGCTACCCCATAGCCTATTATGTGCGTTAAAGTCACCACACCATAGTTCTCTTTTATTTATATTTCCTGCAATTTCTGTAAATATTTTCTTATTCAGACTTTTACAAGGGTTGTAATAATTTATACATGTAATATTTCCATACTTTCTTAGTTTGAATAGTTCTATATTTACACATTCTATATCTTTATTTATTATGTTTCTCTTGTATGCTATTCCATCCTTAATTAGGGTGGCACATCCACCTCCACTACCTTTACTTCTGTCCTGTCTTTCTACATTATATCCTGGGATTTTAAATTCTAGATTAGGTTTCAGCCATGTTTCTTGTATACATATTATGTCTGGAATTATTTCTAAATCATAAATATATTTTTTAAGTTCTTGTCCATTGGTAATTAAACTTCTAGCATTCCATTGAAGAATATGAATACTTATTATGAGAGTTTATTCCTGGGTGTTCTCTGTCGTTTCTGTGGCACTTAAGATGGTGTGAATCTGGTCTGCTTGAATTTCTTTCATATCTAGGAATCTTCCTGCCGCTGTTACAATTGCTTTTATTTTATCACTTTTCTTCTTCATTTGCACTGTGACATTAATAATGTGGCACATAAATGCAATAAAGTTTTCTTTTTTCACCACCATTGAGTTTTCATCCACTTTACATTTGTGTGAACATGTTTTTTGAATAATTGTTGTTGGCGCTAAGCTTTGTCTTTGCTCCTTCTGCCCTTGATTTGAACTCCAAATTGTGTTTCTTTGTTCCGTTTCTCCTGTTCTAATTTCTTTTGGGTCATTTTTCCTAGCTCTTTTTAAGGCTTCTGCGTATGAGACTCTTTCTGTTATTTTGATTCTTTGAGCTTCTTTAGCTTCCTTTTGTATTTTGCATCCTCCATATGCTGCACTATGTTCTCCTCCACAGTTACAGCATTTGATTTTAGCTTCTTTTCCACATTTTCCATATTCGTGTGGCCCTCCGCATCTTGCACACCTGGGTTTTCCTTTACAATCTTTTGCGATGTGTCCTATTCTTTGGCAAGCGAAGCATCTGAGAGGTTTTGGGATGTATTCTCTGACTTTGTAATTTAAGTATCCTAGTTGAATATTTTCTGGCATGAGGTTTTCAAATTGTAGAATTACTGCCATTGTATCTTTAAGTTCTCCATCTCTTTTACTTTTAATCCTGGTGGCATCTGTTAACTTTCCTCCTTTAATTTCTTTTTTCAACTCCTCCATTGATATTTCTGTTGGGACTCCTGATATCACTCCCCTCAGCCTTGCTAGGGACCCTGGAATATGTGCTTTAATTCTCTCCCCCATCAAGTTTTCCATTTTGATTATTTTTTGTTGTTGAGTTTCATTGCTAGCATAGATTAGCACTCTTTTGTTACTCATGATTCTAGCCGTTTTAATTTTTCCTATCTCTTTCTCTATTGCTCTAGTCAGTTTAATTGGGTGGATAAATCCTCCTTCTTGCTTAAATTCCACTATTGCCTTAAATTCCACTTCTCTATTCCAGTTATTCTTTTCTCTTGAACTCGTGCTGTCGTTAGTTTTTGTCTTTTTATTGGTTTCTTCTCTGGCTTCGCTTTCTTCCGACCAACTTCTTTCCCTTTCTTGTCTTTTCCTAAGTGTTCTTTTCATTCTTGCTGACCTTGATATTACCCATTCCATTTCATTACCACTATTCCCTCCTGAAGTAGAAGCCATGCTGCTACAGTCAATGCACAGTTTATGCAATCCGCCAAATCGCTCCTACCGTCTTCGTTTGTTTGTTTGCTTGTTAGTTTGTTGCTTCCGTCCGTCCGTCATGTGACTCCCCACCGATCCAAAATCAGTGTCTTTTAGCGCCGCCAACGTGTTGAAGCATCAATCATTGATTATTGATTTGTTCCTGTCAGATTCCAGGAGCTGGAATTCACTTTTCTAAACTGGGTTGAATGACCTTTGACCTGTTTTACCTGAGAGGGATTTCTACACACTGGGGGTCTGAATGCTGCCCTGTTCTGACCTCAGATCAGCAGGTTCAACTCAGTTACACAGAGGGACTAAATTAAACTCTGGATCCAAGTCCAGGAACAAAGTCAGAAAATATTTATTAGAACAGAAGATATGAACTTTGATTTATGATCATTTATATATACCGTATTTTCCGGACTATCAGCCGCTACTTTTTCCTACGCACGGTGCGGCTTTTCTGTGAATTTTTTTAAACCACCAGTGGGCTCTTTAGCAGGAAGTGAATCATTGGAAGTCAAAATTGGAAATCAAAGAAGAAGGTGCTAATTTTCATTTTGAGCAGTGTTTCTCAACCCTGGTCCTCACTGCCCCCCTGCTCTGCATGTTTTAGATGTGCCTCTATTCCAGAACATCTGATTCAAATGATTGAATGACCATCAAGTACTGCAGAAGCCTGTTAATCACCTGGAGATACAATTCAGGTGTGTGGCAGAAGGGAAATACGTAAAACATGCAGGAGAGGGGGGCAGTGAGGACCAGGGTTGAGAAACACTGATTTAGAACAAGAACATTCTAGCAGCAGGTACGACGGAGAAATGTTTTCAAACTCATATGACGCTGCTTTTAAGTTGAGGGCTATTGATCTGACACTACAGGAGGGAAATAGAGAAGCTGCACGTAAGCTCGGCCTGAACGAAACCATGGTTCAGCTTTGAAGACGGAGCGCTGCGTATATCCAGCAGTTATTAGGGCGCAGCCCTCTGCTGGGTCCTTATGGAAAAAATAGAGCGGCTAGATACCAGCGGCTTATATATGTACGTTTCCAGTTTTCTTTAAAAAATTTGTAGGTGCAGCTTATAGTATGGTGCGCTCTATAGTCTGGAACAGGGGTGGGCAAACTTGGTCCTCGAGGGCCCGTCTCCTGCAACTTTTAGATGCATCTCCAATTCAACACACCTGAGTCAAATAATGAGGTCGTTAGCAGGACTCTGGAGAACTTGACTGCACTTAGGAGTTGATTGGGCTGTTGGATTCAAGTGTGTTGGACCAGGGAGACATCCAAGAGTTGCAGGACACTGGCCCTGCAACTCTGGAAAATACAGTAATTATTCACAGAAATATCAATAATTATATAATTAAAATACTCCAATATCTCCAGTCTGCAGCCTTCAGTCTGTAGAAAACCACAGAGCTCCTTCAGTCCAGAATCTCCCAGGTTGGTGGTGATCAGGTCCAGTCCTGTCAGATGGGTCGGTTTGGACTTCAGAGCTGAGAACAGAGAAGTCCAGCTGGTTTCTGACAAACTGCAGCCAAACAATCTGAATAAAGAATAAAAGATGAGCTGAAGCCAACAAGATGCAGTTAAAACTGAAATAAGAACAAATAAATAATGTAGAAAAATGTAGAAAATTAATTTCCCTGAATGTAAATGAAACATGATGAACTGATTCTAACATCTGATCCAGTCAAACTGGTTTAAAGAGTCCAAGCCAGAGCAGAACCAGAACATTTGATCAAAAAACAAACTCAAAGTTTTTCTAAAAGTTTCTCAGGATCTTAAACTCAGTCGGATGTTTTTTCTCTCTCCATGTTTCCTTACAGTCTCAGTATCAGCTGACTGCTCTGTACCATCATTTATCATCAGATATTTTATGTCTCCAGTTTTTGTTAATTAATCTATTAATGATATTTTTCTTGCTGGTTGTATTTTAACTGCAGCTCATTGCTAAGTATGACAGATATAAACGGTTTATTTCAATCCATCTAATTCAGAGTTTTACAACATCCATTACAGCTCAGATTCTGAAAGTTGATCATTTTCTCATTTTGTGGTGATTCAGTTCCTGAACTATCAACTAGAAAATATTGAGTTTTTTCTCTGTCAGATTGATTTGGGTCATTTAGTTCAAGTTCTGAATCCTTCATCAGAGACGCTGCAGAAATGGGAACATTATCATAAAGGAACAACCTGATTGTGAAGATGAGTCATTTTTAAATCTATTTTCCAGGTGAACCACATGAGAATGATTTCAGTAACTGCTGAAGCTTGTTGCACACAAAGCTTTACAAAGGTAAGATCTCATTTCCTGTCCTACAAAATAAGAGCTGAATCAAGATGTTTGAACTAAATGACTTTAACACCATAAACTTCACAAAGTCAGTATTTACTGCAGGACTGTTAATTAATGATCTTTATATTATTTCTGTCTCCTTCATGTCCAGGAACTCTGCCAGTAGACTGTGGTCATCCTGATAGAGTCTGACTGTCAGAACTAACTCAGATTTCCTCTGGAAGCTGCTCTCAGTGGTTTGGAGGACGACTGACTTGTAATTTGCTCCATCAGTGGAATTGACACTAAAATGGAAACTCATCACCTGCTTCCATGTTGTTTTGCTTCCTGCCAACATAAAACTCCTGCATGAGCTGCAGCTCCATATGAGCAGGCAGTCAAGTCCCCAGAAAGCTTCCCTGTTTCTAGGAACCATTTCATCCAGAGTTGGTCGACTTTCTCTGTCAGACTGTGAACCTTTAGTCTGAGCATGTGCAGAACCTCTCCTAACACACCTGGTCCACATTCATGTGCTGCAGTCTCTGCTGGTTCTGATGTCTGGACCAGAAAACTCATGTCCTGAAGAACCTGCAGCCTGTTGAGCTCAGAGAAAAACTCAGTGGTCTGGATTTTTTTCAGACGAAGCTGAAGTTGGTTTCTGATTGAAGCTTCTGACTCAGGAAATGGATAAAAGGCAATTCCACCTAATTTTTCACCACCTTCAGCATCTTTCAAATACAACACCTATTTAAACCTGATTAATATCAACTAATAGCAGAATATTTAAAACTAAGTGTGGTATTGGTGAAATCTTGAGGTGATTTATGGAACTTCAGTAAAGGGTGATTTCATTCTCTTTTTGTATCTGGACCACATGAGAACTGAAATCCTTATCAGAAATGTCCATAATTTTGCTGTTATATCCAGTTTTAGTTTTTTGTTTTCTTTCATAAAAGATGCTGAAGGCAGTGAAACATTAGGTGGAATCGCCCTTTTGCCATTTCCTGAATCAGAAACTGCAAACTCAATCCAATTTCACCTTAGTTTTTTTTGTTCAGTGTTTGCTCCATTTAATGTCTCTCTTATTCTTCATGCCAATGGCTTTGATCTAATATTTAGTAAAAAAAAATCCTGATCCACCCTGAATTGAATCTTTAGGTCTTCAGATGAAAAGTCCTTTACTTTAAATTTTGATCAACTCATTTTAGCATGAGCTGGCATAGCATTAGGTAGCATAGCTTTAGATAGCATAGCTTTAGGTAGCATAGCCTTAGCTAGCATAGCCTTGCTCTCTCTCTCAGCAGCTTGATTGAGATTTATTCTGTTTTCTGCTGATTATTTGTTTGTAGTTTCAGTTTAAAGTTTCCAGTTTAGTGACCATCAGACTTTATTGATCCAGTAATTTAACTGTAAAGTTGGGCTGTTGTTTTAATAAATTGTGATGTAAAGAGAAGCTGTGTGTGTTTCTTCTTCATGTGTTCAGTGTTTGCTGATTGAGACGCCAGAGCTCAGATTCTCTCCTTCATTCTTTGCTCTATAACAGCTCAGCTCATCCAGGTTGCTGCTCATAGAACAATAACCTACATAGACTGAAGGCTTTGGCTGCTGGTTCCTGATAATCAGCTGGAGACCCGACTTGGTAACTGGATCAGAACCACTCAGTTTATTCATTAATGGCCTTCGGTTCTTCTTAAAGCTGCTGAAAGACAATGGAGGCCATTATTTCCTAAGGAGATGTGACCTGATGAAGCTTCATCACAGAGACGAGGCTCCAACCCACTGACCAAGAGGACGGTTCCTCTCTGACCCGGCCCAACAGAACCACAGCTTCAGGACAAAGTGAGGAACCTGCTGCTGCTGCAAACCTCACTGTCATTCAGTTCATCTAGATTTGCTTTTCTACAATCAGTCATTTCTTAAATGTTTCATTAATGATGATTTGAACTGGTCAGTGTTTGTGGCTCGACTGGAGGATCAACATTTCATTCTGGATGTAAAGATGAGAATCAGAAATAAAACAATCTGAATCTTTACCAACCAAACTGAAACATCTCCATCATTAATTAACTTCATTTGAATTACTTACTCATTTTGTTCATCAAAAAAAATTTAAAAACTGAAAAACAAAGTTCAATCTCAGTCTGAAACAAGAAAATTATTAATTTGTAAAGTAAAATGCTTTTTAGGATTTTATTCTGACATTTAAACAGGTTGTTTTAAAAGAATACATATAAGAATTAAATTATTAATTAAACTAAGGATTAAAGTATCAATAAATGATTTTTATTGGGTAAATAGAGAAAACAAACCTCAGAATCTTCACTTTACTGACTGAACTCTCAAGAATCTCAAGCAGAAGCTTCATAGCAGAGTCTCCAACTTTATCTAGGTTGATCTCACTTATTTCCACTTCAGTCAGATCTGGGTTGGACTTCAGAGCTGAAGCCACAACTTCACATTCAACCTTTCTGAGCCTACAGCCACCAAGTCTGTAATGAGAGAAGAAATAAATTCAGTTCTAATGAAATCAATCTTAATCATAAACAGATAAAGTATAACAGTCTGATCTTCAGTTTACTGAGTTTGACCCGACAGAGAGTCTGTGCAGTTCCTGACTAAAGTCCAGGTTCTGGTTCTGGTCCAGGCTTCATGTCCTCAGACCTTCAGCTCAGTCAGATGTTGAAGATCTTCTATCATCTGTGAAGGAAAGTTCAGTTTCTCTGCAGCATCAGAGCCTCAAAGGAGCTGCAGCAGCTGATGAAGAGGCTGACTGAGCTGAATGAAGGAAACTACTGGAGATGATGGAGAGGAGGAGGAACTGCTCACAGCTCTGACTCACACTGACTTGGACTAGACCGTTTGGCTCCTTGAGATCTTCCACCAAGCAGGAAGTGAGTTATAAATGAAGTGAGCAGAGCAGGAAGTCCAGCCTGCTGTGGACCTCTAGCATCTCTGGGTTTGTTTAGTCCATATCTGCTGCTGCAGCATCTAGAATCCTCCTCATCATTAATAATAGTAGTATATTCTATAGAAACGTGGCTCCCAGCAGCAGCTTATTAAATGCTGCCACAGAGGAAACTGGGAGCAGACCAGACACATGATGCTCCCAGTTGTGTCTCCATTCATCTGCTGGATTTGATGCTTTAACAAAGTAGAAAGTGGACAGTCGTCAACCTGCTCCAGCTAAAAGCTTCAGATTGGCTTCGGATTCAGATTAATGTGGATTATCAGATACAACAGGAATGGCTCTGTGGCCCTGGCTGAACCCTCAGCTCCACTGTGCTGTTTTTATTGAGCCATCAGACACAAAGAACAATAGGGGAGGAACTATTAAAGGCACCAGATCTGACGATGAGCTGCTAACGATGAGCTGCTAACGCTAACTGACCCGGAATCAGCCGACCTAATCTCCTCTCTGTACTCAGGACATTCAGCCTTAATCTGGTTCTTTTATTTAACTATGAACAGTCACTAAGGCCACCTCCATTGATGTGGTGTTTGGGGGGGCAGCATCGGCGCCTCCAGTTCGCCTCCTGCTGCGGCGTGGCCAGTTTCCACACCAGGTCTTGATCTTTTTAGTGTGAATTGCTATAGGCACTATTGACTTCCACTTTTCTGGTTGCTCCATAAATTTTGTCGTGCTTCTTCTCCTGCATATTTTGTGCTATTTTCACCATTTAACTTTTATACTATGCAGCTTGAGCTCCCAATGCCGGCTATATTTCTTGGTGTTCATAACCTTAATACTTTTTGTATTCAGCTTTTTATGAATTTTATTACATTTTTTTCCCCATGGGGGAAACACCTCCATCCTGTGGCAGATTTCAGAATTACAATGTAAAATGTCTGTGTTTCACAGTGGATGTTTCAGGTTCTGCCTATTAATGAAAATCAATCATCCAGCTTCAGGGCTGTCATGGAGGACACAAGGCAGCGGCCATTTTGAAGTTGGGCAGTTTAACTGCTTTTATGCTGTTTAACACCTGGGAATAATCTGAACTTTTGACATTGCTTTTATTGTGCTGCATGTATCATGTTTTTTGTATTCACCGTGCTAAACAATGCCTCCAAACAAATGTTGATATCTCAGAAACCATGAAAGTTTTGGATTTCATTCACCCACCGTTTTTAATCAGAAGGAATAGAGGAACGTTTCTGTCCTTTTCAAATTTTAGGTTTTACATGTTTCTTTTTTTCCATCCATCCATCCATCCATTTTCTTGCACCCTTGTCCCTCAGTGGGGTCAGGGGGATTGCTGGTGCCTATCTGCAGCTAACGTTTCGGGCGAGAGGCGGGGTTACCCTGGACAGGTCGCCAGTCTGTTGCAGGGCAACACAGAGATACACAACCATGCACACACACACACACACACTCATATCTAAGGGCAATTTGGAGAGGCCAATTAACAGTCACGTTTTTGGACTGTGGGAGGAAACCGGAGTACCCAGAGAAAACACACGCATGCACAGAGAGAACATGCAAACTCCATGCAGAAAGACCGGGAATCGAACCCAGACCCTTCTTGCTGCAAGGCAACAGCTTTACCAACTGCGCCACTGTGCAGCCCGTTTCTTTTTTTCTTTTAATTATTATTATTATTTTTTATTTTTTTACATTGCATGGAATATATTACTGTAATGCTAGTGGTAGCCTATTTGTTATCATTAGTATTTTAGCTAATTTTGGCTTTTATCTGGGTTTTTCAAACTGCATGGACCATTTCTGACATTTCTGCAAAGATTAAGCAGTTTGCTTTAAACGCTTTTGCCATTTTCACCAAAGCATTCAGCATTGAGCATTCAATATTCACACTTGCATTTTCATAGGAAATGCACACTTTCTAGTTTAACTTGTATTTTCTATGTTCTTAAAGCAGTTTCTCATATTAATTTTTTACGGCCTTTTTGATTCTTTATATAACTATTTATTTGGGCTGACATTGTTTTTCTTTTGTTGTATTAGGTTCAAGGTTGTCACATTTATTAATGTGCCTTGGTAATGTAATGTTTATCAGAAAGATTAGTGGAGCTGCTAATAGAAAATTAGCTTGATAGCGACCTGGAACGGTCCAGTTCAACAGGAAACTGAGTTTAAACTTTTAATGAGTTGTTTCTCATGGTTGGCTCTTTATATTTCTGAGGTGTTTTTGGTTTCAAAACGTCATGTTTGATAACGTTTGATAACAATAATTAAAACTTTTCAATGTTTGATATTGTCAAGCAAAATGGTTCTACGTCAGGCTACATAGCTGCTACTTCGATGAGTTGCTAAATGTTGTAGTTGGAGATATGTTGTTTGCTCCTGAGCAGAATCATTTTGTGGCTAAAACAAACATTATTTTTACATCAACTCCTAAGTTACATGAAACTTCTGTTAAAATCATTTGAAGGCTCAGAATCAGTCCAGTATCGGTACCAGTCCACATTTTTTGGGGAGAAAGACTCATCTGGTATAAATTAAATTTTTAGCTATTGGAGTTATGCTTAAGAGAAATTTATTTAATCTAATTTATTTAATAGAATTTATTTAATCAAAGAATGTCATGAAAGTGTGTGTGTAGGGCTACACCGATTTGAGTTTTCTGGCTGATTTCTGGTTACTGATATTTAAAAAGCTTGACCTGTCGATTTTGATTTTGGCCAATATGATTTTTTTTGTCTGAAATGTTGCTAAATACAGCAAGAAAGTCACAGAGTTGCAACAGTGGGGTGAATCTTGTTAACTGTAAATGTTCAGACCTGACCTGGTTGGTCTATCAGTCAAACCTCTCACTGCAAAGCAGAAGAGGACAGAGGCTGATTTATGCTGACGAAGATAAGATTAGGGGATAAGATGGGCTTCACATGTAAGTATTGGCCAATCACGATCCCCCAAAATTAAGAAAATCGGCTCCCAGAAATCAACTGGTCGATAAATCAGTTGGCCAATAAATGTTTCCTATATTATACATGTCTATAATGTAAACAGCACTGCCAGAGATGCATTAAGTTTATAGCAGGTGTGTGAATGACCTATTGATCGGACTGCTGATTGCAGCCAGACCACATTGTTAACAGGGATAGAGGGCCCCAAAACCAAATTTGGCTTAGGGCCCCATGGAGGCTTGGGCTGGCCCTGTCTGGAAGGAAACAAATAAGGAAATTCATCCAATGGAGAGACTGATTTGCATTAAGACTTGCTGCTGACAAAAATATATTGGAAGAAATTAAACGTCTACTTGAACTTGGTGCCAAACATATGATCAATGTAATTACCTCTTTTTATTGTGAAGGTACTCACTTTGGGTTTTACTATTATCATTTAATTGTTCAACTAGATGCTCTGCAATTTTTGTTAGTGGGGGTCTGAATGGTCAATGTATTTATATTTCTAAAACTGCACAAACGACAAAATATAAAGTAAAAAAAAAGAAATAGTCCAAAGGATGAAGGAAGTAGTTAAAGACAAAAACACCCAGAATCAACTTGAAGAAAAAAGAAGAAACAGGAGGACAATAGTGCTGAATCAGCATTAAAACAATAAAAACATCTGGACTCACCGAGCCTTTCTGCAGTTCCTCACAGCTGGAACCAGTCTCAGTCGTCCACCTGCTGATGTGTTATACTTCTCCAGGTCCAACTCATCCACAACCTCTGACATCTGCAGCATGAAGGCCAGAGCTGAACAGTCAGTCATTGAGAGCTCCTTCCCTGAATCCAGCAGCCGTTGGATCTCCTTAGTAAATGAGAGGTCGTTCATCTCCACCAGACAGTAGAAAATGTTGATGCTTCTGTCAGGAGAGATTCTACCAGTGTTCATCTTCTTCAGGTTGGTGATGATTCTCTGGATGGTTTCTGAACTGTTCTCTGTCTGACCCAGCAGATCTTCTAAGAGTCTCTGGTTGGACTCCACAGTGAGACCATGAAGGAAGCGGACAAACAGATCTAGGTGGCCATTTTTACTCCAGAGGGATTTCTCCATGACTTTCTTCATGAATTCACCCAAAGAAATGAAAAAATAATATTTCCCCAGCAAACTCTTGATCACTTTTGTTTTTCTCCAGGTGGTGAAGCAGTGGAGCATGTAGACTGCAGCCAGAAACTCCTGGATGCTCAGATGAACAAAGGAGTAGACAGAGATGTTGTGCCTTCCTCTTTCCCTTTTAAACATTTGAGTGAAAACTCCTGAGAACAACGAAGCATCTTTGATGTTGATGCCGCAACGTTTGAGGTCTTTGTCATAGAATATCAGATTTCCCTTCAGCAGCTGATCAAAAGCCAGTTTTCCTAGAGACTCAATCAACTTCCTGTTGTCTGGATCTTCAGCGTTTCCACTATACTTGTCCTCCTTAATTGTGAGTTGAACCAACAGGAACTCTATGTACATCTCAGTCAGGGTCTTGGGCAGCTCTCCTCCCTCTCTGGTCTTCATCACATTATCCAGAACATTAGCAGTGATCCAGCAGAAGACTGGAATGTGACACATAATGTGGAGACTTTTTGATTTCTGGATGTGGGAGATGATCCTGTGGGCCTTATCATCATCATTTATGAATTTCTTCCTGAAGTACTCCTCCTTCTGGGGGTCAGTGAACCCTCTGACCTCTGTTACCATGCCAACACACTGAGCAGGGATCTGATTGGCTGCTGCAGGTCGTGTGGTTATCCAGAGGAAAGCAGAAAGAAGCAAATTTCCCCTGATGATGTTTGTCACCAGAACATCCACTGAGCTGGACTCTGTAACATCAGTCAGGATCTCCTTGTTCTGGAAGTCCAGATTAAGTCGACTCTCATCCAAGCCATCAAAGATGAACAGAACCTGGAACATTTCAAAGCTGCTGATTCCTTTGGTTTTAGAAAATAATTTGTGAATCAGTCCTAATAAGCTGAACTTTTCTTCTTTCAGCAAATTCAGCTCTTTGAAAGTGAATGGAAAAATGAAATCAATGTCCTGGTTGGTTTTGCCTTCAGCCCAGTCCAGAGTGAACTTCTGTGTTAACAGTGTTTTCCCAATGCCAGCTACTCCCATGGTCATCACTGTTCTGATTGGTTGATCTCTTCCAGGTGGGACTTTAAAGATGTCTTCTCTTCTGATTGTTTCTTGTTTCCTGGATGCCGTTTCAATCTTTCTGACCTCGTGTTCCTGGTTGACCTCTCTAGTTAACCCCTCTGTGATGTGGAGCTCTGTGTAGATCTGGTCCAGAACGGCTTCACTTCCATATTCAGCGACGCCTTCACAGAGACCTTGGAATTTCATCTTCAGATACTCTTTAAGCTCCTGTTGACACCGAATATCAAAATCTGAAAACATAGAAAACATACAAGAGGAGACACTTCAGCTAAATATAAGGAATACAATTATTTTTGATATTGACATTGGGAATTTTTTTCTTTTGTGTTCCCTTGCAATACTTTTGCGTTCTCTCTCAAAACCTTTGCGTCCCCTCACAAAAGGTTTTGTGTTCCCTCGCAATAATCTACTGATCAGTTCATGCAGCATAATTGATTACTGTAAGCCTTTCTTATGGCGGCCGCCATACTTTCTGCTTTAATACAAGGTTAAGTAAGGTTGTTCCATGAATGTTAATATCTCCTTGTGAAATATCTGATGTTTTATATATTTTTTCTTTAGTACAGAAAGGCACAACAAACCTATAATATAAACAGAAACTTTCTGTAAGTAGGAAAGAAATAAAAATACAACCAAACTATTTGGACTATTTCTGAGTTATTATCGCAGGTAATCAGTCCCCTGCTCTGTTCTTCGCAGGAGGAGGACGCACTTTCTCTGTCTCAGTGACCTCCCTATCTTCCCTGCTCAGCGTCTGTGTCCTGTGTTTTCAGTCTTTCTTTCTGAATAGCTTACAAAGTTGCAAATTATGGATCTGGTCAGCTGGTCTCTCAACGCAATTGATAAAATTTTTTCCACTGGGAAACCCGGTAAAGGGGAACTCTCGTGTCCCGACGGGACATTCTTCGCAGGATTTACGATGGATTCTACATGAAAGTGGAAGACCGTATGTCTGACGATGCTGTCAGTCGAGGATATTGAAGGTCTGTACATGATTGGATTTATGTTAACAGGTTTTCTGCTTGTTGGAATTGGTTGATACCAACTCCAACAATCGGAGTTGGTATCAACCATCTTACCGGAAATTTTGGAAGATACCGGCGGCAGTTTTGGCAACTTTGAGGCTGCTGGGTAAGGTTGATGGGATCTGCAGAGCGATCAACACTCAGACTGAGATTATACGAGAGCTGAGCCGCAGACTGGGTGTGATCCTGGAACAGGAGCTTGGCCAAGCAGCGGATCTCGGACTCAGAGTGAATATGGTGTGACCTTGGAGAACGTTGTACACTCGGATCAGGTGGAAGACCCTAAATTCGGCTGTTTGGATTTGCCACTGAGAAGCACCTGCGAGACTTTCAAGGAAGGCATTAAATGAATGTCAGCCTGACCTAAACAAATTATTGCTATCGGAATCTGGCTCCCCAGGCTGGCCAGCTATCCTCCTCTGGTTATGTCTAAAGAAGGCTCTGTTCTGCTGCCCCCCACCTCCCTGAACATCTGTGGCCCTGAACTGTTTACGCTGTGTGTGAACCCGACACTATATTCACAGACAATCATGAGCAAATGATTGTCTGTGCTTCAGTTATGGTTCATGGTCTGACACACACATTACTCACATAAGACCCATATGCACATCATACTCCTTCTCGTACCCGGCTTGTTTTGTCTATATGTGTTTATATGTGCTTAAGTGCTGAGGTGTTTTTCTTCATCTCAAGCTCTGCCCTGCAAAGAGCAGAGTGTGAGATAGGCCGTTTTCCCTCTCCTTACCTTACCTGATGTTTTTTCTTATTTTTTCTATTTCCTCCTGCAAGGGCAGCGCCCTCTATCACCAGTTGTGTTTTATAATAAAACATGTTTATTATTAACTCTTTGGGGCAAAAAAAAACTGATTGAAAGTCAATTTATTCACTGCATGTTTAAGTCCGTTAAGTCTAAGATGGAACAGCCCTGACAGCAGCCCTTTAAACCATTCAAACTACGAACACAACAGAGACACAATTAGATGACTTATTACCCCAATATTAACTCAGAAATAGTCCAAATAATTTGGATGCATTTTTATTTCTTTCCTGCTTACGGAACGTTTCTATTTATATCATAGGTTTGTTGTGCCTTTCTATCCTAAAGAAAAAGATAAAACGTCATGTGGCATTCAGTGGTTTGACCATACAATTCATTTTGTTTGTTGCCAACAACGCCACCTAGGGTTATCACCCAGGAATTAACGGTAAAAGGACACAGGTCCGGTTTTGCAATCAGCAAGAGACGGGTTAAGTCAATAATAATTTATTATCACAAAAGAATAAAAATACCTGTACATGAACAAAAGAAAACTCACAAAATAAATCCAACTAGGCTTACCGGTGGGTCCTGGATGAAAGGCTCCAAAACAAAGAAATCAAAACAAACACCTATGAAGTCACTCACTCTTTGAAATACCCTCCACCTATTTGTGTTAATCACTGCACAACCACACCAAAACGGACGCCGCATCCAGGTCCGAGCGCACCACCGGCGGTCCTCTAAGGAAAAAAAAAAAATTGTTAAAATACAGGCAGTAAAAGAGATATATATAAAATATGAGTGTAAATAAAATAATAAAGAGTTCTTGTGCTCGACAGGGCCGAAACGGAGCGCGCAGCCGCTCCTTGTTCTGGTCTTCGCGGGGGGCGTGTCCCACACACCGGCCTCTTTTGACCGCCAAGTAAGCTGTGACTCAGTCCGGGCAAAGCAACAGCGTTAAATGTGTGGCGATCAGTTGAGATTCCTAAATAATAAAAACAATTTAAAACGAAGAAATAAACAAGATTCAGTGACAAACAAGATTTGTCACTGAATCCACTACCGATCAGGCCAAGCTCTTCTCACTTGCACCCAAATGGGAACGCTCACAAATGTTGGCACTTATTGCAGGAACCACTCCACTCACGATCAAACGTGGAGGTAAATACGCCCGTAAGTTTCTGCTGATAAAAGGCTCTATAACCACAATGTACAAGCAGTTGTAAATACGCAGGCAGCCAACCTCACCTGTACTCGGTAGTGATGGACCATCTGAATCCAGGCTTCAAGGCTCGTGCCGAGTAAAAAGGGGGCGTGTCCAAAGAAGCCCCGCTTCAAGGCTTGCGTTGTCTTGCTGAAAACTTTCAGCTGCTGAGAAATGCAGCAGCTGAAAATGTAACAAATGTTGCAATTTTGGTCCCAATCAAAATGAGTTTAGTGGAATATCAGGTGTGGAAAAGAGCATTAAGATCAAAGTTTTACAAATGTCCTATTGCATATTTTCTTAGCCCTCCCCTGTTTTTCTATCTAGCCTTTTGGCTTTGAACGTATTAATCGTCTGTCCTGTAAAAAGCTGACACTACTGACCACCTTTCTATGATTGCATATGTTCATCACTTATGGAAGATTTACAGCATGGTTATCTAAATATATTCCAGATTTTAATTTGTCGCTCTGAAAAACAGGAAGCAATAAAGAGAGAAATGATGCAGCTGTGCTCAGAGTTCTGTCGGAGCTGCAGTTTGCACATACATGAAAGACCAAACTACATAACATTAGCTATTTTTCATTTGGATTTAAAGTAAATAAATCAAGTTCATGTGTGGTTATTGGTTTACATATTTTGACTGCATTGCCTAAATTTATAAAGTTGCACGGTTAAAAAAAATAAAGTGCCAGAATTTATTTGTATAGAAAAATAATCAGCTGATCTGAGTCTTTATTATTATGTTTAGGCCAGCAATTAATTTCACAAAGGCAAACTGAAATATTTGGGTTTATTTTAGTCCATCACAACGAGAACCTTGAGGTTCTCCATTGCTGAGTGTCGCTGAAAACATCAGAGGAGAGTTAACCACAGCTGCTGCTCATTTAAAAGTAAATCTACAGAAACATTCATTTTATCTCCGTTTTTGTACACAAGCTGCACAAAATGATCTTGTGGAGCGTCATTCCGGGTGAAAACAATCCCATCATAATCCATGTTTACCCATCAAGTTTTAAAACTTAACATATCACATATTCAGTTGCTGGAAGAAGAATCCATATTGTGTCATCAAACATCAAGCAGATTAATATATTTAACTTTTTCTCTGCTACAAGTTTTGAAATCAGAAAATATTTGAAAGGGACAAATTTATTTATCAATTACAGTTGACTCAAAAGTAAAGGCTGTAAAAGCAGCTTTAATGAACTGTGTGTCTCACCTGGACCAAAGCAGTCAGAGGACAATCCCAGCTGGTTGGACAGAGTCGGATCTATGTGATGAAGACGTTTGATCATCAGTCTGCAGGCTCTCTGTCCCTTTTTCATCACAGCATCTATGGTGTCGCGGGCCTTGTCTGCTCTGATTGGGTTCTTCTGCAGTATTTCCTCTATCTCCAAGTAATTAAAAACCCCATCTGATAGAAGGTCATCAAGGAGCTGTTTCAGGATTTCCTCAGAAACTCTCTCCACAAACTTAACTCGAACATCTGAAAGTTTTTTCTCTGTAGGCAGAAACAGATTCATTCAATCTGACGTCTGAGAGAAAAACATGATGATTATCAACTATTCATGTTGCTCCATCCAGAGATTCAGAGTCTGTCGATCAGCTCCTCAGGTCTAAACCTGTTGTTGTGTTTCTGCCTCATATCTGAGTGACGACCACTGATTCTGTATTTTGATGCTTCGTTTCTGCTTCTGATCACTTACCGAAATCCTGCTGGACTTCCTGCTGTGCCATCTTTTATCTGGAAAACATGAGGATTCTTTATGTTTTTATTTCATAAACACTCTAATTTGCTCTTAAGAAGTTGGAAAGGAACCTAAACATACTAGATTAAACATGGAAAAAACTAATTTAAAAACAGACTTAAACCCCACCAGAAAAACATACTATGAAAGCTGTAATATGTTTTATATAAACTGACTACATAAAAACAATTAAATCTGAGACAATTTATCACGCTTTACTTCATTAGGGGTTCTAAGTGCAGTAAGCTCTCACTAGTCTAGCCCCTTAAAGTTCTTTGCATGTGACACAGTTCTTCAAGAAAGAAGCCTTGAATCCGGCGGTTATGTTTAAGTCTTTATGGGACTTAATAAAAGGAAATAAAAATGATTTGTTTCAAAATAGATCAAAAGAGTGTAACTCTCAAGATGCCAAACTTCTTCAAGGAGGAAGTGCTTCCATCCTTTATTAACTAATTAGTCAAAAAGCCAATCAAAAGGCACCACGCAATCAGCTTAAACAAGATATAATTACAGATGCTCATCTTTTTTCAAATAGAGTAACAAATGAAAAACAACATATTGTATGAAGTTTCTAAAATGTATATATGGCTCCTACAGGGACAATGTTTCTTTAAGTATCAGTGCAGACTGTCAGTCATTCTAGGATCTGATTTCCTTCAGGCTGAAATGAAAATATCTAAATCCTGCTTCTTGTTATCTGACTGTAATGTGTTGCTCCTATCACTAGGTGGCAGCATCAGCTGCAGAAAGCTCCTCCTGTTTAGCATCTTTGTGATCCTGGATCTCTGGAGTGACATGGCTTTATACGGTCACTGCAGAATGACCGTATGACCGGTTCTGATTAGAATCAGCTGGTTCTAATCAGAACCGGTTCTGATTGGACATTATTGGGTTTAAAGGACAGTATGAAACAGAACTGAAGCCTTAGGAAGATCGTCCTTCATTAAAATCTTCTCTGTGGTCTTTGTCTCACTGTGATGCTGTAATAAATATGATCATGTTTTAACAACATGAGTTTTACGAGGTTATGGTTTTGAACGTCCATCCTGGGTTCTCAGATGGAAAAACTTAATTATTGCATGTTAAATTTGGGTCCAAAAAGTTGATTTTAAGTTCATAAATATTATGAATCAAATCAACATTAAACCATCTAACATAAAAGATAGTAATCTTAATCCAATGGGGATGGGCTCGTGGGGAGACATTTCAGTATCTAAAACTAATAGAAAACATTTAAGCAGCCAATTTGCATACTGGATGTGGAATGTTGGATGTTAATGAGTAGTAAATATTGTGCTAATTATCAGTATTGAACCAAAGAAAGCAAGGCAGATGCAAGCCTTTAAAATTTTAATGCTATTTCTGGGTCAAATAGTCTCAAAAAATTGCATCAGCAGCTGCGCAGGGGGGCCCAAACAAAATTTTTTGTCAGGGGCCCAAGATCCTGGCAGCGCCCCTGGACGGGACAAATCTGACATTTTTAATTAGATGTTTTTATTATGTTTTCTTGTAAAGTCAAAATGAAAAAAAAAAAAGACATTTGATCCAAAATGGCCGACTTTCTGCTGTGTGTGGTAAGCGGGTCCAGTAGTCATTTTTTAAGGTTCTGATGGTTTAATGTTTTAACTCAGTTCAGGTCTAAATAACAGCAGTGGAGATTTTTAAATTCTCTAGGCGGCGCTGTGTTGTTATTTCACCATAATCACTTATTATTGATCAATAATTGATTGAAATGATCAGCTGTCCTCTGTCACTACAGACTGATTCAATCTAGATTTTCTACTGATCAAAGCCCAGAGAAATCCTCTCAGATCAATAAATTATTTACTTCATATTGAAATATTTTCCATCCACCAACCAGAACCCAGATTATCTCAGCCGGCCCACAAACACTCAGAACCTACTGGTACCAGTTTGACTCCACTATGAAACTAGGAGCAAACTCAGCTGGTTGTCTGGGTTACAGATGAAAACTCAAAGAAAATCAGAGATCCTGGTTGAAATCAGGTGCTGCAGCTCTGCATCATAACCAGAACCAGGCCCAGTTCTGGTTCTGGTTCTGTCCAGCAGCTCAAAGAGAGAAAACCAGTCAGGACTGGAAACCAGTAGAAAGTTAAAACCCACCTGATCAGATCTTTGCTTCTCCTTCTGTTCACACAAACCAAGTCGGAGCGAACTGGAGAACTGGACCTGAGTCTCCAGAACTCACCACACCTCAACCACCTGAGGCTCCGCCCCCTCTGACAGCAGACGTGTGTTCACCTGTTCCGTTCTGAGCGTCTGAAGAGGAGAGAGGCGAGTCCAATGGAATCCAGATAGAAAGATAAGGTAACATGGAGGGAGGCTCACATGGCTGGTTCTGATTAGGACGGGTTGTTGGGTTTTGGACAATGATCCGGTCTATAGATGAAGTCCAGAGAGGAATGAACACCAGACAGCCTGATCAGATGGTTGGTCCTGCTGCAGCAGAAATCCTCTCTGGAACAGGAACTCTCACTCTCACTGAAAATACACAACCAGAAACCTAAAAATATGTGGCTGATTGTTCATTAAACAGGGATTTTTATTAATTTATTTAACGTACTCGTGTTGTTCAATGTTGATATGAAGGTAGCTTTCTGTGATGATTCTCACATGAACCTCACTCATTCATTCATGAACATTAAGCCCTTAAGCTTTGGGCTCCTTTAGTCTGGAGGGTTTAAGTTGCAACAAGTTTGAACATGCAGTAGGCGTTTACTGGAAGATGTTTGTGAGTTTCTGTCTCTGCTGTTGAGAAATGTTTCCTCGTTGCCTAAGTTTGCTCATTTAGTTTTTTTGAAAACTAAATGACTCACTACTGGTGACTGGTTCTGGTTCAGATCAGGAGAATAAAATAACAATGAAATATAACATCTAAAAATGAGACATCAGAGAATTAACAGGTTGTTTGTTTTCTTTCAATGTGAGACTAATGGTACTTTTATTTTATTTTGAAAACCAGTGTTGCGCTGCTCAGCCAGTGGCGTTTGCTTCATTCGAGATGCCAGCCAGCTAATTTAAAGTTCACTGCTTAGAAGAGAATAAAACGGATGAATTGAAGAGTGAAGAAAAAGCCTGAAGGTTCAGTTTCACAGCTTCAGGATTCAGGACAGAAATCACAGTTTATACTGGAAGTTATTATTATAATTCCACACATTACACACAAACACAAAGATTCATACATATGTTCAGAAATATATAAAGTAGTTAGAGAAAACTATTAAGTTTTATGTTTCTTTAGTTCTTACTGCCCTCTGGTGGTGAACTATTGTAACCACAGATATTCGTCATATTAATCAGATGATTTGTTTGGTCTTTTTTGTTCTTATTTTCACTTTTATCAAGTCAAGAAAAAACCTTACATTAATGTTGTAAATAATAGTGACTAAGTGAAGAGAAAACTAAACTAACTTCAGTAAAAATCGTCCCATAAGGACTAACAATGCTCCACAGCGCCTGTTTAACCATGAACGATACTATTTTCAACACATGTATGTATTAGCAATGTTTCATGTAGCATAAGAGCAGCTAAATATCTGCTAACATAGTTCCATCACCTTTAAACAAAGATTAACTGCTCCAAAACACAATATTTTAAAAGAACAGTAATTGAACTATCACTATTATGCTTAAAATACACTTACTGAACACAGAAAATAAAACTTCATACCTTCTCCCACGGAATCCAAACAGAAAGAGCGACGGAGAGCGGGAAAACCTTCAGAGATTACAATGGTAATGTCGTCCTTTGGGGAAGAGGAAGAGGAAGAGAGGAGGGGTGGGGGGCAATATTTCATCATTTGAAATACTAAGTAAACCAAAGAGCCTCTTGTTTCTCCAGAGATTCAGGTTGCAGATCCTGATATTGCAGATGGAAAATGTGATTCTATCTCAATACAGCAGCTAAAAGTGCAGCACTATCATTTTTAATTCATTGTTAAAGTACAAGTGTGAAAGTAAAAAAATAATCCACCACTGAATATTAACAAAATACATTTTGTTAATATTGTCTTAAGTTTGTAATAAAGACTTTTTAACTCATAAAAAAAACTGCTGTGTGAAACTCTTTACAGGACGTTTATTCTGGTCAGTCAGACTGAATAAAATCCTGCAGTGACTCTTATTTAACGACAGTAATTTAAGCTGACTTGATCTGACTTTATAAAAGTGAATAAACACAAAATGCAGTTGAACAATTTACCTGAAAAATGTCTGCAGTTCACCACCAGAGGGCAGTAAGAACTGAATCAACCATCATAAAACTGATACATTTCAAACTTTTAACTAAATAGTTTCGAGTGATTACAGCTATATTAACTTAATCATGTAAATAATAATTGAAATATTTCGTACTTGTATGTTATTAGAGATGGAGATTCATTATTAAAATAATTCAAACCACAAGATAAACAACTATCTTAGAAATAGTAATAATTTCTACTACTCTTGATGGAAATGAAACTGGAAAAACCCCCATTATATTTTAGTCTGTAAATATGTTTTGGGTAATTTTGAGACTCAAAGTCTGGAAAAAGTGCTAATATTAAGAAAAACATATTTATTAGTGATAAGATTCAATCAGCTGAGATCAGAGCATCCAACAGGATAAAACCACCTCAAGAACAATGAATAAAATTAAAAAGTTAGTGAAGCTTTTTTAAAAAAAATTAGACAACTTTCGTAAACAGAAGATTATTTAATTCTTTGGATTTGTTTTTGCCAGGGACTTTGTATATATCGCCCTCTTGTGGTTACACACTGTAACTACACACAATTTATTTTTGACGAGTTTAATCATGAATCAAATCAATGATAAAATCATGAGTGGATATCAGTGAACTGAAGGACAGTCGCTGCTTTAGATCTGCAGCTCCGTGTTTATGCCCTCTAGTGGCTAAACGTGGTAATTACAATTGCAATGACGTTGGAAAAATTATTTATATGCTTCCTGTGAGATCATTCAAAATAAACGCCGGAAACTATTATAGTACATTCATAATTTGAAGCAGTTTAAGAAGTTGGAGGAAAAACAACAATGAATCAAGATCGTCCATCCCTTCATACTTTCATCCCTCCATCCCTTCATTCCCTCACCCTTAATCCCTAATGCATTCATAAATAAATCTTTAAACGTACAGGTTTGTGGCGTGGTCCTTGCTGGTGAACTATTTCCTGTTGAAATCAGTTCAACAGGAAAAAACTGATAAGGTTCATCTTGGTCACAGCTCTGAGATCAGTCTGACTGCTGCCTGGAAACCATCTACTGGATGTGCTGCGTCACTGACTGCTGCTGGAGAGGCTGGAAACACTCACTGATCTGATCTCTCCATCCTTCTTCTCTCTGCAGGTGGGCGGGAGATGTGTTCCTGTAGAGAACAGTCTCTGTGTCCTGCTGATCCTCAGAGGTTGAACCTTCAGCAGTTTCAGTCTAAACAGTGAAAAGTTATTTGCATTTTGCTGGTTTGCTGCCATGATTCTAACACACCTGCGTAGCTCTGCACAGCAGCAGCAGGTCTCCTTCGCTGCCGCATAGGTGTAAACCCAGCGCGAGCGTCACAGCGTTCACGTTGCGTTTGAGGCGGCTCGGAAAAACAAGTTACAACGTTAACAATGAATTTCTATGAAACAAAGTGAGATATGTGGGCTTATTTGAGTCCATGAGAACCACAACCTGGAGGTTCTCCATTGGTGAGTGTTGCTGCAAACATCAGCAGAGAGTTGACCACAGCTGCTGCTGCTTAAGTTCCACACACAAGGCGAGGAACAGAGTGAATAATGGAAAAGCTCACTGGGGCAGAACTGAACGTAATGATAACTGATTAGAGAGAGATCTGCCAATGGAAAAGCACATTAACTTGATACACATTTGAGTAAAAGAAGAAGAATGTTTTGTCAGCATGTAGACTACAAAAATCTCACATTTAAAAATAAATGTACGAAAGCATTAATTTCACCTGCACTGGGTGCAAATTTTCCGGAAAACCTTTTCATTGTCATTTTGCATCAAAAAATATCATCATAATCCATATTTACCTGTCAATTTTTACAATGATAATGGCAGATTCAGTTGCATTTAATTTTCATTCTGTTTAATTAATATCCAACAAGCTGAGCTGAGAATCGTGTCATCAGACATCAAGCAGATTATTATATTTAACTTTTTCTCTGTGGTGACAAATTTTGAAATCAGGAAATATTTGGAAAATATTTGTCATTTAGAATTTCATCAAAGACAATAGAGGCTACAGAAGTAGCTTTAATGAACTGTGTGTCTCACCTTTAGCAGAGGAGTCAGAGGACAAACCCAGCTGGTTGGACAGAGTCGGATCTATGTGATGAAGACGTTTGATCATGATTTCACTGGCTCTCTGTCCCTTCATCGTCACAGCATCGATGGTTTTCCGGGCCTTGTTCGCTGTGCTTTTATTCTCTTCGAGTTTCGCCCGTTTCTCCAAATGATTAAAGACACCATCTGTTTCCAGGTCATCAAGGAGCTGAGTCAGGATTTCCTCAGAAACTCTCCTCACAAACTCAGGGCGAACATCTGAAAGTTTTTTCTCTGTAGGCAGAAACAGAAACAGATTCATTCAAACTGACGTCTGAGAGAAAAACGTGATGAAGATCAACTATTCATGTTGCTCCATCCAGAGATTCAGAGTCTGTTGATCAGCTCCTCAGGTCTAAACCTGTTGTTGTGTTTCTGCCTCATATTTGAGTGACGACCACTGATTCTGTCTACATGAGACCAAATGAAGCTTCTGCTTCATCACTTTCTTTCCTCACTGCAGGAACAACAAGAAAAGAAACTCCTTCTAAATATAGAGCTGCACTATTTTAGGAAAACAGGAAACTGATGTTATTGGTGAATATTGTGATGAAAATATTGAACAATTAACAAACATTTTCATCACTTCTCTTTCTTTACCATCATCATCAGGTCTTCATCTCCATCTCTAAGCTTTATTATCGCTTTCACCAAATGTTGGAATAAAAGACACAACAAGTCTTTATATCTGAGATAATAAATTATGAATAAATTATGTGATTACTGGATAAATAAATTATAGTAAATATTGCTGAAGTATCAGAGCTGCTGGCCTGTTCTTCTCACCGGTTCCTTTTAGTTCTGTTTCCATCTGAGTTCAGTTTTTACCTTCATGTTTCACAGAAACTCACAATGTTTCCACCAGAGCTTCACTGAACAGGAAGCATGAAAACAATAAAGACACTGAGGCTGAGCTTCATCACATGGCAGCAACACAGGCTGTGATTGGTCAGTTTTTCCTTTATGGTGGTTCATTTCTGCTTCTGATCACTTACCAAAATCCATTTCCTGCTTGACTTCCTGCTGCTGCGCCATCTTTCATCTGGAAAATATGAAGGATTCATTAAGGTGAGACTTTATTTCATAAATAATTTACTTTGGTCTTATGAAGTTTGGATGGAAACTAAAGATACCAGATTAATACACGCTCCCCAACAGAAAATAATATTTATGTAACTAGAAAGCCATTATATATCAGTATGTAAATTGAATCACAATAAAAAAAATTATATGAACATTCATTTATCATATTTTACTTCATAAGGAACAATATTCCTGTTAATTTTCTGCACTGACTGTCAATCATTCTAGGATTTTATTTCCTTCAGGCTGAAATGAAAACATCTTTAAATCCTGCTTGTTGCTTCTGACTGTAATGTGTAGCTGCTACCACCAGGTGGCAACATCAGCTGCAGAAAGCTCCTCCAGAAAGGAGTCTGGCCTCCTGCTCAGGTGTTTAGTTGTCAGGTGAGTAGATTAATCCCTGTTTCTCTGCATCATCATCACGATGAAGGTTCTCCTCTCCCTCAGCTGAAGATTTTTCGCTTTGGACAGAAAGTCCGTGTTTCTGTCTCTGACCTCCAGAACCTGCAGCCCATGAAGCAGCTGGTTTAGCAGCACAATTGCCGTGAATTAGCAGCACTGCTAGCAGTTAGCCGCTCCAGTCATAAAGAAAGAAACGGTTCAGCTGTGGTCAGCTTTCTGACGACGCTGACTGTGTGAAACACTGGAGCTGCATAATATTAACATGTGATGTGAATATTATTTTTCATTTGGATTTAAAACAATACTAATAATAAAGTTTATGGGGGTGATTTCATCCATCAATTCCCCCTAAAAAACATTTTTGGATGTTGAATTTACTAAAGCAGCATCACAAATAAAAGGTTGAACAGTTCATAATATTATAATCAATTTTTTTTATTTTAGCTTGATCATCTGAAACATTTAAGAATGATAACAAAACAAGCGTCTGAGATCTAACCGCCTCTTGATCTCAGACTTAAAGAACTACAAACATGTCTGCTCATTTTCTGACTCCGTTAAAGCAAGAAGTTTTGTGGTTCAGTTGGAATCAAAACCTCCACAGTAACCTTTGTTTTAACAGAGATCAGAGTAACTTTGTTCATCAAAGAACCAGAAACAATTATCAACACATTTATTGCTGCTGACACCAAACAATGTAAACAGGAAGTTACTCTGGAGCAAAAATCTGTCAGAGAATCAAACAGTTAAATTTCAAACTTTTAACTAAATAGTTTCGAGTGATTACAGCTATATTAACTTAATCATGTAAATAATAATTGAAATATTTCGTACTTGTATGTTATTAGAGATGGAGATTCATTATTAAAATAATTCAAACCACAAGATAAACAACTATCTTAGAAATAGTAATAATTTCTACTACTCTTGATGGAAATGAAGCTGGAAAAAAACCCATTATATTTTAGTCTGTAAATATGTTTTGGGTAATTTTGAGACTCAGTCTGGAAAAGTGCTAATATTAAGAAAAACATATTTATTAGTGGTAAGATTCAATCAGCTGAGATCAGAGCATCCAGCAGGATAAAACCACATGAAGAACAATAAATAAAATTAAAAAGTTAGTGAAGCTTTTTAATAAAATTAGACCAGAAGATTCTTTTAATTCTTTGGATTTGTTTTTGCTAGAGACTCTCTATCTATCGCCCTCTTGTGGTTACACACTGTAACTACATACAAATTATTTTGAGGAGTTTAATCATGAATCAAATCAATGATAAAAAATTATGAGTAGATATCAGTGAACTGAAGGACAGTCGCTTACTGTTCAGCATCAGAGTTTAGATCTGCAGCTGCTGATAATCAGTTTTTGTGTAAACCAAGCTGTTGCAGGAGTCTGTTAGCATCGCTAGCTCCGCCCAGAGTCTCTGTGGGCTGTTTTCAACTCTGTGGAGCTGCTTGTAGTTCACACTGACAGAGGAAACATTAAAGTGAACCCAGAAGACGTATCTGTCTTCATTATCCCACTGGGGACCAGTTAGCCCGCTGGTCTGAAGTTGGAAACCAGACAGCTACAGCGCTACAGACTCGGTTCATTCAGAGCAGCGAGTTCTTACAGTTAGATAACCGCCAGTAAGGTGTGTACCCCGGAGCTCCGTGTTTATGCCCTCTGGTGGCTAAACGTGGTAATTACAATTACAATGAAGCTGGAAAATTTATACATATGCTTCCTGTGAGATATTTAAAAATAAAACACTGGAAAGTATTATAATAGTACATTCATAGTTTGAAGCAGTTTAAGAAGTTGAAAAAAACCCCAACAACATTGATTAATTAAATGGTTTTCATGTGTTTTATTTAAGCACATTCAGGATGAATAACACAAAACAAACTTCTACCTTAATTAGAAGCTTTTAAAAGCTCAAATCAACTTCACAGGATGTTTCTGTTTTTACTAAATAAAGCTGTAAAAGTAAAGATGAAAGCTTTAAAATATATATACTGCTCAAAAAATAAAGGGAACACTTAAACAACACAAAATAACTCCAAGTAAATCAAACTTCTGTGAAATCAAACTGTCGACTTAGGAAGCAAAACTGGTTGACCCGACGAGGGTCCCCGTTGTCAATCAGTGTTGCTTCCTAAGTGGACAGTTTGATTTCACAGAAGTTTGATTTACTTGGAGTTATTCTGTGTTGTTTAAGTGTTCCCTTTATTTTTTTGAGCAGTGTATTTTATTTCTTTGTTGGTCTGAATACAATAAGCTAAATGGCATAGAGGATTAAAATAAAAGTGTAGTTACTATATTTGTATGCAGTCAACTGAAAGAAAAAAATGAAAATAATTAAAATCCTTTATTGGACATGAATTCACATTACATTAGAACAAATATGAAAACAAATACCATGAACCAATCAGCACATTATCCCAGTGATTCTCTGAGGTCTGAATAAATCAGTAAAATCACAGTAAAGAGCCCTGATGTGACACATCGAGTCCTAAAGTTCTCTAGAAAACTCAACATGAAATATGGAGTTAAAAAGCTAAACCACCAAAACAAACTGAGAAATATTAAAGAATCAATGACTATTATGCAAAACTTTATTTAGAGATTTTATAATGACTATAAAAATATAAAAATATGTAAAATCTATCTTCTTTTTTATATAAAATGCTGGATGTTCCTTAAAACTGCTCTAAGATCAGAGTTTCTGTGGGACATCCAGGTCTAAACTGGTTTCTGTGATGGAAGCTGAAGTTTCTCTGCAGTTTCCAGTAAAGCATATTTTTATCTGTGGAGCTTTGAGGAACATTTTCCTGTCAACAGAAGAAGAAGCAGCAGAGAAAAGAGGTTGGAAGTGTCTTTTGATTCAAAGCTGAACTGAAAATGATTCCCATGTTTCCATTCTCAGATAATTTCTGGTTCCAGGATGAAAATGAATCAGACAGAAAAAAGATCAACTTTCCAGTTGAATCCAGTTCAGATCAAAACTCCATGAAGCCTCTAAATGGAGCCCAGTTTGAATCGGATCTTTATTGATCCAAAGAGACAAACAATATCAGACACTAAATGACATACATGAGAAAATAAACAGGAGGAAAATCTTGGAGGTCAGAGGTCATCATGATGATCCAGTCAGAGTTTCTTTAGACTGAAACTGCTGCAGCTTCAACCTCTGAGGATCATCTCTGTGTCCTGCTGTGTTCTAATTTACAGACATAAGTCTGGTCTTCCACCTGCAGAGAGAAGAAGGATGGAGAGATCAGATCAGTGAGTGTTTCCAGCCTCTCCAGCAGCAGTCAGTGACGCAGCACATCCAGTAGATGGTTTCCAGGCAGCAGTCAGACTGATCTCAGAGCTGTGACCAAGATGAACCTTATCAGTTTTTTCCTGTTGAACTGAGAGAACAAGCAGATCTGAGATCAGATCTGCTGCTGCCACAGTTTGATGAATGATGACCACTGTCTCTAGACATGCTGGACGGCTGGACGCTGGAGTCCAGCTGGACTTCCTGGAGACATGGACACAGCAACAACACTCATCTTCACACCAACACAAACACAGGAACACAGCAAGCTGCTGCTCCTCTGATTGGCTGATTGCTATCTTTGTGTCTGTTACGGCCCAAGGCCTTTTCCTCTGGGTCTCTAACATCCATGTCTTTAATTGGTGCTGATTGGAAGTAGAGGCAGCTGGCCAGTGTCTCCAGATCCACCTTAAGACTCACTACTTCCTCTGACTGATCAGCTCTTTTCTTTCTGTCTCCCTGCCACTCTCTCCCTTTGTCCCTTTCTTTCCCAACCAGTTATGACTTTTGTTAAATAAATTCCTTTTTAAGTTATTCCATGCATTGCTTCCCTTTCATTTGTTATGGTTTAAGAGCCAGACCATAACAAATTGGGGGCTCGTTCAAATTTATGTTAGTTTTGTTGAGTTAAGTGGTAAACATTGTTTGTTTAACTGGGAAGCTAGTGTGGAAATCTTGAGTTTAGTTTTGGGAAAATGATTTTTTTTTTCTCTCTCTTCTCTGGTTTGGTGTAAGTTGCCTGATTTCGTCCCTTCTGATGAGCTCATTGGTAAGTTTTAATTGTTGACTGATTTGTGCAATTCATTATGTCTCATCTGAACTGATTCCCCTGTAGGCCTCAGCGTGTCTCCCCTTTGGGATTCATGTGCTCAAAAACAGTAGTGTGGGATCATATGGTTGGAGCAGTTGTCTCGGGGGCACGGCCATAGTGTTGGGGGGGTTGCCAATTTTCTGGTCGCCTTTTCCACTCTATTGGTATTAAGTGCATAAATACCCACCGTCCCTGATCTCTGAAGACTAGGGTTGAGCTAGAAAGTTTCTGATAGGCAGTTAGAGGGGAGGTTTGGGTTGATTGGTTTTGTGTTGCACAGATTGTCAGCAATTAAAAGTTTGAAACACTGTTTTGTGATTAAGACTTTAGTCATGTCTGTGGAAGACTTTAATAAATCTCCATCGGCAGGATTTTTGGAGCAGTGTTCTAGAGAACAACTAGTAAAAATTGCTGAACACTATAAAATAAGTGTCGGTGATAAAAGGTTGAAAGACAATGTTAAAGCAATTTTAAGGGAGAATTTAATTGAGATGGGTGTTTTGTCATCAACTTCCAGACCTGACGATTTGGGTGCTCAGGTTGTAAAGTCTGACGTTTTGGATTTTGAACAACAAAAAGAGATGTTAAGGTTGAGAATGCAACTGGAGAAAGAAAAGGAGTTGGCTTTAGAGAGGTTACGACAGCAAGCAGATTTGGATAAGGCTCTTGCTTTGGAAAAAATGAGACGGGAAATTGAATTGGCAAGAATAAATTTGGAAAGTGAGAAATTAAATCTGGTGAAAGATGGCAAATTGTCTGCGGAATCTTGTGTTGGGGACTCAAAATGCAAACCCTCTGATGTATTAAATGACTTGCGTTTGGTGCCTAAGTTCAGTGAAAAGGATGTTGATACTTTTTTCACTTTGTTTGAAAGGGTTGCACACACAAGAGATTGGTCTGATTCAGACCGCATAATTTTGCTTCAGTGTGTTTTGGTTGGTCGTGCTCAGGAAGCGTTTTCTATGTTGAGCTTGAATGATGGCCAAGATTATGCCAAGGTTAAAGCTGCAATATTGAAAGCATATGAATTAGTCCCTGAAGCATACAGACAAAAGTTTAGAAACTGGAAAAAAGGTGACAAAACTTATGTGGAGTTTGCAAGAGATTTGGAAATTCATTTCAACCGATGGTGCACTTCCTCTGAGGTTAAGACACTTGGTGATCTCTGTAATTTAATGGTTTTGGAACAATTTAAAAACTGTTTCTCATAATATTGCAGTGTACATTAATGAACAGAAGGTTAAAACTGTGTCAGAAGCTGCAGTCTTGGCTGATTTGTCTTGACACATAAAGATGCAAGTGGAGAGCATGCAGAGAGCACACATTCTGGAGGTTCTTTTTTTGGATCGCAGTAACCGTCATATGGACAAAATTTGTAATTATTGTCACAGAAAATTGGAATAAATACTGTGCGGAAATAAAAGTGGATCTCAGGTTAAACCAGCAGCACTTGCTGCATCATTTTCTGTAAATGTTCCTCACAAAATGGCTGAAGTGTCATCTTCTGAGAAATCTGACTTGAGTTCTTACAAACCATTTCTGTTGGAGGGACATGTTTCTTTGGTTGGGAGTGACGTTAAGATGCCAGTTACAATCTTAAGAGATACTGGTGCATACGATTCATTCATTTTGGCATCCGTTTTACCTTTTTCAGATGAGTCTGACACTGGATTATCTATACCTGTGTTGGGTATGGGCATGTCTGTGTTTTGTGTTCCAGTACATAAACTTGTGCTCCATTCAGAGTTGTTTGAAGGAGAAGTAAGAATGGGTGTGAGACCAGCTCTGCCTGTGATGGGTGTTACAGTTATACTGGGAAACAATATAGCTGGAGGGAAAGTCTGGCCTGATCAACCAGAGTCTCCAGTTGTTGTTTCAGTACCTTTGATCAGCAGTGGTCCTGATGAAAATGAAAAATCACACCCTGACATTTTTCAAGCAGTGATGTGACTGTTTGGTTTTGTGGAGATGTTGACTCGCTTTTGGTTGATGCCCTTTTGGTGTTGCTGGCTGTGAGACGGCAGTAACTTTGAGTATGGTGCTGGACCATGCTAAGGGTCATCGTGTTGTGGGTGTCGCTCTCCATAATTTGTTGGTCACTTGCTTTATTACCTGTCTAATAGTCACTTCAAGGTACCAGTTGTTGTGTATGGATGGGATTGGAGAGAATCTAAGTTTTGTTTCATTTCAGCTGGTCTGAGATATTAGTGCACTTAATTTTGTTTTTCTCTATTTCCAGATGTTAATGCACAGGTTGCCCAGGGTTCCAGTGGGGACCCTGTCTTGAAGAGGGGGGGTGTTACGGCCCAAGGCCTTTTCCTCTGGGTCTCTAACATCCATGTCTTTAATTGGTGCTGATTGGAAGTAGAGGCAGCTGGCCAGTGTCTCCAGATCCACCTTAAGACTCACTACTTCCTCTGACTGATCAGCTCTTTTCTTTATGTCTCCCTGCCACTCTCTCCCTTTGTCCCTTTCTTTCCCAACCAGTTATGACTTTTGTTAAATAAATTCCTTTTTAAGTTATTCCATGCATTGCTTCCCTTTCATTTGTTATGGTTTAAGAGCCAGACCATAACATGTCCAATCAGGAAGCCTGAACCATTTTCCTCCCACTGAGAAGCTGCAGCTTTACTGGGAAAACTGGATCTTTGCTCTGATGCTAACTGGGTTTAGTTCAATATGCTGACAGCAGCTGGACTCACTACAAACATTTACTGACCTCAGATCCTTTACATGATCCTTCAGCTGCTGAACATCTGAATACATCAGGTTGTTTCCTCCCAGGTCCAGTTGTATCAGATGGAGACTGTCGGACTTCAAAGCTGAGGCCAGAAAATCACAGCTGATCTTTGACAAACTGCAGCTGATCAACCTGAATAAAGAATAAAGATGTGAGCTGAAGCCAACATGATGCAGGTGAACCAGTCCAACAGAACCAGTTAAAGATAA
This sequence comes from Poecilia reticulata, assembly GCF_904066995.2. Lineage (NCBI taxonomy): Eukaryota > Metazoa > Chordata > Actinopteri > Cyprinodontiformes > Poeciliidae > Poecilia > Poecilia reticulata. The sequence goes on along the minus strand of NC_088831.1, from coordinate 13,770,868 downwards.
TCTTGTCAACAAGCTGCTGCTTCAATAAAGACCTGCTGACTTCAGATCCAAAACTTGGTACTGGGTCATGTTGTGTTGGAGGATTTTAGTCAGTAAAATCATTCCAGGTTCTGATCAAAGTGTTGAAGCATCAATCATTGATTATAGATTTGTTCCTGTCAGATTCCAGAAGCTGGAATTCACATTTCTAGACTGTGTTGGAATGACCTTTGGCCTGCTTCACGAGGGGATTTCTACACACTAGGGGTCCGAATGCTGTCCTGTTTGTTAGTCAGTAAAAATAACTTGTTTCTTTTCTCAACTTTATTCCGCCATGTACAGCTGCAGCTGTTTCTTTAGTGCTCTGTATATCCTTTCTGAACATTCTGCTTCTGTAAAAGCTTTTCTTGCAGCATGGAGGGCTGAAATGTGCTTGGCAACCCATTCACTCTTGGTGGTGCCCTCTAGAGCTGGAGCTTTGTCTATTAATACAGAGGGCAGGTTGGAATTCTGCCCAAACACCAGCTTATGTGGGCTGTATCCATGAACACTTTGCATAGAGTTCTTTGCCATCAGGGCCCAGTCCATGGCAGTGCTCCAGTCACATCCAGTACTTGCTTTGACTTTCAGTCGGATCTCCATCAGAGTTTGATTATGGTGCTCTAACAGTCCATTGCTCCTGTAAGCAGGTGTTGTCTTAACTTCAATATTGAAGTTCTTGGCCATGTCTCTCACTTCGTTATTAATCTCACCACCATTGTCGCTGAACAACTTTTGTGGTGGGCCATGCATACTGATCCAATCATGGATAAAAAGTTTGTCTATTTCAGAAGACCTCTTGGTGGTAAAGACACTACCAGCACTGAAACGGGTGAACTGGTCAATAATGTGTAGGTACCAAACCCGAGGTTCAAGTTTGTGTAGATCTACAGCAACTGTTTCATTATATGTACATGCCAATGGTAAGGCAACAGCAGGTTTTGGTTTGGTCTTACAATATCTTTGACACCCTTCACACTGGTTCACAACCTTTTTTAGCAGGCTGTCACATTCTGCACATTCCTTGTTGCCAGAATTAGTCAAAAGTATCTGAATTTTATCAGGAAAGGTGTGTCCAAACTGTTTATGAAGTTTCTCCAGAACTTTCATCTTCTCGCTTGTATTCATCTTATCTGTTTAGTCAATATTTCTTCCACAGTAGCTTCTAATAGCTTATCAGAGTGAGTAAAATTTCTATTTACGATGTCCACAATGTTCACACAGTAATGACCTGAACTAGTAAAGTCCAGTTTGACAGGCTGGTTGAACATCACTGCACTGTCCCTTTCCATGTCCAAAACGGTCCCTTTGGCCCTGAGGTTTTACTCAGAAGCAGCGAGAAGTTAGCAGGTATATTTACCTTTTTGATGGAGTAGACGATTTTTCCGTCTCCAAAATTGAAGGGCCTGGGACTTTGTGTTTGTCTCTTCCATAGTTTTCACACTTTTCTTTTGTAACTCAGTACTGGAGTTGTTCAGCCACTCTTGTCCACAAACTGTCATGGGGCAAGCAGTGTTTATTATTGCTGAGCCAAAACATTCTGTCATGAATATTTCTGCGTCTGTTATTGATTGTTTGGTGTACAGAGTTAAATTACACTCTTCCACATCTTTTGTGTCATCAGCAATTTTAACACTATGAGCTTTGTACGGACAGTTTTTAACCCTGTGAAAAGTACTTTTGCACACTGCACTTATTCACTTATCCAGCGGGTTTGTACCGGGCTGTGGAGTTTTCTGATGAGGACTTTGCTGCCAGTACTTGCCTTTTTTCCGTTGTTGCAAACACTGACTCCTGGTTAATGCCTTCTGCTGCTGCACCTCTCTTTCGCCAAATATTCTCTTCAAAGCGGACTTCATAGAAGCAAATGTTACATCTGAGCATGCTGTTAAAGCCAACTGTCTGTCCGTTATATCCACACACGCGGTGTCCAAAAGCTTAAAAGCCAAAACTGCGTCAGGTAGCTCCATGTTGTATTTTTTCATGGGCGAGTAAAGCTGCACGAAATCAATTATATAGTCCGCCATCGACATGCTGTTATTATTCAGTCAAAATCCAAGTACGCCTCATAGATCCTGTCCTTTTCCTCTTTTAGGAACAAGTCATCTAGTTTTGCTAACAATGAGGTCATTCCAGTGTCTTTATTTAGATCGTTTACCGGAATTTCCATTGCCGTGTCCTGCGCTCTTCCAGACAGTGCCAAGGCAACAGCAAGAGCATGCTTTTTCTTCTCCAAATTTGTAACTCTCGTCCAAACGTTGGCGGAACTCTGTAGTTACTAACCATCCTCTGCTACCAATGTTAGTCAGTAAAAATAACTTGTTTCTTTTCTCAACTTTATTCTGTCATGTACATCAGTCGAACAGCCCGCCACATCAGAAGAGTACCAACCCAATAACATATGCTCCTGGTATAACAGAGCCCCTAGCGGGGCCCCTACAAACAAAACGAGCAACACTGTTCTGACCTCAGATCAGCTGGTCCAACTCAGTTACACAGAGGGACTAAATTAAACTCTGGATCCAAGTCCAGAAACTCAGAAAATATTTATTAGAACAGAAGATATGAACTTTTTAGATCAATTATACCTAATTATTCACATATTATATGACAATCTAATAGTAATAATTATATAATCAGAAAACCTCAAAGTCTCCAATCTGCAGCTGGGAGTCTGTAGAAAACCACAAAACTCCTTCAGTCCAGAATCTCCCAGGTTGGTCTTGATCAGCACCAGTTCTGTCAGATGGGTCGGGTTGGACTTCAGCGCTGAGAACAGAGAAGTCCAGCTGGTCTCTGATAAACTGCATTTGTTTAATCTGAATAAAGAATAAAAGAAGCCAACAGGATGCAGATTAAAATTGAAATATGAACAAATAATACAAATGTAGAACATTTATTTCACTCGATGTAAAAGTCTCAGAAACATGATGAACTGATTCTTAACGTCTGATCCAGTCAAACTGGTTTAAAGAGTAAAATCCAGCAGAACCAGAACATTTTATCATGATGTGTTGTTAGAATATTTCAGTCGGCCTTCAGTGGTTTTGGACTGGAATTAAAACGGACTTTCAGAACCAAACTGTCACATCACAGTATGAGGAAGGGTAAATGGGGGAGGGTCCCTTTAATGAGCAGCAGGCCAAGTTAAGGAGGTCAGAGGTCATCCTCCTGGTCATCCACAGCAGCAGCCTCACATGCAAAACCAAAGGAGCTAAATAATCAACGTCTGCTTTTCCAGCGGATCCAAAGATCAGCTCCTGGTCCGTTCTACACTGGTACCACTTAATAATTACAATATGAAGTCACAGTGAAATATTTACTGCCAGGCATCTCAGAAAGTCAAACACTCATTTTATAGAGATTCATCACACAGAGGAAAAGATTTCAAGCTTTTATTTTGTTTTAATGATTCTGGTTGACAGGTATAGGAAACCCAAAATTCAGTTCATCACGAAATCAGCCAACTAATTCAACCAATTAGAAACAATGTTTGAGGCACAAATGTCAGACTTCTGAAAGTTTGTCCCTCTCTGCACTTGGTTGTTCTCTTGTTGCATGAATTACTGCATCAATGCACCATGGCATGGAGGTCCTCAGCCTGCAGCGCTGCAGGAATGAAGCCCAGATGACTTACTCCATCAAACTTTATTCAAGTTTCACAAATCCCAAACTTGGTTTTCAATATTTTGATGTTAGCTGAGAATAATCTAGTGCAGGTTTGAAGAGTCTGAGTTTTGTAGATGAAAAGTAAAATATCTTGGTGTAGAAAACATTGCAAACTGTCCTCCATGTCTCTTGGTTTGACTCCACTGCCACTTCCAGCGTTTCAGAAACACTTTTCACCCAAAAAGGAACTCGAGGTTTTCAAAACGTTTCTCAGGAACTCAAGAAACTAAGCCGGATTGCTTTTTTCTCTCTCCATGTTTCCTTACAGGCTCTGTATCAGCTGACTGCTCTGTACCATCATTTATCATCAGATATTTTATGTCTCCAGATTTTAATTAATCTATTAATTACGTGTTTCTTGCTTGTTGCATTTTAACTGCAGCTCATTGCTAAGTATGACAGATGTAAACGGTTTATTTCAATCCGTCTAATTCAGAGTTTTACAACATCCATTACAGCTCAGATTCTGAAAGTTGATCATTTTCTCATTTTGTGGTGATTCAGTTCCTGAACTATCAACTAGAAAATATTGAGTCTTTTCTCTGTCAGATTGATTTGGGTCATTTAGTTCAAGTTCTGAATCCTTCATCAGAGACACTGCAGAAATGGGAACATTATCATAAAGGAACAACCTGATTGTGAAGTTGAGTCATTTTTAAATCTATTTTCCAGGTGAACCACATGAGAATGATTTCAGTAACTGCTGAAGCTTGTTGCACACAAAGCTTTACAAAGGTAAGATCTCACTTCCTGTCCTACAAAATAAGAGCTGAATTAAGATGTTTGAACTAAATGACTTTAACTTCACAAAGTCAGTATTTACTGCAGGACTGTTAATTAATGATCTTTATATTATTTCTGTCTCCTTCATGTCCAGGAACTCTGCCAGTAGACTGTGGTCATCCTGATAGAGTCTGACTGTCAGAACAAACTCAGATTTCCTCTGGAAGCTGCTCTCAGTGGTTTGGAGGACGACTGTCTTGTAATTTGCTCCATCAGTGGAATTGACAGTAAAATGGAAACTCATCACCTGCTTCCATGTTGTTTTGCTTCCTGCCAACATAAAACTCCTGCATGAGCTGCAGCTCCATATGAGCAGGCAGTCAAGTCCCCAGAAAGCTTCCCTGTTTCTAGGAACCATTTCATCCAGAGTTGGTCGACTTTCTCTGTCAGACTGTGAACCTTTAGTCTGAGCATGTGCAGAACCTCTCCTAACACACCTGGTCCACATTCATGTGCTGCAGTCTCTGCTGGTTCTGATGTCTGGACCAGAAAACTCATGTCCTGAAGAACCTGCAGCCTGTTGAGCTCAGAGAAAAACTCAGTGGTCTGGATTTTTTTCAGACGAAGCTGAAGTTGGTTTCTGATTGAATCTTCTCATTAAAGAAATGTCTAAAGGGCGATTCCGCCTAATTTTTTCCACTACCTTCAGCATCTTAAATCGACTTTAGTTATAAAACTATAACACCTAGAGCAGTGGTTCTTAACCTTTTTTGAGGTACCGAACCCCCAGTTGCATACGCGCATTCACCGAACCCTTCTTATTACCCCCCAGTCTGGACCACATGAGGAATGAACTCCTCCTTCACTGAAGTTTCTATTATTTTGTTGTTATTTCCAGTTTTAGTTTTTGTTTCCTCTCATAAAAGATACTGAAGGTAGTAAAAAATTAGGTGAAATCACCCTTTATTGAAGCTCCACAAATCAGATGAATGTTTTACAACCCACAAACTTGGTTTTAAATATTCTACGATTACTGGAAAATAATCTAGTCCAGATTTGTAAAGTCTATGTGTTGCCCAGATGCGTAAAAGTGGTGAAATCAACATTTAGTTAAGTTTCACAAATCCGATGAATGTTTCAAAAATCACACACTTGGTTTTAAGTAATCTGATATTAAAGCAGAATAATCTAGTCCAGCTTTGAGGAGTCCAAGTGTGAAATGTTTTAACAGATAAAAGTTACTGAAGTTAGTGAGGACTTAAGTGGGATTGCCCGTTCACCATTTCCCAAATTGGAAATTGTGATCAAAAAACAAATTCAGTTTTGATTTTTTTTTTATGAATGTTTGCTCAATCTAATACCTCTCCTATTTTCATGCCAATGGCTTTCATTTAATATTTTGTAAAAACAAAACAAAAAAGACTGACTGAGAATTAAACTCAGCCAGCATTAATGTCTCATCATCCCTCTTCTGCTCCACACTGGCTAGATCCACACTGACCTGCTTTTCTACTAGCGCTGTTGGTCAAACCAACTCGCTCCTGATTGGTCAAAACAACATGGTCCATCCAATAAAATAACAGAATAAGAAAGAATCAACTGCTTATAGCTGCAATATGCAACTTTTATAATTTTTTATTTTTTTCCATATTAGTTGAACTGTGGTGGTGAAAATTCACCAGGGATAACTGCAGCCTTGACAGAATTGTCAGGGATGGTTTGGCCAGGAGTGGACTGAGGCTGGAGTCAGAACATCTGGATCCTCTACACTCAGACGGCCCCTACACGAGCTACAGGCATCCTACATGGGCCGAGGAGAACCTCCACTTTGTTACAGCAAACACCCACCTTGACCACCAGGTGGTCTTTAGCTAGCATAGCCTTGGTCTCTCTTTCTCTTACACACAGCAGCCTGATTGAGATTTATTCCGTTTTCTTCTTATTACTTGTTTGTGTGAAGGAAAGAGGAGACCAGCTGCACAGGCAGGCTGCGAAATGTGAAGCAGGTGATCAGTTTGTGTGATCGGCAACAAGAGACCGTGATCGGCGATCACCAATCATACACTTTTTCACGAAAATCAGCCGATTATGATCGGTGGCTGATTGATCGGCACACCTCTAATAATTAAAGATTATACTTTAATGATTTTATTAGATAGAGAAAACAAACCTCAGACTCTTCACTTTACTGACTGAACTCTCCAGAATCTCCAGCAGAGGCTTCATATCAGAGTCTCCAATGGTTCCAGCTCTCAGTATGATCTCATTTATTTCCAGTTCAGTCAGATCTGGGTTGGACTTCAGAGCTGAGGCCACAACTTCACATTCAGCCTGACGGAGCCTACAGCCACCAAATCTGAGATTAGAGGAGAAATAAAGTCAGTTCTAATAAATTCAATCAGGATCATAAACAGTCTAAAATATGATAACAGTTATGTCACCATCTGATCAACATCTGGGGCCTCATGTATAAAGATTGCGTACCCACAAAAAATGTGCGGCGGGGTACATTTAAAAACAAGTCGGCATGTATAAAAATTAATGCGGTTTGTGTAAATATACGCAAACTCTTTACCTACAGTAAAAATGTGAGGCAGCCACTCAAACATTTTTTTGTGCACAATAAACTACAAAGTGCCAAAACTCACCTGAATACATTGAAAGCTGACTCCATCCAGTGTTATTTAGACCAAGAAGCATTGAACTGATGATTTATGCGAGTAAACAATAGTTTATTGTTTAAACATAAACTAAGAAAATGAACCACATTTGTCCTCAGACAATAACGTAACACACACACAAACACACACACACAAATTAAATAAAATTAAGATAAAAGGATGAGAAAACCTCACTCAAATGTAAATAGCAAATTTTCTCAGTTTTTGTAACGTAAAGATGAAATGGTCTGTGCGCCGAAACGCATGAAATGCATGTTATCTGTGGGGTAATTTCATTCTCTGAAATTAATAAATTACACTGAAAAAGAAAACAGAGTCGGATCAGCAGGTTACCTCCAATCAGGTCAGGTTTGGTTATTCTTAAGGTGATCAGGGTGTGTAGACAATTACACATAAGTACACACACAACTATCATGAGTAGCTGCACAATGGAGTGCCATATAATTGTGGAATGTTTTGGTTCTGATGGAGAACATTGCTAGTAGAAGGATTTGGATGCAGAATTTGTTTAGAGACCATGTTGATCTACTGGGAAATGTTGATAAAGTTTATCAGCACTTAGCTCTGGGCAGAAGAAGGAGCCATGTAACATGGCGGTAAAACTGAAGCTATTGACAAGTCGAGGCAGTCATCCTTCAATCAAGCCAATCAGCTTTGTGAATGTGCTTTTATGAATACAAAGCATCTCCATTCTGTAAATGTGCAACTTATACACACTATTCTTCCATTGAGAATCCAGGCTCAGGCATTACTGGATCGGGGATGATCTTCGTCTACTTTGAAAGTGTATGTTGCTGCTATTTCTTGTTGGCACATTGGGCTGAATGGTTGTTCGGTGGGCTGAGACAAGAGTGTTGTACCCTTTTTAAAAGGTGCTCGGCATTTGGACCCACCCAACCCTCCTGTGGCACCGGCGTGGGACCTTTCTCGGGTCCTTGAGGCTCTTCAATCCTACCCATTTGAGACCTTGGCATTTGCAGACGTCAAATGGCATCAATGTCATTAGCACCCGAACTGCACATGTGCAAGAAGGGTTTCTGCAAAGCGTTCGGGGGAAATGCAGGCTCTCTCAATAGCTGAGCCTGCTGCTGGTAGAATCCTGATAACTCAGGTGTTACACTGTGGCCTGATGTGGCATTTATTCCCAAGGTGTCACTGGCAGCAGGCAGTACCCACTTCGCTCCATCTTGCCCGGTTTTACACCAGAGGCTCCTCTCAACCACTGTGCGCTTATTTTATTCTTGAGGCATATATCAATGCCACTGCATCTTTCTGAAAGACAGATGGCCTTTTTGTTTGCTATGTGGGCTCACAGAAAGGTCAGGCTCTTTCTAAGCAGTGACTTGCACACTGGGTTGTGGATTTGATTGTTAAGGGCTGTGCCTTGCAGGACTGCCCACTGCCAACAGGAGAGAAGTACCACTCTACGAGGGCATGTCGACCTTGTTTGCTGCCATGACTGGGATTGTACATTTTATGCCGTGCGGCTTCCTGGAAATCACCTAGTACCTTTGTTCAGTTTTACAGGGTGAATGTGACTGCGCCCCATCCCTTTCAAGGAATTCTGGAGCAGCATACCTCTACATCACATTAGGGTGAGTGGTATAGTGGTTGTTCCTTGAAAGTTGCAGATTCCCTGTGACCTTGTTGACATAAGTCATCCAGTGCTGAAGCACCGCCTCTGGCAGTCAGTAGGGACGGAATAGAATGAAAGTTACTACAGTAGCTACGGTTCTTTGAATCCTGGATGATCGCCAGAGTGCTTGGTCCCTTGGAATCCTCGAGAGAAGGTTGAGGGATTGAGTGCCAGGTGTCATGTGACTATGAAATCATGTGGGTTCCTGGCAGGTCACAGGAAACCTTGTTGTCGTTAACACACGAACTGCGCATGTGCTTCAGTGCTTGAAGCACTGCCTCTGGTGGTCATCCAGGATTTATTGAACCGTAGTTACAGTAGTAACTTTCATTTCCATGGCAAACAACAGCAGTAATAGGGTTTATTAAAAATTTTACATTAAAAAAAAGATCATAAAATGTGATCTTTCATTGGAGCAGTGGCCCAATGAGAGGAGTTTAAAGTTAAAATGTGTCTTTGGCTGATTGGATTTTTCAGAGAAACCTGAGATGTTCTCAATACTTCCTATTCATGTTAAAATAAAAACTGAATAAAACAACTTTCCATGCTAGAAATGTCTAAAAATCGAAAGCTGCCGCTGTCATAAATGAACTGAATGTTTAGTTGTTTGAATGGATAAATATTCCAAAGGACAAAGGAAGTAGTTAAAGGCCAAAAATCCTTCAGTAGCAACTTGAAGAAAAAGAAGAAACATGAGGACAATAGTGCTGAATCAGCATTTACACAATGAAACATCTGGACTCACCGTGCCTTTCTGCAGTTCCTCACAGCTGGAACCAGTCTCCGTCGTCCATCCCATGATGTGTTGTACTTCTCCAGGTCCAACTCATCCAGAACCTCTGACATCTGCAGCATGAAGGCCAGAGCTGAACAGTTAGTCACTGAGAGATGCTTCCCCGAATCCAGCAGCTTTTGGATCTCCTGAGTAAATGAGACGTCATTCATCTCTACCAGACAGTATAAGATGTTGATGCTTCGGTCAGGAGAGATTCTACCAGTGTTCATCTCCTTCAGGTTGGTGATGATTCTCTGGATGGTTTCTGGACTGTTCTCTGTCTGACCCAGTAGGCCTCCTAAGAGTCTCTGGTTGAACTCGACAGTGAGACCATGAAGGAAGCGGACAAACAGATCCAGGTGACCATTTTCATTGCTGAGGGATTTCTTCATGGCTTTCTCCATGAAGTCCTCCAGAGATGTTTCTCTGTATTCTTTTCCCAGGAATCTCTTGATCATGTCTGAGTTCCTGGTGGTGAAACAGTGGAGCATGTAGACTGCAGCCAGAAACTCCTGGATGCTCAGATGAACAAAGCAGTAGACTGATTTCTGGAAAATCACACTCTCTCTTTTGAAGATCTCTGTACAAACTCCTGAGTACACCGAGGCCTCTGTGACATCCAGACCACACTGCTCCAGGTCTTCTTTGTAGAACATGATGTTTCCTTTCTCCAGATGTTCAAACGCCAGCCTCCCCAGCTTCAGAAGAACTTCCCTGTCAGCCTCCATCAGTTTCTGTGGACTTGTCTCATGTACTCCATGGTATTTGTTCTTCTTCCTCTTTGTCTGGACCAGCAGGAAGTGTGAGTACATGTCAGTCATGGTCTTGGGCAGCTCTCCTCTCTGCTCTGAGGTCAACATGTTCTCCAGAACTGTAGCAGTGATCCAGCAGAAGACTGGGATTACACACATGATGTGGAGGCTCCTGCAGGTCTTGATGTGGGAGATGGTTCTGCTGCACAGCTCTTCATCACTGAACCTTTTCCGGAAGTACTCCTCCTTCTGGGCATCGGTGAACCCTCGTACTTCTGTTATCCTGGAAATACATGAAGGAGGGATCTGATTGGCCGCTGTAGGTCTGGAAGTTATCCAGATGAGAGCCGAGGGAAGCAGGTTCCCCTTGATGAGGTTTGTCAGCAGAACGTTGACTGATGACTTCTGTGTGACGTCAGAAACCAGTGAACCGTTGTTGAAGTCCAGTGAAAGTCTGCTTTCATCCAGGCCATCAAAGATAAAGAGCAATTTGCATTTAGCCAGCTGCTTTGCTGGGATCTTTTGGAGTGTTGGATGGAAAACATGGAGCAACGTGAGAAGACTGTGCTGCTCATCTCTGATCAAGTTCAGCTCTCTGAATGAAAGCAGAACCACCACACTAATATCTTGATTCTCCAAACCCTCTGCCCAGTCCAGAGTGAACTTCTGCACTGAGAAGGTTTTTCCAACACCAGCAACACCGACCGTCAGAACCACTCTGATGGCTCCAGGTTGGTCAGGGAAGGTTTTAAAGATGTCATGGCACCTGATTGGAGAGCCATGGAGCTTCTGGATCTTGGAAGCTCTCTCCAGATGCTTCACCTCATGCTCTGTGTCCACCTCTTCACTCAATGCCTCTGTGATGAAGAGATCAGTGTAGATCCTCTTGAGGAGGGTTCTATTTCCTATTTCATCACTTCCTTCAGTGACATTTTCACATCTTGTCCTCAGACTGATCTTATGTTCCTCTACAACCTCCTGCAGACCAACATCTGCTGAAACACAGAAGAAAAGAAAGCTGAAGTAAAAACATGATTTATTGATAAAGTTGGAACTAAACCATCTGGAACATTGAATGCAGCAGTTTTATACAATATCAGCTCTTCAGAATGTGTCCATTGTTCTGTTTTTACTGTTTCCATCTGACTTTTTCCAACAAATAACAGCTTCCAAAGAGGAAGGGAGACAAAAAAATGTTTCTTCCCAACATTTTACAGCCTTTTCCAGCATTAATGAAGAAAAAGCTCTAATCTGCCGGAGAAATAGCGGATTGCATCGCTAGTTTAAACAGCTTTTCTCTTTCAGAGTCTAGATTGGATTTTTTTTAAAGAACAATTACAGACTGGAAACGACATTGGACTGATTTGGCCCAACAGATTCAGAATCATAATGTTATTGTCATTGTCAGAAAGACAACAAAATTGCAGTTCCAGTACAACCATCCATTACACAACAACACGAGGGGTGGGTGGGGCGTTTATGGTCGGAAGTGGGAGAGGGGGTGTCGCGGCCTTCTAGTTTCCAAAAAAAAATACTCCAACAATGGCTGTGGGTGTCAACAAGCGGTTTTTGATTTGAACGCACTTCTGACTTAATTTATTTGAAAAATTATAATCTTTATTTTTTGTAAAAATTAGCAACAAATAATTACCAAAAATGTCCTACAACTTAGCCAAAATGAAAATAAACTTAATGTGACGATTCAAGTACGAAAAAGTGGAACGTGAAAAATGGAAAGAGGTCAAAAAATCATTTACAATAAACCTCCCGTCCACACACCAAACAATGCTTCAACCAAGCACCCGGTGTGTTTTTAATTACTCAAATTAATGGGGGATTTAACAAATTACCAACATAGTCTAATCAATTCAAATATACAAATTCACTACAGATTATGGATCTAAACTAACTTAAATAAATTCTAACTTCCCAAAATAAAAATAAATTAGTAGAAATTACAATTTGCAAACTTTACATAAATGGCCACAACAGGGGAGATAGTTGGCTGAATTATTACATGTTGCATTCATACTGTAAATATATACCGTAATCTGTGATATATTGTCTGAGTAAATAAAGATTTCTGTCTCTCAGACATCCCTTCGCTCTTTTTGTTAAAGTAGTTTTACAGCAGGCTGTTTTTATTCACTTTGTGACTTCATGCATCAAATTACATCCAGCTTTAAGATGTTCAGTTTTAATGCATTTATCAGAAAGGGCTGAAAACAGAGCCACTCCAAAGCAAATCCTGTAGGTTGTTGGGTTGATCATGTAACACTGATGATGTGATTAGAGAAACTAGAATACATTGGAGAACACAGTTGGACCAGAACCATGTTCAGCTACAGGAGCAGTGATGGGTGGGGGTGTATTAATGACCACTGACCAGAGAAAACATTTAAACTGCTGGTTTACCATTTGTTAGCAAAACAAACATTTGGCATAAAGTTCAACAACTTAAAAGCATACAACTATTTCCTTGTTTTATTTTAGGTTTTTCAGTTATAAATCCTTCTTATTTGTTAAACTTACAGTTGTTTATTAAAAGTAAACTATTATCACAACCTAAGTAATCTTTTCTATTTAAGTTCAAGTTGCTGCTTTTGATTTACAGTTTTATATTTCAAATCTGCTTGAACTATCTCAGTGTAGCTTTAACACCATAAAAAAAGCAAGAAACTGCAAAAACGTCTTTCTCAAAATAAGTTTAAAATATGAAAAACAATCTCTATGGAGATTTATCAATATTCAAGAAATATGGACTTAAAGCAAGTTTCTATATGTTGCTGAAAAGTTACCTGCATGTTTTTGTCTTATTTCAAGTTTACTGGGATATTTACAGTTGAAACTAAACAAAATATGGCATTTTCTGGACTGTACACCTACAAAGTTTTTTTCAAAAACCGGAAACGTGCATGTGATGTGGTGGCGCAGGGTTAAGCACAACCCATAAATGGCTGTCTTAGTCCTCGATGCAGCTGTCGCAGGTTCGATTCCTGGCCTTGGCGACCTTTTCTGCATGTCTTCCCCCTTCTCTCATTACCCACTTTTCAGTCAATTAACTATCAAATAAAGGCCACTAGAGCCAAAAAATCTTTAAAAAAAAAACAAAATCGGTAACATACATATATAAGCTGCACCGTGATATAAGCCGCTGATATTTCCACCGCTCTCGGTTTTTCACAAGGACGCAGCAGGGCTGTATCCTTAATAAGTCTGCTATTATGGACGCAGCCCTCCGTCTCCAACGCTGAACCACGGATTCGTTCACGCCGAGTTTACGTGCAGCGGTTCTATTTCCCTCCTGCACTGCCAGATCGAAAGCGCTCAACTTAAGAGCTGCATCATATGATCATATTCTGTGTGTGGTTTCTATGATGAGGGGTATGAGTTTAAAAACATTTCTGAGTCGTGCTTGTTGCTAGCATGTGCTTGTTCCAAATGAAAATTAGCGTTTTCTTCTTTGATTTCCAATTTTGACTTCCAATGATTCACTTCCTGCTAAAGAGCCCCTGGTGGTTAAAGAAAAATCCACAGAAAAGCTGCACCGGGCTGTAAGCCGCATGGCTCAAAACGTGGGAAAAAGTAGCGACTTATAGTCCGAAAAATACGGTATTTGGCAATTACCAGCATAACAGTTGCAAAATAGACAATAATTTAACAAGCGACTGAATAAACCTTTGTGTCAAATTGTTCCTTTAATGATCCTGAAGGGTTAGAGGCCACTGCTACTTTCGCACCAAATTATGGCTAAATCATACCAGTTCTGATGGAAACAACATCCATCAGAGGAAGCAGCTCCTGTTAGTTTAGGTTTTAGGGCTGTCTGGGTTTTGGTTCGCCTCTTGCTTTTCATTGATGGAATGCAACTCAGCAAAAATTTACAGAGTTTGATTGAACTTTCAATTCAGGAAATAGCAAAAGGTGCCACCTATTGTTTCCACTTTGAGCATCGTTAATCTGCTTGAGTTTAAAAGCTAAAATACTTAAACTCTTAAAATGTGGTCTAAATCAGTGTTTTTTAACCACTGTTCCGCGGCACACTAGTGTGCCGTGAGTGATCGTCAGGTGTGCCGTGGAAATTATTCAATTTTACTACGGTACCGTATTTTTCGGACTAACAGCTGCTACTTTTTTCCTTAACTTTGAACCATGCGGATTGTAGCCCGCTGTGGCTTTTATGTGGATTTTTCTTCTACCACCAGGGGCTCTCTAGCAGGAAGTGAATCATTAGAAGTCCAAATTGTAAATCAAAGAAGAACGGCTAATTTTCATTTAGAACAAGCACATGCTAGCAGCAGGCACGACAGAGAAATGTTTTCAAACTCATATCATGCAGCTATTAAGTCGAGGGTTGTCGATCTGGCACTACAGGAGGGAAATAGAGCCGCTGCACTTAAGCTCGGTGTGAACGAAATCATGGTTCGGCTTTGGAGACGGAGTGCTGCGTCCAGCAGATTTATTAGGACGCAGCCCTCTGCTGGGTCCTAATAAAAAACCGAGAGCAGCTTCCAGTTTTTATTTTATTTTATTTTTTTTAATTGAGGGTGCTAGTATGGTGCGCTCTATAGTCCGAAAAATACGGTAATTGGTTTTAAAAGATTTTTTGAAAATGAATTGTCTGCAAATAATGACATCTTCGAGTGTCTGCTGTAGTGATGACTAGCGGCGTAATCATGTAATGTTCTTACCACTAGATGGCAGTAGGTACGGAGCATTTTACATTCAAACAGAGAATTAGTGATGCATGAATGTTACAGGTAGCGGTGAGAGCACTGAATCTAGAAAGACTGTGATGACAGTGATGGAAAAGACAGTGAAGCTCAGCAGTAGTTAGAAAGAACATGAGTCCATTTCCCACAACATGTCTGTGTGAAGTGAGCTTCTCAAGTCTGGTTACTATAAAACTAAAACCAGAGACAGACAGGGAGCTGTTGAGGAAGAGCTTTGTCTTTCTTCAATTTCTGCCAGTAAATCAGCTGTTTTTCTCCAAACATGCACAGGTTTCACACCAGGTGGGTAAAATATACAGATATTGACATTTTGTACATGCAACTCTTCATATTGTAACAGTGAATATGAAGTGAATTGTTTCCCAAATATTATTGCTTCTTTCAGAATAAGAATTATTTTCTGTATTCTGGCTATAAGATGCTTGTGGATTAGTTTGTAAAACAGTTTGACGTTTTCTACAACTTCTTTAAATTTAACACCACAGTGTTGTGGCTGTTCAGGTGTATTTTGAAGTGGACATGTTAAGTGCAATTTGAAATAAGAAATGTAAAATGTGATAAAAAATACATTTTAGTGTTTATTTGATTCCTATTCAGACTTTGATAAGAATTACTATATATAGGCGGCCACAGAGTATCTTTATTTCCATTTTTAGTTGGTGGTGTGCCTCGGGATTTTTTCAATTAAAACAGTGTACCTTGACTCAAAAATGGTTGAAAAACACTGGTCTAGATTATTCTACACTAATAGCAGAAACTAAGTTTGTGATTGGTGAAACTTTGTCGTAAATGCAGGTAAAATCCAGGAGCTGGTAGACAACCTCTCATTACCTGATGACCAGTCAGGTCCCAGTAGGACCTGATTCTGGGTAAAGTCAAGCTTTAGCAAGTCACTGCTTCCTGCCGTCCTTTTAAAAGATTTTTTTTTGTTAGTCCACCCAGCTTGTGGACTGTTTTGGTTTCCTTAGAATATGTGAGAGCGAACCAACTATTTTTATTATTTTTGTTGTGTTTTGTTGTCCTGTGTCGTTTTCGGGTCACTTTCCAGGATATAAGAGATCCGATCCTGTTTGGAGTGAGATCTTGTGTTTAGATTGCATGTAATTATTCTGCAGTGAATTGAGTCCATCATAAGTTGCAGTGAACTATTGTAGTGTTTTATCCAGGTTGGATTGACAATAGCAATGGGAAACCTTCTTATTTGTATAATTATAATTATTGTTAAAGTTATTCACGTGGTTGATTGTTGTCTTTGGGCTCAGTGGAGTCATAACACAGAGTTACCAACACATTTATACCAGCTGGAAAACACAGATTAGTAGAAAATAATTGATCACAAAAAGACTTTTAAGCCTTGAAATCCCAAATCTGAATGAAAGACGTGGATCTGGTCCAACAGAGATGACAGGATGGAGCTCTGATTGGAGGTGTTCAGTCTCACCTGGAGGACAGCTGCTCTGATTGGCTGTCAGCCGTCCAGCTCCTGTTCTGGGTCTTTCTCCACACTTGGGGCAGGAGGAGGGTCCAGATGGATCAGACTGGTCCCAGTAGGACCTGATGCACTGTCTGCAGAACCAGTGTCCACAGCTGGTAGAGACCGGATCCATCAGAACCTCCTGACACAAGCACAGCAGGACGGCTCCTCCTCCTCACCAATGCTGCTCCTCTTCTTCCTTCTGTGAAAACATTTCTTCATCAGTGAAGTATTTCACTACCAATAGCCTGGAGCTGAACATGTTCATGAAGATCAGCCACAAACTAAACTGGATCAGAACAGAACCTCAGATCATTGACAATCTCATTTGAAGTACTTCATTGTATTATATCTGGTATCATGATTGATCTTCCTTTTGTTGTATTTGTCCATCTGAAGTCTGTTCAGGGACAATAGTCATTATTCTGTCTGAGCCAGAGTAGAAAACTGATCCATCAGACGCTGAAATAAACCAAAAACTGACTCCAATCTGGGTTCCAGTGGAGAAAGTTGAATCCTTCTTTAATGGTGGAACACCAGTAACACGACTGATCTTTGCATTGATCTGAGCTTTTTATAACAAGCCTTACACTTTTGCAGAGCATTATGTGGACATGCTAGCAGAGCTAACAACAAGTTATCTAAAGTTCACGTCTTTTCTAAGTCAAATAAAGTTGGATCGACTAAATCCGACTTCATGATGGTGCTTTGGACTTTGGTTCTGTTCACTTTGTAGTTTTGTTGTCCTGATTTATTGTTTGCAGTTGTAGTCTTTGTTACAGTCCATCTTTATTGAGTCCAGTTCCTGTTTTATTCAGGTGGTATGGTTGATTATGTGGACTTTGTACTGATTTCCAAGTCAGAACCAAGTCTGACTTGGAAATCAGGCAAGACATTCTGCTTGTCTCACCTGTTAATGTTCCCACTCAGCTGGAAGCTGCTGCAGCTTCAGAACACAAAGGGAAATATTTAATTTTCCTCCACAGTTGATTCTAGTCTCTCACAGCCCAGTTTAGGTCGCTATCAAACTAAAATGATTTAAATTATATTTTTGTCTCTGCATCAGTTTCTAAACAGACATCAAAGTTAAACCTGGTTGTTGTCTGCAGAGTCACATGCACCAGTTAAAAACTAGTTTCTTACTCTGGTTTTGATGGTCCAGGTTCAGTACTGAACAATGGAGGTTTTATTTTGGACCAGTCACTCCTCATGGAGGGACAGCTGGATCCTGGAGGTTCTGCTCTCCCTCTGTGGTTCTGACCTCTGAAACACAAACATGTTGTTATTCAGATCACATCAATCAGTGAGAAACTCTGAGATAAAAACCAGAGAAGAAGCTCTGAACACAAACTGCTGCAGGTCTGAAGCTCCAGAGTGAAACATTCAGACTGATCTGTTGGGTCAAACTCAACATTTTCTCCAGAACTGGTTCTACT
This sequence comes from Poecilia reticulata, assembly GCF_904066995.2. Lineage (NCBI taxonomy): Eukaryota > Metazoa > Chordata > Actinopteri > Cyprinodontiformes > Poeciliidae > Poecilia > Poecilia reticulata. The sequence continues at coordinate 13,752,971 of NC_088831.1, read as the reverse complement.
GGTTTGGATCACATGGGTCACAGCAAAACCTGCAGGACAACAGGCTCATGTCCCAGTTTGATGGAGCTGATCAGATCATATTTCTAGGAATTAGTCCACAAAGTACTTCTATAGAATCCACTATTAGAACTCCATATCCCAGAATGCACTACACAGCGTCTCACTGCTGCCATCTAGTGGTAGAAGGTGGAGAGCAGAAGATCTGGTACCTGACATCAGAACTAAAACTGTTCATCTGGTCCGAGGAGCCGATGTGGGTCATTAAAGACCAGAACCCAAGAACCGAGCAGGAAGCAGAACCTCAGAACCAGGAGACCAGTCCAGTCCTCTAGAGCTGCTCTGACCTTTGACCTTTCTGTTTGAAGCTGCTTAGGCTCAGTGGGCATGGCCAGGTCATCAGCCTACCTGGATCAACTGGACCTAGTGTTCCCAGTATATAAACTGGACCCAGTGTTCTGAGGATAGAATCTCTGAATCGTCACATTCTTGCTTTTTGTTTTTCTGCAACATTTTCATCATTGATTCATTCAGACTCTGATTTACTGACCAACATCCTTCATGTTTATTCAGCTTTAATGTAAAGGAAAATAACAATCAAGCTTTTAAATTTAACTTGAAGACCAACTAGTTAGTATCAGATCTAATATATTTCATTCACATGAATCAAATAGAAACTGGTTTCTTACTTTCTGTCTGAGGGTTCAGGTTCATTACTGAAGAGGGGAGGTTTTCTTTTGGACCGGTCACTCCTCATAGACAGACTGATGGATCCTGGAGGTTCTGATCTGTCCGTCTTTAAATCCAGATCTTCCATCTTCTGAACTTCTGGAGAGAGAAACCAGAACCAGTCAGTCCAGTAATCCGGTTCCAGTTACTGTCCTGTGAAGCAGAAAGCTGGTTCCCATCATGTGTTCAGAAGATCAGAGGAACCTGATTCCAGCACAACCTCAGAAACTAAGCGTCTCTTAAAGGCAGATGAGATGGATTTTGTCTGGAATTTTGACAGCAAACATCTTGGTCTTTCATTCAGAAACAAAGAGCTTCTGACAAAAATAGAACACCAAGTAATTCACTGGTTCCAGTCTAACAGGTAACTTCTCTTTAGAAAGGACAGAAGTCACATGTGTTCTACCACATGGTTCAATCCTGAGGCCCGTCCTATTTAATATCCGTTCCTGCTAGGTCAGGCTATAACAAAATAATCAGATTATTTACCTTGACAAAATTATACATAGCTCTACATTATGGTGTCACCAGATGACTCTGAACCCATCTAATCACTGAACAGATGTTTAGAACAGATATTGATCTGTTCTAAACATGGATGTGCCAAAACCTTCTCCAGCTGAACAGAAACAAAACTGAAGTTATCTTTGGACCTAAATAGGAACGATCTAGAGCACAGGTTCAAAGTCCAGTCCTCAAGGGCCGCTGTTCTGCAGTTTTTAGATGTTCCACAGGTACAAAACACTGGAATGAAATGGTTTAATAACCTCCTCTTTGTGTAGGTCAGTTCTTCAGAGTCTTGCTAATGACCTAATTATTCTTTTCAGGTTTGGTGCAGCAGGGGCACATCTAAAAGTTGCAGGACAGCGGCCCTTCAGGACTGGAGTTTGACACCCCTGATCTAGAGACACTGCTTCAGTTATTACAGCTGGAAACTAGACATCAGGCTGAACTCTGACCTGAACCTTCAGTCAGAGACACATAAAGACAGTTACAAAGTTGGCCTTCTATCACCTGAAGAACATCTCCAGGATTAAAGGACTTATGTCTCAGCAAGATCTAGAGAAACTCATCCATGCTTTTATCTTTAGTTGCACTGATAATTGCAACAATGTCTTCACAGGTCTGATTAAAAAAAAATCAATCCTCCAGCTGCAGATGATCCAAAAATGCTGCTGTTAATGTTCTGACTAAAACCAGGAAGATAGAGTCTATCACCCAGTTCTAAAGTCCTACTACTGAGAGAATAGACTTTAAAATACTGTTGTTAGTTTATAAATCACTGAACGGTTTAGCACCACAATACATTAAAGATCTGCTGTTGCTGTATCAACCTTCCAGACCCCTCAGGTTCTGGTTCTGTTTCTACTCTGCATCCAGAACCAGAATCAAACATGGAGAAGCAGCATTCAGCTTCTATGCACCACAAATCTTGATAAAACTTCCAGAAAACTCTAAAACAGCTAAAACACTGAGTTCCTTCAATTCCAGACTACAAACCCTTAAACTGTTTAGAGTTGGCTTTGATTAATAATGACTGGAAAATAAATTAACTCTATTCTGGATTATAACTTTTTTCATCACTTTTCTTTATTTTTACTCTATAATGTTCCTTTATTGTTTATTATGTAAAGCTCTTGAAACTCCTTTGTTGCTGTAATGTCTTTAGGTAATAAACTTGATAACTTCGAGTCATCCACTCCTCCATGATGCCGTTTTCAGCTCTGAACTGGATCCTATTCTAGAAACACCCAGACTGAGGTCAGATGTAGTGAATGAAGGAGTGAACATTTCCTATGAAGCAGTGAATGTTGGTCCTCTTGAACAGCGGCTTGTTGTCATGTTGGACTGGCTACCCTGTTAGAGAGCAGCGGTTCTGGAACCGTTGAGGTCCATATCTGGTTTAGAGGAACATGTTCTGCTGAGAGTCAGAACCTCAGAGACCCTATCCTGGAGAAGAATCAGAGGAGCAGACCAGCAGCTGTTACCAGTAACATGACTACACAGCAGAACCTCAGAGGAAACAAACTGGACCAGTTAACCCAGAACCAGCTGCACTTCAGCAGGTCCATTAAACCTTCAGTTTGAATCTGAGAGGCTGAAGCTGCTGCAACGTTCTGACTGCATTTCCTTAAAGCTGAAAACAACTTAATAAAAATTATTTATAAATGTTAAAGCAGGAGCAAAAGGTTCCCAAGCAACAATCCATTTCTGCCAGCAGGTCTGATTAGAAACTTGGATTGTTCTAATAGCAGAAACAATAAGACACAAATGAAGCATGTTTATTTTGTTGCACATCCTGAGCCGCTCAATTGTTTTACAATTTGGATTAAAATACAGGTTTCTACATTTTATGTGATTATTACATCTTGATAAATATTTCATCTATCAATTCCCCCCAAAAATAACTTTTTACAGTTTGAATTTACTATAGCAACATCACAAATAAGAAAGATTGAACTTAGTTAATAATATTAGCAGAATTAAATTACATTTGAGTGGTTTCTTTTCTTTTTGACATGTTGTCTCTGCAGCTCAACTGTTAGCTGGAAACTTTAGTTCAAAGTGAACTTATGACTTAGCAAGGAAATAATAACATGTACACATATAACCAGGTAAGAATGGCTTCTTCCCTTAATAACTGAAATCTTTATTTGAAAACATTTTCTGTTGAATCATTTTAAGTTTTTCTGATTTTAGTTTGATCATCTGAAACATTTCAGAATTTTTCAACAAAGTGTAGAACAAGAGCAGCAGCATAATATCTAACTGCCTCATGGTCTCAGACGTGAAGAACTACAAACATGTCTGTTCATTTTCTGACTCTGTTCACTGACAACAAGAAGTTTTGTTGTTCGTTTGGAATCAAAACCTCCACAGTAACATTTGTTTGAACAGAGATCAGAGTAACTTTGTTCACCACAGGACCTAAAACAATCAATATAAACACATTTATTGCTGCTGACACCAAACGACGTAAACAGGAAGTTACTCTGAACAAAAATCTGTCAGAGAATCAAACAGTTCTGACTCTTTTTACCTTCATAGAGAGAAAAACTCACTGAGCTGCAGTGAAGTTTCAGTAAAAAATTGATTTTTACCTTCAACTCTGAGAGACTTGATTTAATTCACTCGTTCTTCAGAGCTTCTCTTCTCTTCCTGCTACCTGTGAACCTGAGCCTCTCCCTTCTTTATTTACAGGAAGTCACATGAGTTTTTCCAACAGCCCTGATGCGTTCAAGGACATTCAGTAACATTCGCAGACATATTTAGCTTCATATCAACCTGTTTATCCACAGGGTGATATTTTCTAGAGTGTTAATTAAATATCTGTGACGCGTTTTAGACACATTAAACAAAACTCCACCAATACCAGCGGCATGTTGAGGCTAACTGGGAGCACTGGGCTCAACCGGAGAAGCAGGTGATGCAGCAGCTCTGCAGAAAACCTGGACAGGACCTGAACATCTGGTTTCTATAGCAACCTGGTGTAAATAATTGTTGAACTTGTTTGATTATGAAACTTGTTGGTTCCAGTCAGACCCGGTCCAATCCACAATCCATTTCCATGTTTTATTGTCCTCCTCTGCAGGAGACAAACTGTCTACAGAGATTCAAAACGACACAAATATTAAATAAAGCAAAACAAAGTTTACTGGAAAACATTCAGTGAACAAAAAGGAGAAACAATTTAAAAGGAAAATGAATCTAAAGAATCAAAGATCTGGAGCTGAAATGAAATAAATGTTTGTTAGAAAGTGTGGAGCAGATTTATGGAAATGAAATGAACTGAATTACATCAATTTAAATTAAATCTAAAACTCAATACATTTAAACAATATTCTGCCTCATAACATGCACACCTAAATATAACAGAATAATTTATTTTTAGCCTAATTTAGGCCAGGAACAGAAACGTTTTACTTCCTCCTGCTCCCTCTGAGCAACTTTTCTTTTTTGTTGATTCATTTGTAATTTTTTTAAAATCTTGTAGCTCAAAGAAGTGAAGTGAAATGAATGTCGGATGTAATGATGTCATCATCCTGAGCCCTCATGATGATGTCATTACCCTGAGGTCTCTGGTTTGACTCAGAGCTCATTATGGCTCTTGTCACCTCAGTGACCGTCAATGTCTCTGGATATGTTTCAGCCACATCTGATTCTAATCTAAGGCATGGAACATCCACCATCTCAAAAACTTCACTCTGCTGACATATGACTGATCGGCAAGACACCCCAGCGGTCATATAGTGAAGTTTGCTGACAACACAGCAGTAGTGGGACAAATCTTGAACAGTGATGAGTCCAAATACAGAGAGGAGGTGGAACACCTGGTGCTGTGGTGCAGCGAAAACAACCTCTGCATCAATGTAAAGAAGACCAAGGAGATGGTGGTGGATTTTCAAAGGGACAAGGATCCTCAGACCTCTACACAGCACAATGCAGGAGGAGGGCACTCCTCATCATGAAGGATTCCACTAATTCTGCACACAGGCTGTTCCAGCCGCTCCCCTCAGGCAGGAGGCTAAGGAGCATCCAGAGCAAGACCACCAGGCTGAGGAACAGTTTTTTCCCTTCTGCTATCAGACTGATGAACTCAAATTAGCACCAAATACAGCTTCACCTCATAGTTTATTTATACACAAACACATAACTACACATATCTCTTAAATTTCCGTTTTGCTCATCTGTTCATTTATTTATTTTATTTTATTATTTATCTACTTTTTTAATGTAGTGGATTTCTTGATCTGGGACCTGAGTACAAATTTTGTAACACAAACTATCAAGGTGGTATGACAATAAAAAATAAAAAAAATCCTTGAATGCTTGTTAATTAAGCTATTTTGTATTTTAACTGCAGCTCATTGCTAAGTATGACAGATGTAAATGGGTTTATTTCAATTGATAGGTATTTTCCTAGAACCTACATAAAAGAACCACAGACAACGTATATGAATTTTATGACTAAACTTTTGCAAAAGGAGAAGACTCTGTCAACTGCTCCTCCGAGCCGTTCACAGAGCGTTCTGAAGATCTTTGGGTAGAGCTTGTCTTTTATTTTCAAACTTCAAAGAGGGAGGATAGGCAAGATAGACAGCAGAGGAAAAACAGCAAAGGTCGTAAAACATTTTACCTAAACACAGCAAAGGTCGTAAAACAATTTAACATCTGACCCATGATCTGAGCCCGGTTCAAATCTCGGTCAAACTGTTTCACATGAAGATGAACAGGCAGCTGTGACCCCCAGGTTAGTTCATACACACACTAAAGAAGAGAACACTTTAAACTGACTAACATTAGACTGAATATGAACTAAAGTAACAACAAAATGATAATATCAAAAAATCTCTATCATCAATCTTTAATTCAGCATTTTACAATATCCATTACAGCTCACATTCTGAAAGTTGATCATTTTCTCATTTTGTGGTGATTCAGTTCCTGAATCAACTAGAAAATATTTAGTCTTTTCTCTGTCAGATTGATTTGGGTCATTTAGTTCAAGTTATGAATCCTTCATCAGAGACGCTGCAGAAATGGGAACATTATCATAAAAGAACAACCTGATTGTGAAGATGAGTCATTTTAAAATGACTCATCTTTTAATTAGGAAATTGAAAATGATTTCAATTTCCTAACACATCTGGTTCAGATTAGTGTGCTGTAGTCTTTGCTGGTTCTGATGTCTGGACCAGAAAACTCATGTCCTGAAGAACCTGCAGCCTGTTGAGCTCAGAGAAAAACTCAGTTGTCTGGCTTTTTTCAAATAAAGCTGAAGTTGGCTTCTGATTGCAGCTTCCGAGTCAAGAAATGGCTAAAGGGCGATTCCATCTAATTATTCACCACTTTCAGCATCTTTAATCTACTCTAGTTAAAAAAAACACTGCAACACCTAGATGCTTTAAACCTGGACTAGATTATTATCAACTAGTAGCAGAATATTTTAAATTAAGTGTCTGATTTGTGGAACTTCAATAAAGGGTGACTTCATTCTTTTTGCATCTAGATGTTTGTCCTACTTCACATGAGGGGGATTTCTACACCCTGGGGTCCGAATGCTGTCCTGTTCTGACCTCAGATCAGCAGGTCCAACTCAGTTACACAGAGGGACTAAATTAAACTCTGGATCCAAGTCCAGGAACAAACTCAGAAAATATTTATTCAAAAAGAAGATAACCGATTTTCAGATCAATTACATCCAATTATTCACAGAAATATTAATAATTAAATACCTCAATCTCTCCAGTCTATGGAGAACAGCTGATGTTTGTTTTCCAACTACAGTCATATTTAATCAATACAGTTCAATTACGATAGGGGAAGTTTTTGAGTAGATCTCGGCAGTAGGTGACAAACTGAACGCCTCCAAGATGTTGAGACCAGCACGTCCTCTGATCCAATACATCTTATTAAGGATAAAATCAACAAAACGTGTTCAAATTAATGGCCCAACAAAATTAATAATCTCAGTAATTATTGTTTAAACAAGGTGTGTGCATTTCGGTACCATTACAAAAATAAAAAGGGACTCAAAGACCCTGATGAGCAGAGCAGTAAATATGAAGCCTGAAAACCTAATATCTTAACGGACTGAATCTTTTGTGTTTTTAACTAATCTCTGCTGGGTTTGTGGGGCGCAAGCGGTTGCCACGGCAACAGGTTGATTAAATGACATTAAAAAGTTAGAGGTTTAGAGTCGATCGCCTTGTTTTACCTTTGTTTACCTTTGCTGGGATGCATCACAGCTGCTGTAGTTTATGAACGTTCAATAAACGACAAACTTGGACTAACTACCTCGTTCGTCTGCGACTATATTTCATTAAGTAACAAACAAATGGCTTCTACCGCGATAATTATGTGAAATTAAATTAATATTTTTTTAAAGTTTTGTGCGCTCTGGTATCTTGCTTTGAGGCTTTTCCTGTATCAAACATGCTATTTATTTAGTGGAAATATTGATGCGATAAAACTATCTCCAAAATAACCTTTCAACTTTTTAACTCCACTGTTGAAAATGAGAAGCTGACATTCACAAATGACATTGAAATAAATTCTAGTCCAACTTCTGGTTTGTTGCGATTCCTCTGGATCCTGTTAGAGGAAAAATATCCCAACTTCACAAGATGTGGCTTTAACATAACTCCTGTCAATCTGAAGCTTCTCATATTTAGGTCATCAAACCAAAGTTCAGATCTACCATAACTGGTTCCGTCACCACCAGGTCAAAAGTACAGCTTTTTGGCGCAGTACATTCATTAACGTTTCCATCATGTATGTTTTCAGATGCAGACCATCCTGCAGGCCTCTGGTCTCAGTGTTTCCCTTCAGACTCCTAGTGGGCTCACAGCTTCAGAATGACCAGACCTTCACCTTTCTGGAGCAGGAAACTCGGCCAAATGCACTGGTGACACATTCATTTAAGAAAAATGTGGCTGTTGTTATAGAATTGATATGCATGAACTGTCTGTATTTTACTGTTTTGAATAAACAAAATGTTTTATTATGAAATCTGTGTTCCTTCTAATCTGTGAAGTTCTAATTTAATCAAATCTCATGTTTTTACATCCCAGAGACAATAAAATGATTGTTTGTTTGTAGCTTAAAATAAACGAAACAATCTTAATAGAACAAAGCTACAAAAATAGAATACAGATTGAAAGTTTTGGACCCGTTTTATTTTTTGGTCTCATTACACTGAAGATTCTTCAACATGAAGCTAAACAGTGAGTGGAGTACCTTGTATGCACGACAACGTAGAAATGAACAAACTGACATATTGGGCTCTTAATAGCAACCCTAGCAGTTATTTTACACAGCTTGATTTATTGAATAATGATTGTGTTCACTTACAGACGCCTTCAATTGGAAATTTGCAATCTGAAGTATCAGTGAAATAGTTTAACCAGTCAGTCCTCAGGTCGTCTGCCCTGCATGTTTCAGGCCTCAGTAAATGTCTCATGGATGAACTAATGCTATTGTTTGTATCAGGGGCTGTGGAACAAACACTTTAAAATGTTTATGTTCTGTATAACAGAGATCACTCTGTTGGGTGATTTGTAATAGACAAATGTTTTCATCTCACTGTCATTTCCACTCTATAGCTGAAGTTCATCACATTTCTGGATGTTCTGTGTTTCAGTTAAATTGAAGTTAGCAGGTTTTTAATCAGGGCCACAACACCCTGTGTGTGTTGGGTTTAAGAAAAGAGGCTGCTCTGTTTGAGCAGCATTAATATTTCCTCTGATGTTTGGGTGAACTCTTCTCTGTGGAGGTCGGCCATCTCTCTGGTTCTTCCTGAAGGAGACCCATCAGGAGTTCTGGTGCTGCTCACAGTGCAGACGGTTCTCCTCACTGTCAGCCCTGGTCCCTCTCAGCCAGAACCTCCAGTCATTCTGTTCCTTCACCCTTGAATAAACATAACAGAATATGTTCTGGGTGTTATGATTCATTTGTTAATTGAAACAATGTTTAATATCAAGATTAATTTATTTCCTTAACAGTTCCTTCTCCTGTTCCCTCAGAAGGGCAGAGTTTAGGAGTGACTAATTACATTTACTCAAATATAGTTGAGTAACTTTTTGAAACTCAAATGAACTTTTAGGAATACTCTTACTATGCTGAACTTTTTACTTTTACTCAAGTCATTTTATTATGAAGCATCACTATTATTTAAACAAATTTTTAATTTTGTCTTTAAAATACCAAAATTTCCACTGAACATAATATTTTGGGCCTTCTAATTGTGTAATTTTTTAAAGATATGAAATAATTGATAACTTGATCAGTTACTCAGTACTGATAAACTTTTTACCAAATGCTTCTTTACTCTTGTGTAATTTCTTATCCAGCTACTTTTTACTTTGAGTAAAAACATGTTGAAGTGCTACTTTTATTCCTGGAGTATAAATTGTGGGTCCTCTGTCCACCTCTAAGGAACAGTAACCACATGTTGAGGCACATATGTTGACCAAAAACAGGCAAACTAAGGTGGACAAGTTATACATCCACGAAGAACTACTTCAATTAATAGTCATATTTACTTTATATGCATGTGGGCCACACTTGGCACACCTCAGGGATGTAACCAAGAGAGGCAATGATTGTAGCAGGAGTTCAGCTTTTATCCATTCTGTATCCTCACTAAATGTCACTGTATTCAGGTTGTCTGTTTACAAAGGTAAAATAACGGCGATCGACTCTAAACTTCTCCTACCTTATTACTGTCGTTTAATCAACCTGTTGTCGTGGCAACCGCTTGCGCCCCACAAACCCAACATAGATTAACTGAAAACACAACGGATTCAGTCCGTTAAAATATTAGGTTTTCAGGCTTCATATTTAATTCTCGGTTAACAAGCATCACCTCTCATGAACACAACGGTGGCTGATTAGCCAATTTAAACTTCGCTCTACTCATCAGGGTCTTTGAGTCCCTTTTTATTTTTTGTAATGGTACCGAAATGCACACACCTTGTTTAAACAATAATTACTGAGATTATTAATTTTGTTGGGCCATTAATTTGAACACGTTTTGTTGATTTTATCCTTAATAAGATGTATTGGATCAGAGGACGTGCTGGTCTCAACATCCTGGAGGCGTTCAGTTTGTCACCTACTGCCGAGATCAACTCAAAACCTTCCGCGATCGTAATTGAGCCCTATTGATTAAATATGACTGTAGTTGGAAAACAAACATCAGCGTTAGTAGCTTACCGTGTAACGTCTGGGCAACCGGAGGATCCTGGACGGACAGCAGCGGTGCATGTCTGAAAGATGGCCTCCGATGCAGATCTCCAAGGCTCTCCACTCTCATTCTTTCAGCTCGATGCTCCATAGAGCTGCCTCTGGATATTGCAGTTCACTTACGATGTACAGTAAAGTTGCTCCTTATAGTTGGATCACAGCTGGTAGCTACGAAGGTGTCCCGAACCTTCAATCGTAAACCAACTTCAGCGGCCGCTTCGTCCAAACTATAAAAACTCCGGACGGTGAAGCTCTGAGTCCATGAGAGCCGCCAACTGAAACACGTTCTGTCTGAGCGGCCACACGAGAACTAAAGTCAGGAGTAATAACACTATTTTCTAATGAAGTTAACGAGCTTCAGCTTATTGATAACCCGTTAATAGGTCGCCATCTTTCTTGAAGCAAAGTATGGGTGTGATGCTAACCAACCAATTGGGGAAGTTGTAGCCTGATGACGTGCCTCTCCTCATTTGCATTTATTTTTTCCAAGTTTTGCGGGGAAATAGAATGTGATAAATAAGAAAATAAGGAAAAAATAAATGAAAAAGGGAAAATGGAAAAAATTACTAATTTTTAAACAAATGTTAAATGAAAAATAGATAACAAAAATGGGTAAATAAAAAAGGGATATATGAGAAATTGATTAATGAAACTGGGAAATAGAAAATAAGGTTAAAGGAAAAAAGGAAATTGAGAAATTGTTAAATTAAAAATAGATTAATGGGTAAATAGATAAAGGGATAAATGAAAAATTGACAAATGAAAAATAGATAAATGAAAAAGAGAAATTGAGAAAATGATAATCTGAAAAATAAATAAATGAAAAAATTGGGTTAATGAAATAGGGAAATTGAAAAGTGGTTAAATGAAAAATAGATTAATGAAAAATGGGTAAATGGATAAAGGGATCAATTAAAAATAGATAAATGAAAAAGAAATTGAGAAATTGATAATATGAAAAATAAATAAATGAAAAATTGGGTTAATGAAAAAGCTATATTATTTATTTAACAATTTTTTTATTTATTTCACTCATTTTCTTCATTTTTTATTTATTTCACCCATTTATTTATTTATTTAATTTTGGCTGAAATGGCTCTCCATAGAAAAGTGGGTAAATGAAAAATAGATTAATGAAAAAAGGGAAATTGAGAAATTGATAATATGAAAAATAAATAAATGAAAAAATGGGTTAATGAAAAAGCTAAATTATTTATTTAACAAATTATTTATTTATTTCACTCATTTTCTTCATTTTTTGATTTATTTTACTCATTTTTTATTTATTTCACCCATTTATTTATTTATTTAATTTTGGCTGAAATGGCTCTCCATACTACAAGTTTTGAAATCAGAAAATATTTGAAAGGGACAAATTTATTTATCAATTACAGTTGACTCAAAAGTAAAGGCTGTAAAAGCAGCTTTAATGAACTGTGTCTCACCTGGACCAAAGGAGTCAGAGGACAAACCCAGCTGGTTGGACAGAGTCGGATCAATGTGATGAAGACGTTTGATCATCAGTCTGCAGGCTCTCTGTCCCTTTTTCATCACAGCATCTATGGTGTAATATGTTTTATATAAACTGACTACATAAAAACAATTAAATCTGAGACAATTTATCACGCTTTACTTCATTAGGGGTTCTAAGTGCAGTAAGCTCTCACTAGTCTAGCCCCTTAAAGTTCTTTGCATGTGACACATTTCTTCAAGAAAGAAGCCTTGAATCCGGCGGTTATGTTTAAGTCTTTATGGGACTTAAGAAAAGGAAATAAAATGTTTTGTTTCAAAATAGATCAAAAGAGTGTAACTCTCAAGATGCCAAACTTCTTCAAGGAGGAAGTGCTTCCATCCTTTATTAACTAGTTAGTCAAAAAGCCAATCAAAAGGCACCACGCAATCAGCTTAAACAAGATATAATTACAGATGCTCATCTTTTTTCAAATAGAGTAACAAATGAAAAACAACATATTGTATGAAGTTTCTAAAATGTATATATGGCTCCTACAGGGACAATGTTTCTTTAAGTATCAGTGCAGACTGTCAGTCATTCTAGGATCTGATTTCCTTCAGGCTGAAATGAAAATATCTAAATCCTGCTTCTTGTTATCTGACTGTGTGTGGTAAGCGGGTCCAGTAGTCATTTTTTAAGGTTCTGATGGTTTGAAGTTTTAACTCCTCAGTTCAAGTCTAAATAACAGCAGTGGATGGGGCGGATGGTTTTAAATACTCTAGGGGGCGCTGTGTTGTAATTTCATCACAATCTCTTATTATTGATCAATAATTGATTGAAATGTGATCAGCTGTCCTCTGTCTCCATAAACTGATTCAATCTGGATTTTCTACTGATAAAAGCCCAGAGAAACCTCTCAGATCAATAAATTATTGACTTCATATTGAAATATTTTCCATCCACCAACCAGAACCCAGATTATCTCAGCCAGCCCACAAACACTCAGAACCTACTGGTACCAGTTTGACTCCACTATGAAACTAGGAGCAAACTCAGCTGGTTGTCTGGGTTACAGATGAAAACTCAAAGAAAATCAGAGATCCTGGTTGAAATCAGGTGCTGCAGCTCTGCATCATAACCAGAACCAGGCCCAGTTCTGGTTCTGGTTCTGTCCAGCAGCTCAAAGAGAGAAAACCAGTCAGGACTGGAAACCAGTAGAAAGTTAAAACCCACCTGATCAGATCTTTGCTTCTCCTTCTGTTCACACAAACCAAGTCGGAGCGAACTGGAGAACTGGACCTGAGTCTCCAGAACTCACCACACCTCAACCACCTGAGGCTCCGCCCCCTCTGACAGCAGACGTGTGTTCACCTGTTCCGTTCTGAGCGTCTGAAGAGGAGAGAGGCGAGTCCAATGGAATCCAGATAGAAAGATAAGGTAACATGGAGGGAGGCTCACATGGCTGGTTCTGATTAGGACGGGTTGTTGGGTTTTGGACAATGATCCGGTCTATAGATGGAGTCCAGAGAGGAATGAACACCAGACAGCCTGATCAGATGGTTGGTCCTGCTGCAGCAGAAATCCTCTCTGGAACAGGAACTCTCACTCTCACTGAAAATACACAACCAGAAACCTAAAAATATGTGGCTGATTGTTCATTAAACAGGGATTTTTATTAATTTATTTAACGTACTCGTGTTGTTCAATGTTGATATGAAGGTAGCTTTCTGTGATGATTCTCACATGAACCTCACTCATTCATTCATGAACATTAAGCCCTTAAGCTTTGGGCTCCTTTAGTCTGGAGGGTTTAAGTTGCAACAAGTTTGAACATGCAGTAGGCGTTTACTGGAAGATGTTTGTGAGTTTCTGTCTCTGCTGTTGAGAAATGTTTCCTCGTTGCCTAAGTTTGCTCATTTAGTTTTTTTGAAAACTAAATGACTCACTACTGGTGACTGGTTCTGGTTCAGATCAGGAGAATAAAATAACAATGAAATATAACATCTAAAAATGAGACATCAGAGAATTAACAGGTTGTTTGTTTTCTTTCAATGTGAGACTAATGGTACTTTTATTTTATTTTGAAAACCAGTGTTGCGCTGCTCAGCCAGTGGCGTTTGCTTCATTCGAGATGCCAGCCAGCTAATTTAAAGTTCACTGCTTAGAAGAGAATAAAACGGATGAATTGAAGAGTGAAGAAAAAGCCTGAAGGTTCAGTTTCACAGCTTCAGGATTCAGGACAGAAATCACAGTTTATACTGGAAGTTATTATTATAATTCCACACATTACACACAAACACAAAGATTCATACATATGTTCAGAAATATATAAAGTAGTTAGAGAAAACTATTAAGTTTTATGTTTCTTTAGTTCTTACTGCCCTCTGGTGGTGAACTATTGTAACCACAGATATTCGTCATATTAATCAGATGATTTGTTTGGTCTTTTTTGTTCTTATTTTCACTTTTATCAAGTCAAGAAAAAACCTTACATTAATGTTGTAAATAATAGTGACTAAGTGAAGAGAAAACTAAACTTCAGTAAAAATCGTCCCATAAGGACTAACAATGCTCCACAGCGCCTGTTTAACCATGAACGATACTATTTTCAACACATGTATGTATTAGCAATGTTTCATGTAGCATAAGAGCAGCTAAATATCTGCTAACATAGTTCCATCACCTTTAAACAAAGATTAACTGCTCCAAAACACAATATTTTAAAAGAACAGTAATTGAACTATCACTATTATGCTTAAAATACACTTACTGAACACAGAAAATAAAACTTCATACCTTCTCCCACGGAATCCAAACAGAAAGAGCGACGGAGAGCGGGAAAACCTTCAGAGATTACAATGGTAATGTCGTCCTTTGGGGAAGAGGAAGAGGAAGAGAGGAGGGGTGGGGGGCAATATTTCATCATTTGAAATACTAAGTAAACCAAAGAGCCTCTTGTTTCTCCAGAGATTCAGGTTGCAGATCCTGATATTGCAGATGGAAAATGTGATTCTATCTCAATACAGCAGCTAAAAGTGCAGCACTATCATTTTTAATTCATTGTTAAAGTACAAGTGTGAAAGTAAAAAAATAATCCACCACTGAATATTAACAAAATACATTTTGTTAATATTGTCTTAAGTTTGTAATAAAGACTTTTTAACTCATAAAAAAAAACTGCTGTGTGAAACTCTTTACAGGACGTTTTTTCTGGTCAGTCAGACTGAATAAAATCCTGCAGTGACTCTTATTTAACGACAGTAATGTAAGCTGACTTGATCTGACTTTATAAAAGTGAATAAACACAAAATGCAGTTGAACAATTTACCTGAAAAATGTCTGCAGTTCACCACCAGAGGGCAGTAAGAACTGAATCAACCATCATAAAACTGATACATTTCAAACTTTTAACTAAATAGTTTCGAGTGATTACAGCTATATTAACTTAATCATGTAAATAATAATTGAAATATTTCGTACTTGTATGTTATTAGAGATGGAGATTCATTATTAAAATAATTCAAACCACAAGATAAACAACTATCTTAGAAATAGTAATAATTTCTACTACTCTTGATGGAAATGAAACTGGAAAAACCCCCATTATATTTTAGTCTGTAAATATGTTTTGGGTAATTTTGAGACTCAAAGTCTGGAAAAAGTGCTAATATTAAGAAAAACATATTTATTAGTGATAAGATTCAATCAGCTGAGATCAGAGCATCCAACAGGATAAAACCACCTCAAGAACAATGAATAAAATTAAAAAGTTAGTGAAGCTTTTTTAAAAAAAATTAGACAACTTTCGTAAACAGAAGATTATTTAATTCTTTGGATTTGTTTTTGCCAGGGACTTTGTATATATCGCCCTCTTGTGGTTACACACTGTAACTACACACAATTTATTTTTGACGAGTTTAATCATGAATCAAATCAATGATAAAATCATGAGTGGATATCAGTGAACTGAAGGACAGTCGCTGCTTTAGATCTGCAGCTCCGTGTTTATGCCCTCTAGTGGCTAAACGTGGTAATTACAATTGCAATGACGTTGGAAAAATTATACATATGCTTCCTGTGAGATCATTCAAAATAAAACGCCGGAAACTATTATAGTACATTCATAATTTGAAGCAGTTTAAGAAGTTGGAGGAAAAACAACATTGATTAATTAAATGGTTCTCATGTGTTTTATTTAAACACCTTCAGGATGAATAACACAAAACAAACTTCTACCTTAATTAGAAGTTTTAAAAAGCTCAGATCAACTTCACAGGATGTTTCTGTTTTGACTAAATAAAGCTGTAAAAGTAAAGATGAAAACTTTAAAATATATATTTTATTTCAATAATCTAAATGTCATAGACGATTAAAATAAAGGTGCAGTTGCTATATTTGTATGCAGTCAACTGAAAAGAAAAAAAGAAAATTAAAAACTTTATTGGCCATGAATCCATATTACATTAGAATAAATATGAAAACAAATACCATGAAACAATCAGCACCTTGTACCAGTAATTCTCTGAGGTCTGAATAAATCAGTAAATTCATGATGTGATACATCGAGTCCTAAAGTTCTCTAGAAAACTCAAAACATGAAATATGGACTTAAAAAGTAAACCACCAAAATAAACTGAGAAATATTAAAGAATCAATGACTATGACTTAATTATTTAGAGATTTCAGAATGACTATAAAAAGATAAAAATATGTCAAATCTATATTCATTTTCAGATAAAATGACGGATGTTCCTAAAAACTGCTCTAAGATCAGAGTTTCTGTGGGACATCCAGGTCTAAACTGGTTAAACTGGTTTCTGTGATGGAAGCTGAAGTTTCTCTGCAGTTTCCAGTAAAGCATATTTTTATCTGTGGAGCTTTGAGGAACATTTTCATGTCAACAGAAGAAGAAGCAGCAGAGAAAAGAGGTTTGAAGTGTCTTTCATGATTCAAAGCTGAACTGAAAATGATTCCCATGTTTCCATTCTCTGATCATTTCTGGTTCCAGGATGAAAATGAATCAGAGAAAAAAGATCAACTTTCCAGTTGAATCAAGTTCAGATCAAAACTCCATGAAGCCTCTAAATGGAGCCCAGTTTGAATCGGATCTTTATTGATCCAAAGAGATAATATCAGACACTAAATGACAGACATGAGAAAATAAACAGGAGGAAAATCTTTGAGGTCAAAGGTCATCATCATGATCCAGTCAGAGTTTCTTTAGACTGAAAGTGCTGAAAGTTCAACCTCTGAGATCAGCAGGACACAGAGACCATTCTCTACAGGAACACATCTCCCGCCCACCTGCAGAGAGAAGAAGGATGGAGAGATCAGATCAGTGAGTGTTTCCAGCCTCTCCAGCAGCAGTCAGTGACGCAACACATCCAGTAGATGGTTTCCAGGCAGCAGTCAGATTGATCTCAGAGCTGTGACCAAGATGAACCTGATCAGTTGTTTCCTGTTGAACTGATTTCAACAGGAAATAGTTCACTAGCAAGGACCACGCCACAAACCTGTATGTTTAAAGATTTATGAATGCATTAGGGATTAAGGGGTGAGGGAATGAAGGGATGGAGGGATGAAAGTATGAAGGGATGGACGATCTTGATTCGGTTGTCTGGGAGAATGACGGAGGGCTTGGGATGTGGACACTCTGAGTGGGGGTATGTCTTCGGGAGGCGGTTCCTCTTATTTATTCCCGAGCCAACATAGGAGCCCCAAAAGTGTCTGATTTGAATTGAGATGAGAAAGGGATGGGTTGTGAAAAATCACTGAGGTTATACAGATGCGTGAAAGGTACGCCTGTAATGACTGGCGAACTAAAACTTGAATCGTCTTGTAGGAGATAGGGATTACGGGATGCTGATGTGAGGCGTGGACCTTGAGAAGAAATTGTTGCTGAATTTCTGATCTGAATGCGAAGATGGGCTCATATGGGTTGAGGATGGAAGAGATGAAGTAGGTGAGAGAAAGCGAACTGATTGGTTAACTACTCTGAAGACTGATGTCTAAATGTTATGACAATGAATACCTGACGAGTATGGGTGGATGTTAGGTCTAAACCTTACATTTGTTCATCAACTCTGGAATAAAGAGACACAGACAAAGATGAGCAATATACTTGCAAGGAGAGTGCTCGGAAACTATTTCAGTCACAATCTCCAACTACACTCTAAAACAGTTCCGCTCTCACAAGCTTTTTATTTAGTTCAGGAAACGCCCTAGTTATATGCTATCTCAACTGCTAAAGGGAGGGGAGAAACCAGTTGAGACAAATTTGATCAGTTCTTGCAGGCAAGCAAACATCATGTTCCAGGAAGATAAAAATATCACAAGGGTGCAGTGCATCAGCTGCAGCTGCAACAGTTTATGCAGAAACGAAACTCCTCTTACAAGCGCCTAAAAAAGTGTCACACATATAGGTTATAGTAACCCACAACTTGAGCTGAACTTTTCCACTCAACCAATGTCTCATAGCTGAACTTTTCCACTCAACCAATGTCTCACTTAATTCCTTTAAACATTAAACAGACATTTGACAAATGATAATATTTACATTTATGAATAATTATTCTAACAGTGGATAAAGAATTATGCTTGAAGAAAGGAACGGGGGAGTCGGTTGGACATTATAGAAGACAGAGGAATCAGAGATCAGTGAATTTCTGAATCTGAAGCTGAGAGTCGGAATTTGAAGGAAATGATGGAACATCGGGGATGTTCTGAGTTACTGGAATGTGAGCTGTTCGAACCTGGAACTGATGCTGCGCTGAGACCTGAATGAGTCCGAATAGAAAAAAGTAAGCTTTTTACGCTGTCCGTGTCCCCAAAGTTTCGCTGCCGTAATGATGAATTCAAATGCGAGGTGAAATGGATTCTAGGCTGTTTGTTTCGTCCGTTTGTTTCTGGAATGGCTGCCAAGCGTCGGAGGGAGTTGGATATCTTCGGGTTGAAGAGAAGTTATTGTAGGAGAGAAAACTAGCCTACTTTTGGCTTCCGTGGCTACAAGTGAGATGACTGAGTTAGGGCTTAGGAGCCGATTGAGATGAGAACGATAGTAGATAATGGATGGATGGATGGAGATTGAATTTGGAATGTCTATGCGGGAGAGAAACCCTTGGATGAATCTGTAAGAGAGAATTAAACTCTCCATTAGGATAATGTCTGAGGTAGGAGTGAGTGCGTACACCTTGGTTTGAATTGAAGAAATTGTTCTGGAAAGCTGGGAGAGGACTGGGACTGAGGAGTCGGAGAATCCTGCAAGGAGGCTGACGTGGATTGGTGGGCGGCGGGTTGCAGCTGGAGCCTGAGCTTCCGGGATCGTTGAGGTATTGCAGATCATCTTGCCCCCGGGTATGGGACGGCATGGCCCAATTGTCAGGCCCTCGGAAGTTGATGGGCTTTCGAGAAAGATTGATGTCCGAGTTTTGGGTTGATGTGAAGGGAGGGCGGGCGGGCGTGGGGGATAGCCGTTTCTCGTCGTATAGAGAAAGGGATGGATGGATGATTGTGGATAGGTATAGAATGAGGATGGATGGATGAATGAATGAGTGGATGAATGGAGGGCGGGAGGGATGGATGTGAATGGATGAGCAGATGTGGATGGTTGAATGGACGGATGGATCTGAAATGGAATGAATGGATGCGGGTAGAGGGATGGATGGATCAATGATTGAATAATTTGGTGGGTGGATGGAGAGATGATGGGGGAAGGACGGAGAGATGTGAATGGGTGGATGAGGATGGATGGATGAATGAATGAATAAATCAGTGGGTGGATGAGTGGATGGAGGGATGTGAATGGATGGATATGAGGATGGGTGGATGAATGAATGAATAGATTGATGGGATGAATGAATGAATGAATGAACAAATTAGTCAGTGAGTGGATGGAGGGATGTGAATGGATGGATATGAGGATGGGTGGATGAATGAATGAATAGATTGATGGGATGAATGAATGAATGAATGAACAAATTAGTCAGTGAGTGGATGGAGGGATGTGAATGGATGGATATGAGGATGGGTGGATGAATTAATGAATAGATCAATGGGATGAATGAATGAATGAATAAGTCTGAGTGGATGAATGGATGGAGGGATGGATGGAGAGATGTGAATGGATGGATATGAGGATGGGTGGATGAATGAATGTATGAATAGATCAAAGAGTGAGTGAATGGATGGAGGGATGGATGGAGGAATGTGAATGGGTGATATAGGGATGGATGGACGGAGGGATTGATGGATGAAACGAGGATGGAGAGGGAGAGTAATGGTACGAGTAGTTGCTGGATGAGAGAAGTGCCGCATAAACTGCGAGAAAGACATGCAGGGGTGAATGCGGACGTACGATTCGGGTTGAAAGAGCCCAGTCTGACCCTTGATAAAATGGTAGAAAGCAGCCTGATATCTGGGCTACGGAGAGCATGCGATGTAGACGGGAGCCTGATCTTCTAGATTGAAGAATCATATGAAGAATGATGAAGAGATAGCTATGGAATTCAGACCTGGGACCTGGATACTTGATGTGAAGTTCCTTTGAGGTTTGCGGCGAGATGTGGACGTCCTCTACGATTCTGTTGTTGAGAGAGTCGTCTCTTCTGCCGTCGTCTGTTGGGGTGGCAGCATCGGAGTCAGGGACCTAGAAGTTCGACGGCCTGACGAAGATTGGTTCGGTTCTGTAGAAGACTAGAGATAATTTGGATGGCTCTGGCTGAGCCGAAATGCTGTGCTTGTGTTTGGCTAAAACCTAGAATATAGAGCACATCGCTATGGTTCTAAGGTCTCTGCTCTGGCTCCCTGAAGCTCGGAGAGTAAACTAAGAATACTGCTAATAGTTTATGATCCTTGAATGGCTTACGCGAAATACGTAGAGATTTGCTTTTGAGATGGTTATGTTCCGTTTTGAAGTTATAAATGTTGTTTTAGTACGTGTACAAGAAAAAGGGGAGAGAGCCTGTCCTTTCATGTTATTTTCAGGTACTACAACGTAGTAAGTTTTTTGTTGTTCAAAACAAAACTTTATTAAACGGTAGAAATAGGCACCGTTAGTGTCCGTTAGTGTAAGTTACTGTTGAAATCTTTCATGTATGGTTGCATTGCCGGTATGTATTAAGTTTGTAACTTTGTAACATTGTTTCTGTTTAGCGATGGCGCTCTAATGTGTTGTTTTAAGGTAGAGTATGTTTATGTTAATTAGATGCGAGGTTATCGTGAGGTTATCAGGTGCGCAATTGGTAGCCTAGATGTACGCATATAGATGTGATGATCGGTAGAAATTGAATGTAGTGTATTTTATGCTGCATATGATCGCATATTTACTGTATTTTTTGTCTTGATTTCAGTTTTACCCTTTTTATTGTCATTAAACCTGCTGACAACGTCCTTCGGTCTTCAGAGTCGTGACATGAGAAAGGCGTTAGAAAGCCTTTGCATCAGACATGCACCAGTAACGGCACAGTAAAACGGCAGCGTCCTCGCCGAAGAAGATAACGCAGTTGTTGAAGCTAGAGTGAAGCAGACCACTACTACGCCTTAACGCAGCACGGCATACAGCAGTGATCCTGCGAACGTCACCTAGTCAACGTCGCCATGTCTAACAAGACGTCATCCCTTAAGACCCGGTCCGAGGCTTCCAGTGTCTCCTCTACAAGCTCTGCAGCAGCCAAGGCAAGAGCAAAGGCGGAGGCAGCCAAAGCCCGTCTCAGTTTTGCAGCTAAAGAAATTAACTTAAAAGTAGAAAAAGCCAAAATTGAGGCATCTATTGAATTTCTACAACAAGAAAAGGATGTAGCTTCAGCTATTGCAGAAGCGGAGGCATTAGAAGCAGCTGTTGCCACACAGATAGAAGCACGCAGCAACCCATGTTCTTCATTAACAGATGACCGTACTGAGCAATATGTCATCAGCCAAGCTAAATTTGTAAAAGAAGAAGAAAATACTGATTTTCAGCAAGCAGAAGAGGAAAATGCACTTCAAAATAAACCAGAGTTCACTAACAAAGAGTTATTACACTCTGAAAAAGATGATTCACGGCAAGTTCCAGTCTGTCCTTCCTGTTATCTCGACAACCCCCAAAACCCCCCAGTCATTACCAGGTCTCCACATACTAATAAAGATTTCAGACCCAACTGGTCAAATCACATAGAAGAATCTAACTTCTACAATGCTAGACCCCCACGCCAAGAGTCTCGAGACTCTAATGTAAGTGATTTTATTAGATATTTTGCTCGTCGTGAAATAGTAACAACAGGGCTTCTCCAGTTCAATGACAAACCTCAAAACTTCAGAGCTTGGAAACGCTCCTTTGAAAATGCCATAAGGGGTTTGGATCTAACAGCAAGTGAGGAGATGGACTTGATGTTAAAGTGGCTCGGAAAAGAATCTGCTGAGCAGGTGGAGCAAATTAGGGCTATACACATCAATAACCCAGTCAATGGCCTCAACATGATCTGGAACAGACTTGAACAATGTTATGGTTCGACTGAAGTGATTGAAGATGCACTTTTTAAAAGAATTGATGCATTTCCAAAAATCACGCCCAAAGACTACACAAAACTGAGGAAGTTTAGTGACCTGCTCATGGAAATGCAGTGTGCTAAAGAAGAAGGAGACCTCCCTGGTTTGGCTTTTCTGGATACAGCAAGAGGAGTAAATCCTATTGTCCAAAAACTTCCTTTCTACTTGCAGGAAAAATGGATTACAGTAGGAACTAACTACAAACGCACAAGAGGTGTGCCGTTTCCACCATTTAATGTGTTCGTGAACTTTGTCACACAAGAAGCGGATGCTAAAAATGATCCCAGCTTTAACTTCGTGTCATTGCTTGATGTTTCCAAATCAGACAAGCCACCTTGGAGAACAAACAGACAAAAAGAGATTTCAGTGCACAAAACTGATGTTGTCTCTTACTCAAATGCAGATAAGCATAGATCTGAGAACAAAGCTGTGGATAGTGACAGGATTTGCCCCATTCACAAAAAACCTCACTCTCTCTCAAAATGCAGGACATTTCGTATGAAAACACTGGACGATAGGAAAATGTTCTTAAAGGAGAACAATTTTTGTTTCAAATGCTGTGCCTCATCTTCACACATCGCAAAAGACTGTAAAGTCAAGGTACAGTGTTCTGAGTGCAACAATGAGAAACACTGCACTGCTCTCCACCCAGGGCCAGCTCCCAGGCTAAGAGAAACTGAACCTGCAGTAGAGCATGGCGGGGAGCCTGACTCCACAGAACTAGAAGAGATAACTTCCAACTGCACACAGGTTTGTGGCATGAATAAAGCAAGAAGATCATGCTCTAAAATCTGTCTTGTTAAAGTGTATCCAGCAGGCAACCCACAACAAGCAGTAAGGCTCTATGCTATCCATGACGAACAAAGTAACAGATCTTTAGCACGTCCTGAATTCTTTGAAGTATTTAATGACTGTGGACCCAGTTCTCCTTACTCACTTAGGACATGTGCTGGAACTAAAAGTACAATGGGAAGGAGAGCTACAGGTTATGTAGTGGAAGCCTTGGATGGCTCAGTCCACATTTCACTGCCTACTCTTATTGAATGCAAAGGCATCCCAAATGACAGAGATGAGATACCCACACCCAGTGCAGCTATGCATCACAGACATCTGAAGTCAGTAGCTCACCTCATCCCTGAACTGGACTCTAAAGCCCCTATCTTAATTCTCCTTGGACGGGACATTATTAGAGTTCACAAAGTCCGTAAACAGATAAGTGGACCTAACAACGCACCCTATGCACAAAAATTGGACCTCAGATGGGTCATAGTAGGAAACGTGTGTGTTGGTGATGTTCACAAAACCCTTGCAGTAAAGACTCTGTTCACAAATGCCACTGAGAAGGGTCGTCCTACAATGTTTGAACCGTGCCCCAATGTTTTCAATATAAAAGAGAGACATTGTGAGATTCAAGTTCCATTCAACTTCAGCACCCAGTTTGTGGACAGCGCTTGTGAACCAGACCACTTAGGATGTAATGTATTCAAACAAACCAGGCATGACAATTACATCTCACCTTCCATTCAAGACAAAGTCTTCTTGAAGATAATGAAAGAAGGACTAACAAAAGACAATGACAATAGCTGGACAGCACCTTTACCTTTCAAACTACCGCGCCAAAAGCTCCCTAACAACAGACCGCAGGCCCTGAAGCGACTGATGTCACTTGTTCGTAATTTTAAAAAAAATGAGGAAATGAAGGAACACTTTGTGACTTTCATGGACAAAGTATTCAAAAACAAACATGCAGAAATTGCCCCTCCACTAAAAGATGGAGAGGAATGCTGGTATCTGCCACTATTCGGTGTTTACCACCCCCGTAAACCCAAACAGATCAGGGTCGTCTTTGACAGCAGCGCCAAATACGAGAATGTATCACTGAATGATGTGTTGTTAACAGGACCTGATCTTAACAACTCTCTGCTAGGTGTTTTAATGCGCTTCAGAAAAGAAGCTGTAGCCTTTACAGCAGACATTGAACAGATGTTTTACTGTTTCAACGTTCATGAGCAAGACAGGAACTACTTGCGCTTTCTGTGGTTCCGCGACAATGACATTTCCAAAGATATTGTGGAGTATAGGATGAGAGTCCATGTCTTTGGAAATAGCCCATCACCAGCAGTGGCAATATATGGCTTGCATCAGTCCGTTCTACACAGCGATTCGGACAGTGATCCAGAGGTGATACAGTTTGTCACACGGGACTTTTACGTCGACGACGGACTCAAATCTCTTCCCACCATTGAAATGGCTGTGTCCCTACTCCAAAGAACCCGTGACACACTTGCAAAGTCAAATCTCAGACTGCATAAAATAGCAGCCAACAGAAAGGAAGTGTTAGAGGCATTCCCTACACCAGATCATGCTAAAGATCTAAAAAACCTGGATTTTGAAGCTGATTCATTCCCAATGCAACGTAGCATGGGCCTCGTTTGGGACTTAGGTAGAGACTGCTTCACCTTTCAAATACCAGATGAGAAAAAGCCCTTCACAAGAAGAGGTGTGTTATCAACAATTAACACCCTTTATGATCCATTAGGTTTTGTAGCGCCTATCACTATACAGGGAAAGTCTATTCTACGTGAACTCACAGTTGAAAATGGAGACTGGGATGCTCCATTACCTCCAGAAAAGGAAGAGTCCTGGACTCTCTGGAAGGACTCGCTTAAACAACTATCTAACCTGATTATTCCTAGAACATACACAGACATTTCTCCCTCAACAGCCACAAAAAAAGAGTTGTGCGTTTTTTCGGACGCCTCTACTAAAGCAATAGCAGCAGTGGCTTATCTAAGAGTGACAGATGCAGAGAAAAACTGTGAAGTAGGGTTTATTATGGGCAAGGCGAAGCTTGCACCACGCCCAGATCACACCATACCAAGACTAGAGCTTAGCGCTGCAGTATTGGCAGTACAGCTTGCAGATCTAATCACAGATGAACTTGACCTCGAACTAGACTGCACTATATTCTACACAGACAGTAAAGTAGTCTTAGGTTATATCTACAATGAAACTAGGAGATTTTATGTCTATGTCAGTAACCGTATAACTAGGATCCGCAAATCTTCTCAACCAAGCCAGTGGCATTATGTAGCTAGTAGTCAGAACCCAGCGGATCACGCCACTCGTTCTGTTCCTACATACCAGTTGCCCTTTTGTAACTGGTTCACTGGCCCCAGCTTCTTACTCCAACTCCAAGAGTTTCCAAATGACTCCTACGATCTTGTGGACCCTAACATGGACTCAGATGTTAGACCTCATGTAACTACTCTCCAAACTACAACTTCAACCAGGCAACTTGGTTCTGAAAGATTCAGTAAGTTTTCTACTTGGAGATCACTTACCCGTGCTCTTTCAAGACTACTACATGTCGTCCACAACTTCAAATCACCACCAAATACAAACAATCACTGCAGTGGTTGGCATTACTGTGAGATAGGACTCACTGTGGATGAGTTTAAACAAGCTCAAAATATTGTGATTCGAGCAGTACAACAGGATGTGTACTCTGAAGAGATCAAGTGTGTACAAAAGCATGAGAACTTACCCAAAAACAGTCTTCTTAAGAACTTAGACCCTTACCTGGATGAAAATGAACTCCTCAGAGTAGGTGGTCGTATCACTGACTCAAACTTGACTCATGGTGAAAAGAACCCACTTCTAGTTCCAGGCCACCACCATGTTGCAGTTCTTCTCATAAAGCACTATCACAGTCAAGTTCATCATCAAGGTCGCTTGTTCACAGAAGGAGCTATACGCTCTGCAGGATGGTGGATAGTGGGTGGCAAAAGAAAGGTGAGCACAATCATTTACAATTGTGTAACCTGCAAAAGACTTAGGGCTCCCTTGAGCACACAAAAAATGTCAAACCTCCCTCCAGACCGTCTTGCAACGGACCCTCCATTTACCAATGTTGGCTTAGATGTGTTCGGCCCATGGTTTGTGTCTTACCGACGTACCAGAGGAAGTGTGAACCAAAACAAAAGGTGGGCTGTCATTTTTACATGCCTGAGCATTAGGGCAGTTCACATCGAGGTGATAGACTCACTCGACACATCTAGCTTTATTAATGCATTTAGACGGTTTCTGGCTATAAGAGGACCTGTAAAAACTATTCGTTCTGATCGGGGTACTAATTTTGTCAGTGCATGTAAGGAACTGAAAATCCCCTCAAACTTGGATAATGTAGCTCTACAGACCTATTTAAAGGAAAATGGATGTACTTGGACTTTCAATCCACCGCATGCTTCCCATTTTGGCGGGTCATGGGAAAGAATGATAGGCCTGGCACGGAGAATTTTAGGCTCTATGTTTTCCAAACTCAAGACCACAAAACTCACTGATGACGTTCTCATCACCTTCATGGCAGAGGTGTCAGCTATTATAAATGCAAGACCTCTTGTCCCAGTCTCTTCAGATTCAAGTGACCCTTTCATCTTGACTCCAGCTACTCTTCTTACGCAGAAAGTTATCCCTCTTCAGGCTCCAGCTGGCAACTTTACAGCTTCGGACATTTACAGACACCAGTGGCGTCAAGTGCAGCACCTGTCAAATGTCTTCTGGGACAAGTGGAAGAAAGAATTTCTTCCTACTCTCCAGCCACGTCGCAAGTGGCAATCCAACCAACTTAATGTGATTTTAGGAAGTGTCGTCGTACTCAAAGACAGTCAAGTACCAAGAAATGAATGGCCTCTTGGACTTATAACTCAGGTGTTTCCAAGTAAAGATGATAGAGTACGTAAAGTAGAAGTTAAGGTAGCCAAAGCAGATGGTTTAAAAAAGTTTGTAAGACCTATCTCAGAAATTGTAGTTTTGGTTCCTTCATAAGATATTTTTTTGCAAAAACCCAATTTGTGGCGTTTATTCACGCCAGACGGGGAGTGTTCCGTTTTGAAGTTATAAATGTTGTTTTAGTACGTGTACAAGAAAAAGGGGAGAGAGCCTGTCCTTTCATGTTGTTTTCAGATACTACAACGTAGTAAGTTTTTTGTTGTTCAAAACAAAACTTTATTAAACGGTAGAAATAGACACCGTTAGTGTAAGTTACTGTTGAAATCTTTCATGTATGGTTGCATTGCCGGTATGTATTAAGTTTGTAACTTTGTAACATTGTTTCTGTCTAGCGATCGCGCTCTAATGTGTTGTTTTAAGGTAGAGTATGTTTATGTTAATTAGATGCGAGGTTATCGTGAGGTTATCAGGTGTGCAATTGGTAGCCTAGATGTACGCATATAGATGTGATGATCGGTAGAAATTGAATGTAGTGTATTTTATGCTGCATATGATCGCATATTTACTGTATTTTTTGTCTTGATTTCAGTTTTACCCTTTTTATTGTCATTAAACCTGCTGACAACGTCCTTCGGTCTTCAGAGTCGTGACATGAGAAAGGCGTTAGAAAGCCTTTGCATCAGACATGCACCAGTAACGGCACAGTTATTTGAATAATGTTCGCATGATCCCCGGCCTGAGAAAGCCGAGCATCTTGGTTAGAGGTTTCTTCAGATTTGTGTAGTACAGATCGCTGCGGAGTATCTTTCCTGCCAAGGTACGACAACATCGTTAGAATTTGATGGTGAAAATGATGGTGAAGCGGGAGAGGGATGTTCTGGTATGTTATTGCATGAAAGGGACAGAAGGGAGAGCTTTGATTATGCATGTTAGAGGGATGAAGAACGAAGAGAGAAGAAGAGAACGGAGGGCGGATGGTAGTTGGTTTGGAAATGGAGTGAAACCTAATGTAAATCGCTACTGCTCAGACTGGTAGCGGTGTAAAGACAAGTGAAGATGTACTACTGACCTGCTGAGGTATTATGGAGTAGACAAACTTTTTTTTTTATATATATATGAATTTGAACTTTGAGAAGCTTGGGATTATAGTAATGAAATGACGATGCAGACAGGGTCTTTGGACTGAGAGGATGCAGGCAGAGAGTGTGATACAACCTGGCTCCGCTATGGGAGCTGTCGGTGCAGGTAGAGGTCTGAATCGGAGCGAGTGAAGGCGGAGGTGACGTCATCGAGGATGCTGTTGGACAAAGCGGGAGCCTGGTATGTTTGAACTTCGGTGGTGGTGGTGCGGTTGACTGTTGAGTTTCGGAGGAGGAACGCTGAAATGAGGATATGTTTGTGATGCTTGGCTGAGAGGCTCTGGAAGTTCGCGGTGATCCGAGAAGAGTCTGGCACTCGGGTGGAGGTCTGAGCCGGCGTCGGAAATGACGTCACCGGAGATCGTGGATGAGGAAACGGACTTGAACTTGCTGGGCGGCTGAAAAGGATTAGTTTCTCCTGTAGAGAGCGTTGGAGGCGAGGAATTGAGACTTGGGTGGGTTGATGCGCCTGCGATGCAGTGCTGAGGTGAAGAAGTGCTGGTGTTGTTTAGCTGAATGGCTCTGGGCGGTGCCCCGGAAGAACGAGCCTGCTGTCTGGCGTCTCTTGGCCTTCTGCGTTCGCTGAACTGGAATGTTGGAGGTGAAGGGCGAACCTCGGACTGATGTAGGAATGGCGCTGATGAGGTGCGAGACGGAAGATGAAAGAGCATGCAGCGTTTGCTACTTGGAGCTGACTAATTGCTGGAAGAGGAAAAGAATGTCCGCGGCGGATGGAATATTGAAGAACATCGTCTGAATCTGAAGGGAAGAGCTGGGTAGCCACGTCGCTTTCAGTGGCGAGTTGAATTGTAGGCTTGTAATCGTAGCGGAAGTCACGGGTCTGACGTTTGACGAAACACGACAGACTGAGTAGAGTGGGTGAGCAGAGTTTAAATAGGCCGCTTGGAGAGTTAGAGGTGTGGTTTGGGCATGGCCCTGCTCCCGAAACTAAGTTAAAGTATTTAACTCCACTTTGATGAATGAGGACCACTGTCTCTATACATGTTGGACGCTGGAGTCCAGCTGGACTTCCTGGAGACATGGACACAGCAACTACACTCATCTTCACACCAACACAAACACAGGAACACAACAAGCTGCTGCTCCTCTGATTGGCTGATTGCTGTCTCTGTGTCCAATCAGGAAGCCTGAACCATTCTCCTCCCACTGAGAAGCTGCAGCTTTACTGGGAAAACTGGATCTTTGCTTTGATGCTAACTGGGTTTAGTTCAGTATGCTGACAGCAGCTGGACTCACTACAAACATTTACTTACTGTAAAGTCTCTACAAGACCCTTCAGCTGCTGAACATCTGAATCATTCAGGTTTTTGTTTCCGCTCAGGTCCAGGTCTGTCAGACGGAGGCTGTTGGACTTCAAAGCTGAGGCCAGAAAATCACAGCTGATCTTTGACAAACTGCAGTCCATCAACCTGAATAAAGAATAAAAGATGAGCTGAAGCCAACAGGATGCAGGTGAACCAGTTAATCCAACAGAACCAGTTAAAGATTCTCATGAATATTAAAGCCAACAAGCTGCTGCTTCAATAAAGACCTGCTGACTTCAGAACCAGAACCTGGTACTGGATCAAGTTGTGTTGGAGGATTTTATCATTCCAGGCTCTGATCAAAGTGTTGAAGCATCAATCATTGATTATTGATTTGTTCCTGTCAGATTCCAGGAATTCACTTTCCTAGACTGGGTTGAATGACCTTTGACCTGTTTTACCTGAGAGGGATTTCTACACACTGGGGGTCTGAATGCTGCCCTGTTCTGACCTCAGACCAGCAGGTCCAACTCAGTTACACAGAGGGACTAAATTAAACTCTGGATCCAAGTCCAGGAACAAAGTCAGAAAATATTTATTAGAACAGAAGATATGAACTTTGATTTTATGATGAATTATATCTAATTATTCACAGAAATATTAACTGAACTAAAATCTTACTCCAGACTCTCCAGTCTGCAGCCTTCAGTCTGTAGAAAACCACAGAGCTCCTTCACTCCAGAATCTCCCAGGTTGGTTTCTCTAATGTCCAGTTCTGTCAGATGGGTCGGGTTGGACTTCAGAGCTGAGAACAGAGAAGTCCAGCTGGTCTCTGACAAACTGCAGATATCCAATCTGAATCAAGAATAAAAGATGAGCTGAAGCCAACAGGAGTTAAAACTGACATATGAACAAATAAATAATGCATCCATCCATTTTCTTACACCCTTGTCCCTTAGTGCGGTCAGGAGGGTTGCTGGTGCCTATCTCCAGCTAGCGTGCTGGGCGAGAGGCGGGGGACATACTGGACAGGTCGCCAGTCTGTCGCAGGGCAACACAGAGACACACCACAATGCACACACACACACACACCTAGGGGCAATTTAGACAGACCAATTAACCTGACAGTCATGTTTTTGGACTGTGGGAGGAAACCGGAGTACCCGGAGAAAACCCACGCATGCACAGGGAGAACATGCAAACTCCATGCAGAAAGACCGGGGCTGGGAATCGAACCCAGAACCTTCTTGCTGCAAGGCAACAGCTCTACCAACTGCGCCACTGTGCAGCCGTAAATAATGCAAATGTAGAAAACTAATTTCCCAGAATGTAAAAGAAACACGATGAACTGATTCTAACATCGGATCCAGTCAAATTGGTTTAAAGAGTCCAAACCAGCAGAACCAAAACATGTTACCATGACGTGTTGTTAGATGTTCTGAGTCCTTCATCAGAGACGCTGCAGAAATGGGAACATTATCATAAAGGAACAACCTGATTGTGAAGATGAGTCATTTTTAAATCTATTTTCCAGGTGAACCACATGAGAATGATTTCAGTAACTGCTGAAGCTTGTTGCACACAAAGCTTTACAAAGGTAAGATCTCATTTCCTGTCCTACAAAATAAGAGCTGAATCAAGATGTTTGAACTAAATGACTTTAACACCATAACCTTCACAAAGTCAGTATTTACTGCAGGACTGTTAATTAATGATCTTTATATTATTTCTGTCTCCTTCATGTCCAGGAACTCTGCCAGTAGACTGTGGTCATCCTGATAGAGTCTGACTGTCAGAACTAACTCAGATTTCCTCTGGAAGCTGCTCTCAGTGGTTTGGAGGACGACTGACTTGTAATTTGCTCCATCAGTGGAATTGACACTAAAATGGAAACTCATCACTTGCTTCCATGTTGTTTTGCTTCCTGCCAACATAAAACTCCTGCATGAGATGCAGCTCCATATGAGCAGGCAGTCAAGTCCCCAGAAAGCTTCCCTGTTTCTAGGAACCATTTCATCCAGAGTTGGTCGACTTTCTCTGTCAGACTGTGAACTTTTAGTCTGAGCACGTGCAGAACCTCTCCTAACACACCTGGTCCACATTCATGTGCTGCAGTCTCTGCTGGTTCTGATGTCTGGACCAGAAAACTCATGTCCTGAAGAACCTGCAGCCTGTTGAGCTCAGAGAAAAACTCAGTGGTCTGGATTTTTTCAGACGAAGCTGAAGTTGGTTTCTGATTGCAGCTTCTCATTAAAGAAATATATAAAGGGCAATCCCGCCTAATTTTTCACTTCCTTCAGGACATTTCGTCTTTAATATTTTTTAGATGTTTCATTAATGATGATTTGAACTGGTCAGTGTTTGTGGCTCGACTCTGGAGGAACAACATTTTATTCTGGATGTAAAGATGACAATCAGAAATAAAACAATCTGAATCTTTACAAACCAAACTGAAACATCTCCATCATGAATCAACATCATTTGAATTATTTTACTCATTTTTATTCATCAGTCAAAAACATTTTAAAGTAAAAAACTGAAAAACAAAGTTCAATAATCTCAAAGTCTAAAATAAGAAAAATCAATTTATAAGGTAAATTGTTTTTGAGATTTTATTCTGATATTAAAACATATTGAAAAAAATTATTAGAATTAAATTATTATTCTAAGGATTAAAGTATAAATAAATTATTTTATTAGATAAATAGAGAAAACAAACCTCAGTTTCTTCACTTTACTGACTGAACTCTCTAGGATCTCAACCAGATTCTTCATATCAGAGTCTCCACCTCTCAGTATGTTGATCTCACTTATTTCCAGTTCAGTCAGATCTGGGTTGGACTTCAGAGCTGAGGCCATAACTTCACATTCAGCTTTTAGGAGCTCACAGCCACCAAGTCTGGTGAGAGAAGAAATAAATTCAGTTCTAATGAAATCAATCTGGATCATAAACAGACTAAAATATAACAGTGATGTCATCATCTGATCAACATCTGATCCTCAATTTACTGAGTTTGACCCGACAGAGTCTGTTCCTGATTAAACTCTGGGTTTGTTTAGCCCATATCTGCTGCTGCAGCATCTAGAATGCTCCTCATCATTAATAATAGTAGTATATTCTATAGAAATATGGCTCCCAGCAGCAGCTTATTAAATGCTGCAACAGAAGAAACTGGGAGCAGACCAGACACAGTTGTGTCTCCATTCATCTGCTGGATTTGATGCTTTAACAAAGTAGAAAGTGGACAGTCGTCAACCTGCTTCAGCTAAAAGCTTCAGATTGTTCTGGTCGTCCTGCAGAGCAGCAGCAGAACCGGTCCTGCTGCTCCTTCAGGTCTGGACCATCCTCTGTTGATCTGAGAGGAACTGGGACAAACTGGTTGGCAGAGGGACACATGTCTCTACAGTGGTCTGTCCATCGTCTCAGAGGAACAAAGGTTTGGATGTCAGAAGAAATTGTTGCTGAACTCCTAAAGAGCTGAAGAGCAAAACCCCTGAAGGAGACAGAGCGTTTGGGTCCAGCAGCATCTTCATGGTGAAGCAGTGAAAGTTCTCCAGGAACTGAAGAGGCTGGGATGTCTAAAGAGTTGAAGCTCATGTCTCTGCAGGTCTTCATGGAGGACCAGCTAACAGCTTCAACAAAGGCTGCAGATGAAGAGTTGATGAGGAAAATGGTTCCAGCTCTGGTTACAAAGTTCTCAGAGCTGTGGGAGGATCGGACAGAAACTAAGACTTGTTCTGGAACCAGACAACAATCACCACATTTTGGTCTCAGTTACAAACTCAGAGGAAACTAGTGGGAGGAGGAAGAGGCAGTCCACTAAGTTTCTAACTAGTTTTCATGACAACAAAGGCAATTCTCTATTTTAAAGTTTCCATCAAACCTAAACAGTGATTTTATAAAAACAGTGAAAGATCCTAAAGTTGAATTATGGAGTAGCAGCCCAATCAACCCCAGCTCCAGACGAGTTTAAGAGGGGGGTCATTGACTTATTTTGGGGGCCGGGGGAATGCATCTACGTAGCTGAACATAAACATCTGTAGCCTACAGGCTACTTGTTCATAAGCATAAGGTGCTTAATTATTAACTAGTCATCTTTTAACTAACATTATCCGTATCCAACAGCTTTAATCAAGTCAGATGGTAAGTTTGGGCAAAAACAGTGAAAAGTTATTTGCATTTTGCTGGTTTGCTGCCATGATTCTAACACACCTGCGTAGCTCTGCACAGCAGCAGCAGGTCTCCTTCGCTGCCGCATAGGTGTAAACCCAGCGCGAGCGTCACAGCGTTCACGTTGCGTTTGAGGCGGCTCGGAAAAACAGGTTACAACGTTAACAACGGATTAAACAGTTTTAACTGCTGAAAAAAGCCACAGAATACATAGATATGGGAAGCGAGGAAGCCCCTACTGTATCAAATTGACATAGGAATAACAGAGTGTTGTCTAATTTAAGGTAAAAACAACAAACAGCTTCCAGTCCACGGGGGCTCTGTGGGCCTCGGCCAAATGAAAAGGAGTTTAAAGTTAAAATGTGTCTGGCAGATTGGATCATTCAGAGAAAACAGATTTTCTAGAGTTCTCAAGGTTTTCTATTCATTTAAACATGAAAACTGATAAAACATTTCCATGTTGGAAATGTCTAAAACGATGTTTGAATGGCTGAAACAGTCCAAAGAATGAAAGGAGTAGTTAAAAACCAAAATCATCCAGACGCAAACTGAAGAAAGAAGAAGAAAAAGGAGGACAATAGTGCTGAATCAGCATTCACACAGTGAAAACATCTGGACTCACCGAGCCTTTCTGCAGTTCCTCACAGCTGGAACCAGTCTCTGTCGTCCCCATTGTGATGTGTTGTACTTCTCCAGGTCTAACTTCTCCAGAACCTCTGACATCTGCAGCATGAAGGCCAGAGCTGAACAGTCAGTCATTGAGAGCTCCTTCCCTGAATCCAGCAGCCGTTGGATCTCCTTAGTAAATGAGAGGTCGTTCATCTCCACCAGACAGTAGAAAATGTTGATGCTTCTGTCAGGAGAGATTCTATCAGTGTTCATCTTCTTCAGGTTGGTGATGATTCTCTGGATGGTTTCTGAACTGTTCTCTGTCTGACCCAGCAGATCTTCTAAGAGTCTCTGGTTGGACTCCACAGTGAGACCATGAAGGAAGCGGACAAACAGGTCCAGGTGGCCATTTTTACTGCTGAGGGATTTCTCCATGACTTTCTTCATGAATTCATCTAGAGATGTTTCTCTGTATTTTTCCCTCCAGGGCCATTTCAACCATGTGAACGTAGGGGTGTCATGTTCTCCCAGGAACGTCTTGATCACCTCTGACTTCCGGCTGGTGAAGCAGTGGAGCATGTAGACTGCAGCCAGAAACTCCTGGATGCTCAGATGGACAAAGGAGTAGACAGAGATGTTGCCCAACCCACTCTCCTTTTTAAACATCTGAGTGAAAACTCCTGAGAACAACGCAGCATCTTTGATGTCGATGCCACACTGTTCGAGGTCTTTGTCAGAGAAGATCAGGTTTCCCTTCAGCAGCTGATCAAAAGCCAGTTTTCCTAGAGACTCAATCAACTTCCTGTTCTCTGGACTCCAGATTGATTTTGTCTTTGATCCTCCATCATACTTTTTCTCTTTAATTTTGGTCTGAACCAACAAGAACTTGATGTACATCTCAGTCAGGGTCTTGGGCAGCTCTCCTTCCTCTCTAGTCTTCATCATTTCCTCCAGAACTTCAGCAGTGATCCAGCAGAAAACTGGGATGTGACACATGATGTGGAGACTTTTTGATTTCTTGATGTGGGAGATGATCCTGTCATCATCATCTCTGAATCTCTTCCTGAAGTACTCCTCCTTCTGGGGGTCAGTGAACCCTCTGACCTCTGTCACCATGCCAACACACTCAGCAGGGATCTGATTGGCTGCTGCAGGTCGTGTGGTTATCCAGAGGAGAGCAGAGGGAAGCAGTTTCCCCCTGATGAGGTTTGTCAGCAAAATATCTGGTGAGGTGGACTTATTAATGTCAGTCAGGATCTCCTTGTTGTTGAAGTCCAGACTAAGTCGACTCTCATCCAGACCATCAAAGATTAACAGAACCTCGAACGCTTCAAAGTTGCTGATTCCTCTGGTTTTAGTGAAGTGGTCATGAATGAGTTTCACCAAGCTGGTTTCTTCTTTCAACATATTCAGTTCTCTGAAAGTGAATGGAAATATGAAGTTGATGTTCTGGTTGGTTTTGCCTTCAGCCCAGTCCAGAGTGAACTTCTGTGTTAACAGTGTTTTCCCAATGCCAGCCACTCCCATGGTCATTACTGTTCTGATTGATTGATCACTGCCAGGTGGGGCTTTAAAGATGTCTTCTCTTCTGATTGTTTCTTGTTTCCTGGATGCTGTTTCTATGCGTCTAACTTCATGCTCCTGGTTGACCTCTCTAGTTAACCCCTCTGTGATGTGGAGCTCTGTGTAGATCTGGTTCAGAACGGTTTTGTTTCCATGTTCAGTGACGCCTTCACAGAGACTCTGGAACTCCATCTTCAGATGCTTTTTAAGCTCCTGTTGACATAGAATATCAAAATCTAAAAAAAAAGAAAAAAAGAGAGACAAACACAACATGAGACACTTCAGCTAAACATAAGGAATACAATTATTTTTTATAATTTGTGTGTCAATTTTAATGAAGGAAAAAATTTATATAAATAAAAAACTATTAAAAATAATTATTGTCATCTAAAGAAGAAAGTCATTCCAACTTCAGTGTTTGAGAAGAGAGAAAATTCATGATTAAATTTGAGCTTTTCTGAAGAAAACAGTCTGGAGCTCACTGAGGTGAGGGATAAAAGAAAAGGTAAATTAAAAACAGGTTTGTGCTGCACAGAGATGATTAGAATTAGTTTTGCTCATTAAAATTCTTTCATGGTTTTTCTCTAATTGAAGGTTTCAGTTAATCAGACATGTTTCCCACAGAGCGACCTCTGACCTTTGAGGCTCAGAGTTTTATTAGTGTTTAATTTGAAATTGCTTTCTTTTTGAGCACTGTCTGCAAGCTGGAAACAAAGAACTAAACTGGCCACGTTATTAGGCACACCAGTCCACTTACTAGTTAATGGTTTTTGATAGAAAGGCAGCAATAGCTGAGATGAAATCTCGTTACAGCAAATGCATGGAACCATGAAGGGATCCAAGATTAGTTGTGACAATAGACTGAGAAACACTTACTGCAGATGCTATGAAAACAGTGTAGGCTGTTTCATTTTGATAAAGTTAAACAAAATATTGTCACTTGGAAGTCAGCATGTTGTTTGTGCTGCAATGCATTCTGGGTTGATACAACATAATATACTTTTCTGATCCCTAAAGAGAAATTGCTTATTAAATGCTCAACTACTCCATCAAAGGTGCTACATTTTAGTAAATACAAATATAACCAAAAGGAATATAAAATTTATGAAAATATATACACAAATGTAATATTATAATTCAAATGTGACCACCCATCCATCCATCCATCCATCCATCCATCCATCCATCCATCCATCCATCCATCCATCCATCCATCCATCCATCCATCCATCCATCCATCCATCCATCCATCCATCCATCCTCTGTTCACCCTTGTCCTGGGGTCAGGAGGTGCTAGTGCCTATCTCCAGCTAACGTTTCGGGCGAGAGGCAGGTTCACCCTGGACAGATCACTAGTCTGTCAAATATGACCTAAACATAAAATAACTAAATAAATAAAATAAGCAGGCACATGGAAATGTGTTAATATATGAATAATTATATAATGAATCCAGAATGAACTTAAATTTAAAGACACTCTGAGTTGGGCATTGTATAATCTTATGGCTACATGCAGGAATGATTTCCTGTGGTTAATTTTTGGTGTAATGAGTCTCTGCCTAAAGGTGCTTCTGTAACCGACCATCACGTCATGAAGTTGATGAGACTTGTTATCCAGAATGACCTGCACCTTTGACAGGACCGTTCTCTCTCTGTCAGAATCCAGCTCCACTCCAACAACGTCACTGGTCTTGGTCTCCTCCACCTTCAGCCTGAAGGATGGCACTGCAACCACAGACTCAGAACATCCTGAGCAAAGTCCAGCAGATGTTGAAGGACATCTGACTACACCAGTCTGCAGGGAAAGCCTCCAACACAAACATGTCTGGGCAATGCCACTGATCGTTCTTCTGTCTGCTTGCCCAAACTTACACTTCCTCTTATTTTTTATTGCCTTTGATTCTATAAAATGAATAGTCAAACCAGTGGAGGGACAAAATATAGCTTAGTGATGGGGTTGCTATATACTGTATATATTTTTTCTGATGAACATTTTATTGAATTTTTATTACAACACCGTCCATTCTCTGTACAAGCAATATCCACCAGCAATTACATCAGCATAGTAACAGAGCAATGGCGAACCAACACTAATCAGTAGAGAACATTAGAAAAAGGAAGGGAAATTAAGAACATTAAATAAATAAATAAATGGGGGCAACCCTGTTCATATAAAAAGTAAATTACGTAGCACAGGTTGGTCAGCTTTTATTTATGTGGGGCATTCTGCATAGTCCACTCATCACGGTCAAATCAAACTCCACTGGGGCCTCATGCCCCCACCACCACAACCTTTAATTGGGCCCCTGCAGTCTGAATAAGTATGGGTCCCAATTAAGGTGCAAGAGCTCCATTTTATTTAGTACTCTGTATGAAAGGTGCTCTAGTGTAGCTAATCTGTCAAGTCGATTAAGCCATAAAGTAATAGTGGAATAGAGGTGGCCTTCCATCGAGAGACAATCAGTTTACGCCCCAACATTAATGCAGTCTGGACCCATTCTGCAGTGTTAGATGGCAAATGTTTAAGGGGTGATGGGTCCCTCAAAATGAATAATCTAGGGAGAAAACTGAATATTTTATTGTATAATTGATTAAACATATTTGTAAATCACATATCAGAAATCTTGAGCTTCAGGGCAATTCCAAATGGATCAGTGGGCCTGTGTCAGTCTGGCATCGCCAGCATTTAGGTGACTGTATAAGACTTTCTCTATGTAATCTATGTGGTGACCAGTACGTTCTATGAAGTAGTTTGAATTGTACTTATCTTGTTTTATATTCCCTAGACATTTGTTTGATATTATGAAGTATCATTTTCCATTCCTGATATGTGAAAGTCGAACCAACATCAACTTGCCAGGTTGATAGTAAAGCAGGGAGCCCTTTGCCTATATCCTTTACCAAAATTGAGTAATATTTAGAGACTACATGGTATCCCTCTGAGATTTTCCTAAAACGGGAAACATAATCTATTTGCAGTAGGTGTAGATGGAGATCCATAAATTTCATGTAGTTAGTGGCAAAGCTTAGGTACCTCCAGAATTGATTTTCTGGGAGCTGAAATTATATTTTTAGCGACTTAAGGATTCCCCTTTTATGCTCATTCTTTTTGGGAAGATTTCCATCAATGGTTATCTAAATATGTTCCAGATTTGTGTTTGTCACTTTGAAGAATGAGCAGCAATAAAGAACAGAGAAATGATGCAGCTGTGGTCAGAGTTCTGTCAGAGAGCAGTTTGCACAAACATGACCAAACTAAATAATATTCGCTTGGTGTGATGCAAATTTTATTTTTCATTTCAATTTAAAAGAAATAAATAAAATTCATATGTGGCTATTGGTTTACATCTTTTGATTGCATTACATAAATCTTAATGTTTAAAATGCATGTTTAAAAATAAAGTGCCAGAATGTAATTATATAGCAAAATAATCAGCTGATTTGAGTCTTTATCATTATGTTTGGGTCAGCAATAAATTTCTATGAAACAAAGTGAGATATTTGGGCTTATTTGAGTCCATGAGAACCACAACCTGGAGGTTCTCCATTGGTGAGTGTTGCTGCAAACATCAGCAGAGAGTTGACCACAGCTGCTGCTGCTCAAGTTCCACACACAAGGCGAGGAACAGAGTGGATAATGGAAAAGCTCACTGGGGCAGAACTGAACGTAATGATAACTGATTAGAGAGAGATCTGCCAATGGAAAAGCACATTAACTTGATACACATTTGAGTAAAAGAAGAAGGTTTTGTTAGTAGCATGTAGACTACAAAAATCTCACATTTAAAAATAAATGTACAAAAGCATTAATTTCACCTGCACTGGGTGCAAATTTTCCGGAAAACCTTTTCATTGTCATTTTGCATCAAAAAATATCATCATAATCCATATTTACCTGTCAATTTTTACAATGATAATGGCAGATTCAGTTGCATTTCATTTTCATTCTGTTTAATTAATATCCAACAAGCTGAGCTGAGAATCCATCGTGTCATCAGACATCAAGCAGATTAATATATTTAACTTTTTCTCTGTGGTGACAAATTTTGAAATCAGGAAATATTTGGAAAATATTTATCATTTAGAATTTCATCAAAGACAATAGAGGCTACAGAAGTAGCTTTAATGAACTGTGTGTCTCACCTTTAGCAGAGGAGTCAGAGGACAAACCCAGCTGGTTGGACAGAGTCGGATCTATGTGATGAAGACGTTTGATCATGATTTCACTGGCTCTCTGTCCCTTCATCGTCACAGCATCGATGGTTTTCCGGGCCTTGTTCGCTGTGCTTTTATTCTCTTCGAGTTTCGCCCGTTTCTCCAAATGATTAAAGACACCATCTGTTTCCAGGTCATCAAGGAGCTGAGTCAGGATTTCCTCAGAAACTCTCCTCACAAACTCAGGGCGAACATCTGAAAGTTTTTTCTCTGTAGGCAGAAACAGAAACAGATTCATTCAAACTGACGTCTGAGAGAAAAACATGATGAAGATCAACTATTCATGTTGCTCCATCCAGAGATTCAGAGTCTGTTGATCAGCTCCTCAGGTCTAAACCTGTTGTTGTTTCTGCCTCATATTTGAGTGACGACCACTGATTCTGTCTACTTGAGACCAAATGAAGCTTCTGCTTCATCACTTTCTTTCCTCACTGCAGGAACAACAAGAAAAGAAACTCCTTCTAAATATAGAGCTGCACTATTTTAGGAAAACAGGAAACTATGATATTATTGGTGAATACTGTGATGAAAATATTGAACAATTAACAAACATTTTCATCACTTCTCTTTCTTTACCATCATCATCAGGTCTTCATCTCCGTCTCTAAGCTTTATTATCTCTTTCAACAAATGTTGGAATAAAAGACACAACAAGTCTTTATATCTGAGATAATAAATTATGAATAAATTATGTGATTACTGGATAAATAAATTATAGTAAATATTGCTGAAGTATCAGAGCTGCT
The DNA here is from genome assembly GCF_904066995.2 of Poecilia reticulata. NCBI lineage: Eukaryota > Metazoa > Chordata > Actinopteri > Cyprinodontiformes > Poeciliidae > Poecilia > Poecilia reticulata. The sequence continues at coordinate 13,712,085 of NC_088831.1, read as the reverse complement.
GGCCTGTTCTTCTCACCGGTTCCTTTTAGTTCTGTTTCCATCTGAGTTCAGTTTTTACCTTCATGTTTCACAGAAACTCACAATGTTTCCACCAGAGCTTCACTGAACAGGAAGCATGAAAACAATAAAGACACTGAGGCTGAGCTTCATCACATGGCAGCAACACAGGCTGTGATTGGTCAGTTTTTCCTTCATGGTGGTTCATTTCTGCTTCTGATCACTTACCGAAATCCACCTCCTGCTGCTGCGCCATCTTTTACCTGGAATATATATATGAACAATTCATAGCTGCTTGACTTCCTGCTGCTGCGCCATCTTTCATCTGGAAAATATGAAGGATTCATTAAGGTGAGACTTTATTTCATAAATAATTTACTTTGGTCTTATGAAGTTTGGATGGAAACTAAAGATACCAGATTAATACACGCTCCCCAACAGAAAATAATATTTATGTAACTAGAAAGCCATAATATATCAGTATGTAAATTGAATCACAATAAAAAAAAAAATTATATGAACATTCATTTATCATATTTTACTTCATAAGGAACAATATTCCTGTTAATTTTCTGCACTGACTGTCAATCATTCTAGGATTTTATTTCCTTCAGGCTGAAATGAAAACATCTTTAAATCCTGCTTGTTGCTTCTGACTGTAATGTGTAGCTGCTACCACCAGGTGGCAACATCAGCTGCAGAAAGCTCCTCCAGAAAGGAGTCTGGCCTCCTGCTCAGGTGTTTAGTTGTCAGGTGAGTAGATTAATCCCTGTTTCTCTGCATCATCATCACGATGAAGGTTCTCCTCTCCCTCAGCTGAAGTTTTTTCGCTTTGGACAGAAAGTCCATGTTTCTGTCTCTGACCTCCAGAACCTGCAGCCCATGAAGCAGCTGGTTTAGCAGCACAATTGCCGTGAATTAGCAGCACTGCTAGCAGTTAGCCGCTCCAGTCATAAAGAAAGAAACGGTTCAGCTGTGGTCAGCTTTCTGACGACGCTGACTGTGTGAAACACTGGAGCTGCATAATATTAACATGTGATGTGAATATTATTTTTCATTTGGATTTAAAACAATACTAATAATAAAGTTTATGGGGGTGATTTCATCCATCAATTCCCCCCAAAAAACTTTTTTGGATGTTGAATTTACTAAAGCAGCATCACAAATAAAAAGGTTGAACAGTTCATAATATTATAATCAGTTTGTTTTTATTTTAGCTTGATCATCTGAAACATTTAAGAATTATAAAAAACAAGCGTCTCAGATCTAACCGCCTCTTGATCTCAGACTTAAAGAACTATAAACATGTCTGCTCATTTTCTGACTCCGTTAAAGCAAGAAGTTTTGTGGTTCAGTTGGAATCAAAACCTCCACAGTAACCTTTGTTTTAACAGAGATCAGAGTAAGTTTGTTCATCAAAGAACCAGAAACAATTATCAACACATTTATTGCTGCTGACACCAAACAATGTAAACAGGAAGTTACTCTGGAACAAAAATCTGTCAGAGAATCAAACAGTTCTGACTTTTTCTCTTCGTAGAGAGAAAAACTCACTGAGCTGCAGTGAAGTTTCAGTAAAATGTGATTTTTACCTTCTACTCTGAGACAGACTTTATTTAATTCACTCGTTCGTCAGAGTTTCTCTTCTCTTCCTGCTACCTGGTGAAGCATGAAACTCAAGAGTTTCTTCCTTCCTCATTTACAGGAAGTCATCTGGGTGTCTCTGAGAATCTCACTGCAACTAACAGAAAGTAACATTTGTTTGTCTACGAACAACAAATGAAAAAAGTGGCAAAAGTTATAGCTTGAAGAAAGGAATGGATGGTCGTTTTATAAAATCTAAAAGAAAATTGGAGAAAGAACAGAAACAGGAGAGAAAAGATCATTATTTCATGAGTGCTTTGAAGAGCTCATTATTTTTGATAGGGAAACATCAGTGATTGTGGGGAAGATGAGACAATAGAGCATCTTATTTTACATTGCAAGATTCAGAGAAACAAGTTAATTATGAACCTTAGTAATATAAAAAATTAATTTGACATTGTTGATTTATTTCTGAAAGATTCAAGAAGCAGAGGATATCAGGCTATATTTGATTTTTTTAAAACAATTTTTCAAAAACTTGGGACTTTTTAATTTTTTTTAAGTCATGTGGTCCACACTCCTGACCAGTGGTGGGAAGTAACGAAGTACAAGTACTTCGTTACTGTACTTAAGTACAATTTTCGTGTATCTGTACTTTACTTAAGTAGATTTAATAATGGATACTTTCTACTTTTACTCCACTACATTTTACAGTAAGTATCAGTACTTTCTACTTCACTACATTTCTACAAAGGTGTCGCGTTATTCGTTACATCCAAGTCGCGTTGCTCTTTTTTTCCATTAAAATGTGAAGTTCAAGGACTTAAGATGGCGCCGTAAAATCCGAGCAATAACGTTCGTGTCTGTTGTCACCCTTTACTCGCACGCGGAGCTCCAGACATGCGCAGTGGTTTCCTCTTAGCGGGAGGCAATGTCTGTCTAATCGTCAGTAATATAATAGCGCTGCATAAATCATAAGATATGGCGACATATAAAATCAGCAGCGCTTCGCTTGCACAGACGGTGGGGACTTCGTCCAACTTTTAGCGTCACTTCGAAGGAAAGCTTAAAGAAAGGTAAGCTCCGTGGACGTGATGCTAGCAAAGCTAGCTGTACTGACTGAGACACACATGTTGCATCTGCGATGAAAAAAAGTTGTCACTCATGCGCTGAGTTATTGAGTGGAGGTGTTGACTGAGGTGTCTTATATATGGGACAACGCTGCGACCAAAGTCTGCATTGATATGATATTCAGGAACGATCCGATTGTTCTGGACGGATCTTTACTGATTAAATTTATTTCAGCTCTAAGTATTTAATATCTAGTTTTTTTTATGGGAATGTGGATCTTTCAGATCAATTTGAGAAGCAATTTTGATAGGTAAAACTTAATTTTTTTGTATCACGTAGCGCGGGGTGCTGGTCTTGATTTGGTCTTGGGTTGGTGGTCTTGACTACAACACTGCTACTGGCTCCTTGGTTGCCTGTCCTCTCCCACCCACCTTCTTTCCATCCCCTTTCTGTTGGATTTCTTTAAAAATAAATGCCACTAGTGGCAAAAAAGTGAAGTTCATGTTATGTTAGGACAGGAGACAAGATGTTTCCATCCCTGAAATTATGATGCATAGAATCACATATCTAAGTCTAAACTATGTTAGAGTAAACACAATAAAAACATGCTTTATCTGTGGCATTGTTCATTAAAATGGCACATTTCTAATGTATTAAAATTAAATACGATCTGTACACTTAATGATATTAGCAATTAGGTATTAATCAACAAGTACTTTTACTTTTAATACTTAAGTATTTTTAAAAGCTAGTATTTTTTTTACTTTTACTTAAGTACAAATGTTAATGTGGTAGTTTTATTTTTACTTGAGTACATTTTTGTCTGTGTACTTGTACTTTTACTTAAGTAAATTCTTTGATTACTTTCTCCACCACTGGATTTCAGCATACTTATATGGCATAACACTGTTTTTCTGTGATCAGGCATGACATAATGAGTATCTGACTCTTTACTTTGAACCAAATAAGGGTCACAAAAACAAGCAGTAAGATCTAATCCACCCACAGTTAGCAAAAAACACTCACCAGGGCAAAATTGGCGCTGAATTGCCTGCTTATGTCTCAGAATGCCACCATCATGGGAGGAAAAGAATTGTTTCCCACACTTTACAGTATCTGGCTCAAAACATTTGCCAGCGATGTATCCAGTTTCTGTGATTCAATAAGTGCTTCACAAGTCAAGGGCACTGAAGTTTCAGCAAAAGAGATCTGCTTATTTCTGACTCCTTTTGTTTGACAAGAAGAGTGCCATCTTACACTGGAGCTGAGGTAGATACTGGCTGAGAGAGATCATCCTCTGACTCTTGCCCATGATTCTTAGTTCTTGTCACCTCAGTGACCGTCAATGTCTCTGGATATGTTTCAGCCACATCTGATTGTAATCTAAGGCATGGAACATCCACCATCTTAAAAACTTCACTCTGCTGACATATGACTGATCGGCAAGACACCCTAGCGGTCATATAGCGAAGTTTGCCGACAACACAGCAGTAGTGGGACAAATCTTGAACAGTGATGAGTCCAAATACAGAGAGAAGGTGGAACACCTGGTGCTGTGGTGCAGCGAAAACAACCTCTGCATCAATGTAAAGAAGACCAAGGAGATGGTGGTGGATTTTCGAAGGGACAAGGATCCTCAGACCTCTACACAGCACAATGCAGGAGGAGGGCACTCCTCATCATGAAGGATTCCACCAATCCTTCACACAGGCTGTTCCAGCCGCTCCCCTCAGGCAGGAGGCTAAGGAGCATCCAGAGCAAGACCACCAGGCTGAGGAACAGTTTTTTCCCCTTCTGCTATCAGACTGATGAACTCAAGTTAGCACCAAATACAGCAATCAATGTAGTGGATTTCTTGATCTGGGACCCGAGTACAAATTTCGTACCACCAACTATCAAGGTGGTATGACAATAAAAAAAATCCTTGTTAATTAAGCTATTATGTTTTCTTGCTGGTTGTATTTTAACTGCAGCTAGCTCATTGCTAAGTATGACAGATGTAAATGGGTTTATTTCAAACTTTAATTCATCATTTTACAATATCCATTACAGCTCACATTCTGAAAGTTGATAATTTTCCTCATTTTGTGGTGATTCTGTATAGTTATTTTTGAGGTTTTCTGTGTTTAGCCCTGTCCTTCCTGTTGATTGTTTCCCAGGTGTGTCTCATTCCCTGATTACCCTCCCTGTCTCTTGTCGGGTCCTCGTCAAATGTCGTACCTGTCTGTTGTTTTGTAGTTTAGTTGAAGTCGCTGCAGTAGAACTGTAAAGTCCTGTGGCAGCAATAGCTGTCATTTGTCAGTCTTTGTTTGACATGTGGCAGGAGGAAGCTGGAATCGAACCTACAGCCTTCCTATCACAAGATGACTACTCTACCCACAGAGCCACGGTCGCTTACTGGAGAATCTGTCCCTGGTTAGCTTGAGTCATGGTGTCAGACGTGGGATACAAATATGGTATTGAACTAAACTTAATTATTTCAAGTAAAGTCAAAGTAAAAAGGTCATTTAAGGAAAAGATTTGTGTATTTAGAGGACACTGTAAAAAGAGTATTAAAATTTAGTTTGGAAGTACTTAAAAGTTTGAGTTGACTTTTTGTAGAATTAAGTCCAAGAGATTTTAAATGTTTATTAGAACAAAATAAATGATTTGATTTAGAGTGACTTAAATTTGTCATGTTAAACCCCCTTATAAATTAAGTTATAAAAACTTAGCAAATTGAGTTGGAAAGACTTAGTGAATTAAGTTGAATGATCATAATAAATTGGGTTGGTCAGACAGGAAACGAAACTGGCATTGAACTCAATTGTTAAAGTCAAAGTGAAAAGTTCCTTTAGGTTAAAGATTTGTAAGTTTTGAGTTAAATGAACACAAAAAAGTAAGTTGTCATAGCAAAAGCAAAATAATTAAGTGAAATTAATGTAAATAAGTCCTTAAGATGAACTGCAGCCCAAATACAGTTTTTAGAGTGCAGGTGATTCAAATGATTGCATGATGATCAAGTACTGCAGAAAGACTTTCATTTAAATAATTTAAAACACTTATTTAAATGAAATAATAAATTTTTCTTTTGTTTATTCTTTGAGACAATAAACTTGTATTCAAAAGCAGCAAATTAAACTCTCCCTCACCTGCATATAATTTTCCTTTTTCTACAAACAGTCATCAAAAACAAATACAAGTATTTAAATAATGTTAAAAGCTGCAGTATAATATTTATGTATGGTAAATGTATTCATGGATGCATTCAAATATACATAGGTTTTTATTAATTTCCATAAATTAATTGAAGACTCTGCAACTAACTAAAATAATTTGAGTCTCACCATTAGTAGTATTTTAAATTGTATTAATTCTTCTCCATTAGGTGTTTTCATCCTGCTATATACTGTGACCTAAGCTGATTGGATTTTAACACACTGCTGCACCCTCAAAGAATTAAAACAGGGCAGTTTTTCCCACATTATGTTAATATTTCATTTCAAGTTAACACATAAAAATGTGTTTGCAGTGCTTAAGTAATTCTAGTGAAGATAACACAAAAAAGTTAAGTTAGTTCAACTAACTTCTATTTTGCCAATCAGAAGTTATTTGAACTAGTTGGGTTAATTCATTACTTTAGTTAAACATAAAGTCATAATGTCAGATTACTATATCTGCTTTGCTTTCAGTTAACGTAAAACAATTATGTGGAATGTTATGGAAAATAATTACTTTAACAAGAGTCTGGATGAGAAGAAATAAGAAATGTATTAAAACTTTGCAAGGTGAGAACAGAAATACAGAGTCAAAGGAGTCTGTCAGTCTGTTCTGACCAACAGTGGATCTGGTTTCCTTTTATAGGTTCTCTTCAGAGAAGAGAGACTCGATTGGACAATAGGTGTGAATCCCTGATTGTTATGTACCAACAATTCTGTGGAGCCCAACACAGATGGTCTGGCCATTTGTCTTTTTAAGTAAAGGAGGTTGTTCTCTGATGCTAAAGAGGGCAGATAAATTCTACGTGGGGGAAATTGCACTTAGTCTCCAGAATCTAGGACCTCTTGCTAGACTTCTACAGTGCTGTATTCCAGTAGAATACAGCACTGTAGAAGTCTATAGGAGAGCAGCTTGGCCAATATCATGATGAGATCATGCAGACACAATCTAAAGAACAAGAGGGGTGAGGAGCACATTAAAACATTCACATAAAAACAATTATAAGTCAATGATTCTGTAATGAAGAGAGCTTCATTACTGGGTCTGTTTTTACTTAAGTCACTGTATAGCACTTTAAAAGCACTGTTTGCACTTTATTAACAAGCACTTTATTTAGCACTGCACTTTAAGCAGAGAATTTGCACATAACAATTTGCACACGAGAAGTTTTAAGTGCATTTATTGAATATTTTAGTAATTAGCATGTAGCCTTTTGTTCTGGGCTCTGCACAGCTGCTGGCAACCACCTCACTTCTCATTGACAAGTGAGGTGGTTGCCTGTGGAGGGAGGATAATTGTTACTCAGAGCAATGAGCTACTGGTAGGTAAAACTGAGCAAATGTGTGCCAAGATCTGTTAGGTGCGGAGTGCTGATATTAAGTGACTCGCCTGTCTTTTCTGTGTCCTCTCTAAGGTGTTTGGACAAATACTACCCCAGGGGTCCAGACACCATTTATAGGTTCCGGGAGAGACCATTGAAAAGTGTGGGGAGATAATTGTTTATGGGTTTTTGTGGTGTTTCATTTGGTGTAAGACAAAATACAAAATATTTATAAAAAGTAACTTTAATGTTTATATTTAGTAAAATGCATTTTATTTAAATAGGTGGAGATTGGTTAAGTGAGATTCTCCTGTGAATTGGAAGTGTTTGGGTCCAACACAGCTAAGAATATTTAAGCCTGGAGTTTCACCTGTGAGATCAGTGTTGATTATTGTGTGTGTTGGTGCTGTGAGGAGAATATATCCACTGCTGTTTCCACCTGACTCTGCCTCAAGTAGTCTTCCTCAGCGTAAAATCCAACCGCAAACGGCCGCCTTGTTACAGATTCATTTCTTTGCAGGGTGTCGTTTCTCTCCTCCCCAGTTTATCTGCAGTAGGGGAATTTTCCCTGTGATGCCCACAGATTGAGAGGAAGCTTTCTCTGCGATGCAGAGATCCATTAGGAAAGTTTTATTGGCACCTTCCTAATAAAAGGTGCCAATAAAACACCTAAGTGTTTTGATCATCAAAGAACGACTCGTCCTAGAAAAAAGAAACCAGAGGTCCAATCTGAGATGACGCCTCTCGGCAGGAAAAGGCAGAGTCCATCATTTACCGGTCAAAATGTTCACCTTTAGAACAAGAACTAAGGAGACAAATGTATTCCTGATTTCACTTCATCACTTCACATTTTGTACTTCAGTTGACAAGTTTTTACTTTTTGTTTGTCCTTTGTTTTATGTCAAGTTCTGGATTGTCAGCGTGTTGTTTGTCACAATGCTGTGTGTCTGAAGTTCAGGGGTTTGAAAACTGCTTGTGGCTTGGTTTTAAAATTTCACATGATCCCGACCTTGTGGTATCAGCTGAACTTTGAGGGCTGTGGTTGCTGGGTGCTTGGTTGTGTCTGCGAATTGAGTCTGTGCTTTGGGTCCAGTGATTCTGAGTTCAAGACCCACTTATGGGATGGTTTTAAAAGATCACATGAAAAACCTACCAAGTGGTATTGTATCAGTACAAGTGCCTTAGTTCCCAGTAACTTGGTTGTCTCTATGAATTGAGTCTGTGCTTTGGGTCTGATGATTCTGAGTTTGAGATTCACTTAAGATCACATGAAAAATCTACCTAGATTCTGGGCAAATAAAGGTGTACAGAAACTGGCAGATCTTCATAAGGATGACAGGTTTCTTACATTTGAGCAGTTATGCCAAATGTATAGCATCTCAAAGAAACACTTTTATAAGTATTTACAAATTAAACATTTTATTATGTCAAAACACAAACGGATTGAAACCAAACCACCACTGTCATACCTAGAGAATATTGTGCTAGAAAATCTAGAGAGGAGAGGTCACATTTCTTTATTTTATGCAGCTTTACTAGTGCGTGATGAGGAATCCACCGCAGATAGATTGGATGCATGGAGATCTGACATGCATCCAATCTATCTCTAAGAAGAGATACAAGTGGCAGACTGGGAAACTGCATGCTTAAAAGCCCAAAAGCAGTCAATTAATACAAATATGAAACTCCTCCAATACAAGTGGTTGATAAGAACTTGCATAACTCCAGTCAAACTGAACAGCTGGGCACCTAACATCCCAGATATCTGCAGTAAGTGTTTGGTTGGAAGGGGTACTCCTTTTCACTGTGTGTGCCCAACATTACAGCAATATTGGAAATCAGTTACACAAACTTTGTCAAAGATTGTTGGAGTGAATGTACCTGCTGAGGCTAAAATGTGTGTTTTAGGTATTTATCCAGAGAACTGTGTTTTTAGTTAAAATTGATTGACTTTGGACTCCTGCAGGCCAGGAGATTAATATCTCTTCACTGGAAAAAAATGGACATACTGTCAAACCACATGCGGGTTAAGGAGATGACATCATATATGGCTCTGGAGCGACTCACTTATGTTGTCAGAGGAAAGAGAGAGAAATTTGACACCGTTGACCAAGTTTCTGAAACACTACAAAGGAAATTAAGAGAACAGTGTAGACAGCCAAGTCTTTTTTTTCTTTATTTCTCTGTTTTTGTTTTCTGAAATATATACTGTTGAGTTGTTTCTTTTATTGTTGTTTCTTTATTACTTATATTTGTTTACTTTGTGTACTAAGTTGTTTAATGTGAATCTTATGTCAAATGTATCACTACTACTTGTTTTTTTATGTTATAAAATTCAATAAATAGAATGTTTTTAAAAAAATCTACCTAGATTCAAACTTGTGGTATTTGTAGAAGTTTGAGCGCCTTGGTTGCTGGGTGCGCTCCAGTTCGGGGGGGATTTTCCAAATAAGGTATGGGTCTGACAGCTGGTCTGTTCCCCCCACTTCCTGTTTGCTGCAGCAATGTTCTTCTCAGAGAAAAGTGGTGAAGGAGGAAGGGAAAAGCTCCCTAGTCTTATTCTTCACTGATAGCAGGAAGAGAAGAGAAGCTCTGAACGAGGGAATTAAATCAAGTCTCAAGAGTTGAAGGTAAAATCACATTTTATTGAAACTTCACTGCAGCTCAGTGAGTTTTTTGCTCTATGCAGAGAAAAAGTCAGAACTGTTTGATTCTCTGAGAGATTTTTGTTTCAGAGTAACTTCCTGTTTACATTGTTTGGTGTCAGCAGCAATAAATGTGTTGATAATTGTTTCTGGTTCTTTGATGAACAAAGTTACTCTGATCTCTGTTAAAACAAAGGTTACTGTGGAGGTTTTGGTCCCAACTGAACCATAAAACTTCTTATCAGTAACCGCCCCATGAGCTCAGCATGCGTCTGAGCTCATGGGGCGGTTAGATATGTTGCTGATCTTGTTCTACACTTTGTTTTTTATTCTTAAATGTTTCAGATGATCAAACTAAAATCAAACATTAACTGATTATAATATTATAAACTAAGTTCAACCTTTTTTATTCGTGATGCTGCTTTAGTGAATTCAACATCCAAAGAGTTCTTTTTTGGGGGAATTGATAGTTGAAATTTTAATCATGATGAAATATTTACATAAAATGTAACATTCATCTTAATCCAAATTGTAAAACAATTGAGCGGCTCAGGATGCAACAACATAAACAGGCTTCATTTGCATCTTATTGTTTCTGCTATTAGAAAAATCCAAGTTTCTAATCAGACCTGTTGGCAGAAGCGATGCAGCAATAGTGGAATGCTCCTGATTTGAAATGTTTAAATCATTTTTATTAGTTTTCAGCTTTTAGGAAATGAGGTCAGAACTTTTCCCGTCAGCCTTTGTCACTTCCTGTAGAGGCTCATGGGAACTGTAGTTGAACTCCTGACTACAGCAACATTTAAAACATAACGTTCTGAACGAATCTGAAGTTGGTTGCAGCTTCCGATTCAGGAAATGGCTAAAGGTTGAGTCCACCAAATTTTTTTGTTACCTTCAGATTGCCGTTAAAATTTCATTAAAGGGTGATTTCGGCCCCTTTTTTGTATCTGGACCACACGAGAGCTGCTCCAATTCCAAAAATACAAAATCAAGACAAGCGTCAGTGTTCTTGCAGCAGGTACTCTGTCTGTGAATCCTCTGGTGTTTAACCTAAAAGCAAGAACAAAATCAGTTGTAAACTAGTTTCCCTGTGCTGTAGTTTATCCGTTTTCCCCTCTGTGCTCCACCCAGGTCCGTTTCCCAGTTTACCAGACTTCTGCTGGTTCCAGTAGAAACAGTGATCTGGTGTCAGAGATGGTCAGCTGCTGGGATCTGATGAAGCCTCTCTGTTTGTTCTGAGAGGAAGAAGAAGAAGAAGATGATGATGATGATAATGATGATCCTCTTGCTCAGTAAGATCTCCTTCCTCTCTCTGCTCCTCTTCCTCTCCAGTCTCTCTGGAAGCTGCTGATCAGCCTCTGTAGACTCTCAATTTGCAAATGATTGCACTTATGTTTTTTTTTTTTGGACACTATGGCTGCATTTTGGAGTAAAAATGCAGCCACAAATGCAGTCTTTTGGACTATGGGGAAAAAGGCTTTTCTACCTTGGCTCCCGGAGTTAGCCGTGGCTGTAAGCTGTTTACTACTAGCTGCTAAAGTTGTGGCTCCGCCTCACCCCGTAGTGATCGACTCCCTGCAGCTACGCAGCGCCGCTATTCCCCTTCTTGGATCTCTGAGCAGCTGCCTCTCAGACTGCCAGGATCTCATCGTTCTCTCAGTCTCTGATACTCTTTATCTGTTGCTAATAAGAATGATCGATCAGCCATTGTTATCAACTGCGCCGCGGATTCCGGCTGCGGGTTTTTCCTCTTCGTCTTCCTGCTCAAAACACAGCGCCGCTGCGCGCCCGCTGCGGATGTTATCAACCCATGTTCATTCTTCAGGTAATCCTTTATATACAGAACAGAAACAGCTAAGCTAAAAACTAATTACCAAGTGAATGCTACCAGTCGAAATTTGCATTAATTTCGCGATCTCACTGCTTTTGCAGCTGCTCCGTTCGCGCCGCTACTCCGTTCCGCTTCTCCGTTCCGCTTCTCTTTCACGGTTACTTGCGCAACTTTACTTCGTTTCTCAGCAACAAAATACAGCCCATCGTTATTTATTGAAGATTTTACATGTCCAAAAACAGGAATCTAATGTTTCGTTTCGTTTTGTACGTTTTTAAGATCATTCCCTCACATAATCGGAAAAGCAGGGGAATGGCGGCGCTTTTGACATTTCTCTGACATTCAGAAAAATATGGTTTACTAATTTTAGCATGACTCCGGTTATACTTGGCCTATTAACACAATTTAAAAACTGGTGTGTAGTTTATAATGTGCACTTTAAGCTCAAGTTGAAAGTGAGACTGAGGGAGGGTCTTGCTGCTACGCCGTAACAAACTAGAGTTAAAAAGAGCTATAAGGCTATGGACCCCTATGGTTTAACGGATCGATACTCGCGGATGAAAAATCGATACTTTCCGAGAGCATAAAATATTGATATATATCGCAGAATCGATTTATTCATACAGCCCTACCCTCCAGTCCTACTAGTAGTTTATTGTTTGATTCTGGTCTCTTCCATCCACCCAGTGGCTCCACTTTGCTGTTTTCTGTCTGGATTTAATTTTCTGGTTTGGGTTCAGCAGCTGATCTGGTTCTGATATTTTCTATTAGTTTCTATCAGGTTGTAGTTCTGTCAACATCAGAACCACTGAGACCCATACAGACCAGTAACCTGGATATTAGCTCCCAGAAACATTAACCTCAGAAACCAGTGAGAAATGTTTGCAGATCTTGAAGGTTCTGGTTTTCCTTCCTCTCTTCAGTTTTCCACATAAATGTTCATTTGAATCCAAGATGGCTGACTGGATGGTTGTAGTTTGTAGTTTATTTATCCTGAATTTACCTCAGTCTGAGGTTGGTGGTCATAATGTTCTGCTGCTGATGCATGATGGTGGTCTCAACATTAATGGAGAATCAGGACTGGTGGGTCCGGTTCTTCTCCGATTCTCCTGTTAAAAAAAAGACAAAAACAGATAATTGGCCTGTAACAATAAATCAAATAATCGAATGATAAATAAAAATGATCGACCTCATTTTAATTTATCAGCTTTATTGTTTCTTCCTGCCTTTTTCTCTTTCTATTGATGACACTGGATGAAAAAAGACTCAACTCTGGTTCTCTCCACTGACCCTCCCTTCCTAACTTCCTTAGGTAAGCGAGGAGTGAATTGTTGCATCAGGTAGTCAGATATGTCCATCTTCTCTGTCTAAATCTCATGATTATTGAAGGACAATATGGTATACAGACTTCATAATCTGTACTCTTTTGGTTGAATGTAGTTCTTATTTCCACTTTGGTAGTATGAAGATCTGACGGGGAAGAAAACCAGTACCTTAAATGTTATGTTTAGTTCTTGTTCAAGGACATTTTTTGCCAACAGAGACTTTTTTTCCCTTCTCCCAGTTGTTTCTGTCATCATCCACTCGTCTCTTTCATCTGGAATTGTTCCTACTACCTTCAAAACTGCAGTTGTTACTCCTATCCTTAAAAACCCTGGATTGGATCCAAATAATTTCAATAATCTCCGCTCTGTTTCTAACTTTCCTTTCATCTCCAAAATCCTAGAAAAAACAGTTTCCTCTCAGCTCCATCTCTATTTAACCAAGAACCGTCTGTATGAACAGATCCAGTCACAGAATCACTAACATCTAACTTTAATTCCAGTTGATTTAAAGTCTGTAACCAGTTTCAATTCATTTAAAAAACAAACAAAACTTTGGTTACGTCAAAAACAGAACTGTATCGATACTTAATTGTTTTATGATTCACTGTTTGCGTATATATTAACATTACATTGTGCCATTTTAAATTATTATTACTTCAATCTTTGTTAGTTTTAAGAGCTACTGTTTAAAAGCCTATCTAGGGACAAGTGCTGCAAATTAGCTGTTGCTACTGCACTATGACGCAAACATGGGACTGCTGTACTGCTCAGTTTGTCTATGTCGTTATGTATCTGTCCCTATCAAATAAACCTAATAAATGAAAAACACTCTCCTTATGGCACAAGATTCAGGTTTACTTTCTGTTCTTGTTCTCCTTGATCTCTGAGCAGCTTTCAATACCATCAGTCCTGCTCCACAGACTCTCTTCCATTGGTATCTCACACACACGCACGCTTACGAACACATGCACACACACACGGACACACCCCTTGCTTTGCTTCAGTCAGATCTCTCTGGCTGCACTCAGTTCATCCAACTTAAATCATTCAAATCCTATCTATCCCCAGTGATTTCAGGTGTTCCCCAGGGCTCTGTCCTGGGACGCCTTCTTTTCATCATCTGCCTTCTGCCCTTCATTGCAACAAATTGGAAAATTTATTACAATCACTTGAAACTTAATTTTACAGAATTAACATTAAAGACTACCAAGACAAAATATTATTAAAAAAGGATCATATTTATTCTACTATACATATGTACTAAAGGAGACAATAATCAAACCTTCCTTAGAACAAAGTAAAATGACAAAGAATAAATTTTGGTTCAGTTGTCTTTCAAAAAAGACTTTCATAATAATAATAAAATAATTTAAAATCCAGACACTTCTTAAAAATATAATCTTTGAACCTTAACATGCACAAAATGGGGAGAACAAAAAAAAAAATACTTTCTTTACGTTACGTAAAAGTTTTTAAATTTTTAGCAGATTTTAATGCACTTTTATCAGTGTTTATGACATATTGCTTAATGTGAGTTACATATATGAACAGAGATCATTGCTGTCCAATAAGAGTTCAGTATCACTGAGCTGTTTAGCAGACAGACTGAAATCTTTTATCACTAGTGAATAACTGATCATTATTTCTACACTAAACCCTCATCTTGTGTCCTCAGTTTCCCAGCATGCTCTTGGTGGAGTGGTGGAGGTTAACGAGGGGGCGGAGTCTGTCCTCCTGCCCTGCATTTATCATGGTCAAATACCTGAAGACCCGTTCCTCATCTGGACTCGCAGTGCTCTCAGTCCTAACTCTGTCCACCTACGGAGAGAAAATGGTGATGACCTTAAAAACCAGAACCAGCGTTTCAGAGGACGGACCTCCATGAATCCTGACGCTCTGGATACTAGAAACTTCAGCCTGACTCTGAGGAAACCTGAGCAGGATGATGGAGGAAACTACAGCTGCAGCATCTCTGATGGAAGAGAAGAACAGAACCTGAAACACATTCATCTGAAGGTCAAAGGTCAGACAAACTAGCAGCACACCCTATTGTAAAGTTTTATGTTATGAATGAATTTGATGAATTAAATTAATCAAATCATAATTTGATGAGTGAGAGCGAACCGCTCTCACTGGAGCGGTTCGCAGCCGAGTGTGAAGCGGCCGGGATGAGGCTCAGTGCCTCCAAATCCGAGGCCATGGTCTTGAGCTGGAAAAGGGTAGAGTGCCTTCTCCGGGTCAGGGGGGTCGTCCTGCCTCAAGTGGAGGAGTTTAAGTATCCGGGGATCTTGTTCACGAATGAGGGAAGAAGGGAGCGGGAGATCGACAGGCGGATTGGGGCAGCGTCTGCCGTGAAGCGGGCGCTGTACCGGTCCGTTGTGGTGAAGAGAGAGCTGAGCCAAAAAGCGAAGCTCTCGATTTACCGGTCGATCTACGTTCCCACCCTCATCTATGGTCATGAGCTTTGGGTCATGACTGAAAGAACGAGATCACGGGTACAAGCGGCCGAAATGGGTTTCCTCCGAAGGGTGGCTGGGCTCTCCCTTAGAGATAGGGTGAGAAGCTCGGCCATCCGGGAGGGACTCAGAGTAGAGCCGCTGCTCCTCCACGTTGAGAGGAGCCAGTTGAGGCTCGGGCATCTGGTCAGGATGCCTCCTGGACGCCTCCCTGGTGAGGTGTTCCGGGCACGTCCCACCGGGAGGAGGCCCCGGGGAAGACCCAGGACACGCTGGAGGGATTATGTCTCTCGGCTGGCCTGGGAACGCCTTGGGGTTCCCCCGGAGGAGCTGGAAGAAGTGGCTGGGGAGAGGGAAGTCTGGGCCTCCCTTCTGAAGCTGCTGCCCCCGCGACCCGACCCCGGATAAGCGGCAGAAAATGGATGGATGGATGGATGAATTTGATGAAATGAGAAAATTAATAATTGTTCATTGTTTCTGTAGCCATGGAGACCAGGCCCAAAATAACTCAGAATAACCAATGAATGGATGAATGGATTATTTCTATAATGAAATTATTATTTCTACAATCATTTTGCTGTAGAATTAAATAATTCATTCATTATAGAAATTACTGAAGCATTTCTATAATCTGAGTTACTATGGAAACAAATTTACTTCCTATAAACCTGTTAATCCATAACAAAATGATTTCATTAATATTTCATATTTCATGTTTTTTTAAGTCTCCATAATTGACCTCAATTACTATTTTAGTCTTTTATTAACAGTAAAGCAGTCGGCTCTTTAATGGCAGCAGCTGTATTGAAACACATTCATGTAAATAGACAAAAATAATATTCATGAATTAAATAAATATTCAGCATCATTTCATCCATCCATCCATTTTCTATACACTCTTGTCCCTTAATGGGGTTGGGAGGTGCTGGTGCCTCTCCAACAAATGTTCCACGTGAGAGGCGGGGTCACCCTGGACAGGTCGCCAGTCTGTCGCAGGACAACACAAAGACGGACAGGACAAACATCCATGCACACTCACACACACCTAGTGACAATTTAGAGAGACCAATTAACCTGACAGTCATGTTTTTGGACTATGGGAGGAACCCGGAGAACCTGGAGAGAACCTGGAGAGAACCCACCATGCACAGGGAGAAAATGCAAACTCCTTGCAGAAAGACCCGGCCCAGGAATCAAACCCAGGACCTTCTTGCTGCAAGGCAACAGTTCTACCAACTGCAAGGCAACAGTTCTACCAACTGCACCACTGTGCAGCCCGCATCATTTCATGACTTCTTAAAAAAACGTTATATTTATTAAGATTATAAAACAGAATTTAACGTGACCTTTTCTCTTTTTACACTATTTATTTTATGATGATCATTGACCAGAATTCCAGGATGAATCTCCATGAATAATTTGTATTTGTATTTCTTGTCTTCAGCCTCCAGGTAGATCTACAGATCTAAAGAACAGGTTTTGTAGGTCTGCTATGTATAGATCAAACCCTCTGATGCATCAATAACTGTCACATGAACCACTGATGGATTAAAATTTCTGATTTTATGTTGATTATTAAATAAATGATTTTTATCCTGCAGACAGAAACTGAATGACGACATCAAACCAGAATAATGATCCAAACTGTTTCTACTCATTTTGTTCTGTATTTCCTCTCAGTTGGTCAGCAGGAGGTCGAGGTCACTGAAGGGTCAGATTCTGTCCTCCTGCCCTGCACAACATCAGCCAACCTTCCTGAGGGCACGTCAGTGGAGTGGACCCAGTCAGAACCTCATTTCATGTTCATTCATGTGTTTCCCAACACGAGTAAACACTTCACCCAGCAGGACAGACGTTACAGCTGCCGCACAGAGATGAACAAAGACTTCCTGAGGACCGGAGACGTCAGCCTGACCCTCATGGATCCCACACACAGAGACGATGGACGCTATGTCTGCACTGTCCACAGAGACCAGGACGTCCTGAGAGACACTGTAGTTCTGAAATATGTAAAGAAAGGTCAGAGCATCAGGTCAGAGCTGCTGATAAAGGTCAAAGGTCAGACTGAGGTCAATCTTTCTCTGTTTTTCCACAGAACCATTTCCATCCTGGGCCACAGCTCTGCTGGTTCTGCTGGTTCTGCTGGTTCTCATCGTCTGTGCAGGCGGTTTATATCATTTTGAAGGTTATTTTCTGAAAGGTGAGTCTCTGACCAATGTTTATTTTTATACATGCCTACTTGTGCATAAAATATGGCTCCATACATTTTTTGTGCGCACACACGCTTTATGCATGAGGCCCCTGGTGAATGTCTGTATGACTGAGTAGTTAGAAAAGCTTCTTCAGATTTTCAAGGTGGTCACATGGCACTTGATGTTTGAACCTCTCTGTTGCATTGGCTGGAAGAATATCAATCTTCTTAATCTGGCAGATTGCCTGGGATTATCCTTTGTGAACTCTGGTATGGATAGTCTGTAGGTCTTATTCTCCTCTAAAGGCCATTGTGGGATCCAATGTTTGGGCGGCAGAGGACATGTTGGTGTCCAGATTAGGTCCAGCTCGTGGTTGAGATGAGGGATGGACTGTGGCACTAAAGGTTGAAAGTCAGGAGAAAGTCCATTATCTCCTCATGTCTTTAACCATCAGCTGAAGTCGATTATTATCCTCCTCCAGTTGCTGGACAATGGTCATAAACTCATATGGGATGCTGGATAACATTCACCTCGCCATGCTCCTCTCTAGTCTGATTCTGTTCCAATGTAGCATTAGACGGCCATGTTTATCCCTCATAATTATCCATCCTGGTGGTCACACAGCCCTCTGTGGACCCAACCTGCTCATTCAGAGTAATAATCCATATTCACTCTGTAATCATCTCGATCCGACTCAAAGGACCAATTAGTTACGATGCAAATCACAAGATTTTGCATCGTATTACTGAGGTGGTGATTGATAGGTATTTTCCTAGAACCTACATAAAAGAACCACAGACAACGTATATGAATTTCATGACAAAGCTTCTGCAAGCAAAAGGAGAAGACTCTGTCAACTGCTTCTCAGAGCCGTTCACAGAGCGTTCTGAAGATCTTTGGGTAGAGCTTGTCTTTTATTTTCAAACTTCAAAGTGGGAGGATAGGCAAGATAGACAGCAGAGGAAACAGCTGAGGTCGTAAAACATTTTACCTAAACACAGCAAAGGTCGTAAAACAATTTAACATCTGTCCCATGATCTGAGCCCGGTTCAAATCCCGGTCAAACTGTTTCACATGAAGATAACAGGCAGCTGTGACCTCCAGGTCAGTTCACACATACAGTTTAAAGAAGAGAACACTTTAAACTGGCGAACATTAGACTGAAATATGAACTAAAGTAACAACAAAATTATAATACCAAAAAATCCCTATTAGTGATCGCAGAATGTTCATCGCTTAAAAGCCTCAGTGACCCTCAACGAAATGACAAGGTGATGATTTTCTGGTTCTTTAATCGGCAGATTCAGGGTTTAGGTGGATGGGTGGGTGTATGTGTGGTTCTACAAAAGAACAGCTAAATAAAACTTACAATCCACCATGTACACCAATAGTCATTTTGTAAGTTACAAACATATTGTCACATTACTTGTTTTTTAAGCCTTAATGTAAGTCCTTATAGCTTACCTATATTTGGAAAATAAAATAAAACATTCTTCTCATTACTCCAGTCTTATGGTCTGTAGGTCTTGTTCTTTATGGCCATTGTGAGATCCAATGTTTGGATGTTTTATTAGTTACTAATAAGATTAAATAAAGTAAAAGAGAGCAACTAAACATAATAGAATTCACCATTTAAAGTAAAACTCAGCTTCTTTTGGCAAAATGAGCAAACAGAAAATGTCTAAAGTAATAAAATACACGTTATTCTTCTTGAACACAAATAAACTCTATCTTACCAGTCTGATGGACACACACTGTCATAAATACCACATAAACTACCTACAAACAACTTCAGCTGATCTGCACTGATTCCTGAACATTATTTCATTTGAACAAAACATTACTTAATTAATTACAAAAATGCCTGCGCCCCCTAGTGGCGAAGCTGAAAACTACAATTCAGTCTTGCATTCAGAACAGTTACTCCCCCTCATACTGCCTTGGTGATGTAACACTGCTGGAGGATTTTTCTCTCTGACTTGAACTTTCCACCAGAAATACCTTGATGGTCTCTGACCTGATGGGTCCATCTAGGTCCAGGAGGAACTTAGATATCAGCTCATCATCATTTGCTCCACTTCTCTCTCGTCAGCTGCTGTCCGTCCATCTGTCTGTCCGTCCAGCTCATCTTGTCCTCCGTTGTCTCTCAGCTCCACAGGTGAAGGTGGATTCAGGGGTAAAGTCTGTCCTGCTGCCCTGCAGAACCAGAGTCTACCTGCCTGGAGGCGCTAGAGTGGAGTGGAGGGACAGAGAGAACAGGATGGTCTCTGTGTATCAGAAAGGTTCTGGTGATCCTGAAGAACAGAACCTGACCAACAACAACAGAACCAGGATGAATGACGACCCACTGAAGACTGGAGACCTCAGTCTGACTCTGGAACGTCCCTCAGTTACAGACAGCGGGATCTACACCTGCAGAGTCTCCATCTGGAAACGAGTCATCCTGATGATGAAACGGGTTAATCTCCAGGTCAAAGGTCAGTGGTATAAATGTTGGATTCTTCCAATCAGGTGATTGGTGGTGATCAATAGTGATGTTTGGCTGATTACAAGATCAAAGGTCAATGTGATGTAATGAGTGAGGAAGACGAGGAAGCAGAGCAGGAGGAAGAGGTTCAGGACAGACAGGGACCAGCAGCAGGAGGCTTTGACTTGGACAGTGCCCCCTGCTGGAGACACTAGTTAGTGTTCAGAACCACCAGATGGCTCAGAACCATCAGAACTGAAGTTTCTGCAGCCTGGAAGCAGCAAATGTGTTGTGAATAAGGATGCATGTGGACTGGGATTTTTATTTTTATTTTAAAAAATAAGTTTTTCCAACGTTTTGAAATTGAGTCTGTTACCCTTTTTGATAAAAAATTTTCCAGGGGTCCCTTTTGTTGCTAAAAACATCAGCACCTCTAACAGATGTATTGGATTTAATCTGAGAGAGGGGGAGTAGTTTAATTGGCCAACCTAAAAAGCAATCTGTTATAATTGCAGTTTACTAAATTGTATTTGTGAGCAATCATCTCAATAAACAAGTATTACATTCATGTATCTGGTCTGTGTTAAAATGTCAGCATTTATGGACCCTGAAGCCCTGGGGGGCCTGATGGAGCTGCTAACTTAATTTGGATTAAACAAAAGTGCAAATAAATTATATTTATTTTAATTGTATATTTTGATTTGTTGTTTTTAAGACTCAATCACAGTGGTTTTAAATAGGATTTCACTGGCGATGTTTTTCTGTAACATATAATTATTCAGTAATATTCTTACATTTCCTGTCAACTTAACATATTTTAATACACATGGTGGACTGCCAGTAGGCTGCCTCAGCTGGGCTGAGCAAGTTTTCTTAGGAAAACCCTGCAAAATGAACTCGGCGTACATCCCCCCCCCCCTGAACTTCTCAAAACAGTTATAGGTCAGAAGCAACGCACAAGGTAACATCAGCTAAACTCAGCTGTGTTTTACTAACAATCACTGTGCAACAAAGGGTTTCCATGTTTCAATAGAAAGTGACATTACGGAGTTTGCCAGACTTAATGCTCTATCTACAAGTTCTCAAATTGACAACCAAATAATTGTTACCTGAATACAAAAATGTCCTCCTCTTTGATCAAAGCATCATGTACTGATGTTGCTTTTTCCCCTGTTAATAAATCTTTGCAAACTTTGCACAGGATGTCATGGTGCGTCTTCAGTTTCTTCAGTGGTTTAGGATTTTGAACACGAACCAACTCAACTCTCTCGTCTTGACGGTCGTCTCCCTTGGATGCTGAATGGGATGACTTGGAATAGGACAACATTGTTTCTCTGACTATCGTGAAGCTCTTGAAGTGAAAAAACAGGCAAATGGTTTTCACCTGGCTGGACCAACTGCTCCAGATCCTGGGCCAGTCATGAAACCAGTCTCTACTTTGGACCTTCATCCCAGTCCATATGACCTGCTAGTAGTGCAGATACTTCACAGTCTGATAGAGACTGTGTTTCCAGCTCATTCAGTGGGGCTGCATGCTGAATGTTTTAGTGGTTGACAAAAGAAGACTACAGTCTTTGTAGACTGACTTTGGAATGACTTTCATTAGTTTTCTCTAATTATTGAATTATGTTACATTCATAGAAGGTTATGAAGAAGAACCAAACTGGCCACTTTATTAGTCCAATTACTTGTTAGAATATTGCAAATTGTTTTTACTTTGTTTGTTTTTCTTTCTTCAGATATTGTTGGTTTGTATCAGCCTGACCTTAAAGCGTCTCTGAAGAAATTCGAAAATCTCTGTGAAGACATTTATGAACTTGGAAATCAAACCTCTCTGGACCAGATCTACACAGAGCTCCACATCACAGAGGGGTTAACTAGAGAGGTCAACCAGGAACATGAGGTCAGACGGATTGAAACAGCATCCAGGAAACAAGAAACAGCAGTCAGAAGAGAAGACATCTTTAAAGTCCCACCTGGAAGAGATCAACCAATCAGAACAATGATGACCATGGGAGTGGCTGGCATTGGGAAAACAGTCTTAACACAGAAGTTCACTCTGGACTGGGCTGAAGGCAAAACCAACCAGAACATTGATTTCATTTTCCCATTCACTTTCAAAGAGCTGAATTTGCTGAAAGAAGAAAAGTTCAGCTTATTAGGCCTGATTCACAAATTATTTTCTAAAACCAAAGGAATCAGCAGCTTTGAAATGTTCCAGGTTCTGTTCATCTTTGATGGCTTGGATGAGAGTCGACTTAATCTGGACTTCCAGAACAACGAGATCCTGACTGATGCTACAGAGTCCAGCTCAGTGGATGTTCTGGTGACAAACATCATCAGGGGAAAACTGCTTCCCTCTGCTCTCCTCTGGATAACCACACGACCTGCAGCAGCCAATCAGATCCCTCCTCAGTGTGTTGGCATGGTGACAGAGGTCAGAGGATTCACTGACCTCCAGAAGGAGGAGTACTTCAGGAAGAGATTCAGAGATGATGATGATAAGGCCAAAAGCATCATCTCCCACATTAAGAAATCAAAAAGTCTCCACATCATGTGTCACATTCCAGTCTTCTGCAGGATCACTGCTAAAGTTCTGGAGAAAATGATGGAGACCAGAGAGGGAGGAGAGCTGCCCAAGACCCTGACTGAGATGTACATAGAGTTCCTGCTGGTTCAGCTCAAAATCAAAAAAAAGTATGATGGAGGATCAAAGACAAAACCAATTTGGAGTCCAGAGAACAAGAATCTGATTGAGTCTCTAGGAAAACTGGCTTTTGATCAGCTGCTGAAGGGAAACCTGATCTTCTATGACAAAGAGCTCAGACAGTGCGACATCAACATCAAAGATGCTGCGTTGTTCTCAGGAGTTTTCACTCAGATGTTTAAAAAGGAGAGTGGGCTGGACAACATCTCTGTCTACTCCTTTGTCCATCTGAGCATCCAGGAGTTTCTGGCTGCAGTCTACATGCTCCACTGCTTCACCAGCAGGAGGTCAGAGGTCATCAAGACGTTCCTGGGAGAAAAATACGATGAAACATCTCTAGACGAGTTCATGAAGAAAGTCATGGAGAAATCCCTCAGCAGTAAAAATGGTCACCTGGACCTGTTTGTCCGCTTCCTTCATGGTCTCACTGTGGAGTCCAACCAGAGACTCTTAGAAGATCTGCTGGGTCAGACAGAGAACCGTTCAGAAACCATCCAGAGAATCATCACCAACCTGAAGAAGATGAACACTGACGATACCTCTCCTGACAGAAGCATCAACATTTTCTACTGTCTGATGGAGATGAACGACGTCTCATTTTATCCAGAGATCCTGCGGCTGCTGGATTCAGGGAAGGAGCTCTCAGAGTCTGACTGTTCAGCTCTGGCCTTCATGCTGCAGATGTCAGAGGTTCTGGATGAGTTGGACCTGGAGAAGTACAACACATCAGAATATGGACGACAGAGACTGGTTCCAGCTGTGAGGAACTGCAGAAAGGCTCGGTGAGTCCAGATGTTTTCATTGTGTGAATGCTGATTCAGCACTATTGTCCTCCTGTTTCTTCTTCTTCCTTCAAGTTGATTCTGGATGTTTTTGGCCTTTAACTGCTTCCTTCATCCTCTGGATGATTTCAGCCATTCAAACATCTAAATATTCAGTTCATCCAGGACAGCCGCAGCTTCTGGTTTTTAGACATTTTGATCATTTAAAAATATTTAACTTTTTTCAGTTTTCATGTTGAAATGAATAGAAAACCCTGAACTCTAGAAAATGTCTATTTTCTCTAAGATCCAATCAGCCAGAGAGACTTTTTTAACTTTAAACTCCTCTTCGCTCTTTGAGCTGCTGCTCCATAATTCACCCTTTAGGATTATTAATGATGAGGAGGATTCTAGATGCTGCAGCAGCAGATATGGGCTAAACAAACCCAGAGATGCTAGAGGTCCACAGCAGGCTGGACTTCCTGCTCTGCTCACTTCTTTTAAAGCTCACTTCCAGCTTGGTGGAAGATCTCAAGGAGCCAATCGGTCTAGTCCAAGTCAGTGTGAGTCAGAGGTGTGAGCAGTTCCTCCTCCTCTCCATCATCTCCAGTAGTTTCCTTCATTCAGCTCAGTCAGCCTCTTCATCAGCTGCTGCAGCTCCTTTGAGGCTCTGATGCTGCAGAGAAACTGAACTTTCCTTCACAGATGATAGAAGATCTTCAACATCTGACTGAGCTGAAGGTCTGAGGACATGAAGCCAGAACCAGAACCAGAACCAGAACCTGGACTCTGTCGGGTCAAACTCAGTAAACTGAAGATCAGATGTTGATCAGATGTTGACATCATGATGACATCACTGTTATACTTTATCTGTTTGTGATTAAGATTGATTTCATTAGAACTGACTTTATTTCTTCTCTCATCACAGACTTGGTGGCTGTGCGCTCAAAAAGGATGAATGTGAAGTTGTGGCTTCAGCTCTGAAGTCCAACCCAGATCTGACTGAAGTGGAAATAAGTGAGATTCAACTGAGAGGTGGAACCTTTGGAGACTCTGATATGAAGAATCTGTCTGAGATCCTGGAGAGTTCAGTCAGTAAAGTGAAGAAACTGGGGTTTGTTTTCTCTATTTATACAATAAAATCATTCAATGATACTTTAATCCTTCAGGGTTTCCCCCAGTGTTTTATAAGCCTGGCGGCCCGCTATGCTTTACTAGCCCCGCCGCCAGACTAAGCGTTGCTTGTTTACGTTTCTAGAGGAAAAAATAAAATAAATAAAAAAAATTAATTTTTATATATATATATATTTTTTTTTAAAGCCAGGCTGCAAGCGTCTCTTTTGCTCTTAGCATTTCACTAGCAGAGCAGATTTATTCCTAAAGGATAGGTTTATAAGCGCTTTGCCTCGCACGCTGCCGCTGCTTTACCTCAGCAGGATTGCACGCGCCTCCTTTCACTTGAGAGAGAGAGAGAGCGCCAGCCAGCCAGCAAGCAAGCAAGCATCCGTCTGAACGTAGTGGATCCAGATGTTCGGACTCCAACCTCAGTCCTCTCCTGGTCAAGCTCCCCTAGACAATCCTGTCAAGGTTACAGTTATCCCTGGTGTTGGTTCTCATTTTCACCACCAGTTTTTCCTTCTAACCAACTTTCCCTGAATATTCTTGGATGCAGCTCTATGAACAACCAGCTTCTTGACCTTTTCAGGACTCCGTCCTTGTTGTCCAGGACTGTCTTTTGGATATCTGTCCAGCCAGCAGTCGTCCCCATGATGGGTCCTTCTGATCTAGAGCAGGGCTAATCAACTGGCGGTTTTCTGGGCCGGATGTGGTTTTGGAGCGGCCCTTTGAGTTTACTAGGGAAAAATATATCTGAAAAAATATACGACACATTAAAATTTAACATTTTAAATAATTAAAAAACATTTGATTCTGTCTTTCATTTAGACTGAATTTTGTTTTAAATTAAATTCCAAAAAAAAAAAAAAAAGTTTAACTTCTAAATCTGAAATGAAATCTAAATTTCCATCCTGTAGCCATCCTGTCATATCTGTGCTGTGCTAGGAGGTCATTTGTATCAGCCAATCATCATTCAGCATTCCTGACATCAAAGAACTATGCTTTGATGTGATTGGAGGATTATAGTATTAGACTTTAACAGCATCTTATCGGTTTAATTAAATAAATTTTCTAGATTTTTATTATTTATTTGTTCATATTTCAGTTTTAACCTGCACCCTGTTGGCTTCAGCTCACATCTTTTATTTTTTATTCAGATTGTACAGCTGCAGTTTGTCGGAGACCAGCTGGACGTCTCTGTTCTCAGCTCTGAAGTCCAAACCGACCCATCTGACAGAACTGAACCTGTTAGACAGCAACCTGGGAGATTCTGCAGTGAAGGAGCTCTGTGATTTTCTACAGACTGAAGGCTGCAGACTACAAAAATTGGAGTAAGAAACCAAGTTTTAGTGCGAAGATAATAAAACCTGAAGGAGACACAGGAGAGAAACTAAAGAGGAAACGACAATAAACCAAGAAAATCTAAAACTGATCTAAGAAAACTAAACAAAAAAATACAGAGAACAAAATGTAAAGATAAACAAACTAAACTAAATACAAAGGGAGATACTGATATGGAAAGACATTTTGAGCAATAACACGGGAGACTGAACAGAATATGGCAAGAATTTTTTTTT
The DNA here is from genome assembly GCF_904066995.2 of Poecilia reticulata. Taxonomy (NCBI): domain Eukaryota; kingdom Metazoa; phylum Chordata; class Actinopteri; order Cyprinodontiformes; family Poeciliidae; genus Poecilia; species Poecilia reticulata. The sequence goes on along the minus strand of NC_088831.1, from coordinate 13,685,834 downwards.
CCAATTATAATGTAAGATGATATTGAGACCATAAATTATACTGTTGTGTTTTGGGAGAGTCTTTGACCTCATATGCAGAAAACACACTGGCAGAGGGAGAGCAGTTAATGATTTATTTGCAAGGAATCAAATGATCTTAGGGGGAGTAAGAAGGAATCAGGAACTCGGTGTCTGCAAGAAGACAGATAAAGTTAGACCAAAGCTGTGAGGTGATTATTTGAGATCTGGAAGGGTGAGTTACATGGTCCAGGAGGGGAACGCTCGGTGCCACAAGGCTTTTGACTCCATGGCACTTTAAATTTGGCTCAGGTGGATTTGATTCAGAACCAGATTTGTTCTTTGTAATTTCTGGACAGTAAAACTATTGATCTGTAAATCAATAGACAAATTTATATAAAAATATTATTAATCTTTCTGTCCTATATTTGTACAATAAAGAGGATTTGGCCCTCATGTTTTCCACTTATAGCTCTGGTTTACACAGTAAAAACCATGTGGTGAAATTTAATAGACGACACTCTCGCATCCCGTTTTCCTGAAGGCAGCTGGGAGCTGGAGCACCAGAATCTGACACTGAAGAAAAGAAGAGTTATGACTGATATAGATTCATATTTACTTTTACAGCTTTTTGCTAATAGTTCAGAGTTTAAACTGGTTTAGTTTTACATATTTTATCTGGGAATTTTTTTTGCAGGACTGAATAACATGTCAGAAAATGTCACAGAACATAAAAATTTGATTACTGTTGTTGACAATCAGTTTGAATTTAAATTTTTATTCTGTTCTGATTGGCTGCTGCTGAACTTACATAATTTAGGTTGAATTTTTATTGCATTTTTATACATAAAGATATGATGATGATGACACCTTTAAAAATAATTGCTCTAAATTATTTTTAAAGGTGCACAGTGGCGCAGTTGGTAGAGCTGTTGCCTTGCAGCAAGAAGGTTCTGGGTTCGATTCCCGGCCCCGGTCTTTCTGCATGGAGTTTGCATGTTCTCCCTGTGCATGTGTGGGTTTTCTCCGGGTACTCCGGTTTCCTCCCACAGTCCAAAAACATGACTGTCAGGTTAATTGGTCTGTCTAAATTGCCCCTAGGTGTGTGTGTGTGTGTGCATGGTTGTTTGTCCTGTGTGTCTCTGTGTTGCCCTGCGACAGACTGGCGACCTGTCCAGGGTGACCCCGCCTCTCGCCCGGAACGTTAGCTGGAGATGGACACCAGCAACCCTCCCGACCCCACTGAGGGACAAGGGTGCAAGAAAATGGATGGATGGATGCTCTAAATTTGACATTTTGTTTTCTGAAAAACTGGTAATTCAGTAATGGTGTTTAAGATTTTTTATTAAATAAAAATACTGAAACAACAATAGCAATCATAACAGCAACAAAAATTACAATATTTATATACCAATAAAATAAATGATAGGTATTTTTCTGAACCTACATAAAAGAACAACGGACAATGTGAGTTTTATGGCTGAACTTCTGCAAAAGGAGAAGTTTTAGCAAGGTGTTCCTCTGAGCCTCTCACTAAGCGTTCTACCCTTTCTCAGCTAGAGCTGGCCTATTATTTTGGAAAAGTAAAGAGATAAAAAGAGAAGAGACAGAATGCAAGCTTTGTCTACACACATGACATCTGGTTCTTTCTTTCCCTTGGGAAAGATTTCTCTCAAGGCTGGAGGGAGCAGTTATCTTTACTTGGTGCCAAAAGTATTCAACCCAGCAGTCAAAGGCCTTGACACAGACAATGAAGAGTTCAAACACTTCTAAATGAAATCAAAATGATAGCAGCATTAAAAATTCCCAACAATTATATTCAGTGCAGGTAGCCTACATCTTTTTTGATGGGGCTGTAAGTAGCGGTGGGCGACACTGACAAAAAAATTATATCACAAAATATTTTTTAAATACGTGTAACTAAACTAATGTTGACCAACAAAACTCAGTGTGAAATTAGAGACCAAGTGTAAAAATACTTAAAAACACAAAAGAGAGAACAATAAATTTACATAATGTTGAGAAGTGTTTCCCTCTCAACTTTAAGAGCCAATTTTATGTGTTGTTTTAATATAAAAGGAAATATTCCACTTCAAAATAGTCAACACCTAAATATGCCGCCTAAAATAACTGCGAAAAGTAAAAGCTTCTGCTCTCAAATAATCTGAAACTTTAATTGGAGTTATCCCTGGTGCACATTTTCACCACCAGTTATATTTATATAGATGATCTGTGCTGTGTGGTCAGTAGTATCAGCCAATCATCATTCAGAATTCCTGAAATCAAAGAACTCTTCTCTGATGTGATTGGAGAATTGTAGCCTTCGTCTTTTCCAGCATCAGATCTGTGTAATTAAATTAATTGTATGCATTTTCATTATTTATTTGTTCATATTTCAGTTTTAACCTGCATCCTGTTGGTTTCAGTGCACATCTTTTATTCTTTATTCAGATTGGGTGGCTACAATTTGCCAGAGGCCAGCTGGACTTCTCTGTTCTCAGCTCTGAAGTCCAACCCGACCCATCTGACATTACTGGAGCTGGGCTGGACCAACCTGGAAGATTCTGGAGTGAAGGAGCTCTGTGGTTTTCTACAGACTGAAGGCTGCAGATTACAACAATTAAGGTCAGAAACAAAGTTTTAATTTGAAAGCAATAACAATTTGATGGAAACCATTAACAGGAGATAAACTATAGAGGAAACAAAAATAATTCAATAAAACAATAACAATAATAATAAAAAGCAACTAATAATTCAATTATGTTTTTTTAGATTTTTGATGAAAAATACTGGAACAACAATAACAATCAAAACAAACAAAAATGGCAATAATTATAATAATAATGTTCAGTGCAGGTAGCCTATGTCTTTTTTGATGGACTGGTAAGTAGTGGTGGGCAATGTTACTAAAAAATTATGTCAAAAAATATTTCTTAAATACACCTCACTAAACTAATTTTGACCAACAAAACTCAGTGTGAAATCAGAAACCAAGTTAAATAAACTACTAAAATACACAAAAGAAAAACTGCTGGTTCAAAAGAATATTCATTTTACAAAATGTTAAAACATTTTTCCCTCTCATGTTTAAAACCTTAAACATCTTGTTCAAAACGGAGTCTTTTTTAAGCCATTCATGGATATTATAAATATTAAAGTTATCTCTTCCAGCCTGGGCTTATGGTAGACCACAGATGATAAAACTCACCGTTTGGTTGTTGCTGCTCTGCCACATCTTGTGCCTGAAAGAAACTTTTTAGCATAACAGGATTTAAAGGATTAAATATTAATGACAGTTTACTGCCTGGTGCTGAGAATCTTCCATGAATTAAAAGAGGAAGGAAACCAGGAGGCTTTTATTCTGAAAAACAACCTCGACTCAGTGATGAATGTCTTTAGATTAGGAGAGGATTGTTGCAGTTTGACAAAGAATTCATTATTTTAAATGTCTATGCTCCATATTAATGTCATTATAATGTGGAAGAATATCTTAGCAAACTTGACCACCGTATTACCTACAAATAAAAAAATAAATAAATAAAAAAATGGAATCGTACATATATAAGCCACAACGGGCTATAAGCTGCTGGTATCTCCGTCGCTCTCGGTTTCCCATAAGGGCTGCGTCCTAATAAATCTGCTATTCTGGACGCAGCCCTGTGTCTCTAATTCCCAACCATGATTTCGTTCACGCTGAGTTTATATGCAGCGGCTCTATTTCCCTCCTGTAGTGCAAGATCAATAGCGCTCAACTTAAAAGCGGCATCATATGAGTTTGAAGAAATTTCTCTGTCGTGCCTGCTGCTAGCATGTGCTTGCTCTAACCCAGTGTTTGTCAAACCTGGTCCTCACCCCCGCTGCATGTTTTAGGTATTTTTTGTATCTCTGGATGATTAACAGGCTTCTGCAGTACTTGATGGTCATGCAATCATTTGAATCAGATGTTCCCCTGTGAAAATCTGTTCCCCCTGTGTCGGGAGCGCGCATTGCAGCCAGAGAAGTGGATCCGGCGGATCTGACCATTTTCACGGCGCTTCTGATCGATTTTTCGGTAAAAACTACTCATATAATCATGTCAATGTTGTAACTTTCAGTTTAATCTGCAGCTATCAAAGTAAAAATACATAAATAAACGAGGTCTTGTATGGAGGTCTTTTTACGCTGTTTTGTGTTATTTTAAACGCGAAGTGAATCGATCTTTTTTTCTGCTTTTGTCTCTTAAGCCTGACAAATAAAAGTCAGTCAACAAACACAGGTTTTCAACACGTTGTGTGCATTTATCATTTTTCATTTCTGATAAAGGAGGAGGAGGGAAGCTGGACGATAGCAGGGCACAAAAATAAAGACTTCCTGAAAAGATCAGAGTGTAAACTTTTTGGTAAATCCCGTTCTAATGTGAAATATGACATTACTGGATTAAGGAAATGTCTAGAATGCTATCACACATAATAGTTTTTGAGAATTTGAAAACAAGTGCTTTTTATTTCCCAAAGTTATTAGAGAAGAAGAGGAGAGAATGGATATTTCAGCTGCCTGAAATAATGTGTTCGCCCTCTATAAAATGGAAACAAATTAATTTACCTGCAAGTCTTTTACTGTTTTCATTCATCTTATTATCAACAATAATTCCTGTGATTTTCATAACATTTGCTCTCTTTTTGCCAAAGTTAGGATAGGGGAACACAATATTTTAAGCGCCTGATAAAATCTGTTCCCCCCCTAAAATGGAAACAAATTAATTTACCTGCAAAGTCTTTTACTGTGTTCATTCCCCTTATGATCAATAAGAAATCCTGCAAGTTTGAAGACATTTGCTCTCTTTTTGCCAAAGTTAGGATGGAGAAACAAAATATTTTAAGCGCCTGATAAAATCTGTTCCCCCACCCTAAAATGGAAACAAATTAATTTACCTGCAAATCTTTTACTGTTTTCATTCCTCTTATCAACACTATAGTCGTGTGATTTTCATAACATTTGCTCTTTTTTGGTGTGCCAAAGTTAGGATGAGGGAACAAAATATCTTAAGCGCCTTGGGAACAGATTTTATCAGGCGCTTAAGATATTTTGTTCCCCCATCCTAACTTTGTCAAAAAAAGAGCAAATGTTATGAAAATCACAAGATTTCTTGTTGATGATAAGGGGAATGAACACTGTAAAAGACTTTGCCGGTAAATTAATTTGTTTCCATTTTAAGGGGGGGAACAGATTTTATCAGGCGCTTAAAATATTTTGTTCCCCCATCCTAACTTTGTCAAAAAAAAAAGAGCAAATGTTATGAAAATCACAGGAATTATTGTTGATAATAAGATGAATGAAAACAGTAAAAGACTTGCAGGTAAATGAATTTGTTCTCACAAGACCGGAATAGAGGCTGTGCTGTCCTCGCCCTGAGTTTTTCCATTTTTTCAGCCGCTAGACAGCCAGACAACGACGCTCCAATAACCAAACTTCTTTCTTTTTTAGTTGTTTATTGAAGAGTGGCCTCTGACCACTACCATCACTTTGGCCATCGTAAACTGCAACATACTAGCAGTGGTGGAGAAAGTACTCAAAAAATTTACATAAGTAAAAGTACAAATACACAGTCAAAAATGTACTTAAGTAAAAGTCAAAGTACCACATTAACATTTTACTTAAGTAAAAGTAAAAAAGTCCTGGCTTTTAAAAATACTTAAGTATTAAAAGTAAAAGTACTCGCTGAATGCATTACCTAATCGCTAATATCATAAAGTGTGCCGATCGTATTTAATTTTAATACATCAGAAATGTGCCATTTTAATTAACACTACAACAGATTAAACATGTTCTTATTGTGTTTATTCTCTGTAACAGTTTAGACTTAGATATGTGATTCTATGAATCATAATTTCAGGGATGGAAACATTTTGTCTCCTGTCCTAACATAGCATGAACTTCATTAGTCACATTTATTTAGAAAGAAATCTAACTGAAAGGGGATGTAAAGAAGGTGCAGGCGGGGTGGAGGACATGCAACTAAGGAGCCATGTAGCAGAGTTGTAGTCAAGACCACCAAACCCAAGACCAGCGCCCCGCGCTAAATGACACAATAACATTAAGTTTACCTATCAAAATTGGTTCTCAGATTGATCTGAAAGATCCACATTCCCATAAAAACACCTAGATATTAAATACTAAAAGCTGAAATATATTTAACCAGTATCAATTAAAACTCACTTCATTCTGTTTTGCTTTCATCGCTGTGCTACAATCCGCAGAGGTCTCCTGCTATTCCTAGAAAAATAACGCCCTGGGCGGTTGCCCATATTGCATATGTCAGAAACCACAACTGAAACATCGCAATTAACGGTAAACATCGTTCAACTATGAACACTGTCCAACGGCGCAACAAGTAACTAAGCAGAATGAGCACCGTGACTGTTTTCATCCTCCCTCCCACTGCGATGTTTGCCACCATGACAGGAGACAAATCAATCAATGAGCAATGAGCATGCTCTGTGTTCATACGTTCAACTTTTACTTATTCAGCGATTAAATGAATGTCTATATATATATATATATATATATATATATATATATATATATATAGCTACCGCAGTGTACACAAGAACAAAGAACGGCTCTCAGTGAGGCTTCAGTCCTTAGGACTTAGTAAAGATCCGTCCAGAAGAATCGGATCGTTCCTGAATGTCATATCACTATATTGCAGACTTTGGTCACAGCGTTGTCCCATATTTGCGACACCTCAGTCAACACCTCCACACAATAATTCAGCGCATGAGTGACAACTTTTTTTCATCAGATGCAACATGTGTCTCAGTACAGCTAGCTTTGCTAGCACAGATCTTACCTTTCTTTAAGCTTTCCTTCCAAGTGACGCTAAAAGTTGGACGAAGTCCCACCGTCTGTGAAAGCGAAGCGCTGCTGATTTTACATGTCGCCATATCAATTTATGCAGCGCTATTATATTATAGACAAACATCTCCTCCCGCTCAGAGGAAACCACTGCGCATGTCTGGAGCTCCGAGTGCGAGTAAAGGTGGAGCCGATGGGTGACAACAGACACTAAGTCACGTTATTGCTTGGATTTTACGGCGCCACCTTAAATCCCTGAACTTCACATTTTAACGGACAAAAAGCGCAACGCGACTTGGATGTAACGAGTAACGCGACACTTTTGTAGAAATGTAGTGAAGTAGAAAGTACAGATACTTACTGTAAAATGTAGTGGAGTAAAAGTAGAAAGTCCCCATTATTAAATCTACTTAAGTAAAGTACAGATACACGAAAACTGTACTTAAGTACAGTAACGAAGTACTTGTACTTCGTTACTTCCCACCACTGCATACTAGCTAACATAGCAAAATAGCCATTTTTACTGCGAGCTAAAATAAAACATTTTCCTAAATGACTAAGCATACAAATTACTCTCACCGGCGTTACATAAAACAAAGAGTTATTATTTTCACAATTAACAAATACTTACGAACAAATCTTGTCTGAGACACAACGAATAAAGACAATAATCAGCTACTCAATGAGCTGCTTGGTGTTCCGTTCCACCATCTTGGATCTATTTTTCCTTTAGCGTCACAAAAGCAACATAACGAAAATATCCACCAGGGGGTGCTGTAATGCGGTTTTCAAAACCTTGCTGGTCCTGCTTAACTAAACAAAAGGCAGCACAGAGGCACATCTAAAACATGCAGAGCCGGGGGGGGGGCAGTGAGGACCGGGGTTGAGAAACACTGCTCAAAATGAAAATCAGCACTTATGTAAATAAATGTTATAATTATGTTCAAATTTAGAGATGCTTCTAAAATATAATAGAGTTGGAGAATGTTTCCATTGTTTCAGTTTAATATGAAAATGAGAAAAGAATAAGTGATGGATTTCAGTAACTCTGAGGAAATGTTTTACAGCTTTATCGTCCATTCCTGGGGTTTGAAGAAATAAAACCATTGAGATCAATAATCAGTTCAGGTTCCAGTGGCCTCATGCACACAAAATATGTGCGGCGCCATATTTTACACACAAGTCGACATGTATAAACATTAACTTTGCGTCAAAGTTTGCATAAATATATGCACACTTTTTCACTGGCGTGAAAATGTGCGACAGCCACGCAAACCGTTTCTGAGGACAACATCAAACTACAAAGCGTCAAAACTCACCTAAATACACTGAAACCTAACTATATTCAGTTGTTTAGACCAAGAAGTTTCAAACCTGATGTTTTTTCATGATTTTAATATTTTATTGTTTAAACAATAAAATATTAAATGATGAAACTGAATGGCATTTATCCCCAGACAATAAGCAAACACGCACACAAAATAAAGAAAATAAAAATTAAAGGACCTGAAGACCTCACTTGACTGTAAATAGTACTTTTCCTCAGTTTTTATCTCAAAGATGTAACACATTGGTTTGTGTGTCAAAGCGCATGAATAGCATTTATGGGTTAATTTCATTCTCACTAAAAAAGAAAGCAGGTTTGGATCAGCAGATTAGCAGCAAACTGTTTTGAAAGTCCGTTTTAATTCCAGTCCAGAACCACTGAAATGTTCTAACAACATGTCATGATAAAATGTTCTGGTTCTGCTGGTTTGGACTCTTTAAACCAGTTTGACTGGATCAGATGTTAGAATCAGTTCATCATGTTTCTTTACAGTCAGGGAAATTAATTTTCTACATTTGTATTATTTATTTGTTCATATTTCAGTTTTAACTGCATTCTGTTGGCTTCAGCTCATCTTTTATTCTTTATTCAGATTGATCAGCTGCAGATTCTCAGAGATCAGCTGGACTTCTCTGTTCTCAGCTCTGAAGTCCAACCCGACCCATCTGATAGAACTGAACCTGAACAGAACCAACCTGGGAAATTCTGGAGTGAAGGAGCTCTGTGGTTTTCTACAGACTGAAGGCTGCAGACTGGAGATATTGAGGTTTTTAATTATCCATCCATCCATTTTCTTACACCCTTGTCCCTTAGTGGGGTCAGGAGGGTTGCTGGTGCCCATCTCCAGCTAACGTTCCGGGCGAGAGGCGGGGGACATACTGGACAGGTCGCCAGTCTGTCGCAGGGCAACACAGAGACACACAGGACAAACAACCATGCACACACTCACACACACAAACACACACACACACACACACACACACACACACACACACACACCTAGGGGCAATTTAGACAGACCAATTAACCTGACAGTCATGTTTTTGGACTGTGGGAGGAAACCGGAGTACCCGGAGAAAACCCACGCATGCACAGGGAGAACATGCAAACTCCATGCAGAAAGACCGGGGCCGGGAATCGAACCCAGAACCTTCTTGCTGCAAGGCAACAGCTTTACCAACTGTGTTTGTAATTATATAATTATGTATATTTCTGTGAATAATTATATATAATTGATCATAAATCAAAGTTCATATCTTCTGTTCTAATAAATATTTTCTGACTTTGTTCCTGGACTTGGATCCAGAGTTTAATTTAGTCCCTCTGTGTAACTGAGTTGGAGCTGCTGATCTGAGGTCAGAACAGGACAGCATTCAGACCCCCAGTGTGTAGAAATCCCTCTCATGTGAAGCAGGTCAAAGGTCATTCAACCCAGTCTAGGAAAGTGAATTCCAGGAATCTGACAGGAACAAATCAATAATCAATGATTGATGCTTCAACACTTTGATCAGAGCCTGGAATGATAAAATCCTCCAACACAACATGACCCAGTACCAGGTTCTGGTTCTGGTTCTGAACTCAGCAGGTCTTTATTGAAGCAGCAGCTTGTTGGCTTTAATATTCATGAGAATCTTTAACTGGTTCTGTTGGATTAACTGGTTCACCTGCATCCTGTTGGCTTCAGCTCATCTTTTATTCTTTATTCAGGTTGTTTGGCTGCAGGTTGTCAAAGATCAGCTGTGATTATCTGGCCTCAGCTCTGAAGTCCAACAGTCTCCATCTGACAGAACTGAACCTGGATGGAAACAACCTGAAGGATTCAGACGTTCAGCAGCTGAAGGATCTTGTAGAGACTTTAAAGTAAGTAAATGTTTGTAGTGAGTCCAGCTGCTGTCAGCATATTGAACTAAACCCAGTTAGCATTATAGCAAAGCTCCAGTGTTCCCAGTAAAGCTGCAGCTTCTCAGTGGGAGGAGAATGGTTCTCTCAGTTCAACAGGAAACAACTGATAAGGTTCATCTTGGTCACAGCTCTGAGATCAATCTGACTGCAGCCTGGAAACCATCTACTGGATGTGCTGCGTCACTGACTGCTGCTGGAGAGGCTGGAAACACTCACTGATCTGATCTCTCCATCCTTCTTCTCTCTGCAGGTCGTAAAGTAGAGAACGGTCTCTGTGTCCTGCTGATCCTCAGAGGTTGAAGCTGCAGCAGTTTGAGTCTAAAGAAACTGACTAGATTATGATGATGACCTCTGACCTTAAAGATTTTCCTCCTGTTTATTTTCTCATGTCTGTCATTTAGTGTCTGATATTGTTTGTCTCTTTGGATCAATAAAGATCCGATTCAAACTGAGCTCCATTTAGAGGCTTCATGGAGTTTTGATCTGAACTGGATTCAACTGGAAAGTTGATCTTTTTTCTCTCTGATTCATTTTCATCCTGGAACCAGAAATGATCTGAGATGGAAACATGGGAATCATTTTCAGTTCAGCTTTGAATCATGAAAGACACTTCAAACCTCTTTTCTCTGCTGCTTCTTCTTCTGTTGACAGGAAAATGTTCCTCAAAGCTCCACAGATAAAAAGATGCTTTACTGGAAACTGCAGAGAAACTTCAGCTTCCATCACAGAAACCAGTTTAACCAGTGCCAGAAAAATTATGTACATTTTTATCACATTCATTTATCTGTTTTCTTATATTTTGAGCATGTAGACTGTTTAGGATTTAAATTGTTTAGTATTATGGAGCAAATGTTACAAGAATGTATTCAGGTATTCATGGCCGTGAGAGGGAAGCAGAAGAGCCATTGGCGGTGGAGAGCTGCTAAAGAGCACCAGGAGGTCAGAGCTCAAAGATCAAAGCTTATGACCCAGAGAGACAAAGAATTGTGCTTGGGTCCCTGTGTATGCAGAAGACAGAAGACTCGTTTGATGAGAACCTCGTAATTATCGTTTAATTATCATCAAACGATAATTAAAAAAGCTGTGTGAAAGCCTATGTTGTTTCTGTGAGTTTTATTGCTGCCTTATGGAGGCAGACAGGAACTGCGAACTGTGTTTTGAAATATGTAACATGTCGACCCTGGGAACAGTTTTGTTGTAGGAAAAGAAACCTGACACTATGTAATCAGCTCAGGCCGACTGAATCTGTAAATTTGGGACCGCCCCTAATTAAATAAAGAGCAGGGGTATGGCAGGAGAGCTTCCAGTGTGGTAAGAAACATTGCAACTAGAAGCATTCCTGTCCATACTACTTATGTTTGGCAGTTTTTAAAAGGTACATTTACACTGAAAACATTTTTGTTTTTTGTATTGCGTAGTAGCTCAGAGGAATAAGAAGTGGACTGAGAGTCCGCAGGCTCAAGTCCTAAACTCGATCAATTTTAATCAAAACACAGAAAGATCCCTGCTGGACTCAAACCAACAACTCAAACCTTTGGATAAGCAGCCTGTATTCCTACTCTCTCCACCACTTGCTCATCTACACAAAAGTCTTTATATTTGTCTTCTATTTCAGAGGATTTTGGTGAAAAGGGAGTGTTGACCATGACAACTGAAGGCATGGCTTCAGAATCACCTCAAATCCAGGAGAAAAAGGTCAAAGTTCAGGATCCAGAAGCCACAGGTCCAAAATGAGCTGCTGTGTCTCGGCAGGAAAAGCAGAATCCAACATTTACTGCTCAACATGTTCAGAACAACAGAGGAAATCTGGAACCATTTACTCCACATTTCACTTCATCTGCAGATCCACTTTTTGTACTACACTTGGAAACCTTTTACTCTATTCATCCTCACATGTTGGGAACTTTTAAGATCATTGAAACAAAGAAAATATTTATTTTCCATCCAGTGTTCAGTTTGAACTCTGCAAAATCACAAAATGTTACTAAGTATTTTAGTTTCTGTTGCAAATGGAGGAGAAAAGTTCAATTTTAATTTTTCTGCAAATTCATGAAATACAAAAGTAAAAAATGTTAACTTGAAATGTAGCCTCACCTGGTTGGAAATGGAGAGAAAAAAAGATAAAATAAGGTTTAATTAAAACAGAACCCATCCTAATTAGATTTAAAATTTTGTAAAAAAAAACATTGAAAATATATTTTAAAAAAACAGTCTAGGGTCTTAATTCCTGAATTTCCGATAAAATTATTAATAATTCAACAGAAATGCAGATTGTTTTTTATATAGTTAGGTTTTTTATTTGGATGTGAATAAATATCTGCTGGTGGCGCAGCGGCATAAATACACATGAAGAAGAACCAGAACAAACACGTTACATTCAGAAAGCTGCACCGACAAACAAAACGTTACATGATCCAAAGAGCTCCGCCACCGCTTTGTGCTTCCTCCGTCACCAACGACCCGACTTCTGAAATGATCCTCCTTTTGTTTTAAAGTTTGTATTTGGGAGAAAAAAAACAAAAAAAACATGATTGTTTCAAACTATCAGCACAAAAACAGAACCGGACTCTTCAAGTATGAGTCAGAAACAATCTGCATCGGAAAGCGACTCGGCATCCTGAGTGGAACACACACAAACGCACACACACCTCAAACATGGCATCAGCAGGGAGAATATTCAGGATTCAGCCAAATCTTGGGCCAGAACTTCACCCAGTAAGTCTTACTGGTTCTGGTGAAGGTCGTTACCGTCGGTAACCCTTCCTGCCACCTGAATATTTGTGCCTCCTGACTGCGGCTCGGTCAGAACCGGTCCATTCAGTCTGGCAGTGTCTTTTCTGATATGTACAAACGCCTTCATGATCAAATGGTAGAGAGAAATAAGAGAGGAAATAATTGAAGTTTTACAGGAAAACAGAGACAACAGTTTAACACCTGAACATATTTACACGTCTTATATACAGAACACAAAACCGTGTCAGGGTCACACGATGAACGCCTACTCCACTTCCTGTTTCCAGAATAAAAGCACCGGCGCGTTTGATTCATGGTTGGACCCAAAGGAGGGAATAAAAACCGATTATTTTACTGGGAGAACAGATAACAGACATGATGAGGTGCTTTTATACTGAAGGAGCCTTCAGGAAGTCACAGCAGGCCATCCAGGTTCTTCTCTGCGCTCTGCGAGTCGGTGGCGGCTGTGGCAGCGGCGTCCTGAGGGCTGTACTGGGTGTGGTAGTCTCTGAGGATGGTGACCACATCATGATGGCCGAAGTGCACCGCCTCGTCCATCGGCGTGTTGCCCCACCTGCACACAAAACACCGTCACCATGGAAATGCCGCTGGAACGCTTTCGGAACGAATTGAAGTTTGGGGCTAAAAAATAACAAAATGATAAGAAATAAGAAGGAGGAAAGTAAGAAGACCAATGTAAGGAGAGGAAAAAGGCAGTGAGGAAGAAGGAGAGGAAGAAATTAAGAAGGAAATATGGCGACAGGAGAAAGGAAGGTCAAAGGAAAGGAGGAATGATGTAAGCAGACAGGAAATAAGCATGGTGAGGTATGAACTGGTCCTCAGTGTCTCCGTGTCCCTGGAGACGCTCCTACCTGTCCTTGGGGACTGGGTTGACCTTACAGGCCTCCAGCAGGAAGCGGACCACCTCAGCGTGACCTGGAACACACCAGCAGAACCTCAGCCTCCACAACACACACACACGCACAGCAGCAGGAAGCAGCCGCTTCCACTTCCTGTCTGGGCCTGACCTTCAGCCGCCGCCACATGCAACGCTGTCCGGGAGTCATAGTCCCTCTGCTCCATGTCCATGGAGGACAGAGCGAAGCGGCGCAGGGCCGACACGTCTCCAGTGTAGGCGGCGAACAGCAGGTTGATCACCGACTTCACCTGCAGAGATGAGGAAGAGGAGGGAGACCTTCATCATCTGCTGTCTGCCAGCAGGAGGCGCTGCAGAGGAAAATCAGCTACTACATCTTACAGAAAAGCTACTTGTGTTTTATTTGCAGTGGCCTATAAACTGAAATACTTGGTAGTGTTCAGTGTTTCTGCAGCAGCAGCTGCAGCTGACCCACCCTCTGGTCTCCTCCCTCCCTGCGGGGGTCCAGCTTCTTGGCGAAGTGCCTCAGGTTGTCGTAGTTGTGAAAGTTGCAGAGAGAAACCAGATCCTGCAGGAAGAAGAGCGACCCGGTTTCAGGATCCAGCAGGTTCTGCTCACCTAGCCTAGCATGAAAGCTAACTAGAACTGTAGTTTGGGTGGAACGTTTAGTTGGTTCGTTTGAGGCGGTGTGAATGTGGAATCGGACCAAAGACGTGAACTCTGGTTCGCTTGTAAACGTCGGTCTGTTCGGTTGGAGTGAACTCAGAAATTTTGAGATTAATCTCAAGAAATTTTCAAGTTTTTTTCAAAAGTTAAAAATCTCACAAATTTTCACAAATTAAGTAAAAGCAATCAAATGAGGTCAATAATTTCCATTTTTTCTTTGGGACCCCAATCGAACCAAGTCTACCAGACTACCAGAACCCGAACAGAACCGAGTTACCGTGCAGAACTGGATCCCTCTCACGCTGTTTCCCAGTTTGTCCAGTGGTGGAGACCAGCACATGATGCCCATCACGTTGGGAACCACCAGCAGAATCCCACCGGCGACGCCAGATTTCGCCGGCAGCCCCACCTGGAGCAGAATGACAATGAGCTCCCGTCTCCATGGAAACCAGGTAAAGCTTTGCGAGGGGCTACTGACGTGGAAGGCGAACTGGCCGGAGAAGTCGTACATGCCGCAGGAGTGCATCAGGCTCAGCGTGTTGCGGACCGCCTCTGGGTTCAGCACGCGCTCACCCGTGATTGGACAGAAGCCGCCGTTGGCGAGCGTGGCGGCCATGACGCTGGCGCTCTCGCAGGTCACCTCGATGGAGCATAGCTGCAGAGAGCAGCCGGGTCAGGGAGCAGCTCCGGCTCCCACCGGGCCCAACCAGAACCAGGGACTCACCTGGAAGTAGAAGTCCAGGATGGAGGTCATGTCGGTTCCTTCAGGGAAACACTGTGGAGGAGAACTGGATCAGAACCGGATCAGAACAACAACACTCCCTACAAACCAGCCACCCTCACCTTCTTCTCCTTCAGGTAGTAGCCAATGGCAAAGTTCCTGTCTCCGGACTCGCGCTCCGACTGGAAACTGGGTCACAAACAGAACCAGGTAGGTCCATTAATGCCGGCAGTGAACCGACCTGAGACCAGAAGGTTCTGCTGAGGAACTCACGTGGCGTTGCTGAAGCCAACGTACTCGTTTCCTGCCAGCTTGTTCATGAAGTTCATCACCTGCAGAGAGGGAGGAGGACAGGTGAGAAGGAATGAAGCGTGAAATGTGGGGATGAGGTAGAAAGAAAAGAAGGTAGAAATGAAGAAAGAAAGAAGGAGGGAAACAGAAGGAGGGATGGGAAGAAAGAAATGAAATGTGGGGATGAACAGAAGCGACTCGTACTCACGTAGTCGAACTTCTCGGCATTGCTGGCTCCTTGCTGAAACACATAGAACCTGGTCAGAACCAGCCGGCAGGAAGCAGACGGACGTCAACAGACAACAGCTAGAGACACTACGGGGTCAAAGGTCATTCAGTGTGATCAGTTCAGGTTAGAGGGGGAAACTCGTCTACTCCAACTGTGATGTTAGCCTTGACTGCAGCTCTGCGTCTCCATGGTTACTGGAGTATGTGATGGGGACAGAGCAGCTGAGGAGAAAAACGGAGGCGTTACCACGGTGACGGACCTGCAGGGGATCAGCACCGCTAATCCACCTCGTTTGCTTTAGCCACTGCCTTCATCCCTGAAGTTCTCTGAACCACTGAGGAATTACGCAGGAAGTGGAGGAGTCACTTCCTGTAATGAAGCGGCTCTCTGGGGCTCCTGCTGATTTAAATACGACTAGGATCAACAGGTGGCGCTCTTGTGTTTTCTAGGCAGGCACAGAGAGCAAATCCCTGAGTGAGAACGAAGCGTACAGGTTAGCAGAACCCAGAGCAGCTCCGTCTCTGCTGCCGCTCTCTGCTAATCCCCTTTTAGCATGATTCCCCAGAACCTTAATCTGGCTGGAAAATAATAATCTGCAGATCATTTCCATCTGAGTGCAGAGGAAGTCAGGGGTCGGTCAGAAATGCCGGGGCTTACCTTGATGAGGGAGGTGCAGACGATGGCGCCGGCGTTCACCATGGGGTTGTGGGGTTTATCTGTAGGGAGGCATAAGCAACATTTTAGTGCTGCAGGTGGAAACGAGGCAGTTTAACGAGCTTGACGAGTCAACATCTGCAGGGTGAGGGAGGAAACTGAACATTTCTGACTGACTCAACATCTGGTGGAGCTGGAGGAGGTTTAGAAACAGCTGCAGGAATCCACTGGAAATGCAATGAAGTAATAGCTAAAGTAACATTAATTGAATCTTTTACTGTTTTCTACCTACTTATTATTTAGCTATTTTAACTGAATAATAGAGACAGGATTAGGCAACATTTAGTTTCCCGTACTTATAAACATCTCTGAATAATCCCTGACGTTAATTATTAAACAGTGTGATTTATGTTGATGCTCTTATTTTGAAAGTCAACCAGACACAGGACTTAAAGTAAAAAAAAAAATCCTGAGCCTGAAACTTATAGTTATGATAGAAATTAACTATAGCGTTGCTATTGCCACAGTTTAATAAAAAGTGTCTTTGAATAGTGAACAATTGCTTCTAACAATACAATTAACAAGCTAAACACTCAAACTTAAATAAGACTTCAGTACATTTCAACTCAAAACAAAATGTAAAATGTCTGTGCCCTAAAGGTTTGCCTTACAGGCAAAAATCCCTCAACATTAAATAAGAGTCCTTTCAGTCAACGTTTTAGCAAGTAATTTAGAACATGCAACATTACCAACTAAATCAGTTTCTCAACCTTTTTTGGGCCAGCGCCCCCTAGCCTTTATCCAGGTCCCTCACCGCCCCCAACAAAGAATTTGTAGGTTACTTTGCACTGACTATTATTTTATCATTAATATAACTATCACTATTGTAGATGTTTTGATTTTTATGCTTGTTTCTGTATTTATCATCAAGATAATTTCCCAGAGAACAAAAACCAATGTGAATAGAAATTATTTTTACAGGTGTCTATAAAAAATTTATATATTATCCTCTCTTGGTTTATTGTTATGTCCACTTTAGTTTCTTTCCTGTTGCTAGATTTATTTTATCGTTTATTGATCATCAGTAATCTTCACTCATCACTTGCTGCGCCGCCTAATCATATGTTTCACATCACGTGTTGATTTTTCACTGTTCAGCGTCGGATTCTCTGTTTTAATGCCATAATTCACATCTAGTTCGTCGCTCCGTTTTATGTCCCGCTTCTCCTGTTTCAGTTTTGCGTAATGTGCGCCTCAGTTGTTTTTTTTTTTTTAACCCCCTAAGGTGCAGGGCGGTCTGGAAGAGTATTGATGAGGAAAAGGCAGACTGACATAAACCTTTTAAAACAAAAAAAACAATTTCGGTTTTCTGATTGTTGAAATTTAAAAGTGCTGTGGTACCGTTGTTCCATCAAACCCGTTTCATACCGGACCACTTACAGCACCGGTGTTAACGCTATAAAATGAACGCTACAAAATGAACGCTACAAAATGAACGCTACAAAATGAACGCTACAAAATGAACGCTACAAAATACAGTTTTAGCAAGTTGCTCAAAGTCTAAACTGGTATTGTTGTGATTGTAAGGTGTAAAGTTTACCTTCGACCAAACGCCCCCCAAAGGAATCCCTGCGGAATTCCTTTGAAGTTGGCGGAAATTTGTAAAAAAAATCTGCCAACTTCCCGTCTTGTCCTCTTTTCTTTGCCCAGCGCCACTTGTTTTTAATTCCTTTCTCAAGTAAACGTGTTTCTTTACCGGGTGAGACAAACTCCATCTTCTTTCATATCACATTTGATTTAACCGCCGAACCGAACGCATGCGCTTCTTTTCTACAAACCATTTTACAGTCATTGGTCAAGAACACGGGAGCTAGAATTCTGATTGACAGACATCTTTGTAGACGGAGCTCTTAAAGCCCAGAGACTACAGTTTGGTTGAGGCGGACCGTTTGGTCAAAAGCCGGAGATGCGGCCCCCGGCTGGAGCTCTTTAAGCCCTGCAGACGATGGGAGGAGAATGCCGCTAATGTCGGATCGCTAACACAACTGGCCTCTGTTATTATATACATCTGTGTGATTCATCAGAAAAACTAAATAACTAAGTCAGTCTGATGCCAGAGAAGGAAGCTGGATGACAGATGTTAATTTCGTCCAATCAGGTGGGGTCCTGTGATGATTTGTTTGTCCAATCGTGTTGTGCCTGATTTTGTTCGTCTAATCAGAAGTTGAGGCTCTTGTGAAACTCCTAAATGTCAAATGGATTGATTAATAAAATACTATCCAGGGTCAGAGCAGGAAACTTTCTGCGAACCTTTCAGAGAACAAAGACTGGATTCAGAGAGAGACCAGCTGTGTTTTTAGCCGGCCTCTTATTACCGCTGGATCACATCTCCGTGGTAACGAAGCGATGATATGGATCCTCTGTATGTGAGCCAGCTTCCTGGGTTGGCAAATGGACACACGCTGGCATATGAAACAGTAGACCTGTATGTGTGTGTGTGTGTGTCCTCACCGTCCTCGTTCAGGAACAGCTTGTTGAACCTCAGGCCGCTGGGCTCCTTGCCGATGAAGCGGTGCACGTACTCGGTGCCGTGGTCGTGGACGGCGATGGCGTACTTCAGCGGCTTCACACATGACTGCAGACAGAAGGGGACCTTGGTGTCTCCCATCGTGTGCCTGGGAAGACGACAGGTCACACACTCACCTGCCTGTTACACACACAGCTAAAAACCTGAACGGTACCGTTGTCCGTCGACGGTGCACAGCGCGACGCCCCAAAGGTCGGGACTGAAGCGAGACAGCTGGGGAATGTAGTCAGCCACCTGCAGGAGGAGGCCAGCATAGCGGCTTTATGTAAAACATCAGAGGCATGATGATGCGTTTCCTGTTAGCATACCTGCCCTCCTGACAGCTTTTTGCCGTTGTCATAGATGTCATTGATGTGGGTGGAGAAGGACTGGAAGTCTGGGATGACAAACTTCTTCCTGAAGGCCTGAGTCAGCAGGACGATGTTGCTCTGGACACACCTGATACCAGAAAAACATCAATAGAAACAGATCCAACTGGAACATGATGAAAGTGACGTTCGTTCAGGTTTAATAAAGAAAATAACCATGTTGTTTTTCTCATTTTAAAAAAGTAGAAATTGTACAAAATGTTTCTGGATGGTGATTCTGTCAGCATGTAGCTCACCCTGACCTGAGTGAAGTTCAAACCCTCAGAGAATTATTAATTGATTAATGATCAGACTTTGATCGGGTTCTTCACAGAAGCCACCATTTGTTTTTATGCTCCTTCTAAAACAATAGAGAAGTTAAGTGTTGCTGTTTGGTGATGTGATGCTCCATGCAGCTCAGCCCGACACATTTCTCTCACTCCTCCTCCTTCCTGCTGATCCTTCTCATGCGGTGATTACAGCACCTCTCTCTTCAGCTGGCAGAGAGAATGCTGCCTAATCCCTGTAGAAACAAACACCAGCACCTCACGTGCTCCGCTCCGAGTCTCTGACAAGCTGGGCTCTAGAAATAAGCCGGCGGAGCAGGAAGTGATGGACAGCGGCCAGCAGCAGCCGGCTCTCAGGTCTGCTCCCTGCTGAGTCCTCATATGTCCCGGCTCACCATGCTGCCGCCTCCCAGCTGGCTCTCCTCCTGCAGGAGGGGTCCTGCTGTCCCAATGTCTACACAGATCCAGTTTCTCCTCTCATCGCTCTTCTTCTTCTTCTTTGCTGCATCCAGAAGCTGCAGCTGGTGTGCAAACAGAGTATCTGCTGAATAATGCAGCAGATCGAGTGACCTTTTTTCAGCTGCAGGGACGATTGGAGGACTTCGGGCTGTGGTTAGTATTTTTAGGTGGACAAAGATGAAAGATTCATGCTGGCAGCAAAACAATGCAGCAGAGAAATGAAGCAGGAAACTGAGGCTGGAGCTTCAGTAACCCAGGCTGCAGCCGAGACAGGAAAAACGCAAACAGACCAGACTGGAATGTATGAATGATTAAATAAATGATTAAATAAATGGGTCATGTATGACTTGGAATAGAAAATAAAATTTGAATATTTTCTTTTTGTTTGTCACTAATTACTGAGATGTAAACAAAAAATCTTGAAGATGGAACAAAAACTGAATATAAAGTGTTTTCTTACAAAAAGCATGATTTTATTTTAAACAGTTTCTTTAAAAACAAAATAACGTTTAAATAAAAATATTTTTTCAAAACATCTATTTCTTCTAAAATAAAATTAAACAGAAATTCTGGCAAAACCACTGGCTTTATTAGACTACAAATTATTTTTATAAAGTAAAATAAAAATACTTTTCATAGCAAACTTTATAAAATAGAAAGAAGGAACTTTCTAAATAAAAATAAACTAAAACCAAATTAGAAAAGGAGAATAAATTGTTTTTAAAACCATAAGGTAGATAAAGAAGGAAAGCGTACTTCTTGAAGAGGTGTCGGTCCAGCGCTCCGTCTGAGGTCGTCTTCAAGGTGACCTTCAGCATCTCCATGCACTCTTTGAGCCGAGGGTCTCCGGTCCGAAGCCCCGTGGATTTCAGAGCCTGAACAGAGAGACACGAACGATCAGAGCAGCGAGGCGGACGGCGTCTCCGTCTGCGTCCTCTGGAGACTCACAGTGGTGAACTTGTGAGCCGGGATCTTCTCTTGTCCCTCTGCGATGGTGTAGAACAGCAGATCCTCCAGGCTGGGCAGGATGCCCGCCTTCCTTCTCCTGCAGGAAACACAGACACGCAGCAGCATGAGGGAAGTGGAGGCATGATGCTGCCACCGCCAGGCCCCCCAAGGTCCCCTGGTGTCTGGGTGCTGCAGCACCAGCCAGAACAAGCTGCAGTGATGAAGACCTGGAGGAGTCTTCATCACACTGGGGTGTTTCACCTGCTGTGTTTCCATTACAAATGTGAGCAAATCTCAGTCTAAATTCTGCTAATGTAAAAAAAAAAACATGATTTCACAATTATGGTGTTTCCATTAAATAATTAAAATCATACGTGAATAAGCTTGTTCATGTTATAAGTCATTAAAATTATGGCAGATACAGATGTAAACTCTCACAATTTCACAATTCTATAGTTAATGGAAACGCAGCTACAGTGGAGGATGCTACGTGCTAGCAGCTAGCTGTTAACGGCAGAAACTTCCAGCAGTTTTCTCCAGCTGCTGGTTGGTGTTCCCGCACCACACCAGACCCCCCAGGGAGGAACGTTACCATGGCGACAGCATGATTCATTGCAAAGAGGATTTAGCCCGGCCTCACCGTGCCCTGCAAGGCATCATGGGAGCTATGACCTGCATGTAAGGGGAAGCAGACAGCTACGGCTTCAGCATCACATTTCCAGTTTGTCTCAAGTCCAAACCCAAAGTGGGACTGATTCTACTGGGAAGAGTTAGTGGAAGGAAAACCAGTCCTGATTTTCTGTCTGCATTTGTTTTCATCCCTGACCTCCACCTGTCGTTTTGAGACCTCTTGTAGTTCTGCAGAATATTTTATTTATAGTCAAAGGAATCTAATGTGCGACCTATATCCACTTTTTCACAGCAATTCAGATTTATTCACCCCCAAAATAAAATATGATCTGTGTCACTTCCATATGTAGAACTAAATCATTTCTGTTTTCAATCGTCAGTATTCTGAATGGTCATTTCATTCAACTTTTACATCACTAATGTGAGACATGCATCATAATTCTGCACCAGAAGCCAGACGCAATAAATCAGGACATAACAAAGGCTGAAATTATTGATCATCAAGATCTATGTGAATGTAGCAGTCAGTCTCAAAACAAATCTGAAGAGGCCTCTGACTGAAGACTGTTTCACTTGCTTTAGCTGCTCTTCTTTAAATCTGAATGTAAAGTTAGAATAGAAACAGATTAGGAGTCATAACTCAGGTATTACTGGAACAATTCATTGTTACCATGGTTACATATCATAGCTGTACAAAAGGGAAAAGTTAAAAGCAAAAATATTTCCAGCTACAGAGAATCAAAAAAACAAAACATAAGAATAGCAGTTCCTTCTACAAAAAGAACAAATCAGAACTAACTATACAGAATGGCCTAGTCAAAGCCCAGAGCTAAATACAATTGAGAATTTGTGGTTGATGTTAACAGATGCTGTCCATCCAGTCTGACACCTGCAGAATCAGACGCTGAATACAAATGCACACCACACTTTTCAGATTTATTTCAGCAGAAGTCGTTTCCCCTCCAACAAAATGTCTCATTTTTGATAAAAACAGGGACAATTTATGTTTGTTTGAGACAGAAAATAAAGAAAACGTCTCAATTAAGTGATGAAACTGGAAGCCTGGAGATGCTGGCAGCCTGCTGGCTGACCTCTGACCTCATTAGTGAAGCCTGCAGGTCAGAGTGGGTGAGTGGGAGGGGGGTTGAAGCGGAGCCACTGGGGGAGGTGAGCTGTTTTCAAGGTAAAAGCAGCTTTGAGGAGCAGAACGTCTATCTACTGCAGAACAGAACCACCACAGAGTGGGAGAGCAAAACTTAGAGGAAATAAAAGAGAAACATACTTACAAATGCAAAGCAAGCAGACCAACAACATGGAGAGAGAGATGTGCAGAGGAAGAAGAGTGAATTAGTGCGACACATTAACATGTCGTTCATCAGCAGAAACACAACATGGACGCCCAGCTGCTCTCCTTCCACAGATTACCACTGCAGATATCAGCCTGTTGGGAGCAGAGTGTTCGCCCCTCTTTCCCATTTTGAAGAGACACAGCTGGACTCCTTTCATACAGTAAAAGCCTGACGCTGTCAGACAACGACCTTCATCCTCAGAGTTAATCTCTAATCTGCAGCCTGGACGTTTCACGCATGCAGGGGGAGCTGCTGTATCCAATCACGTTGATGGAAAAATGTGTGGAAGGAAAAAGTACACAAGCAATAGTGATTAGATGCAGATATTCACAACTTTATCGATATATTTAGAAATCCTAATTGCACTTTCTGAACCATTCAAAAGGTTTAATGCAGTTTATTTTTATCTTATTTTTATCAGTTTCAGTTTCTTCTTTATTTATTGTGCATTGTCTGTAATACTGCTAATTACACTGACTAAGCAAATTAAAGTTGTTTTTACATGTTTGACCAACTTAGTTAAGCCATTATATACAATATACAAGATTAAAAAGTCATACAAAAAAAATTAAAACTTGTGATTAACGTATTTAAGGTTAACATACATTCTAAAATTTTAATTAGGGCCTTAATTGTATACAAGTGCTTTTAGGATTTTTTAAGGATGTGTGGATCTGAGATTTACAACACCTCAGAGATGCGAGAGTCCCAGACAGATTGAGTCTTGAATCAGAGACAACAACATCAACTATTCTACCAGAACCAGAACCAGACAGCTGCTCAGTGCATTTCATTTGGAAATGGGTCTGGAGGAAGAGTGGAGCGGCCAGGATCTACCAGAACATTTTCGAGCATCTTAAGGAGCAGAACCACATACAAAAAATGCAATCTGGGCAGAAGTAGCCTAAACCAAGCTGATATAAATATAACAACCAGTGTGCAAATGAATCTAGATTATTTATAACTCTATTTGTGCAGTATTGAAATGAATGAATTTGTCGGTGATATAACGAGTGGATGGTGACAGGGCTGCTGGTCGGACCCGGACGCAGTCATGCCTGACCTTCACCAGTCATTGAGTTGGTTGTTTGTGTTGTTATTGTTTGACCAGCAGCTCTTAGGCTGATGTCTAACCGAGTTTCCTCCTGGATGAAAATTAAAAAGATGATGATGATGCAGAAGCTGCTGGTCACGATTCATGGCTCGTTGCACCTCACATGCTCCCATTTTCGGACAAGTCTGTATATTTTCGCTTTAGGTTGTTTTTATCTTGCCTGATCAGAATCTTGTCACATTTATCGATACTTTAAAATATATTTTAAAAAATAATTTAACTGAGGGGTTTAAGAGGTTCAAACGATAACCCGGATTACTCACTTATCTGCGGAGGTGTCAGTGCTGGTTTCGCTGTGTCCCTTCGCCGGAGTGCAGAAGCCCCTGAAGCCGGCCTTCCTGCCTGGTTGCGGGGCTCTCCAGCCGCTGAGTGGACAGGCGAAGCTGAGGACAGCCGCGGCCGCGGGCGAAGCTATCATAGCGGCTCTGACCGGCCACTTCAATTGGCTCTGGAGCAACTCCTTCAGAGCTGCCGTCGAGCGAAAAGGCAACATTTTATGTTCGCCTTTAAAAACCGAACAAGTTTTCCGGATTGTATAGGGTCCAGAAGGGTGAACTAAACCTGGAAAAGTGAGTTATTCCTCCTGGAAACAGTCTTCTTACGGTTCTCCTTGCCACTCTACGACTCTGAATATCCACAACCTACCTTTCTCCCGGCGTGGCTATTCATTGGACAGTTCCGTCCCTTGGTTGCCTCTGATTGGCTAAAATGTCTGTCAATCACCACAAAGACCCACCTACTGTTTGACCCGATGTTTTCATCCATAAATCTGTCCACGCAATATTTATTACACTTGTCTACATACATACTGCATAAATCTTTATATGCTTAACAGTTTCAACAAATAAAATAACACAAAAGATGAAAAAAATTCAGCTATATCCGGTTAATTAATGTTTTTATGACCACATGTTTTAATCTTAAACCGAAATAAGCAAATTACTTTCGGTACTTTTTTGCTCATAAACGGATAAGCAGAAATTTAAATTTGATTTACTTTTCACATTTAAAACAATAAACACAACAGTAGCTACAAAGAGACGAAAAACAAGATTGCATTAAAAAAAACTGCTGAGAAATCAAGTCTTATACTTCAGTTATCTTAATTAGACTTTTATCTTTAATTTTCTAATCGCTGAAAGAGGTCGATTTATCCTGCTCTGCCATCTTGTGTGCGTTTTTGTTTCTGCATCCTAATAGATCTCAGTAATGTGACCCTTTCTGGGATTAAAGTGACATTAGCGCCATCTCGTGGAGAGAGCAGAGAATTAACCACCTGATATTCATCTGCACTTTTCGACAGCAATAAAATCCAGTTGAAACGAATTTAAATGTTTATTCTGACCTTTAATAACCCGTGTGGGTGATATTTGACACCCATAAACAAATGGCCTACTAAAGCGATTACTCACTGGAAACTATTTGCTGATCCCACTTTCTGCTCTCTTGGCTCTTGTCAGGCTTTATCTAAATGTCGACATACAAACTCCACCCACCTGGACCTCCAAGGAGGATAAAACAAACCGATCAGAGCTGACTCCTCTGAACCTGGACATAAAATATTCATGAGTTTGACCTGAAAACAAAGGCAAATAAAGGGGACTTCCAGTAAAAATGACAGGAATCCGTATTTTTGATCAACACGCAGTCAAAAAAAAAAAAAATCCCTTTTATGTGGAGATGCAGAAGACGTGACCTCAGTTTATGCGCATACAGAGACTGTTTTTCTGCTTATCTTTCAACTGATCAGCATCTGTTTGATGCTAAAGTTTTAATCTAATTCAGGTTCTCCATTTTGTCACATTACAACCACAAAAATTAAAGTATTCAAATGTTTATGTCAGAAATTTCCGGCTTTTGAAGATCAGAAAAGTTCTTCTAGAAAATTTAAGATTATTCTCAAAATTTCAAGTTTTTCATTGCTTTATTTTTATTTTGTTATTTTATTTTTTTTGTTTTTGCATTTTTTTTTTTTTTTTGTCTTTTCAATCTTAGATATCTCCTTTTGTCCCCCCAAAACTGTATTTTTTAAATTTTTGACTTTTGGAGCTCAGAAAATTGTAAGATTTTTCAAGAAAACTTCATAAGTTTTTTTTTCTTCAAAAATTTTCCACTTTGTGAACTCAGAAATTTCTGAGTTTATCTAGAAAATGTCTGAAAATAATTTCTGCATTTTTTTCTTGAAACTGACCTGTAGATATTATAAATGTATGTTTATTATTAAAAAAATCTGAGATTGATCTCCAAATTGTAGTTTTTTTCCTCACAGATGTTCTACTTGTGAATTTAGAAAACGTCCACATTTTTCTTGACATTTTGTGAGATTAATGTTTTTTTTCTTGCAATTTCTTTTACATTTTTACCTTAGAGAAATGTTCTTGTTTTTTTCTAAAAACATAATTCTAACATGAATCTTAAAATTGGACTTTTTCAACTTTTTAAGTTCAGAATCTTCCACGGTTTTTAGAGATTTTTTTTCTTCGCAAATTATCCACTTTGTGAGCTCACAAATTTCAAACTTTTTCTAGAAGATCTCTGAGGTTAAGTTAAGCTTTTTTGGCGGAAATTTACTCCTCCGTGTTTTTTTTTCTAGCTACAATCAACCTAATTTGCTGTCGTAGAAAAGCATTATGTCCGCACTTTTTTGTTTGCTATTTAATAGTATAAAAAAGAACACTGGTGGTACTTTTTAATCTAAAATTTGAATGTAGTGCTTTTTGAAGCCGCTGCAGCTCTGAGGCAGTAAACAAAGGAAGCAGAGCGGGATCCCTGGCGGAGCCGCCCACCGCCGCTTCCTGCTACCTCCAAACCGGCTGATGGCTGCACATCCCTCCCACGCTGCTCAGCGGCTGGCTGGCTGGCTTCCGCCCACTACCGGTGGAGCCGCCGCCCACCTCCAGCCGTTGCCATGGTTACACATCCCCATCATCATCATCATCATCTGTGACTTGTGCTGGAAGAGGGAGGAAGGAAGGAGGAGGAGGAGCGGCGCTTGGCGTGGGCGTTCATGAGCCGAGCTACTCTCCAGAGAAAATCTGTCTACGTATGTGTGTGTGTGTGCGTGTGGACGTGAGAAGGAGACCTGCGTCAGAGTGAGTCATGAGCCACTTTCACAATGTGTTGATCTGACGCTGATGCAAATCGGCCGCTCAGGGATTCATCTGCAGCCAAAGGAACCGACCTGCAGCTCATCCTCACCTGCAGGATGAGTCCAAAAGGCCAAACATGGCGGCTTTCTGGATGATAAATCACATCACTTCTTCAGATTTATTTGGTTTTTATGATCATTATTAACTTCAGTCCTCATGAAGCTATACATTCCCTTCATGAAGTTTTACCCCCTTTAAAAATCTCCCTCTATTTTTCTAATCCAAAATAATCCTCTAAATCAAGGATTATTTTTGGATTTTTCTAGACTGGGAGACTTTTATTCTGATTCATTTTTACATTACAAAGAGGGGTTTTGTTCCTATAGACAAAATGAGTCAATTTAAATGGTAAAACTAAACATTTTGAAAACAAATTATTCCATTTGTGTCTCCCGTATGATGTTTTAAGATTAAAATTGTGATCAGAATATTCTTTTCTGAATTTTTGAATGCCCAGTTTAGCTATTATTGCCTTGCTTTAAAAACTCTTTCTTATAGATGCTGTGATGAATATCTGTCAAATTTTGATCTTTTTTTTCCTCAGTTACAGACAAAAAGTTTCTTTTATGGTGAAAAGTTGATATAAGATAAACCTAAAGAAAAGAAAAGTCAAAATATAAGGAATGGAAAAAGCAGAGGGAAAACATTACAAAAAATTCTTTTTTAAATTTACCCAATAATGAACAATCTGATCAATTTATACTGTTTACATCAACACAGCCAAAAATTAAAATATAAAACACAAGAACCAGAAGAAAATCAGAACCATAAAACACACCAAACCATAGAGTTCAAAAAATAAAGTTTAATGTTTATGTGCTGTATAACAAATAAAATATATTAGTGTTTAAAAAACAGGTGCATAACTGGGTGAAAGCCTAATCTATCACTTTAAAAGAAACAGTGATCAGTGAGACGACATGCGAGCGTTCTGCCATCGCTAACCTGCAGAAATACAGACAGACGAAAACGTTTCCCCGAAGGTCCCCACCCTGGTGACAGACACACAGTTACTGCGCACATGACAAAAACAACGCATTAGGATGCAAATAGACTTATTACTTACATAAATATTGCATTGATCTCTGAGTGAGACTAAACTATGTTCAGGGGGTCAAACAGATGTATTTACACAGAGGGAACACTGAGCCGTCATGTTTCTACGTCTAAACATCAACAACACGTTGGAAATCTGCACACATGGCCAGAAAACACTGTTAGAGCTAAGGCTAAAAGCAGGTTCTTATATACCAGACACCATTTTTTCCTTAGTGACAATTAAGATTTCTTTTTTTTTTCTCTGTTGTAGCTCTACATACATGAACACTGTATCGACACCAAAAATCTACAGCAAAGTTACACTGGACACAGAAAACCCTGGCTGACAGATTAGGCTATTTGTTATATTTACAAGCTGCTGCTTCAACAACAGCAATAAATTTTTTTATTTCATTTTTTTGTTTCTTTTTTAAATCTTGCAGCCGCTGCAACAACCCCCCCCACCCCAACCTGCGAGCGTCGTTTCTTTTTCTGCACCCTCAAAAAACACGCAGTTGTTTATTCCTGAAAGTTTCTCCTCTGACAGCAGTGTTTTTGCTAAATTACAACGTGAAACGTTCGCTGCTGCTGATCCACAACAGCTCCTGTACATCCTCTTCATAAATTACCTGCCATAAATACACACGAGGCAGCAGCGGTCAGTCCCGCCTCGTTTGAAGGAAACGTTAAAAAATGACAACCTGCTGCAGGGCTGCACCTTAACTCGGCCTCCATACTTCATCCTCTGTCCCGCCACCCTCTACAGCAAACACCTGGATGGAAACTAAAGTCATTAAAATCCATTACAGATGTGTTCATGATTCAAACCGCAAAAAATAAATAAATATTACCCACTGTTGTTCTAGTTTCTAGTGCAAATATCTTAATACCAGGCATCATTTGTCAAAATAAATTCAAATTAATGAGGTTTAAAATCTCCCAGATTGTTAAATTAACCATTTTCTCCACTTTGTTCAACGAGATCATCAAAAAATATCAGTAAATTTGAAAATATGAATAGATAGTTACTGTGTGCAGTTTAGTAGTGAAAGTAGACTACTTTACGTGACTATTGTCTTAAAGAAGTATATAACAACTGGTATGTTTATCAAGAGTATTCACAGCTATAAAGTTACAGAAAAAAATCAATAATTTAATTTACTTGATTAGGACAGAGAACATTAATCAGCTTAGTTCTTATTGTAACTTTTATAGTTACCACAACAGCACTACAAAGTATCGAAATAAAACCTGAAGCCATCTTTAGCACTCTAGAAATAAGACAAAACTAACTTAGTTACAAGTAACTTTTCATCAAATTTTAGCAGATTGTTTCTTAGATAATTCCTTAATACTAATGAAAACATATTAGTTCCAATTGCAGATTATATCATTTTAAGCAAAAGATTTTTTCCAGTGGATCCAGTATTTTTTGTCAATATTAAGGAGTTATTCACTTCAAACAAGCTGCTGTAAGTTAGTTTTGTCTTATTTCAAGTGTACCAAGATATTTGCACTAGAAACTAAACCATAACTGCCTGGTAAAATGTTTCACTCCCAAGACTGATTTCGTGACCTTTGCCCTGAATGAGCACTACAACAATGTGGATTTAGCAAGCAGATCATGTTTGCGACACGATTGTTTAAAAACAGAAATTGCTAAATGCATCAACACCAACCGATGCTTCAGCCTCCACAGCAGAAGTGGAGTTAAGATTCAGGCCCTGGCACAGAAAGCAGAGGTACCGAGTTTAACTCACATCAACATCCAAAGAAAACACAAAGAGCACCGAGGGGCTTCCTGACGTGCTCTCCAGGTGCTTTGGCAAATACTTTTAAAAACAAAGAGACAAATTAAAATAAATGCTATTCATGAGGCAACGTTGGTTGTTAAGGCTCTACTGTGGCTGTGCTTGCTTAGTATCTATAGATGGGTGATAACTGCATACTGTCGAGTGAGTAGAATGAAGAGGGTGGGTAGATGGAGAGGCACTATGTGGAGTCTTCTGGCTCTGATTTGATGACTTTCTTCTCGGCATTGCCGGGCGCTCGCTGTGACGTCCCGTTTTCTGGAGACACATAAAACGCGACATCATCAGCGTTCGGGTTTTTCAGAAAACGTTCTGATGGGTTCCAGTCTGGTTTCTGCTCGGAAATTCACCAGATATCAGCCCACTCCTGCACATACTGCTCGACTGATTTATTGTTTAACAGTAGAAAACATAACTCACTAATGAGAATCAGAGGCTCAGAAAAATGCTTAGTTGCTTGTTGCTATGGTGATTTCCACCTTTCCATCAAATTCAGACAAGAAGTTCAGACTCAAAGAAAAGTTCACGATGTGAAAACTATCAATTTTATCCCAAAAAAATTAATATTGAGAATATATTTCAATTTGCATCAACATAGACAGTGGAAACCATTAATTAGCAGAGAAGCTAATATTAACATTCTTCCTTAATTCCCTGGGTTTCAGCCAATCAGCACCAAGGAAAATGAAAGCCACTCCTGGATTGGCTGCTTTTCTAACCATCAGATAACAACGCATCAGCTAGCATTGGTACTTAGCTTCACAAAATATTTCTTTTAAAATATTTTAGATATGCTCTATCAAGCAAATATCTGTAAATTGGTAAATTTTCCACAGTTAATTAGTTGCCAAGTACTACAGAAAAATCAACAAATTTTCTGCGATTAAATTGAAGATGTTTTTTTCTGCTGACAGGTGGATTTTACCCAGTAAATCTGGAGTTACAATTCACAGAATAATTAGCTAACAAGTGGAGGTCCACTGTACAAAAAGTGAATACTTTTAGACTAAAAATCTAGAGCGTGTTTCATCATGCTACTCCATCCATCCATCCATTTTCTTACACCCTTGTCCCTATTGGGGTCGGGAGGATAGCTGGTGCCCATCTCCAGCTAACGTTCCGGGCGAGAGGCGGGGTCACCCTGGACAGGTCGCCAGTCTGTCGCAGGGCAACACAGAGACACAACCATGCACACACACACTCACACCTAGGGACAATTTAGAGAGACCAATTAACCCGACAGTCATGTTTTTGGACTGTGGGAGGAAACCGGAGTACCCGGAGAAAACCCACGCATGCACAGGGAGAACATGCAAACTCCATGCAGAAAGACCGGGGCCGGGAATCAAACCAAGAACCTTCTTAAACTGCATAATCTCTGATAAAATCTATAAATATCTAAAACTTAAATTATAATTCAGGTGAACTCTGAAAGGTGTGACTGAAATATGGAGCTACGTCATGTGAAAGAAGCTATTAGGGTTTAGTTGTTTGACAATTTTGCAAACGTAGTTTATGTTCACAGTTGTTTTTCTAAGAAGTTGTATGATTTTATGTATATTTTTTAAAAGACAACAATAAGGTGGTTTAATTAAAGTGAATCTACTGTCACCAACCTGTTGCTGGTGTTTTGGCATCATCTGTGCTGCTGCTGTTGTGGTTGTTGTTGTTGTGGTTGTGGTTGTGATGGCGCTTCAGCTCATTGGCTAGCTGCTTGCCCAATGGGAGGTCTCCTTCCTGCATGCTCTGACTGACCACTCGCAGGTTGATTGGTCGATCATCTGGAGGAAAATGACCAGGAACGAGAACAGACTCAGTGTTTCTATCTATAGACAGAGTCACGAAAAGTTCAAGAGAAAGAAAAACAGGAAGAAAAGTAGAGCAGAATCAGAGAGAGAGAGAGAGAGACGCCCCCCTCCAGGCTTCTGGCTAGAGGTAAACAGGCGTGGGCGCCATAATTACAGGTGCATTGTGGGATTTGTGGGAACAGCGTTATAATGAGCTGTCGGGAGTGGGTGAGAGAGGAAAAAGGATGAAAATGAGACGAGGCCTGGAGGAGAAGAAAGATCCTGAATAATGATGCGCCTCCTCTCCTCTTGTCTCCCTCCTCCTCTCCTCTGTTTGCGAACTCCAGGCAGAAAAACGGCTGACAGCCGAGTGTGGAAAATCTGCACCTTTCAGGCGTTTACTTCCAGTCAGAAGCTTCACGTTGATGTGAATTAGATTTAAATTCAGCTCAAAAAACAACAAAGAGTGAAAACAATGCGCTCTATCTGGGCACAGGGGGCAGCAGAGAGCTAGAAGAAAGTGTCAGAAATGAGTGAAAAGTGCTGAAAAAGCCTACCCTGGCTGTCCCTGCTGAGGTCAGCGGCGCCGGCGGCTCCGTTGGTGTTCTGGGCGTCGTTGAGGTACTTGAGCGCAGCGGGCGGGATCCTCCAGTCCAGAGCCTGCAGCCGCTCCTGGACCGCGGCGTCCTGCAGGATCTCCATCTGCCTTGCCAGCAGGCGCTCCAGCTGCATCTGACGCACAGAAACCAGGCATCAGCTGGGAGCCCGGCGCTCTGATGGGCTTTTATATGCTAATTTATACTAATTATGGTCCAAAACTGACCAATCAGGACAAAACAATAAAGAGACAGGCAAAAGAATGAATCTGTCACTGTCTCTTTAAATCCCAGCAGGACGTCTTTTTCATCCAAAACAACCATGAAATCTCTTCTTATGAAAACATTTATTTAAAAGAAATAATTTTATTTTGTTTGCATCTTTAATGCAGGGTGGTGGCAGCGTCATGCTGTGCGACACTTTCTGCAGCAGAGACGTATTGAAAACACAAACTTTAATGTGTTTTATCAGGATTTTTTGAGCAACAAAGTTTAGCAGAACTGCAGAGGAAACTTATTTACTTTTTAGGAAAGTCTAAAAAGTGCGTAAACTGACTCAGGCTTTATTTGAAGAAAATATCTCCTTTCTTTCCATTTTCCAATCTTTAGTCAGAGCCCATTTATATTTGCTGTAATACAGACTGCTGCAGGAGATCTTTCCTGCTCACAGCCATCACCATCTACAATAATTCAGTGAAGAATTTTGAATTTCTCTTTGGCATCAATAAAGTACTTTTGAATTTAAATTTCAAAATGATTAACTTCTTGTTGTTGCTCTGTCAGGTTAAAGCAGGTAAAATTAACTCAAGCTTTAGGTTAAAATGTGATAAAATGTTAATAATCTAATGGTTTTGTAGCTGTAAAAACAGAAGGAACTACTTCCAGCAGTGAAATCTTAAACTGTCTCTCTAGTTTCTCTACTGGGCGCGTTCCTGGACATCGTCCAAGTTGGTCCTACCTGCAGGTTGCGTCCGACCGTTTCCTCTCCTTTGGACTTGGCACAAGCCAGCTGCTCCCTCAGCATCTCCTGCCTCATGTGGATGGCCTGCAGCGCCTCCTGGATGTCGAAGAAGTTCTCCTGCAGCACAGTTACGTCCCTTCAGTCAATACATTTAATCTCCTTTTCCTCTCTGTTTTTTGTTTTTATTTCAAGTCTTTATCTGCAGAAATAAGGGCCTGTCTGTTTAAGTATAAGGTTTTAAGCGGCTTTAAGCGGGATTCCCCAGTTTTGTGTGAGCAGGTGTCGGCTCATCTGCGCCTCTGGATCCCTGCGGAGCCGCCACATGTTTTCCATCAGCGGCTCGCTCTCTGAGAGGAGCCATTCAGAACCGGCTGCGGGCCGAACGGCGCCGGGAGAGCAGCGCTCAGACCCGGCTTTGTACTCGGCTCCAGATCGATGTTCTCAGAGGAGCGCCAGCTGCCAGACCCGAGTCCTCCGAAACCTCACTAATGTGGAGCTTCAGCTCCGTTACTTTGATGTTTCACTTCATGATTCCAGAGAAACCGGTTCAGAGTTTCAAACAGAAACATTTGCAGCACTAAGTGAGAAAAATGTAATTGTGTCGACCTAAAATCGTTCTAAAATCTTTTTTTTTCACATTGTTGCTCATATTTCTAATTAAATGTGACCACAATCAGACTACTGTGTGAACGGTTACGACCAGAAAGTGCAGAAGAAGAACATCAACATCACACAGCAGCGCTTTGTTTCCAGAAGGAGCAAAAGGTTACACACAAGTAAGAATAAAACAACATCAACATATTTTAACTCAAGTAAAAGTAAAAAAGTATTTGGTGAAAGGGCAACTCAAGCACAGAATAATAATTTAATATTTAAAAATTACATCATCAGATGGACTAAAGTACAAAGTTATGTGGAAAAATTGGTATTTTGTAGACTACAATTAAAATAATTAATAGAAATAAAAAAAACAGGCAAAATAAACATTTTCCAAATCAGCTTCTTTCATTCTAAAACTTATGAAAATGTAACAAAAACTGCTGGTGTGTATGTGTATCTGGTGAATTTTAAGTTAAAAGATGTTTTCCATTCAGTCTGTAGAAAATCCAGAAATTTTACTCAACTACAAAAGTTACTCAATTACTCAGAAAACAATTGGATGTGGGTCATATTTGCCTGCTGTTTGAATGTAACCAAGGAGACAAGTTAGAATCTGAGGACAGCTTCAGAAGACGGAGGCTATGATCCACATTAATTACTTTGAGTTGGATGCTGAACTCACCTCGGTTTTGATCCTTTTAGGTGACGGTTCGTCTCTGTCTCCACACCGAGATCTGCAGAAGAACATAACGAAAAACAAAAAACATGACTGTTACCGTTCTGGACCTACAGTTCTGGTTCTGTTTATTTCTTAGAGGAAGGATGGGAAGCCTGTGTTTGACCCATTTTTCTTTCGGACATAAGTTTGTGATGCATTTGTATCCTTAAGAAAAATATATAAAACTTCAGATATCTCACAAATGAGATGATAGTATACATGGAAAAAGAGTTAAAAATGTTTGACTTTTGATCATTTTCAAAAGTTGAAATTTTGACTGTACGAGCTCAGAAAAGTTCCAAGTTTTTTCTAGAAAATTTCTCAGGTTCTTGTGTACAAATTTTCAACTTTTGGATGTCAGAAATTTCCATACATTTTTCTAGAAATTTTCAGAAATTAAACAAAAAATGTCTCAATTCTTTACCCACAAATGTCTTACTTTTTTAGCATAGAAATTTCCAAGTTTGTCCCAAAAATTTGTGAGATTCTTTTTTTTCTAGCAAATTTTTCCACTTTTGAAGCTCAGAAATTTTCACAATTTTTCTCGAAAATGTGTTTAATCTTGCAAATTTTCTGAAATTAACCTAAACATTTCCAAGTTTATTCTAGAAAATATGAGCAATTAATCTCAGAATTTCAGAGTTTTTCTGGCAAATGTTCCTCTTTTGGAGCTCAGACTTTTCAGAATTAAAAAAAATTCTGAGATTAATCTAGAAATTTTAGAGTTATTTTCTCACAAATTTTGAACTTCTGGAGAGATTAATTTTTTAATATTTGAGTTTTTTGGTGGAAGTGTACTCCTCCTAACACAGCTGTGCTACATTGACCTGTTTTCAGCTGTGGTTTTCAAATCTTACTTGCTGGTGCGGTAGGTGTATTTGTAGGTGACCTCTCTGGAGATCTGCCGGGCCAATCCGAACAGCTCGTCGCGGCGCGTCAGCAGCGCCGTGTCCCTCATGCAGAGCTGAGCCGCCGCCTCGTTCACCGTCAGCTGCACAGGAAACAAACCAGTCAGGTTACACAGAGGAAGCGCCCCCTGCTGGTCCGCAGGTCGCCGGTTCGGTGAAGCACCTCGTGCAGCGTCAGGTGTTTGCCGTCCCTCCGCTTGGAGTCGAAGCGCCCGTAGATGGCGCTGTACTTCCGGATCTCTTCCTCCCTCCGCGGGTCGTCGTCGCTCATCTCAAAGATGTGTCCGATCATCTTGGCCAGCTTCTTGTTGTTCTTCAGCTGTTCTTTGACGTCCGCCGGGTCCGTCTTAGAAAGTCCGGGTGCCATCCTGTCCACGCACTCCAGGACCGACTGCACCGCCGCCGCGTCCAGGGCTTCCATGGCGTCTCTGGGGGACGACGGCGAGCCCAGATCCGACGGAGACAGGCTGTGCTCGCTGTCGTTGCTGTGGCCCGACCAGAACCGCGCCTCGCTGCTCCCCTGCAGGGGCGACCCGGTGGAAACCTTCTCCCTCGCCACGTCCAGCTTCCCCGGGTCGGAGCAGGCGGCGATGGCTTTGGGAATCTTCACGCTGGCGGTGTTGGAGCGGTCCTGGGCGCTGAGCAGCGTGGGGGAACCCTCGGGCAGCTTGTAGACGGGGATGCTGCAGACGGGCAGCGAGGTGAGCGGCTGGTTGAAGATGGCCGGGTTGGTGACCCAGTCCCGCAGCGCCTTCTGCAGGCGCCGCACATGCAGCGGCTTGCTGGCCATCCCTACCAGAGCCATGATCTCTAGGAACTCCTCCTCACCGGCCTCACACAGCTGCTGCACATCATCGCCGCCCTGCTGGATGAAAGCCTCGTAGTAATAGAGGAGGTTAGCGCGCTGCAGGATCCTGTAGAGCTGCAGCTCACCCAGGGTCCTCGGCAACACGGCCGCCATGCCTGAAACACAGAGGGACGCAGAGTCAGCTGACGTAAACACCTGAGATAAACTGAAAAAAAAAAAAACCTTTGAAAAAATTAGAAACATTTACCACAACTTCATTCGGCTAGCTGGCTAACTGCTTTTAGCAGCAAAAGCTAAGAGCAGTGTATTACTTTGTTACCGATGTTCAAAACAAAACTTGTTGATGTCACAACCAAGCAAATTTTCTATCTGCGCTCCAACATTAGAGGACAAACTTTGCAGACCTCCATAAAAGACAGAAATAAACCTCTAAAGGTGGAAATTGAAATAAACCTCAACTACATTTGGGTAGCAGGCCAAGTGCTTTTAGCAGTATAAGACAACAGCGACGTGTTCTTGCATGTTTTGTTCAAACACTGAAGCAACATGCTCACTAAATGAGAAGGCACAGAACTATGACTTTGAAAGACTCAACAAGATTAAAATCTTCAAAAGTTTAATTTATTTTACTGAATGTTGAGGTTGGGATTGGTTGTAAACCTCCGACCTCTTTACTTCTGTCTATTTTTTGTTTTTATGACTCTAGACAACAGACATATAAAAGCCAAAGTCCTGCTCAAAGGCTTTCCCAGCCATCTGTCAGTACGGTCCTATTTGGACATTAAAGTGAAGAAAATGTGTGAAAATATATTTTCCTGATGTCATGTAACCATTATTTACAGGATGTTTGTACAAACAAGCAATTTAGGAAACCGAAGGGAAAACTGGTGCTTTTGTCGCCTTATTAAATCTTATAGCTTATCATTTATGATGCTACCTGTACAGTTCCTCTGTGACGCTGAGCTGCAGCACAACAGAGAGGAAGGGGGTGGGGCTTCAGATCAGAATATTCACCTTTTTTCTCAAAAACATAAAGACATTTCCAAAAGGATAGATGCCAAAAAAGTCATTTACGGATTGGAAGGACTGAATACACCTGCTGAGCATCAAGTGTTGAGGAAAAATCTGATAAAATTTGCTATTGTTGCAGGACTAGCTAGCATTTATTTATGATAGTGTTATTTTTTTAGCGCTAACCTTTGTGCTAAACTGAGGAAACACACATTTAGTGTTCCTAAATCAGAAATATCCACCATTTTCCTCCCTGACAGTGTCTCTACAACTAACAGGTTGGCATTTATACTCAGAAATGTCGCCATTACTCTAAACTTTTCACAGAAATCGTGAAGTCACGATGGGCTACTGCCACTTTAAGCCGATGCAGGAAGAACAGGCTTGGCTTTGAGTCTTCCTGGGTGCATGTGAGGCCCTGCGGAGGCTGGGCTGACTGAGGAGTGGCAGCCAGCCGGCCCGGCTTGCAGGGAGGACCACATGCCTCTCTCCACCCCTGCAGGATGTGTAGGTGGTGGGCCTGCCTCGCCCAGAATAGGCCCGGGGAGCCAGGCAGGCGTCGACTCACAAAATGACACAGACAGAAGCTGCCTGAGACAAAACCAAACATAAATAAATATCTGTTGGATTGTTTCCTTAAAAACGTCTTGTTTTTATCACACAAATCCCTCTAATTAGCCTGATTTACAGTGGACATCATGTAAACCTATTGCAACATGAAGGTTTAATCAGACGTAAACACTAATCTCTACATTTATTAGTTGGCAGTGACTCAGCAGTGAGTTTCCCAGTAAGTCTCTGCAGCTCGGACCTGTATGGACATCGACCAGCAGCACAAAGGCGTGAGGAAGAAACGTGAAGTCAGAGCGAGTTCCTTATCTGCAGCACAAACTGAAAAGCTTCTGGAAAACCTAAAGCAAACACGTGTGCAAGCTGATGTAACGGAGGATCTGAGTCGCTTTTGTTCAAATGGACTCAAAAGGTTCCCGGAGTCGAAGATCTGCTGCAACCTCACCCTGAAATAAATAGTAGCTGGTGGCCAGATGGGGCGAACAGACGGTCCTGGTTTCACACCAGAACCAAACGGCTCAGCCGGATATCAGGACTTTCACTGCGCTGTCCTCATTCTGTCATTATAAAGAAAGTACACCCCCCTCAGCTCCAGAGCCAAACAATCCGCTCCTGAACGGCTTCTAAGATTTAAATTTAACCTCAGATATATACGTTACACATATTTATCCCTTAAATAGAGCACTGATTTATATATTTACAATATAATTTAAAAATAAGATTAAGCTAAACAATAAAATGTTTAGGAATAATTTAAACCCTAGATTTGTAATAACAGCATTATATTTATTATTAAAAACGTAGCATAAGGCCAAATAATAAAAGTTTGTGAAAATGTTTATGCAAAATGAAAAACTAGATTTGTAACATTAGTATAGATGGTGTTTATTTTCCTCTCTCAATATTTATTTCATCAGAGCCACCATTTAAAATATACACATGGTTAATTCAAATTAAAGAATTTATGATAAACTAAAACTCTAGATTTGTAATAACAGCATAATATTTGTTTATAATATGTATTTGATCAGAATAATTTTTAAAAGGGCAAATTATAAACATTTGTCTAAGTACACCAAATACCCTACAAAAGCAATATTTGTAATAATATTATTTAAGTCATTTTTAAATAAAAATTATGGCCAATGTATGAAAGTTGAAAACCCTAGATTTGTAAAATAAATTTAGAAACTATTTTTCCTTTATTAATGCTTTGAGTTTGTCAAACATTGTATTTACTTAAATTTTATTCAATAATAATATCTAGTTTGCTCTTAAATGTCCATAAAAATTTAAATATAATGCATAAATGGACTTTAAGAGCTGACCGTGGCCCCCCTGTAGCCCCCTCTTTGCACCGCCCCTGGTTGACCTCCAGGTCTGATTTGCCTTCTTCCTGATGCTGCAAACAGTTTGCAGCAGCAGCATAAGATCTGCAGGCTGGTCACACATGTCCAACCGTCTAACATCATCGTCTCCTTCAGTGACACGTTTGCCTCTGGCCTGAAACATCCAGACTTTCCAAAACGATCTTTTACAATCAGAAGCACTGATTTTTAACCAATCAGTGATTTTCAACTTTTTCCTTCCTGACAGCCGCATTACTCACCGGTTATTCCGTCAGTAGCAAAAAACTTCCACGATCATTTCATTGTGCGTTTAGCTGAAAAACATTTGTTATGAACCATGAAATGAAAAACAGCAGGTTTGAGTTTCCCCCCCCTCCCCATCAGATCAAACATTAAACGAAGCTTTGAGTCTGGAAAACAAAACGAGGACATGCAGGACGTGAGCAGATTTGATAAAGAAGAGGTGGAAAATAAAAGGAACGTGAAATGTCACTTAAAGAACATTAGCATTGATGATAAAAACACGTGGGCTAGTGGAGCTTCTTAAGGCGCTCTCGTCCTCCTCCGCCGGTTTAGGAGTCACTCACTGCAGATAAACATTTTTTGGACTCTAAAAGCTTAAGGCGATTTATTTCACAGATGTTAACCGCATCACGATTGTTTTGCATGTTCTGGGTTATGTTAGTGATTACTCGTGAATTTTGCCCAAAAATGCTGCATTTCCTCTGCCTCTTGTGTCTAATATGAGATGTTTTCAGTGAGCCGGTGTGAAACGTGTCATCTGAATATGTAAAGTTTCATTGAGGAAACATCCAGGCTCAGGAAGAATCCAGGCTTTGTTTGTTTCATGTTGTGTTGATTCTGACTGTTTTCCTTCTATTTCCGACCAAAACTCTGGAGCTAAATTTATCAGCAGAGTGAAGGCTGACCTCTGGGTGAGCAGCAGGTGAGCCGACCGTCTTCCTCTGAAATAACAGGAGCTCTGGCAGACAGAGCGGTGAAGTCAGGTGAGCTCTGACACACACAGGTGGGGCTCCCTCCTGGAGAGAGGATTCCTCTGACTTCGCTCTCATTCCGGAAATAAACTCTGATATTTCTCAACCAGAAGGCGTTCTTGGAATCTCACCATGACACTTTCATAGCACCTTTTCACAAATGGACCATGGTGAATGTGTGCTGCTGGTGCTGTGGGATTTAAACTGTGTTTTCCATGGGGTGTACCACAAAGCTCCATTCTCACCCTCGTTTTTTCTCTACTTGATGTTTTTTTTCCAGAAACATTAATTTCCTATTATTTTTATGCAGATGACGGCCCGGTTTACCCTCTGCAGGTGGGTGTTTAGGGTTGCCCTTCTGGCATCAGGAAATGGATTTTACTAAATTAACTCAGGAATGGAGTCACTGGATGACAAAAGGAGGAAACTGTGTTGAACTTTCAACTCTGAATTTGAACAATAAACCAAAAGCAAAAGTCAAATTCGGTGACGATTGTCGGAAATAAACTTGATTCTTTCTCCGTTTCTATAAAACAATTCCTTTTGGAACGGGCGCCTGATGTTGAAGTTTGATTTTTAACACTTAAACGAGTAAATTTCTCTCCACTGGCTGCAAGCTCTTTCTGAACTTCCCCGGGATACCACAAGGCACCGAACTTGGTCCCCTTCTTTTTATTGCTGTAACTGGGCGCCATTTTCCCGGAAACATAACATTTCATTTGTATGCAGATAACTGACAGGTTTATCTTACACTTTTCAAAATATAAGTCTTTTTATAGTGAGTTAATGCATTAATCTTCTGCGTAGTTTATTTAACTTTTGCATTTATGCACAAAGTTGTTAGTTTTGTTATTGGCTAACCTTTAAAGTGCTTTCTAAATAAAACCAGTCTGAAGTTTTGAGCTTGTGCCTCTATGAGGGTGTGACGTGATCCTTAAATACTCACTGTTTGTGTCTGTAGCAGCTAAAAATAAACCAACAACACAGAAAACATCAAATATGTCAATAAACTGAGACATTTAGAGTCCAGTTATGTAGAGATAAAACATCGAGGAGGCAGAAAGTGAATGATTTATGTTGGTGCTCAAAGCTTTAACCAATGTTTATCTGATTCAAACTGACTTATACTCTGATCTGCAAACATGTTTACATTTAACTTCATTTCCTTTACATGGCTGCAGTTCTCCGGAGCATTTTCATCTTTGCAGCAGAACTTGATCATATGTTCATCATCATGTGCAGCAGAATGAGGAGGAAGCGTCATGGTGGATGAAGTCTTCCTACCTGGTGAGTGTTTGGCCCCTTTGGCGCACCCTGGTCCGGATCCTATTTCTTTCCTGTATTCCTCTTCTTCCTCCTCTTCAGTTTTCACCAAACACAACAACACCCCGTCGCTTCGCGCGCAGCAAAAAGAAACGAGGAATCCCACAGAATGTGATCCCGCAGGAGCAGCGGAGCGCGCAGACCGGGGGAACCTTCAACTTCCAGGACGCAGCAGAACCAGCACCGAGGCAGCGGCTGTGCGTGTTTCTGCGTGTCCTCTCCTCTCTGCGTGAAAACTTTTTCCTTCCTCTGGAGCCGAGAGAGAAGAGAAAAGAGCGCAGAATGTCAGCGCGGAGCTGCGGAGCTTTGTGCGTCTCTTCCCTCAGAGTGTGTGTTGCGTGTGTGCGTGGGGAGTGTGTGATGAGTGTGTGAGAGTCCTCTCCCAGCGTCTCTCCACTCCCCTGCACTCTTCTCAAAGGTCAAACCACACACAGAGGCGCGCGCAGACACTTCCGCCTAAGCCTACAAAATAAGAGCGCCACAGTCTGGAAATGTATAATCCAGATTATTAGGGCAGAATGCATCAGATTGCTTTACTGATGATGCATTTTTAAATAATAAACAATCCATCCAGACCTACTGCTATTTAGTATTAACATTACAAGCCAATAAAATTTTTATTTCTCAGTGTTTTATGAATGCAAACACTAAATACTCACAGAGCAACATTAGTCAGTCAGTCAGGAAACTGCTAGAAAAGCAAATAAAAATCATTTTGCTGCAGTTTCAATCGTTTTAATGTTCAGCAGCCATGTTGGATTTAGAAACTGATAAGAAACTTGAAAATTTCATAAAATTCAGAAGGTGTCCTATATAAAATTAACTTTGATCAAATTGGATCAAGATCATGCACCTACTCATGTTTACCAGTTCAACAGAAAATTAATTAATATGTGAACACAAAATAAAAACCAAACAGCTAACATTTTTGTGGAGTTCAGTTCAATTACATATTATTTATACTAAAGGAATATCAGATGTTGTCATAACTCATATCACCCAAATATTTACAAATATAATATATCATAGATTTTGATGCTGTGGGCAGGATAGATCTCCAGTAGCAGTGAGTCATCCAACAAAAACAAAAAGGCCTCTGACAGAAGACAAAAAAATGGCAGAAAAATATTTGAATTTGGTTTGTAAGACAAAAACAAAAACGTGTTGTTGCCATGGTTACACGTCACAACTGTCCGAAAAAAAAGTAGGAAAGGAAAT
The DNA here is from genome assembly GCF_904066995.2 of Poecilia reticulata. Classification (NCBI taxonomy): domain Eukaryota; kingdom Metazoa; phylum Chordata; class Actinopteri; order Cyprinodontiformes; family Poeciliidae; genus Poecilia; species Poecilia reticulata. The sequence continues at coordinate 13,643,040 of NC_088831.1, read as the reverse complement.
CTTTACAGCTGTGCAGCTTTCAAAACCAGAGGGAATAGTTGTCCAAACATCCAACAGCTCAACCAAAAAATAAAAGTCTAAAAAGAACAAATAAGATCGATAACAGAGCTGCTTATACCAGAAAAGGCGGCTCTAGAGAACATTTATCTTTGTAGAGCCCAAACAAAATAATTCTTTTTTTTTTTTATTAAAAAAAAAAAATCGTTTTTTTTTTTTTCTTGCTTTGCTTCTCAACAAAAAGGAGAAAAACAGGAAAAACTGTTAACTGGAACACATTAAGAATAACTTTTTCTTGGAAGACATGTTTTGATGAATGGTTTTAGCCATCTCTGGATGTTTGTGGCCCCAGTTTTTGATCATCTGAAGCTAAAAGCAACAAAAGAAAAAAAGCTGCTGGATAGTAACTGTAAAAATAAATAGTAAAACCTAGAAATTTATCTGAAAATCTCCCATCATAACAACGAGTAGTGGATGTATCCAAATTTTGTTCCACTTTCCAGTATTGAATAGAACTTTTTCTTTTTTTAGCACAAAACGTCATCATTTTATTCCCGACTGCTCCGTGCTTTTATTTTGTTAAATCTTCCTGTGAACCATCCTAACCGCGTGCAGCTTCACGCAGCAGCTGAACAAAGTGGGATATTCCGCGCGGTCGCCACAGAGCCTGCTTCTCCTCTCTCTCTCGGTCTCTCTCTCTCTCTCGCCCACGCTGCTCCCTGCGTGACGCAAATCCGCGCGTGGGTGGACACACGGGGCGTGGGAGGCTTTCTGCACGGAATACCAAACACAGGCAGGTTCGACACCCACAGAGACACGCAGAGACGCTCCCTGACGAAGAGCAGAGAGGAGACAGTTTCATCAGCAGTAAATATTGTCTGAGCTGATCATCAGAGAAATATTCAATATTCTCAATCTGGGGCCTCTGTTGATATTTACATTGTTATTTTACAGCATTAATTATATTTAAATCGGACATGTTTTTGTGTTAAATATTTATTGACATCTCTTGTTGTTTCTTCTGCACACTCTGCAGCTATAATTTGTATTTAATAATTACAGAGGTTTTTATGTGATGGATCAACATAAAGCCGTTTAATATTGAATGGAAGGAATAAAAATCTGAAAAGTGTGGCGTGCATTTGTATTTATCCCCATGAGTCAATACTAGCGTTAGACATCTGGAAACTCAATTTGTCCCATCCATCCATCCATCCATTTTCTTACACCCTTGTCCCTCAGTGGGGTCGGGAGGGTTGCTGGTGCCTCTCCAGCTAACGTTCCGGGTGAGAGGTGGGGTCACCCTGGACAGGTCGCCAGTCTGTCGCAGGGCAAAACAGAGACACACAGGACAAATCTTCCCACAGATACTCTGTCAGATTTAGGTCTGGACTTTGACTAGGCCATTCTAACATGAGTGTGATATGTTTGATATGTTTGGCTGACCTGCTGGAAGGTGAACCTCCACCCTGTCTTCCTATGAACTCTGACCTACTTCACTTTCCTCTGAGGAAGAGTTCATTATATTAGCATGGCAGCAATTTTGGATGCTGAGCTCAGGGTTGTTCAGCTTGTTGGTTGCTGGATTTTGAATGTGAAAATATATTTTTATCATAAATTCAAAGCTCCTGGTCAGGACTCCTGACTTTAAACTCTTGGGTTTCAGACATTTGCAGATGTTTTATTGTTTCTACATCTGGAAAAATCACAAAAATCAGTTCATAGCTTTTTATTTTATCCTGGAAACCCACTGGAAACACAAAGCCTTTGCTCTAATTTACATTTCTGACCTTGGGATTTTATTTCCATCTATCAATTTGATTAATTTCTCGTTTTGTCCCTCAGCGTTTTCTAAAGTAACAGCCTCAAACTTTGACTGAATCGGCTCCGCATCGTTTCAGTTCTTCATTTCTGTCAGATTCGTTTCTCTCACTCTCTGACGGCAACAACATTATGAGACTTAGCTGATGAAATCACATGTATGACCTCTTATAAAAAAAGTTCAAATGATCTATTGAGCCCATTTTAATGTAAAATATCTTTCTGTGTTGAGTTGCAGCTGAATTGTCTCGATTGAGGCTGAGGTTTGGGATTTTCATCCGTTCTCTGGGCTTTGATTGGTCCAAATGAAGAGTCTCTGGACCAATGCAGCTCAGACGTGGGCGGACATAAGATATGAACTTCTGTACTAATAAAAAGTTTTAGATTTAATAAGAAATGGGAAAGGAAATGAAACCTCTCCCCAGTGAAACATGCTGCTTTGTGCCACAGTGTAAGCACACACTATATGGAGTACTTTTAGTGCCTTTAATGTTGCAACACTTGAAAAATAAACACTGTAAATTGATCCAGAGAAATTTTTATTAAACACCTGTTTAGTAAAAAATATATATGTGTACATATATTTGTTATTGATTTATACATTTTAAATGATAAATCAGCAGTAATGTTTAGGCAGCTGGAGTGGCAGAGAAACACAAACACTCAGTTATGAAACAAGTTGTGAAAAAATAAATAAAAGTTACTTTTTATTTGGAGTTTTTCTTTTTGCTTTTTACCTTAGAATAATTTTTTTTTATCGTTTTTATAATTTATTGTATTTGTGGGTATTTTTGCAATTTAATGTAAACATCCATAGAAAAGAAATAAATTTTGTGTTTATTTTTTTAGAGTGTATGAATACGGTTTAATAATTTAATTATTGGTTAGAGTGTTAATGAAGAACAATGGTATTTTAAAAAATGCTCCAATTTAGATCCCCAATGATTTACAGCAATGAAAAATGGATTTATGGAAAGTCAATTGGTCATGTAATTGTATAGTTCTGTAAAAGTGCAGGAAAAATTTGTAAATTATAATAATTGTATTTGAAGACTGGTCAGCAGGTGTGCGGTTGTAGACGTTAGTCCCATGTTATCACAACTTCCATCCAAAAGAGGGAGCTCACATGTGTGTCAGTTACTAAAGTCCTCCACACCGAAGCAATGCAACAATGGACACAAGAGTCTGACGACGCTGCAGTCTGTGAAACTAAATTCTGGTTCTGATGGATTCGGGGAGCTAATCATCATGTGTATGGAAAGCCGTATGATTAAATAATTACACCCTCCGCAACAACTATGAAATTTGTTGAATATGCTATAAATTATTAAGCACCACCTGGTGTTCAGAGAATGTCACTGCATGACAATGTTGAGCTTTTCCTTTTTGGCACACGGTGGAGCGGTACAGAGGAATATTAGTACCTTGTTAAAAAATGAAAAAAAAAAATAAAATAAATAAATAAAATAACTAAATAGTACATTTCCAAAATAAAATCGGACGTGTTTATTTTTGTAATATTAAGACTTTATTGTAAAATGAGGAATTTATTTTTATATTATGACTATATTCTCTCATTGTTTCAACATTATTATGACTTTATTTTCCTATTATTGGAAGTTTGTTGTCATACAGGCTTATTCATCATCATATTATGACTATTATGATAATTTTTTGACTACTGTGGCCTTAATACTCTGTTGAGGAGCTGAATATGTGTTCCTAGAATTTTACATTTATTTCATTATATTTTTGCAAATAAAAAAGCAGAAGAATTTAAATAATATGTCATTATTTTCTTGTTTTGCCCATGATTTAATGCTACATAGGTTGGGTTTGTTTGGGGTTCTTCTGCATATTCATGCTAAGATGAAGTAATTTATTTTCCCATGACTGTCTGTCAGTATTTTGCGTCAAGCATCAAGACAGCAGCCCAGAGGAGAGATTCGTTTACCTGAGGAGTTTTGAGGGACATTCCAGAGTAAGAAGAGACGATCAGAGAGTCATCTAGAGAAGATTTACTGACATTTGGAGTGAGGCTGCTTTCTGGCAGCAACAAGCAGAACTTTTTAAATGTGTGAGGTGGAAAGTTTCCTTCTGTTTGTGATGCTCCTGGAAACACTCCAGCTGCTTTCAGTCCACCGTAAGGTCAGAAGAATGACCTTTTGAATGATTATATTTTGGTAAAATGCCAACTGAAGGAGCCCCATTGGGTCACGCGTTAGCCCCACACATGTGCGTCAGTGAAACACGCCCGTATGCAAATGCTCCACTCAGATTTCACAATTTCAAGTGACAGGACATGCAAATGGTTTCCAACACAGGGAAGTGGGTAGCAGGAAGCTCAGAGCGCTGCGTGAGCGTCGCAGCTCCGCTGATCTGATCGAGAGTTTCCCCAGAGTGACTGAGCCGCTCTTTGCTAATCAAAAACAATCCAGGCCAGCATGAGGCGGCGGAGAGGCAAACATGGTTGTTACGCACAAAACCCACGACCAAAAATCAGAATTATCTCACTGTAAACACGTCCAGGTGATGCAAACATCCAGCTGCAGGCAGAAACTATGATGATTATTATTATTACTCACTGCTTTGTGTTGTTTCTGCAGCACTTTTATTGTTGGAGCAGGGAGTGTTCACACTTTTCTCCTGTCTTCTCACGAACAGGTTAACGGGTGGATTGCTGTGTTTTTGTTGGGGTTTTTTTCATGCTCAGTTGAAAGTGAAAAAAATGCTGATGGAAAAGTCACAACTTCCTGTCTGTGATGTAGATAGAAAAGGTGGAAAAACTTTTTAAAAAGAACATTTTTACAGCAGAAAACGAAAAGCGTTTGGATTTTTGCAACAATTGAATGAAATTAATAATTTCATTTCAAAAATAATATAGTTGCAAGTTGATATTTACTTTCACTGGATAACAAGAAAGGCAATTTTCATGCCTGACTAACAAATCAGACTGAACGTTTCCTGTGTAATGATTCCTGGGGCTGCTATATTATTCATTGAATCACAATTAGAATAAAAAACTCATTCAAATCAGAAATTTTCAAAATTTTCCTTGGTCTAAAGTGTTGGCAGTAATTCAAGAATGATGCAAAGTCGCCTCTCAGCCCAGCTGGTTGATTGGATTGAATTTTCATTTTTAATTATTTCCAACAAGTTAATTCCAGACGCAACACAAACTATTTGTGTTTTAATGAACACATCTAACATTCATTTTAGTTTCAATTAATTTAACAAGCTTGGGTAAATACGTCAGGTGTTTTCTTAAAAGCTGACCCAAATCTTATAAACGTAATATTTGGATTTTTAAATAAATTGACCTAAAAAAACATCTACATACTTAGTATTTTTCTTTTAAAAAGGTAAATCATGCAAAAATACTTAAATTTTGGATCTAATATGATTTGCAGATCCTTTTCCAAACAATCGAACAAAAACAACGTACAAAGACAACGTTGTGGTCGAGTTTCAGCTTCCTGTCTGTCTTGAGATGCTTCAATATTTCCACATAATATTCTGATGTAATCCAGACCATTTCCTGTTAATCTGAGAGAATAGTTTGAATCTGGGTAATCTGTAGAAATGATAATCTGGTAGTTGTCAGTAGTTGTTCAGAAACGGCTCCAACACTCAACAAACACGTGTAATTTACAGTTTTTCTTACTGCTGAATAATAAAACCTCTTTATCCAAATATGAGGCTAAATTAACTTAAATCCTGTGGTTTGTAGAAAACAAAGACTTGTGATAATGGATGTTACATAATCCTTCCACCTGGGAAAATCCCAGCATTAATCTGGGATGGACTGAAGGGAAACGGTTCCTCACAGCGTTTACTGACAGCGGCAGTCCTCGCAGGTTTGGGGCTCCGGGCGAACAACATTCAACCAACCATGACGTCATTTACATTTCCAACTGCCGGTGCAAAAATCCTAAAAGTATATTTCAACTTCTCATTTGAAAAACATGGAAATGTGAAGCAGCAGGTTAACAATTGGTTTAACTGAGAATAAAAATGGTTGCTTATAAACAGTAAGACTGCTAGGATATATAAGATATATACGATATTGGTAAATCGACCCAACTTTTCAGTTTTGTTGCTAAGCAGCAGCTTTATGCAACAGAGTGATTAGCAGGCCAACTTAACTTTGCTAACTCATGTGAAGTGATTGAGGAGCTGCTATGCTGATAGCAAAAAGCTAAAAACAAAAACATATATTCCCAATTTATGAAATATTGAGATTGAGAAACCAAGCAACAGCAATTCCAGTTTTTCATTCCCACTTTGTAGTTTAGTTTTTGAAGAATTAAAATCTTAAAAACTACAAACTTTTGTGCTGAAACCAAATCTGTAGAAACCTCTATTACAGATGCATCAAGTTGACAGTTATTATTTCTGCTAATGCCTGAAGCATCACTTTAAGGTTAAAAAGTGGGTCAAAGGTCACGGCTAACACAGAGCTCATGAATACCAGAGATTAGACGCTAATCGAGTCGATACGTCTGGAGCTGAAGCTCAAACTCCGTCTGAGCAAAGAAAACTTGTTGCTCTAGAAAACGTTCAGCTAGACTACAGAGCAGCGACTCCAACCCATCCACCATCACTTCCACGCTGCCTCGTTCCCCAGCAGCCAGTTATTTTGGGGAATTAGGCCAGCCGCCACCGGCGCGAACCCCTAGGGGAACAACCTCCCACCCTCAAAGCCCCCTTCCTCCCTACCCACCCACCTCCAGCGCCATTACCCCCTGAACGCAGCAGAAAACACCACAAAGACCCGCAATTTACACACACACTCCTCAGCTCCTTTTATGTGCTTTCAAAAAGCCCAGGAGAGGAGAAAACCAGTATTTGGGAAGTGTGTGTGCTTTGGTTTGAGGTGTGTATGTGTGTTTCTCTGTGCGTACGTTTCACATCCTCTAATTAATTTCAGAAGGAAAGTAAAACAAATATCAAAGCAAAAGCGTAGAATCCTGAAAATATTCTGTGGCACATTTTAACTGCCTGAATCAAACCAGTTTAGTTTCAGGAAGAAGATAAAAGTCACAACATTAACAGAGCCGCCTGAAATTCACACGATGAAATCTGGTTTTAGACAACTTCATGAAAATTACTGTTAGAAATCATAAAAAACTTGGCATCCACGTGAAGAACACCACAAATTTCACAAAGTGTTTTGGTCTAGTTTCTAGTGCAAATACTTCCTTTTAAGCAATATAGGAGCTTGTTTTAAGTCAATAATTCCTTAATATTGATGTTAAAATGTACTAGTTCCACTGGCTGATTATTTCACTAACAAGACATTTTCCCATGTTATTAGTGAAATAATCTGTCAGTGAAACTCCTACTTTTCCATCAAAATTGAGGAATTATTAACTCATATCTTGTTAATATTCTGGTAAATGTGTGTAAAGTGTGTTTGTGGTCTCTGCAGGGTGATTTTTATGTTTGTTTTGGTTAGAAATTATTATTTTTCTTTTATTTCCAGGAACTAAAACTGAGTTGATGAGACTGAAAGTTCAGACTGAAGCAAATAAAGGAAGTTAAACCTGGTGAAGCGTTTTCCAGGTAGGCAGGTAGGATTCCAGTCCGCCCACCTTCAGCCTCGAAATCCACGTCTGGATATTCGGTGTGTGCACACACATGTGTGTGTGTGCGTGTGTGTGTGTGTGTGTGTGTGTGTGTTATGCAGATATGACCTTCTAACGGCGTTCAAGGATCAAACTCCAAAGAGAGCAGGAACAGGAAATCTTTACCCTCTCTCCTCCGTTCACCTACACAAACTGAGCTCAATATTCGACAACAAGACGCAAATAAAGCAGATAAAAACGCCGACAGGAAGCGGGATGTCCGCCCACACTGGGAGGTAGCTGACACCCAGCCTGCCTGTTCCCACAAGTCCCAGTTTCCCCTCACCGTACCAGCCAGCCTCTCTTCAGTGACATGAAGATCAGGAGCCTCAGCTTAAGAAAATTGCATTTATCAGGCTGAAAGTTTGTTTATTTTGCCCTTGAATGTTCACTTCATTCCTTAAAACTCAGCCTGACATTTTGGCGAGAGCGTTGGTCTCTTTCTGACTCAGCGTTGGATCGATATTGCTGTGATTTCTGCCCTCATGCAGCCAGGCTCCATCTGACCATAATTAGGAGGAAACGGCTCAGATCAGAATCCCATAATCCTTCAGTCTGACTGTATTATTGATCTGCAGTCAATAAAACATGATTTTCCTTCATTTCAAAACGTTTTGTTTGTGCCAACTGTGTAGTACTTAAGAAGGTAATGATTAAATTAAATTAATAAAACGTTTTGGGTTTAATTTTACTATAAAATTAATTGAATAATTAGAAATATCAGCATCATCAACTCCAAGAGAAAATATGCAATAATTTCTATTCAGAAGTGTTAATGCATTCAGTGAAGTTCTGCTCTGTTACTGTTACACTTAAAAACAAACACTGCATCCAATAAAGACCTACTACACTGCAAAAACAAAATCTTATCAAGTATTTTTGGTCTAGTTTCCAGAGCAAGTATCTTAGTTCAGTTGAAATAAGACAAAAATATCTTACAACTAAATTTTTAGTGATATAGGAACTTGTTTTAAGTCAATAATTACTTAATATTTGCACTAAAAACTCGACCAAAAGATTTTGTGTTTTTGTAGTGTACAACTAACCTACTAAAAATGAGAACGTTTTGACATTTTTAGCATAAAATTTCACTGAATGACTGAAATGTATGTATTTATCGTCTATTTGTGGTTCAATGTTCTCATATTCATGGATTTTTATGTAGCTTCACATTTACAGAACATTCATCTATGTGCAGATGTTTTTGTAGAGCAGATAAGATGCAGTTTGACTGCAGAATATCGCAGCTAGTTAAATGTTAGTTGCTAAAGATGCTAAAAGTTAGCATCTTTACGCTCTGTCTGGAAACGGTTCAATTATCTTTACTTTAAAATTGCCCAGATATACAAAAAATGGATTCATTCATTAATTTATTAAAATGTTGCAAGTTTACCATTTTTTTCATTTAAGGAAAAAAACAATGGATTGTAGCCCCTGTGTGCAGCTTTCCTTTATTTCATATTATCAAAGCAAACCTCTGACTGCTGACACAGGACTTTCAGCAATAAAAGGGAAAAAGCTGCGTCTGACCCGAGTTAACTGTCTGAACATCTGTTCCACTTGCAATCCATCAAATTAAAGCCCAGAAACATGGAATAGTTATTAGTCTGACGGCACTACATGTCAGCCGGGAAGCCGCTTTAATTGAAATTAGCTCAACTGATTGGCTTTAAAACCGTTTCCATCCTCCAGTTTTAGTCGAAAACCGTTAAAAATGTGAGAGCAGGAGCTGCAGTTTCCACATGACAGCAGCAATCTGCTTTCATGTCGTCCTGTCAATCTTCCTCTGAGAGTAGGCGTCACTTTCTTTTTTTTTTTTCTCTTTTTTTTAGTCCACCCCTCCTCTCCCCAAACCCGTGAACAGAGGATGTATTTCATTTGGCAGGGAGCCTCTTCATATTTCACTTTTCACGAGACGCCTGTTCGTTTAATTTCTGCAGCCTCTCTTTCCCTGCAACTTTCTTCCTTTTCCATTCCTCTGCCATCGTCTTCTTCTTCTTCTCCCCCCCGGAGTAGAAACACATTTCAATGACACGCCCACGCCTGGGCCTGTCAGCCCCTCACCCTGTCAGAGCGCCCACGCCGCTCTGCTCCCCTCGGTCTCCTCCCCTCTCCACCAACCCACATCCTCAACACTTTGCGCTCAGAAAAAGCAACTCCTTTCATCCAAGTTCCTCTTTTTCGGAGGACAGATTTAAAAAGAAAGAAAGGAAACAGAGGAGGAACAACAGAGGGATGTGATTCAGTCTCCAGGCGGTGTTGTGCCTGTCATGGAGTGTCCCCTTTCATTTGAAAGGAATACAAGAAGTGTGATGAAAAAAGCAGTGGAATAATTAAAAAAAAGAAAGAAGGAAAACAAACGCCTCTCGTCTGGTCTCCACCCTGCTGTGTTGCTGTTTTGGGTGGCAGACAGGCGTGGATGTGACCTCACCAGGAACACAGATTTAAAAAAAATGAAAAGAAGAAGGACATTGTGAAATCAGGAAGGTTGGAGCAGCGGAGCAGGTTCCCTCTCTAATAATCGGAGTGTATTCTCAGAGTGTGTTTGACGTGCAGCGCCGGAGCCGGTGTGTTTGCTCACAGTCTTACTTTGTGTCTGTTGAGAAAATGTGGGATGGTATGAGCGGCTTATGTCTGACTGAACACGTGTGTGCCTGCGTGGGCAGGGAGTGTGTATAGGGGTGATGTGTGTGTGTGTGCGCGTGTGCGTGTGTGTGTGCGTGTGTGTCTCTGCACACATTACACTGTTGTGGGCGTTTTGGGCAAGGATGTGTGTGGGTGTAGTGAGCGTAGGCGGGGGTTATGTGACATACAGATAGAGACTGCAGTGTTCCTGCAGTGTGTTTATGTGTGTGAAACTTTACTGCAGAGTGTGAAGAGCAGAAACAGCTATAAGGGCCTCCTGCCTACAAATGTGCCAGCGTGGAAATCTGCTGCCTTCGCCTGCGTCTCTGACTACTTTAGCTTGCAATCACCTCCGAGAAGAAGACGCTCTGAAAACGTCACGCCAAAGTACCTGTTTTACATTTTTATAGCCACAAACTTTACTTCTTCTCTGCTTCAGAAACAACAAGATCTTTCTGAGCTCTAGATTGCAAATACATTCTGAATCAACGGCCATTTTCTTTAGTAACAGAAGAACTTCAAAGTATATAAACCAAAATATAGTATGTGAAGAAACATGGGTCAAGAACGGAGCCCTGTGGTACTCCGTAGCTCAAAGTCAGTACTCAAAGATCTGCCATGTTTTAGGCAGATGTGTTGCTTGATGACGTTAAAGGCTTAATGCAGAAACATTGTTGTGTTGGACAAAACAGGAGCTTCTTAAAGAGACAGTGGCCCAATTTCAGAGCGTTAAATTGCCAAGTCACTCTGAGTCGTATTTTTATAACAGTTGAAGGTAACATCTCGATTGTGACATAACATGGCCAGGAAAATACGCAACACCGCCCCTTTAAACGCCTAATGGTTGACCCCAGGTACAACTCATCCACTTTCACAAACTGTGATACTTAAGATGGTGACATTTTTTAACAGAACCCCCATTGAAGTTTGACTCATCAGACACTGAGGATGAAGCGATGATGCAGCCTGAGGTTTTCTATCCCTCCTGTCCCGAACCAGTGAACAGATCCTCACATATGAACTCCTTTTTAAAATCAACGCTAACATGTTAAAACTGAAGCTTCTTTGGTTGATCAAAATCTGACACTTCATAAGTGACTCATCCTCTAAAGTGGGCTCAGTTGGTGGCAGAAGGTGTTTGTGGGTAAAAAGATCACACTGCAGCTGAAAGGTTAAACTGCTTCAGAACGTCACAGTGAATATCAAACACTGAAATATTAAAAAGCCTTTTTGCATGTCGGCTTCATTCAACGGAGCTGCATTGTTCTGTTGTCTGACAACTTGTTGAATCAACATCCTGGAATCCATTTTGACAGTTAAATATTTGACACAGAGTATCAGAGTAAAAAAACGCAAGAATATAAAGGTGCATTCCCACCAGCTTTGTTCAGTCACCTTTAGTCCAGAAAGTCCGGTTCGTTTGGGGACGTGTGAAAGCGGAGGCTAACAGGTGTGAACTCCGTTCCGCTTAAAAACCACAGTCTGTTTGGTTAAAACTCTGGCTCAGTTTGAATGAATTTTGAACACCAAGTGGACCAGTGGCCGCTCCAAAACCAGGAAATAGATTACAGCACAAGGCATTCTGGGTAAATACAATCAAAACAAATGCGTTAGCCTATCGCTAGCGGCAGAACTGACTCGTGGTCTTTTACCAAAGAAATAAGCGCTAAAATCTGACACCACTCCATTTTTGTTTAAATTTGGTGAAGAAGGATGTTGCGCTCAGTGTCTTCAGAGGTTTTCATGTAATTTCCTCAAGTAGTTCTTAGTACAGCGCCCCCACAGGCGAGGAGGGGAACAGGCTTTCTGATTAGTTTGGATCGTTTGACTGTGCAGTGAGAAAGAGATCTGAGTCTACCGGATCATCAGTGGTAAAAACTCCAAGTCAATGCCACAAGTTCATAAAGTTTCATTGAACTCAGCTGACTCAAAGCATTTTGAAGCTGAAATGTTTAAATCAAACTGCATCTGAAGCTGTGTAAACCAAGAGCCATTTGGAGTTTCTGATCTTTTTAAGCTGCTGCAGCGGTAAACCGTGCAGCCGCCGCGCTGACGCTGCCGCGGGGGGTTGCCCTTCTGGCCACGCAGCGACCCTCACCCTGCTGACGTCAGACTGAGGCGGAGGCTGCGCTGCCTTCGCCACCACATTGCAGGCAAAGGGAAACCTACAGGCCGTATCTGCAGGTGTGATCAGTCTGAGCGGCTGCAGAAAGGTTAGGGCCGCGTATCAGATCGCCTTCAAAGAGACGCCACAAAAGCTGAGGAGTAAACGGATGGAGAAGAAGGGAAAACTGATAGAAATGATGAAACAATGCGCGCTGCAAGGGTGTGAGCAAAGTTGCGGCAGGCTTTGAAGTGAAGCCACACATTTTGCATGATTATTGCTGTTAAAGTTTTTGATCTGAAGCCAGCAGGCACGAAAAACAACAGCAGCTTGGGATTAGTCTCCCTCTCCCCCACTCACACGCCTACCTTTGCCAGCATAAGTCCCTGACTCAATTAGAAAAAAAAAAAACCTCTGCAACTTTAGGGCTCCTCACGCACAAGTACCCACATCACCCTGCCCACGTCCTGCAGCATCACAACCGGCGTTGCTTTAATCGCGGCACAAAGAGTGCTGGCTGGGGATTTGTCTTGGTGGCATTAAGACGAGCTGACAACGGAGACAGCAGCGTCCAACGCCGCGAGCAGACAGAGACTCATCCGCCTCTAATTACACATCAGACTGTTTCCTCACCGGCCGCACGGACCTGATCAACTCAATATCGATTAATCAGTCGGTCTAAAGTCGATTGAGCTGGTCGATTAATTGATAAGCAGCCATTTTCAAAAGGGCTGACCATTTTTCCACAAAAAAATGCTTAATTTTTCCTAATATTCTAAGTTAAATAAAAAAAAAAACACCATTAAATTTAAATTTTTTGTGTCAGCTGTTTTAAATACGGCGTATCAGGGCCATATGAAGAAAAAAAGAAAAACACAAGATCATAGTCATAATATCAAAAAAATACAAGAATGAAATCAAAGTATTACTTGTGTATGGTCATATTACGACAATAGCTGAAATAATTCCAGAATAAAGTCATAATATCTCATTATTTCAACTTTATCCTTGCAATTTTGATTTTATTCTCGTAGTTTAGTCAGTATTTAATACTCCGTCATAAATACTAACTGAATAAACAGATAACTGTGGTTTTCTCACGTTATTACACATAAACATATTTATAAAATATAACAACATGCTGAATATAAAAATAAAAGGTGAAACTGAAGGAGTTGAAACAGAAGCGTATTAAACACATTTAATGAGACCCACATGCATCTGTCTCCTGTTCTGGTATGGCCGCCATCTTAATTTCTGTATCAACTGGTTCCGCTTAAGGATGACCAGAGGCGCACTATATGGACGGCAGCCAAAGTACAGCACTGAACGCAAAAGTCTAAGTGGACATTACTAGTTGATCAGTTAGAACTAATTTTAATCCAATTAATGGACATTTAATGATCAGTTGATTATCTGCATCCGTTTCTGAAACAGCAGCGTAGAACTGGACCGACCCTTGAGGGTAAAAATGGAAAACCAGCTCAGCAGTTTTTAACCACATTTCATGTTGATAAATTCAGCCAAACCGCTGATTACAGTCAGTGGTGTGGAAAAAATCTCACATTCATGGAAGGAATTTGTTAAATAAAGACAAATATCAGTTCTGTTTAGAGCTGGAGTCCAAATATAGAAATATAGAGTGTTGGATGAAGAGAAATCTTTGTGTTTGAGTCTGGAGATGAGGATCTGCAGGCGGTCATGAGCAGCTCATTAAGACGACAGCGGTGTGACTAAACCAGATCTCCAGCAGAGTGTAATCTTCTCGCTCCTGATGATTACAGAACAAAACCTACGAGATGCGTCGGGAACTGACAAACCAGTTCACAGGCTGACGAGGATGAGGATGCTCACTCGGCTGTCAAAATAAAAAAAACACCGCTAGCTGGGAATGTTGCCGTCTAAATCGTCTGAGATCGGGTTGCCATGGCAAAGGGTCCAGAAAGGAACCTTCTCAGCCGCACTCTCCAGTTTCAGATATCTGAGGTTTAGTATCGACCGATACGATCTTATATGAAAAAACCGGAGCTGAATTGACTTAAAGTTTAATTGCTAATTTATTTGATAACTCTGCACCAGTACAGATAAGTTAAATACACCAATAGTTTCACAAGTTTGGTAAAAAATGTAAAACCAACTTTAACTTACAATCAGAGCCAATGTAAATGGAAAAAAACTGAAACTTAACTAAAACGATGAAAAAATAATTGTTTAAGAGGATGATGTTTTATGAACAAACTTATTCAGGTGCGATTTTATTTGTTTCTTATTTAATAGAAACTCTGCAAATGAGAAATCGTGTTTTTGCACACATTTGTTTTGATAAAGTAGCTCGTGAGCTCTCATTCATGGTCAGGTTTCAATGAACATGTAATTATGTTTTTTATGTTTCAAATGAACCAGGGAGAGGAAGTATGTGATAAAAACATCCTCTTCCTGCCAGTAGCCTCTCAGGTCTGGTTTCATTTATTGATGAGTCTGAAGCAAAATAAACTTCATAATTCACCTACAGAGACTCTGGACGTTCCCCGTTTCCTAGGCAGCGATGTGACTTTTATTACTTCCTGGTTGAATCTGTGGTCTGGGAAGTGAAGCCAAGTTTTTTACTGAAAGGAAACATAAAGAGAGATACGGAGATGCAAATGGAGATGGGGACGTCCTGACTGATGAGTAAATATGCATTTGTTCTGCGGCGCTGCAGGATGAATGCAACCGGAATGGGAACGCCGCCGGGTTCCTGCTGCAGATGAAGCTCACATCAGGAGAACAAAAATAAAAACATCTAAAGGCCCGGCTGGTTGTTAATGTCCAGATATGCTGAATGTACCAGTTACTGATGTCTGTTTGAGACATTTCATATTAGAAAACAGATTAATCAGAGGGGGAAACATTGATTTGAATATTTAGATAACTCTTTTAAAAGATAAACACGCTGCAGGCGTTAAGAAAGAAACATTTACTTTGAAAACATTAAATCTTCTAGTGTCTTTCATCTAATATCCAGTGCAAATATCTAAGTACGCCTGAAACAAGACAAAACTAACCTACAAGTAACTTTTCAGTATGAAATATGAGCTTGTTTTAAGTCTATGACTCCTTAAGTTTGATATTAAATACTATCAGTCCCTCTGACAGATTATTTCACTTATGGGAAAATATCTTAATATAACATAAATATATTTTTAATTCACTTGGAGGAGATAATGAACATTAGCATTACTGTAAATGCACCATAACTTTTCATCTGTTGTTCCTAAACAATGATCAATTTGTCCAGCTAAAAACAAGCAACTGCAATAAAGACAAGGCTAAAATAACTTTACATAAATGTTGTCAATATAAATCAATACAAACAATAAATATAAAACAAGGAAACATTCTGCCTGTGGAACCAGTATTTTTTTTCATCGATATTAAGAAATTATTGACTTACAAGAATCTCCAATATGTTTCTGAAAAGTTTCTTTAGTTAGTTAGTTTTGTCTTATTTTAAGTGTAATAATATATTTGCACTAAAACTAGAGGAAAATATCTGATCTTACTTACCAGTAGTTTGTATTTTTGCAGTTTAATTAAGCTGACTGTTTGATTTTTAACCTTCTCTGCCAAAAAACAGAACCAAGGATTTAAAGAAAGTCAGATATATTTATATTTTTTGTGCACCAGTGTTTATTTCTGAATGACTGGACGGATGGGAAACAGATTGTCGTGGTTTCACATTTACCACGGCTGCAGTCCTGCTTGAATATCATGTTATGTTCTTCATATTTTGGGTAAAAACTGCAACCCGTACACTGAGCTTTTAAACCGTCCAATCAGAACAAGCCTCCTCCTCTAACTGATCTCCTATTGGCTGTAAAAGGGAAGTATCTCTCTCTTTGCTCCATTTCATGACCTTCCACTGAACTAGAAAGTGTTCAGAGTGCAGCAACCTGCTGTGAAGGCTGCGGGGGCTGGAGGAGGGCCCAGTGGGGCTGAACTGGGCCGAACCGGGCCGGACCGGGCCGCCCACAGAGAGGCATGGCTTGGTGGGCGTCATCTATGGAGTGATTGATCCCGGTCAGGACAAAACGAGTCACTGTGCTCCTGTTCCAGCTGAGTGCTGCTCGACATCTCTACTACTTTAAAAAATACCTTAAAAGGATGAGTGTTTTCATCAAATTAACATTTTTCAAGTTTCACTTTGAAGCTTGTGAAACTTGAACTCTATCAAAAGTTGTAGAAAAATGTTTTCTACAACTTTTTGTTGTGGAAAAAAGTAGTAGACTTTTTTTCTACAACAAAACTTCAAAGAAGAAAAAAAACAAAAAGTGCTGCACAAGTTTGAACATTTTGTAATTTTTCAGCAATTCATTTGGTCAAAATGATAATCAATTTTAATGAAATGCCTCTTTTGAAGCTGCACCTCAACCACAGCTGATCTGAACACTGCAAAACATCAAATATTACCAAATATTTTCAGCTTAGTTTCAGCTTTACACACTTTAAGTAAGACAAAACAAACTTACAAGTAAATTTACAGCAAGATATAGGAGATTGTTTTAAGTCAATAAATCCTTAATATTGATGAAAAAGTGTTTATTTCCATGCAGTGAGTTTGAAAATCTGTCAGTGGAACTAGTACTTTTTAAGAAAAAGTCAATATTATGAAATTATTTTTCTTAAAATAACTCCTATATATTCTTAATTGAAGTGTCCAAACATATTTGCACTTAAAACTAGACCAAAAATATTTACTTAGATTTTGTGTTTTTCTATTTGGAAAATTCTTCATCAAATTATTGTCAAAGTGCAGAAATAGAAAAATCTTCAGTTTTCATATCAATGTTAAAAGGTTCCAGATTTATCCTGATTACGGTTAATAGGAAGCTCACTTCCAGACTACATAAAAAGATGCAGAAACATGGATGTTATATTTCACAGCAGATGGAACAATAATATTTTTATCTTCTATCTTTCCATTAATTATCGCTGCAGTGAGGAAGAAATGGAAAGTGTGAAGCGAGGAGCTAAACTTTGTGCCGCTGCGACGCTGGCGTCGCAGCAGCGTCTCCTTTCAAGTACAGGCCGTGTTGCTGGGTGGCAGCAATGCCGCCTGGCTGCGCAGGGTTCAGTGTGGAGGTGTGCGTTGAGAGAAGGTCAAAGGTCACGGCTGTAAAGCGTGCATCCTTCTGAACACATCAGGGCTGTTTATCAGCTGCAGGGGAGGCGTGGGAGTGACGCCGTCTCAACAGTCAACCAGCCTGGAAACTTTAAGGGTGGAAACTTTTACTTACTGCCAAGAACCACGAAAAGTTTAATTAACTGTAATAATAAACTGAGGCTCCAGTTTGTTTCAGCCATTCCAGCAGGAACTGATAATGAGACTCACATCTTCCAGCAAGTGGTGTTTTAAAAAAAAAAAAATGTAAAGCTGTAACTAATTATTATTTTAGTAAGCGATTAATTGGATAAAAAACACTGTGATTTAACCACTTAAGTCTTTCTACAATATTAGAAATAAAAGAAAAGATGCAAATAAACAATTTAATTTGTTTATAAATGAGAAAATAAATATTTTATTGCTTAAAACGCAGCAACAACAATCCTTTAGTGAACACTTGATCATTTGTCGCAAAGGATGAATCTGCAGCTAAAAAATACTGAAATCAACAGATGAAAAGTTCAGAGTTTTGTACAGCTTTTGTTCTAAAATGCTGTTTTTTAGTGTGCATACTCCAGTTAACGATCAGTGAGTAACTAAGTTTGTTGACGATTATCTTACTAATCCAATTAATAATTTCAACCCTGATATAAAGTATAAAATTAATTTATTTACATGTAAGCTATTCATGCTGAACTTAAATCATTTATCTGTTATAGCTAAAAGCTGCTGCCTGGTTCACACGGCAACATTTTAAAATTAACTGATTTTCAACTGATCAGCATCGATATCGATGATACTGGTCCTATATTTACTTGGTATCAGATCGATACCAAAATGTGCAGCATACCGCTTCTTTACTCCAGAAAGATTTTACTCTAAATATTTAAATGTCAGGTGAAATCTCGCCAAATTTCTCGAGATCAAACGTAAGTTCAAAATAAACAAATATGGCCGACAAGAAAGAAGCAACAGCGATAGTTTTTGGCTAAACGTCACACACACTGAGATATAATCCAACATGCTGAATATCCGGTTTTAGATCAGATCAGCAGAGTGAACCAGATCACCCTGAACACGCCACAGGAATTTCACCTGAGGTTATCTTTAGAGCAACACAATAATCAGAGAGTCTGATTGTCGGAAGGAAAGAATCGGGTCAAAAATCAGCATAAAAATCTTGATTCAGCCTTATCAGTAATATCTGAGGCAGAACTATTTGGATATTTTCCATAACTGCACATCGCTCTGAAGCATGGCAACTTGCTCTGCCTCAGGAAGTCTCTACAGAGGATCATCATCACTCTCGTCCCTGACTGAAGGAGCTCTTCAGCAGTCACTAACAGACTCCAGGTCAGCTCTGACTGCAGGTCAATAACTCTGATCAGTTTCTCACTTCATTTATGATTATTCCGACTAAACTAATAATGAGATCACCGGATAGATACAGGAAGTGTGTCCTAGTTTCTTGTGTTTTTCCTAAATCTGACAGTTCTTGTTTTGGGATTTCTGTTACTTCCTGGAGAATTTTCACTTGTTGGTTGTGATTGGTTGTTTTCCATGCAAGTAATACACTGACTGGATGAAAACAATTAACCAGTCGACCATGAAAAAGTGATGCCTGGTGTGAATCCTGCTCATCTGACACATGAACACCCAGCGGTGAGCTTCTTAAAGACTTCAGATTTCACAGAAACTAATAGAGTTTCATCTACAGAAAGAATAAAAACTCACTTCCATGGAAACGTGCTAACTGTCCTCTGCCTGGCAGCAGCTTCTGCTCCAGATGTTGAATCATCTGGAAGACATGAGAGGTTTTCATGTTAATTAGCCCCGTTAGTGAAACTTCACTCATCCTAATCTGTCGTTAACCTTTCTGTAGAGCTGCTCTACAGCGAGGCAGCGCTTTATTGATTTGTTGTGATTAAAAATTCATGTCCCCGATAAGCCCTGTGTCTGCCCTCTAATCCGAAACAACAAGCTTCACAAACTGAAACACATTTCAGTTGTTTTCAGTTACAGACGAACGTCAAAAATCCTGAAGAAACAGCAGCTATTGTGACCAGTGGATGAAAATGTTAATTTGCTCCCCTTGATAATGATGCATGTCATAGCCAAATGTGATTAAACAAACAGAATGGGGTGCTTGTAATGTGCTTAAGACGTTGTTTTTTTAAATACATGCCAAATGCTGCACAGTGGGACGCAGCAGAACAAGCAGAGGGAAACCTGGAAGACGAAAACCGGAGCGGGACCGGGAGCAACTCCCTGAGGAACTCCGGATTAAAGATCCTGATTCACATTAAAAGGGGATTATTTAAGGAGCATCGTGTGATTTTTATTTTTTTAAAAAGAGCCAAAAATAAGGGGAAATAATTTTAAAGCAGCACAGCTGCTTTAATAGATTCTAGAATGACAGAAAGTGTTGGTGAAAATGTGCCAGAGGATTTCCAGGTAGCGCCACGGCGTCCTCTACGTCCTCCATGAACAGTTAAGGTCGTGCGAACCGAGCCAGCGGGGTGATGGCAGAGCGACCATGACAGCTGTCTGCTCTCATACATGTTAGCTTTCTGCAGAAACTGCAGCCTGATGCACAAACACATGCATCACTGTAGAGGCAAAACATTTATTTAAACACGAAAAACAACTTAAATAAAAAACTATAAACTCGCCAACCTGGAGCTGATTTGTTTTTTTAAACTGGTGATAATTGAATCTTCTGTGAATAGTTGCTGAAACAGAACAGGGATTGTGTTGTTCTGATTAAAAGCTGTGATATAAACAGTGCAGAACGGCGGCACCACTTGGGAAATTCATGGAAACTAAAAGGAGAGTGTCTGTTCTAAAAAAAGGCTCCAATTTCTCCATCCAAGACGAGAACAAGAGGCGTGCAGCCATGTGATGTTCAGTCTGCAGCTTCCTGCCAATAACATGACTCGCTGTGGTCTTCAGTCTGACTCAAGCATGACTCTGCTGGGGGGTCCGGGCTGAGGGAGGGGCCCCGCTCGGCTGTCTGCTCTCCTGCCCTGCTTGGTTTAGTCATTTATCTCAGTGGTCTGCAGGTTTCTGTTACCAGCAAACGCCTCACGCAGCACAGTGAAGCCCCCTGGGAGTCAAAACAAGACGTGACGGTGGTCTGCGGCTTCAGCAGCGTCACGAACAATGTGAATGCTTTCTTTTCTGACCTGCAGTAAGTCAGTAGATTTAATGATCTGATGGGTTTATGTAGTGATACTCATGCTGGGGTCAGTAAAGTCTCCCTCTGCATTCCAGGCAAACCGTATGACAGAGTTTCAGCTCTGCAGGAGGATTTCTGGGGATTGGATCCTGACTGACTGTTAAATCAGGGTCACCTATGAACCTGTGTTGGTTCATATATTATTATATAACCTTCTGCCCCCTGAATATGTAGATGTGTGAATCATTAAAAAGTCTTAAATTCATTACAGCAATGTCAGTTGGCCTTAAATACGTTAATCAGAAGTCTTAAATTTTGTACATATTGTATATTCTTTGCATTTTTTCCCTTCATCAAACTTTTAGGCAAAAGTTTGAGTCACACTTTATGTGACTCTGAAGATTCAGGTCAGAGTTCAACCTGATCTCTAGTTTCCATCTGTAATAACTGAAGCTGTGCGCTGACTCTAAATCGTTCCTTTTTAGGTCCATAAATAATAATTTCAGTTTTGTTTGTTTTGATTCCAAAAACAAGTGCTCAAAACAAAAGAACAGCTAAAAAAGACAAAATAGTCTAGTCAAAGTCTTCGGAAACTGAAAATAAATGTCTGCAAACTAAAAAGAACTGAACGAAACAGATTCAACCAAGGGATCTTGGTACTAAAAGGTAGTTCTGCTAAATGTTACAGTTTCTGTACAGTCACGGTTAGATCCACATACATTAAGACGATAAAGAGCAGATCTATTTTATGACGTTCTAACAGACTTAACAAGGGCTGTACTTTCTTTTTACCAAGACTGTGAAGCAAGACATAAAGCGACGATCATCAGTTATTTGTCTCAAGCCTCTGAAAACCTTAAATTTACAGCAAACTTTGACCAAAATTATGGGTTACAAGAATATTTTGCTTTCAAGAGCCAAACAGAAGGCAGCAGTGGCAGCAGGATGGAGAAATTAAAGCCTAATATTCAGGAAAACATTAAGAGTTTTCAGGTTTGAAGTGTTTGGGTGACAACAGGGAGTCCTTGAAGTCCTCCAGTAAGATCTGGTAAAACTTTAAAACTCATGTTTGATCGACAAACAGAAAACCTTGATGCCACAAAAAGCTTTTTGTGATAGAAAAGAAATTCTTTATTGCGTCTAAAGGGGGTCTTGGGGGACAGCAGGAGCTGCCGCCACCGCTGCTCAACACCCCCACCCTCCATGATGGAGTACCACTATAAATAGCCTCAGGTTGTATCTGGGCAGGAATAATCTCCCTTCGCTTTAATAAGAGAGGAGCAGGTAGATGGAAATGGATTCTCCTTTCACACATCTGGACAAAAAAGGTGAAAACAGCAGGTTGGTTGAGATGAAGCATCAGTCGCTAACAAACTGGAAGCATGTTGAGGTAACTCCCTCACATGTCAGAGATCTTCCGGGTCGCCTGAATTAAAACGTGTGGCATTGTCATGAGGAAGACCTCCGATTGAAACCCAACACCATTGCTGTGTTCATTACCGCGGAGCAGAGCAGCAGCAGCGGGCTGAAGGCTTCCCTCCACGGATATCAGACAGCCTGAGCGTGCCAAGAAGGTTTGATTTTTGTATTTTTTTTATGACAGCACATAGTCTAGTTTTTGAGGAAGCCTATTACTGTCCTCCCACACACACCCATCAGCAGCAGGCACACCAAGACCTCAATAACCCTCCACACACACACACAGGGAGGCTGACTGGGTCCATTTAGGCCTGCAGTGACGCCTCCAGAACGCTACTGCCATCAAGTGGCGGCACACCGAAACTACATCCGCCAAATGTGTGGAAGCATTTGGCGGATTTATAAGACGGATTTATAAGACAAACTTGTCTTTTATAAGTTTGTCTTTGAAAAGGCCAATCGTTTGACAGCTTTGGCCTTTTAAGGAAGTATACATTTGGTCCTTCTTTAGTAATTACAGTGAACCATATTTGCCATCCGCCATCAATGTTTGGATCGTTTTACCAGGCATAGATCCAAATGTCTGCTGCTTTCTAGGAACTCCAGCTGTTGGTAGTTTCAGGTAGTTTTCCCTTGAGTACGGACATCAGCGTGACTTTGTTTACAGTAAAGCATACTGTCTTGGCAGTGTGTCAGAGGTGAGACCCCTTCTGTCACAGGTCTTTATTTTCTGAAATTACGACACCCTGCAAAGAACAGAGTTGCTCACAAGATTTAATACAAAAAGGACAAAGCCACCCCTCTTTCAGTCAGACACGGAAAACATTTGCCAACCGCCAATAAACATCAAATAAGTTTATTTTATTTCAAATATCTTTAAATCTGTATCTGCTAATCTGATTATGACAGATTTAAGATTTAATTACCTTTCTCACCTCTGATTGGAGCCTGATGGGTTCTGGAGAAGGAATCAGTTTCTGAAGCAGCTGGTGTTAATTAGCTTTGACTAGTGGCTAATTTCAGCCTTTTCTGAAACTTATTTGAGGAATAATTTAGTTTTACTTGTGCGGATAAAATTAGGAAATCAGCAAGAAACATGTTTTCTGACAACTTGGATGTGTTTGATACTTATTTTCCCTGCCACAGAAACCACGCAGAATTTTTTTTTTTCATTTTTCTGGTTGAATCTGTGAACGTTCCCCAAAAACTAAAATGAAAAAACAGGAAAAGGCATTTGTGTTTTAGTTACACTTGAATTTCTAACTACTGGCCTGCTTATTGCCTGATATCTGGAAATTTTCCCTGAAATCTTCTGCAATTTTTATCCGAAAAGGAAAATTTAAAAAGTTTTCAGCAGCAGATTATTTTGGACTGCAGAAAGCTTGTTGTGTACCAACTATTTCGTCGGAGTGCATGTATTGGACCCTTGCGGATGCAAAAAGTTTATTTTTGATGAGGATTTGAAAAAATATGTCTCTGAAAAAGCTACACATCATGCATGGATTAAAAACAATTCCGCAAACAAGAGTAACAGAAAAAAAACTGAGTCAAAACCAGAGTTTTAAAACATTTTTTATTCCTCTGTACACCAAGAAAGTAAACAGTCTTCATCTTAAGGCTTTCCTCCACATAAACGCTGAATACTGGGAATCATTTGGCATGAAAATCAAACAGGAAGCTGCGTTTGTCTGCAGGATGAGAATATTGGAAGGCGTCTGCGTTAAAGACGCAGGTCTCAGTGGGAGTGAAACAGTAAAGGTCTCTGCTTCTCCTGACTTACAGTAAGAAGCTTAAATAAAAAAGAGGCACTTCTTCTTCACATCTCCTCCGGTGTGCTTTTATATACAAACATGCAGAAAATAAACATCAGTCTTTGTCTACAAAGGCAAAAAAAAAAGTGTTAAAAGAAGTGATGAACTCTGAAAAACTCTGATTAGCTGATTTTTTTGCAGGTCTAGATGCATAAAAATCTGATTTTAGAGGCATTTCTGCTCATATTTAATAAAAGTTTTTAATGTTTTGCCGCATAATTTGACTTATTTTTCACTAAACTGTTATTAATTTGTCCTATAAAAACTAAGCTCAGGCACCTTTCCTCCAAAAAACAAAATTAATTAACCTCTTTTGTTTTCCATCCACAGTTTACTTCATTTATAATGAGGAAATATGCCAGAAAATACCTGTAAGGATCACAGTGAGGATGGATTCAGCACAGCTTCGGTCCAAACAATATGTTTAAACATTTTTCAATTTGATCTGAATTAATTAATGAGGTTAAAAGCAGCCAGCAGTCTTCCTCCTCCTTTAGGGCAATTTAAATCAGGAATGAACTGATAAAATCTGAGTCTGCAGCAGGTAAAATAGTGACGACTCATAGCTACTCACAGAACCCCAGGTTAGAAAAAGCACAAAGTGTTTTTCATTTTAACTCAGTAAAGTGTAACATCACCACAGGCTGAAACATCCTGGTCAGATTTATGTTCCTGTCGGTTCATTTATACGAAATGATGCAAATTAACAGATTAACGATAATCTATAACCATAAATTATCAATCTGCTGACATGTTAGGAACATGAAGTTGTTCTGCACACTGATAAACGTGACTACTGCAGATAAGATGGTGACTACTGGCAAGCATCAACTATTTTTGATCTCGTTTTTCTTCTATCAAGACATCAAACCTTAAAACAACTGTAACTTTTTAACATTTCTGCTAATTTTTAAAGATTATTTTCAGGCCTGCAGCCAAACTGAATTAAATTAATGTTTCATCAGTGGTTAAAGGTCAGTTCTCACATTATTTATTATCAAAAAAGAACAAAGCCATATAAAGTATTAAGTTAGAATCCATGATGAAGAACAGATTTATAGAACCAGTAGGTTGAAACCAGTTTGGTGTTTTAAGCAGCCAGTTTGCAGAAAAACAAAACCGTTAATTCTCTTTTCATCACTTCTTTTAAACGTTGAATACGACCCAGATGAATTTACTGAAACATCTTCTAGGGAGAAGCACATTTTCTTCACAGTCCAGCGGCAGTAAATACAGTGCACAGGGAGGAGAAAGTGCGTTGGATTTATTCGCCTGCAGGAGTTTAAACCACAACAAGCACCTCCGCTTCAAGTTACTGCTGGAAAAACTGAACGAAAAGAGAAAAACCTCCAATAACTTACATTTCCAGGCATTTCCTGGAGCGAGAGATTTTACATAAATATATAAATACAGTGTTTAAAGTCTGGTGATGAGGTTTAACACTTCATTCAGGAGGATCCAGGCGGGTGGAGTCCGGCTCCTGGCTCTGCTCTCCCTGGGACGTAGCCACCGCCTCGTACTCGGCCGCTGCCGGGCCGCTAGGAGCCTGGCAACGAGAGGAAAACAGGATGACGGTGGCTGGAAGGTGGGCGCTTCCTGCAGGGGGCGCCAGAGCAAAAACAAGAAAAAAAAACCCAAACAAACCAGCAGCTACTTAAACCCGTCTACCTGGAAGAACACGGCACAATCCAACTCAGACCGGGTAAATAATCCAGCACCAAACCGTCACTCAATCTGCCCCAACAGGCCTTCATCACATGATGATGATGAGGATCTGAGGGGCGTTTCAGCTCCGTTCATTACAATCAGGTTGTCTGATTCATTCCAGCCATTCAGACCCAAACATGCTGCAGATTCACCAATTATTGGATTATTATTACCTACCAATAATACCGAGTGATGATAGATGATCCCAAAAATTATTACGATAAATGATATCGTAATATAGTAATACAAGTTTGCCCTCTCAAAAACCAATAAACTTACCACTATTATTTGTCCATCTAATTTCCAATCTTGTAATTATTAGCCTTTTTATTCATTTCGCAAATTTATTAATTTATAATTTAATTTTTTTTCCACTTAGAATTTTTTTTATTTTCCATCACTTTTTTCATTGCGCTTATTTCTATTTTTTTGTTATTCTATATTAATTTAGTAACCTTATAGAACATTTTAAGACAAAAAAAGCTGTTATTGGGACGGTTTTGGGTTTTTACCTTCTTTGTTTCTTTAACTAAAACACAGTCAGTCATGTTCAGGTTTGGACAAACCTGGAGAAAATGAGCCAAGAAATCAAATAAAATGTGATTTTTCTTCCCTTTTTTAACCGTGTGTTTACAACTTTCACTGTTCGGTAGAAAAACATCTAAACTTCAGAAAAAAAAGCAAAAACAAATCTGAAGTGTGGGGCTGCACAGTGGCGCAGTTGGTGTTGCCTTGCAAGAAGGTTTTGGGTTCGATTCCCAGCCCCGGTCTTTCTGCATAGAGTTTGCATGTTCTCCCTGGTGGGTTCTCTCTGGGTACTCCAGCTTCCTCCCACAGTTCAAAAACATGACTGTCAGGCTAATTGGCCTCTCCAAATTACCCCTAGGTGTGAGTGTGTGTGTGTGTGTGTGTGTGTGTGTGCATGGTTGTGTGTCCTGTGTGTCTCTGTGTTGCCCTGCAACAGACTGGCGACCTGTCCAGGGTGAACCCGCCTCTCGCCTGGAACGTTAGCTGGAGATAGACACCAGAACCTCCGACCCCAGTAGGGACAAGGGTGTTAGAAAACGGATGGATGTGTATCATAACTTTACTGTTATGACTTCAATAAGGCTGCTTGGTTCAAACCACTAGAGGGGGGTATAACCACAGAGAAGCACGGTGGTGGCAGCATCATGGAACTGGAATTTCTGCCTTGAAGGAGGATGTGTCACCTCTAGAGAATCAGAACCAGTTTTCTGTTCAAAACAACAAATTTAACTTTGGTTCGTCTTTGTTCTCAACATACTTATAAAATAAATATTAAAGGTTGGAACAATTATTTTAATTAATTATTCTGACAATCGATTATTCTGGTGATTAATTGAATAATAGATGTTCACATTCTGCATATTTTTCATTTGAAGCCTTTTTTATATTCTAATTACATTAAAAGATGCAAATAATTCAATTTCTCAGATGTAGCACTATAACACTTGAAGATTTCTGTGTTGAACAGATTTATTGATGAAAATGTTTTTCATATTAAATGCTATATGTTTATTATTTTTGTCCAGTTGGGCTTAATTGCAGCTTTGAGTACAGTAACTAGGATTTTTTTAAATCTCCAGTTAACGATTAATCGATTATTAAATTAGTAGATTGTTTCAGTAATCAATTAATTGTGATTAATCGTTTCAGCTCTAGTCTGGTTCATGTTTTTTCTTTAAGACGGTTCCTGTTTTGTAAAATATGTTTAGTTTAAATAGCTTGTTTCTTCTGAACCAGTTTAAATCCTCCTCTTGTTCGCTGGCGGAGGCGACTTAAAGCAACAAAAAGCTCCTCGGTGATCAGTTCCTGTTTGCAATTTAGTGTTTTTATGTTTTCTCATGAGCCGCACTCCCTTCAGTTATTTTCTGCTATTACATAATTAGTTCTGTTTTATTTTTTAAGAGCTCATTGTTGTCCTTTTAACTTTCGTCTCCGTATCCTCGTCATGACCTCACCCAGCGCTCCAGGTCTTGTTTGCCTGGTTTTGCTCCGTTTCACGTGAACTTAGTGCTGACTCAGCGTTTTTGATATTCAGAAGATGCTTCACATACAGAACGACAAGCGACAGACCGACTGCCTGCCTGAGCAGACAGAATGTTTCTAGAACCAGCTAGCAAGAAAAATATCTAAAAGCAACACGCTAACCAATTCTGACGTCAGCAGGCAATAAAGCTTGAAGGTGTACCCCAGACATGACATCATCGATCAGACGTGTTAGACGTTTGCATGCAGGGACCCGCCCACACACACACACACACACACGTCAGCCCGCCACCACCCTGCACACGGTAGTTTTCCACCAACACGCCTCACCTTTCTGCAGTTTGAGCAGGCGGCCGATGAGAGGAGGAAGAGTCTGGTTAGTGAAAATTAAACCATGAAGCAGACAAACGTCAACATGGAAACAGTCACACAGTGGCTACGTTAGCTCTGCTGCTACAGAAGTTAACATAACACCACAAACTTCTGGGTTTTATCAGGTTCTCAGAGTCACATTCAGCTTCCTGAATCAAAACTTTCTGGTATTAGAAACAATTTAAGGTTTATTTCTACCAGATTTGCAAAACAGAAAACTAGCAGCTAATATACCCCGATATGTCCTTACTAGCTAGCTAACTGCAACGAAGCTGCTAATACATTCTCATATTAGTAGCTAGTAACTAGCAAGTTAGGTAGGCTATATTAGCAGCTAGTTTGCAGTAGCCTGAACAGCATTGAATCACAGAACACAATGAAGGTGTATGACTATTTTTACCTGACAGGAATGTCAGAGCAGAATTTTTTTTTTTCCATAGAATACACCCGATTTAAGACCTAATGTATTTAAGGCCAACTTAAATTTTTTTTTAAGGCCTTGATTTTAAATACATAAATTGAAGACTTTAAGGATGTGTGAACATCCCGTTTTGAAGTCGGTTTGTTTTATATTTGGGGAAGGAGCTGGTTAATGAGGGCAGAATACAAATGTACACCACACTTTTCATATTTCTGGTTGTAAATCATTTCCTGTTGGTCTGTTACTTATGAAATACCCTGAAGTTTGTGGTGGTAATGTGATTAAAAGGTGAAAACGTTTCTGTAGCAACAGATGCGTTAGTAGATAACAGAGATGAAGGTTTAGTGGAAAACAAAAAGTTAAAAACAGGATAATTCACAGAACAAGAAGGAAAGACTGAAATAAAACATTCAAGATGTCAGGAGTTTCATGAATAAATGTAGAAACTAAATAGAAGAAACTTTATGTTCCGTTTCTATTATGTTGAGAACTAAAAACAATCTTCAAATTTTAGCTAAAGTCTGATTTACAAACTTTAGCTCTTTATGTTCACTTAATCCTCAAATAAATGAAATTAGCATCAGTGAATGAAACAAACATGCAGCTGGAGGTAACAGAAGGTTTTAGGTCTTTAATTAAAAGACTTTATTGTTCATCATTTGGACAGACATACAGACATCACCCTAACTACCACTGCATGTAGTTTATTAAATATTATTGCTCTATATGAAGTTTAACTGGCGTCTTTCTCTTGTCTGGCTTCAGTTTTATAGTGAATACACTCTGGTGTCTGGCTGATGTGCTGAACACTGTGTTGGTGTTCACCTGCAGTGGCTGATTTTCTGCAGGGGGGGCACTCTTCTTCATGTTCATCATCTCTCTGATCTGGACCAGTGCGAAGGCGATAGTGACCCAGGGGGCGCCGGAGAGCACCCAGGCTGGTCTGGTCACGTCCTCCTGATCCTCCTGGTGTTTGGTTTTCCTGACGGGCGCCGTGGCGACCGGCCGAGGTGCCACCGGGCTGCCGGGGGCACTCTGGCTCTGGACCAGGTCGATGGTGGCGATGGGGACCGGGCTGGAGGGAACCGGGATGTTCTCTGCCAGAATCCTGTCCTCTGAAAAAGAAAAAAAAAAAAAAAAAGCAGCATGTTTACAGTTATGTTGTGAAAATATTAACAGAAAAACATCTTAAAATCGCTTCTGATTCACTTAAAATCAGTTTTATGCAAACACGGTTTGTAGAAAGCACTTTTTTTTTTTTTTTTTTTTACAAAAGGATGCTTTGTCCTTTAACCTTTCCAAACATGTTTGCTGTACTTTCATTTTGCCTGCATCATGTTTGTTATATTTTACAGTTTCTACATTTTTTTACAGTAAAATTCAAACATGTTTCAAGCATTTTCAAGGTAAGTTTTCAAACTTTTCCAGCACCACACTATAAAAACAAAAAATAAACCCAATAAAGAGTTTTCACCATAATATGACCTAATTTATTACGATTCTTAATATTTTGTGGTAATATTATATTATTCTGTATATTCTGTTGAGAAATAAAAAAAAATATTTTCTCTTTCCATATTTTCTGTCATTTATCAAATACAAATAATTTTGGTGATTTTAACTGACCAAAAATAAGAAAAGTTTCATCTGATTTAACTTCAGACAATAATAAAAATGTGTCATTTTATTATATTAAGTATCTATAAATGTTTTCCAAATGTAGGTTATCAATCAGACATTAGATTTCACTTTCACAGAAGAGCCAATCTGTGCAGTTTGAATTTCTACTTGAAATTGAAGCGTTTTCAAGGATTTTAACCACCTGTACAGACCCTGACTTTACAGCAATAAACTGTGTTTTTTTGTCTAAACATGTCATTTCTTCTCTCACCTTTTTCTTCGATCTCTCCAGTCAGACACTGGATGAAGGAGAAGACAAGGAGGATGACCAGGGAGGCCATGCCGATTCCTCTGAACGTGGCAGCGGCGCCTGCAGGAAGCAAATCAACAGTTAAATCCATCACATCTATGATCGGTCACTTCCACGCGGTCAGAGTCTCTTACCAAAGTAGCTGACAAACACGCCGCCCACCATGGCGCCGCAGCCCCGGCCCAGGCCCAGATGGAGGCCCTGCAGGATCCCCTGAGCCGACGTCCTGAGCGCCGGGGGGACGGCGGCGCTCAGGAAGGAGATGCAGGCGGCCCAGACCGAGGCGTGGGTCACTCCTGGAAAAACAGCAGATGGACGGGACGGTCACTAAACGGGCTCAAGGACCAGTACTGATCACACCAGAACTTTTTAGCATCTTTCTTAATTACAATTGCGAAAAACTATTTTATGTTTTCATAGTGGTCAGATAAGCTATATCTATAAATTACTGCAGATTTAAAACATTAAATGGTTTTGCAGGATTAAAACAACAACAAACAAAAGTCTAAATTTTTCTAGTTGATTACTGATTATATATGAATAGTTTGTTAAACAAAGCCTGAATTTTCAATAATCATCACTTTATGTTCATGGTGCTTTTCCTAAGAAATTAAATCAAATTAAAAGTAAAAACCTGGATGGAAACTTTGTGTTGCACTTTCCATTTTAAGATTTCAAATTGTCTCCTATTGTTTCCAAAGGCAATGAAAATTGCACCCGACATCGTTTTTAAATCTGCATCTACTGCCTGAACTGACAATCTAAATTTAGGATATTCGTGAATTGTGATGAAGGGCCATACAAAATAGTCTCAAGGGCCACAAATGAACGTTGAACACCCCTGGGTTAAACTTTTCAGTTACTCGTGAGCGTCACTTCCTGTTTACAGTTAGAACGGGCTGCTTCATGTCACCACAAAGAGACGGCGACCCTTTAAGAGCAGGTTGCTCACATGAACGCCACTCGGTCGCTTCCTGTGGCGTCCCGCAGGGAACAGCTTTCAGCTCCCTTCAATACGTCTATCAACTTCAAACTTTAAAGCTGACCTACTCTGCTTCCTTAAACAGGTTAGGACAGAAAATATGTTCATTACATTTTTTTTAGCACAAAATCATTCTTAGAAAATCAGATTTTAGCTGTTGTAGGGTTCTGTCTCTTTAAACCTAAATGAGCTGCTGCTGGCCACGTCCCCAACTCTACGTTTACACTCTCACATGAAAATGGCTGCAAGTAGATGCACAATTATAGAACTGTTCGTCTTTGAAAAGCATCAGTAAAGCCTTCTGCACAACCAATAAGAATGCAAACAGTGGTTTCTGGATGGTAAGTCAACAAAACCCAAATAAAAGTATAAAAACATTCAAAAAGTGAATTTTGCAGCAGGTCCAATTTTAACTGGCCTCTTGTGTAAACTAATGTTGCCTCAGCGTCTGCTCTCATGAGGCGTGTCTGCTTTCTGCTTCCTGACAAGATCCTGCTTCACTGCTGTTGATCAAGTCACCGCCCGATCAACGTCCTGTTGGGTAAACACAGGCTGATCCCGCCCCGACTCACCCTGCAGGACCTCCATGGGCAGGACGATCCAGGCGTTTTCCAGGTAGGAGATGTACAGGTAGCGCGCCGTGTTGCAGGCCAGGCCGATGTACAGAACCCTGAGGGAGGGAGACAGACAGACAGACAGACAGTGACTCACAGACCCGCTCACTGGTTCACACCCATCACATCCTGCAGCTCATGATGGGATTATTTCACGGTTTGTTCATGGAAGTTTTATTGCAAACACACACACACAGATGACAGACGTCTTCATAAGCAGCAGCACATGACGCTTTCTATTTCAATCAAGACCTTCATGAACAAACCACAGTTCTATCAAACACACGGCTGTAAAACCAGGTAACATGGGACAGACGGCAAACAAGCGGATCTGATTCAGAGTCAACAGCTGACAGACACTCTGGATAAGATCCCAGTGTTTGTTTTATCGCAACAATAAACTCTGATCTGAGCCCCACCGAGGTCAAGATGAGCTTTTCACTGACAGGAAAGTAAAAACATCAACAATTACAACTACATTCTCAAGCCGATTACACTACAAAAACAAAACTTCCGATTGAGCTGTGAAAGTAAAAAAAAAGTCTAGCTAAGTGAAAATTTTTTGTAATTTTTCTGCAATTTATTCATAATCAGAAATTAAAAATGACTCAAACAGTTCATCTGAACACTGCAAAACATTACCAAGTGTGTCTGGTCTAGATTCTGCGGCAATACAACTTGTTTCAGCAAAAACATGATTTTTGTAAATTACTCCTTAATAATAATTTTAAAAAGCACCATTTCCTCTAGCAGATTATTTCACTATAACACTGAAATATAAATAATCTGTCAGTTGAACTAGTAATTTTTTAAATATGTATTAGGGAATTGCTGACTTAAAACAAGCTCCTATATCTTGCAGAAAAGTTACTTGTCAGCTAGTTTTAATTTTTCAGCTGTACTAAGATATTTGCACTAGAAACAAGACCAAAAAAATGAGGTAAAATTTGGTGTTTTTACAGAGAAATGCTAATTCCTCTTAGGAGCAGCTGTGTGTTGAATGGATGAGCCTGGTTCTGATTCATGTTTCATGTTTCACCCCACTGTCACCACATGCTGACTGCTTCTATAGAAATGTTTTATTAATATTTCACTTTGAACTGAAGCTGTGAAGTGAGGAGGAGTAGAAACGTGTTTCCTGCTCCTGACGTGACCTTTTCAGTCCGGCTCCATCGTTTCTGCTCATGGAGGCCGGAGGAGGTGCAGGGAGGAAACTGAGGTGAAGTTTCTGTTTCTAACTGCGTCCGGAAACTCTGCTAACAGCAGCTTTGCTTCATCTAACCGGCTCTGACTGAACCTCGTGTTGGTTTCAGATTCCCACTCAGAGGAGCTGTTGAATCAGAGACACGCTTTTGAAGTACAATCTCAGAAATCGTGTTTGGACAAACTTTGTTGTCGTGGTAACGTCTCAGGCAGTACTGAAGCTGCAGCCGGTTCCACAGGTGAACTTTCACAAATACAATCCAACAACTGCTGCCGACAAACTGAACACTAGGAATGAAATGATTTATCAGATTAATTGTGATTAATCGACTGCTAAAACAATCGTCAACTAATTTTGTAATCGATAAATTGTTACTGGATTATTAGATGAGATACTCAGAGCATTAATAAAGCCAACACATATATATTTACATTTAAGATAAAAAAAAAAAAAAACACGTAGTGTCATAAGTTTAATTTCTGTAAAAAAAACAAAAAACAATGTTTTTCCTATTCAATTATTAATCAATTATTGCAAAAAATAATCTACAAATGATCAAGCTAACACTAAAGGAAAGCCATGTCATTGCATTTTAGGCAATTAAATGTTTATTTTCCCCCCAAAAAAAGGATTTGCCTTTTTTATACTGTATAAAAGACGATTTCACTGGTAAAATCTGTAGAAAGTGTAAATTTGTTATCCTATTAATTGATTTATCATCAGAATAATTGATTACTAAAATAAACAAACAATAAAATCATAACTAAATGAGAGAAATGTGACATTAATTACACAGAAATGTGCAGCTTGAAAACAAACATGGAACAAGTCATGTGCTGCTGCCGCTTCCTTCAGTTATTGATTAACCTGAGTCTCTTCAGCGTCGCTCAGCAGAGCTTCTGGGTTTTATTAGGTTACTTCCTCATCATTTCAACATCTTATTATAAACTCGGTCCAGAGAGCAGAGCAGAACCACGGCCCGGTTCTGAGAGCTGCAGTCTGAAATCCAACCCGTCGCTCTCAGATGTCTCTGCTGGACGGAAAGCCGGAGCATCAATGGCAGCTTTGTCTCTGCGCCCGGCTACAGAACAAAACCGCGTTCTGGTGCTGCTGGAGCCGCCGCCGCCAACGGCTCACTGACTAAGGGGAATCTCTCCACATCAGGACTGAATATCAGGCAGACGTGTTCATTACCACCAACCAGAACAAAACATGCTTTTCCAGAAGCAGCAGGTAAACTAATCTGAAGAAAAATCTAAAAATCATCCAGTGTTTGGAGAACAGGTCTGTGAAATTCAACCAGCCAAGAGGCATCGTTTCCCTCCAGATCATCCAGCATAAATTACCTTTTTCTTCCCAAAGAAAATAACAAAACTCACTTTAAATAAAAGTAAATATTTTGCTTTGCTGTCTTCACACACTCAAATGTACGACTATCCAGATGAGTGGTGATAAATATGAACCTGGAGAAGTTAAAACTGTCACTTTAGGGTAGAACAGATTTACAAAGGTTGTTTTCATCTTAAATACAAAATTTACATATTTTTGTACAGTTTTATCTTAATTACTGCTCTGTGTTTGTTGTTCTTTCAGCATTTGGTCTTTTGTTGAGTCTGTATGCTCCTGTTAACGATTAATCGGATACCACATTTTTGACTACTATTTCATTAATCATTTCAGGAAATCATCATTGTTGGGATTTTTGGTCATTAACAGAGGGATGTGATTCCAGATGGCGTAGATTTGTCGACTAAAGTGTTGGATTTTCAGACTCTGTTGCATAAAAAACGTCAATCTGACACAGATTGAGTTAAAACTGTGTAAAGTTGAGCGTTTCTTACCTGACATGACCAACAAGCTCAATGAACTTGTGGCTGGTGAAGTAAGCTCCGAGTTCGGAGATGTGGCTGAGGATGGAGCAGACCCCAAACAGCGTGGTGGTCCCATTCAGGTCCTCCAGGTGCCAGTACAGGAAGCTGAAGACAAAGCCGTAGCCGAAGCCCATGAACCAGGCGACAAAGAGGACGGAGCTGTAGCGCACTGTGCACAGCAGCCTCAGCAGGTCGCCATAGTGGAACTCCTGGGTGGCCTCGGACACCGCTGGAATCGGGTCTGACGAGCCGGAGTCTGGTGAGGCCTGGCCACTCGCCGAGTCCTCCACCACCTCCGGCAGCTCCTGCCGGTACTCCTCGCCCTTCTCAAAGTAGAACTGAGTTGCCACGACAAAGGCCACGCCCATCAGCACGCCGAAGACGATAAAGGCGAGGCGGTAGTTGTGTAGGCGGTACTCCGGCAGGATGCAGCCGATGCCGTCGATCAGGACGGTGATGTGCGTGTGGTCGATCCAGATGCCCACCGCCAGCATGGCCAGGCCCCAGCCCAGGGACCCCCACATCCTCTGCAAGCCATACCGGTCGCGGGCCTTCCCCAGGTACTGCAGGGTGACGGTGTCCACGATGGTCACGGCGGGCGCGCTGAAGAACTCGCCCACGATGATGACAAGCAGGATCAGCAGGAAGATGTTCTCCACCTGGTCCTGGTTGTAGATGATCTGATAGTCCTTCTTGCTGGTTGTAGTCGGGGGAGCAGTGGTGGTCTGTAAGGTGGTGTTGGGTGCAACCTCAGTGGCGTTGATGGACGTCGAGTTGTTGATGCTTCGTTGTTGCCTGTAGGGAATACTGAAGGAACTGTGCAAGACTTCAGGAACCATGGGGTAGTCCATGATGCTCCGCCGGCTTCTGGTGTGGTTGGTGGAGTTGCTCGGGTTGGTGATATTCTCAGGAGGAACAGTGGTGGTCGGTGGGGGAACCGTCACCATAGAAACACACTTCATCTCCGCTGGTTGGACAAACCCAATGCCACAGTTAAAGACCAACCAACACATGACAGAGAACAGCAGCACCACCTTCCCTTTCTTAAAGCGGTCCGCCACTACACCCCAGAAGGGGGCGCTGCAGAACTCTATAAAGTACCGGATGCCAACAAGCAGGCCGCTTCGACTGGCCGACATGCCGAGCTGTTTGTAGTAGACTGCCAGCAGGGGGTGCAGCGAGCCATAGGCAGCGTAGAAGAAGAAGTAGAAGACTTTAGAAATGAGCAGGTGGCTGTTGATGCGGAGGCACATCCTCTCGCAGCAGTCCACTGGGTCGGGCTGAGGCGCCGGCAGTGGCTCGGACGGCGCCGGCGTGGACACGCCTTCCTGCTGCGCCATGGACAGGGTGTTAAACGGCTCTGCCAACACATACTTCCTCTTCTGATCCTCCTCATCGTCCGTCAGGATAGCAACCTTGTCGTCAGCTGGCATATCTGGAAGATAAGAAAATGAGGGAGAGAATGAGAAACGGCTGGACGTTTGGTATTTACAAACCAAATGATGAAGAGATAGAGATCCAGCAGAAACTCAACAAGAAAACTAAAAGCCTTCTGGAGATAATCTGCTGTCTCGCTGATAAATCATTCATCAACATCAATATGAGCTCAGACATAAAACAATATGATTATAAATATAACCGTCTCTTGAGAATCATCAGAATTTTAAATAGTGCTCACGTTCTTCATTTAGTCAAACATGAAGCCTGGCCACCGCCTCCAGGCAGAACAGGTGAAAATCTGCAAAACTTGTGGAGCAGATTCTTTAAATATTTCTCGTTGAAGATGGTCATAGTTTTACTAACAGATTTAATGCATCCTCTTAGGGCAATGATTTGATTCTGATGTAATTTGGATGTTAAAAAAAATCAAAATAAAAAGTTCTTCTGGTTCACAGATCAACTCAACAATAAAATAAACATGAAACTAACTCCGTGTCAGTTTTCTGATCTTTGATCTGAATTTGGACCTACAAAATTCAAATAGGTAGGATCCTTTGAAAGCCCTCGAACCAGATGTTCAGACCCATTGTGTTGTGCCGAGGATCGCCTGTCTGTCACTGATGGTCATATGCGGAAGTACCTGACATTTTATGCAAAACAACAATTATTTCCAACATGTTGCGATTCAAATCAATGAAAAAACTACGAATTTGCGGACAAATCCTCACAAAAGATCGGTTAGTAATACATAAGGCGGTTAAACAGGAAGTGACTCTTAATGTTAGTTTTTCTCCTCTTATAAGTCTAGTTTAAACATTTAAATTCGTACCCAATAACAAATTAAGGACAGTCTCATGATTTCCTTACCTGCTCAGGTCACCGCTCCCATTAAACTGTGACTGCGCAGTATTTTCCTGAATTTCTCTGTTTTCCCTGGGACATCGTTTTCACACAAAAGCCGCTAAAATTAACACTAAAAATTAGTGCAAACTGTTTAAATTCACGGTGATGTGTCCATGTTTGCGTTCCGTAGAGAAATTAAAGCGTTTTTCCGGTTCGGATCCCTTTTGTTGTGAGAACAACAGCGGCTCGTCAAACCGGAGAGTCCACCTGTCCCGAAACAGACGTCAGCTACAAAGCTAGCCACTAGCACTTAGAATTTCCGGTAAAATCCCTTCAAAATAAAACTGGCTATTATTTAAATTTGAAATGATCAACATTTAAAGCTGCATATTGCATAACTAATGCGTTCAAATAAGCTAAGACAATTATTATTAAATCTACTGCTGACAAATTAAGAATAAAAGTAATAACATTACACATCTCCGCTTTTAAATTAGCTACATCCGGTTGTCTCAATAACTCATTTCTGTTGCTTTAAATTTCGGACCGACACGCCTAAAACCAGCAATGCTGTCTCAATTAAAGGGAAACTTCCATTAACCTTTGTATTTACGTCTGAAAGCGTTCCTGTGACTAACTTTAGAGACAAATTACGTAAATATCTGAGCTTTTAGACTCCTGGGTTCAATGGGAGAGAATATTTAATGTTGGTAAGCAAAATACACACAGACAGCTTCAGAGTCACAATGAGACAAAACGGATTTTTATTGTCAGTATCTCCGAGAATACAAGCAATTTACACCGTAAATTAGTTTCACTGTGTAAGAAAAACACAAATTCAGTTTAACTTAATCTTAAAATCCAGTTTTCTTTCTACATATTACTTTACAGACGACAATCACCGAAATCTTTAAGTTACTAAATCACTAAAAGTGAGTTTCTTAATAATAGATTTTTGTAAGTGTGTGAACAGATCTATTTCAAGAAATTTTGCATATATTTCCCAACTTAATTTGTATTTAACTCCTACATAAGAGCATGGTTTAGACTCCAAGCAAAGGTGTGGAAACAAGTCTGTGGCCATTCCTGATTTCTGTGAAAAGGAAATGTTCCTGGAGGGCGTAATGAGCCGGCAGAAAACCCGCAAACCACACCCTGCTGCTTAAAGCGAATGACCTCCTGACGTCAGATGATTTCTAGTTGCAGTGAGTCCTCTTCATCAGCAGAGGGAACCAGAAACCACTCATACAACTTGGAAAGTTTTCACGGTGGAACCACAAATTGTGGAGTACTTAAATATTCACTACTTTGATACCTTTAAATATAATCCAGCGCTATTGTTTTCAGAAGTCCAGAAATTAATAAACAGAGGAGAAACTGCCGATTTGGAAACGATAAGTGACAAACTCCATAATTCTGGTCGAGAAGAAAATAATTGTTGAAATGCAAAAGACCATGTTTGTTCTGCTCAAAACTTTGTATGTATGGAGCAAAATCCAGGACAAAAAACTGTTGACCAGGCTCTTTAAAGGTAGAAGATTACAAATTGAATTCATTATTTTCTAGGATTTTATTTGTGAAAACAACTGAAAATGTTAAAAACCAGGCTTTTTTTTTTTTTTTTTGTCAGAGTTGGTTTTTGATGTATGAAACATAAGGGCAGTTGCCCAGGGTGGCACTGGAGTAGGTCTGTGTGGGGGAGATGTTGCAGGCACCAGCTAAAAGAACAATAAACCTTTCTGTAGGGGTGGGCATTTATTGTATTGTTTATTGTTTATCATTTATTGTAAAAATTTCTTATCATGATAAGAATTTTGATTGTCATTGTCATGATAAATGCAATGTTAAATAAAAAAACTGACCATATTAAAAATGTTATTTTTGCTATTTCCTCCACGTTTTGTTCAACAGGAATATCGATAAATATGAGTCAATTCAAGTATGATTAATTACAGTTACTGAGTGAATCCTAGTGATATAAATCACACTTTTTAAGTAAGTTGTGCCCTGAATAAGCCTATTAAAATGCTAAATGTTTTCGAGAACAATACCCTGTGAAGATAATTAGTGGTTTTTTTAATCATAATTTTTATCGTTATCACAATAATATCACAAAATAAGTCCATATCGTCCAATCTTATCAGTT
The DNA here is from genome assembly GCF_904066995.2 of Poecilia reticulata. NCBI lineage: Eukaryota > Metazoa > Chordata > Actinopteri > Cyprinodontiformes > Poeciliidae > Poecilia > Poecilia reticulata. Next base: position 13,603,775 of record NC_088831.1, on the reverse strand, counting down.
CTTTTTTGAAAGTTTTCTTTTATTCCTGTCATGCGTGTTCAATCTGTCTGGATATGGAGATTATTTTAGAGGCTCTCTGCAGGATTGCACTTCCTTTTGACCGCCCAAGAATTTAGATTTCCTAAATTCTTGGGGGGTCCCTCGGGGTCCCTCGGCGGTCTTCTAAAAAGACCGCCGAGGGAGGTGCTTGCCCATGTAAGAACCGCCACTAGCAAGAGTTCAAGGCAAAAGAAACACCGTTGAGTTTCACTTTAGGTGTAAATGAACATCCAGCAATGGGAAATAAATAAAATAAATCACGTTGCTTCAGAAATCCGAGTCATCCGAGAATTCCCCCTGCTGCGTCCAGTGCAGCCCCTTCCTCCTCTTCTTCTTCTTCCTCTCGCCCATAAGCATGGCGGCCAGCACGGTTATCACCACGGTGATTGTGATAATGAGCACGGTGACCGTCTCAGCAATGCACAGCTCAGTGTCCACCTCCATCAGCCGGTGGTTGTGCAGGACGGGCGGCTCCCTGCAGGTCAGGTTGTAGTAGTCGTCCAGGAAGATCCTCTGGATGCTGCGCAGCTTCCTGAAAACCCTCTGCAGCTCGCAGTCGCAGTTCCAGGGGTTTCCCTGCAGCAGGATGTGGGTGCTGTAGGTGTGGATGCTCAGGAAGGTCTTGAAGCAGACGGTGGACAGCTGGTTGTCGGCCAGGTTCAATAAGGTCATGCTGGTGAGCGGGTTGAACACCAATAACTCCATCTCATGGATCTGGTTGCCGGCGAGGTTGAGGACCTCCAGGGAGCGCAGCATGGAGAAGGTGCCGCTCAGCAGAGACGTCAGCTGGTTGTCCTGCAGGTGAAGCTGGCGCAGGCTGCTCATGGAGGAGAACGACCTCACCTCCATGCTCTGGATGCTGTTGTTGGTCAAGTTTAACCTCTGTAAGCTGTCCAGGTGGAGGAAACTCCGACTGTCCAGGCCGGTCAGCTGGTTGTGGGACAACTGGAGCTCCCGCAGGAAGGCCAGGCCGACGGAGAATCCCTCGGTGAGAACAGAGATCCGGTTCCAGCTCAGGTCCAGCTTCTGCAGGAACTCCAGCTGGGCGAAGCCGCCATCCTCCACCAGGCTGATGTTGTTGTTCTGCAGCAGCAGAACCCTCAGCTTGCGGTTGCTGCTGAAGACGTGTTTTTGGACGACGGAGATGAGGTTGTTGGACAGGTCCAGCAGTTCGGTGGAGGGCGGGACCTTGACGGGAAGCTGGGTGAGGTCGTCATGTGAGCAGGTGGTGAACTTAAGGTCTCCATGGCAAACGCAGCTTTGATCACACGTCCAGTTCAGAAACATGCAGGACGACTCGGCGGCCAGCAGGAGGACAAACAGGAACTCCCTCATGACTCCAGAGAGATCTCTGAAACAACAGACACAAAACTTTAGGACAGAAAACAGATTAAAGAAGCAACTTCATCACAACTAAGTCCTGTTGACAATTTAAAATGTTGTGTAGCCGTGCCCTTCTGTTGTCAAAAGGATGTCTAGAATAGATCAAAGTGACTTAATCCAAACAAAGAAATCTTTGCAGTCAAAAACAAACCGAGTTTCTGCAGTCAGTGATTCTAAGCAGCATTTTAGATAGAAAGTTTGTCGATTTGCAGATGATATAGTGATTTCTTATGATGATGATCTATCTGTAGACTGAGCAAAAATCTTTCAGAACAATAAAAATTCAATGAAACAGCCAGCGAACTGTCTGGATCTTAATACAATTGGAGAGAAATGTGAAAATCAAGGTCTATCTGTAATATGAGACGTTATTTCAAACCAGATGATGACGACATGGTTGTTCTTTTACCTCATTAAAATGGAGACAGAGTGAAAACATTCTGTATCATTTGAGTTTATCTGCAGGAAGCAACAAGTTATCTAACTAGAAAATGATCAGCTTCAACCATCTAATCCATCTACAGCTTCACTCTGATTTTACTGAATTACGAGGTAAAAACATTTGATAGAAGTGTTCAGATGAGTCTCAGAGTTATGACAGAAACCCGACAGAATTATAAAAGAATAAATTGATGGAAAAGATTAGAAAAACAAGAAAAATGACTTTCTGAGCTACGATTCTGATTATTTATCTACAGGTTAAAATTTTCTTAGAAAACTTTAGGGAAGACAAGAAATTGTTTAATTTAGATGCAGTTCTTACAGATCTGACAATTCACACCCAGAATTTATCAACAATTAAAGATAAAACATTAAAAAAGATCCTGATGCGTCTGTTTTCCAGCCTCTGTTCCCCAGAAACAATAAAACAATCCTCGGGTCTTACCAGCAGCTGCTCCCAGTGCGTTTGTCACCATCCGGCCAGCAGCAGGTGGAAATTGAACGTGATGGAGGCGGGGGAGGGCGGCCTGTCACGGCCCGGAGAACCCGACGAGCGACGCGACAAAGGCAGAGGATGGAAAAGAGGAGGGAGAGCTCGTCAATTATTCACCAGGCAAGCAGTCAGCCGGCGCTCCAGGCGCAATGTGGGAGGGGTTAGAGAGGAGAGCTTTAAGAGATTGAAGGAAACTGGGACAGGAGTTGAGAATTAAAAGCTCTGGACAGATTTCATTGATTGCGTGTTTATGTCCTGCTTTATTTCTCTTCAACATTGTTTAGTTACAGAAAGATTAGAGAAGTCTAATGATGTTTAAAGAGAGAAAGATCTCAAATTTCAATCAATAAATCTTCAAAGTTGCAAAAGTGATGGATTTTTGTTTTTTTCAATAATTTGTCAAGTCTTTGCAACAAATTTCTAAAAGAGTTTTAAACATCTTATTGAAACTTCTGCAATTTAAACAATTGTTCTGCAGTCTTGATTATGAATGTTTCCACTTGATATGTGCATTATAACACTTTTTTTTTTTTTTAAATTGCCTTAAAAGAGAAGACAAGGCTGCAGGACAAAGGCAAAACAAAACTTTAACCAAAGTCACTGACAATAAATCTGTAAAACTAGCACAAATACTGAAATTTTGCGCCACTTAGTGTTTGATTTAGAAAGACAAACTGTAAATATCATCACACACACACAGTTTAAAGTCAGAATGTAAATTTAGAAAAAAGGGGAGCCGAGGACTCATCCTTGAGGGACACCAGAACTCGTCTTGTTTTTGGAGTGTAATGACTCCAAAACAAAGTCTGGATATTTAATACAGGAGTTTAAGTAACCACATTAAAGGCCTGATGTGGGTCTAAAATAACCAAACATGGAGTCTTTTCTTCAATCAGCTCCAATAAGCCGCCTTAGGTTCCTTTAAATAATGGCGCCTTTGAAAAAGGAATATATCTGATGCTTTTCAACATTTAACCAACCGAAGCGCCTGAACACCAAACAAAATGTTGTTTCCATTTGAAGATGAACTTGGATGAACTTAAAATCTTTCCCACAGAGTGAATTACATGTTACATCACGTCTGTTTCAGGACACAGTCATGATATCCAGACTTCACAGCTGAGTGGATAATACACAGTGATACTGTCAAGACTTTTTCTGACACTTCTGGCTCTGAAGATACTGGGAGATTTGGCCTGAAGCTCCTTAATCCCACAACATTAGAAGCAGTGGCAGAGGTCAGAGGTCACTGCAATAAGTCTGAAAAACATACAGGGACGCATTTTAGTGAGAAGATAAGTGTAAAATTTGAAGGTTTTTCAAATGGTGTGAAACCTCTAGAGGTGGATGAGGACGTCCATCACCAATAATCCATAATGGATCAGTCTATCAGTTTAGGCCCTAAATAGAATATTAAATATATTTCGTAAAGTTTAAAGGTGTTTTTCTGGTGTTTGAGCTGAATGTAACTGCAAATTCCTTAAATTTAATTCAGTTTTTTCAACTCACCTGATATGGACTTATGATTCTTATATAGAGTAGAATATTTGTAAATAAATATAAAATTATTATTGTTATTTTTAAATCTAATGGTACCCCCAAAAATTGGAGTCCTGGCCTGTAATCAGTCTTTACTATACATATGTGTGTGTTAATTCAATGGAATTGGACCAAGCACAGAGCCTGGTGGTACTCCACAGGTAACCCTGGAGTGTGAAGTGACTGGACTGACTGGTTCCAGTAAAACTCAAGTTCATGTGGGTCACATCAAGATCTGATGTCCTCAATGGTCAGTTTGTGACAGAATTAATTAATAAAATTACATTTTAATAGATTTATAATCATCATCATCATCATCATCATCATAATAATAATAATAATAATAATAATAATAATAATAATAATAATAATAATAATAATAATAATAATAATAATAATAAAGCTGTCTCTGCATTTGATGACCCTGACAAACTTTTTTAACATATAGTTTGTCAGAATACAGATTAAAAACTGTGCGGTCCCAGCCATCACCTTTGGGATTTTGTCTTACCTCCGTTGCTAGGCAACCGGTTCTGGTTGATGTAGAGCAGAACTCCAGCCTGAAGCCCTCCAGGTCGCTCACTCAGACAGCAGACCCACTGTGGAGTTTCCTCTCTCAGGTGTTGGGTGTCTGCAGGGTTCGGTTTCACCGCTGCGTCTGGCTGATGATCCATAAACTTCTGCAGAGTGTTTCCATTCCCCATGCCGTCACTGCTGGTCCAAATCTGTGTTTACAGTCCAGATGTGTCCAGATGTTTACAGGCTGGTGTGTCAGCAGCTGTCAGATCATGAGACAGCAGCAGGATTAAGGTAAGATGGAGTTACTGAAGCACATGAAAGCTGCTTCAGACTCCATGAAGACACTAATCCCTGCACTGCAGGATTACTTTCCACTTCTGCTGAGATTATCAGAAAACTGGAAAATCCTGCCATGTTCACTGACTGATCGGGTTTATTAGGGTTTAAAACAGCAGATCATCACTCATGTTTCAGATCTTAACTGGATTTATCGCCCAGATTCTTAAAGACACAACTTTTTCATCCTGATATTCTGCTGCCAAGGTGTTGAAAGTGACAATTTTCTCCCAATAGTCCCATTAATGGAGCGAAACCATGACACTGGATGGATGATTGGTAGTTAAGAGACTGAAAATGTTGCAGATCTGTTGGTCAAAGAATCAAAAAATATTTTTACTCTTTTATTTTTACTCTCAGGTCAGCCAAATAAAACTTTAAAGCCACAAATGTGACACTATTTTCTGATTAAATGCAACTTATAATTTTAGATAAATATACAGAATGGAAAGTTTATTGTCATTTTTAAAATATCCACTATTTTATCTATATTTTTAGGTTTGAAAATAAAGATAAACACACAATTTAGCAAAAACAAGATGGATCTTTTTATGTAGAACAGAAAAAAACTGATTATGATCTAGTGACAGAAACAGTTTTTCAATGGTAATATTGTAGAGATAAACTTTAAAACTGTTAAAAAATATATTTCATATTTTTATTATATTTAAGTTTAGAAACAATAGCTTGTTCTTTTTAATATTTAGCCAAAATTATTATAATGCATTGTGGATGAGAGCAACATGCAAACAAGATTTTCCTTGCATTCTATTTTTTCCCCATCATTTTCAGATCTTTCCAGTTTTCTTTGATGGTAAATATGAAGAAAACAAGAGAATAAACAGATATTCAATTAAAATTTGTGAAATGAAAACAACCAGGATCAGGTCGCCATGTTCAAAGGTGTTGAATTCAAACTGCAGTTTGCCTTAGTGACCAGAAGGGGGCGACAGAGGCCGCTAGAAAACAAGAGGACACTTCTTCAAACCAAGCCAAAATAAGCAAATCTTTTCCAAATGTTTAAGGATGTTTCAGCATCCAGAACAACACAGATTTGTTTCTAGATAAGTTTATCTGATGAGTCAAACCTCATTTACCTCAAAGAGTCCAGCAGCTGCCAATCCAACATCTGTCCTCCCAAATCAGCTGCAATCTGCTGACGGACCCGCTACTGACCAGCAGTGTGTGAAAACTCATACAGTTCGTGTGAAAGTGGGAGGCGGCAGCAGTGATGGCCGTTCACACCCGACCGTGGATCCGTCCTGGCAGCCGAGGTGGAGCGGGGGGACAGATTGCCCATGCCGCCGTCAGAGGCCTCAGTCAGGACTGAAACCCGACAGAAAACACACACTTCACACACACATCTGGTTTATTATTACTGTAAATTCCTAAGGATGTAGCTGGTCCGCTCACTGTTTGCCTGAATCAAATAAAGACACGCATGTCAGAAAACTAGAATCAGAAACAACATGACCAACACTCCAAAAACACCTGAGAAAACAGAAAGGAATACATTTCAAACAAGAATATTAAAAGGTGTTTGAATAATTTTAATTTGATTGAAGAAAATAAAAGTACGTAAATAAAAACCTGGAAAATAAGAGTTTCCTGAATAAATTAAAATCAACATAAGAGAACCAATAAAATAAAATAAAATAACCTTTTAAAATAAATAAATTCAGTCCCAGAAAATAAAGCAATTAAAATGACAATAAAAACTAAAAGTTTGGTCCAAGAAAATAAAAGCTTTGGACTAAATAAAACCTCATTATCCATACAGAGGAACCATCGTGAACTGGTTCCCAGTAGCTCACACGTTAGCAGAGACCCCTCAGTGGGTGTGAACCCACTTATCAGAATAACCATCATCACTCCATCATCTTCATCATCACCAGCTCCACTGGGATCTTCTGGTTTCCTCCCATTTTAACTCACTTCAGATCCGACCATCATCAACCAGCAGGAAGTCTGGACCCAGACTGGAAGGACTGGAAGAAAATGACAGATGAGCAAAAGATTACTGGTTTAATCCCGAAGCCCTGCGAGAGGCTCCTGTGTGAGTTTGAGTTGATAAGAAAACTGGCTGATGAAGTGTGTGTGTGTTAGAAACACACACCAAGTCTCCGGTGGTCTGTGTGTCAGTGTGGATCCATCAGACCAGCAGCAGGAGGTCGTGACCTCCAGACCAGCTTCCTCCTCGCTCTTCTCCCTCTTCTTTTCTCCTCAGGTTTGTTATCTAGGTCAAGGTTGTGTTTCTGCTCTCCACTGCAGACGACACACACACACACACGCACGCACACACACACACACACACACACACACACACACACACACACACACACACACACACACACACACACACACACACACACACACACGCACACACGCGTACTCACTCTTGAACACACACTCTGTATTTTCTGCAGCCAAGCATGAGATCAGCCCCTGAGACGCCAGAGCTTTTATGTCGGGCGGAGCTTCTGCAGCTTCCAGGAGAACCTGTGAATAATTCAGCCTCGTCATGTTGAGTCGGCACAACAAACACAGAGCCGCATTACAGCCGCTTGTTTCAGCACCTGTTGGCCCAGCTGCACAAACTGCAACCGGGTCTGATCCACAGCTGACAGATCATCAACACAGAGGCATGAGTGTGTGCGTGTGTGTGTGCGTGTGTGAGAGAGCAGGCCGTCAGTCAAACATGCGATCCGTGACGCGACCCAAGCTCCACGCTGAGGCGGCAGGTCCAGCAGCGACACTCAGTAAAGGTCAGCAGAGGCGAAGGCAGAGCGTCGCAGCTGCACACACTCACTCACACACACGCACACACACAGGTCCTCTGCGACCTTTCAGACGCTGCATGTTGAGTCCAGCTGCAGCAGTTTTTGTGGAAACACTGAAAGCAGAGCTGATGGATCTCAGATGGAGTTAAGGAGTCGAATGGAGCAGATCAGATCCACCAAACGATGTGAGATTTATGAGAATAAAGTCAGAATATTAGCAAAATAAAGATGCTAAATTACATATTAGACATGTCTCTGAAGCTTAAAGTTTTCAGTTTATCCATAAAATGGCAGACAGCACAGATAACTGCTGGGATCCATCTGAATCGATAAGATTCAGGAGGAATGATTGTAGTTGAATTCAACAAAATTAACTTATAAGTTCAAGAAAATAGTGAAATATAACAGGAACATACAAGTTCCTCAAAGGTAACCTGTGAGCTCCAGAATGTAGGAGAAAATAACCAGAAAGTTTAAGAAAGAAAGAAACCTTTAAATCTAAGAGAGGTAATCTGTAATTTCACAAAGAAAACTGTGAATTCTGGGAATGAAACCTTTAAATTATTTATGATTCCATTTTGAAACAGTCTGGGAGTTAATTGTCATCTCATTTTAGTATTCCTGTAAGTCAAATTTAATCTGCAAAGAAAGTGTTGTAAGTTAAAAAAAACAAGTAAGTTCAGCAAAAATAAACTTTAAGATCAAGAAAACTAGATAGTAACTTCCAGCAAAGTTACCTGAAAGTCCCAGAACTAAAAGTTGTTGCTTCAGAAATATAACTATAGTTCTGGGAAATATAGAAAAGTAACATGAAAGTTGTAAAAATACATTTGAAGAAACAAAACTTGCATGTTTTGGGAAAAGAACAAAGAGAAACTGGAATCAAAGTAAGTTTTAGAAAGTTTGTTTTTATAATTGCTCTTCTCAGCTGAATCTATAAGCTGTTTTTGGCTAAATGACCTTTGACCTTTTATTTTCCTGATGTTTACAAATGGTAACAGAGTTTTGTTTAACAGTTATCAGTGCTGTAAAGAGCGTTCATAAACATCGCCTGTTTAACAGAGTGTTAATAAACTCCTTCATCATCATTTTTCACAGATATAGAATCAGGTCTGGGATCTTCTGAAGCAGCCTGGATGTTTCTTCCTCACCCTCAGTCGTGTTCCAGGCTTTGTTTCTCTCGTCTGGACGTTTCTGTGTCAGAGCCCCTCAGGCTGCAGGCTTTTAAACAAACACATTACGTGTCGGGGTATTTCTGCACAGACGTGGACATTTTACCGCTAACCTCGACTCCTTGTGTCGTTTCTCCTTAAACTCCACGTTTGCTCCGTGGCGGAGGCCGACAGGAGCCCAAATGAAGCCGCTGTTCATTATTCATCGACCCCTCATGCTGTGCAGCCGGGTGTTTTACCTTGGTGGTTGTTGAGGTGGAGCTAACGCGCTCTGACAGCCCGACGGGAGCAGGCTGGCTGCACACAGGGAGAGGAGCGAGTCCTGCTGCAGAGCCGCACAACACCAAGAGAAAGAAACGGAGATCAATCCGTGTCCCATCGATCAGAGCTGCAGGGCCAGCATTTCAGGAGGAAACTCACTGGAAGAGAGAAACTTTCCCCATTACATTATTTGATGCTGAAAGAAAAAGAACAGCAGGTTTTAACTGAGCGTCGTCCCGAAAGCAGGTCAGCGCCTCCACAGGAGCAGCAGCGGCCATATTTCCATCAGGCAGAAGGCCCGAGTGGTTAAAGAAGCTTGTTAAATATTTCAGATCTTTTCTTTGCAGCAGCAGCGACTCTGAAAGCAGACCGAGGTGTTAAACACTCCGATGAGGTTTATTTGGTTACAGATTCAGCAGCTTCAGCACCAACAGGACGAGTTGAAGCGATCATCTCTGTTTCTGCTCCAGCATCGACACCTCTGCGTTTCATCGCCTGTTCCTGTCTGGGATCTCTCTCTTCCTCTCCCTGGGAGGAGGCTGGAACTAAACTGGGACACACAACATCTTCCTTGGATGATTGATCACGTCACAAGCGGGTAAAGTTAACCTGCACAGAACTGCAGGAGAAGACAAACTCTCATGAAACATTCAGGGACGCAGCAGACTGCTTTCCACTCCCAGACCAAGCTTTATCTCTGACTAACTCAGATCTTTATCACAAATAATAGTTTACACTTTGATTTTTATGTCTTCTTTTGTTGTAATTAAAACAAGAATTTAAGGGAAGTTCATTGAAAGGTTTAAATCTGTGAAAATGTCAAAATTATTCTCCTAAAGCCGTTGCTGTGCAGTGCGTTGTTAACCTTTAACCTCTTGGTTTGTATGGTTTCTGTACTCCAAAGGAACTGAACCCATTTTGGTAGAAATATTTACGGCTCTGAGTGTCTCCCGGCGGCCATGTTGGTCTCTGGTGGACTGCCTTGGGAATCGGTGTGTGTTTGTTTGCTTTCGGCTGTGTGTGCATTCACACATCCGCGGTGCAAAAAGCCGAAGGAAAGAAGGGCAGACATTGTGTTTGCTGAAGCAACAGCAGCTAAAAGCCTCCTCAGGCTGTTGTTGCTGCTGCGCTTCACTTCAGTTTTCAGACTCTGAGGGATTTTTTTAAACATACCAGACGTAAACAAAAACAAAAAGTTGCTGGCCATTACGTTATATCAATGGCCAGCACTGTTGGCTTAAAGGCCAGAGTTTGAAGCACAGAACCTGATTGTAAGATGGGCGGACAGATGGGTGATCTTAAGGAAAGCTATTTTGTGATTTATTCTGGGGTTAATCAGGTCAAAACAAACTGTTTTTCTGGAACCGTCTGAAGTCTTTTCTTCGTCATTGTTTCTGTGCAGACACAACGCTGACTCACTCCTTAAATTTAGGAGCCTCTTTGTGCCTTAAGGATTCTCATTTCACTGTTGCATGGCTTATCTGAGATAACAGTCAGGCAGTGGACTAAAAATTTGTGAAAAGCAACAAAAATCCAAACAAATACTTCAACGGATTACAGGAAAGTTTTGACTGGAAGGAAAATATGAAGAAAGATTTATTATTTTCTTAATTTCTCACCATGCTTTGTTTCCTTTGCTTTGTTTGTTGCACTGAAACACTTTTTTTTCCAGGGGCGAGTTTCAGCTGGGGTTGGGAGCTACACTGACACCTGGTGGACAGGTGAGGAAACAGCACATCCTTAAAAAAGCAGCAGTTGTTTGCAAAAAGGACACTAATGAGTGTGATTGCACATAATTCTTTATTTCCAGCATCTCAGAGCACATTTCGACACTCATCTCAGAGAAAAACTGCATTTTTTTCTTTTTCACAAAAGTCTGACAAACAGCTACGAGCTTTAGTGAAGAAAAGTTGCAAAATAAATGGGCTAACATGGACAAAACGGTGTGAGGAAAGTTTGGTTTCATTAACAGCCGGATAAAGTGGGTTTGAACAACATCAGAAAACACATTTTAACACAGAAAATGCTGCTCTTGTGCCCTTTTTATTGTGAAACACTGAACTAAGCAAGCTTCGGCTCACTCTTATGGCACCATTTTTGTTTCAGCTAAAGTGACAAACTCCCCAAAACATAAAACCAGAACACTATAACAATATTTCTACAGAATAAAATGCTTTTTTAGTCCCTTCAGTGCTGGGGAGAGTTTGTAAGCACAGTGATTTTAAACACCTCTCCAAACACTTAACACACACATACACAACCATACCGTATTAGCTTCTTTGAAAACAATGCTTTGCTTTATAATTTGTCTTCATACAGCATTTGATCTCATAAGTGCTCTTAAATAATCCGCTTTATAAGAAAAATGACTAAAGTATAAAAACAATAAAACCAAACGAGGCAGATCAGTAAATGCCTTTTGTTGTCGTATTGATTGTCGTCTGCTGGTTGCCCTGAAGCACCTACTTCCTGTTAGATAAAAACTCTGAGAACATTCAACACCGGATCTACTCCCTGTTCAGTTTCTAACTGAGTTTTGGTTTCTAACTTGGAGCTAAATGCTAAACGCCGACCCGTCTCGGTACAGAAACAGCTTCTGAGTCAGAAAGAAGACGGCCAGGTCACGGCAGCGTGTCTGGTCTGTCACAGTGGGAGGAAGAAAACATGGCAGCAGCTCTTCTGGAGCGTTAGGTTCTTCACACCTGGTGCTGCTGTCAGTTTTAGGGTCTGAATGGTAGTTTGAACCCAAATAATTACAAGTTGTTCCGGTGCAAAGATCTGAAACCAGTAACAAACTGTCCCTGTCCAATGAAAGGAGCGTACGGTGGTGGCAGCAAAGGGAATTGGTCAGGATGCCCAGGAACAACCAGGGCTGCCAAGAACTAGAAACCGCAGGAACACCAAGGTTTTATCCACCAGCGATATTCGGAGTCCTTTCTGGCTCCCGAAAGTGATTTGGAACCAGTGTTGCATGTTTGAGGTTCCTGAATGCCAAACCTGGTTTCAGTTGGGCACTGGGTAATACCTGGCTTGTTAGGTATGATGTCACCTGAGGTCCAGTCCAACTGAAGACAAAAGCAAAAAGCACAATGGCAAACAAGGGGCGCAGAGGAAAATAGGGTATTGGTAATCTTGCTGCTACACAATTTTTCAGAGTTGTGTAATGGAAAAAGGGCGTCAGCTCTTGGGTTTTAGAGGAATATGAACCAAATGTGTTGTAGAGTGGTAGATCTTTGCAGAAACACACTACAGATATGGACTGAAAGGGTGCCAACCAAGACAGCGTTCCTGCTGCCCACATGGAGAAGCAAGAAGCCATCGAGACAAAGGTCTACGCTCAGACAAGGAAAAAGATTCAACTGTTTGGTCACAATAAGAGGTTTGTTCAGAGGAAGTTGGATTGCATACGAGAGCCATTTAGACTCAAACTTATGAACCACTGAATTCTTTCAGTACTCTTCAAATCAAGACCTGGACAGTACAAGGTTTGGTGTTCCTACTGGTTTATGATCCCAAACATGTCCAGACCGACTCAGACTGGTCCAGACTGGTTTAATGCCAATGTTATCCTTCTGGAAATGTCTAGCTAAAATTCTGATCTTAACCAAGTTGAAAATGCCTAAAAGTAGATTCTGTGCCAGAAAACCAAGGCACATCCCAGAAACTTTCAGCATAAAAGGTGCAGATGGTTTGTGCATCTTTCAGACCAGTAAATGTTGGAGTAGATCTGCGTGTTTGACCGGACATTAAGATCTGATGACAAGAAGCAACTTGGGAGTCAAGTGGTGACCTAGTTTAACCCCAGGTGTGAACCGCCTCCTTGTGGCTGTTTGGTACCTTCAGATTCACTTGGATTGGAAACGATAACCAACAGAGACTCTTTATGTACGAGAAGAGGAGTTCTGATGGCGTTGTCTTGGTTCAGGGTTTGGTTCGAGCCTCCAGCTTTAACCGCTGATAAAGTAGCACCAGAATGTAACACAGAAACATCTTGGTTTTAAACAAAGTCAATTTTTTAAAAAAGTACACCCTGTTTTAGTTTTCAGGATATGCTTTTCCGAATTCAAATGTGAGGACATCTGTCCAATGCCGACCAAACTGGGTCATCAACGTAACAGTGAACACAAAGACTGGTGCTAATCTACAACAGAACAGCTGAAAAAGAATCAAGGTGTTAAAATGGCCTAGTTAAAGTCTACACCTCAACCAGTACTGTGGTAGTACCTTCAACCCTCAAACCTCAATGAATCAAATCAACATACCCTAAAGTTAAATGCGGGTGTAATTACTTTCTAACCCTGACTGAACAGAACCCGTAGACACGGTCAGTGTTTTAAGTGCTATCTGTTGAAAATTCAATACTCATGAAAACAAACAAAGCAAAAACGTATTTACAGTTAGGTCCTCATGTCTGCCGAGGCTGTGAGTGCAGTTGGGTTTTCTTCCACTCAGCAGGTGTTTGTTTCCAGGACAAGGCATTAACTGGAGCTCTGCTCGCACCTCCAGTTTGGAAACCAAACAAAAAAATGCTTTTCGATTTTCTCCAACCAATCCAGTCCTCTCTGACTGCGTCTCTATAGAATATCTAAGTGATCTCATTAGCCTTCTGCTTAAATCTCTTCTTAATTTAACCACCCAACACCACACCTAATGTTCTTCAAATTACTAGATATACTTTTATTTAAGATACTGCAGATTGTTTTAAAATCTCCAACAGGGGTCTAGTTTTCTTCTGATAGAAAACTAGACTCCTGCCGTTTATCTCCTGTCCGTGTTTTCACCACGTGACGACATTAAACTCTTGACTAAAGCTTCTTGTTTAGACGATTTAAATGCTCTTTGACTCTGAGCTTTGCAGATTATCTCAGACCGCGCTCTTATTAAACTAACATCTGTTTGCATAAGAGGATATTAATCTTAAAAGGTGGAATAGAAGCAGCAGTAATGAGGAGAGAAAACCTCAGACCTTCCCAGCAGTTCCTCTGAGTGGAGGACATCTGAATCAGGATGTCCCCTCACTCAGGAAGTCCAGGTTGGACAATCCAGCCTTGCTTCAATGAGCAGGACAGTTTCAGTGAAAGAGGTCTTTTCCTGGACTTTTCTCCTTACTCCAGCAGTTTTATGTTGAGATGAGACATCAGAACAATGGTTGTGAAAATGATCTGGTCCAAAGTTCCTGATCATTCCCTAAAACGCTGAGATCTGTCCCACCTCTGCCCTGCTTTGTCCAGTCAGAGGAAGAATCCAGACTTCTGGGGGTCCTGTAAGTTGGAGACTTCGTCAGGGCCTGTCACAGCCTCCACTCCGTTTCTTCCAGGAATTAGACATGTCCGGACGTAGCCTACGTTGGCGACGTTGAGTAGGCAGCCGTTCTCCACCTGGAAACAAACCACACATTGCTTCAGATGGTTTAATTTAATTCCTTATCGTTTTCTTAAACGGTCCGCTTCCTTCTGTTTATCATCTGAGATTGAACAAAGAGTTAAAAACAAAACTGGATGGTCTGAGATGATGATTCACACAATCGGTTACATGAAACTAAAATATATATTAGATCACAGCTGATCTGCAGGATGCTAAGAGATTCTCAAGCCTCTGGACATTGTTGGACAATTATAGCTCAATCATTGCAGGTTAGACGACACCAGAACCATCCAATGTTCTGGTCAAACTGGAGGTGTTCACAGACAGAATCTAAAGAAATCACTAAACGTTCCTACATTTTAGTTAAACTACTTGAAGAATTCTTAACAGTTCACAATCAAAACTTTAACAAAAATGTTGAAGTTTATTCAACTGAAAGTTTTAAAAACAGCCAAGTAAATTAGCGATTTAGAATTTATCCATAAAAAGTAATTTAGGGGAAGCTAAATGTTTTCAAAGTTTCAAAGCGCTAGGTGGAAGCAGATGCCTACCGATGCTAAGGGTACCATGGTTTGGTTTAGGAACCTCAGGGTCTCATATTTGCTTTTTGCAGACGATGTTTTGTTGGCATCTCTAACCTGAGTGTGATAAATCCTGGATCCCACCTTCTGCTGGCTTGATGCCATGATCCCCAGCTTCTCTCTTCTTCAAGATGAAGAGTTCAGGATTTGGGATGGAGACACAGACAGGTTTTGTTTGTAGCAGAGGGGGCCCTGCTCCAGTCTACTCTAATGAAGAACAGGGCAAAACTCTAGATTCACTGCTTCATTTATCCCAACTCTCCTCTGCTCATCAGATAATGGATGGATGAACAGATGCCATCTTCAACTATAAGGAGATCATAACATGGAGGCCAGTAGCAATGAGATGGTACAGACCAAGAGCCCAACTAGACAATATGAGACACTCTGGTCTAGTTAAATAAGAGATAACGTATCTCTGTGTACAGACAGTTTGTACAGACAGTCTCAGCGCTGCGAGTCGTGTCTCTCTGCACGGCTGCTTCCCCCCACCCCGTCCTGTGTTTGCAGCATTAGGTAATGATGACAGATAAATTGTAGGTCAGCAGCGCTCATGCCTGACTGGCCCCCATGCCAGTATTTTTCTTTCAGCGACAGCCACTGACCCCGAAGAATAACAGAGGAGGCTGAATAGGGCGGGGATGGAGGGATGCCTGCTGGGCTCGGCCGTCTCTGGGGGCCGGCCGCGGCTCTTCCCGGCCTTATTCTATTCATTATTGTACTCACTTTTCTCTCCTGTCCTCACTCATAACTCATTCCATCTTTATCCCGATCTGGCAGTTTGTTTTTTCTGTTCAAACGCTGCTGTCATGCTTGGAAAGACACGACACAGTGAATGGTAACAGGGAGGCCCAGCTGATCCAGGACGGCTCACAAAACTGGAACATCATGAATGACTTTATATCACACCAGCTTCATGTTTTCCTCTTCCTGTTTGTGGATTTGCAGCTGAGCTAAGTGTGACTGCCTGCTGTAAGATAAACCACAGGGTTTGGAGCTTTTACTGTTTTATATCCTTAATATTATAAACTTATATAAGAACACTCTGGAAGTCCAGCTGCTGTCCTTTTTGTAGTTGATTTGATTTGTGATTTGTGTTTACAATGTATGAATCTTTATAGTCCTCACTAAACTAAAATATAATCTATGTTTAAATCAGAGTCATTGGAATCTTATTTGTTCAAACTTCACCATGCAAAGAGCAACTAATTCAAATCCAGAAATCATATGCAGGATTAAAGCCATTTCAGAGTTCTTAGTTTGGTTTGACCCATGTAAACGCCTCGGGTCTTTACAGACTCGTTCACTTAGTGTCCACCAGAACCAGAACCAAAGGAAGGTAGAAATAAATGTGTAGGAACTTTATATTACATTTAATCAAGACTGAAACCTTCAGTGTTTCCTGCCAGCCGTCCTGTGTATGCATGGTGCTGCCCACACACATTTCAGCCCAATGAGACGAGAATCCTGCAGGGCAGCACTGCATCCAATCAGCGCAGTCAGATTTGGATAAATCCAGCAGAAGTCAAGATTATTCACCAAGTGCACATACTGTGCTTCCACTGAACAGTCAGTACAAAGCAAACTGGAGCTTCCTCTAAAATGTGAGGCTCCTGAATTTAAACTGACTCAGTGCTGGCCCGCCCTATCTTCTCATCTTATTTACACGACATGTCCACTTGCATCATGGCGGTTTACTCTGAGCTCCGCATCGGCCCCGGGCCTCCAGAGCCAACTCGGAAATCAAATAATCCATTTTCCTGACAAGGAAAGGGAGCAGCGCAGAGCTGCAGGGATGCAGATCCAGCAGCTCTTGGTGTGTTGATGTTCAGTTACATTTCAGAGCAAAGAAGAAGAACCACAGCTTCATGGGGCAAGAACCATGGAATACGAAGGATGGACAGATAAATGGATGGACAAATTGAACCTTTGGTTTACCAGAATAAAAATACATTGAGATTAAAAACCTCTTTTTCATGGGAGTTCAGACCAAGAGGCAACGAACACAGCACAGATTATTACACAGTATAAAGAAAATGTCAAGCTATTAAAAACAGGATGGATGGATGGATGGATGGATGGATGGATGGATGGATGGATGGATGGATGGATGGATGGATGGATGGATGGATGGATGGATGGATGGATGGATGGATGGATGGATGGATGGATGGATGGATGGATGGATGGATGGATGGATGGTGTTGGACTCTGACGGCTAACAGGAAGTGAAACATCATGTTAGCATCCTCTCACCTTCCTGTCTGCTGCGGGGCCGAACACGCTGCAGTTCAGGCTGCGCCGCTGCTGCTCCACATGCGCCGTTCCGTGGGACAAACAGGAAGCTGGGTTCTGTTTCTGCTGACCTAGATGTGCAGGTGTGGCCGCTGTGGTCATCCCACCCTGATGCTGATGAACGTCCAGCGTTGCCTCGCCGTTCAGCAGGGTGGTGCATGAATCTAAGGTGTAATCTGGGAGGCTAACGTCCAGGCTCAAGGGGAAAGTCATGTTCTGGTTCTGGTAAGATCCATTCAGGAAGCTCGATGAGGCTGTGTTCTCAGGGTTTATCTGCAGTTGCCATGGTGACTCCAGATGTGGGTTTAGATGCTCAGCGTCCAGCTGTGGACCACTAAGTGTGGTCTGGAGATGGTGGTCCACCCAGAGACTGTCAGATAAACCAGCTGGATTCTCGACCACCGCAGGATGTGAGGCAGCCTGGATGTGCTGCTGCATCTGCTGCGACAGCTGGACGATGGGCTGCCTGAAGGTGGGCGGGTCCAAAGGGACTTCAGGTATCAAACATGGCTGCTGGGGGGCGGAGTCAGGGTCTGAAGACGGGACTTCGTTCTCCATCTCACTCTGCAGAGTGTCATGGACGTAAGTGAGGATCTCGTTATTGGTGAGAAGGTCGGTCAGAGTAGGAACGTGGTTGGGATCCAGCTCTACCTGCATCATCCGCTCATCCAGCAGGAGCAGCTCCAGGTCATCAGCATTTAGGCCCAGACTCTCCAGAGCACTGAAGAGCTCACTGTTTGAGCAAGTTTCCCCTCCGTCTAGTGACAGAGAGTCCAACGTTGACAGAAGGGGGTCCAAACTATCTCCGTTGCATGTCCCCATCTCCCGGCTGGAGACAATATTCCAGTTGGTGGTGCTCAACAAACTATCAGACTCAGCAGGCCTGCTGCCATGGTACAATGTCCGAGACTCTGCATCCGGCTGGCAGACATACACAGACTCATCCTGACTCATCAGCGCCCCCAGCAGTGAGTTGGGCTTCAGTTCATCCGAGGAACTCTTGTCCACTTTGCCCTTATTGGACTTGCTGCCTCTGGCTTTGCCGTGGGAGGAGTCAGGGAAGCCGTGCAGCGGGTGGCTGGTCTGGTACAGGAGAGCCTCTCCGGTGGCAAAGGTGAAGGGAAGGTGCATAGATCGCTTCCTCAAGTGTTCTCCTCCTTCCTCCTCCCTGTGGTTGAAGAAACAAACATATCAGTGAAGGAAAACTCACAATAGAAGCAACAAAATCTCAAAGAAGCACTAACGCCAAAGGCCTCTGGGTGGCGATGATGTAGTCCGGCTTCCCGTTCTTGTAGACGAGTCGGGCATTGGCCTGGACCCACTTCCATCGGTTGTCTTTGGTGAGCAGCCTGAAGACGGTCAGCCCACTCTCACCCGTCTTTATCACTGAAAGCACATCAGAGAACGTGTAGAAGCTCATGATGTATATGAGCTATCGAACTTTTAACTTTAAGTAAAAGTTATGAACAGTGATTCTTTAATCTGCGATTCGGTTGTTCAGCCAGTTGTGATGGTGCAGCTGCGTTCGGATGTGTGCGTTTATTCAACCACAAGTAAAGACACAGCAGGGAGCCTCATCAGTTCAAACACTAAGCGCTGCATGCATTACAGTCTCAACCACCAGCAGCTGCCAGGGTAATGAGCAGAGCAGAGACTTTTCCACAGCCACAATGACAGCTGGGTCAAAGGGGTCAGAGAGGTCAAAGAGGTCAAAGGGGTCCCCAGAAGGTGGAGAACCAGCTCAACCTTCACTGGTGAGTCAGTGGATGCCTTACTGGCACTCAGTTCTTTAAATAAAACTCTAACCACCTCAGATATTCAATGGCCCATCTGAGTAGATGAAGCCAATATTTGGTCATAATGGTCATAATTGTCAAACACTGAGCCACAGCAGCCATGAAGGTATTCTTGTATTTTGGTCTAAACTGGGTCATCAACTGAATGAACCGAAGCGACAAAATTCCTTCTGAACCATCAGAGAGTCTGAGGGTGTTTTCACACCTGGTAGTTCAGTAGACTCTGTTCAACTGGGGGTCAAAGTTACAGCATTTGTTACATTTTCAGCTGCTGCAGTTCACTTTCATTCTGCAGTGTCAAACAGATCAGTTCACCCTCTCGCCTGTGGGGGCGCTGCACCAAGAACCACTAAAAGAAATGACAAAAAAATCCTCTGAAGAAGACACTGAACACAACTTCACAAAATGTGAACTAAAATGGAGTAGCGTCAAATTTTAGTGTTTATCTTCGGCAAAAGACTTCAAGCCCATTTATTTTGGTTGTATTTACCCAGAATGCCCTGCGTTTAGTCCGCCTCCTGCTTTTGAAGTGGTCTCCGGTCTGCTTGGCGCTAACATTATAGTTCACTTCCTCTAATAATCCAACATTTAACATCCACTGACAAGTAGAATCTCATGGCTTCAAATGTGGATGCTGAGAGAGCATCAGCCTGGTTTGAAGTAAAGCTGAAAAATGGGGATTATTTGTTAACGGTGATTAGATCTGTGACCTTGTTTTGACTCATGTTCTGGGAGATTACAGGGATAAATACTAAAGATTTCCTTCTGCTGCATGACTCCCACCATGCTGTGATGTTGTCTGTAGGCAGTAAAAATATTTGTCTGGTATAAAAACCAGCAGAAACAAACTTCTTTCATCCCAAGAATCATTGAGCCGCGGCACATCTGAAGAGGAAACTACATGACTGGCAACATTCCCAGTAGTGGGATCTCTGGGATGAATGTTTTGGAACATGTGTGCAGGTTTTCTCGGCCTGATTGCATGTATAACAGTGCCACTGCCATGCATTGACTAACCAGGTCATC
The DNA here is from genome assembly GCF_904066995.2 of Poecilia reticulata. Classification (NCBI taxonomy): domain Eukaryota; kingdom Metazoa; phylum Chordata; class Actinopteri; order Cyprinodontiformes; family Poeciliidae; genus Poecilia; species Poecilia reticulata. The sequence goes on along the minus strand of NC_088831.1, from coordinate 13,583,750 downwards.
CGGGACTTCAGTGAAGTGAGTTCCAGTCATTTGCACCAGCAACCTTTCATCAAGCGGCAGCAGCTGGGACTTACTTCTAATGTGGTTTTCAGCGCAGTACAGCATGTCAGCGGCGTGGATGAACTGGTAGCCGGATCCTCGCACTCTCAGCTCAGCCTCGGTGTAACCTAGAACGATTTTCCCTCTAAACGACCAAGAAACCAGAACACACCGTTATACTCAGAACAACCAGAGGGCAGACCTTCAGGTTACAGCAGGACGTACTTTGCGTCGCAGGCCATCGGCGTAAAGTCGAGTTTGTGTTTGGTTCTGAAGATCATGTTCTTGGTCCGGATCTCCAGGATGGCGGGAGGCTGCAGCGGCGTTGCCACGGCAAACAGGGCGAGCTGAGGAGGGCTGCTTCCACTCTGCCGACTCTGACCGTGGAGGAACTTCAGTCTGCCCTGGATGCTCAGCGGCTGCAAGGAAGTCATTTCATCATATCACTATCTCATCATCACCATCACCATCATCATCATCATCATCATCATCAATAATCCATAAATCCAAATGAGAGCAGAGCAGAACTCCTTCACATCAGATGAGTAAGAGCTGTTTTATCTCAGCCCGTCGAGCACAATCAGTCATATTTACTTAAACCACTTTATGTAGAGTGAAAACATACTAGCGGAAATGGTTTCGCTCCAGTTATACACAGTGTTAAGTCTAAAATCTCAAAGCAAATTGTAAATATTCATTATTACACCACGTTTAAGAAGCAATCTGTGTAAATTAAGTCGAGCAGAAGTCAGCAGAGCAACTAGAAGACTGGAAAAGGGTAGCAAACAGGTGGAGCCGTTGTCCTGCTCGCTAAATCATGAATAAACCACATTCATTGGTAAGATTAGCTCAACTTCACCATCCACATCCACATCTTATTACTGCTAGAGCTTCAGAAGCCCACTGATCCACAGTCACTATAATAAATCAATCTATGAATTCAAATCTATGTTTCCATCCTTCTGCAGACTTGATTCCTGAGTTTCTACACTCCTCCAGAGTGTGTAGGAACCGTTGAATGACCTCAAACTAATTGACCATGGTGGGTATAAGAAGCTGCAGCTGTTGGTTCAGGAATCCAGCTCCGAATAGCAGGAGGGATTACAGAGAAGCTAAAGTCCTTCTTTGGGGGCAGGACCACCACGTCTTCACTCTCGGTACCAGAAGGTCAAGAGCAACTGGCTTCTACCTTCTGATCCCCTGGAGCAGCTGTGGCTCTAACAGAGCAGGTTTCTCTGTTTTCCTTCCTCCCAGAGCAGGTGAGAGGATAAAGCCTTTTCCCCAGAACTCTCCAAGGTTTCCTTAAGGTGGATTATTGGAACAAACAATGGCTTCCATTTCTATTCCCACCCATTCAGCTCTGGATGTTTAACATCTTCTTTCCGACTTACCAGGAAGCCAGAGGAGTTATCCAGCAGGCAGCGGAAGCGGCAGACGAATGCTCGCTCCAGGAAGGAGGAGTTTTCCGGTGGAAGCTGGTCAGGGTTGTAGCTCACCGGGCAGGAAGACGTCAGCTCTTCACCTGAGCAGATACAGTTTGGTTAAAAAGTGTTGAAGAAGTGGCAGTTTATGGGAGGACAGGCTGACCTACATCTGCTGCTGTTGTGTGAAGCTAATGCAGAATGACAGCTTTTAAACTCTAGTGTACAGTAAGAGCATCTGAGAGCATGCTGCTGCTGCTGCTGATGTGACTTCTCAAAGGTCACCTCTCCTTGCTGCTTCCTGACCTCACGTCTGACTCCTCTTTAGGTTTTAGTTCAGCCCATTTGCACAGAAAGCAGAATATTTGTGGGAATGATGGTGAGTGAGCAGGGGTGGATCTATTGGGGTGGCATGGGGTGGCAAATGAGAGCCTTGCCACCTCTGTTGCCACCCCAGCTGGCGACTATGAATCGGACATTAAGCGCACAAATCTCTTTTTTCCGACAACATTGAATGCAACACAACGTAACCTGACACCTACTACTGAGTAGTGGGAAGTGCGAGAGAAAGACAGAGCGCGAGGCAGCAGCATTGATGGACTGGACATTATGTGACTTATCATGCGCAACACATGGCCATTGCTGTCCATTGATTCAACATTATGGGTGGTCAGAAAATACGATAGTCACGCAAAGAATCTGAAAAATGGACGCAATATTTAGCGGTTAATTCAACCCTATGAATTGGATAACAAGGGCTTCAGATATAACAGGTGAGGAAAACGTTTTAACTTAACCGTCCTCTGGTGTTAGCTTTCTCCTGCCATCTGTAGTGTTAGCGGGTCATTTTGGACCCGTGTATTAAATCAGCCATAAAATGCCCTAAAAACAATCTTTTATCATCCAATGTTTTTCTTAACTCTTGTTTAGCTGGTTGGGCTACCTTATCCATGAAAAGATTGGTTTTAATATTTTTTTGTGGCCCCCTGGGCCTTTTTTTTAACAAAATACCCCTCGTTTTCAATGTCTAAAAAGTGGTCAAATGAACCTTAAGAGAAGAAGGCAACAAAATAATCAGTTGTTCTGTTACCTGAGTGTAACTGAGAGATATTAAAACACATTTCTTAAATGTTCAACAAAAAAAAGATTTTAATTTTAATATTATCAAGCTTGTCAGATTTTGCTCTGGTGTCTCAATTGTCAAATCTGAGGACTCTTGAGATCATCTGAAAGGTCCGAAGAGACATTGTTGCCCGGAAAATATTTCTGCCCGTTGATGCATCCCAGAGACTCTCAGTTGCCTCATTACTGGATCTGTAAACTCCAGCAAGGAGGAGAACACCAATGTAGGCATCCAGGTACGTCTCATCAATGTCTTTCCAAGTGTTGCCATGGACTTTTTTCCCCTCAAGGTTTGTCATAGCAATTATGACTTTTTTTAGTGACAATGGCAAAAAAAAGATCAAAGCACGTCTTGATGTCACTTACTCTTGTCACAGCAAACCTCGTGACCCCAGGGGTCATTTTGATGATGTTTGCAGCAGCTGTCCTTCCATGCACATCAGGAGGAACTGTGCTCCAACGGATGTTGCCACGTTTGGATTGGAAGGATTCAGCAGGAGCAGCTTCAGCACCAGTGACCTCCTCTTCAGACTGATCAGTTGTGTCTGTTTCTTCCAATTGGTACTCCAACTGGAATTGGTCTTCGTTCTCAGAGGCCTGCTTATCTCCATCGCTAAAATCCTATGTGTCCTCTGCCTCATTTGCAGCAAATATGTGATCCAAAGCTTCATTTACAGTGAATCTTCTCCTCATTGTTGCATCCTGTGAATTAGAGATGTGTACTCTGCAAGTCTACACTCAAATGGCTTGACAAGCCTGGAAATGTCTCCCTTTGTTTGTTCTTGCAAAAAGGCTAAGAGAAAAGCCCCTAAATGAACTTCAAGTGGTTGGAGGAAGAGGCTGTTGGTTGATTGTGTGTTTATGATTTAATTTTTGGCATTTTTTTATTGTTTTATAATCGAAAATTTTAACCGGGTCACAAATGACCCGAACACCACAAAAGTCATTTTTTTCACCAGAGCACTTTATAATTTAGTAAAAAAAAAATAATTATTTTACTTTGTTTAAATGGAAGTCCCTGACAAAGTCAAAAAGTTTCAACACAAAAAACAAATGTATGAAGTACTTTTATGCATGCTAAAACTCAAAACGGGTCCGTAGGGACCCTAACACCATAGGAAGGTTAAAGAAAACATTGAACAAGTGAGCAGTGGGTCAGTTATGCTAGCCTAACTGTTGCTAACCTTCTATTGACTTTGATAACCTTAGCATGTGCTGCGCAGTTCGGTGTGTTTTGGTTCCGTTAGCACTAAACAACCCGCCACCAAGTAATCAGTAGAGCAGCTGTTTATTAAATCAGCTAATCAACCGCCGCTGTGCTCAGGCGAAATCTTATTAATAATCACAATATAGACATTAAGTCTGACAGCATAATGCAACAGACTGGATGTTCTGTTTTGGTGTTTTTGCTTCTTTTTTGTGTGGGAAATGTTTGTTTTTTGGTGTTGATTCCCCTGATCGGTAATCTCTGCTCTATCTGCTTGTTGAGCTGTTGTCTGTCAGTTGCCATTGAAATGGGTCGTGTAAAGCCGACACACAGAGCGAGAAAAAGGAGAATAGAAGTGGTGTTTGGTTCTTCACATGTTTATCAGCTTTATTGTACCTTTATTGTGGCGCTCTGTCTGCAGCCGCTGCAATTCCTAAAAGTTAAACAAGCAACAAAAACTGAACTAATCATCAAACTACGACTCCTGCAGCATATTTAAAATAAAACGACTGACCAGTGTAAGATAAATTTGATCCTTCTTGCATCTTGACAGAACTAACAGAAACAAAATTGTTTATAGATTTGTATCACAGACAATTTATCAAATATCACTTTTCTCCTCTTTCTTTTAAGTTGTATTTAATAGATATATCTGATAACGAATGATGGCGCTACGAATATTTTTGTGACAGATTTCTGCTCGTCCTGCATTGGGATAAAATGGTTTTCAGGACATAACTCAATGAATCACATAGCGACTAATAGGCGCTGTCCAATCCAGTAATACATGTCAATTAGTAGGAGTATGAAAGACATAAAAATAATTAACTATACTATATTAAGAAATTATATTTAATCCTCAGTGGTACATGAATGCAAGTTAAAACATTTTGCAACAAGTAAATCAAGTAAATTAAGTCCAATATTAGGTCTGTGTAAGCTAAACGTGAGAGTGAGATGTTCTATATATATATATATGTATAGTATGTGTATATATACACATACTGGCATATGCTGCCACCCCTGAAAAAATCCCTGCCACCCTCTTGCCACCCCATAAATATCTTTCTAGATCCGCCCCTGTGAGTGGGGAAACAGACCTGCTGGATCAGTGGGGGGCTCCAGGCTGACCGGGGGGTTCAGGGCCCAGTGCAAGTTCCTCTTGAACTCCTGCTGGTCTTCAGTGTGGATCAGCTCAAACACACTCTGGTGCATCACATCAGTCTGACGGGAAAACAACACAGCCTTCAGGACAACAGATCTCCAGATTTACACTAAAATAGTTCTGAGGAGGTTCAAATATCTACATATATTCACTGAAACCCTTAAATTAAAGGTAGCCTACTGAAGGTTCTTCAACATCTTTCAATTGAGTTCTGATCGGTTAGTGTCTAATTTGGGCTCATAATAGTTGGTGGTTTCATAGCGAGGCTTTTAAATGTACAATCAGCAACAACTTTGTCCACATCCTTTAACTGTACTTTAAATCAGCTGCTAGGGAAAAAGAACAACAAGTATCTATACCAGACCAGTTCAGATCTCTACCAAACCTCTGTCTAGAGACAGAGGATTGGTTTTCTGTTTGACTCTTCGCAGATGTTTTCATTAAGAATCTTACTTCTTCAACCCTAAACATTTTCTTCTGTTGCCCTTTAATAATCCCTCTGCTGGTCTTCCAGAAACACAAGGTGTTGAGATGAACTCCACATTCTAACTCCTATATGCTCCACCAGACATTTCAAGACAGGAGAGCGTTGGAGTCCGACAGCCTTGAAGTGAAGCCAAAAGAAATCAAGTGTCGCTTATTATTTAGTTCAGATGGCTGAACCGAAACCAGAAACCTGCTGGGACCGTCCAGAACCAGCATGACCCAGCTTTGGACGTGAGCGGACCAACCCTCCCGGTGGGGAGGAGTCACGGCCAGGTCAACAGAAGGAATTCTGACAGACAGAAGTGTTGTGTGAAATGCTTCTTAAACATTCCTGTTGGCCATATCTGGACCCTGGATTGGTGTCCGGTTCACTCAGATCAGCACAAAGAACCCAATGAGATGAACTGAGTTCTTGTTATTCTTCCATCTGAAGAAAGACTAAATGGTTTAGTATAATTTCTCCAAGTCTGAGGTAAAGAATGGATGCATTCTTTACCTAAGATGATCCCATTATATTAATCTACACTGTTAAAGCAGATAAAGTGTCTGACAAGCCTTCAGCACATGATCCAATAACTAACTTTAAGCTCCAGTCAGAACAGTGCTCACTCTCATTAGTCTGGGTTCGTCCTGCATCAGGTTGGGGTAGTTTGGTCAACAGGGGGAGACGGGTCTCAGGCGGGCGGGTGAAAAACCAGAGGTGAAAGGTGATGATCACACCTGATGCTAAACGTACGACCCGACTGTACGCTCCTATCCAGAGTGTGAACATAAACCACAGCTTCCAGTCCAGGGTTAGATGCTGGCGCTGGTTGTGATGGTGTGAGACGGGCCGGCGGATCCAGGTTAAATTTGTAAGCATGTTGTCTGAAATAAGATTAGGCTGAAGGAAGCAGCGCTTTGTTGTGACGCTAACTGGATTACACCTTATGGCCCATATGTGCGTTTGGTCTGCTCCTCTGCCCACTCAGGGACATACATTCACTACTGTGGATTTAAAACCAAAGATTTACACACACTGTATAAAAAGACACAGAACCATAGCATCAGACTGAAGAGACTTTTATCAAATCAGGAATTTATGAACTTCTTAGTATTTGGGAGAATTACCTTTAATGTCTACTTAGGTCAAATGTTTTGGGCTTTCTTCCTGTTCATCTTAGTCCGCCTGGATTTTGGCCAGTTCCACTTGACAGATCTGCTAAACCAGAAAGGCCACTAAAAAAACACCTCAGACTGTAAACCATGTTGCAACTAATATAATGTCAGGCTGAGGAACATTAGAAGACCCTCAACGTCCCAGAACCCAATTTTCTTGGCTAAAATCTTGAGATTTTGCTTTAATATTTATACATAATGATCTTCATGCTGCCACCTACTGAGATAAGTGCACCAGTCCCTCTTGCAGCAAAATACCCCCGCAGCATGATGCAACCAATTCCATCCTTAACAGTTCTTAACTTTACGAGTGCAAGTCCAAGAACAAGTTTTTCTATTATAAAAAACTTGTTCTTTATAATAGAACAAGTTTTTGGATGAAAAAACAACAAGGTGTCCAGCCATTGAGCATCATGGCTAAGATAATATGACACTGCCTTGTGAAACATATGGAAATAAATCACTGCCACACCCACAGATCAGCGTTTCAGTATTCAGACTTAGCTCTAAATTATTTTTGGAAAATGTTTATTTTTGTACATTTTCCATATCACATATCTAAAATATTCCCAAGAAAACAGCTTGTGATGATGAAACACCAACACACAATGCTTCTTCACACATTATTGGCTGACCAATTTGAGAATCAGCCAATCCCAGAGTGCCATTCGTTTTCCTTGATGCTGATTGGCTGAACCCCCAAGAGTGGAGATAAAAATAGTTCTGCGGTTGAACTACTGTAAATGCATATTAAACTACTAAAACAGGCAGTTTTTAGGAGTATTTGGAGTATTTTGAGATTCTGTCCATTTGTTCTTGAATAAAGAGTGCATCATTATATCACCCAGCTGATAAATTGGCCCAGATTTCCTTCATTTTGGGAGATCAGTGATCAACTGATACTCAGATGTGAAACCAATGTTATCTTCTTCTACAGAGGTCAGATAATCAATCACTGTCAGGTCACATCTGCACAACTGTGATCAACAACAGTCGTCCAACTGTTGCCATTTTAGAAACTTTGTTGCTATATTCGGCGACTTTTCAGACAAAAAAAAAAAAAAAAACAATATTAGCGGTTTGACTACCAGAGTCTAGGTGTGATGGGTGAATACCTGATGGAAGCCGAGGTAATCCTGGATGGTGTGAGAGCAGAAGAAGATGTTTCCTTCAGACGTGACCACCAACACGAAGCCGTTCAGAGCCTGCAGAGAGAACAGCATCTGCTCCTTCATCATGCCGTGATTCTGTTCAGCGCGGTGTCAGAGTCCAAATTAGGTGAAACACATGAAGGGAAACATGAATCTGGTACTCTGGATGTGGAATAATCCCATCTTTAGATCAGCTTACTCCAATGTTTTGTTTTCATTGGATGGAAAAGGCATAAGCGTAATCTGTTTGCAACCTCTGTTTCACCCTGAGCTTTTTTGACTCAAATCAGACTCCAGTTGGATAAAAAAAAGCCTTCAGATAAGAGAGAAGAAATGGGCCAGCAGCGGATAAAACAGGATAAAAGACAAAGGAAACTGCAACAGAGGAGATGAGACTTCAACCCCAGGCTGACAGGGAGGAGGAAGCATCGGAGCGGAGGTCAGGTCAGGAGCAGGAGGAGGAGGTCACCGATGGATGACTAACACCTCCATCGCCATCTTCAAGGAGCCTCAGGGTTCAGTGAGGAGGTGATGACACTGAATCCACATCCGTCTCACTGATGAAGATCATGTTTACAACCATCAGCAGAACCAGCTCCTCATCCGATCCGACACATTCCCCCCGCTTCTCATTTCCATCTTTTTTTCCAACTCTTGGTTTGAGCATCAGACTCAGGCTGCTGAATAATTCACAGGTTGGAGCGAAGAGGGTCAGAAATCTGATTTATATTCTTTTATAATAAAATTCACACCTGGCTTCTGGCTTTAGTCAAATTCAAGTGAAAATTTGTACAATTTGTAGCAATGGAAAAAATAAAACTTCTCCAGTTCTGATCCAATGTGACAGCAAAACAATAAAAACAAACCAAAAAAATATTTCCATTTTCCCGATTTTTCCGCTTTTTCTTCTTGGGAAGATTTCTTGTAACATTAAGACTTTTTGTAAAACATAAAATCTTATCCTGGCCCTCACATTTTGCGACAGAGTTGAGCTGAATTCAAAGTCCAAATAAATAGATGCAGCTGTAAAGCAAGATGGCCGCCACTGGTTTCACTCAGGAGGGCATTATAAAAAAACAAAATACAAACAAAAATTTGTGTTCCTGCCCTTCTGTGCAGAGCCGCTGCTCCTCCATCAGACCCAAAACAAGCAGCAAAGCTTCACCAACATGCTGTTGAGACCCTGAGGGTAACAGAGGAACCCACCTGAAGCAGAAGCTCGCCCTCTGATATGCCGCCCTCTGCGGCTCCCGGCGTCATGCCGCCGCCGTCTCCATCGCTGTTCTTGCTGATGCCATTGGGAGGTTGGTGCTTCAACGCCTCTGTGGGAGGAGACAGGAACGAGTTAGAGACACTGCACCAAAGGATCCTTTGGGGTTTTAGGAATCTATAATTAAAACTCACCAAGTAAATAACTAAAATTATACCATGAGTTCTTCAAGGAGCTTGTAGAAAAATAAGACTTTCAGCTGCTTCCATCCACAGCCTCATGTTTCACACAATAATCAAAGTAAACCAACATCTTCTGGTTCCCTTCCATCAGATCCTTCTTGTTTCACCTGAGCAGCCATATTCCTCCATGACCCTAAATACTTTAGCATCTTATATGCTTCCTGATAGACTGGCCCGCAGTATGATGCTGCCACCACCAAGTTACCGTGTTGAAAGCTACAGGATTTTGTTTCCCAGAGGTATATGTCACTATCCAGTTCATCCGGTGTTTTGCTGTTCTGAAATTGTGGAAATTTCTCCAGTTTATTGATAATTTTCTGCAAAAATGGTCAAAAACGTTTAATTATTGTGATTCTAACTCCTACCTGCATATGGCAGTATTTCTTAATTCACTGTCAACTTATGTATATAAAATATGTGATCAATACAGCAAGTAATAAAAATTGACAACTTTAAAGAATAAAAATATCATCTGCTGGTAATTTTCTCATTTTTTTTGTTCTAAATTTTGATTTTTATTACATTTGGTGAAGAAGGAAGTTCTGTTCAGCGACTTTTTCACAGGTTTTTGCGTCATTGGTTCAGAAATAGAAACAAACAAATAAACAAAAATCATATTTGGTTTTGAATTAAGCAAAGTGTTACATACAAATGTTCAGGTTTTGTTCTATTAAGGTTTCTTGACTCCAATATCTAATCATAAGACAGTAAAATCTTTAACTTTTTATTGTTTTTAATGCCTAATTGGAAGTGAAAGGTAAAGCTGAATATTCAGAGAAGATGGCATGTTTTAAAACAACTGAAGTGGCTAATTTGTCCCCTTTGACCTTTAATACACTCAGTATGCCTTCTGAAGCAGCAGGTTCAGACATTAATAGAAGGGGAAGTCTTTGAGAATCCAGAGGTCAGGGGTCAAGCCTTCTCCTGAACCTGATCCAGATTCACCACAGAGGTTAAAACCTTTGAAGCTGATCTTTTTATTTCCAACAGAAAACATCACCATGGATGCGGCTCAGTCTTGCTACGATAGCAGCATTTCATCTGGACTGTCAATAATTCAGAGCTGGAGGAGGCAGAACGGCTTTTTAGTCGCCTGACGTCAGGAACGGAAACGGGGGAAGAAAAACCGCCTGAGGCGGGCGATGGCGAATGGGAGGGGACGTGTGTTGGCACAACGGAGAGCGACGAGCATGAAAACATCCGTTAAAAACGTCACAACAGACGGCGGCGAGCAGAAACACACCAGCCTGGTGAAGACAGAACGTCACGGATGGACAGAACAGAGATCTGCTTTCTGCAGCTGAACCTAATCTGAGCGACAGTTCATCAGCAGCTGTTTTGAGGGGACGATGACACACACCATAACCTGAATAACCCCCATGCTACGCTACACTCTAATGGCGCTGCAGACCGGAATGAATTATTCAGAAAAGAGCAACTAAAACGGCTCGCTGTTTCTGTCTCCCTGATTTTTGACATTTAATGTGATGTTGCTCATACAGGACTCACACATACAGGACAAACAACATTTAGTTAAAACTCATAAGTACGTTTCTGGTTAGGAGGTGAACAGGTTGTTCAGAGGGTTTGGTTGGTTTAATGTACAGAGAGAAACAGAACCACAGCAGCTGGAAATGGAACATGTGTTGTAGTTTTGGTCCCAAATCTAACAGTCTACCAGATTATCAGGTGTGAAAACAGTGTTAGTGTCGATTCATCCAAAGGTTCTTCTCATCACCCCCAATTCAACGTTCACACTCACAAGTAAAAATGACTGGCAACAAAAGCACAATTATACAACCGTACATCTTTGAAAAGCATTAGTAGAGTCTCCTGGACAACTAATGAGAATGCAGCAGGTGGTTCCTGGATGGTTAGTCGGCAACAAAACACTTGTCTTATCCAGCAGCAATTGTACAGAGCATACAGCACTAAAACCAGATAAATAAAGATGTTGGGGTTGCTAGGTAACAGGCTGGGTTTGGATGGGGTTGCTAGGTAACGTCACAGTTTCCAAGGAATGTGACTCAACAATCAGGAGGGTTTTGAAACAGCTCATTTTCCAGTCACCAAAAAACATGAACTGATTGCCTAAAAACAGCTGGGTGGCTGTTTTTAAGAGCTCAGACTGATTTTAGAAGCAGCAGAAACCCAAAATGAAGTACAAAAATGTACAAAATATGAATTTTACATAACAGATTCTCTAACTTTCTGACTGTGACCTCTTGAGAAAACTCCTCTGATCTTCCCAGGTTCTTGTCTCTACACTGCAGTTTTCCTGCAGGATGCCGGCGGAGAGCGGACTGTACTTTGTTCACGCCGTGCCCCCCTCCCTTTAAAGGCCCATAAGCCTCCCCTGAGTGGATTATCCCCCCGTGTTTCTGTTCTTTCATCTCCTCAGCGCCCGCAGTAATGGGTCCGTCTCCCCAGACCTACATTACTGCCCGGCTCAGCCTTCAGGACGGGGTCGGCTCCTGGCCACGGGCGAGAAGAGGCAAAGTCCTGGTGGTTTTCTCTGCTGTCTGGATGGAAGGAGGTCAAGCAGAGTTCAGCCACTTAGATGGAGATGGAGGCTCTGACCTAATTCTGACATGGAGGGCTGGATGTGTGTTCAATATAAACCCTCTATTAAAATGTTCCCCACATGAAGAGCCGTTCTGGTTGAGAACGCTGGAAGATCTGGTGGTTTTTGGAAGAATTTTCTACCTGAAAACATTTAACTAGGTCTGTCAACGCTAAGACTTTAACTCATGTGATTAATCTAAAAGGTTTAACCTTTTTAGATTGACCTAAAGCCTCTTACAAAGTTTACAGCAGAGTTTACAATTTGACATTTCAAACATAAATTTGCTTATTGAAACACTCATTTTGCTGCTTAAATGAGGAACTTTTGGTTTTGGTTTATTTAGTAAAACTACACTGAAAAGACTTTTTTGTGTCACAAGTCACATGATCAACAACCTTAAGTTGCCACTGGTGCAAGAAGAAAACAGGAAGTAGCTGCAATATCATGGTGCAGCGTGTTTTAATGATTTATTACGAGAACAAACTTATTCATGTGATTTTAGTTGCATTTCTTATTGCAAAATTGTGGGGGGGTTTCATTTTAGCTGAACATTGACAATGTTTTGCACACATTTGTAATGGAAACGCAGCTGCTGTCTAATTCTGTGGTCAATGAAGAATTGTCGGCCACAGAACATGTTTGGTTTGAGACAATAAAACATTTTCTTAAAAAATTTATATTAATTTTCAGGCTTAGAAAGTTAATCAACGTATAGATATAAAAAAATTAAAACTAGTTTTATCCTGCAGGTGTGTGTCGCAATAATTAATAAATCAGTTAATCACATGATAAATTTAAACAAGCTCAATAATTTCCCTTTTAATGATTTATTGTTTTTTTCTTTTCTTTAATAAAAAGAAAAGAGGAATTCACTTAATTTTATTTGTTGTTTTTGTTGCTTATTTTGGATATTTAAAGTGCCTCCTAGTTTCATTGTTAAATGTTTATTAGAATTGATTAGAGTTTATTGATCTTTGACAACATAAAAATTATATTATTTGAAAAAGGTTTCAAAACAACATTATCGTTTATTGCAATAAACTTATCAAAAATCAGCCTCCAATGTATGCATGTATGTGTGTGTGTGTGTGCGTAGAACCGACTGTTCTTTTAGCTCATGTTGGATGAATTTTTAATATCAACACTTTAAGACTCACAGTGGAGCCAAATCTAAGCTAAAGTAGCTAAAAACAGAAGTAAGCAGCTGGAGACTCGATTCATTATCACTGACCAGAACCAAGGCGGTCCGTTTCTGAAACCCGAGCCTCTGTCTCGTCTCGACCAGCTTCGCTCAAGTGTGTCTCTGCATGTTCCTCACCTGAGAAGAAGCTCTTGGTGCGCAGGTAGCTGACGCTGAGCCTCAGGATGGACAGCTTGTCCAGGCTGGAGATTACCTCCTCTGGGAAGGGCAGAAGGCTGGCCAGTCGGTCCAGTTCTGAGTTCAGCCGGTCGCGGTGCCGCTTGGATGGGTTGGTTTTGGTTCCCTCAGTGGGAACGGGTTTAACTCTGGAGGTCAGGAAATACCAGCATCAGGAAAAAACGAAATCCTGCACACCAACCATTTTGCATGAAGGTCAAAATATGTGGTGACTTCTGATGAATGTTGCTGGACTGGAGTTTATTTTGGGATTTCAGAGTAAAGGGGCATGGATGCGTCAGTAAAAAAAAAAGAGGGAAAGCTATGAAATGATCTGTGATTTAAAAATAGAAAAGACCTCTGATATTATGGTCAGAGGTCATTATGCTGCAAAATGAGGAACAAAAATCAAAAATATTACAAAAGAAAAATGATCCACAAGAAGCAAAAACTAATCAGCAAATGGACAAAAGGATTAGACAAAAATGAATCCAAACAACAAAAAACAGCAAAATATCAAGAAGAGACAAAAACATATTATATAATGACAGAGCATTCACAAAATGACAAACAGGTTTAAATAAAGAACAGATATATTTAGTTAGAAAAAAAACACAAAATGGTCAGAGAAGGCAAAAGAGTCTAGAAAATAATCACATAGATGATTGAAGAAATCTCACAATTGTCATATCTAAGGAGGAAAAATATTTACAAAACCATAATAACACAAATATATACAAAAAGAGGTAATAAATACACGCATCCAGTTAAAAAATCTTAATTTCTGTAGCAGCGATCACAAAATAATCAGAACGTACAACAGAAAGAGTCACAGTAACGCTGTGGGGCCTCCTGCGCCCCGGGGCTCTAATATCTCTAGATCCGCTCCTGGATAATCTGATAATTAATGACGAGATAATTAACTGTCTGACCGGAGTGGCGCTTCCACTGCAGCCCACAGGGGGCGCTGTGCGGCTCCATAAATCCATTACAGAGCGATAATCCCATGTTTACAAACTGTCTGCCGCTGCTAAACGGGGACGACTTAAAGTGTAACTAATATGTTTTACATGTCCACATTTAGCGACAGCCTTCCTTCATGTGCGCACTTTTAGAACTCACCCTCTTTGCGCCGGTTTTCTGCGCTTCCTTCCAGCGTACATGTTTGCGTTCATTCAGGATCAGTTCAGAGTCGGTGAAGCGGGATCCGTCCCAAACAATCCGCCGGCGCTGCAGCGACGTTTCTCAGTTTCCACTGCGCTGGTTTCACTCATTCCGCACCAGTACCGTCAGAAACAGCGCCAAAAGTCCGACTGCGGCGGCGATTACTGCACAAAACCGGGAGTCCCACCGGAGCGCAGGTGGTTCTCTCTGTTTGCGCGCAGTCAGGAAGGTTTCTGGCGCAGTTTTGTTGGTGTGCGTCAGATCCAGACGGCGCCTTAAAGCATCCCGGAACAGGGTGAACTCATCCCGGTGGAGTTCAGACTCCTGCCTCCATCTGCGATTCTTCCTCCTCTCCCTCCTCCTCCAGGATCTCTGCTGCTCTGCGGCCGGAGAGGCTTCCAGTGATCTGATAAGACCTCGGGAGCGCGCGCGTGACGTCAGAGTAATAATTATGTTGAATTAAACTTTGAAAAATGACAGAAATATTTAAGTTTCATTCAGTCAGCAGATTTCTGGTTTTAGACTGGAAGTTAGATAACTTTAAAATAAAAGTTTACACAAAGTTTTATTTGATTAAAGTCATTTGCAACCACAGGAGCCTTCCGAATCCTTGCGGAAAACGTTCTCAAACAGTTCCCTGGAGGTAAACTGCATAACATTTTTGAAAATCTCCATGAAACGTTTTGTTTAAGTTCTGTTCAGGTTGATCGGCTTTACAGAACCTTTAAGAAGCAAACTTTGGTTCCGAAAGCATTCGGGAGCGCTGCCTTATGGGTTTTAGACAATAAAATGAATATTTTGTTTAAAAAAGTTAAATTGTTTAATTTACTTCTAATATTATAGAAAAAATGCAGAAGTGGCAACTTTTTATCGTCAGAATAATCAACCACTAAAATAGTAATTGGTTACAGACGTAGATTTTAATGAAAACTATGCTGTTATAAGGTATAAACTTTTTTGGTAAGTACAGATCCGACATAAACACAGGACACTAAAACTGTGTTTAACAACTGTGGTGCTATTTTTATTTGACACCTCGAGGCCTCAAGCTGTCATTGTACTACCTTTATTTATGAAAACTATTCTTCTTCTGTAGTTCACAAAATAAAAAATAACTTTCTAAATTACCAGATACCAAAATAACACAAATGTTCCTGCAGTGATGCACCGTGGAGGCAGCTTCATGACTGGTGCAGCTGGAAATAACTGGAAACCATTAAAGGCTGAACTGGGAGCAACACTGATGCCACAACTGCCTTAAAGTGGTTACACTGCCACCTGGTGGACACAGAGGACCATCACACTCAACTGGTTTATGTACATTTTAGATAAAAAAAAAATAATAATAATTTTTAGATAACGAAGCTGGAGAAATCAGAGCAAACGTTGAGCTGGATAAGGAATAATATTCCAGTAACTAGTTTGATTAAAAATAATCAATAAAGTATGTAAACCTGCAAAACAAAAGTTTAAATCACTTTGGAGTTGTGTTGACTTTTGACCAATCCAGTGTACAAGATGTACACTGGATTGGTACCTGTGTAACCACATTTGCACATTCAAACCAAATTTTAAATAAGATTAACAGTAGTTGTGTGATCCCTCCTGATCAGTCCTAAATGCGCTGAGCGGAGCTCCGTACAGCCGGATCTGGACTGCAGCTCATTTCTGCTCCAGTTTCAAGAGATCCAGATCTGATCCAGTTCCGGTTCGGGTCGTTTTGTAATGAAATAAAACCCTGAGACGATCTGCAGTGATCAGATCACCTTTAATATGGTGGAGATTTACAGTCTGACTCAAACACTCAGATACAGATTTAAAGGTCAAATATTGAGACACAACGAAGCAGAGTAGACAAAAATACACGGGAGCAGAAGGTTACGCATGAGCTGTGCAGAAAATGTACAAAATAACAGAGGCGTGGGTCAAATAAAGGCAATACATTATTACGATACAGGATATATGAAAGATTACACATATGAATGTATGTACAAACAGATGGATACTGCATAATGGAGGCTTCCTTAGGTCCGAAGCATATAGGTCAAATATGAAAGACTTTTTATAGTGTAAGAGCGAGTAACAATATATATTTATATCTTTATACATAGAATACTTTGTGAAACAAAGGCACTGACTGAGGATGAAGCGCTTCATGCTGAGTTTGGATTTCTAACTGAATCTGAACAAACGTTCAGCTCCATGAGGAAACGCTCAGGGAGTTTCATTCATTTCCAGAAGCTCTGAATGCTGGACAACTACATTTCCCAGAGTTCCATGTCTGACTTGTGCAAAACATTTAAACCAACAGGAAACCTGGAGCAGAGTGGATAAACCTCGCGGTGAGACCTGAGCGCGCGTTTGAGGTTAAAAATGTTTAAAAAACTGTTTCATTTAAGCCTGGACGTTGACCTGAACGTTCCGGAAAATGTTAATCATGTTACATTCCCTTTGGTATCCTCAGGAGTAAAGCTTCTAAGATGGCTTTGGTTTCAAAAGTTTGGTTCAATTCAAGTCTGTTTCCTCTAAAATCTGGTGAAAGCGATTTGTTTTTTCTTATTCTGGAAGAAGCGCTACTAAAGTTGGCTCAGTTTAGGCTGAACTGTTAAAACCAGGTCAATTAAAAGGCATCTATGAAGGAGATTTTCCATTTATTTTCCTTATTTTATATATACATTAGCTGCCTTACACTGTCTTACTTCTGTGTTTTGCTGCTGGACGGGTTGAAGGATGTGGAGACACAGAGGAGCATGTAAGCTAAAATAAACTTTTATCTTTAAATCTAGTGCAAACAGAGCGCAGCGAGAGTGACCATTTAAAAATGAAGTGCTTAAGTTTTAATTTGTGCCCATTTAGTTTTATAAAGTGGCTCCAGGAATCTAATCCTAAATGTTTCTGTGCTTTGGCAAATCAAACACCTTAAAGTGAAACAAATCTCAAAGTTTGGCTTTAAACTAATAAAGTAAATTTGGTCAATTTTTAAATATTTTCCCTTTTTTTAAAAATCTTTTTTTCTTTTTAAAGCTCCATCAGTTTAAGGCACCGTCTGTATTTTACCCCCCTGACAAGAAAAGAGCAAAACATCAGAAGAAAAAAATAAAATAAACTAAAACGAAAGGAAGAGAAGAGAAACATCTGGCTCAGAGACAAAGTTTTAAAATATACAAACAAGCAGCAGTTTTCACCGAATGGACTCGACTTCCAGGCTCGTAGTAGGATGATGACGTCACTCAGTTGTGCGTTTATGTTCATGGTTTTTATATTATACCCTGTCTGCTTGCAAAGCAAATCTTCCCCGCTGTGGGGCAGTTGAAATGAACTCAATGGAGACGGATTAAAAGAGCAACCAACAACCAAACAGTGACTCGTCGACCCGGCTCGACGTTCGGGTCGGAGCGGAACATTTGTGCGCTGAACACGACAGCGGGAAAAACACGCGGCTGGTTCAGTGTTCTCGTTGTTTTCTTTTTTTTTAAACGGAGATAAAATGGGAAACAAATGGGTGGGGAGCTGTGGAGTGCAGTACCACATGTGGCCTCTAGGCGTCGATTTAGATTTGGAGTCACTCAGGTTTTTAACTGCTGCCCCCTTGTGGTGAACCAAACAGCTTGCATTCTGTCCCGTTTTACTTAAATTCACTTTCAAAATTTTAGCGCTGTGTGCAATGAATGTTTTTAATGCTTTATGAACGCTCCACACGACGTTTTGTTGCTTCTCACCGTTAAATGTGAAGGAAAAATTACTCAAAATATTTCTCTTCCTTTTTTATGGGTTAATTTGAAGACTCTTGATACCTATATGAGGAAGTATTACAAAAAATAGATGCTGATCATCCAAATAGTTTAATAAAAGAGGAAATATTTCTCCAGCTGTGATAAATCGTCCTGATTGTCTTCTTGAGCCAACAACACCAAACCTGAACCAAAGCTGAACTTGTCCTTCGCCTGTTCTTCAGTCTAACCCTCGTTAGTCGCTCCAGTCTTTACGGTTTTCCACGGATAAGTCTGACTTTCAGTCCGAGTTGGAGTCCAGGCGTCCCGGCGGTCCTATTTGTTCTCTGTCAGGAAGGTTTTCCCGTTGGGCAGCGAGGTGAAGGGGAATCCTCCGTTCCCAACGATGGGACGGTTGTCCATCTGAGGAGAAAAAAATATATCAACTCAGAGACCTGGAACGATCTGAAGTTTACAAAACTAAGCCGTCGGTTCAGGAAACCTGTGGTAAACTTTGTATTTTCCAAATTTGACAGAATTATTTGGGTAATAAAGCTGAAAGATTTAGTCCAGATTTAATGTAAAAATCTTAGCAGATGTTGACCACCAGGGGGAGCAAAATAAGTTTCTGTCTAGAAACTGGTTTTGTAAGTTTCATAGTAGATACATTTCCATTTATTGTTATGATAAATTCATATAAATGATTTTTAAAAAAACATCAAACTGTCCAATTTGTCTTATGTCTTTACTATTTACTATTATTCTACATGAATGAGCATCAATACATTTTAATTAATTTGAAAATATGATTAAATGCAGATACTGAATGCAATTTATTGATTAAAAAACACTACTTTATGTTACTGGTGTCATAAATAAGAATATTAGAAATAGGAATGTTTTTAAGAGCTGTTTTTAAGAACTGTTATTTTAATTCACAATCCTAACTGCTGAAGTTTTACATGTTTTAGTTTCTCTTCTCATTTTTAAAAAACTCAAACATTATTTTCAAAACTAAAAATCTTAAAAGGAAATTTCTTAGAGTTGAACTGATCATTAAATTAATAATTAATCATAAATCGTTGTGTCCTAATAACTGTAAAGTCTCTCCAAAGGCCTAATGGGAAAGCGCCACTATAAGCCCCGCCCCCGACTTTGATCAGATAAATTCATGGTGGAACCATTAAATAAATAAATAATAAATTAATTTTCAGCATCAGCTGTTAGAGGTTTGAATTTTAACCATTTAATGAAATTTCTGTATAAAATAATTTAATGAATGACTTCATGAATTACTTAATTTTGTCCCTTTTGAGCTTCCATACTTCAGATCAGTGCTGCTATATAAACAGCCAGTATTTTTTTTTATTCATCAATTCTCATATTTTCGTGCTTGCTGTCCTAGTCAAAGTATGAAGGAGAAGGAGTCAACCTGTGTGTTTTCACTGAAGTGTAGAAAGTGTTGCTGCATCGTCCGGCCGTTGGACTTAACCTGGTAGGTCAGCGCTGCCTCTTTATGCGATGGCAGCGCCGCCACCACAGCGCCGCCTGCAGGCATCGCCTTGTAATAGCAGGCGGCCTTGGCCTGCATGTGGAAGGACTCCTGGTCGGTTCTGGCCTGGCCGTGATGGACGCCGTTGGGAAGTGGCGCGGCGGCGGTGGTGGTGGTTCTGAACATGCAGTCCAGCTGGTCGGGCAACGGGCCGGGCTCGGGGGTTCTTAAGGCGTTCTGGATGGTGAGGTTGGGCTGGAACCCAGACAGCGGCTGCTGGACGCCGGCGCCACTTGAAATATTCGGGGTGTATGGTTCTACAAAGTTCTGGGCTGGGTTGGACTCGCCCCACTGGGAGCCTTTAAAGATAAACACCGGGTTGACGATTCCGCCCACGTTCTGGTCCGGGTCCATTAGGTCTGTAGAACTGCTTTTAAAAACTCTGTGCTGACGACACGAAGGGTTAAAGGTCATGTTTGTGGAGCTGCCCAGTTGAAGGGAAGACGGAACCGGAACCTGCAGGCCGTTGAGCTCAGCAGAAGCCATGGGAGGGAAGTCCAGGTGGCTGAGCTTGGCCGACCCAGAGAGAGGTGGCTGGATATGGTTCTGGATCTGGTTCTGGACGGGCCAGCTGAAGTCCTGCTGCCCGGCCAGCTCTGGGTTGTGGTTCTGGATCTTGTCCAGCAGGTCGGGGAAGGCCAGGCCGCCCTCGCTCTGCAGCTGCTCTGCCACGTAGTTCAGGATGTCGCTGCTCAGAATATCGTTCAGGTCGTCCTTGAACACCTGGTTGCTGGAGGTGAAGTTCATCAGCGAGTTCTCCCAGCTCTGCAGCTCCTCCGGCCCGACATCCACCGCCTCGATCAGGTCTGCTTCGCCGAACAGCGACTCCAGCGTCTCCACCATGTCCTGGATGGTGGGGTCCATGCGAAGCAGAGGCATGCCAGGCGCCGGCTCCGCCTCCAGCTCTCGGGGGATGCTCACGGTGGCGTGGGTGTCCTGGAACGCCACGTCACTCAGCGAGCTCATGCCGTTGGGGCTCTCGTGCTTGCAGTAGGCCGCACGGTCCTGGCTCAGCAGGCAGCCCAGCAGGGAGTTGGAGTTGCTTGGTTCTCCCTCCGTCTTCCGGAGCTTGGGCGCAGAGCAGAGGCCTGGGACGTCCAGGCTCAGCGGCAGGTCATACAGCTGCCCCTCGCCGGTGGCGAAGTTGAAGGGCAGCTGCAGCTGGCGCAGGCGCAGCTGCTCCTGCCCCTCCTCGTTCCTGCAGAGCGGCAAAAGCAGCTAGGTCAGGAGCAGAGCCAAGGAAAAGTCAGAGTCTCCGGTCCGGACCAGAAGGACTCACGTCAACGCTCGCTGCCGCGCCACGATGAACTCTGGCCGCCCGTCCTTATAGACCAACCGGGCGTTGGCCTGGACCCAGACCCAGCGCCGATCTTTGGCCAGCAGTCTGAAGAAGGTGAAGCCGGTTTCTCCAGTTCTAATCACTGCAGACAAGAAACACAATTTACATCACCAGCATTTATTTACAACGGATCAAATTCATCAGGATACATCAACTGACATGTACCAGTTATCAATAAAGTGGACAAACATTCAGCCTTATTTATTGACATGTATGAATATTTATGAAAATGATAAATAATCACCATTTTTAAATCCAAATAGTCAATATTTATAAAAAAATTTTATCAAATATTATCAAAATGTTTCCATATTCATAAAATTCGATCAAGATTTATCAATGTTTATTAAAACAACAAAAGTGTATGATAATGTATCAATATGAATAAATTTATCTGAATTATTCTGGAACATTTAGTAGTTTGTAGTTCCATTTACTTCGTAGATGCTTGTCGGCGCAGTACATCATGTCGGCGGCGTGGATGAAGCTGTAGCCTGAACCCTTCATGCTGATCTCCACCTCGTTGTAGCCCAGAACAATCTTCCCTCTGCAGACACAAACACACGTCAGCTTCCTGCAGCAGCGGCTCGTCGTCCTGACGGCTGGTCGGCGGTTTAACTCACCTGCCGTCGATGCCGATGGGCGTGAAGTCCAGCTTATGTTTGGTCTGGAAGATGAGTGTCTTAGTGCGGATCTCCAGGATGGACGGCTGCTGCAGCGGCGTGGCGATGGCGAACAGAGCCAGCTGAGGAGGAACCAGCGACCCGTTCTCCGATGCTCGGTTCTGCCCGTGGAGTAACTTCAGCCGGCCGCGGAAGTTTAGAGCCTGAGGAGGAAGAAACGCCAGCTCAGAGCGACGATCTGCATGGCGGCTTCAGGAAGAACAGGAGCAACATCTTACTAGGAAACCAGACGAGTTGTCCAGCAGGCAGCGGAAACGACAGCAGAAGTTTCTCTCCAGGAAGGACGAGTTCTCAGGAGGGATGTTCTGGAGGTCGTAGGCCACCACGTTGGAGCTAATGTCAGCGCTGTTCTGCCCACCTGGACGGGCGAGGGAGCAGACAACACAGTCAGAAAGCTTCAAACTAGATTTAGTTCTTTAAAAAAAAACTGACGTTTTTCTGCAAGAACAATAAAACCCATAAAACAACAAAAAGAAAGAAGAGAAGCCAAACAGCAAAGTGAGCAACAACAAGAAGGACTACAGCTAAAGAAGCAAAAATCATTTAAAACGAGAAATAAAAAGAAGCAAAACCAAAGTAAACAAAACTGAAGTAACCAAAATATAAAAAAAAAAGTCAAACAAAACCTGCTTCCATAAAAAAAGGAAAGAAAGAGATGCAGAAAAGAAAACAAACTGGTTCTGAAATGCATCTCCAACCCACAGAGAGAAAACTCTGAATCATAACCATGAATGAGAGTGAAATTTATGTAAAACAAGCAAATTACAAGCAAAGCAAACGTAGAAAAACAAACAAAACAAGGCTGGTTGGAAGAGCAGAGAGAAAACAGAAAAAAAAGAAAAACATTTAAACTAAACAAAACAGATCCGAAGCTGAAGAACAGACAATAGAACAACTGAAAACCAGCAAAGAAAACAACAAACCAAAAATAAAGATGAATAATCAGTGCAAAGTCATTAATTAAGTCCTGTGGATGTAAAAGGAAACACTGAACCGCAGAGTGAGGATGAATGGTGTGTGTGTGTGTGTGTGTGGCGTTCAGGTGCGTATTCCTGTGTCAGACTTACTGGGACTCTCGGAGCCGTCTACGTCGGGGTTGAAGGAGAAGTGAAGCTGGCGTCTGAAGAGCGCACGGTCGTCCGCGTGGATCAGCTCAAACACGCTCTGATGGACGACGTCGGACTGAACAACAACGACACAAATCAGTCAAATGTTTCTGTGAGTCAGGCGCCCCCTGGTGCCTGTGTGCTAAACATCTATAACACAGAGGTTAGTTCCTGCTTTCATCTCCTCCTCAGCAGATCTCAGATCAGCTCCAGAAGAGCTGAAACTAATCACTAAAGCAGCTGGCTCGCTCCAGCAGCTGCTGCAGACTTCCTGGATCAGCTGGAAACACACACCGTGTTGTGTGTGACCCACACGTTTTCCCCCCGGGAACAGTTTTTGTCCCCCACCCCCAGCCTCAGATTGCAGACATGTATAACCCCCGGTACAAACGGATGTGTTTACGAGTCAAGAGTTCAGAGCCGACAAAGAGGTTCAGTTCTCACGCACTCTCATGTGATTTAGTGCAAGTGTGTGTGTGTGTGTGTGTGTGTGTGTGTGTGTGTGTGTGTGTGTGTGTGTGTGTGTGTGTGTGTGTGTCAGTCAACGTGTCGTCCAGCTGAGGCTTCATCTGCCACACAACTAAAAGTTGAGAAAACACTTGTTTTTAGAGTCCTGATGGGAACAAAACAGCCTAAAAGTTGTATAAACTTTAATCTGAGCATTTATTTACCTGAGGGAAATAATAATTAATAATATGTGGACTTTGCTACGCTCCACTTGGACTTTAACTGAGCCAAACACTGAGCTTCTCCAGGTGGGTGAAATTAACGGTGAACATGTGAGAAAGCTTCTCCTGTGAGCTGATGAGCACGGTGGAGGATGTGTGGTGATCAGGGCCGACTGACCGATGTCTTCCTGATGACCTGAGATGTTGCTGTGAGGAACAGCATTCCTCCAGGGTCTGTGCTCGGCCTCCTACTATTTTCCAACAGTAATTTGGAGTTTCACAGAAAAAAATTGTGAATTTTTACTGAACATTTTGAGTTATGTATTATAAAAATAATCTGCAAATGGGCAAATTTGTTGTAAATAATTTGGGGTTATGCAAAAAAATCTGAAAATTAGTCAATTTTCCTAGAATAATTTGGAGTTAGGTTTAAAAAAAAGAGCAAATTTGTGAAATTTCCACAAAAAATTTGCAAAATGTGCAAATTCTTTCACAAATTATATTCCCTAAATAATTTGTAGTTAAATTTCACAGAAAATCAGCAAATTGGAAAATTGCAAATATTTTGGAGTTATCTGTTAACTGAGAAATGCTGAACATACTTTCTCCACAAATCGTTCCTGTGGGAGGAGACTGTTGGTTAAGTTAAAATAGCAGCAAAAATTAAATAAAAATCTGCAAATACATGAACCATGAAGCCAAATCAACACACAAAGACTTTATTGTCTAATTTAAGTTCTGTGCAGCTGAGGAGAGAGCTGAGGTCTGGAGCATCTGCCAGTCAAATCTGCTCCTTTTTGAGGTTTTATTGTAAGTTTTGTGAATATTATGAACAGTTTTGATTGATTTTTGTTCCTGTTATTTGAAAACACTGAAAAAGTTCATGATTTAGCAGAACCTGAGGGACACACCAGGGTGACACACACGTGGTTGGTGCATATTTGCGGTAGCTGCTGAGTTGTACCTGGTGGAAGCCCAGGAATTCCTGGATGGTGGGCGACGTGTAGAAGACGTAACCCTCAGCCGTCACCACCAACACGAAGCCGTTCAGTGCCTGCAGACACAGAGGAGGCATGGTTGCTTTCTGAACCAATCCCGTTTGAGCTGCAGCTCTGAAGCAAAGCCAAACCTGCAGCAGCAGGTCTCCCTCCGAGAAGCTGACTCCGTCGATGGAGGTGGTCACCGTGGAGAAAGCGGCGGAGAGCAACGGCGGCGCGGCGCTCTGGACTTTTCCTCCAAACAGCAGCTCCCGCTCGCTGCTCCAGCCGGAGCCGTTTGGGCCGGCTTTCATGACGGCTGCAGGAGAACAAAACAAACATCTTTAATGCTGAACTCACTTCAGGTGATGGAGCAGAGGGAAGAGCTTTTATCTGTCTGCATGTTTCTATCAGGGCGGAGCGGCTTGATGCTTCCTGCATCTCTTCCTTTTCCTCCTCTTATCACTCAGACAAAGCGACTCAATAACAGTGGAGAAAATAATGGCTTAAAATATCCCTCAGAGAGGAAACAGGTGGGCTGGGAGACGGAAAGCAGCTCATGTGGATGATGGAGGAGGGAAGCAGACGGAGAGCTGGAGTCTGAAACTGAAGAGAAGGAAAAGCTGCAGCTGCAGAGTGAGAGCTCTGAAATCCAACGCTGCTCCTCCAGGGGCCAAACGAGGAGAACAGGCGGAGCCACAAAATTACCCGTTGGACTCGCTGATCTGAACTCAGCAGGGAAGGGGACTTTTTGAGGGAAGAACGGCTGCGTGTGAAGTGGTGGACGGAGGCCTGCGAGGCTCACAGAGACACCCCATCGATCGGGAGGCAGATTGTCGCCGATGAAAACAATCCTGAAGGAATTAAATATGTAATTTGGAGGAAGCGGATGGAAACCCGGAGATTATAAGTCCTTTAAAAAGCAACAGAGATCAGCCAGAAAACCAGCACATCCTCACAGTGATTAGGTCTGACAAGCTCAAACTCTGGAGGAGGAAACGCTTCACACCGAGGCCTTTGTGACTCAAAGCACAAAAATGTGGCTTTTTAAAAATCCAGACACAGACGCTTTTAACAGACAGATCCAAAAGAAGAGACACTGACATATACGGCAAATAAACTCTTTGAGTTGATGATTTTGCCAAACTTAAACAATGGAAGCACATTTATTTACATTATTACATCTGGAGCCGTTCCTCTTCCTGTTCTTCAGCTTCCATAATGAATCCATCAAAATAGGATTCAACTGGGAATAAAACACCACACATAAGGACCGCTGGGATTAACCGGGGTTAGGTACCAAATCAATCTACCACGACTTCAAGCCTTACAGCTGCCTATTAACACCAAATGCAACTTAATATGCATTAATACGTACAGAAGCCCTGGGGGGTTCAGCCAATCAGCAAAAAAGAAAATGAAAGCCACTCTTGGATTGGCTGTTTTGCAAACCACCAGACAATAACAGCGTGTTGAGTCGCTTCCAAAACTGATTTTTCTTTTGAATATTTTAGACGTGCCCTAAAAAATATCTGTGAATAGACAAATTTGGAGTTGCATTACATGGAAAATAAACAAATAGACAAATTTTCCACAAATAATTTGAAGTTCAGTTTTCCAGAAAAAATGAGCAAATAGGCTAATTTAACTCCATAAGTCGGTCACTTATTTCTGTAACCTCATGGTTTAAAGCTTAAATAACTCAGAACGTTAAACTTTATACAACAGGTTGGTTTCCACTCTGAAATAAGCAGAAACATTTTAATTTAAACTTCTTATTTTGGCCTCAGTGAAGGGAAAACAGCAGCTCTGACTTTTTCTTTCAACAGTGGAGCATGAAGTAAAACAGAAACATCTACCTCTGAAGTTATATTAGAGGTTCTGCTTCTTCTGTTTGGGAACATTTAAAATCAGACTAGTCATTTATACAAAGCAACTCTGTTTGAGGTTTTAATTCAGGCCTGTTGCTTCCTGGTCCTCTGATAAAACACTGGAGCTGTGGCTTGTAGAAAATGGGGGGAATCCCCATGGCAACCGGTGAGTCAGCATTCTCTGAGTCTGTGGTTTTAACACGACTCAGCAGTTTGGTTTCTCTTATTGTATCCAACATCAAACAGGTTTCTGACTCTAAAAAGGGATAAAAAAAAGCAGAAAATGTGCTTCTTTCAAGTCAATAATAACTTAATATTGATTATAAAAATACTAGTTCGACTGGCAGATTATTTTATTGAAAACAGACAAAGTGAAATAATCTGCCAGTGGATAAATTATTTTTTAAAGTTAATATTAAGAAATTATTGCCTTAAAACGAGTTCATATATCTGTCTGAAAAGTTACTTAAATTAGTTTCGTCTTATTTCAAGTGTAATAAGATATTTGTATAGAAACTGGACAGAAACATTTGGCACGATTTGGTGTTTTTGCAGTAAACGCACACAGTCCTACATATCAGTGGGTATTAATGATAACTTTATAAACTTTAAACACTTAAATATTCTAAAATCCTAAAAATTAAAAAAAATTGAAATGGCTTGGGCCAAATCAAAGTTTTGCCTCCAAAGAGACAGAGAAAGCAGAAAGACAAAAGATGTGAGAAGTTTGTATTTTCTTCTTCTTCCAGGCGTCTAGCTCAGCTGAGTTTAGATGGAGAATCTATTGTATGAAGAGAGAAAACTGGAATCAGTTCCCAAACCTTTCCCTTGTAAAGAGATCCAGTAATCCCAGAAAATGTGGTAGTGTCCAGCTACAAAGGCAGGAACAACCAACCAGATGGGCTGCTCTAAAACCAACCACAGTACAAAGGAGGGAAGCGTCCCAGAATCCCCCTTTAAATCTTGTAACAGGAGTTTCCTGTTGCAGAAGCCAACTTTAACATTTTATACCAAGGAATCCACATTCATGTGCGCTTACACAACTCTCTGATTAAGAAAAGCAAAATATGAAGAGGGACACTTTCTAAAGCCTGACACAGCCAGAGCTGAATACCAAGGCAGCCGCAGGAACCGAGACAGAAACTCATTAGAGACAAGTGGGCCTGTTAGGACGACAGAAAAAGTGACGCTCCTTGTGATGATTTACGCTGCTGCATGTTTCATTTACTCTGCTTAATGGAGCTGCACATTCCCAGAGCTTAGCTCCGTCTTTTCACACATGATGAGCGTCGAGCGACCACCCTCCAAAACCAGCTCACACCCAGAGCTAGAGAGGTCTCCCAAACCTAATCATGACTGATTGGCAACACGCCGGCTTCCTCTGGAGTGACAACATACAAGATCACATAAAAACACACTTCTCTTTAATCTCGTGCTCCTCCTCTCTGACTCGGCTCAGAGGGAGTTTCCTTTCAAATGCTTTACTGCTCCCAGGACGCGCTCCGCACGCCATTAAACTCCATTTATGCCAAGACTCAAGAGCAACAACCGATTTGATGCCGTTTCCCCTCAACGGTCCTCAGGCCGTCTTCCCACTGCTGCGGCGCTGTTACATGACTGGATGTGTTCAGGCCTGAATTATGTGTTTATTTACTCAGAACTGATTTTATAGAGCTGAAAACTTACTTTATGGATGATTTTCACCAGCATGCCTACAAACGTCTAGAAACAGACGCTTCTTGGCTTCAATCACTGCTAATTAGGTCATACCAACCATTGAAATTTCTGATGAAAAACAATTATATATTTAATGATAAAATGAACGAAATGTAATGACAGAAACATGATTATCTGGCACTTTTAAAGGACTGAATTCATAGAAGACAGACAGAAAAAACTAGACTAATTTCAATATTAGAAAACTGCAACGAAATGTATAAAAAAAGAACAAGGGTTTTCTGAATTAGAATATTAACAGGTTGTTGCTCTAGTACTAAGTAATCACTATCACAATTACTAAGTAATCGCTCTTTTAGATTATTATCTGAACAGTACCTGGTTTGTTCATTTTTAAAATGGTTCGTTTCGACACCTTTCATGTTTCAACTGCAGAATAGAGAAAAAGAAAAATGACTATCAAGAAACCACCACCTTAAGAAAGTCACTCCACAATAAAAGCATTGGAAAATACTTGTAGTACTCACTTTTCTATAGCCCTGGTTTACCTGGGATACCTCAAGGCTGTGTACTCGGACCTCTGCTCTATTGTTTACTACTGGATTTCATTTCATTAATTTAACAGTGATACGCAAATCTAGGTCACTGCTGAGAGAACTTTAACACCGCTCACGTGTCCTCCACCCTTAAATAAAATAAACTCAGTATTTTGTTTTAAATAGAAATCGTTATCCAAACACACTTTTCAGAGTTTGGCTGATTAGTGGTGATGCACAGGAGACAAAACCGCATGAGTTATTCGCTGCAATGTCACAAAAATGAGCTCAGAGCAAAGGAACGCCTGATGACACACCAAAAACTTCCAGAAATCAAAGAGAGACGCATTTCAAACAGAAACCCAACACGACCGAGCACATTCAGTGAAAGAAGAAGTCTGAAAAATAATGAGAAGATGCAAACAAACGAGGAGCAGCTGGATGTGGTGCGCGAGAGCGACGACGTGTTGTTTTCTCCATGTCTTGGGTTTCGCTGTTGCCTCACAGTGGTTTTGGTCTGGGCATGCTCAGAGCGCTGCGCCTCAACACAGTCATAGCTGGAGGCCATTTGGTTTAGTGGTTCTGTGTTATTACAACAACACTGAGCTATTTTAGGCCCGACGAGAAGAATAGAGACTGATCCAGAGGAGAGAAAAAAGGTGCGAGTAATTATCAGAAACTCGGTCAAACAAAAAGGAGACCAGGTGAGGATAAAATACCAGGAATGAAAAGACTGATGGAGGAGAAGAGTGGAGGTAGAAGTAAAAAGTGAGGACAATGAAACAACATAGGATAGGTGCTTTTTGGAAAGTCCAGTTCTCCTTCTGATGGAGTAGAAGGAGAACTGACTTCACGCTCCAGAGCCGCCATTTAACCAGAACCAGCTGACCTCCAGCGCCGTCATCAAACATGAGAAACCAAATCCTCCTCCTCCTCCTCTACGGCTCTGTGATGAAGAGGAGGCCCCGCAGCGCTGCGTACGGCTCCTCTCCAGACTCATTTGGCTGATCAAAAAGACCCGTCTGGTCCTAAACTCTGACAAAAACAAGAACTGATCCTCCAGTTTTGTTGGCTCCACACGGTTATGACAGAACTAAAGAGAATTCAGGAACATTGGAGAAAACTGCAGACCAGAGGTCTGCAACCTTTTAAGACTAAACAGCCATTTTGCTCTCAGGACGGCTCAATAAAAACTCACTTACAGCCGCTAATGTCACAAAGACAACTCCTCAGACAAAAGCTTGCTTTAGGAAATGTCTCCAGCATTTCATTTCTATTTTTAGGATTTAAAATGAAGATGAAAATTAAAGAGGATGTTTTTTTCCCCAAACAAGCATTCCACTAATACCAGAGAAAAAAGACCTAAATGCATATTTTTGGTACTTTTAGTGTTATTCTTTGTGGAAATCCAATGCAAATATTGCAGAAAACTTTGAAAAGTTAAAATAACTGGTTCTTTTTCATTTTAACCAGAGTTATTAAGAGCAATTTAGCAAGGTCCAAAGAGCCGCAGGCTGCAGACTCCTGGTCTAGAAGGAAAACCTAAACAAGAGTTTATGCTTTTTGAATGTTTTCAGCAAACAAAACTTTCTGTTTTTCAGAAACTAGGACACATTTCTGGACAAAGCGTCTTCATCTTTTCTTTCAGTTTCAGAGAAACCTCTTCAGGTTCTCAGACTTTCCAGCTTTAGCTCTTCATCTCGCTTCTTGCACTTGTTGACCCTGACTACAGGCCTCCTCGCCTCTCCCTCTTCTCCATCCCTCCGTCTTCCAGCTCGGGATCTCCTGCACTTTGTGGTTTCTCTTTGACTTTGAAACCGGAGCGCTGAAAAGAGCCATTGTTCTGCCTCTCTTTGGGCTGCAGGATGACGGAGGCTGTGGGGGCTGGGGGTATGACAGGAGATCAGGATCACCGGCGCTCGCTCCATGCCTTTCGCTCTCACATGAGCGGGGCGCGCAGGTCTGGACATGAACGCCGGCAGGTTTCAGATTGTGAGTTGGTCTCTGGTTGTAAATCTGCTGTGTGACTTCCTGTTTTGCTCTCGTCCCTTTGATCAGTGACAGCTACTGTGATCTGCACCACCAGAAGCCATTAAATGGTCAGATACTTCTTACATTTCTCCACATGCATGGATTTCCCGTTTAGCTGCTGATCCGAGGTAAAGCTCCACACCCACCTGTGACGATAAATACCCCACATAAACATGGTACTTATTACTAGAAAGAACCCAGAAGAACAGGCACCAACAGAGATCAGCTGCTGATGCTGCAGGTTTTTCATTTTCCCTCTCAGGAAGAGAAAAAACAATTACAAACAGCAGAACTTAAAGTTTTAACCTGACTCTTCTGCCTGAAAATCTTAACCACTCGCTGAATTATATGGCTACAAACCTGGAGGCCCGACACTAAATGACAGGGTAGCGTTTGTTCTGCGTTGGTCCCGACTTCAGGCGACTAAATATATGCTCTGGAGAACAACAACAGGGTCAGAGGCAGAGGGAGAAATCCTGTACTGCAGCTGAAAGCAGCCGTCTGCAGCTCAGTATTTTTGGGCATTGGACTGGACTCAGATCTGATAGGAGATTTTGAATCAGGACAGACAGGTTCTCTGCTGACCTGAGGGGCTCCACAGGGCTCAGTTCTGGGCCCAATTTTAATTAGCTAGATTTATTCAGTCTATTTCTGATCAACTCTATGCAGATGACATCCAGTTGTATGATGACAGGTTCTCTTTTGTTTGCTACATGAAACTCTACAGTTTCATGTAGAGTTTCATGAAACTCTACAGTTTCATGTAGCAAACTAAAGACACTTGTGACAACATTTAATTTCCTTTTAGGATAAATAATACTACTAATAATTTGTGAATACGTTCTTCTGTATAATATTGATTATTAATATCTTACCAAACACACTCAGTGGAGGGTTAATCTACAAACAGGTGGCAGGTGGATCTCGGACGCTGTTTACTGGAATAATCCGGCTCGCTTTGTTTTCTGACAACACAGTCCCACCCACACCTGACCCCTGACACCAGACCTGCAGCAGTAAGTTTGAATGTATACACTCGTCAATGTGACTGTCGGGTCAGCCGTACAGATCGTACCCGTCTGTCAGCGGGCAGCTCCAGGTCTGGACTCCTTCACAGAGTGGATTTCATCACTCAGTGTCTCTCCAACAAGGAATTAAAATTCCTGGCTGCTGTCAAAAGATTAGCTTCACGCTGCAGGTGTGTCCCGCCCTCAGGGGCCAGGCTCCAGTTTGGCAGCTCAGCTTTTGAATGAAATCAGAAGCTTTGCTGATGCTAACCTTTATTCTATCTCTGTCATTGAGTTTAAAATCTTAGAGGAACAACTTTTAATAGTCTTGACTAGAAATATCCTGTTGTCTTTCAAGTCAAACAAACAACTGAAGAATTTGAGAAAATATGATTTATGATTTTGTTTTATTATCTCTGACTGGTGTGAAGCATCGGATCTCAGAAACCAAGATGGAAGAGTCAAAGGAAAGAAAGAAGGAAGGAAGCAAGAAACAAAGGAAGGGAGGGTAAATAAAAGTAAGTGAAGAAGGAAAGATGGAGGGACTGAAAGAAAGAAGAGTAAGGAGGGAGAAGAGGGATGAAGAAAGATTGCAAGGAATGAAGAAACTAAAGAAGGAAGGGAGACAGGAACAAAAATGCAATGACGAGAAAAAGTTATAATAAAATAATAAAAGCAACAATGTAAAGAAGAAAGAGGGGAAAAAAGAAAGAGAAAAAGAAAGAGCTATGTCTGATGTTCAGGAAGGCTCTTTGTTCACTTCAACACAACTGTAGGAAATTCGGATAATTTACCGTAGTTACTGCTCACTTTCAACATCTACACACACACACACACACACACACACACACACACACACACACACACACACACACACACACACACACACACACACACACACACACACACACACACACACACACACACACACACACACACACACACACACACACACACACACACACACACACAGCTTCGCGTGCGAACTTTCAACCCCGACATCCTGAGCTGAAAATGGAGAGGAAGGAGACCGTCGGAGGAGAGGATGACGAGAGAGAGAGGGAGAGAGAGAGAGAGAAAACATTCAGCATCATTATTTTGGGAGCACACACACACACGCACAGCTAGAGCAAATGTGAGCAGCTGCCAAAAAGTCTGATGTCTGGCTCTCCACTGGTTTGCATGATTACATGTTCTCCAGTTTGGAGCTGCTGAATATTATAATGCTGATTGGAGGAGGAGAGAAAGGAGGAATAAAGGATGGGAGGATGAGGAGGCTTTGGAGAGGAGGAGGGGTGCAATCTGGACTAATCTGTAATGGAGTTGGAAACATAATGTAGCTCCGGCGCTCTTATCGCTGTCGTGCCATGGACTCATTGAGGACAGGAAACACAGCCCCTCAGACACACACACGCGCACACGCACGCACTCTGAAGAGAGTTTTATAACTAATGAGCAGGAGCTGGAGGTAGCTGTGAGGGCTGCCGTATGTCCAGCTTCAAGGTCTGCTGTGGGTCTCACTTTCAGCCGGTCTGACTGATCTGAAAACTCTGCAGTCAGTCTGACACTTGAGTGGTTTGGGCAGTTTTCAGTAAAACTACATTTAAATACTTTTTACTGGCAGATGTATGAAGTGTGTGTAATTTGTGCAGAAAGTTAGTCTACTTTAAAGACTAGACTCGGTTCGATTGGGACCAAAATTAAATTTGTTACATTTTCAGCTGCTGTGGTTCTCTTTCTCTCTGCTCTGAGTCAAACCAACCAAACCCTTTCAGCAACCTGTTCCCCTCCTCACCTGTGGGGGCGCTGCACCGAGAACCACTGGAGTAAACGACACAAAAGAAGACAATGAATGCAACTTCCTTTTTCGTGAAATGTAAACACAAATAAAGTTGCATCGGTTATTTACGAGACATTTCTGCTGCTAGTTCATGATTCTTTCATTTGTTTTGCTTGTATTTACCCAGAATGCCATGCAAGGTAGTCCACTTCCTGTATTTGAAGCAGTCTCTGGTCCACTTGGCATTCACATCTACATTCAAACCGCACCAGAGTTCACTTCAACTGAACAGAGAGCGAGGTTTTCAGCTTTCCAAACTGCATTTTATTTATCATACACTCTACAAACACACATTTTCCATGAATACAACAACAAAGCTGCCAGTAATCCAAGAGATGAGTGAACCCAATCACAGCCTATCCTCTTTACTGGAATAACTAGGAAGACTAGTGAGCTGAAATACTAAACACAGTAAGTGAAGAAGAAGAATGTTTATTTGCAACACAACCAGTTAATGACTTCCTGTCAGGAAAACAAAAACCAAACACCTAGTCAGCACATTCCTGAGTCCATTTGCTGCTCAGCCAGTTAAAACCAGTCAACCTTCTGGGAAGTTAACCAAAAGTTAAACTATTCACTAGATCAGAATTAAGCAAGTCAGTAAAACAATAGTAGCAGCCAGTAATCTACAGATCTATAAATCCACCAGATCACATTCAAATCAATGTGTTGAACATGTTCCTGTGTGTTAAACGACTACAGCAGACATGAAAGCCAACCCCAGTGCGAAACGCAGGAGGAGCTGATCTGTTTCTAGTTTCCATGGAGACTCTATCAGTTTGATCGGCTGTGTCTGATCATGTTGGAGCTGCAGACTCTCTGCTCGTCTGCGTCAGTGTCCCTCTCTAACACGCTTACAGCAGAGCAGGCCTCTGATAAACTGCTTTTCATTAATGTGGACTGATCATTATCAGTGATCACTGTCCAACTCGCTCACAGCGGTTTCCATGGAAACATCAGGCCTTGGGATGGTTAGCTAACAGCAACTCAAGCTACACATAGAGACAACTATCACTTCAGAGATCTATCTAATAAAAAACCATGTTGTTCAGTACTAGTAGAGGAGTAATGTCGGTTCTAGTGATGCTAGCAGATGCGGCTCCTGAACGGAGTGGACTGGGTTCTGTTGAATAACGAGGAATCGGTCCCTCTCAGTCTACCAGGATAAACATGCAGCGGCATGACTCTGTGTGATCAACTGTTTCTGAAATGTTAGTTTCATGCCAAATGTAACAAAACTCAGTCCATAGACAGTTTCCCAGAAGTCTCGGGGATCATCAAAATGTTTTTGGGTAAATGTGGGACGGACCTGTGTGTTCTTCTGGGTCAGAAATGGTTCTGCTCTTGGAACTCTTCTAGGGAGGCCATTTTTGCCCAGTCTCTTTTTAGCTGTTGAATCATCACCTCGGACCTTAACCGAGGCCTCCGGAGCTTAGAATATGCTTGATCCATCCATTGGTGTTGATGCTAATGTAATCTCTGCACTATGACTCCTACAGCTCCAATTAATTAAAATTAAATTGTCTAATACAAAATGGAAATTTGTCCTGTCCTCTTTTACATCTTGACAAAAACCAAACTATTTATAGATTTATATTTATAAAGAATATAAATTTTACATATCAAAGCTTTAATGTAAGCCACATTTTATAGAAATTAGATAATAAATGATGGCACTATGAACATTTTTGTGACGGTATGATTGTGATTACATGACTGGATGAAGAGTAATGGCGCCTCCACTTTGTTTCTTATCTGTTCTCTTGCAGCCTACTTCATGCTGTCAGACAGGCCCTACAGTGTTGACTGCTTGATTCTACAAGTCTAGTAAAAATCAGGCTTTTTACCCCGCAGAAGTGATTTTAAAGCCGCAAGCAAATACAGAATACACCTAGAGGTGTGGCTTTTTTCCTCCAGTAAAGTGGTTTGAGATGAGGTTTGCTGTGATTTGAGGCTTTATTTAACCAAACCGATGTGAGTGAGATTAAAGTGACAGTAGCGGAGGAGAGACGCTGCCTCCAGGTGTTGGCTCACAGCAGAAATCAGCCCTGGATGGATTCCTGACGCCCTGACTCTTGGCTCTCAGATACTGCTTTGCATGTGGGATAAGTTCAGGTGGAAGTGACATTTCCCAGTACCGCCGGGCCATTCTGCTCTGTTCTGCTCAGCGCTGCGGTGTCGCTCTCAAATCTATTGAATCAGAGGAAATCCCAGTCGACCTCAGAAGCTTCCTCCCTCAGCTCGGTGGGCGTAGAAACTGACATCCCCAACGGTGTGATTGAGACGTGGCCGCAGGTTGCACACTCATCGTTTGAACACCGCTTCACAAATATGAAGAAAATGTGATTAATTTAGCTCCCACCAGTGTGAAGATGGTTTGAGTCGAACTGTTCATCATCGTCGGTTCACCACCAGCAGCAGCCTGCAGCTTTAAAATCCTGAAACGAGCCTGTTGCTTCTCACCAGCTGTGGGCGCCACGAGGCGGAAGTGGTGGTGCCGAAGCTGCCACTGTGGTGAAACACAATCTCCATGAAGGCAGCCGATGGTTCATCATTTCCACTAACGCTGCCTGCTTCCTACCAGAGAGGGACGGCGGACGTTCGCTGACAGTTCACAGCTTAAAGGAAGTTAAACCTCCTGAACGGGGAAATGTGAGAGTTCTATGCAAATGGCCGCCTGCCATTAAAATACCCAGATGATTCATCAGGAACTCAGTGACTGATAAACACGACAACAAACGTCTGCAGCAGGTCTGCTGCTTCTGTAACACTCATATGATTTATCATCATCCTGCAGCAAGAACAAGGGCTAAAGGTTGGGTTATTATTACATTAATAAATAAATATAGAATTATTAAAAATAATATAAAAATATAAATAGAAAATTTTCATTTATATTTTAAAGATGCATGTTATTAAAATTATATAAAATATTATTAATATTAAAATATATTTAAGAACAAGTATTAAAACATTAAAATGAAAGAAATTATATTAAAAATAATATTGAAATATTCCAATATTCAAACATATTTTATAAATATGCTTATTAAATAAAGTTAAATTGTTAAAATACATAAAATTAAAAATATAGTAAAATATTTTAATATATATATTTAAAAACTTTATTGTCAAAACATTGAAATATATGCAGTTATTAAATATATAAATATGTTTCTCATGTAATGTGAAAATTACATGAACAAAATATTAAAACATGTTTTTGTATTTAAAATTATATATATTTTTAAATATTAGAATATGTATTTTTTATATTACTGAAATATCATTAATAATTAAAGTGATAATGTGCATATGTACATTTCAGATGTTCAGAAATTAGATGCAAAAACAGCAGAAAAATCATTATACGTTTTCTGCTCCTTAACTAAATTTAGCCTGATTTAAATGATACTATATCAAGTTTGGTTTATTATTTTACTAATTGATCTTTTCTTCTTTATTTGTATAATATTTGTTTACAGAGATACGCAAAGCAGCTCCAGGTTTGGTCAAATCATAAGGATCCAATATTTCAGTTTCTCGATATAACAGGTTGGAGAACCACAGGGTTCACTGCTTGGACTAATTCTGTTTTCTGGTGAAATTAGCAGACAAATTCAGAGCAGAGCAGGAGATGAAGCAGCTCCCCTCATGTTGCTACAGAAACAGGAAGGGTGGGGACAATCTGCACACGTGCATGACTGCAGTCTTACTACAACGACGACAAACACTAAGAGCCAGCCGAGGGTTAAACAGTGAGATGTCTTACCTGCAGGAGGAGGAAGAGGATCATCAGCCATGAAAGAGAAAGAAAACAAAAAGCATCATTAGAGACGAGCGCGGCTCACATTTCACACAGCAGAAATCAGGTTGTTCAGGTCGTCAGGGAGTGAGTTTACATGAACTCCAGTAACCTGATAGAGTCAGGAAGCCTCGTTCTGCCTCAACGCCGTCCTGGCCTCATTTCTGCTTTCTCCTCGCTGGTTAGGACGACTTCAACCCTTTGGCCTGGATTCAGGTTAAATCTGATATAAATAAAATACATGCAGACGCTCTCTGACCTGCACAAGCGTTTAAACACAAAACCCACTGACCACGGATGGTCGGCAGGCGGAGTCCAACTACTGGCTTCAAAACTAGAAAAGAACCGAAATATTCACGCTTTACAGAAATATGATGGATTTTCTAATTAAAAAAACCTTTTAACTTGTTAGCTAATGGTAGACACAACCAGACCCAAAACAATCACATTTATTTCATTGTACCTAATCTTTGCATTTTAATGTGATCAGTACAGAAGGAAGCCATTTTCTTCTCCTAAATAGACTTGTTTTGCTTTAAAATGAAAAGTTAGTCGACATAAACTGGTCTAAAAGAGCAACTGGAGCGCCAAGCTGTTGCCACAGTAGCGAGCGTGACCATTAGCCTACTGATGGAAAATGCTGGTTTTCCATCAGCAGATTGGAGCGGTGACGGCAGACGGCCGCAGTGGAAAGTATGTTTTTATCAGATTTAAGGACCACAGAACATAACATGATTTAAAATATTAAGAAAGAAATGTTTCCCAGAAGCAAAGTCTGGATATTGCAAGAAAAAATAGCATTTTGAGATTGTTTTTCACACTTTATTTGGTTCTTAAAAGCATCATTCCTGTGTTTGGATTAACAGACGTGATTAAATTAGAGCTAAATCCAGCTTTAAAACCAAAACCAGCCTTAAAAGGATCCCGTTTTATTCCATCCCTCTAAACGGGACTCCTGATCAGGAATGTCCCACCTTCCGCTCCAACAAGTGTTATTTGCAGATCCCAATTTGTTGGCCCTAAAAATAAACGCTGTGAGACTAAAAATATTTTGGAGGACTGCGGCACACATGGCTGCTGATTGCTGCAGCTGCCGCTCCATGCAGCCTCAATAGGAAACACATTAGTGTGTGAGCAGCCGCAGGGGGATGGGGAACCACTGCAGCTACGTTTACATCCACAGCTCTGGAGCCTGCACGGTGGACGGTAGACATTAAAAGGTTAAAACGCAGTGGTTACCCAAGCACAGGCTTTGTTTTGGTGTTTGGAGCCGGCGGCGAGGACGGCCGGTTTGCCGACATGTCTGAACCAGATGGAAGGAGGCGCCGGCTACTCTTTCATCTGCAGGAGCGCGGTATGTAAACAAGGAGGCGCTGGGGCCGCA
Organism: Poecilia reticulata; assembly: GCF_904066995.2. NCBI lineage: Eukaryota > Metazoa > Chordata > Actinopteri > Cyprinodontiformes > Poeciliidae > Poecilia > Poecilia reticulata. Next base: position 13,545,276 of record NC_088831.1, on the reverse strand, counting down.
GAACGCAGAGACGCAAGTTTCTGGTTCAGTCGGTCAAAACTTCTGCTCCTCCACAGACTCACTGCCACACAAATGTCAAAACAAAACCTGTACGACACAGAGGCTGAAACGTATAGAGACTCAAAAAGGGTGTTTTCTGAAAGAACACCACTCCCTGAGCAGTAATTTAAAAAAAAACTGGTAAAAAAATATTTATATTTTGCCTTTAAGATAAAAAAACAATATTTTATCTGTAAATATGTTCTACCCAGAACTCAAGTGTCAGTTTTGACTTCTGCAGATTTCAGCTCCACCTTTTGCTATCCAGTCATTAGTCAATTAATCCTGCAAATAATCAGCAGATCAGATCTACATGGTATTAATATTTATTACAATAAATATCAAAACCTCAAGCCTCAGAAAGGCTCGATCTATGTTTTTATTTTAGATTTGTTTTAGCTGCAGATGTATCCTTTGCTACTAATGATCAATTGTTCACTAAAAGAATGTAAAAAAAGTGTATTTTTAAATTTAAAATAAAGAATTTATTCGCTTATTTGAAGTTTTGTAAGTGTCCCTAACACTGTATAAAATAATCTTATGTGGTTAAATGAAAAATCTGAATAATTGCTAACAAACAATTGGTAGTTACAGTTCTTACTGACATCCTGTTGAAAGCCTCTAAAACTCAACATGCTTCTCAGAGGTTTTCCTATTCAGGCCTTTTCGCTGAACAAACACACTCCTGAGTAAAACTGAGTCCAAACCAGCAGAAGGATCTCTTGCTCAGGCTCACAGGGTTAGCCTGACGTTAATGTAGCAGCCTTTGAACCTCAGACTGAGCGATGCTTCAGCAGGAAGCTCCAAAGGCTGTTAATCACCCTGAAGACTCTGGTGTGAATCAGCGACTGGAGATAAGCTGAGTGTGTGAAAGCGCTGTGTGTTTTCTGGCAGCTTCTCGTGTCTTTAGCGATCCACACACACTAGCCCAGCTGCCTATATAAACTCTCATTCATGAAGAGAGAGGCGCGGCAGTCGCGCTGCCAGTAATTTTCCACCATAAAAATCCGACCAAACTGGATTCCCTGTCATTACAACAGCAGAGCTGCTTTCCCAGAACCTCAGCAGCTGCTGGGAGATCCCAGTCAGTCTGTCCCATTTGCCGCTGTGTATGCTGGGAGTGGGACTCTGCAGCAGGTGCATGGTTGACCTGCGCAGGTCGGCTTTCAATCAAGAAAAGAGGCGACAGGAGAAAACATGCACTGAAACTCAGAAGCTTGCGCTTCAGTCTACGCTTCTATTTTTCATAAGCATGAAAACCGTGACTGAAGTTTTTCCCTCATTTCAGCCAGTTTAGCTGCGAAAAAGACCTACTGTAATCTAATCTGTCGTCCATTACTGGAAAATGTCTCAGAGTTACCTTTGGCCGGACTCAGTTACATAAAACACATCCGTCTCCAGATTATCTAATGAAAAGAAAGGCTCTCTTTGACACATCTGGGTGGATGGAAGGGGAAGTGGAGTCAGGAAGCAGCTTGGTCTTCTGCATCCTGACTGGACATTTCTGAGCAACAGCTTTTCATCTCAAAACCTTTTCACAGATAGTGAAAGATTCAAGTCAATATTTAGAAATGTTAACATTTAAATAAACTTGAGATTTTACCAAGGAGGTGAAAGCAAACCTCAGATTAGCAGGATGAGATGCAGCTTTTAATTCTGGATCAAAGTAAAACCTTAGAAACATCTGATCACAAATTAGTCTCTGAATACGATCGGGTTCATTTCTGCTGAGATGTTTAGTGACCATGATTTAAATATAATTCGGCTGGAAATTTCTCTTATTAATGGTCAGTATCTGTTTGACAGAACCTAGTAAAGATGTAAAAATTTTACTCGTCAGAAAAATAACAATATGTTAAATATGACTATTATCAACCCAAAATGCTTGATGGCGAGACAAAAACAAAGATTAAACAGTTTGGAGGAGCCAGTGTGAGAAGTCACTACTATAAAGCATGGTAGTGGCAGCAGCATGCTGTGGACATTCACCTCAAATCAGCAGCTGGACAGTTGAAATGTGAAAACCGTGGAGAGTTTAGGACAAAGATCCCAAACACACATCATAACTGGTTCTGAAATTACTAAAGCTTCTAGAATGGCCTAGTTAAAGTTAAAGCTTGGTCTGAGCCACCCTGCAGCCTGCCTGAAAGCCAGCAGAGAGCATCCACATTTTCTATTAAAAAAAAAAACAACTAAATTGTTTCCTATTTTGCTGTTTATGCTGGAACATAAATAAAAACATTTCTGAAGGTGTAAATGTGACGAAGGGAAGAACATCAAGTCCTGGGATGTCTGAAGTGTTTGTGATGTTTATGATTCTAATAAAAAATAAATTAAAATGTGGATTTTATTGAATTGGAGTGCTTTAAACACAACAAAGTGAACACGTTTAGTGTCAGTCAGAGGGAGAACTGCAGCGATGAAAGATCAAGTTTTAATCTGTGGATCTGAATTTAGGACCAGTTCTTGTTGAGGGTTAACTTGCACAACGCCGGCAGCTGATAAGAGGAGAAAAACACAGAGGAGAGGACGAAGGACAGCCAGCTGCAGATAAAGTCTTTGGTTCGGTTCTGGTTCAGTCCAAGCCCGGGTTTGGCTCCAGCTGACAGTACCAGCTTCGCCCCAGGCGCTTCCTCCCACCCTCACTTCCTGAGATGAATCGACATGTTTTACAGGTTTCCCTGTGATGAGGCGAGCCGCCGCCGGCGCTCCGGATCCGTCCCAGTCCACACGCACCGCGTTGCGGGGAAATCTGTGTCTGCTGCCGTTCTCCACCAGCGCAGGGCTTCCGCTTAACCAAGCTCTGGGTGAAAGCTGCTCTGCGGTTTTGACTTTCAGTGACAACCGAAAAACTGTCGGTTTCAAACAAACACCTCCAAACTGAATCTAACAACAAATCTGATCCTGAGCGTCAGAGTGGAGCGTCCAGAGGATTCAGAACGTTTCTCCACAAAGTTGGTGAGAACAGTGCAGCAAAATGAAAATGCAAATCATTTATTTGCATCGGTGGAGACAAAAAGTCAGATAAGGCCGGCTGCAGCCTTGCCACTGTGTCTCATAGTAATTAGCTACTTAAAGCTCAGCTGTCAGTTATTGGACACAGAGACAGAGAGGAGACAGAGCTGTTTCTTGTCTGGCAGCGAGACACAAACGCGGCTCGTAAAACAAGAGGTGGAGTCAGAGTGACTATTGATCTGTGTTTGCTCTGAATTAAACCGTTTGTACAGGGAAACTTTCACCTGAACAGAAGTAAAAACGCACGAGGCGTTCGGAGCTGAATGTTCAGCTTTCTGGCCACGTCATGTCACTTCCTGCGCAGCTCCAGGAACTGCTGGAGCAATTACATGATGAGCAGGTTGTGAAATTTCTCAGGAAGCAGAGAGTATCACAGTCAGAGTTAGCGCTTGAGACATTCTGAGACAGACTTGTGGGCTTTTACCGTGCAGTCAGTAGATTACTTTCAAATATTGTCAGAGAAAAACCCAATTGTACATCGACCATAACAAAGGAAACTTTAGTTTCTTTGTTTTTTTAAGAGAAAGTAGCAAATAGTTAAAGCATCTGATAAATTAAGCAGAAAAGGGTTTTTATCAACTGTGTTGACAGTCATGGAAAACTCAAAGTTTATTCTGTCTTTTCAGCAATTTATGCAAAATTTGACATATTTTTTAATATCTCTCTGATTCTGGAAACAAAGCAATTCTTTTCCATGTTGTGCATCAGTGTACTTTTACATACTCATGTGTAATTTAAATCTAAAAGGGAGATTGCTGCAAAGATCACGACTCCTTGCAATCAACCATCCACTGCTGCATCATGCAATGCTCAGGAGGAGAGATGGCTGCAACAAATCTATGGAATCAACTGCCCGTTTCACCACAGATGGAGGGATTGCTGCAGCTCCATGTACTGTTGCATCATGGTCGTTCAGGAGAGATTGCTGTGAAGTGAACAGGTCGATGGAATCAACAGGGATTACAGCGAACGACTTGATGCAATCTGAAGGGCTTATTTAGGGAATCCTTTAACTGGATGTGACAACGACAATCCAACTGACTCAGGTCAATTAGATTCTGATGAGAGAAATGACCTAGATCAAACCAACATGGCCGACAGTGACCCCCTGCTGCTAGATGCTTATTGGAGTCAAATAACCACACTTCCTTAGGAAGATGACGTTAAGGTGTTGCTTGTGAAAGAGACGACTAAAACCAGAGGTTGAATAAAATATTTTCCTTTTTTTTTAACCAAACTCTCAGCGTAAAAGATGTTTGCACCAGTTTTACTGGTGTAAAAGGTTAATCAGGAGGATGCTTATCTCAACAGTCAACTTCCTGTGAGTCAGACAATCCCTTTATAAACAAGCAGAGCTGTGTTTTCTGACACCACAAGCTGCTTTCTTTAACAGGCTGCATATCTGGAGCTAAAAACAAACCCTTATCTCACTTTTTACTAAAAGTTTTGACTGATTCATACAATGAGCTCCTCCAGTTGATTCTCAATGGAAATGACAAAAAACCGTGTTGTATGAAATGATCTGGAGACTAAAGAGCCAATAAGCAGATTTTAAATCAGTGCTGGCTGCAGCTGCATGCCTGCGTGTTTCTGCTGCTCTTCCTCACATGCCTCTGCAGGTTTCTACAAGACGCCCGGCTGCCATGCTTTGGCTGCGCTCCTCCAAGCCGAGGATCTGCAGGTCCGATGCCATCACCCACTTCTCTGCACACACACACACACACACACCTCCATCACTCACATTACCACAGGAATAAAGCACCTCTACCTCTCCTCCCTACCCCTGTTTTATTCTGTTGACAGAACCAGTTTGCTGCAGTTGTTTAAAGGTCTTCTTATTGGACTTTGTCTCCTCTGCCAATACAAATATTGGTGTACAGACTCCAGCAAAAACCAGTTCTGTCTTTCTTTTCTTAATCCTCTTCCTCTGCGCTGAACAATAGGCCACACTGGCTGAAGTTCCTTCAGCAGTAAACAAATGAATGACGAAACTGAGAAAACAAATTGATAGAGAGAATAGAAATCTCTAAGAATTGCTTTTGTTGATATTTTGGTGAGAGACTGTAAAAGTCTGGAGTCATTCCTCATTTATTTCAATTTGTTTTGTAAGAGCATGGCAGCATTTTTATAAAGGGTTGGCTTTAAAACAAGGAAGCAGATCAGACCTCAAATCTGAAAGTTATGATTTGGAGAATAACTAAATGATCCATCTAGCATTATGGAAAAAAATAAATAAAAAAATTATATATTACACAAAAGGAAGGCTGAGGTTTGAAAAATCAGCAATACGTCAACAGCAGCTGGTCCCATACTCAATAATCAATGCAGAAATGAGTAAAAAGTTGGACTATTGGCTGTTTTTAATAATGCCAATCAAATCCAGAGAGTACTGTATTGAACTTTTGATATTCTGGCCCAAAGATGCTGCAACAGCTAAATCTATAAATACAGGTAATGTCAGTTTATAAACGCTGTCTGGTTGGTTAGTATCTCCAACTTAACACCTGTTGACAGCATTTGGAAATGCGTTTTGGTTTCAAAGAGCGTTCAGGAACCTGGAAGGAAGGATGTTTGGTTTTCTGTAGAAACACAGATCACAACAGAGAAGATCAAACATCTACATGAAGAAACGAAGCTCTGAACGATTCCTGAATCAAGTCAGACCTGTTCACTGTGACAGCTACTTCACATTTTCGCATTTCAGTTTGTCAGAGATGATTTAATTTGTTTTCTGGCTAATAAATGCGTTGCCATTTACGCCCCCGTCCTAATTCCTGTTTTAATCGTGAACAAACCGGCCTCGATTCTTCCTGCTAACCCTTGTGAGCTGTAAAAATCCACCAGAGTCCAGACTGTATCCCCCTCACAGCGTGCAGCTGCTTTAATTACTGTATGAGAAACAAGCAGACATGTGACGGCCGTGGCAGCCGTCCAGTAACTCAGCAGTTTACCAGCAGGGAAGCCACTCAGCTGACCTCCTAATATTCCTGGACTTCTATAACCGGCATGAATCCTGAGACCAGAATCACTTCAGTGTGGCTCATTTCTCTCCAGGACGTAGACGGGTCCCGACCGAATGGTGCTAAAGCAGGCAGAGAGCCGAAGCAGCTGCTGCGCTGAAAATGGTTGGTGTTTATGCAACGGCTGCTCCAAACCGGGCTGTTTGCGTCTGTTGACACCTCATGATAGCCTGTCAGTCAAAGAGCAGGGAAAAGCAGAAGTGGAAGCACAGCAGGGACACTGTGTTCACACACAGGAGCTTTTGAGAAAGTTGAATGTTTTTATCAGTGAGAAGGAAATCATGACAACAAAGAGCCAGCCTCCATCTGGAAACCTTATGAGAGAGAACGAGGAAGGGCGTGTGTACGTTCAGAGGGAGAAAATCAACGCACAACAAAGAGAAAATAAATGTGTGCACACAGAACTGAGAGTGTGGGTTTCCTAATGCGCAGTGAAGGAGGGAAGTTCAGCTGAGCTATTAAAAGACCACAAATTACAACTCTAGGCAGCCATAAACATCCTCAGCGCCGCAACCAACACTTCAGAGCCGACCCGATCCGACCCGATCTGCTCGTCTCCACGCGCTCCCGTCATCCTGCTCATGAATCTGCAGGACGTGTTGATCTGAGTTGTTCTGCTTCAGCCATCTGATCAGTTTAATGGCCGTCCTGCTGAGGATGTTTTTACATCTTCTGGTTTATATTATTCATATTTCTGGTATTCTGGTCAGTCTGTGGACAGTTTTCCGCTCTGGGTTTTGTTTTTTTTGCCATCCCACATCCTCCTCACTCACTCACTTAGTGGAGTCCAAACTTTTTCCCATTAAGGCCAAAAAAGTTTGTAGAATTCAATGACCACATTTTGTCTTTTTAACTAAAACTAAAAAGATTTACTTCTGAAGACATTAATTGTTTTTATCTCTGTAATAACATAATAAATAGACGATATTCTAAAAACCAGCATTGCTGTATTAAGTGACGAGAATTTCTTTCATTTTCCTTTCTTTACTTTTCACAACAAAGGTTTGGCATCGCTTGCTGGATTTAAAGTGTAATCAGTGACAACAGAAACAGTGCTAATAGAAGAACATTTTTGTTGACTTCTTTGTCTTTAAGCTTCTTTGCATATTTTTTTAATATTTCACATTAACTTGTGTGAAATAAGTTAATGGGGACGTCCTGTTTTCGTGGAACATACTTGTCTCTTTGCTTTATGCATCATTTGAGACGTTTAGGCATCTTTTTCCGTTTCTGGTCATTTTATTTTCTGCCAGAAGATTTATAAACCAAGTTTCTTTGATTAGTTATGAGCTAAATTTCCTTTTTGTCGCTTTGTTTGATTTTCAGAAATTGTGTGCGTATTTTAGTATTTTTTTTAGCTGTTTCCAGTTTTAATTAACCATATTTTACATTATTGCTGTTGAGTTTTATTCTCCGTTTTTCTGGTTTGTTTTGGATCATTTGTCATCGATGTCTTTCTAACTTCATCTCTTTCCGTTCCCTCTTTCTCCTCTGTTCTGTTGAGATGTGGGTCGTATTTGACTTTTCTCTGATTGTGCTGTAGGTGTTGTGAAATGTTTCTATCCTTTAGCGGTTTATGCACATCTCTGGAACAGGTTTGGTGAGTGTGTTGGAATATTTTCGTCTCTTTCTAGATGTTCGCCTCCTTGTTTTGTTTAAATATTTTTATGTCTTTCTGGCACATTTAAATCCGTTTCTGACTCTTTTCTGCAAACGTTTGAAACATTCTTGATTAATTTCTGATTGTCCTTTAGTGATTTTCATCGCTTTCTCGGTTTTTGCTGCTGTGTTGCGACTCTTTGTGTACTCTTTGAGTACAAGGGTCAGTTACAGTTGGACCCTTTGGGGCCCCTGCTGTTGTCCTTGTTTAGTAATCCTTCCCAGGGCGTGGTGTGTGTGTGTTTAGATAACACATGAACAGTGTGTCCTACAGCAGGTCTCCTGGTGTGTAGGTCATCTATCAGGCTGTTTCTAGTAGTGAAGTTGTTCAAATTAGTCTTTGCGGTCACCAGAAAGAAGACACAAAGAGAGAAGACAGACGGAGACAGTGAGGATGAAACAGAGCTCTGTCTGAACATGAAGGAGGTCTGCCTCAGAAACTGGAACAATGGCTGCGTTGTGAGCTTTGGATGTGAGATCAAACCCTCTGGTGTTTCCCAGCAGCCCTCGTCCCCAACCTGCAGCTCCGCCCCACGCTCGGGGACAAGTCGGAGACATGGAGGACACGAAGGACGGACAGAGAGCTCCTCTTTCTGGAGCGGACGCTGGCCTTCCCATGAGCCTTCACACAACCCAGGTTTCGCCTTCAGACAGCCTCACCAATGAGACGCATGTGAAGGTCACGCCGTCGACATGCGGCATTAAACATGGCGGCCAATTTACTGCTCTAAGTGCTGAAACAGTGGGTGGAAAATATGCAACGTTCCCCTGACGCCAAGGTTGAGTTTACCCTCCGGAGGATCAAAGCACTTCCTGCTTAGTTACTGTCCTGGTCCCTCACCGCTAAGTGGGGTCCTGACAAGCATCAAGAAACAGGAGGGGAGGGACTGGCAGCCAGGAAGACATGGGAACGTCTTCAATGCTCATTATACGTTCTGGAACTTTTCCAGAATTTACAGATTATATTCTGGATCTGACAGGTTACCGTCTCCATCCTGCAGGTGACTTTTCCAGAAGTTAAATGTCACTTTGAAGAACTTACAAGTTACTTTTTCTGAAACATTTTAATTATTCTGATCTTTTTTCAGAATTTACAAGTTACTTTCCAAAACCTAAAGGTTACTTTCTAGATCTTACAGGTCACATTTACAGAAATTAATGACTTTCTAAAATTAATATTCTAGAATCTGGTTTTTGATTCAACTGTGTGGAACTTGTAGTTTTTCTTCTGTAACTTTCCAAATCTTTTGCAAACCTTGCCTTCCAACCTTGCGCAGCAAGGCAGTTCATTAACATTAGCATTTCACCGCCCTTGACTATATGCTTCAAACGGTTTTCGGATCACTCTTGCAGATCCTGAACAGGAAGGAGATGTTCGGACTGCTTTGTTCAGATAAACTAACTGCTTCAAACAGTTAGAATTCTGTTTCTCTCTTTGTGTCTCATTCACACGATAGTTGAGCTGCTCTTTGGAACTACAATGACTGAAGGTCAGAACTACAACATGGTGGAACTCTCAGATACTACAAATTAGGGATGAGCTGGCATTCAGATCTACTTGCTGTCTGGGGAATTATATAGCTGAATTAACCAAACCACTGTTACACATTGGATTAGTGCGACTATTTAAAATGAAGCTTACTGAAAATTTCAAAATAAAAGCCTTGACATTTTTCACATCAGGTAATTGCTCTTTTGGGCTTTATGTGACTGGTTTAAACAAACTACAGTTACACATTGAATTGGCGTGGTAGTTAAAATGAAGCTTACTTAAAGTTTCAAAATAAAAGTCTGCATATTCCTCTCAGGTTTGTGCACCGCCTGTGGCGGTGGAATAATATTTGCCTTTTTAATGTTTTTTTTCCTCAGGATAGTGAACTGCCTTGCACAGCAAGGCAGTGCATTAGCTTTTAGCTAATTTCTCATTAATTAGACATGCTTAGTATACTGAATGGAGCACGTAAAATGAAAACAACATGGTCCTGTTGCTCCACATGCTACTGCCAGCATTTAGGCTAACATTAGCATATTGGCAAACTTTAGCTTATGCATTAATTTTAACATAATGAATGGTACAAGTATAGCTTAGTCAACATGCCTCTGCCTCTCCACAGGTAATTGACTACATTGCAACTTTCTTTAGCATTAATGCAAATTTTTAGCATCATAACCCTGCATCAAAGCCGACGGGCACACTTTGGCATGCCCCTTCAAATTTCTGCAGGAATTTTCTAGTTGAATTATAATGTTTGTTTCTGATAAAAGATTAGACAAGCATCTCTTTAAGGATAATAAAACCGTACATGATGTTAAATCTGTGGAGGAGTCGCATCCAGTCAAATCAGAAGAATCTGAATCAGGTGAGTTACAGGAAGAAATCCTGAACTCTATCAGAGCTTTATATACTTAATTTTATGAAGTGACTTTCAGCTGTTTAAAGTCTGATGTTTTATTGTTTTCAGTTAAATCTGACCTTGTCCTTTCATCTGGTCCACCTTGAATCGTTTCCTGCCTTTAATGTCGGCTTTTATTTGACTCTTTGCGGGTCTTAAAAGCTCCCATGTGGACATGGCTTGGCATCAAAATTACAGGAGAGGGAATGAACCTGCAGAATAATAATTTATGGCAGAAAATTATTGTCATTACACCTCCACATATCCAGCTAGCCCCACTCACATCCAGACAGAGCCGTGACTGCAGCGGCCCAGAGTACTGCATGAAGCGCGGCGTCGGCCTGACGGTAACCAGACACCCTGCGCTGCCAATAATTGATAATCCCGAGGCAACAGGGTTTGCTGTGCGTTTAAAATGGCAACAGGTCGCGAGGAGAGAACCAAGACCCAAAAGGTTCTGTTTTGCAGAGGATGGGTGCCAGTCTTCAGAGTGAAGAAAAAAAAACTCCCGTTGATGTGGTCATGCTTCCCCTCCTCCAATCACCATCTGCTTCTCTGCAGCACAAATATCTGCAACCGGCTGGTTTTATCCACGTTTCAGACGGCAGGTGGACGGCAGGCTGCCTCCACTTCACACCTGCCGCTGTTGAGGAGGCCAGATTTAAATGTACAATGAGGGGCCAGATTCAGCTCCGCTCCGGCTTCGCCTGGATGTGATGTGAGCAGTAGAACAAAGTCAGGAAGTTTCCTGGAAGCTCAGCAGCCAAACCCTCCATGATCTTTGGACGACACGCGATGATGACAGAAATAGAGGAGGTTTTACTTTCAAATAAATAATCAGCTGAGCCCCGGAGGACACATTTGTCTTTTCAAAAGGAGTTAGAAAGTATCGTTCTTCCTCTGCTTCTCTAACAAAACAAACCCTTCCTCTGCTTTACCTCTTTTTCAAGAAACCAGCTCAAACTTTCTTGGAAAAGATCTGGGCTCAGTTTCTTCTACACAGCAAAAAACACAAAATCTAACCAAGTATTTCTGTCCAGTTTCTGGAGGAAATGTTTTAGTACAATTGAACTTAAAAGATACTTTTTTGGAAGAAATATGAGTTTGTCGATAATTCCTTAACATTGATGAAAAAGTTATTTCACTTATACAAAGTACTTTTTCATCAATATTAAGGAATGATTTACTAAAAACAAGCTTTTATGTAACTGAAAAGTTACTTGTAAGTTAGTTTTGTCTTTTTCAAAGTGCACCAAGATGTTTGCAGAAGAAACCAGACAGAAATATTTGGTGACATGAGATGTTGTGTTTTTACAGTGTACTGCAGGCAGTTTTTAAAATAAACACCAACATAACCGTCTGCCAGATCTGATGTAAGTCATGACACAGATTCTCATTTAGATCTGGGCTTTGACTAGATCATCCACTGTATCTCAGGCTGCATTCTGCTGACCCGACACTCACCATTAAAGAAGCTCTTGACCTTGAGGTAGCCGACGCTGAGCCGCAGCACCGACAACTTGTCGAGCCGCGCCCGCACCTCCTCCGGGAACGGCAGCAGGCTGGTGAGCTTGTCCAGCTCTCCGTTGAGGCGGTCCCGGTGGCGTTTGGACGGGTTGGACTTGCTGCCGTCGGGCGGAGGCGGCTTGGGCCTGCGGACAGAGAGACCAACAGCAGTGAGAGTCCGCCCGGTTCCCACATCAGAGCAGAGCGGCTCTCCGCTGGGAGCCGGAGGTCAGCTTTGACTGAGAAAGGTCGTGAAGACCAGAGCGAGCGCTGAAGGTGCAACTGAAGCGGACGTCTGCGTGCGTCAGAGAGCCACAGCTGCTTCCAATTCTCGCTTCGCTGCAGGATGGAAAACATGCAAACATCTCTGTGTGCAAAACCATACAGAGGAGAACTGGGGGCATTGTTCATCATTTATCGTGATAAATTTCAATTCATGGTGAGAATTTTGATTCATTCTCATAATTAATTAATGTCAGATTTGTTAGTTTTACTACTTTCTCCGATTTTGTTCAATAAAGCATCAATAAATATGAACAAATAAGTAGGAGTGTTTATAATAATAACAACAAATAAATAAAATCATTATCACAATATTCCCACAAAACAACAGGCCCGGCCCTCTTGCTGCCCTTATCAGTTTAAAATCACACCGCCTCAGCTCTCCGCAAGGAGGCTGCTTCAGCCCCGGTTACCATGGGAACCAGGTGAGCGGGAATGAGGTCAGCTGTTTTCCAGGACTTGTTTACCACCTCCTGACGGAGAGCAGATCCAAAAGCTGAGCATTATCTGCTCATTATGAACTGCCTCTTTAAATCTCCATGGCAACCATAAAACATATGCTTTTCTTTAAAGACAAAAAAAACGATAAAACAGATTTCCCTCAGGCTTCGGCTGGGTCGTATGCGACCCTTGACTTCACAGCTGCAGGTGGGCCTCACACATAGGTAAATCAGCTTCAGAGGAGAATACTCTGATGGGGGTCAAAGGTCAGCTGAGGCTGCAGCAGAGCAACCAGTTCAGCAAGATGCTAGTGGGAGGAACCCAAAGTCCACGAACCTGTTAGCTTTTATGCTTCAGATTCTATTCAAAACAAACAGATTCAGCTATTTTAGTTGACAAAAAACCCCCACAAAACTCATCAAAAAGAAGAAGAAAAAAGCTAAATAAGAAGAGCCAAATATCTGACAAAGCAATCAGTGATGATAAACAAACCTTGATTAAAGTCAACTTTTTACTTATAGTAAAACTCTGACCTGCTGGTTTTCATTTAAGCCGCTTCCAGCTGCTCTGAAGAATAATAATGAATAAAACAAGTGAAGAGATAAAACTGCAACGCTCCACCTGTGGGAGGAAATCTATTGGGTTTTGCCTGGGAACAGGACGCGTTAAAAATAAATTAAAAATAGAAAAAAATGTAATTAAAAACAAAGAAATAAACATACATTAAAAAAAATTATCTTAAAAACTGGGGGGAAATACCAGAAATATCCAAGTAATTTCAGAGTAATATTTGTCACTATGCTAAAACAAGCTTCTCTCTAAAACCGAACCTGAAAATAAATGAGTAAATATATTTATTACTGCAATTCTTTCTTTTGACAGTAAACTGTGTTTTGTGGGACGTTGTAAATACTACAGTGTAACTGAACAAGGTTTTCTGACATTAAATATTCACATTAAGAGAAAAAGTGATGAGAGAGAGCGCTGCAGTAATAAAATCAACCATTGTTTTAAATATTTTTAAAAAAACAGATGAAATGATCGCCATGGAGACGTTTTGAAACGTCTTAAATCTCAGACAGGAGATCTGAGTCTTACTGTTACTCAGAGTTTCTCAACCGGTTGCCAACGTTTATAAATCGTGTTTTCACATGAGTAAGCTTCTTCTGACTTCACCGTTTGATCCAGAGACCTGCTGTTACTAGAGCAAACTGGCCACCTACCGACGGTGCATTCGCTGGCTGACAAAACATGGGAATTCTCTGCTTCCAGTTGGTTAAGCTCATCAACTAGTTTTAAGATGGCTCCCAGTGAGAGTGCATTTTATCATCCATGATCATCTGATTCTGTCAAAATAAAAGATGCAACAAATATCGGCATTGACATCGGTATTGGTCGATACTTAAATCGATCTTATTCATTGATTTTATCAACCTGTGAGAATCAGGGCAGGGCAGTGAGTTGGATATTGTTATACTGGTATGTCTCAAGCCAGTATTTTTCAAAATAACATGAAAAACCAGGAGCCCAGTGAGCCCAGACCAATGTGTGTGAACGTTAAAGACATATTTCAGATTTTAGTGCCAGAAAACCCACAAATCCTGACAACATTAACATAAATCAGTCCCAGACGGGCCTTCAGTTGTTTTCTAAAGCAGAGTAGAATTTAAAATGTTTTCTTTTAGAGTGACGCAGCGCTTTGGGAGGTAAAACTTTATGAAATAAAACAAGCAGTATAATATATGAACAATGAAAAACCACAAACCAAGCCGGGCCGATGCTGCAAACTGAAAACAGGTTGCTTTCTTTACAAAACAGAACTTTCATATCAAATGTTTATATGTAATTTATTACTTTGCATCTATAAAAATCTACAAGAAAAAAATTTCACAAATACAAATCTTGATTACACACAAATTCTTATCTATGAAAAGATAAAATCCTCCGCCATTTAATTTACAAGGTCACAAAACTCCATTCACAAAGGCATCGTCTGATTTACAAGCACAAAATATTTATGACTGATAAAATGTGAGACTTTCAGCTGCTGCCATCCACTGTTGCTTTCTTAAACCTACTCTGAGGAAATAGGGATGTTGAGTGACAATGTTGGTCAGAACCTGAGCAGAAATGGAGTGTTTTTGTCACTAGCTGTCATCTACCACACAGTTACCGGTTTGTTAGGTCTTTAACTCAACATTTCTCCTCCAGAATAGATAAATCACAATGTGTCACACACACTGTTTAATGCGCAGCACTAAAATGTGTATTTGTGTAAAATAAATGTCTAAAAAGTGTCCTTTCCTGTCTTGTTAATAAGACATCTGTTTCAAATAAAACTGTGGTGCACGACATATCTGAAATCAAAGCGAGATGACTATCGCTGCATTCCTGACGGCGTTCCCTGTAAGAACAATGAGCAGCCAGTGTTGTTGCTCTTCGTCTTATCGAGCAGATCTGTCCTGGAAGGGGCGTGTGAGCTGAAGAAAACGCTTTGCATTATACGGGAGTGTGTGTGCGAGTGTGTTTTAGACTTGAAGAAACTCTCTCCTGCGCTTTCACAAAGGCACTTTGTCCGTGACGGGGCAGCAGCACCTTTTCAGAACAATAGAAACTAAACACGGTGTTCTCTGCTGCAGTTGTGATCCAGAAACAACAGGAGGATCATTTGAGCTCATATCAGAAACACGACACCTGAGCCAATAAAATACCTGCAACCCAACACTCAGAGTATCACAAATAACAGCAACAATCACACATATTGGCTTTAGTCGCGCACCAACAGTCTGTTGATGATATAATGCATCTTTTTACAGAAAAACATGGAGACAATGTGAGGAATTTATTGGTTTTTCAGTCTAAAAGCATCCAAATAGTTTCTGCTTTACTGGCTGCTCCTTTAAAAGCAAAGTGAACTCAGAAAAGGTCAAAGCGTCTTTAAAATCTCTGTTCAAATCCTCCACACATCCTTCCTTTTTTATAGCATCAGCTCTTAAACACAAAGAGTCCTTTCTGCTTGTGTTTGGTCAGAATGCTCAAGGCCTGATTTCCATCACATGTCAGTCATGAGAGACAGAGGGAGACGCTGCGTCTGCTGCAGCTGTCCCTTCACTTAACACGTTACACTCACTGCAGCGTGACCTCACCACAAACCCAAACCAAACACCAGCATCTGACCGCCAGGCTGCACAAGAACCCGCTCCAATCGGCGGCCAAAAGTGGGACAGCTCAGGACGTTTATTAGAAATGTAAACCAAGAGGTTTTCAGACCTTATCATCTGAGAGAAGTGCTGCAATAAAAGCAAACAACCTGCTTCCTCCTCCAACCTGAATCCTGTTTTTATGACTAATTGTGTTGCTTTGCAGAGTCTCCTATGTGTTTGCAGAATGATACGTATTAGTAAAGAGGCTGATTTTAATGTGGCTGAGCTCTGTGGTTGATCTGGGTAAGCCACATTTGTTCACAGACAATAAAAACCAACAGACGTCACATGACACATCCGCATAACAATCAGAACCATTCTGGATCATGTGCTAAGCTAACAATGTAAACACCTGCACAGGTACTGGGCTCTCACCTCACTGGATCCCCTAAAACCGAAACAAACACACACACACACCTCTGTTTTACCTGCACGCACACAGCATTCAGAAAGTCCCAGAGTCTCTTTTGGAGTCTTTCCAAGCCAATAAAATCTCGTCTGGAGCAGAATCACTGATCTCACCTTTGACATAAAGAGCACACTCGTTAAAGTGTTGCAGAGAAAACACCTGGATGGAAACCCATCTGTAGCCGAAGCAACTTCAAGAAACATCAAACTTTTCAACTCAGTAAAGTGAACAAATTCATTCAATGTCCTGCTCTTGTTGCTTTGTATAAACTGTCCATTTATTACCCATATTAGCGATATAAACTTGTATTATCGAACTTTGACCTCTTCTAGCGACAACCTCTTCCTGTTCCAAACTCAGCCTGACCTTCTCATCCAACATCACACACACACACACCTCTGTTTTACCTGCACACACACAGCATTCAGAAAGTCCCAGAGTCTCTGCTCATCCAACATCAGTGTCCGACCTCAACAATAGGCTCAAAGAAAAAGAGTTAAAAATTTGTGGAAAGCCTTCACACACACACACACACAGACACACACACACACACGTGACCACAACCAATAAATGCGGTTAATGCAACCTTATCGTGTTTAAAATCATGGCAGAAACACTTCAGCAGCTTCTTTCTCCTCCAGATCGATTGGAGTGGATCTAAATGACAAACCAAGCGTTTCATCTCTGTAAAGGACAGAAAAGTCCGCTGTCAGAGAGGAAGTGAATGAGCAACCTCAGAAGTATTCAGCTGCTGTGATGAGTGTGTGGGAGGAAGCCGAGCAGCCTGTAGAGCCGTGACCTCAGCCTCCAACACGTTAGGGATGAACTTTCACACCGTCTGCCACATCTGGAGCCTCCCCCTGCATCCAGGTGTCTGTCCAGGCTTCACCTTTCTGCTTCATGATGCTGGTGTATTTACTCGCACAGAAATCACCACAAATGGAAACTTTTCTGCTCTCCCCTCAAGTTAGAGCGAGTGAGCACAGAACTCGCCCAACCAGCTCCATTTCCCTACAAATAAAGAAAGATAAACTCCCTGGGAGCCACTTTTCCTAAAACCCCGAACATGGCAGACTTATGTAACGTTTGCGTGACACAAAACTATGTTAATTTGAGTCGAGGGAGGGAGGAAAAAAACACCCCCCTCCCCTCCTCAACAAAACACACAAAGACATAAGGAAAGGCAGGAAAAAAAGTATGTTGTGGCAGTCAGAGGAGGAGGAGAAAAAATAGTGAGCGAGTCTCAGATTACGCCATCCTCCTGCTCTCCCTCCTCCCTCGTGGAAACATTGCGTGAGAGCGCTCTCGCTGCACGTCCTGATTATGATTAATGCAGGTAGCGCCACACACACACTGAAACCGCGGTTCTGGATGGGGTTCTGCCACAGATCTGCGCTCAGACTGTTCGGAGCGGCTCGCGTTTGCTCTGCTTTTGTTGAGAAGTTGAACTATAAACTTGTTCGATGAGAGAGAAGGAAACAGAAAAGGGTTAAAGCAGCCTGGAGCGGCTGGAGGACGGCTAAAAATGACTTTTATTACACTCTGAGAGGCTGATGTGGTTTTATTTCTGCACAACGATCCCTCATTTTGGTTCATACAGACCGATTAGGACCATGGTTACCGACGACGATATGTTGCTTTGCAGCATTTTGTTTACTAATAGGGAAAAACTTTAAAGTGATGAATACTTAGCAATAAAAATACACAATTTCCCTTTTATTAAAACACAACACAACAGCCTGGGTTCAAATTCATGTAAGAAAGTGTTTGGTTTTTTTTATCTTTAAGGCGGCAAATCAACTTTAAGGATTAAAGTTTGGTTGATTTAATTCATCGTCTGGTTAAAAATATTACTATTATAATATTTTGTTGACTTAGTTTTGTTATTTTCAGATCCACATTTGACTACAGTGGACCTACGTCCCTTCGCGGTTCAGTATTCACAAAATTTGCAAATTTTTTCTGAAATATTCTAAGAGACTCAATGCTACTAGCATACTATATAATCCAGGAGCATCATTCATATTCTTGGTGATGATTGGCTACAAGAGGTAAGGAAGACCATAGATGTTAGCTTCTGGGATAGCGCCAAGATGCGTATTAATGCAAAGTTGTGTATATTTGCTGTTTGAACTATAAAAGCAGGCAATTACGAGGTCTAATTTATTCGCTGAGGGTCCACTGTAATCTGCGAGTTCATTACACACTAACATTTGTGTTTTTATAATTTTACTATACTTAAATCCTTGTAGATCAAAACCAAATTATTCAAACCAAAAAGACGGATCAGAAATAAAAGATTTGGATTAGCTGTCCTGAAAAAAGCAAAATTAAATCCTCTCCGAACGAATAATCAAACAGAGAAACAGTTTGAGATTTTTCAGAAATCTCTGAGATGCTGCAACAAATTGATTCCTTCTGGTGCAAACCTAGAACGTCTTAAGACACTTTAGAGCAGAAGCACAGAAACTAAAGCACTGAATAATCAATGTATCCAAAGCTGCACCAGTTTCCCTTTGGTTACGTTTTGACCACTGTACCAAAGTAAAGATGCTAGGCCATAATATATCAACACAACCACCTCAAACCAACTGGGAAGCATGGTGGTGGAGAGGTGATAATGTGGGCTTGTTTTGCAGCAACAGCACATTTCTGCTTCAACCAAACAGGCCAAACACAAACACAGCAGGAAACATCGTACAGATTCCTCCGACGTGGTTTATATCAGACACTGGCATGTTACCTGGCTGTGGTGTGTTTGGCAGAAAAACAAGTCAAATCTGTTTACATAAGGAGAAGCAGCGGCCATATTGGCTTATTGAAGCAGCATGGGAGGCAAATCCAAATCCAGAGGTTAGAGCAACAACTAAACAGAGGGTCACCACCAACTGGTTTTCAATAATGGCTCCTTATATTCAACAGAAGATTACTTTAAGTGTTTATGGGTTTACTGAAATTAATACAGGGTCGACAGAGTTCACATTAACCCAATGAGAAAATCTGTTGACAATACTGCAGCAGAGGAAGGAGATGTATGTGAATGTGGGCGTCTGGTTGTTAAAGAGATCCAGTTACTTAATTCGGACAAAACTCACCTGAAATATTCAAGGTTCGCCTCAAGGACCCTTCAGAGAGTCCTCAGAGGGGAAATCCAGAGAAAAACACAAACATGTTTGCTTTCATAACTAAAAAAAACCAAGAAGGTTTCCCCCTAAAATGCGGAACCCAGCCATGCGGAGATAAATGGATCAAAATGATGGTTGGAATATTTCCCAATGTCACGACACACAGGGTACAGCCAGGTTTATTACAGCTGTATAACTCTGTAAAAACAGGCTGCAATGTACTGACTGGTCTGGATGTGTTTACACAGCTGCACCTTCTTGTTTTGAAAATCCAAAATCATATAAACACAGATTTTAGAGCAATGTTGTTATTAAAACAATCAGATTCATTTCCTTGGCAGCCCAAAAAGGCATAAAAGCTGGGAAAATATTCTTAAATGACTATTATTAGAGCGTAATCAGTTGTTAATAAAAAACAATTTAGCGAAGTTTTTCTTTTGTCAACTTACGTTTTCTGCACCGGCTTCTTCCGTTTCTTCATCGCGTACTGCGCCGTGCTCGGCAACATGGTGAGGCAACGCAACAAAGTCCAAATAAGAAAAAAGTAGAGCTATCCCGACTTTAAAAACACTTTAACACGTATAGACTGGTTCGGAAAAGGTACATTCCCCGAAAAAAATCAAAATGAAACCGATAATAACAGCGAAAAAGAAGGGGGAAAACTCGACGGCCACGAATACCCTGGTGCAGCTCGGATTGTTTGTTACGGACGACGGAGACTTTTCCGGACTTTTCTCGCTAAGAAGACATTTCAAGAGGTAGCAAAACGTCCCAACTTGTCATGCTTGGGTTGTTCGAGCGTTTCCACTCCGGTACCATCCGAAAAAAAGTCCAAACTTTGATCAGTTTAAGGGGTTCCCTCGGAGGGTTTCATAGAGACGAGCTCTGACTGCGGCGGCGGCGCCCCCGTTGTGATTTGACGGAGCCGAGCAGCGGCGTAATGTGTGTCACTGCAACATCAGAGCTGAAATATTTAAGGTAGACCGACCACAGCCGCACAGGGACTACACAGGAGCAAGCTCCGTGGACGACCTTAAGAAGAGTCTTGTAACCACCACACTTGGACAACTGTTCAACTTCGAAAATCTATACTTTCATAATAATAATAATAATAATAATAATAACCTTATTTGATATGTAAATAAATAGTTACAGCTCATATGTAGTACAAATCGTTCTTACTTTTGGTTGTTATCACACTTAAGCCACACTTAAGCCAGCTGTGTGTGTGTGTGTGTGTGTGTGTGTGTGTGTGTGTGTGTGTGTGTGTATATATATATATATATATATATATATATATATATATATATATATATATATATATATATATATATATATATATATATATATATATATATAGTTTTTTACATATTTGTTAAAACTATCACCATGTTGTGATAGTATATAATATGAAACAGATAATCTGAGAAAAAGTCTTTCTCCCTGGGCTGCTATTGCAATCTGAAGAAATGCACCACTCTGGTCAAAAACAACCAGTCAGAGCCAGGAGGAAGGTCTTAGAGCTGTCAATCAACCTTGTGAACATGTTGCTACATGTGTTATTGGTGGATAAGTAACTTACTTGCCATCATCGGTAGCCATGCTACCTTGACTTAGCATTCACGACAGGCTCTGCTGACAGGGAGATGCTACATTGTACCAGAGAGCAAGGTGAGCATGATTGACAGCGCTAAGGCCCGCTTCCTGGCTTTGATTGGTTGTTACAAGTTAGCATTGGGAGCATTCAGTTTCCAAACAAAAGTTTTTTTTACCCTACATCTTTTACATTACAATCTTCTTAAAGATTAATTAGTCTAATGCAGCTACTGAAGTCTTTACTGTCTGAGGTGTGTGGAGTTTTCTACAATCAGTTTGACTTTATGCCTTAAAAAGAACTAGTTGGCTTCAACTACTGTAAATGAGTCATTCTTTCTCGGGACAATCAGCAGGTGACGACTGAACTTCTTCCCCTGTGGCTGAACTCTTCCTGCGCTGGCTCGAGGTTTGCAATCACGAGGTGCCTGCTCATATTTATTTAATGTTTGGGTCATTTGGCAGTCACTCACTGTATCCTCCTACGCTCTGTCACACTGAGGTGCGCTGGCTTCTACAAAGCTATAAATGTGAAGGATTCCTGTGACGTTCCTTTTATTCAACGCAGCCAAAGTTGGTGTGATATATCACTGTTTTTGTGGAGAAAAACCTGCTTCGGCACGCCAAAGACTAAATTTACAAAACCGAAAGGCAGACAGACTCACATCTCGGGACTCTCAGGGTGAAAAACAAGAACCTTGGTATTTACTGGTCCTCATATCTGACATGTGTGAAGTAGTTTTTGCTTGTTTTTAGTTCAAGACACCCTGTAGTGATGACTCAGGTGGTGTCATGTTGCAGGCATTCAAGACTGTAAAAGAAGAATGATCACATATCATGATGCAAACAGTCCTGACAGAAAAGCTTGTGCAAACAAAGACGGCAAATATGTGCAAAAATCAATAAGATGAGAGAAGAGAGCTGCGATAACGTCCAGTCAGTGGACTCAGACTGACCAAGCACAGCTGCCAGCTGTTGATCCAGAAACCAAAGGCAGTCCGTGGCAGACCGTTGTGGTGTGATGTCTGCTTCGCTACAGAATACGAAGAGATGCAATGAAAGGCGCTGACACAGAAACAGCCTTGAGATAATTTGTGCTTTGGGAGTTGATGGCCCTATAACATTAATGACTAAGCAAGGTACAAACATATAGTCATTAACCAGGGGATCAAAGAAACACTACAAGGGTAAAGAGGAAAAGAAAGAGAAGGAACAGGTGGGAGAAGCGATGAAGCAGGTGAAAACAGAGGTGATGACAGGAACCAGGAAGAACTTGAACTGGAGGAAGAGTCATGTCAGGACCTGGTTGTTGAAACCTCCTCCAGCTCCTTCCCTGCAGGTTGTGGGTCTATCCAGAGGGTATTTCCTCTAACTTCTTCAGGCTGGCCCAATCAGGTCAAAGGATCCACAGTTAGGGGAGCAGGAGCTCCCCAATAAGGACACCAGGACATCCAAGGCTCCAGGAGGGTTTCCTGGATTCTGCTCTCTGGGTAAGGCACCAGGTTTCCTCTGTTCTTAATTCATCACAGACAAATATTAACGATTGAGTAAAGTTTAAAACTTCAAAATACATGACTTCAGGAAGCAATCATCTCTCAATAGCCAAGGGTCCAGACCCTCTAATTGAGGCGAAGTGTAGAACGAGTGGCTGGTTTTTACCAAACCGCTTCTGGTCTAAACCCGACCACAGAGCCTATTGATGCATATCCTACACAAACCACAGAAGCTATTGATAGCACACTGCTCTTTTCTAGTTTTCAACATTTGAACTAAATCGATAGTCTGTAGCTGCTTGCCCTTGTAAGGGTCAGGATTAATGGCTATCCTCAGTAGTCACTGGACGAGAGGCAGGATACACCCTGGACAGGTCGCCAGTTCATAACTAGATAAACAACCAAACACAACGTAGAGAGACCAAAGAACCTACTGCTCATGTTTTTGGACTGTTGGGGAAGCCAGAGTACCAAGACAGAATCAACTTGGTACATTTGGGTTCTCTCTTACCTGGGGAGAACAGTGCTACCAACCACACCATTGTCCAGTCAAATTATTATGAATAAGTTAATACTTTTCTGAATATGTTCATCATTTCTTGTATATTTAGACCTGTCTTTTAATGTTCACAGAGAATTGCTGATGTCTTTAAAGGAGCTTCACTGGTCACTGGTGGCTCAAGTCTGCTGACACGGAAACTTTAAGCAGGAACTGAAACTTTAAGATTCAAAGATCTGTTTAGTAATAACGTAAATTTCTTCAAACGAAGAAGAAGTAACTTTCACCGTTCCAGTTTCAGTTTTGCTGCTGCGCTGAAAGAAACCCTGGTCACACATCCTGACAAAACTGATTGATCTGGACAGCTCAAGCTTTTAAACAGTCTTTTCCTGTAATTAGAGCAAATAAAAATTCTTAAATGAATAAGTAAAGTCTTTGGCTGACAGAGAGACTGAGGTTTTTCTCTGATCCGAGCTTGTCCCTGGATTAGGGAATCTGCCTGTTTCTTGTTGCCGGGATTAACTGTACGGAGAGCGGAGCTGTCTGAGAAGCCAGCAGCCTTTGTTTCCCATCATTAGCCACTCAGATACATGACTAAACTGCACTATTTCAAACACTGGCAGCACACAAAATGTTAACTTTCCACTGTGCCACCGCAGACCACCGCAGCATTTTATTGCAACATGCAGAGGTGGCATTTACATGGCAGTAAAAGCTCCAGTAGGTCTGGGTACAACTTGTTAATTATCTCCAACGTAAAGCTGGTGAGGCTTCATATCAGTGGCTTTTTGCCAATCCTCATCAAATTCAAGAAAAGGTAATCCAGTTATTCCAGGAAAAATGTCATTGTTGATTATTCAGCTGCATCCAATCTGGTTTGAGTGGCTGGAACAGCTTTAGAGAGTTTGTTTGGCCAGAAGGTCTTCTTCTTGATGGTTATTTGTGCCTTTGTTTTTGATCTTCAGTTATGTTTTCTTACTGTTGATTCGTGTTTAGCTGTAGTTTTTCTTCTTCTATCAGTCATTTTGTATTCATTCATCCTATGGATTAGACTTTGAGGAGCCAGTAATCACCTCCCCAGCATTTCCAAGTCAGCCTGTTTCTATGAATCCAAAAATCTGCTGTTCACACCCATAATTCCTCTTCCTCCTGAGTTCCTTCTGTACGTTTTGGTTAATTTTTCCAATAACTCTACTTCCTTATAGCCAGCAGTGGACGATCCTGGTTGTAGACGTCCAGCTGCTTGAATGCAAAGGAATTTAAGTCAAATAACTCAATTCAAGAACAGAACATTGACCTTGAATAAAATCCATTGCTTTAAAGTGGGAGAGTCGATTAACCCTCCTGGGTCCGCTTCACATTTACTGAATTTACTTTCACATATCGTCGGCTGTTTTTATGCAGCCTGCAAAAAGCTGAAGATCTGCTCCATATTAACAGTAAACCTCAGGCTGGTGGCATATAAAACATTTTTTTAAACCAAAGTTTGTTTTTTCTGAACTGCCAACTCATCTCTGCTGCTTTGTGTTCGGTTTATAAAACAAACGATGGAAATGTGGAGCAACTTTCCAGACTCGCAGCGTCTCAAATTAACTTCTAGGAATAAAGTTGGTGAATCGGGATGTGATTATGGGTTGTGGTCTGTTGAAGCAGCGGGCCGGTCCTGGTCCTGTCCCGGTGAACAGAAAACCCAGCAGGATGAAGCTCTGGTTGATCCACTGGTTCAGAAATGCTGTTGGTAAATTAACAGCAGATGTTGCCGAGTTTGGATGTTCAGTTTCAAGTCGGACTGGACTTTATTCCTGAGCGACAAACAAAGAGAGCATTATTTATGTTCTTACACAAATAGGAAATGTAGTTCCTACTTTGGCCTTAATGTTATTACAAAGGTCATTTAAATTAAATTAGGAAATGTCAGGAAATAAGTACCCATTTTCCGTATTTTCTACAATAAAACTCAATTAATTGCATGTTGCAGGTTGTTTATATCAGTTTTAGGATATTTTTGGAAACTGCTAAAAACAAGAAGAGTTCAACTAAACGGATTACTTACTAGAGATTTGTTCAAGAATTAAAAAATGTACATTGTTCAAAAGTAAAGACTGTGAGTCTGTAATATCCCAACATCTGGCAAAGGAATCTTTTTAAGAACCAAACTTTAGGGATGAATTATTCTTGAATTATTTAGGAACTTAACACTAGACAAAAAACACATAAATGGGTTAAACCTACAAATTATTAGAATTTACTTCGTTAAAGTCTAACTTATTTTTTCTATCTGGTTTGTCAAGATGGAAACCAAAAAACTAATAAACCCTTTAAAATGTATTCCTACAAATTAACATGTTAACTTGCTAGCAAGTTTGACTTTAGCATTTATTCTGCATTTGGTGTGAACCAAACCTGAGGTTTACCATTTATCGGCACTCTCAGGCATTAGCATTAACTCTGCTACTAAACTAGCGAAAGACGGTTATTAACTTGAAATGTGGTTAAAAAAAGACACAAAATCTTTATTAGTTCAATATGGCTAATACTTTCCGTTATCACACATCTCAGAAATATGCAGACAGAATATGTAAACGAACTTCAGCTGGGGGTAGTTTCTTCAGTCGATGCTTTAAAATAAAACGAAACATTCGAGGATCTTTGGGCAGCAGGATGTTGAATATGAAAATTTGTGATTTTTTTCCCCTTCACTTTTTCTTGTATGATGCTTTATATATGTGTTAGATATTTCTGTATATAATGCATCAAAGAGAAGTAAAGTTGCATCTTTTTGGCCCCTCTGGCTTCCCTTAACTGGGTGGCAGATGGTTATTAGCCTTGAAGCTACAGTTCAGTTTATGACGCAATGTTCTGTGCAGGTACTGGTCTGAGCAACCGCTGTTCAACTTTTCGAGTTATCAGACAAAAAACAGTTGCATGTGAATTTGGATGAGCCTTTGAAGTCTGTTGGATGCAAATCCAAATCAGAAGATAGTCAAATGGTTCTGAAATGGAGAGGGAAGCTTTCAGGTTTCCACTGTTCGGCTCAGAACCACTTCCTCTTCAGTTCAGGATGAATTTGCACCAAAACGGAAAGTTTTCGTTCCAAATACAAGATCAGAATGTCGTTTCACAGACAAGTTTTTTTTTAAAAATCCAATGAATCAGGCTGGATATGATTTTAATTTAGCAAATTCTTGTTACTTACTTCCACTATTTCATAGCTACGCACCTGATCAAAGAGGATAGTTTGAATAAAACTGTTTGCATAATCTGACAAAAATAACAACAGGACACAAATCCTACTAAAGCCACAACATTTATATAGGATTATAGCTTATAATTTATGACTAAAACTTTTACATGTTAGCAATGGAACCATATTCCTCCTGCTAGCAGACGTCTGTGTCAACATGTTGTGCGTTTTATTGTGAAACATGTAAAAACATCTGGATTTGATGAGCAGATTCCAGCCGCAGCAGCTGATACTGATGGTATGACAATATCTATGAGAATTTTAATCTTTTGCAGATTGTAAACGACTGGCGGAGTGATGCAGGAGTTTTACAGTTTAGCAAACATCTCCGCAAAAACATAAAAATACTTATAAAACTCTGTGAAAACTCATCGCTAAGGAAGAGTCAATAATTCTTGTTTTTATGTCACATTTAAACGCTTCAGATCAAATGAATTTTAATGTCTGACAAAGAAAACCTGAGTAAATATTGCTTGATCAAAGTTCAGACTTTGACTAGGTCACTCCAAAACCCTATGTTTTTGGTCAAGAGCAGATATTTTATGTTGCATTTGACTTTACTAAAAAACAACATAATATGATCTACAGGAATTGATAATAAATCTAATCATTTATCATGTGTGATCATATTGATATTGCCTGGAAAATGTAAGTTATTCTTCCTTCTGAATTGATTTTAGAAAAGCTTTTTCAAACTGAAACTATTATTTGTGGATGTTCTATAGATTAATGTATCCTTTAGAGCACAGGTGTCAAACTCCAGTCCTGGAGGGCCGGTGTCCTGCAACTTTTAGATGTGCCTCTGCTGCACCACACCTGAATAGAACAATTAGGTCATTAGCAAGGCTCTGGAGAACTTACCTATACAAGAAGAAGGTATTTAAGCCATTTGATTCAGGTGTTTTGTACCTGTGGCACATCTAAAAACTGCAGGACAGCAGCCCTTCAGGACTGGAGTTTGACACCCCTGCTTTAGAGTGTTTAAGCTAAGAAATCCAGTAGCTGACATAGACTGGTACAATGAAAATTAAACAAACTTACAAAAAGTGAGAAGAAACAAAAAGGGAAGCAGGGAGAAATTGGATTCATCAGCCAGTTAATGAAAGTTTAAAACTGGGAGAAATGGGAGCAGCTGAGAGAGGAGACCAGGCAGGCAGGCTGAGGGAGAGAAGGAGAGGAACAGCAAAGACAGGAACGTTAGATACAATAAATAATGAGATCTGGGTTTAGCATAATAGAAACACAACCAAAATAATCCCAGGATATGACAGAAAATCCCCAAGAGATTCAAACCCAGAACTTTCTTGAGCTCCAAATCCTTCTTCACCACTTTGAAAAAGTTTTTATTCAGCAAAACACGACTTAGGTCATTATTTGTGGGTGCCACACAGAAAATGAGCATAAAAAAAACAAATAAATCATGTCATAAAATAGATGGAGAAACTGCAGTTTGGAGATTCTTGGGACAAAATAAGTCAGAAAAGCTCAGATGCTTGAAATGTTCCGATGCTGCTGGATCAAAATGTTACCAAACTGAACCAGCCTCCCAGCTGGAAGTAAATGTGTCAGCGTGAAAGTTTCCATCAACCAGCGCAGAGCTGTTCTTGTGCTCTGTGGGAAAACATCTTTGTTTGGTGATCCTGGTTTCTGATGCACTTCTGGAATTCCTGATGCGGAGAACGATATTCCGGAAACAGAAATATGAGAAAATTCACAGCTCAGAGTCAGACAGAGATAAACCAAACCATCTTATCTCCTCCTGGTGTGAAAACATCTCAGCTTCTTCTTTCCCAATCAAACCCAGAAACCGAAAAATAAATCATTTATGGGGAATATTACATAGTTTATCCTCCCACTTCATTCCTGGGATATCAAACCCCCGCCTGCATCAGAGCCGCAGCGTTTTCATTGTTTCCATTTCGAAACAAAACCAGACGAGCGTCAGAGTTTAGAGAGAACAGACCAAAGATGCTCAGATGAAAGAGAGAAACTGCAGGGCTGTTCTGGTTCCTACTGGTCTTACTGGTTATGTAATGGGCAAATTCTGCAGATTTTTCATTTAAGCAATTTTATACAAGATTAGAAATATTAAAAATGCAAATAAGCATTTTATTGCCTGCAGTGCAACAACACAGCTAAATAAAAACTTCTAACATCAACATGTGAGTAATCTTGTCTCAATAAGCAATTAATCAATTAACTGAATGATAAATTAAATGAGTTTGATCATTTCCATTTTGATGATTAATATTTTTTAAGGAAAATGTTGTTTATGGAAACATTAAAACATATTTTATTTATTATTTTTGGTTGTTTTATTCCAGTTCCAGGCTTAAGTTGTCTTTTCAAAATTAAAGTTTATTAATCTTTAAAACAATATTATTATTTATTGCAATAATTTCTGAGACAATTTATTGTTCAGCAAAATTTATCGTGTAGGCTTACATGTGAAAAGCTCAGCATTTCTGTTCTAGTAATGATTAATAAAAGATTTTTTAAATATAATTTGAAACAACTATTCTACTACTTCAGTTTTTTGTAGAACATATTTAACCTTAAATGCAAAACGTAAATATTTTTTGAACAGTTTTGGCTTCATTACTGCTCAGAATGTGCTTTTTCTTTTCAGCAAATGTCCTTTTTATGAGTCTGTAAACTCCAGTTATTGATTATTTGATGAGTTGATGATTATTTCAGTAATCAATTAATCATAATTTATTGTTTCAGTCATATTTTCTGGAAACATTTCCAGAAAGTTATGAATCTTGAACCCATCAGGAGGAACCAAATGAACCGCAGTGACTTTAGTTTTTGGGAAGTTCTGCTTCCAACATGTCGTTGTTTTGGGAGTTTTGGTGTGAATCCGTCTTGGTTTTCATAACTTCTGACTCATCGGATTAAACACTGTAGTCAAAAACAAGATGGCGTCACTGAAGCCAGAGAGCTGGGAAAATATTAGATCATTTTATAAATGAATCATGATCAACTGAGTTCACTGAGAACCGCCGACAACTTCCAGGAATAGGTTTCTGTTTCTCTAATTACTGGAGAAACTTCTGGACCACTCCTCTTTAAAGCAAAGCTTCCTTAATGTAGAGGCCTGGACTTTGACTAGACCAGAGGTAAGCAACCCTTATAATACAAGAAGCATGTTTTTAATTCAGTGAAGCGAAATAAAACACTAATTAGACCCACAAATGTTTCACAACAAATAACCACAATTTTATTTGTTTAAATATGAATATAAAGTTTCAACAAAATGATGGATAATTTTTTTTCTGTGGGATATTGATATTTGTGGAAAATTATGTAAAAGAAAAAATGAAATAAAACCTCACATAATTTCCAACCTAATTATGAGAAATAAATCTGCATAAATATTTACTTACCCTCAACCATCCATTTATTATGTTTATATGTAAAAACTTTAATTCTTTATTAAATTTATTAGGAGCCGTTGTGGAAGCTACATTTGTTTCCAGAACTACAGGTTGCAAACCCTTGGACTAGACCACTGTAACACCTTAACTGTCTTCTTTGTCAGCCATTTCATTGTAATCTTGTATGGAGAGCAAATAGGGACAAAATTAAGAAAATGACACAACCAGCTGCGCCTCTATCCAGCTACTGATCTGATTAATGATAGACTAGCCACTCCAAAAGCTAGCCGATGCTAGCTTTTGTTAAAATAAAGTTAGCATTGGAGTGGCTAACGATTAGCATGTATAGTTCTGTAAAAGAAAGCATGTCAATGTACTGTATGTATTTTACTTAATCAAGAACCATTTTCTTGATTAAGTTTTATTTTTAAAAAGTGTCTGTTCCAGCCTGCATGCTGCTCATGTTAACATGCTATCCATGCTAACAGACAGCAGAAGCAGATCAAAAACCGATCATCTTAAAGAAAATGTAACACAAAAAATCTGATCTTTTCACTAACTGCTTCAAAAGAATCTGTCGAATTATAAGATCGTTATACTTCAGATTCATATATTTCTCATTGTTTATATTTTTGTTGCTTACCTTTTGTGTTTGGTGGGTTTATTTGTTAATGCTGATTGAAAATAAATCAAACTCCTCAGGTTTTAAATGTATAATTGTTAATTTATTCAATGGGAAAAGAAGGTAAATAATGTAATATTGATACATGTATCAAATAAACAGTTATAAGTGCTGTTAGATGGAAATTTAAAGAGGTTTTCTCCTTAAGAAGCAGCTTTTTCAGTCTTTTTTAGAGTTTTTCTGGTCTTCTCAGGGTTTTTAACTTTTGTCAGATTGACGGCAGCAGCAGTTGTTCCTTAAACTCTTTGCTGATGTCTTCCCATCCTGGTTAAAAACAACAGACTCGTCACATTAAACTTTTAGCTACTGTGTCAAAGCTGAAAGAAAAACAACATTCGGGTACATCACGGCAATTAGTCCCGTTTGACCTCGAAGGCATGACTCACTTTGAGTCTGAGAGCAGAACTGTTTGGCAGCCGGGTCTGTCAGCGAAGTACACACTGGTGCAAACAGGATCGTTCTCACGCAACGCCTCGGCCCTCCTCACATTCACTGGGAGTGAGTTTCACCCGCCATCTCCAGATCCTGGGACGGAGTGAGCCAGCCCAGACTGTTTTTACCCCTACAACACACACACACAGGCAGAATGGGATTCTGCTCGCCATCTGGGACTGATTAGCATCCCTACTTTCCAACAACACACACACACTTTAAAGGATGTGATGACGGCTTAAACCCAGTCACCTCTTGAAAACATCTCCTTTCTGAGCTCTCAAATCATTTCCTATGAACGGCTTTGGCGCAGCGTTTTGTGCCACTCCTCGTTTTCTCAAATCACCTTCAAGAAAATGGAGAAAGAAGAGTTCATGCTGCGCCACAAAAACAACATCAGAAGAAAAAGGCTCTTTGCATGACTAAGAGGCAGCAGGTGGATGGAAGAACGTTCTAAGCAAAATACAGAAATTCAGACAAGAATCTATTTCTATCTAAAGGTAACAACCAGTAGAACTACAATTAACCTGCATTGTTTTCACACCAGAAGATCACAGGTTGCTAATGATGCTAATTGCTAATATTAGCTTCAGTGTTAACAGCAGCAGTTATCTTTGTAAACGGCCGCATGTTAAAAAAATCAATAAATGGATCAAAAACTGTATTTAAATGTTTGTTTTGTTGCTGAAGTGTTGCTTTTCTATGTTCCTCTTTCAGTCAGCTGTGCTGCACAGCTAATGTTACATCAATAAAGGAAGAAGTTTTCTCAGAAATATGCAATGAACTTTGACCTCCGGCTTAAGGAGCCAGAGCTCTAATATTCTTAAACCAAATAGAAAACATTCTAGCTAAAACTGAAAAGCTAATGAACAGTCCGCTTCTTTGACAACAAGAGTGTAAAGTAAAATAACTTTTTAGAGTTCAGATGCTGAACAATTTGTTGACATTTAAAGGTTATAATTCTGACATTATTTGATTGTTTATGAACAGAAGTTGAGGATGAAACTGAACTGAAAAACGATCTGGACCGTCATGAGGCTGAATTAAAGTTTCCAGTCTAATAAAATATAAATCATTGATTCTGTGGTGTTTGATTTCCGGCAGAATAAATCTTATTAGTTTTCCTGAAAGTTTTGTGAAAGTTTGGAGACTGTCAGCAGGATTAATACATTTCTTTCTGAAGCTGATGCTTTTCACAGCGCTTAATGATCTTGTGGGAAATTAGTTACTGCCAAAGCTTTGGTCTTGTGGAAAACACGGTGGCGAAGCTGCTGGGAAATAACCCGGCTCTGCAGGAAGCCTTACCGTTAGTCCCATCTCTGGTTTCTCTCTTCAAAGAAAACTCGACTCGCTTGTTGTTTTTGGCTGCGGCTGATCTGCTGTCAGGGACAAAACTGTGAGCTCAACAATTTAACAAACAAGTTTTTGAGTCGCAGATTCATAACCGTCATGCTGCGGGCTTACAAAGTGGAACGACCCAAACTGCAGACTGGAGAACATCAGGACCTCTGCTTGGATACCGATTATGAATTTACCAAGAGAAAAACCTTTCTATCAATTTTTAAATCTTGACTCATCTCTTCAGAACTTAAAAACGGAACGTAAAGATTTTCAGTTCAGTTTATCACAAAATTTGTGATTAAAATCTTAATGGATGTGATGTTCAAACATAAATCAACATAAAACAGCAGTTTCAAATTCATTTTGATTTTGGTTCGGATTAAAATCATTAATGTCCTCAAATGGCCAGAAAACTTTGATAAAACCCCATTTGTAAATAGCTAAAATATGCCTCCACACCACCAGGGGGCTCCCAAGAGCATCACTTATTCATTTGTTTATTATTTTCTACCTTAAAGATTGCACATTTTCACCATTTCCCACATCTGTTCCAAATATTAAAAACAAAGTCGTTTACATAAACTTGCTAACTTGTTTACTGTAAATTCAGTGTCTGCAGATTTTACTTTTAAATAGTTAAATTTATATGAAACACAAAATAACATAATTATTTAGAGCATCTGGTTGTTTGTTCCTGTAAGGTAGTAAACTTTATATCACAGTGTCATGTAAGTAATTACAAATTATGCTAATTAGTGATTAGTGATTAATGATGAAGTATCTGGTGTTGACATGTTAATATGGGGGGTCTAATTGGAATTTACTCAGGGCCCCAAAAAGCTTTGAACCTGCCCTGCATTAAAGTATTAATAAAAAGCTGCACAATCAAATTAAACTTCTTCAAATGAATAAAATGGAATATCTTTTCAAATTGATGTAATTTGGTTCCATAAAGATCAAATCCATTTTGTTTTGATTGAAAATATTTTAGCACAACTGTTCTTTTTTCTTTTTCTTTTTTTAAAGGTTTTTTTTTATGCGTCTCTCAAGAGTTTAGGCCACATAAAAAGCACTGGCGGGCCAGATTTGGCCCCCGAGCCTCAAGTTTGGCAAGTTTTAAGTCTTCAGTACATCATTGCAGGGATTTAAAAATGTAATATTTGGTTAATTTTACCTTTGAAATATCATGAGTCTCCAGTTTTTGGTTGATTTGACTTTTCAGCAGGAAGTCATCAAGTTTGGTAGAGGCAGCGAGTCGTTCATTGGATGCAGGTGTGTTTAGGTCGCATCTAAAAGTCAACATGGAAAAGATTGTAAAGATGAAATATGTTTACAAACTCAACTGTTTGTTGCAAAACTGTTGCTGAAATTTGTGATATCAGTTATGATTTTCTTTCTGTAGCCTTAGGAATTGTGCAAAGACAATTATATTGTGAAGATAACTTGATTTTTATACAGAAAGAATCTTTAAAATTATTTTAGTTGCATTGAAAGCTAGTGGTTAGCAGTTCAATTCCCATCCTAAAGGTTGTGATCGTTGAGATTACAAAACATTTATCATTCTGAAATGTTAGTGAAGACAAAAAATTTTAAATTAAGGTTTTTCTTTACTAGATCAGCTAGTAGTAGATTCAGCTTTTTCCTAAATGATTTTATTTGTCTATTTTAAAATCAATGCTGTTAAAGTGAATGCAAACTTTGTAAGTGTGAATTAGAATCAGCTCCACAGAGCATCAATCATTCTGTTCACTAATACTCAATTTGATTATTAATCTAATTCAGCATTAGTTAAACTAGACTGAAGGATTTCAGTGTGTAATTCGTTTGTGACCATACGAGGGCAGTAGAGAGACAGAGTCTATGGCAAGAAATATAGCTTTTAAAGCAGATCATGGCGATTTATGCCATCTGGTGGACATAGAAGGTAACTCCAGCGGTAACTAGGATTGTAATTGTTTTTAAGGCAGACCAGAACGATTTCTGTCCTTTGGTTCCCTTTAAGGGTAACTACAGGGGTAATTAAGAAATCATAAATATTTAAAACATTTTTATAGTTGAGATGGTAGAGGGCAGAATCATAACACGGAAATTATTACCATGTTTTGACTAATAAATGAGTAAAATAACAAGTAACTAAAGCAGAGCAGGGTACATGCTGCCATCTGGTGGACGCAAAAGGTAACCAAAGTATTAATTGAGATTTACATTATTTTTAATGCAGAGCGCGGAACATACTGCCATCTGGTGGACAAAGACTGTAACTACAGCGAAAAGATTTGCAGTTGAGTCTTAATTATTTCTTCCACATTTTTCGTGTTAAGAGACCAAACTTGTCACGCTTCTCACTCTTTCCCAGCCTATTTTAAAAGTTTACCTCCAAAAGATTTCTTAATGTATGTCACATATTTAAACAGATTATTTATGGCTTAATAAAGTTTAAGAATAGAAGAAAAAACTGCTGTAGTAAACTTTAAAAACTTTCCAAAACAACTTTGGTATAAGATAAAATCAGATTCACTAGTAAATCATGCTAATCGGTTAGCATCGCTAGCTCCGCTCTGATTCTCCGCGGTGCTGTCTTCAACTCTTGAGGAGCTGCCTGTAATTCACACGCAAAAGAAAACATAAAACATCGAAATGATCCCAGGATAAACATCTGTGGTAATTCATCTAATAGGGACCCATTTAACTCGCTGCTACTGAACGAGCTAACTACAGCGCTGCAACATTTCTATGGCTACAACCGCATTTGAGAGGCGGGAATATGCCCTCTGGTGACTACAAGTGGTAATTACAGCTAATAGTAAATCTTGTAAAATTGTAAATACACGTGTAACCAGGATAATTTTTCTGTTGGATTTGGGTTTTTTTTATTTTTCTATTTTGATTAGATCTAATTTTATTTATTTTTATTTAAAGATTTAATTAAAAGCCCCCGTTCCTTAATTTATTCAATACCAAGCAGGCGAGATCATTATTGGTCTCGCGATGTTTGAATGTCATGTGACAGCTGCACGTCAGCATCCTAAATTGACAGCTACGGCTTATATTGGTGCTGAATCGCACCTTAGGTAGGAGACGCTGTCGGACTCTGACGTGCAGACATATGGTCACTCATCTGTACGTTGAAACGATCTCTGTCTGTCTGTCGATGAGGAACTGGCCAGGTGTGTTCCAGATCCCACCCCGCTCGGAGTAAACTGGAGGATCTGGGACACATTAAGAACTGTCTGGTTTATGTACACTGACCGGACTGGCGAGCTAACCATAGCGGAACCAGAAATCCACCCAATCTCTGAGGAACCGTCTCCAAACTGGTTGGAAATTCAACCAACCATCCACAGCGGGAACTAAAGGACTATTTTGTTTTCTCTTTCATCACCGAAAGAGACTTCCTTGTTTTAAGGAACCGGACTTCACAGTTGTGAAACACTTTGTATATATTGTAAATATAAATACACTTCGCTGATTTTTTTCACCATCTACTTGTCTCTGTGTTTTACAATTTGCCGCCACCTCCAGCAGACGAACCTAGTTAGTTTTTTAAGAAATAATTTGGATTATTTCAAATCCTAGAATGTAACACAGGTTACATAACTTGGCGAGCTAGCCAGGAGGTTGTTGGCATTTTGTAAACACAAATTTATTTATTTTTCTGTTTTTTTCTTCCTGTCATCAACAATATGGATGAATTTCAAAAACTTGATGTAAAAATTCCCAATTGTGTTTTGATTGAGGGCATTTCAGATGATTATGGTAAGGAGGAAGTGTTTGACTTCTTGAAACAATATGGTAAGATAACAAAAACTGAAATCATTGCTGAAGCTGATTCTCAGTTTGAGGGCCAGCTTGTGGTTGAATTTAGTAGTGGTGCAGCAGTAACTGAATTACGTTCTATTCTACCATATTCATTTAAATCATCTGAAAAGTTAGACACATTCTTCATTTCCGAGTTAGCTATAGTGTATGCAGAACATGTTGCACAGAGCAAAACCCATTCGTACTTATTTGAGTTACAGAAAGTTGCTAAACTGACTGGCATGGATTTTGCAGAGGTGTTGAAGTCCACGATGACTCAGATTGGACAATCAGTGGCTGAACTTCACTCAGCTGACAAGATGGAGGATCCTGATGGAAAGTCTGAGGCTATGGCAGCATCTGCGGACCCAGCCGTGAAGGAAGGGCCAACATTGTCAACCGCCACCAATCCTACAGTTTCCAGACGGAGAAGTGAACAGCAACCTACCTCACGACGGAGAGCTTCTCTTCATGATGATGACCTCCAACCACCTGAAGTCCAGCGCTACGTGGTGGAACACATTATGAAGGCTGAGGAAAGCGCTTACCATCTACAGAGGCTCAGAGTGTTTTCTGGACGGCTGCCTAGACCAGCACATGAGGCGGATTACGAGACCTGGCATTCAGGAGTGGATCTGCTGTTAAAAGACCCATCAGTTTCTGAGCTTCAGCGGTCAAGGAGGATTGTGGAGAGTTTACTTCCCCCAGCCGCTGATATGCTGAAGCATTTAAGTTCAGATACTCCACCTACTGTGTATCTGAACATATTGGACTCAGCATATGGCACGGTTCAGGATGGAGAGGAACTCTTTGCAAAATTCATGGACACTTTTCAAGATGCAGGGGAGAGGCCATCTTCATATCTCCAGCGGCTGCAGGTAGCATTAAACTTAGCCCTGAAACGAGGTGGTGTGTTAGCCAAGGATGTAAACCGGCATCTCATAAGTCAGTTCTGTAGGGGTTGTTGGGACAATACTTTAATTGCTGAACTCCAATTAAAACAGAAGAAATTGGTTCCACCTAGTTTCTCTGAGCTGTTACTACTTTTACGTACTGAAGAGGACAGGGAGGCAGCTAAAACTTCCCGGATGAGACAACATCTGGGGTCCACTAAACAAAAGGTAGTCAGTCATGCACAATTAGCTTGTGTTGACACAGATGATGGTGGTGCAGTTGCTGCTTTAACCAAATTGACTCAGCAGCTGGCAGAACAACTGGCAGATGTACAGAGGCAGCTGGCTAAGCTAACAGCCACCACCACCAAGCCCAGGACCACATCCCAACCTAAGGTAACATACAGTAAGCAAGGTGTAAGAGGGGGCAACACAGTGACATCTCAACAGTCCCCACCAGTTCATGTTAAACCTGGTTATTGTTTCAGGTGTGGTGAAAATGGTCATATTAAGCCACAATGTAATAATGAACCAAATCCTGCTCTTGTTGCCAGGAAAAGGAAACAATTTGCTCAGCGACAGCAGAATGTCTGTCAGAAGTTAAACTAGGCATGGTTCCTGTTGTGGGACAAACCGGAACCAGTCCCAGCCAAACCAGTCCCTTTATTAAAAAAAAGACTGTTAAATGTGCAAAACTGCAATCCCAAGCTAAAAAATTACCCACTCAGCTACCCAAAGGTTTGATTGGATCAAAGTGTGCTGCTGTTGTTGACATTTCTGGTCATGTGTGTAACTGCCTTTTAGACACTGGTTCACAGGTGACAACTATTCCGGTTTCTTTCTATAATGATAATCTAAGCAACCAACCTGTAATGCCCCTGGATAATTTGTTACAGGTTGAAGGTGCTGCTGGACAGTCTGTTCCGTATCTGGGGTACGTGGAGCTGGTCATCACATTCCCTGAAGACTTCATAGGAGTAAAAGCAGAGGTACCAACTCTCGCTCTTATAGTCCCAGATACTAGTCCTGATAGGCCATCTAATGTACTTATTGGCATGAACACACTGGAAATACTGTATGAACAATATCTTAGCAGTGACCATGTACATTTTCAACCCATGGCCCAAGGATATCGAGCGGTCCTGAAACTGCTAAAGTTAAGGCACCAGCAAAATCAATCAGGAAATGCAGGGACTGTCAGGCTGTTAAGCACCACTCCAGTCCTCATTTCACCCGGACAAACCATTGTCTTGGAGGGTTCTGTTAAAAACACCCCTCCATCTGCAGATAAATGGGCCATTGTTGAACACCCTAGCTCACCTTTACCAGGGGGTTTATGTGTTCAGAGTTGTCTGATTACACTGCCACAACATCCATCATATAAAGTCCCAGTGATCATGAAGAATGAATCGGAGCAAGAGGTGTCCATATCACCATTAACCATTATTGCAGACATTGGGTCAGCACCTACTGTTTTGTCACAACAAATCACATCTCAAACCTTACAACAAACCACTTTGGAGTTTAACTTTGGAGACTCTCCCATTCCACCTGAGTGGAAGGAACATATTATCAACAAAATGAACAGCATGCCTGAGGTATTCTCTCATCATGATATGGATTTTGGCTGTACAGATGCAGTTAAACATGCCATTAAACTTGGTGATGAAACGCCTTTTAAGCACAGAGCAAGGCCAATCCATCCCCAAGATCTGGAGGCAGTCCGTGAACATCTTAAAGACCTGCTCGAAGCTGGCATCATAAGAGAGTCTAAATCACCATTTTCCTCTCCAATAGTTGTTGTTCGGAAACGTAATGGTTCCGTCCGGCTATGCATAGATTACAGGAAACTGAATCTTCAAACTATCAAAGATGCATATGCCCTTCCTAATTTGGAAGAATCTTTTTGTGCTTTGACAGGGTCCAAATGGTTTACTGTGTTGGATTTAAAATCTGGCTATTATCAAATAGAGATGGCGGAAGAAGATAAGGCTAAAACAGCTTTTGTAACTCCCCTTGGATTTTGGGAGTGGAATAGGATGCCGCAAGGAATTACAAATGCTCCTAGCACATTTCAGCGGCTAATGGAGAGGTGCATGGGAGATCTGCATCTTAAAGAAGTCCTTGTCTTCCTTGATGACATCATCATCTTTTCTGCCACCCTGGAAGAACATGAGGAACGGCTGCTGCGTGTGCTCTCCCGGCTGAAGCAGTTTGGACTAAAGCTCTCTCCAGAGAAATGTAAGTTCTTTCAGTCTTCCGTGCGTTATTTGGGACACATTGTTTCTGAAAAAGGAGTTGAAACTGATCCAGAAAAGATTGATTCTTTAAAATCCTGGCCAGTCCCCCGCAACCTTAAAGAGTTGCGATCTTTTCTGGGTTTTGCTGGATATTACAGAAGATTTATCAAAGACTATGCTGCTATTGTCAAACCACTTAATGAGTTAACCCGTGGTTATCCTCCTGCCTGCAGTCCTGCAAAGCTGAGGAATCCAGAAGGAAAGTACTCGGATCCAAAGCAATCCTTTGGAGATAAATGGACTAGCCATCAGCAGATTGCCTTTGAAACAGTCATTTCCAAATTGACTACAGCACCTGTTCTTGGGTTTGCAAATCCACAACTGCCATACATTTTACATACTGATGCCAGTACAAATGGGTTGGGAGCAGTATTGTACCAAGAGCAGGAGGGCAAGCTGCGCGTTATTGCTTATGCTAGTCGAGGCCTGTCTGTTAGTGAGTCAAAATATCCTGCTCACAAACTGGAGTTTTTGGCCCTGAAGTGGAGTGTTACTGAGAAGTTCCATGATTATCTCTACGGGGCTAACTTTACAGTTGTCACAGATAGCAACCCTCTCACCTATGTTCTTTCTTCAGCTAAGCTGGATGCTACAGGTCACCGGTGGTTAGCAGCACTGTCTACTTACTCATTCAAACTACAGTACCGTGCTGGAAAACAGAACTTTGATGCTGATGCTCTGTCCCGACGTTCATATGAAGATACTTCAAGTGATCAACACTGCAGAGAGAGGGAGCTCATCCAGCATCTGACTAGTCAGTTGGATAATGGTGGAAAAACGCATGACATTTCCCCTGAAATTGTGGATGCCATCTGTCAGAGTTGTATAATCCGAACACAGAACCAAACTGAACTAAGTCGATCTGTCGCACTGGTTGAGTCTCTATCTGTCTCTGTTAACTCCATCCCTGATGGGTTCAGCAATGAAGAGTTGCATGGCTTGCCTCTAATCCCCTCTCTATCTCAGGTCGATCTCCAAGAAGAGCAACATGCTGACCCTGCTATTCATGAGGTCATTCATCAGCTGGAGACTGGTGAGAAGGTCCTTCCATCGGTTCGAGAGGAACTACCTGACCTTCCTTTGCTCCTGAGAGAGTGGAACAGGTTAGAGTTGGTGGATGGAATCTTATATCGGAGAAGACATGATGGAGATAAACTTATCTACCAGCTAATCCTACCGCCCAAGTTACGACAAACTGTTTTAAAGAGCTTGCACCATGATATGGGGCATATGGGCATCGAAAGAACAATTGATCTGGTGCGCCAACGCTTCTTTTGGCCCAAAATGACACTAGAGGTGGAGACTTTTGTCAAAACCTGTGGTCGTTGCATAAGGCGTAAAGCTCAAATAGAAAGAGCAGCTCCATTAATAAATATTCAAACAAGCCGACCACTTGAACTGCTATGTATGGACTTTTTAACCATTGAACCTGACAGCAGTAATACTAAGGACATTCTTGTTCTCACTGATCATTTTACCAAATTTGCAGTTGCCATTCCTACCCCCAACCAGAAGGCAAAGACGGTTGCAAAGTACCTCTGGAATGAATTTATGGTTTATTATGGAATTCCAGAGCGTATACATTCAGACCAGGGTACAGATTTCGAGTCCAAGCTCATTAAAGAGCTCTGTGAAGTTGTAGGCATGAAGAAAAGCCGAACTACCCCGTACCATCCACGAGGGAATCCAGTTGAGCGCTTCAACCGCACTCTGCTCAATATGCTTGGAACCCTGGAAATGAAACAAAAGTCAAAATGGCGAGAATATGTCAAACCTTTAGTACATGCATATAACTGTACAAGAAATGAGGTAACTGGGTTCACACCTTATGAACTCATGTTTGGTCGTTGTCCTCGTCTTCCTGTGGATTTGGCTTTTGGTTTACCCGTCAGAGAACAATCATCCATCTCTCATTCAGAGTATGTTAAGAATCTGCAATCCAGCCTGAAAGAAAGCTACAAACTAGCTTCTGAGAATGCCCTCAAGTCAGCTGCAAAGAACAAGATCCGTTTTGATCAGAAAATTACACCATGCAGTTTGGAGATAGGAGATCGAGTACTGGTTCGCAACATCCGTCTGAGGGGTAAGCACAAGCTGGCAGATAGATGGGAACAAGGGGTGTACAAAGTTGTTGACAGAGCTGAAAATGTACCAGTTTACACTGTACAACCTGAACACAAAGAGGGACCAACTCGTACTTTACATAGAGACCTGTTGCTTCCTTGTGGTTTCCTGCCAGTTTGCTCCACAGAAGACCCTTCCATCTCCATGCCTGCCTCACAACGAAAGACTCGCAGCCAGGATGGTTGCCATCCAGATGTTCCTGATGCGATTGAGGAGGATGAGGATGCTGAGCCATATGTGCCAGAAGTTTCCATCCCATTCCCAACCAGATTCAGTGTGAAGGTGAGAAAATTCAAGTCATCACCGGAATCCATTACTTTGCAGCCCATTTCACCTTTGGCTCAAAGTGATGCTGACGCACCAGAGCATTCTGTGCCTCTAATTCAGAGCACAGACCTTGAGACTGCTAGTCCATCTGAAAATGAAGAATCCTGTTTAACAACTGATTCATTACTGTCTCACTATGAAGACAAGCTACCTATGGAACAGATTGAGACAGAGGAACTTTCTGAACCACATGTAGCTGAGCCTGTGAAAGTACACATGGAGGGAGAAGTACCTGACGAACACTTACCTGAAGTTCCAGAACCTGATGCTGAGGATCATCTGGTCGTTCAATCTGAGTCATCCACAGGTCCTGCAAATGTCAGCTCACCCTATAACTCAGTTGAGGCTGAAATATGGCCCAGGCGATCAGATCGACAGCGTCAACCTCCTAGTCGTCTAACATATCCTGTGTTGGGTAAGCCACTCATTTCGGTA
The DNA here is from genome assembly GCF_904066995.2 of Poecilia reticulata. Classification (NCBI taxonomy): domain Eukaryota; kingdom Metazoa; phylum Chordata; class Actinopteri; order Cyprinodontiformes; family Poeciliidae; genus Poecilia; species Poecilia reticulata. Next base: position 13,503,643 of record NC_088831.1, on the reverse strand, counting down.
GTTCAGACTGTATTGCATAGTTTGGCAAATGTGTACACAGAGGCTCTCAGTCATGTTTCTAATGTAAATATTCAGAAAAATTAAGTAACCATGCAACGGGACGTGCAGGAATTAAAGAGGGGAGGATGTAACCAGGATAATTTTTCTGTTGGATTTGGGTTTTTTTATTTTTCTATTTTGATTAGATCTAATTTTATTTATTTTTATTTAAAGATTTAATTAAAAGCCCCCGTTCCTTAATTTATTCAATACCAAGCAGGCGAGATCATTATTGGTCTCGCGATGTTTGAATGTCATGTGACAGCTGCACGTCAGCATCCTAAATTGACAGCTACGGCTTATATTGGTGCTGAATCGCACCTTAGGTAGGAGACGCTGTCGGACTCTGACGTGCAGACATATGGTCACTCATCTGTACGTTGAAACGATCTCTGTCTGTCTGTCGATGAGGAACTGGCCAGGTGTGTTCCAGATCCCACCCCGCTCGGAGTAAACTGGAGGATCTGGGACACATTAAGAACTGTCTGGTTTATGTACACTGACCGGACTGGCGAGCTAACCATAGCGGAACCAGAAATCCACCCAATCTCTGAGGAACCGTCTCCAAACTGGTTGGAAATTCAACCAACCATCCACAGCGGGAACTAAAGGACTATTTTGTTTTCTCTTTCATCACCGAAAGAGACTTCCTTGTTTTAAGGAACCGGACTTCACAGTTGTGAAACACTTTGTATATATTGTAAATATAAATACACTTCGCTGATTTTTTTCACCATCTACTTGTCTCTGTGTTTTACAATTTGCCGCCACCTCCAGCAGACGAACCTAGTTAGTTTTTTAAGAAATAATTTGGATTATTTCAAATCCTAGAATGTAACACAGGTTACACACGCTTCCTGCGAGTTCCTTCAAAATAAAACACCGGAAACAGGAAATGCTGTCAAAGGCTAATAAGATACAACTAAACTAAACTATGCAGAAGAAGCAGTATTTTATTAATTATTAATCATTTTATTGAATGATCATAAGCCAGGACCAATATTTTAACATAACTATTTAATAATTTCTTGATAAATACACCAGATCTATCTGAATATGTATCTGGAGTCTGTTTTTTATTTTGTGGAAATAGAAAAATGCACAGTAAAATTATTGAAAGAAATAGATAAATAAACAGTAGGGTTGGGATAAAAAAAGCATCCTGCACTGATAAAATCTGTCCAGCTGACGGTCCTGAGGAAACGGTTTGGTTTTTAAATTGTTTTGTGAAAGCATAATTAGTAAAATAAATGTGTAGTAATGTGAAGAGCAGCAATTTTAATAATTTATGTGTGTAGCAAATGAATTCAGGTACGAGTGTTTTAAATTATAAGTAAATGCAGATAATGTAAAATGTGCGGCTTTATTTGTAGTTGCAGTTCATATTTGCGTCCGCATTTGTGTCCGCCTTTCTTTGTAACTGTAAAGTAGAAGCAGCTCCACAGAGCGTTAGTCCTTTTCACTAATAATTACTCAGAATTTTATTATTAATCTAATTCAGCATTACTTTCGCAAGACTGGAGAATTTTAGTGTGTAATTCCAGCTTATGACCACAGGAGGGCAGTAGAGAGACAGTTTATGGCAAAAAGTACATAACTTTTAAGGCAGAGCAGGGAGACTTGTGCCATCTGGTGGACATAGAAGGTAACTACAGCTGTAATTAGAATTTCAGTTCTTTTTAAATCAGATCAAAGCGATTTCTGCCCTTTTATTCACATGGAGCGTAACTAAAAATAACAATGCATAATATGATTAATAAAAACATATTTTTTAAATCTTATATTGCTATGATAAAGCAATATTTTTTATTTTAAATGTCATTTGCCCCTGAGCGTTCTCCGTCTACTGCCATCGAGTGGTAGCAGCCCGCAACTACATACTAAAATCTTATGATTAGATTAATAAAGTTATAAACGCTTATTTGTAAGCTGAAGGACATATGCTACTGTTCGGCATCAGTGTGTAGATCTGCACCTGCAGATAATCAAGAGTTTGTGTGTAAAATTGGAAGACAAAATCAGCTTCAGCGCTAAAAACATGCTAATTGGTTAGGATCGCTAGCTTCATTCTGAGTCTATACGGTCTGTTTTCAGGCCTGAGGAGCTGCTAATTATTTACACGCACAGAAAAAACACTGAACACCGAATTGATCCCAGGATAAATATCTGTGGTAATTTATCTAACTGTGACCCACTTAACTCGCTGCTACGGAGCTGGAAACGAGCTAACTACAGCGCTACAACATACCGATGGGTACCGCATTTTGAGCAGCGGATTTATGCCCCCTGGTGGCTGCAAATGGTAATTATTACAACTAACGATAAAGCTGGTAAAATTATAAATATACGCTTCCTGCGAGTTCCTTCAAAATAAAATACAGGAAACAGGAAATGCTGTCGTTCAACTAAGTTAAAGAAGCTACGGGCAAACCTAGCAGTGTTATATAACCATTTGCTTTAATTGCTGTTTGAATAACACTTTAACTGGTTTATTTTGACTAAAAGATTAGCTAATGTGCCTTGAATATTTTAATTAATAGGATGGTTCTGTTCAGACTAAATAAAACCTTTTTCAGGACATCAATCCTGATCCTATACAAAATCTATTAAAAGGTTCAAATTATTTTAATACAATAAAGACAGGAAGTCTCATGAAACATGAAAAGTAATTTTTTTAGGTTTTGTTAATTTCTCCATGAAAGTGCAGCAAATCCTTGTAATCAAGCACATGGGGAAAAAAAGATCATTAATAACTTTATTGACTCACCATAAGCCAGGAACCAACATTTTAACATAATTATTAAATAACGACATGATAAATAAATCAGATACACAAAATCTATCTGAATATTTATCTGAGGTCAGGCTTGTATTTTGTGGAAAAAGACAATTGCACAATAAAATTATTCAAAAGTAAAAAAAAAAAAAAAAGACTATTTCTGTAGAGTCTGAATAAATAAAGCATCCCAGCAATGATATTCCCTGATTTGAAAAACCGTAAAGTCTCTCCAAAATTCTCTAGATTCAGTTTAGACCTAAAATTAACACATAAATATATCAAATTGCACATCATCAGAATAAACTGAAAATAAATTACCACATGATGTAAAATCTCATTAACATTTTACATTTGTAAAATAAACAACACAAACTTTTAAGATAAACTTGTAAAAAAGAAAATCTCTTTCCAGAAAAAAAATATTAAAAAGAAAACTGCATTTAAATTAGTGTTTTGGTGGAACATCCATCTGTAAACTGGCTTAGTGTCAGAAGCCGCTATGTCCATCTTATCGCCCAGATGAGACGGTTTTTAATTAGACCAGAGACGAGGTCTTCCTGTTGGTCACTAAACCTGCTGATTGACAGCTGCTTCAAGAGAATTCAAACTTCATGTTGTCCTTAAAAGGAGTTTTGTTGATGATCTTGTTGCTGCTGAAGAGTCTAGAAACATAGCAAATCGGGGAACAGATGTGACTCTTTCAGACACAACAACATGGATTCAGATGCTCAGAGATCAGACAGGAATCCTCTAATGATAAACTTCTAAACTGATGGAGCTTTGCTGAGTGTCTGCTCACCTCACAGAACCAATGGAGGGATTGATGGAGACCAGGTGGAGTAACTCAGCAGTGGAGGCATCAGTGATCTGATTGTGACTCAGACTGGAACACAAACACAACACAGAACATTATGTTGGGTTCTACTGGGAACATGTTGAAATTAGGTGAGATCAATCCCAATATCCATGTATTAAAATAATGGAAATTCAGCTGCATTGACCACTGCAAAGCCGTACTAATTAAAGAACCATTTGAAATTTTAGAGAAGTTGTGAACATTCAATTAAGTGGTACAATAGTCTTAGTGTAAAGTTTGTAAATTTATGAGAAGTATTAAAAATCCCAACGTTATTCAAACAACACCCCTGTGACTCTACATGAGTCACTAAAACATACTTGGATCAGTGTCCAGAGCTAGTTGTAATAGAGGGAAAGCAGCTGTTTAATGACTGCTTTGTGAAACTTCACTGACTGATGGTTACTCGATCTGGCTGAAGAAAGAGAATGGGACATAGGTAACCCTTAAGAATCAAAACGAGTCTTTTCCAAAAATCCAGCTAAATAGATTCAGAACAAATCCTGAATAAAAATCCTGGGGTAAAGAGCTGGTTAGTTATTAACCTCTTAGAGAAGGAAGTTAGTTGGGTGGGGCTAACCACCACAAACAACAACAGATGGCGATCAATGTGCTAACAAGACACCTATACAGCAACAACTGGCACAACACGCACTAACAAGTCATTCATAAAACAATAGATGGGTAGGAAGTTAGTTGGGTGGAATCAAGTACCATGTAGAACAACAGATGGCAATCAATGTGCCAACAAGCCACCTATACAGCAATTGTTGGCGCCCAACGTGCCACTGATATAGGAATAGTTGGCACCCAAAGCAATAACGAGTCACCTATGCTTCATGCAGCAGCAAAAGGTGGCACCCAACTTGATAACAAAACGCTATACAGCAATAGGTGGCACAAAATGTGATTAGGGTCCAGACCTTGAGAGATAAGGGTCTCTGGACTTGGTGGTGAACAACAGAGATGTTTTTGCTGAGCACCAAACGTCAGTGACCACCTGTTATACAACGATGATCATTCTGAACCAGGGAGGCCAGTGACAGGTTCCAGATATCCTGCTGGACACAAGTCTGTCCTCATCGTAAAGACACCAACAGGGACAGCAACACGGCTGAAATGTTTGGCTGAAATATTACTGCATCAGGTGCTCCACTTTGACTGGATTAAAACCAAGGGAATGTTTGTGTTTGGCTCCCCCAGAAGGGACAGTCTGGGACACTTACTCCAGGTTGTGGACTTTGTGCAGATGTCTGATGAGTTGGAGCAGCAGTTGGTCTGTCAGCTGGCAGTGACTGAGGTCCAGCTCTGTTAGACCTTCAGAGTAGTCCAGCATCAGAACCAGAGCTCCACAGAGCCTCTGATCCAGTGGGTAGTGACTCAGGTCCAGTTCTCCTCCCAGAGCTCTGCACAGGGACATTGTCCGTCTCACTGTGTCCCTCTGATTGTTCACAGCAAGCAGAGACAGAAGCTGGACCAGGACCGTCTTACTGACTCTAAACAGGAAAAACAGACCAAAGAACATCAACATGAAGGTTAACAAACTTCTTTCTGCTTCAGGGTCCATCTTACTCACCTGAGACGGACTTTGTCCAGGACAGGAAACAGCAGGTCCAGCCCGCTGTCCTCCACCTCACAGTCTCTCAGGTCCAGCTGTGTGTCTCTGCTGCTGTGTCTCAGGACGGTGGAGACGGCCCTGCAGTCAGCAGCCGTCACACTCAGAGGCTCAGTCTGATCCTCCTCTGGTAGATTCACACAGGAGGAGCAGGACAGATCCAACCTGTGCTGCAGAGTCCACAGTAAGTCTGACGCTGCCCCCTGCTGGCTGTCAGAGGAAGCGCAGCAGTGGATTAACCTCAGCAGGAGATTCCTGTCCACACTGGTGGGAACAGAGAAGAAAGAAAACCAACCAGTTAATGAACAGGAGGGAATGGTTCATCATGGGAAGGAGTCCTGAGGAGCAGGCTCTGATATCTGACCTGAGATCAGAAACTGTGTGCAGCAGAGAGAGGATGGACTGTATTCCCTCTGCTGGGATGGAGCTCCACAGCAGCTTCAGTTTAACTCCATCACTGTGTCTGAGGATGAACAGCAGAGCATCACAGTCCTCTGAGTCCAGCTCTGTGCAGTCCAGGTTGATCACATGATCCAGTGACCTCAGCAACCCGGGTATCATGTGACTGTAGTGAGTCCTGAAGATCTCCCTGATGGACGTCCTAACGAAGTTGGGACTGGGCCTGAAAGCAGACAGAGGATTCACCACAACACTTGTTACTTCCAGAAACCAGAAGCTGCTGAGGATCAGACCAACTATGTATTAACAGACAAAAACCTCCACCTTTGAATCACCATCCTGTGCAGAAAGGGCAGCAGCTGAGCAGCTCTATCCTCTAAGAATTGGTTCTTCTTCAGATCCACAGTGATGGACTGAGCTGTCGGCTGCTGCAGCAGGTAGTGAAGAAGCTCCCAGCTCAATGTGCAGGAGCTCAGGTCTCCACCAACCTTATTCAAGAGGGACAATGTCCTGTCTTGTTCTTGGACCTCATGGAGGAGAACCAGAAGCTGCTGGAGTTTCTCTTCACTCAGTCTGCAGAAATCACAGATTAAACTCTTACTGTGTTTCTGATCCGTTTACTTTCTGATAGAGATGATGAAGATGTTTACCTGAGAGTGAGAGGAGCATCATGAAGCAGCAGACTGAAGAGACTCTGAGCAGGGAGTCCGGACTCAGTCAGGTCCAACCGTCCCACTGTCCAGAACCTCAGCAGAGACGCCAAACTGCTGCCGACCTTCAACAAGACTCTCTGTGGCTGAGCTTTGGTGGACACCACAGAAAGCTCTTCTAGGACCACAAGACAGGCCACTCTGCCTCTTCTCACCCACTGAGACAGGAACAAGGCCAGACTGTTGGAGAGTCTGGATCAGAGAGAAGAACAGAGATGAAGGACATCAACATGAAGGGTCAACAGCAGATAAGTGGTGAGAAAGAGATATTGTTCTTCAGGTTCCTGCCTCAGACTGTGGAGCTGTGTTGTAGATCTGAAGAGGACAGCAGCTCCTCTGACGGACATCCGACTGTCTGTGAGGATCAGATCCACTTTAGATCCACACAGGGGGAGAACTTTTCCCACAGAGCCGCAGGTTTTATCATTCAACTCTCCTGTTAGAAAAAGTTTGAAGTTCAGAAGATGCAGGAGAGACACCATCTGCTGGATCTCCTCTCTGGATCTCATTGATAGAGACGAACAAACACTCTGGAAAAACCTTGGCATACACCTGAAACAGAGAAACAATGGAAAGATGAGAAAAACAAAACTTTGTGTTTTTCTAGGATAAATCCTGGAGTAATAGGCCAGAGCAGGCCAAGACATCATGTGAGAATGAGCAAAACTTTGAGTCACAAACAAAAACTTAGAATAGCAAGAAAATATTTCTGACAAGCGCAAATAAGTTTGTTTTGCAAAAAAAGTTAACTTCATGAGTCAAAAATGTGTGATTTAAATTTTTTTTAACGTTTTTTTAAGCAAAACTCAGTAGGCTTTTCTCAAGGTGGCATGCATTAACAATTCAATTTTTGCTTTTGTTTTTTTCGCTTTCTGCAGTTCCACGTTAAAGTTTGATGCAGCTCTGTTTTCCTGAATGGACCGTCTTCATCGTCACTGCAGCAAACAGGCAGCTCTTTTTTATAGATTACAATCACTAAAAGGTTGCATTGTGCCCGTGTTTATATTTTAAATAGTGTAATTCTGTAAAGACAAAGTATGTCTGGTGGTCGAGCTCTGATTTACATATCTTGCTAAATTGCGGGTTTGAATATTGCAATACTTTCCTATAGCAAAGTAGACCTGCAGAAAGAAATTACTAATAAAATATCTTACATGGGCATAGTGTTATGCTCTATATGGAGATGTTCATTAGCTTTGATTGTGTATCTCACATTTTTGTAATTTATCATTGTTTATTAAACTCTGAAAGCTGTGAGGCTTTGTTAATATTCTGTCCTAGAATACGGTTAGATGTGCCCTTTTTTGTTGTTGAGCACCAGCCCCTTTAGTGGTCTCTGCACGGGCCTGCTCCCCAGCTTATTTCAGAGCTATATACTTCAAACCTGAACACTAGGAAATTGAAGAAAAAATTGGTCTGCGCATATCTAGAGTCTAGTGCTCCTTTCATAAAATTTGGTTAATTTTATAAAGCAACTGAAATATGACGATGTGATATGAAACATTGTAATGAAGTTGGTATTAGGCTCCAACACATACTTGAAAAATTGAAGTATGGTGACTGTACCTGAGCTGTGAGATAAAAGGCAGAAGTTTTAGGAAACTCCTCACTTCACTCTCTTCATGTGAGCAATCTGTCAGCATTACTGGTTGGAGTTTCATCACTTCCAGGAGGATGGAGGTCTTTCTCTCTGAGAGCTTTATGGTCCAGACTTCAGGAACTGACTGGAAAACTGACTGTAATGATGGAAGGAGACTCAGACCTGATTTAGTCTCTCTGTCCTTCATCTGGCAGTACAGATCCAGCAGGAAGTCACTCTGGGATTTTCTGTATCCATATTCAAAATTAGTCAGGCATCTGTCATCAAAAGGGAATGTTTTCCATCTGCAGACTGATGCCAACATCTCCAGCATCTTCTCTCCTGTCTGCTGTTCTCTCTCTGCTGCTGCACAGAACAGATTCACTAAGAACCTGGTTTGTTCATGAAGATCTGAGCTTCGACGATCAAAGCTATAACAAAAAAGGAGACAATTAATGATGGTTTGATCTTAGCTGCATAAATTCAACCTTAGTTGTTGCTAGACATGTGGGTGCCTTAGAAACATATGATATGTAGTTGACTTCATGTAGGAAGAACTTACTTTATTAACCTTTTATAATCTGGTTGCAAAGGAGAAGTTAAACACACTACCAATTAAATCAGAATGGAGTGTATTTATGTATATGTGGATAAAGATGTATGTAAATATTACATATGGCACCATTAACTTTCACAAAATATTCAAATGCCATTCATTTTCATAACTTAGATAAAATATAATGACTGTACCTGAGCTGTGAGATAAAAGGCAGGCACTGCAGGAAACTCCTCACATCACTCTCTTCATGTGAGCAGTCTGTCAACTCCACTGGTTTCTTCTCTGATTGGAGTTTCATCACTTCCAGGAGGATGGAGGTCTTTCTCTCTGAGAGCTTTATGGTCCAGACTAAATGAGCTGCTGACTGGAAAACTGACTGTAATGATGGAAGGAGACTCAGACCTGATTTAATCTCTCTGTCCTTCATCTGGGAGTACAGATCCAGCAGGAAGTCACTCTGATATTTACTACTATAGCATAAAGGGAAATCCTCATATCTACAGACTGATGCTAACATCTCCAGCATCTTCTCTCCTGTCTGCTGTTCTCTCTCTGCTGCTGCACAGAACAGATTCACCAAGAAGCTGGTTCCTTCATGAAGATCTAAGTTCAGATGATCAAACCTGGAAAAATAAGAAAACATTTAATCTTGATCTGTCCTCAGCTGCAAAAATACAACCAGACACTATTGTTTGGCTAACTTCTAAATTTATGTTGTTTATGTGATGAAATAAAAAAACCTCCTAACTCATATTTCTATTCAGTCCTGGTGTCAATGTTTCACATGTTTATCTCAAACCATCAAATTTTCGATCTTTTTTGGCACAGAAATGTGTTGTGTTGAGAACAATGTTTTCTTCTGAAATTAATTTATCAAGTAATTAAGATATGACTGCATGTGAATAAAGTCTGAAAGCTTGAATTTTATACCAAACAAATATTAGTTTGATATAAAATATTGCCATGGATATGCTGTTTATGAAGGTTAAAGTGTTGTTGTCAGAACTATAATTAAATCTTTGTGAAATATGGCTGTACCTGAGCTGTGAGATAAAAGGCAGACACTGCAGGAAACTCCTCACTTCACTCTCTTCATGTGAGCAGTCTGTCAGATTCACTTGTTTCTTCTCCAATTGGAGTTTCATCACTTCCAGGAGGACGGAGGTCTTTCTCTTACAAAGGTTTATGGTCCAGATTTCAGGAGCTGACTGGAAAACTGACTGTAATGATGGAAGGAGACTCAGACCTGATTTAGTCTCACACTCCTTCACATAGGAAAAGAGATCCAACAGAAAGTCAAGGCGATCTTTGATGGCATCACCATCATTATCTGTTTTTTCATTTTGAAAACTAAATCTTTCAAATTTGCAGACAGCTGCCAACATGTCCAATATTTTCTCTCCTGTCTGCTGTTCCCTCTCTGCTGCTGCACAGAACAGATTAACCAAGAACCCAGTTTGTTCATCAGGATCACAGCTGTGACCCTCACCATCATCCAAACTGGAACAACAAGGAGGAAACATTTAGCAAAGATTTGATCTGAGCTGCATAAAAACAACCACACTACTGATAGAATCTATCTTTTACACATCTGACAGAATGTGATGAAATTAAAAGATAAAAACGTGTTTGATAAGAGCAGATGAACATTGTTTTTAGGCATATACAAGATAACAGTACAAATACGACTCATTAAAACAGAGTGAAATAATATAACTGTACCTGAGCTGTGAGATAAAAGGCAGACACTGCAGGAAACTCCTCACTTCACTCTCGTCATGTGAGCAGTCTGTCAGCTTCACTGGTTTCTTCTCTAATTGGAGTTTCATCACTTCCACGAAGTCGGAGGTCTTTCTTTTTGAGAGGTTTATAAACCAGGCTTTGGGAGCTGACTGGAAAATTGACATTAATGATGGAAGGAGACTCAGTCCTGCTTTAAACTCTCTGTCCTTCATCTGGGAGTACAGATCCAACAGGAAGTCACTTCTATCTTCATCGTCAGCGTGAATGTCATCAAAAGGGAATGTTTTATATCTGCAGACTGATGCAAAACATTCAAGCATCTTCTCTCCTGTCTGCTGTTCTCTCTCTGCTGCTGCACAGAACAGATCCACTAAGAACCTGGATTGTTTATCAGGATCATAACTGGAATCATCCCAGTCATCCAAATTGAAGCTAAAAAAAAAAAAAGAAACATTTATGATTTTATCAATTTATGAGAAAAAATCTCCACACTCTTTTGATTGACTCCATCTTGTATGTGATGGGGTTTGAATGCTAGCTGCGTTTTCGGTACTTTTACGCAGACTTTTATCTAGAGGTGATTGCTTCAAGTTGAAGAGAGTGATGTTGAGGAAAGTTATACAAGCTGTTGTAGTGAACCCATGTTGGAATACTTTAATGGAGTTACAATTTGTCTGTGAATTATGTTAAAAAACAGGTAAAACGTCTTTGTACTGTGCAGCCACCTGGTGAACAACAATAATAATTACCATGTATAAATAGAAAGAGGTAGACGGCCCCATAATCCTCTTCAATGTAACTTCAAATTTCATTTATACACAACTAAAGGAATTGCAATTAGAATATAGTTAATGAAAGTAATAATAATAATAATAATAATAATAATAATAATAATAAAACAGTAATCTATATATAGTAATAACACCATAGCAAAACAAATATTGGAAATTAAAATTTGTGTCAATGCTTATCTTATGTAATTATTAATAATCCTGACTAATAATTTGTTATTAATTACATTATTAAGAAAGTTAAAATGTCTTCAGTTGAATTGGGCCACTATCCATAAACTGGAACCATAATTCAGAACCACTGGCAGAAAAAAACTTTTCACACAAACCACAATAATCACTGACAGTCTTATTTCAAATTACGTCAGGGAATTTATTAACAAAAAAGCCCAACTTTGCAGCTGAATTATTGAAATAACTTCTTTCTCCAACTACAAACAAGCAATCTAGCTACTAATGGAAAACTCTGGCCTGTATCTTGACTTGAAGATCCCACATACTGCAGGCTTCACACTCACGGTTGAGATTTCACAGTCGAGCGTTCAGATTGATTACATTCCTCGTGACAAATGCCTTAATTTTCACAGTCTAAATGGATACTTGCAAGTTTTATGAGCCAGATGGGTCTGCAGTCCCATTTCTTCTCCACCAGGGCACTGTGGCCTTTATACTACATATATTGGCCTCAAAGTAATTAGTGTTGACCCCCAGAAAAATAAAATATTCCTTTAAAAAAAAGATAAATCATCATAACTCTTTAAAATAATAAATAGACTACAGCCAGTACTGGGTGTGTTCCTCTAACCATACTAGGGGTACCAATAATGGGCTTGTCATTAAAAGCTATTTTATGCTTTAAAAAATTAGAGATCGAAAAGTTCAAGTTAAAAGAACATGGAGTAAAATGGCTGTACCTGAGCTGTGAGATAAAAGGCAGACACTGCAGGAAACTCCACACTTCACTCTCTTCATGTGAGCAGTCTGTCAGCTTCACTCGTTTCTTCTCTGCTTGGAGTTTCATCACTTCCATAAAGTCAGAGGTCTTTTTTTGTGAGAGCTTTGTGGTCCAGAGTTCAGGAGCTGACTGGAAAACTGACTGTAATGATGGAACAAGACTCCGACCTGTTTTAGTCTCCCTGTCCTTCACCTGCATGTACAGATCCAGCAGGAAGTCAACCGGATATTTATCACCAGCTTTAAAAGGGAATGTTTTATGTCTGCAGAGTGGTGCCAACATGTCAACCATCTTCTCTCCTGTCTGCTGTTCTCTCTCTGCTGCTTCACAGAACAGATTCACCAGGAACCTCCTTTGTTCATGAAGATCTGAGCTCCCAGATGCAATCCTGTAACAAGAAGGAAACAATTAGTGATGATTTGATCTGAGCTGTGCCACATTGTTGTCTGTTTTGTCTTATTTCAAGTGTATTAAGACATATGTAATACAAACTAGACCAAAATACTTGGCAAGATATTTTGTTTTTACAGTAAACCAATATTAACTCCATATTTCTTTGTTGTGATTATGCTTCTGTGAGATGCTTCATTTATCTTTTTGACATATTGGGTTGTTTAGTTTATCTCTGGTCTTTCAAAAAAGTTTTGTCTTCTTCTGTTGTATTGGAAGTTGCTAAATCTTGCTGACATGGATAATTTGATCCAGCAGTTGACTTACCTGGGTCCCTGTATCCTGCTTGACTTGAGCTTCAGCACTTTGAAGAGTATGACGGTGGCTCTCTGCAATGGGAGGACACTCAAGCCTGTTTTAAGCTCATAAGAGAACAACTCCAGCAGGAATTCAGACCATTTCTGTTTAAGAGGTGCTTCTTTATAGATGTATATTGATGCCAACATATCCAGCGTCTTCATTTCCTTTTGTTTATCTTTTTCTGCTGCTGTGCAGAACAAACTCCGGAGAAACCGGATTTCTTCAGAAGCTTCCGATACCCAAGGCTCAAAGCTAAACAATTCACACAAAAAAAATTTAATGGTTAAACTAATTATATTAAAATGAACAATTACTGAAAATAAGACAGATTATATAAAGACGTTTAAAAACTTAAGGGTTGTACCTGAGCTGTGAGAAAAAAGGCAGACACTCTAGGAAACTCTTCACTTCTCCCTCTTCATGTGAGCAGGCTTTCAAAACCACTTGTTTCTTCTCTGATTGGATTATCAGTTCCCGCAGCATTAAGGTATTTCTCTCTGAGAGGTCAGTTATCCAGACATTAGCAACAGACTGGAAAACAGACTTTAACAAAGGAAACAGACTCAAGCCTGTTTTCGTCTCACAGTCCATCGCCTGACCGTACAAACTCAACAGGAAAGCCTTCTGGGCTTGCTCGTTCATATCCATGTCGCTCACAGGTATTATTTTAAACGTGCAGACTGATGCCAACAGCTCCAGCATCTTCTCTCCTGTCTGCTGTTCTCTCTCTGCTGCTGCACAGTACAGAGTCACCAAGAAACTGGTTTGCTCATGAAGTTTTGAGCTCTCAGGAACAAATCTAGAGGAAGAAGAAGAAATACATTTACCACCAACTTTAATATTTAACCGTCATAAAATACAGTCTAATTATTAAAAACTATCCTGTTCAGATAGAAATTGAAATACAGTTGATGTACCTGAACTTGGATATATAAGGCAAACACATTAGGAGGTTCCTCACTTCACGTTCTTCATATGACCAGCCTGTCACCTTCACTTGTTTCTTCTCTGTTTGGACTTTCAACACTTCCAGGAGGATGGAGGTCTTTATCTTTGAAAGGTCTAAAGTCCAGATTTCAGGAGCTGACTGGAAAACTGACTGTATTGATGGAAGGAGACTTAAGCCCGTTTCAGTCTCACAATCCTTCATCTGGGAGTACAGATCCAGCAGGAAATTACGTCTACATGTTTCATCGACGAATCTGTTATTGAATGGAAAATGCTCGTATCTGCAGACTGATCCTAACAGCTCCAGTATTTTCTCTCCTGTCTGCTTGTCTCTCTCTGCTGCAGCACAGAAAAGCCTGGTTAAGAATCTTTTTTGCTCAACAGAGCTTGACCAAAGAGGAACCACACTGCAACAACAAAAAGAAAAAATATATTATTTATACACACATCTATCTCTGGAAGACATAACGCCACACAACTGTATCTCAAAACCAGTAATTAATCATAATCATCATAAAATCTGTAATCTTAAATTTCTTTTACCATTAGCAAATCAATCCCTATTGCCTTTTTTAATTTTAGCACATTTGCTTCACTTTGAGGTAGTACAATTAGTAGAAAAATAGTAGAAAAAGTAAAAATAAATAAATAAATAAATATTATAGTGACATTTTTGCCCATAACTCATTGGTATTATTGAAACTGTCTTAAAATGTGATATTATATACTATATAAGATCAGTAATATAGGACTCATTTACCTGAGTTGTGAGATATAAGGCAGACACTGTAGGAAACTCCTTAATTCAGCCTCTTCATGTGACCAGCCAGTCAGATTAACTTGTTTCTTCCCTGACTGAAGTTTTAGAACGTCCAGTAGCATGGAGGCCTTCGTCTTTGAGAGGTAAACAAACCATATTGCAGGATCTGCTGACTGGAGGACTGACAGGAATGATGAAAAAGTCAGGTCTGTTTCAGTCTTAGAGGAGTACAGGTCCAGCAGGAAATCACACCATTTCCACTGGAGCGGAGTTCCTTTATATGTGCAAACTGATAACAGATCCAGCATATTTACTCCTGTCTGCTCTTTCATTTCTGCCGCAGCACAGATCAACATTTCCAAGAACCAGATGTTCTCTGATGATTCAGCCAGTCCAGTCACAAAACTGATAAAAGACAAAACGAAAGTTAAGAAAAAAACTGCAAACCAAAAGAGAAAGTGTTAAAGATTCAAATGGGAAAGTACCTGAGCTTTGAGAGATAAGGCAGACACTGAAGCAAGTTTCTCATTTCATTCTCATCATGTGACCATCCTGTCAGCTGCACGTTCTTTTTCTCTGTTTGGAGTTTGAGCATTTCCAGGAGGGTGGAGGCCTTTCTCTCCGAGAGGTCTATGAGCCAGTCTGCAGGAGTTGATTGGAAAACTGGTCGCAGGGTTGGAAAGTCAGTGGAAAGCCCTTTGCTACTTGCATGTTGATGTAAATCAACAAGAGTATTCACCAAGTCAGTTTTAATCTGACAAATTGTCACGAGCTCAGGCATTACAGTATGAAACTTTTGTTTGCTATGCAGTGCTGTTGTGAAGCATAAATCCAGGAACATGTTCTTCTGATCCTTTTCCATTGTGTTGTTGCATTCTTCCTGGTTCATTGAACCTACAGATCTGTAGGTCATCCTGAAGGTTCATAAATTAAACATCTTGATTTAGTTCAGTGTATCCCAATCTGAACTCATGCACATACAGGACTGCAGATATGAATTGGCTCATGCTATAATCTGGTAAAGAGCATTAAATGGTGACATTTATGTTTGAGCTGCAAAAACAATGTACATTGTGAGAACTACATGGGACTTTTGGTTTCTCAAGTCACCACAGTCCTTCAAAAAGCTATTGGTCGTCCAGTAAATCCTAGGTATTCACAGGGTGTTAGGGGCCACAACCATCCATACACAGATTAAAAACAAAGCTATACAAAGTGCAGAGTTACGCAGTGAAACACTCGAACAGGTCTACGCAGCATGTCTCCACAAAACATATGGGCGGTCCAAGCAATCAATGCAAAGAAAAAATAATGGTGCTCCTACATTTTCTGATTTGAAAATGTTAGCCAATAAGGATTCATGTTGGATCGTGATTAGGGATTTTAGCTTTCCAACTTGCATTTCATTTCAGTCTAACGTTCAATGAGATACCTCTAAAAGGGTGACTATAATTCAGCCTGTATACTCATGAGCCAAGCATGTTTGACGTGTACAGTGGTACAGTGTTCTCTGAAAATGATCCCTCAGACAGGGATCATATAAATGTCAATACAGGTGAACCTGCTCTGCAGGAGCACCTTCCAAATCATTCAGTTTGAGAGAAAGATGGTGCTCACAACAAAAAGTTAGAGGTGCACTACCAGGCACTGTGACACTCCACAACACCAACATGCAGTGGGCTATGGCGCCCAGTTCAATGCATCAACTATAAACTTTGCTTAACCCATCCTTGGTATCATGGTTACTGGTGGATAAAAACCTATTTAAAATACAGGTAAGATGCAAGTAAATTCCGGTGGCCAGTAGACTTATTTCGTACAGAAAACCTTGAGCTTGTCAGATGTACTAGACGAGTGGCATCACAGTGAAGAGTCTACTTATCCTACAGTGATAATGAAGCTTGTTTGAAGCGTTCTGAAAATGGTCTGTATTTTCTTTTTCCAAATGAAACAACACGCCAGATGAATTAAGAAACAATGTCCATCAAACCTCCACAATTAGACTTTTTCACATTCAATTAAATTTTGACTTTTTTTTTTTTTTTTTTTTTTTACACAAACTCCTAGGACAACTAAGTATTGTTAAACTAGACCTGCTTCTGGCAAAAACAGCTAAAACAAATACAATTTAATGCA
Organism: Poecilia reticulata; assembly: GCF_904066995.2. NCBI lineage: Eukaryota > Metazoa > Chordata > Actinopteri > Cyprinodontiformes > Poeciliidae > Poecilia > Poecilia reticulata. The sequence continues at coordinate 13,487,024 of NC_088831.1, read as the reverse complement.
TAAAGCAATCTCTGTGTGCTGCTATTAATATGGGACAGGAAGTAAACAAATGTAGACATACATCCAGGTCTCGATTGTATTGTAGCAACATCACAGCAGCTGTCTTATTTCCGGTATCTAACTAAATCTGCCTGAACTGAGGCATACATGCTTTGAACTGGAATTATGGCTCACATGTTAAACCACCATTCATCAAAAATTTGAAATATAAAATCAACATATACATAACATTTCTAAATATGTTTTAGAAAAAAGCAAATGAACTGACCTGAGAGAGCTGATGCAGGGCAAAGTCTCTAAAAGAGAGTCGCGCAAAATCGGGCAGAGTGGATCTTTTCTATCCCCGTAGAGGCAAACATTCACCTTTGTTGCAATCGTCTGCAAAATTTTCACAGCTCTGTCAAACAGCTTTTTTTTACCCACAACTGGGAGGTATAGCAGGTTCCCACTGAGACCCAGTAAGGTTTGGTAATCCATCTGTTCTTCACTGAGAAGAAAAACCTTCCACAGCTGCTGTCTGAGGGTATCGTACCTGTAAGGCAAATGCATGATAATGTTTATTTAGAGTGCTCAGTCATAAAGTACGCTACTAAGTATTACAAAGTACATCCATTCATACCATTCAACGTTTTTAAGACATCCAAACAGATGTCTCATTCCTTGCGCAGTGACTGTCACATCCTGAAGGTTCAGACTTATTTTTCTGTCCTTTGACTGAGTGACCACATAGGCCACAGCACAACAGGAATAAGAGTCCAGATTCGCTCTGCTGAGGTCAAGATGATAGTCCAGTTTGTCCAAAAAGGAAATGCAGACTTCAGAGCTCTGCGACTCAAACAAACACTGATATACAAACAGTGTGTCCACATGAAGCTCACTGATATTAGCGACAGCCTGATGAAAAAATATGTCAATTATCTCTTTGAAAAACCATCCAGATATTTCCTGGAGCTCTTCAGCTGGAATCAGACAGCTCATCAAACGTGGATTCTTCTCATTCAACAAACGGCACATGAACGGGATAAGATGCTTCATGTGTTTCTTCTCCTCGGTGAGGCACTGCTGGAAAACCTTCCTGATTTTATCAGGATTCTTCAAAAGCCACAGAGCTGCAAAAAAGTCTTGCATCAAGTAATGGAGAAAAGCGTAGAGGGTTGTGGTTTCAGTAGGAGTAACTTTGACATCAAGTGTTGTCAGGAAGGAAAGGACACAGCCATCTTCACAGGAAAGTTCTTCCAGGTTCACAGTTTTTCTTTCAGTTGCATTAAAAGCAGCTTCAGCCAAAGACAGGATTCCATTTCTCTTGGTTTTGATGAACTGATTGAGATTCCTGATTCTGGTTTTGTTGCTGTTGATCTGGAGGCCAAACCGAACAATATTAATGTATATTTCAGTCACAGTTCTGGGCTGCAGAGAGTCTTTTGATGGAAAGCTGGCAGCCACCATCAGTGCGTACATTGGAACATGACAAAGAGTCAACAGCTCCATATTTCTAAGAACCTTTCTGTGATTTTCACCCAGAATTGAAAACAAATATGTCTTTATCGTTTCCTCACTGAAGCCTTTCACCTCCACTCTGAGCCAGTCTTCAGGACAAAGGTCCTTCCCATTATCTGGTCTACAGGTAATGATGATTTTAGCATCAGGTAAGAAATCTTTCTCTACAAGATTATTCACAATTGATGAAGAGAAATCTGTGACTCCATCTAAAATGATAGTAACATTATCAGAGTTGCACTTTATGTCCTGTAAGACTTCATCTTTGCCCTTATCTGGTTCACTGCATGCAGTGAAAAGTAGATCCTCCAAACTCATGGTTGGTGGGATGTTGGTTAATTTCCTCATGTCAACATAAAACATGTAATCCAGCTCCTTGTTGTCTCTTTCTGACCACAGTCTCAATATTTCATGACTCAGAGCCGTCTTTCCAATACCAGGTTTCCCAACCAGAAGGATGTTTTTATCTGTTTTCAGCAGGTCACTGGGGGAGATTTCAGGTTTGCGCTTTGGACTGCAAGTCCTTAACTTTTTAGGACGGCACATCTCTCTTTTAAATCTCTTTATTTTTGTTGGAAAATTCTTCCCTTGAATATCCAATATCAGTGAAGCGTACAACAGTTCAGGTTTCTTGTTTTCTGCAAAAAGATTTTCACTTCTCTTCCAAAAGTCCTTTGATACTTTTTCTGCTTTTGATTTCAACTTTGCTTGATATCTGTAGCATGGCCTTGATTCTGAGATTAAAAAATAAAAAGAAGAAACATTCATTTTGTAGATGGTAGCATTTATATCACAAATGACACTAAGGAATCAGTACAAAGATAAAATATGAAAAGCGTAAAATAATAATTACCCTGTGTGTAGTTGTGATCAATTTCTGGATCTTCTGTGAAGGAAAAGCAGCTGATCCAGTGGTGCAGGTCAAACTTTGTAGCCTCAGTTGAAGCTTCAAGACTGTTCTTAAAGAGAGAATCTGGTCTCTCTAAAGTTCTCCTTCTTGTCTGGTCAATAATCCTTAGAAACCTGTAGCAGGCTGCTTCACCTTTTCTAGTGACCGAGTCCAGTATTGCTCTGGTTCTATTATAGTCATCTTTCTCTGCCTTTATCGTATTGACCTCTTCATCAGTGAAAACTTCTTGCTGATGCAAGTTTTCAAGAATCACTGACAGATTCCTCAGTTCTCCAACTAGGTGAACTCTGGCATTGGCGATATAATCTTTCGCAGACTGTTTTGAACAAGCCATGACACTTGACCTCTCTTCTGCACATAAACCAGACGTAGAACGTAGAAACATTTATGTACGTTGGGTACGTAATTTAGAACTTACTCAATGTAATTTGTACATTAGGAAATGTAGAACTTACCTTTAAGGTCTACATTAAGGGTAAGCTGCCCATAAGGTCTCAAATGATGATGAACTATCAATGGTTCATTACCTTCCAACACTGAGAAAACAAGAAAATTAACAACTAAATACAAAGCATCCAGTAAGATCAGCATTTACTGGTAGAATTTATTTTTGCATGTTTTATAACAAATCTTAAACATCACCTGTTCTGACCGTCAACAAATGATATTCGTTGGTGAAAACAGGCCTGGACTACACGGTGTAATAAAGGAGTGATTTTTCTCATTTTCTCTGGACCTAGAGACAAAAGGATTGAATCTCAATGAAACATCGTGGAGGTTCTCACATATGCAACATTATAAACCACAATAGAAAAAGAAATTAGTCAATGTTCTCAATGAGCACAGGTAGGCCTGTCATGATAACAAATTTTGCTGGACGATTAATTGCCTAAAAAATTATTGCAATAAACAATAATATTGTTTCAAGACCTTTTGACACTGATTTAATGGAAATGACTAATAATACACGCTATTTCCTGATACGTGTTCTTTTGAAAATAAGGTGCAACACTGGAACTGATAAACTAAATAAAACAACCAAAAACAAAAATAAAATGGATTCTCTGACTCCATTAACAAAATACGTACTTGAATAAAAACTAAACATAAAGTCAAAGTGAAAATAAATACAGAATTCAACCAAAGGAGTGCAGATTATGAAGTCTGTATACTATATTGCCCTTCAGTAATCACTAGATTTAAATAGAGAAAACGGGCACATCCGATTACCTAATGCATTACCTAATGCAATAGTTCACACTACACCATTTTTGCCCCTATTTTTCCCTTATGACAATCTTAGATCGTTGGCCGATCCAAGATTGTCGCTTGTGGTTTCGTAACCGATCATCCTGTAGTGTGTGGTGGGTTACGGTAGATCATCGTGGCCGCTCCGATCTATATCAGGGGTTTCCCCGACTGGGAGCTTAAAGCTGAATGTGACAGGTAGCCAATCAGAAAGCATGGATTCTCCTCCGTGCTTTCTGAGGGGAAATTACGGAGGGGAATCCCAAACAGCTGAAACGGCGCAACAAGTTCAGCGGACATCGGAGATATGTGGAAACAACATTAATATTTATTCAACATTTCGTGCAAATAATATAGAAATGACAAGGGGAGGAGTTGGAGCCAAATTACTACCAAACCTGTAAGTTTTCAACTGTTGTTTGTTAACGTGACATAAATAGGTTATAATGATTTTCATTCAGTCAGGACTTTACGCTGACTTTAGCCACATCCATCACATGTAGATTCTAGTAAAGCATTGATTAATGCCTGATTTTAAAATTAGTTAACTGGACTTTTAGTCATTATTTTGTGCCCATGTGGCTGGACACCACACGGCACGACGAACCGAACCGTTATACCTAGGATTTCTGTCGGCTAAGGGGTCTCTCAGGGTTTGAAAATGGGCCGACAACTCGTGTAATGTGCGCTGGACATTAGACTAAGGAAATGGGGAAGGGAGAGTCAGTGGAGAGCACCGGAGCTGAACCTTTTTTCATTCAGTGTCATCAACAGAAAGAAAAAGGCCGGAAGAGACGATAAAGACGATAATGAAAATGAGATCGATAGGTTTAATTTATCGTCCGATTAATTGATTTATCGTTTATTGCGACAGGCCTAAGCACAGGACTGTTGGGTGTTTCAGTGAGCCAGAGAAGCAACGTCAGAGGTGTGGCCATTTTTTTACTGTGTCTAAAGGGTAGAAAAATTTACATGATTTCTGTATGTATCAGTTAATATCGACTTTAACTTCTAATGTAATAGCAAATATTAAATTTCTCCAAATTTGTATCTCTAGTTTAAATAGACCGAAGTATTAAAATTGTCTGACAGACGAGGTATAACTGTAAACACAAACCACTGCTACTAATGTGAATTTTTGATACCTGTTTAACCCTTTCAATAAGCTGGCACAACTTGTACAGGTTGCCAATACATCATGGGGCAACAGAGATACAGAAATACACCTAAGGACAACTGTGGTCACCATGCAACATGAGGGCCAGAGTTCCCAAAGAGTAAACACTCGGGGGAAAAAACATGCAAATTTAAAAATAAACCCTTTTGGAGGAAGGCAACAGTCCTTTCTACTTACCTTGAGTATTTTCTTTCTCCCATGAACGAAACTCATCAGGTGTTTATATGTTACATTTAACAAAAATTAAGTTATTATAATAAAGTTAGTCTACTGTTGGACTGAAATTACATCTATGAAGTTTATTGTCGTTTTCATTGGATCAACCAAACTATTCGCATAAACCCGTGAAGTTATTCAAATTGTAACATTTGCTAAAGCTACTTGGTTAGCAACATCACAGTATAGCTAGGTAAGCTAACATCAAGCAAACTTTAAACTCCTGAAAATACTCCATGTTTAAAGATCTCTGTTTGCCTTTCACAGAAGATGAAACGACTCCCGTTAAAATCACAATAAACACCTTTTTCTACCTTTACACTGAAGTTCTGCAGTTATCATTAAAGTTAGTTAACATGCGAATCTGGTGTTTTGAAAAGGACGTAGAAAGTCGACCGGAAATAGAAAAACCTCACCTGAGCCTCCTTCAAGACGCACAGAAATGAATGAGTCTTTTCAGCAAAGCGTTTCTTTTGGGCTTAAACAACACACACATTAAAGATATTTATCCAATTTGACAGAGCTAAATAAAAAAAAAACAACAACACCTTCCATCGTGTCCTATTAGACCGAAAAATACTCGTCTATTTTCAATAAAATGTGAAAACAAGTACATCTAAATAGTTCCTGCCTCGGCTTTAATCTAAACGATTCAGTGAAAACAGGGGAAATTATAACCTGTGGATACGGTTTAGCCTTACCAGTGTGACCTCTTTCTTTTCTCTTTATGTGTTTCGTTCTGAGAACATTGTATTGCGCTTTTACTTTCACTTTGAAGGAGACAAAACTCTTAAAATCCACTAGATGACACTATTGGACCAAAAACATACCAAACCATTCGCCACGTTTACCATCAATCAATATCAGGTGCGTGACTACGGAAGCGCATTGCTATCACGCAGGAAAAAAAAAATTCGAGTGCTATCACGTTATAACGTGATACGTATCTTGTTAAAACGTGATACATATCTTGTTAAAACGTGATAGTTATCTTGTTAAAACGTGATATGTATCTTGTTAAAACGTGATAGTTATCTTGTTAAAACGTGATATGTATCTTGTTAAAACGTGATATGTATCTTGTTAAAACGTGATAGTTATCTTGTTAAAACGTGATATGTATCTTGTTAAAACGTGATATGTATCTTGTTAAAACGTGATACGTATCTTGTTAAAACGTGATAGTTATCTTGTTAAAACGTGATACGTATCTTGTATAAACGTGATACTTTTATGTCCAGGAAGTGGCGATATTATGCTAGGCTTTTACAGTGGCTAACATGAATTAGTCAGGTTTCCCTTCATGTTTGGTCTACACGGATACGGATGCTGCTTTGCACTGTGGTTAAAACCATTAATAGCATGCTACTCTTAGCAGGATCCTAAATAGAACGGGGCTGCACAGAAGGAAACGTCAATTCGGTTCTCTAGCTGTGGCGACGTTCCTGACTGTCTGGATCGAAGCTGGAGTTGGCTATCGATTGTAGCTTCTGATTCGGGAAATGGCTAAAGAGCGATTAGAACGGAGGCTCAGATGTATTTGCTGAACATTTTCTGTTCAGATTTATTTTTTTTAACAGTACACTTGCTGAACAACGGCAACGGCTGTTCGTAACCAAGCAACCGAAATCAACAGAAGGCTAGATAGTGGCAAAAGACAAAACTAGATCCTGTTAAGCATTCTTCAAAATAAAAGACTTCCTCTCAAGTTAAAATGCATCCCTGTAAGCCACAATAGCCAAACAGAAAGGCAGGTGCTCTAGGACAAAAAAATGAAAGAAAACAGAAAGCTAAAATAATAGCAAATATTGTAAATGTGATAGTTCATTTATAATGCATTCCAGATACAAAAAGGTTTTTAAATCTCTCATGTTTGAAGTTTCACAATTCAGATAAAGGTTTCACAAATCACAAACTAGGTTTGAAATATTCTGCCATTGGCGTAGAATAATCTACTCCAGATTTGAAGTGTCGATGTATGTTTGTTTTTAAAGCACATCAGGTGATTTCTTAACACTTGCATGTTAAATCTAATTCCATGATTAGTTACTTATTTACAGGGCTGCACAGTGGTGTAGTTGGTAGAGCTGATGCCTTGCAGCAAGAAGGTTCTGGGTTCAATTCCTGGCACGGGTCTTTCTGTATGGAGTTTGCATGTTCTCCCTGTGCATGCGTGGGTTTTCTCTGGGTACTCCGGTTTCCTCCCACAGTCCAAAAACATGACTGTCAGGTTAAATGGCCTCTCCAAATTGTCCCTAGGTGTGTGTGTGTGTGTGTGTGTGTGTGTGTGTGTGTGTGTATCTCTTTGTTGCCCTGCGACAGACTGGCGACCTGTCCAGGGTGTACCTCGTCTCTCGCCCAGAATGTCAGCTGGAGATAGGCACCAACACCCCTCCCGAGCCCACTAACATACAAGGGTGTAAAGAAAATGGACGGCGTTACTTAATTACAGTCATATGTTAAGTATAATTTAAATGCTTATTATTATTTACTGAATGTAACTTGATTGTACATAATTACAAAAAGGTGATGTGAAAAATAATTAAATTCAAAGCTTTATTTATGATTTATTTTGACAAAAGGGAAGAGAGAGGAAGTCTTTTATTTTGAAGTATGCTTAACAGGATCTAATTTTTTGTCTTTTGCCACTATCTAGCCTTCTGTTTATTTTGGTTGCTTGGTTACGAACAGCCGTTGCCGTTATGCACCTATTGTACTGTTCAATAAAAATGTTTTACAGAAAATGTTCAGCAAATACATCTGAGCCTCCGTTCTAATTGCTCTTTAGCCATTTCCCGAATCAGAAGCTACAAACGGAAGCCAACTCCAGCTTCGATCCAGACAGTCAGGAACGCCGCCACAGCTAGATACATATCACGTTTTAACAAGATAACTATCACGTTTTAACAAGATACATATCACGTTTTAACAAGATATGTATCACGTTTTAACAAGATAGTATCACGTTATAACGTGATATGTATCACGTTTTAACAAGATACGTATCACGTTATAACGTGATAGCGCTCGAATTTTTTTTTTCCTGCGTGATAGCAATGCGCTTCCGTACGTGACAGATCAACATCGCATGAAGCTCAATTTAATCATTTGAGCATCGCTGGTCGCAGATTAGTCGAGTTTATTTGCACAACACGTTTGAGCAACAAGGCAGTTCAGCCTTGTTCAGCCTTGATAATTCACCCTAAATTATCAAAACATAACATTACATTTTGTCATATCCCATCAGCAAAATCATCAAGAATGATCATCAAATATATTAATGTTCCAGTCGTTTTTAATTAAAGGCAACGCTAAAGTAAATGGGTTTTAACCTTAATTTAGAGAAACTCAGTGTTTCTGGCAGTTTTCTGGCAGTTTGTTCCAGATGTGTGGAGAATAAAAACTGCAGCTGGACGATCAATTTTTTTAAGCAGACCTGAGACACTGTTGCAGTTATCAATGCATGGATGAAATTTTCTAGAAGGATGTAGCTCTATCATAAAATCGTACCTTATGTCAATAATTGCTAATAACAGTACACTGATTATTGAATCACTCTTTAGCAATCCTGACTGATTGACAGGAATTTTTAGGCTATGATGGAAGCACTTTGAGAGGACTCCAAGGATCTTGGAGTTTACAGGCCCAGTTTTCTAATGACTCCACTAGGTTGTTCTGGCCCATATCCTTTAAAACTGTCTATGTCATCTCCAAAGCTTCTTCATATATCATATGTGCCGCTTCATATCTGAAGCGGCACAATATCAAATACACAACATTCCATCTCTTTGCATTTTTCAGGTCTGCCTCTTTGATTGGTGAGGATCTGTCCAGTGATTCATTCTTTAAGAGCCACTTAAATTTCTCAAAATCTTCATCTGTCAAATTGCCCAGGATATTCAAGAGTTTCTTCTTTATTAACTTTTCATTCTGCTAAAACAAGAAAATATTAGGAACAAGGGGAGAAACTGCTTATGATAAGAAAAGGTTTAAAGTAACAGACCTCTGCAGTAAAACCTACAGAGATAAAATTAAAGCTAAGCTAAAGCTGAACTATTTGTTATTGGTGTAATGTCATTGTCCAGCCTCGTAAATCTAATCTGAAGTTAATATATTGTGTCAAACCTCACCTTCAATGTGTCAGATGTACACATTGCAGTGATGGGTCTGGTAACATCGATGCGTCGGCGCATGTGTCAAGCCCCCAGACCAAAACCCGTGTCGGTGCGCGTATTGGTTTCAACAAGTCACGTGACCGACACAGGAACTGTTTCGAAATGACATTAACGTGCCAAACTGTGTTTATAAGGAAGCAAATCTGTCAATCTGTCAAAAGCATTTGCCAAAATAATTCTTGATCTTTTACAGCGTCAACTATGGACCAGCTTCAAAGGAAATGTTTCCGCAGTGTGGGACCATTTTGATCTTATATTGGAAAATAATTTTTTTATTTTTGTTGTTTCAGCCGGTTCTTGTCAGTTTCTCCTTGATCTATCTGAATCCAAATTCAGCTGAAACTGACTTTTAGTTTACTGTGTTTGACTAAACTGTCTTATTTAAATAAATCCACCTTTTCAATGTTGAGGTATTGTTGGTTGTTTGTTGAAGTGTTTCTCATTTCAACCTCAGAAGATTTTGTTTCCATTTGTTCTCAAATAATAAAATTTTTGCACTTTGTTTATGCAGGAAAATATTCACACAATATTCACAGTAATATTTTAACGCTTTTGCAAACAATTATTAACTTTGTCCAAATTCTGTCCTAGTATTCAGCAAAACATTTTGAAGAAAAAAAAAACGCAAAAACGGCAAAGGGTACACAGTTTGATGCTATTTCCAATATAATCTACATTGGTGATACTGGTTCTGTATTTACTTGATATTGGATCTATAAGTGTGCAGTATTGCAAACCTCTACTGTAAGGTTATTCATTTACTCCATTAAAATGCTAACATTTTGCATCTTTTTTATTCCTGATATTATCTGAGAAAACTTTGCTGTGAATTCAGACGAGAAAAAATGTCTGAGTGGAAATATTTCTTTTATAGATATTTGTAGGGAAAGTGTTCACTCCTTTCTTTTTCTGTGTCACCAATAAAACAGTCACACACCAATTTTACATATTTTGTTTTAAAATAATTTTTTAAAATCAAGAAAACAGTGTATAAAAACAATATATAAAAATGATCAGAGAACCATTTCCCAGATTTACTTTATCCAAGTTCTGTAGCATTTTATCTCATTCCTGGCATTTACACACAATTTATCTCTGTTGTTCCTGTAAAAAAGATTCCTTCAAGTTGCTGTCCTGGAGAACCAAATAAGTCTCAAACTAACCCATTCAAATACAAGATTTACTCTAAGTGAACTTGTTGAGTAAAAAGTAATAAAATAGTAAATTTGCACAGTGAATCAATCAACAAATTACAACTGAAGAAAATGACGTACAATCAGTTATGTCTTATAGGGGTTGATGCACAATTACTGGTTTACAAAATAAGCTGCCTATTTAAAAAAATGCTAAAATATTTTCTTATCTTTCTGCTTTTATTTTTAAAAAAAATGAATCTCAGTAGTCCTTAAATTGAAGTTATGTTTTGTCCCCTTCAGTCCTCTTTGTCCGTCTTTAGAGGTTCTTTGGACTGAAGCGCCACATCGGAGCCGACAGACTCATCATCTTCGTTGTCTTCCTCTTCGTCATCCTCCGTCTCGTTGGTGACATACGAGCCTTTTTGTCTGGACAGACACCACAACAAAACGGCGATGGTGCAGAGGAAGACCAGCAGCACCACAGTAATGATACCTGCAAGGAAACAGACGGTAAATATTGAAGCCCATCAGTGTTGAATTCTTAACACATTTGTCTCTTACATTTTATTTTACAAACATGAGAACAGAGGAAAAATTTCATGTTTTTTTCTAAAGAAATGTATAAAATTTTGCCTGATAAAGCATCAAACCTGGTATAAAACTAACTGAATGCTAAAAATCCAATATGATCAGATGGACTGGATATCAGATTGAACCAAGAGTTTGATTTATTCCAGCAGAGACGAGTCATAACTCCACTCGGATTACATCATGGTTGCATCAGAAAAGAAATGTATTTACAGATTATGATAAGTTATATCTTCATCTATATTTAAGAAGAATTAGCTTTTTAAAATTGCATCAATATTTGCATAAGTGCAAAGGCAAAATTAATTTTTTTATGCTTCAACATTTCAGAAAGTGGAACCAAAGCAAAAGTAAAAATTTCTCACCTCCGATTAAGGCAGCTAAATCCTCTGTGCTGCTGTAGATATCTGTAAAAACACAACATTTACTCACCGTAGATTCAAAATATCATTTTCAGAATAAATGCTACTTCCAATGAAATAGTTTTTACCGTAGTCATAATCTAAACATTAAACCATCAACATAAAAAACATCTAATACAATGTTATTTATTTCACATTTTTGGTTTTTTATATATATTATTTCGCTGGGGCCCGTTGCCCCCTGCTGTGGAAACCGCCGCCAGCTGCTATCAGTGTTTTGACACTCATCTCCACAGCGACACGCCCCAGAAGTATAACGCTGATAAGACACTCCCTGCTGTGACCACATCGTATGCATTAACTGCATTTGAAGAGCTCAAATTATTCTGATTGTTAAATGCTAAACGGTTAGCAGGAATTAGCATCTTTTAATTTAGCAGCATTTTCATTTTAATAAATTTTATATTGAGAGCATATAAATGCATTTAAAGAGATAAAGTTATTGTGCTTTAAATGCTAAATGAAGTTCAGTTTAGTAGCAATTAGATTATCAACTTTTAGCTTAAGACCATTTAGCTAGTCAATGCTTGGATTTTAGTTTAGCCACTTTTAGATTTGTAGATGGAAACAGATTTTTATTTATAGGCATTTAACTCTTGCATCACTTTTCAGTGCACTATTAGCTGAACAGATTTTAGGTTTTATTTGACTAATAATTAGCTTAGCATTGGTTAGCTCAACAGTTACATGTCAGAAATAAAGGATATTCTGGTTACTATGACGTGTTTAACTCTGTGACAATCTGTGTCGTCATAAATAAGCACTGAGATTTGACTGGAAAATTAAGTTAAAACATTTTCCAGTTAAAATATTGCAGCTTTCTAAAAGGCAAATCCTTTCTCTTTTCTGTATTTCATTATATCCTTTGCCGTTATTGTGGTTTAATTTCAGGATTTTCCTAGTTAATTTCTATTTGCACTAGTTTTACAAGTAAACATGTCAAATTATTCCTGTAGATGTTCTGCAGCTACTTTGCTGTCAATAATCCGCATTTATTTATTTTGACATATGGGCAGCAACACCTGAAGAAAACTATCCAAAGGTTAACAAAGAACAACTAATCATACTTAAATATCATTTTTACATTGACTTGCACTCAAAATAGACAGAAGCCGTTCACACTCTTAAATTCTCAGTTTTATTAAATGTGACAGATGATGCAGTCTGTAAGGAGATGGACACACCTTTTTTTCCGATCTTGGTCACAAGATCTGAAACAGTTGAATAAGCATCAGTTGATGCTTGAGTCAGAGGAGAGGGAGTCGAGTAAGAGTTCATCTTGACCTGGAGACGAAATAAACAGATTTTAGTCAGTTTGATGGGAAAAAAATATTTCCTATTAAAATAAAGTAAATTAAAACCATTTCCTTTTTAATGAAATTAAGTTAATAAAGAAATCATATTTGTTGATTTCCTTCATATCTTTGCTCTTGTTTTGCAGCTGTTGCAAGAAAACCTGACCTTGTTTTGCACTAAATTTATCAGATATTTATATATTTTTGCATGCAAACCTCCAAATTTATGTAAGAATAAAAAGCTAATGTAGATGTTCATTTTTGTTGCCTGAAAATAAAACTCTTGCAAACCTGCTTAGTGTGCAAAAGATCATGGAACAATCCAGTCTATTAAAAGAATTTAGTGTTTTTCATTTCCTGAGTCATGAACCCTAGAGAGAGACAGTAAGGTTAACTGAGAGCGTTGATGTTTGTCACAATGAGAGTCATGCTTCACTTAACTCTGACACAGCTGCAGAACATTAGGAGAAAAACAAACAAATGAGCCTCAGTCTGAAAGCTGTTATTTTCTATCAAGTCTTGACATTAAGATAACAGTAGAAGTCTTAAATATAAGTATATAAGAATAACATTTTTACTTTATCAACATATTTAAGAATAATAATCACTTTCTTGTAATAAGTGATGAAAACCAAAGCTAAAACTGTTAGCAATTAGTTCAAAACATCAACAAAGAATGTGACGCAAATAGAAAACGAAGCCATGAACTTACTATTGAACAGGTTGCAGCAGTTTAAGATCCAATAAGAAGAAACAGAGAAGGAGAAGAAAATGTTTTGGACCCTCAGACTCTCAGCTGGGTGTGGTGTTGCTCCCTGGGGTCCAGATCCGGCCAATTGCTGCTCTGACTCCACCTCTGTGATGCTAAACAGCCTGCAGATGTCTCCAACTCTGCAGCTCACAGCTTTCTTGCATCATCCTTGTTTATTAATCTGCAGCATTAATGCAGATTATTGCTGCATTAATGCAGCATTAATTAATGCAGCATTAATTATTGTATTTTCTTTCAAAGACAATACATCTTTAAAAATCATAGCATTTTCCTTAAAAGAAAATGTAATGAAATGCTGTTTCTTTTCAAACATTCCCAGGAGAAAAGGTATTTCATTTCATGTTTCTGCAACATATTTTCCTGAAGTCAAACTGCAGCGATATTGACTGCAAGAAAGAGATTAAACTTGGAATAAAGCAACTTTTGACCACCAGTTGAATTAAATGTAGATGCCAAAGAAACGTCTGAGCATTTTATGGTAAATTTCAGAGCACAAAAATTGTACTCAAGTAAGAGTAGCAGAACTTCAACATATTTTTACTCAAGTAAAAGTAAAAAAAAGTAATGTAAGAAATTATTCAAGTGTAAAAAGGTATTTGGCAAAATATCTGCTCAAGTACTGAGTAACTGATCAAATGATCAGCCATTTAATATTTAAAAACTACATCATTAGGTGAGCCAAAATATAAAGTTAATTAGAAAATGACAATAATTCATGTAAGTAACAAAAATAACAGAATCAGTCAGAAAAGTTTTTTTTTTCAGATCAGTTTCTTTCAATTTAAAACGTATTAAACTTTAACAAAAACTGCAGCTGTGTGCCTGTGTCTGGTGGATATTTGGTTAAAACATGTTTGTTTTTCATTCAGTGGGTAGAAAATCCAGAAATTTTACTCAAATAAGAGTAGAAGTACTTCATAATAAAATTACTGAAGTAAAAGCAAAAAGTACAGCAGAGTAAAAATACTTCTAAATGTATATTTTAAAAAAAAGAGTTGCTCAAGTAAATGTAAATATAACTACTTCCTACCAAACTCTGGTAAATATTAGCATAATTTAGGGTTTTATTTTTATTTTTTCATCTATCTTGAATTGTTATTGTACCTTACTTTTACAATCCTGATCCCTACAATATTGAGTTCTGTTCTTTCAGATGAATAAAAGAAATGTTCATTTATGATGCTCAGGCTCATGACCGCAGTATTAATGCATAAAAATTCAATCTGTAGTCATTTCTTCCCAGTAAAACATCAGCTTAAACATAAAACAGATAAAAACATGGAATTAATTAAACATGGTGCTTTAATAAAGAATGAAAAGTAGAAACTGCAGGAAGAATCAAGAAAAATAACAAATCCAGAGAAGCCGTTTAACAAAAAATAACAAAAAAATACTTTTATTGATAAATAATTAAGAATACTTCATCAAATAAATAGATGTCCCCATGAAATAAAAACAAAATAAATATATTGTTTTATATTGGAAACTTCTTTTGTCAATCACAGTTTTATTTATTTATTGATTCGGTTATTTATTTATTTCAGAATGTATTTGATGAAGTATTCTTGTTCATTGTTTGTTCATTGTATCTTGTTCATATTCATTGTTTGTTTATTTCATAGTTTTATTTTGTAAAGCTACTTTGTGTATTTCATGTACTTTTATTTTTATAGCATGAGGCTGTAACGTGTGACATGTAACATTTATTTATTGATTTTGAATGAAACAACTCTCCATAGAATATCATTAAGATATTTTAATAATCTGCCTTTGGTCCAACTTCATAACATTGAGCTGAATTGATTCATTCAGTTTCCAGTATATTTGAATTTAAGAGTAAAACCATAAACTATTCAATTACACCAACTTTCCAAGCCACTTAAATAATAAAATCGTCTCTTTTACATTAATTTTCATGGGAACAAAACACAGCTGGAAAAAAATAATCTGTCTTTACTACATTTTTCAGAAGAATAGCACAAATGAGGAAAGTCAAACTGAAATTTCAAATACTTTCATTAAACCTTAATAGCTGTATGCTAACATCCTGGCATTTCCAAAGTAACAGCTAGCTAAATTATGAATCTATATTTAATTAATCTCTTCCAACAGCTGAAAAGAAGCAAAGTTATCAAAGTAGCTTTTATAAGCTGAAAACCAGGGGAAAAAAACTCAAGTTTTATATGACAAATATTGGTCAAATTTGGAAACATTTCCAAAATATTTTTACTTTTTTCTTCTGAATGTGGTGTAGTTGCTTTCAAACTAAACAATGACTAAAACTACTAAAGATAAAATTACTGTTATTGTTGTAAAGTTTTAACTTCTCCATTTTATTAGTTGCTACTTGTGCTGGAAGCTAAATGTGTTTCCTCCGTGCGACGCCTCTCAGTTTGTGTGTTGCTAGGTTTCTATTTCTCTATATTTCGCTGTCGCTCCTCTTCGTCTCGCCCTCCTCACTCTTCCTCGTGCTCGAAGAACTCGTGGCAACAGACGGTAACCACGGAGACGAATGTCATGAACTCCTGGAAGTTACACTCGGAGTCACCGTCCGCGTCCAGACTCTCCATCAGGCCGTCCAACGTTGACTGGTCTTTGACGTGCTGCAAGGTCAGAGGTCAGAGGTCAGGAGCCTGCTCTTGTTTCAGCTCTTAGAATGAAAGCAACAGTTAGTCTCACCGCCATCAGGTCTGGCAGCTCGTCGTGAAGAAGGTCCTTCAACTCGCTCTTCTTCAGTTTGTGCTTGTCTCCTTCTCTCTCTGAGTATTTCTGGAAAACGGCGATGATGGTGGCTATTGAGGTCTCAAGGTCAGTCATCGTTGACCTTCAACACAGAGAAAGAAAGCAAGAAAAACTGTTAAACTTTTCAAAGTTATCAGGATTAATCTGTATTTATATGTTATATATTAATATATACGACACCACTTTTTTTCAGGCATAAGTTATAGTTGGGTTACACATTGTATATATTTGATATTATTTGATTCAATAAGATATAATATTCTCAAGTACAATAGAATATGATGCAATGTTACAAAATGTTTCGATACAGGATATACAAGAATATGATACAATATAATCTAATACTAATTGATTACACAGTAATGTATTATTTTCTACAATAAATTGTAGTAAAATACAAACATGATAAATAAATGTTTTAATGTAATGTTTTCTGTTATGAAAAATAAAATATCACATAAATGAGACAATATAATATGGTATAAAATAATAAGGTTATTATTTTACAATTTTGTACAATATGATATCATGCGTCGCAGTCCAGTACAATATAATACTGAACTGTATGCAGTCCAATTTATATAATTTAATAAAATGTAATAGAAATACAAAAGTAATAGCTTTGTACAATGAAAACAGTGAAACATTATATTAATACAATATAACATATTAATCTGGTACAATGTAATACAATAGAATATGATAGAACATTACATTACAATTATAATAAAGTGCAATACCACACAATGTTTATTTTAATTTGACACAATATGATATTTGATTTATGATACAATAAAAACCAAAAGTATACAATATGACATGTTGGTTTACAATAAGATAATTTCATGATGTAATGTAACAAATATCATGTTATGTGATAATTTGATACAATATGATATCATTAAATTTGATACAAAGTAAAAATAATAAATAATACTTTAAAAATAATTGTTTTGAACTCATTGCAGAGCAGTGACTGTCTTCACCAAAGATGAATAAAAAAAGAGTAGAAACAGAAGGAGAGACAGAAAAACTCTCATATTTAAACAAATTAAAGTAAAAAAAAGTAAAAGTTTGGGTTAAAAAAAAACTAGCCTTGGAGAATAAACAGAACATTAACTTAAACTGTCTTTAAGACCTTGAAGTTTGAATATATTTTAAAGTATCTAACATTATTTTGCTGCTTTACAAGACATTTATTCTGAATATGATTCCAGTCTTTTGCAGTTTAAGATTTCTTGTGCTTACCGTAGTTCAGATGCAAACTGACGCTGCGTTTCCAGACAGTGGAGGCTGCCGCTGCGCTGCAGGCTTTATACAGACCTGAGGTCAGCCATGCTGTCTGTCAAACCGCTGACCTATCACAGCCCAACGCCTCCCCTCACTCCACTGCCTCTGCAGAGACAGACTCAGCTTTCTGTCAGAGACGTTTGTGTTTAGACCTCAGCAGCAAAGACGCACCGATCGCAGTTTTCTGGCCGATCATCGATTATTGATCTTTTAAAAACCTGACCAGCCACTTCAAATTTTATCTGATGATATTTCTTTTTTGTCTGAAATGTCAAAACTACAGCAAAAAACATTGTTTGGTTGGTAACAGAGGGGCGACTATCGTTACCTGTCAACATGCAGACATGACCTGGTGGGCGGGGCTAACAGTCAAACCACTCTGGGTACTAACTAGTTACATTTACTTGTAACTTTTTGGGAAAAATGTACTTTTATGAGTATTATTAATATGCTGTTCTTTATACTTTTACTGTAGTAATTTTATTATGAAGAATTTCTGGTTTTACTTGAGTAAAATTTCAGGTTTTCTACCCACTGAATGAAAAACAAACATGTTTTAATCAAAAATTCACCAAACACAGACACACATCTGCAGTTTCTGTTAAAGTTTTATTATATTTTTATTGAAATAAACTGATTTAGAAAACATTTTTTGGCCTAATTTTGTTATTTTTTGTTACTTTGTCCATAAAATACCAAACTTTATACTTTAGTCCATCTGATTCAGTGCTTGATTAGACTTTTTACCAAATAGTTTTCACTTTAACTTGGTAATTTTACTTTTAGCTGAGTATAAATATGTTGAAGTAGTGCTGAGTTTTTGGGTTTTCTGCCAACAGAAGAGAACAGAGGTTGACTTTTAAACTTTTGTGAAGTTGGCCGATCAACGATCTCCCAAAATTCAGGAAATCGGTTCAAATTAGCTGTCTTTTAATTACTGTTTACTCACTCTGATGAAAACAAAAACATATTTTTTAAAGTTCTTCTGTCTATTTGACTCGTCTCTCAGGTTGATCCAGTTCTCCTGGTCGTGTTTGAGCCACAAAGGCTGGTTTCACAGGAAGTGGCTGGCTGTGCATGTTAATGAAGTCGCTCTTTTCACAGCTCCTCTTGGCCAGACGTGTGCCCTCCACCGCCCACAGAGCGCAAACAAACACAACCCGAGAGCCACAAGTTTCACTCCACAAACTGGGAAAATATTCCCCAGTAAATCTGGATTTTGAAGCTGTTAAATCGACTTTCTGGTGATGTGTGGGCATCGTGACAGAGCAGGTATCTGGCTGTCTTCTCCAAACAAAACGCGTCTTTGTTTGGTGATGAACGCAGACAACTGCCGGCCGCTTCATTGTTTGCCTCAAACAATCCGACTCTGTGCAGGAAACTGGACCAACTTACTGGAAACCAGCGCCACACGTTCAGGCCCACTGGTTTACAGCGTCTCACTTTAGCTGCTGTTTAGTCTGGCTGAGAGTAAGAGATACAATCAGAGCGAATCTGTTAACTTTAACTCACTTAAACGTTTGATTTTTCTTTTAAATAGAATATTGGAATTATATATATATATATATATATATATATATATATATATATATATATATATATATATATATATATATATATATAGCCAGCTGGCTGCTATATGGTTGTTAAAGTTTGTTTCTTATCTGGCAGCTCAGTCCAGTTTCTCCTGACACCCTTCAGCTCCAGCTCCTCTTTGTTCCTCTGTGTTTCGTGTCTCTTTCAGGATTTTCTCTCCTGGGAAACAGCCGGGGCCTCCTGGGAGCCAGCCGGGCTCCATGAGCTCAACCGTCTCCACAGCAGCCAGCTGGCATCTCCTGCCAGGCTGGAAAAAGCTCCACCGGGCCGCTGAGTCACCAGCGGGCCGGCAGACAAAGCCCGCTGCTGTTTTGGGTTGTTTTGCTTTTTATTCTAAGATTAGAACATTTTTACCTTTCAGCCTTTTCACCAACATCTTTGGAGGACATGGGGCAGGCTATTTGAGTCTGACAGAAAGAATAAAACTTCTACGAACGATAGAAAAGGCGTTATATGTTTCTACCATTAGGGGACAGCAGCGTGTTGAACAAAACTTTACAGTAAAATTCTTAAATATATTTTTTATCATTTTATAGATAACTATTTTCGCTCTGAGTTAGTTTTACGAGTTTTTTTGTTTATTTTGCAACTAAATATGATCAAATCAAACAGATTGGATACTGACTTTTTCTAATTTGTTTTTGTAAAACTGATTAAATTCTGTTAAAACATAGCCATATATAGTAGTTTTAATTGTTTGTAGAATAAATATTTAACCGAGAAATCTATAAATAATCTGTAATTTGAAATTGCATGACTGGAAATACTCAGTGAGAAGTAAATTAATTTCCCATGTTGGGAAATTTTCCTCTCAGGATGGATTGTTGTAAAACAAAAAGTTTGTAAAAAGGCATTAAAGTTTTTGCAAACCTTGAATTTCTGTTAAAACAGTTAAATTCTGTATTAGAAAATAAACAAAGTATTTTCTTTTAATAAATTTTTACTTCCTGGAATTAAAGTGTTGTTCTGCTTTTGACCGCTAGATGACAGAGTTTGACATCCACATCTTATTTATGGTCGGTTCGTATAGCTTTTGCAGATCGTTTTGGATGCATTTTAACTACATGTCTTGCTCTTGTTCATTGTTTTATGCTCGCGTATTCTTTGTTTTTAATATTTAGAGAAATATTTTTGACAAACTTTGTGGCTGATTTAAGTTATTTCAACGTTTTCTTTCATCGTTTGGTGGCCTAAACTTGGTTGTCACTACTGGACTTTTCTAAATAATTAATTGAATTTTTCTATTGTATCTTTGCTTCCTACTTTTGTGGACTTTTTCATACTTTTTACCACTTTTGATAACATTTGTTAAGTTTCTGCAACATTTTTATTGTTGATTATTTGGATTTTACCCTTATGTTGTCATTTTGTGTGATTTAGCTTTTGACCATAAGGGGGCACTAGCAGACATTAGAATATGTTCAAAGTTACTACCAAGAAGCCAAGAAGCTTGATTTTTTAAATGATTTTCTAGAGTCTGATTACTATTCTGTGGAGTTCCTGCTGCTGGAGGATTCATGCTGTCCAGTCGTTTTTCTCCCTGTAGACATTCAGGGCTGTGCAGAACATAAACAGTTACGGCTGAAATCAAAACACCCACTCAGATGATTTGTGAAGGCTGGCTGGGGTAGAGGAGACATGAAATCCTTCCTTCGTCTTTTAACTCAGTGAACCTACACATCAGCACAATCCAAACAAGTCAAATTTATGCTTGAGTTTTTACATTTTTGCAGCTTTAAGTGATAATTTACTGAAAACCACTGAAGCTTATTTAAATTGACTATATTGATTTTTTTTTCTATTGAAATGTTTTAAATTTAATGTTCTTATAGTTTGTTCAAGTATAAATTGATGAAAATAACTTCAGTTATTTGTTTCCACTCACTCCTTTGTTCATTATGCATAAAAAAATAAATACATTTGTTTCACCAGATCACATTAAATTGCATTTTATCTCGGCTAAATGAGTTTCAGCTTCCTGCTTTAGTAGAAACAACCAGCTCTGTTTTGTGTCTGCGTTTCTCCGTCACCATGGCAACCTCAGACTAGCCAGCGCGTGACGGGCCGTGGCTGCAGATTGGCCATCTCATGTCGCATCTCTGCCTAATCCCCTAATCCTCCCCTGCTTGCACTCTCACCACCCCCTCGATCGGATTAAAGGCTGCTGACCTCAACACACACACACCCGACACACACACACAAACCTGCTGGCCTAAATATCTGCTTCCTGCTCCCACACTGAAACAATTCACCCAACAACAAACATTATAAAATAATTCAATTAAAAATTTTTGCACCGATAATCTGTAATTTTAATCTCACAAAGAAATCTGTTAGTCTGACCTTAATTCTCCATCGTAGGCAGTCAACTAGTTTGCAAACTTGTCTTTCCTAGATGTGAGTTTGAACTTAAGTAACTGATTTCTTTGTGTTTATCAAAGGAAAGTGGGATTTTTTTCCCCTTACGAAGGATCTTATTGTCCTTAAATATTGGCTTTGCAACTCCAAATACAACTTTTCCACCTCTCTGGATGCTGCTATTTGCTCATAAGGTGAGCTCATCAAGGTGAGCTGTATTTTTGTCTCATCTGAATGCATTATCTTTACTTGGACTTATTTTGATGTTTATTGAGAGATTCTGTTCCAGTTTTTGCAATTAATCTGCATTTTCACCCACAACATTTGCAGAAAGCCACAAGGATCTAATTGTTCTTCTGTGATCCAAAACAACAACAACAACAACATATGGTGGAACTAAGCTGCCGACAGGTCAGAGAGCAAATCTTCAAACTCTTAAGACGGCTGGAACATGGATGCTGCAGCACCTCAGCTGCCATCTTTAGGGATTAGGACCGAGCTGGACGTCAGAGTTCAAAAAAAAAATGGTGTAATCTGGTCATCAGTTTAAATATTTGCATGTTTCTTAACAAATCTGTCAGTTTTGTTTTAAACTTTATAAGACTCAAACACTGGTTTACAATGCTCCTCTCAGTAAATTTACAGATGATTGCTTCACTGAAAGTGGCCGCTCTAGATGTCTGACTTTCTCAGCAGCCTCATTAATCAAAGATGATCATTGTGATTAATAGGGAGAAGGTCTCAGACAAATGAAAGGATCAGGGTAACTTTAGATTAATAGTGTTAAAAATGACTGAGTGATGGTGTTTTTATTTTAATGTCAATAAATAAGAACTGTAATTACATGATCTGCAATGGATTTCAATGTTAATCATATTTTACATTTTAAAAAATAGAATGTGTGTGGTTAAATTTAAGATATATTTGTTATTGTTATTATTCGTAAGGTATGTCGTGTTGTGTATTTTTGAGTAGTCAGTATTTTACCTACAGTAGACAGGAAAACTATTTAAGTTTAGAAAAATCAGAGAAATTCAGGCTTTAGACTTAAGCTAATAGTTAATCAAACTCAAGCTAACAGGTAAACATCAATAAAGTATTTTAATTTAAACTCTAAACAGAGTTAAGCTAGCAGCAAATTAAAGTCAAAATAACATCTAAACATATAAAAACTCCAGTTAGCCATTAGCTTGACTCTCCCTATCCATTAGCTTGACTCACTTAGCCATTAGTTTGACTCTCCTTAGGCGTTAGCTAGACCCTAGTTTGACTCTCATTATCCGTTATCTTGACTGCTGTTCGTGTTAGCTTGACTCCAGTTAGCCGTTAACTTGACTCTCGTTATCCATTAACTTGACCCTAGTTAGACGATAGCTTGACTCTAGTTAGCCGATAGCTTGACTCTCATTATCTGTTAGCTTGACTCTAGTTAGCTGATAGTTTGACTCTCACTAGCCATTAGCTTTACTTTTCTTAGCCGTTAGCTGCACTAGTTAGTCGTTAGTTTGACTCTCATCAGCCGTTAGCTTGACTCTCGTCAGACATTAGCTTGACTTTAGTTAGCCATTAACTTGACTCTAGTTAGCCGTTAGCCTCATCCGAGGCAATGAGAAGATTTCCCAAACTGACCACATTCTGACTGTAAAAGGATAATAACTTCAAAAAATATTAAATGACAAGTAAACAAAAATTAAATCTGACTTGTCTGCAATGGAAGCTGTGGAAACAGAAACATAACAAGGCTCCTCCAACTGAGCTTCATTTCTTTTTTTATAAAAGCAGCTCTGGTGGCAATATGTGATTTATTCAAAGCAATCAAGCTTTGAAATTGCAATAATATCCAGAGGTTTACATGTTTAAATACTGCTGCTCTTATCAAACAGCTCGTCTACATCTCCAGCCTCATTTAGAGATTAAAGAAATCTCCCTGAAATATAAAATATATTACAATTTGAAGCAATTTGCCCAGACGTTTAAAGCTTTCTCTGAATTAAGTACGCTCTCCTGAAATGCAAATATGCAATCAGGGTTTAACTGTAAATCCCAGAAAATGCTGCATAAGGACCAAACACATGCAGCCCTCCAATCCTGAAGCAATGAATAGCTAATTTGAGATGAACAGGTTGTGCAGCATAAGCAGAAGAGCTTGACAGGGCAGCAGAGAAATGCTAAATGGAAAATGTTGCAAAGATTGGATAAATAATTCAGAGTTCAGGTTTTTGCAGTTCTGTGTTAGTTGAAAAAAATCCTAGCATTTCATTCCATCACTCTCTAATCATCACTTTTAGAAAACTGATAAATTATTAACTGAAAAGTAGATGAGTTTTATGTTTTTTACATTTTTAATTTATTCATATATATCCAAACACAATGTTGAGCTTTGCTTTGAGAACTGTTTGGTTTTTAAATGAATTTCTTTTAGATTTCCACCCAAGTAAATTCCTGGTGTTCTTTCCCATAACCAACCTGGTTGACAAGCTTGATGTCCATTTATTCTGATGCAAAGTGAGGAACGCTGATATGGAGGATTCTTGATAAAAAGATGAATAGCAGGCTCCCCTTTTTCTCTCTTCACACAGTTCCCATTCAACCTGCATGAATAGGTCCGTCAAAACCAGTCTGGGTTTCCAATCAGAGATGAACTCTGGGGTCAGCAACGGCTGCTTCAAGCACTTCATATACCCAGCTGATTATGTTCACCAAATTTTACTCAAGTAAGTAATAAAATGACTCAAATTACAGCGTAGTAAAAATACTGTCATCAAACAGCTCACTCTTTGTATCATAAAAACGTTTTTCAAAATACTTATACGGAAACCTTTAGCTGCCAGAGTATGGAAATAACTTTTGCATCTTGTTATAATGACAACAGTTTCTCATTTATAACTTTATTTCTTAAAAAACAAACAAAACAAGCACAAAAAAAACATCTAACAACAATGTATAGCAAGACGTTTTTATCTGTTTTTGGAGACTTTGACAACAACAAGTAAAACAGAAATTGCCTCTACAGAAGCGAGAAGCGAGTGTTGCCGTGTTCCCTTTCCACTTCTCAAACACTGCAGTGATTATTGCAATTAAATCACACATGCGAAGTGGAGAAGCACAATCCAATGTAACCAATAGAAAAATTCAACTGCAGTACCATCGTACAACCATAGAGGGCAACATTGAGACAATTTTGGGTCAAATATTGCAGATTTAAAGAAATTTAGATGAAAATGTCAATTTGTACAGGAACATAAATATAAAACATTTAAGGATCAATTTAGACAGTTTATAGAGGGAATAATTTTTGGATTTAGCTATTCTTTTAGCTCCTGCAGCTCCCTGATCTCATTTACAGCAAATAACTCTTTAAAATATCATCTAAAAACACGTAGAACTGCCTGGTTTATTAATTGAAGCACCAAATATGCCTTAATATGCATTGACATGCACAGTAGAAACTGTTTCAGCAGCACCACAGCAGCTGTAACTCATTATGTTCAGTCTTATGGGGACAGCCAAACAGCACCAAGGAAAATTACGGTATTATATTGGTATATCAACTTCTCATGCTGAATTTCCTGTTGGATATTTTAGATGTGAGAAAAATATACACATAAACGAATGAAGAGAGCCTGCAAACTGCATGCAGAAAACCTTAATGATTCATGATTGACTGAAGCAAACATACAAAATTTCACCTGTGAAATAAATCAAAACATCATCCTTTTTTGTTTAGTTGTATTTCCTTTAAAGTCTCCAAGGTGACTCCTGACTCCAGCAGATATCAGACTCTCGTATTTATCACCAGTTTCTTCACAGCCGGCCTTGGTGGGTATTCATCGTGTTCCCCTGACAGAGATGAATAAATAAATCACATCTCTGTCAGACATAAAGTAAAGCTGCTGCAGAATTGATCAAAGCATCTGTGTGCAAATGGAAAAAGATACAGCACCTTTAGCTTAGGAACGACAGAAAGAAGATTGAAATGAGTGTAGTTGTCTTTGTTGTATTGTCAGAATGTATCAGTTCAGTGTTCAGGTTTGCTTAGATGCTTCTACGGTAAACGTATTTCCTGTAAGCCAAACTAATGCACCATGAAATTGCAGCAATTTCACTGTTGTTACAATCTAGAGATGTTAAACGATTTTCTGCTGCGTTTTGGTGCCATCAGTGCTGTCACAGAGGGAGTTTAGCTCACTGACAGAGCTTAATAATCTGACCCTTAGTGACCACGGCTCATTAACTGGACAGTCCAGTTCCAAACATCATTAAACTTTAGCTTTTATTTATAGAGAGATGCATGCATTCAGCGTTTATCATTAAAACCTCCTGGGGGCAGGAGGTTTCTTTCAGCTGTGTTTGGATCCATGCATCTGTGCTAAAGAGTAATTTGGCACCGATGCAATTAATTATTATTAGCAATTAATAAGGCAAAAACAAATATACATGTTTGAAAACCTCATTAAAAAATACTTAATATAGAATAACAATTTTTTTAAATCATCTTTATACATTTATTAGGTTTTTTCTTTTCTGGTCTCAAAAATAACTTGGATTTTTGGGATTTTAATTTTTCATGAATTCTTCTTTTTTTGTACACATTTTTATGTCAAAACATATGGTGGGTATAACTCATTTAAAATTGTGAAATAATGTTAATTGTGAAATAATGATTAATTAATATTTTTTGTGTAAGAGCTTTATAAAACAAAACCATCCCCGCATTTAAAAGTAATATTAATTTAAGAATTGATTTTACATTTGATTTAAATGTACCTTTGACTTTTTGATTGGATCACTGAATACTTTTTGATCTTGATATTCTGACTTTATTTAGCTTATTTTAATATATTTTGAATTTACAAAGTAATTTATAACAGTTTCCTCAAAAGTCACTTGAGAATAATTTAATCATTTAAATGTGTAATTTTCTTGATGTAATTAATCTGTTGTTAAAATTAGATGAATGAAAATTGTGATTTAATTTTATTGTTAATACGTTTTCATTTGAACAGTTCTGAATATGTACGTACTGACGTACTTGCGTTCTGACCCCGCCCCTTCCAATGATGTCACTCACTCTCCTCCAGGAGCGGAGCGTGTCGTTCAGTTCTCCGTTAGACCGGAGCAGTAATGGCTAGAAGTGGCTCGTCTGTTCAGTTTTCACCGCTACAAACTTCGCCGACTCCAAATGAGATGCGTTATGTATTACTTTAATTTCAAATTTGCTTTATTTTTCTTTCCGAAGACAAATGAGTCGAGAAGAAACGTCAAAAGAGAGGCAGAAGAGTAGTGATCGTCTTCTCCTTCAGGTCCCGACACTTTGTGCTGGGACCGCTTCCAGCGAGCCAGAGGTCAGTTCAAATTAACACAAAATTTACATTTTACTTCTTCTTCTTTTCATATCAGCTTCTTCTGCCTCTATCTGTTATGTTTTTTTGACATTAAAGTTTGTTTGGATGAATTCGGCTTCACATTTGTAAATATATCTCTGTTCCAGCGTGTATAATCTACTTTGTATTGTGTGAACTGCTCTTTAATAGTAATTACAGTAAATATGGTGCCTCTCTTTTTTTTTTGCTCTTAATAATTTTGTTATTCTAATGTAGATAAATATTTCTTTTGGCAATATCTGCCTGCTATTTCTAATATTTACATTACATTGAAGCATTTGCCATTTTGTTCTAATGTGACAGAAATATCTCGGCAGCAGACAGGTGCAGGAAAACTGGCTGTATTGAAAACAGCAGCATAATGTGTATGAAGACACAAGCGTTCAGAACCTTCTCAGTTGTGCCAATAAGGTCATCTGATAAGCTGAAAATCCTCTGTGTCTCTGCCACAAGCTTTAAGACGAAGCATTTGTGCTTTTTCTTCACCATCATCCTTCTGTTTTTCTTCCTCTCCAACTCAAAGACTCATTCTTCCTCCTAAATCCTGCAGACAGCTCTTCCCTTTATCGCCTTCATTTTATCCTCAAACTTGTCTGTGATTCATTTCCCTTGTCTATTTCCCTTCTCTGGTTCTTCATTTTTCCTCGAGGATGGTGCAACAGCATTTTCAGATGGAAATGATTAGTTCATGTGGAAAAAACAAAACAAATGCAAGCAGGAAATTATATTATGATCTAATCTGATTTAACTCAATATAACTTGAAGAATAGCTGCTGTGATACCCTCTATCTGACCACTTTTGAAGACCATGGGGTATTTTGACCATGACCATGAAATGACTGATAGCAGCAGCTGTAACAAAGGTGGTGGTGTTTTCTGCAAACTGGAAGTTTATTATTTATCACTTTGTTGCTCCTGCAGGCTTCTATTTTCTCGGTTATAAAATAATGAAATAGCTCTTAAAGCAAGAGACGATTGTCCAATTTGATCAACTTTCAATATATAGAATATTTGAGATCTCCTCTAAGAATATTGATAATTGCCTATTTTAATAGTTCACACACTTAAATATACCTTAAAATGTATCAATGCGCACAGTGGAAACCATTTTACTGGAGAAGCTAACATCTTCTGTGTTCCTTATTTCCTTTCTTGGGGATTCAGCCAGTGAGCAACAAAGAAAATAAATTGTGCTCCTGGATTGGTTGCTTTGCAAACACCCGCCAACAGCGTGTCAAGTAGCATTGTAGCTAGTTATTTTAGCTGCAAACTGCATTTTCTTTCAAATATTTCAGCTAATGCATTTGGTTTGGTTGTGTTTACCCAGACTTCCTGCTTTTGGCGTGGTCTCCGGGTCATATAAGTGTTCAGACCACACCAGAGTTCACTTCAACCAAACTAAGATCAGAGTAGGCAAACCAGAGTTCGCTTTTTTGGTCCGCATTAGAGTTTTTGCACATTCACACCTCCACAAATGAACCAGACTTCTAGAAAAATGGACTGGAGTTTGATTAAAGTGGACTGAAAAGGGCTGTGTTGCATCTAAACGGAGGAATGTCAAAGCCAGTTTGAAGTGTTCAGATCATCTCAGTGTTAGATTTTTCTGAACTGGATCTGGGAGTAGTGGTACGCTTTAGTACAGCTCCAGATTGAAATGAATTGAAGACATTGGCTAAAGACAGCCATATCTGCTGCTGCGTCTCCTTCCAGCAGCTTCTGGCTCCTAGAAACAGTCATTGTAATAACAGTCACTCAGGGATTAGGACCAGCCGACTCGTGGTTAATTAAACTCTCCGACATGCTCACCGCTCCTCGGATCGCTCAGCCTGACGGAAAATGGGTTCCTAACACGTCGACTCAGATGTGAGCCCAATCCCCTGTTTGTGTTTTTCAGAGTCAGACCCAGCAGCTCTCCCTGCGGTTTGCTGCAAAGCGCATTTTTTCCCTCTGTAGTGGAAATTTCTCTGCTGATGTAAAACAAAAGCAAAATGTGTCTATGCTGCCGTTTCTCTGTGGGCTTCCTCAGATTAAAAAATAAACTTTCAGCTTTTTTCGGGGAGTTAATTCTTCCAGTGATCCGACCCGTCGAACAGCAGATTCCAGTTCCGGTGTTTATCTTTGATCACGTCAATGTGAGTTTATTGATCAGAGATCAATGTTGCTCATTTCCTGCCCTGAAGGAGGCGTTTTATTGACGGCTGCAGAACGAGGCGCCCAGAGGTTCTGGAGCTTCACTCTGCTGGATGTTTGTTTATGAAGAGCAGAGGCCCAGATGGAGACAGGAAGCCGGTTCTGGTTCAGTCCAGATAAGATCAGACCGGTCCGGTTTCAATCCAGCTGGGCTGGATTTAGAGGAAGATTTATATAGTCAACCATCCATTCATCCATCCAATCATCCAACCATGAGGACTTGGTGTATGTTGCTATGGCGACTGTCATCCCGGTTTCCCTCCATGACTCTGTCTGACCTGATAAAGTCCTGAAAATAGTTGGCCATGAATATTTAAACCGTCTCCAGTCTGAAATCTATCAGCTCATCGACTGAAACCGTTTGGATTCACTTTGCACTTTGTCAGATTTATGCTTCCCTCTTCTGTTGAACACTTTACACACATCTACATTTATCTAAATGTATGGCATGTCATTCTGTCCCTTTAGTAAAAACATTTGGGCTTTAATGTAAAGAGCTTTCATTAGAGCATTGAAGCCTGACTCTTAAACCCCTTTAAAGCCTGGAGCTGCATCGGCAGTCAGATGTCTGCTCATTTTAATGGCTCGCTTCATAAATTCATTACAGTGAAATAATGAGATCTAAGTGGAGTCCTGACACTTTTCACCTGGAGGCTCGCAGCAGACTTTACCTAAAGTTCATAACTCTCTGTTTGCTACTCTGAATATTAACTATAAATCACTAGTCTATGAAAACAAACACCTGCGTGGGAATGAAAGTCCCTCCTCTCCAACACATTACGTCTTTAATGACGATAATCAGCTGAAGGCTTTTTCACAGCAGCTCCTGCAGCCTGTGTTGCTTGGATCAAATTAAAATGCTGTCATTAGTGTGCGAATACACAACTGTCCCCTCTGTTTACGCTCTCCGCGCCCTGCAGGGGTAATGAGGGCACTTGGGAAGTTTTGAATTCAAACAATTTCTTGCTGTGCTACTAATGAGATTAAAGCATCTCTCTGCTGAGGCGTTGACTAGTTTAATGCAGCCGTGGTTGTTAAATAATCTAAACTAAGAGTGTTTAAACTTGCAAAAGTTTAAATAAATCTCTATTTAACAGGTGATTTTAACAAACAGTTTCAAAAGTCACAGCGAGCTAAGAAGTTATCGGAGCATCTTTGTTTTACATCTGAAACGATAAATCGTGATTGATCAATTACTTAAATAATCTTCAGCTGATTTAACAATTGATTAATTGTTAACTGGAATATACAAACATATTTACAGCAATAGTTAATCAAAAATGATATCAATATATAGATTCTTAGTTTTAGCTTCACCTGGTTCAAATTCTGTAAAAAACAATTGCTGTCTAATTATTTATTAGATATTCATGTCCATAAAATTTATTTTTTTCAGTAAAACAGTTGATTTATTTTTAGATCTTTAGAGTATTAGCTTTGTTTTTGATACCTTGATGTGTCTGAGATATTCTGAATTCATTTTGGGCATTGTTTTGGAACAGATGGAGATCAGACCATTTAGTTGAAATTAACTGCACAATTTTAACTGCAGCAAGCTCAAATGATTGCAGACTGTACAGGTATAAATCTCCTCTGTGCTTGCTGCTCTTTTCATTGATTCAGAAAAATCTCATTTCTCTGCCAGCCTCATTTTCCAACACTGTAGTTTTGACCTTTAGCTCCATTGCTGATCTAGAAAATTAGCAGCAGTGTTTTCAAGTTGTTTCAGATTTGCTTGGGTGAACATGTGAGCTTCCAGTCGTCCATGTTGAAGCCCCCCTTTTTGTGTTTGCGTCCCGTTCAGGCCACCAGCTACCGATGACTCCATAAGCAGCGGCCATGGCTGCCCATCGAATCATTCGAGTGAACAACAATCACATCCTCCCTCGCTGTAAGTCTGAGGGGACGCTCATCGAGCTGAATGAGGGGCCGGCCGGGGCCAGTCTCGGTGATGTTAAAGGTCAGTGTCTCATTGCACTTCAAACTCAATTACACTTTGAATTTATTACGTCGAACGTCTGGAAGTGGAGTTCAGGGTTATAAAGTTCTGGCAAAGCATAGAGAAAAAAAATAAGAGTACAGAAACAAACTCTATCTTCAGACTTTATCCTGTATCTGAAAGCTAGAAAAGAGAATGATCTGCATTAAGATGACAGGAAGTGATGTAACAGTTGCTTTATTTGTTGGTTTTTATGATCTAAATTATCTGTATGTAAATTGAGCCAATTACCCAAGTGTGACCCAGATTATCCCGACATCATTAGCTCAACTGGTTCTTTGTTACTGTTTGATTCTAACTGCAGAGCCGTAAATAACCCACTAATTACAGGAGAGAAACACTGGATCACGTAGAAAACCATCCATCCATGCATGCATGCATCCATCTTTTTGTCTATCATCCAGATGAAAAACGCTGTCCTCTCCTTTCTTTTCAGTGCCTTCTCCCAGTGCCTTAAAGCTCGACAGTCAAGACTCCCTTGGAGCTGCTCAGGAGGTGGTTGCTATCAAGGATTATTGCCCAAGCAGCTTCACCACCCTGAAGTTCTCCAAAGGGGATCGCCTCTACGTACTGGACACGTCAGGCGGGGAATGGTGGTACGCCCACAACAACACAGAGATGGGATACATCCCAGCCGCCTACGTCCAGCCGGTCAACTTCAGGAACTCTTCCCTAAGCGACAGTGGGATGATTGACAGCCTCGGGGAGGGGTGTGAGGATGGCGGGAAGGAGTTCGGAGGTCTTGGGGAGTGGATGGGGATGAGCCTGAAGCCCTCTACCATTTACAACAACACCCCGTTTTCTGTGAACCCTTTCATCTGTCCGCTAAATCAAAACTCCAATGACGTAAGCATGAGGAACTCGGCGGATCTTATCTACTTGGACTCTCTGGCATCACCGTCGTCTTGTTCTAACAGTTGTTCAATCATGAGCAACGGGTTTAGCAGCTGCCATATTAATAGCCTCAACTCAACTAGTCCAAATCAAGAGGTTACATCCAACTTCCAGACTGAAAACCCCTTTTTTAAGAACAAACGTTCCCACAGTCTGTCAGAACTCTCTGTCTTACAGGCGCAGTCGAATCCAACTTTACCTTCGTCTGGGTTCTTTACGGGCCTGACGGCTCCTTTACCGGAGCAGTTTCAGAGCAGAGAGGACTTCAGGACTGCCTGGTTGAACCACAGAAAATTGGCTCGGTCTTGCCATGACCTGGACTCTTTGGGCCAGAGTCCCGGATGGGGGCAGACCCAACCGGTGGAGACCAATATCGTCTGCCGGCTGGACTGTAACGGAGGAGTTGTTCAGCTTCCTGACACCCACATCAGCGTACACATCCCTGAGGGCCACGTCAGTCATGGAGACTACCAGCAGATCTCCATGAAAGCCTTACTGGACCCCCCTCTGGAGCTGAACAGCAACCGCTGCACCACGGTAAGCCCAGTGGTGGAGATCAAGCTCAGCAACATGGAGACAAAGTCGTTCCTAACACTGGAGATAAAAGTGTCAGTGGCTGTGAAGAAGGAGAGTTGTCATGCTGCCGATGTGCTTTGTGTGCGCAGCGACTGCAAGGAAGGACCTTACACCCCGATACCCAATGCCTACATCTTCAAAGACACAGTTCAGGTACAGCTGGAAAGTCTGGAGCCTTGCATGTATGTAGCGGTTGTTGTTCAGGCACAGTACGTCGGACACAACACAACAGTCTGGGACCATGTGCAGAGGAAAGTCAGTCTGGGTGTTTACGGACCTAAACACATCCACCCCTCGTTCAAGACTGTTGTGGCCATGTTCGGGCATGACTGCGCCCCCAAAACTTTGTTGGTGAGCGATGTGACATGGCAGGCAGCATCGACTCCACCTGTGGCACTGCAGCTGTGGGGGAAGCATCAGTTTGTGTTGCCGTTCCCTCAGGACCTGCAGATTGGACTCTATTCCAACATGTCCAACTACCAGGTGAAGGCGAGTGAAGGAACCGGGATAATCCGGGGGTTTCAGGTAAAGCTAGGGAAGGTTAGCAGGCTGCTCTTCATGATCACGTCGCACAACCCCAGCAGTATCTCAGACTTTACTCTCAGGGTTCAGGTTAAGGACTCTTTAGACTGCATCTTGACCCAATTCTGCGTCCAGACGCCACAGCCACCACCAAAAACTGGAGCGAGGATCACTGGCCAGCGGAGATTCCTGAAAAAGAGAGAGGTTGATAAGATCGTACTGTCGCCTCTGGCTGTCACCTCAAAACACCCAAAGTTTCAGGATCGGTGCGTTACCAACCTGAAGTTTGGTAAGCTGATTAAAACGGTGATCAGGCAGCACAAGAACACGTACCTGCTGGAGTACAAGAAGGGGGACGTTATCGCCTTACTCAGTGAAGAGAAAATCAAGCTACGAGGGCAGCTCCGGACCAAGGAGTGGTACATTGGATACTACCAGGGAAAGCTGGGGCTGGTTCATGCCAAGAACGTTCTAGTTCTTGGCAAAGTCAAGCCCATTTACTGGTGTGGGCCAGACCTCACCACCACAATGTTGCTGGATCAGATCCTGAAGCCTTGCAAGTTCCTCACCTACATCTACGCAACTGTGAGGACGGTCCTGATGGAGAACATGGGCAGTTGGAGGGCATTTGCAGATGCACTTGGATACGGGAACCTGCCCCTGAATTATTTTTGTCGGACAGAACTGGACAATGAGCCGGAGAGAGTAGCATCGGTTCTGGAGAAGCTAAAGGAGGAGAGTACTAACATGGAGAACAAGGAGAGGAAGTCCTTCCAACGGGAACTCATGATGGTAAGACTTCTTTTTGTGCATAGCCTTCACTTATTATGGTGGACTTACTAATGTTTTCCAAAAGTGTCTTGCGAAAGTCTTTCCTTAAGTTTTCCTTTTCTTTATATTTTGCATCATATCAGTAGTTACCACCTTAAGTTTAATTGGTTTGAACATCTTTCTTTGAACTTTGGTAGCATTTTGTCTGTTATTTGAACAATTTTACGCAACATAGGACCTAAATGGAGCATGACAGTTTCTAAAGAAAACCCAGATTGACACAAAGAAAATTGATTTTAACCCCCAAAAAATAAAATAACCAATACTAGAGACATCAGCCATGTTTAGTCCGCTTTAAGTCACCTCTACTTTGTTTGCCTACAAAGTTCAATTTGTTTGGAGAGGTGTGAATGGTTCATTGAACTTTGCTCCAAAAGCAGGAAGTAGACTAAAGTGCAAGGGATTCTGGGTAAATTCAACAAAAACAAACGCACAAGTCTGGCGCTAGCAGGAGAAATGGCTCGTGGTTTTTTACCAGACAAGAGAGAATCACAGGATACAAAAATACGAATACGGCTTCTGAACATTTCTCTATGATGTGTTGACCCACATTTCTGCATTAAACTTCTATTTTATAGGGAATCCTCTATATTTCCAGTTTTTCTTCCCCTAAAACTTTCCACTCATATGCTTCAATACAGAAATCTATATAAAGAATCTGTATACAGCTTCTTAATAGGTTTGGCCAAATTGTGTTTCCTATCATTGCGTTTTCCAACATTTCTGTTTTTCACTTCCCTTTTAATAGGTAATTGTAACTCTTCCGAATTTTTCCTTCCACCAAACTTTCCACTGATATGTTTCGATACAGAAATCTGAAAACTGCTTCTCACCAAAGATACTGCTGTTCCCTATGATTGTACTGACCAACATTTCTGCAGTTGCAGAAATGCAGTTGTTTTTTTCCATATGTTAGATCTTTGTAACAAGAAAAAATGATAAATCTGGACCCAGACTAGAACCTGCTGAGAACCAGGAGTCTTGCTGGGTAAAACATTGCAAGCCTAGGAGCCAAAGGACCAAAATAACTGATACGTCTCTTGAAGATGTGTTGTGAGTTGCTCCTCTTATTGAGCATTTTCTTTAAACACTGGGTGGATTTGAAAGCTTTTGATTTCCCCTGACTTCATGTCTGGTCTCATTTAAACGCTCCTGCTTCAACAAGTCTTATGCAATGTTTTCCCTGAGGAGAGGCGGACTGTCATCATGAGGCTGCAGGAAGACGGCCGAGTCAGCCACCCAGCATCGATCGAAACATAACTTCTCTTTAAAGGAATGGGGGAAATCTTATGTAATTGTTACTCAATCAGACATTCCTGATGGTGAAAAGCTGCAGATTTAAAATCCTCTATTAGCAAACTGTTGTTTCCTGATGACCTGGTTTTTTTCCTGGATCCGGAAAAGGCCTGCAGCAAAACGTCAAATCCACAATAATCTGTGTTTGTAAGGAACAAAGGAGGAACTCTGCGCCCGATAAATCGCCCCATTGTCTAAAGATCTCAAGAGCCTAACTTCATTAAATGCACTTTCTCTATGCTAGTTAAAAAACTACAGAGGCTGATGATTGATGATGCCTCTTCATATCTTAACTAGATGTGACCTCTGTAATGAGAAGGGTGAAATCCATTGTTGTCGGGCTAATTTAGTCTATTTCATTCATTCACTTCAGTTGTGAAACACATAAACTCTCAAAGAGTTGTTTCTCTTATTGATAATTTCATTTTAAAGACTAAAAGTCACAGAGTTCAGTGCCTCAGAAAACTAGAATATTATATTCTAGTTTTCTGAATATAAAATCAATATAATTTTAATATAAATCTTTTTTTTTTATATGTTCATTTCTCTGCTCTAAATCCTTGGTTGGGGTTCCTTTTGCATGAATTACTGCATCAGTGCAGCTCCCTCGTCTCTCATCAGAGATCCTCCCCACTCTTCATTCTCTCTACTTTAATTTTAAACGATTAGTTTGGACCTCTGAGCAACAGTCTGGTTCTGGTTCAGAAAGTGGCTTGTCATTAGGAGTGCAACATTTATATCCTCTATTGTGGCTCTCAATATTCTGACTCCAGCCTGATTAGATTCTGCTTGACAACTCTCTCAAAACTGCAAGTTATCCCTGTTTCTACATACATCTACTAGATTTCTTCCTTCCACTCAACTTTCTCCGAATACGCTTGGATACAGAACTCTGTGGACCAACTAGCAGAAGGTGTCAGCGCGTCTTCTGGATATCTGTCCTGTCAGGATTGTGTCTTTTCAGGTTTTTGGAGTTAATTTTGAATTAAATATGCAAATTTTCTGAACCAGAATCATGAAAATGGCAAGAAATAAAAACTTAAGTTTTACATATATAGTATTTTGTTTCCCTGCCTATCTGTGAGTTCAGGTGTTAATTCAGATCAACAAAACCATGAATTCATGAGAGGAAAGTTTAACGTTTCCAAACTAAAGGTTGAAATGTGGAAGAGGATTCAATTAATCTATGAACTGACTTTCATATAAAAATTCATAATTTATTTTTCTAAATACTGACTTTAAATTCAAAATTCAAATTTTTTTCTAAGAAGTTTTTCTGAGAATTTCAACTTTAATTTCAGAATTCAGAATTTAATCTGAAAATGCTTAATTTTTTCTCAGAATCAATTCTGACTTTCTTCGCTGCATTCTGACTTTTTTTCTCAAAAAATAACTTTTTTCTCAAAATTTTGACTTTAATCTCAGAATTCTGATTTTAATCTCAGAACTCTAAGGAAAAAATATGTTTGTTTGTTTTCCAGTGGCTCTAATCCTCATCTGCACTAAAGGCTCTTCTTGCATAATCTCCCACATATTGCTGTTTGTAATTTATGTTGAGCGCTAACATAAATTAGTGTAACAGTAACAGTTTATCTACCCAGAGTCTCTTTAGGTTTTTCTCTACATTTGCTCTGTTGGAAGCCGCAGCTCAAAGCAGGAGATGTTTCCCGAAGCAGACAGGTGCTCCTGTGTGAAATCTGAGCAGGCATTGATCAGGACGGACCTGGAGGCCCGGCAGGGCATCCGACACCGCCCGGCAGATCCTTTCATCACAACGTGTCGGGTTACAAAGGGGCAGAATAAGAAAGCTAGTGTTTGTGAGCCGAAGAGAGGGCTGTTAATAATAGATCATCGCTGAGAGGCAGAGAGAGACCAGCCCTTCATCATCTCAGCTTGTCTTCGTCTCAAACCAGAACCGGTTCTGATCCAGATATGACTTAAAAACAAACATCAGAATGAAATGTTTAGTCCTTATTTTAGTTCCTGTTCCACAAAGTCAAATAAAACATCAAAAATCCTGAAAAAAAATGGCTTTAAAATTAAAAGCTTTTCTGATTATAATATCCTTATTGTTACGATTTTTATAATTATCAAATTAAATATGCATATTTTTAACTTTGTCAAACAGTTTATTAATTAAATGTATTTTTGTTTACAATAATTTTTGTAGTTTTAAAATAACATTTAAAATCTAACTTTTTATTAAATTTTAACTATTTGTATTTAATATTTCTATTTGTATCTAATATTTCTAATGAAAAATTATATAACAAAGTAAATAATAAATCAATAATCCAGCCTGAACAAAAACAGTAGCTTTTTATTCTTAGAATAAATTTATAAAACATTTCAAGGTAAACGCTTTAAGCTTAACCTTCAAATAAATAAATTAATTTAAAAAATAAAGTACATCAGTTAATTCATATTTATAGCACCAATGATGGAGCTTGAAATCTGCAGAGCTTTTTTAGGAATTTTAAATAAAATAGATTTTTATTTTTCAATTTTATATTATAAACATTTATGTAAATGATGAAAACCCAACAAAACAACAGCATTAAGCTTTTAATTTCTGTTCGGCCAGGTCTTGATATCTAAATAGTTGGGGTTGGCGATATGAATTTATGAATTTATTGCAATATTTTTTGTTACTGTTGTAATACCAATAAATGACGATGATTAATTGAAATATATCAAGGCAACGATAAATCAAAGTTCTTATAATGCTAAAAAGAAATCCATCACAATAAGTAAATAAAGAAATCACCAAATCTCAACAGCCAGTTAATTTCAAGGCTTTCATGTGTAGATGCTCTGAGAGAAAACTAAATATATTTTGCTGCATATTAATTTGCCAGGTCTTCCTCCTCCTCTTCCTCGTCTCTACCTGTCAGCGTCGTCCATAATTGCGTTGAGGAGGCTTATTTTCCTGACGGCTGTCAGCGCCGTCTGTCCGTCTGCTGCAGGGACTTCCTGCGTTTTCTCGTACCGATGCTGTATTCCCTGGTGCAGCGGAGCGTTGTCTATTTTTAGACCCCAACCATGTTGTTGTTTAATAAGCAGGAGACCAAACCAGGCTGGAAACAGATGAAGGGATGTTCTGCGGCGCTGCTGCCTCTGAACCCGCTTCACAGGTTTTGAGACCCAGCTGCAAACCTCCACCACCTATTATTCATTCTTACATCTTATATTTGTGAAATGTATCAACATTCTTTGTGTTTTTATGAAAGAGAGAACTCAGAAAGTCATGTTATCAAAAAATGTCTCTGAATGAATCATAAAAACAACCACTGCTAATCATAGTTTGTTTTCCAAGTTTTCTAAAGATCTTTCAAACTCAGCTATATCAACCTGAGATGTTTGTAATATAATTTTTATTTAAAGACATACCTTTATCTCTAAAAAAAAAAAATGTGCACTCATAAAATAAAAATGTCTCCACCACCAAATCTATAGAAGCACAAGAGAGAGCAGCTACTCTCTCTAACCAACTCCAAATATGTTGCATGTGCAAAGAAACTGGCTATTTTCTGATCTTGGGTAAAAGAAAATAGGAGGAAAAATAAGAAATTGACTCCATATTGGTCACAAAAATCTGCTTAATCCAGGACAAAAAGGCTACACTCTGGACTGATATTTAAAGCTGCAAAAATGTTTGGAGCTGTTTTGCACAGTTGTGAAGAGTCATACTTTGGGTTTATTTGGCCCACATAAAAGCAGTTTAAAGAGGAGAATTGATTCATTAAAATTGGCAAAATGTGAGAAATAGAAGAAAACAGACGCCATGTTTGATGTGAATTCCTCCTGAATGCTTTGCTAGCAGGAACCAGCTGCAGATTTCCATCTGAGCGCCTCATGTTCATTAGCAGCCGTGTTTTTGATCAGGTTGGTCTTCAAAGAGTTTATATTTAGACCAGAAGAACCGCAGGTGGCCTAAAGAGCTCTGTCATCAGACGGGGATTACAGCCAGACCTGGACACAATCTGGGGAACCGATGATCACGGGAAATTGTTTTACAGAGGAGAAGAAGAAGAAGAATTCCTTCACCGTCTGAAACCAGAAGAGTTTCTAAAGTATGGATGAGAAGAGAGGAAAAATTATAGACTTTCCAACTATAAACTAGTGATCTATTCATTCATTCAACTAACCATTCATCCATTCATCCATTTAATAAACCCATATTGTAGTGCTAGTGTGCGTTTTAAAAGGAAGTCAATGAAAGGAAAAACTGCAAACATGACGGATTCTTCTGTTTAGTTTTAAACATCTAAGGGAAATCAAAAGGATACTCAAAAATTCAGCCAAAATACTCAATCTGCACAACATTGTATGGCATTTTTATGAACCCAGCTGTTTTTTCCTGCTGGTGTTTGTTTCGTTTTGCTTCACTCCTCTGATTGGTTTTCCAGGGATCTGTTGCATGTCAAGTCTTAAATTTCTCTTCATGACAACAAGAGGCCTAACAGTTCATGTGGTCATGTTTCACAGCCTATCTAAACCCAGGTTGGGGTAAATGTACACTTTGCGAGATAATCCGGATATGCTTTTCCTAGTAAATCCGAATCCAATCCCAAGAGTTGCTTTTGTTTTTCCATCAATCATCAGAAACGGACAAACAGGAGCGTCTGGATCATTTTCTACATGTTGTAGAGGATATGTTTTCAAGTTGTGAATGAATGCTGAGATTGTCCGTCTTTCATTGATTAGGCGTTGCTGAAGATGGACTGCCAGGGTTTGGTCGCTAAGCTGGTTCTGGACTTCGTCTTGCTGACCACGGCAGTGGAGGTGGCGTCCAGGTGGAGGGAGCTGGCCGAAAAGCTGGCCCGAGTTTCCAGGCAGCAGATGGAGGCTTACGAAGCTCCGCACCGTGACAAGAACGGCGTCCTGGACAACGAGGTGAGGACACGTCAGTTCGGGACAAAATAGAAAAAAAAGACAGAGTAGCTAAGCTAACCCCGCAGCTAGCTGTACTTTCTAATAACCGTCTACTAATACAAGAGAAAGGAATGTGTGTATGCATTAATTTTGATTAATTCTACAGATGTTAATGCATTTTAGCCCAATTAACTGTATTTTTAACAATCCAGAACTTTTGTATCTGTTTGTTTCTGGTACGCCCTTAAAATCTGATGCACAAGCTATATCCGCTAACAATCACATCGCTTCTCTCGGCCCACTGGGATTTAATTTCTGCTTCTAAAAACAATCTGATTGGACTATTGTGTTCAAAAGGAATTAACCTATCAGCAAAGCTATTGTTTCCTAATGTAGCATCTCAATGCTACATATGTAGCAGCTAATGCTAATGTTAGCATCCTTAGTCAGTTTTGAATTAAAAATGTTGCTCATTTTGTCAATAAAATGCGATTGATTAATTACAGACGCTGCAATTAACAAAATAAAAATTTTATTGAGTCCCAGCACTGCAAATAATTTTGAAATGCTAATTTGGTGAAGTTATGCGCTTGACTAAAATCAGTTGCCATAAAACCTGCATATGAAACTTTAATTTTTGCTGGAAATCAAAAACATTTAATTTGATCTCACGTTTTTTCTCCACCAAAAACGTAATTATTACCCCAAAGATTGCAGTTTAGGAGTGTTTATACATTTTCTGTCCATGCTATGATCCACATATGGTGCCAGCCAACTGAGAGTCCAATAAAAAAGCCTTAGTTTGTGTTAAAACCCCAATCTCTGGTCTTTTGCCCCTAAAATCACCCCGTTTCTTTGTCTGACCTTTCAGTCCATGTGGAAACCAGCGTATGATTTCCTGTTGACGTGGGCAGCCCACGTTGGGGACAGCTACCGGGACGTGATCCAGGAACTCCACCACGGCCTGGACAAAATGAGGAACCCCATCACTAAGAGGTGGAAACACCTGACGGGGGCGCTGATCCTCGTAAACTGCCTCGATACCCTCCGCAGTGCCGCTTTCTGCCCCACAGGCTACGGGGACTTTGCTGTTTGAGCGTTCTGTCCCTCTTGGCATTTAAACGCTCCAGCACATGGTGGGAATGATTCAAACCCATTTTTAAAACCAGAATATGGCCGAATCTCAAGGCTTTGTCCAGCATCTTATTATCAGGATATATGGAAACCTTAGTTGAGAGCCCTGCTATGTTTGTTTTTCTTGCTTTTCTACTTCTTTCTACTGTGTCCTTTGATATGTTTGTGTCCTTTTCTACCTTGTAAACTACTCCTGTCACTGTCTGACTGTTAATTGTTGCTTGGTTTTAGATTTTTCCTGTCTTTACCCTCAGGAGAACATAAAAAACCTCACATACCACAGTAAATAGACAACAATGTGAGCTGTTTATGTACTTGGGCAGGTTTTTTAGTTCTAAAAACAAAAATTATCTTCTATCAAAAAGGAACTTAAGCACTTAAATAAAACATATTTATTTATTTCAGTTTTATAAATTCAAACATTAAGATTCAATTTTTTAGAAACTAAATTGCCAAACAATAAGACTAACGTTATAGTTAGCATTAGCTGTTAGCATTTGCAATCAGTAAAGTAAGAGATTAACTTTGTTAATGAGTGTACTTCATTTTCAAAGTAAAACTTAAGTGTAATAAAAACAAAAAATACCTTTTAGTGGAGAATTACAATCAGTTAAACACTCTTAGCTAAGTGCTAACTAACTGGCACTTAACCATACGTGTTAGCTAGTAAGCTAACATGAATGCATTGGGAATACACTATCTAATGTCCAAAAAGTATCACTATACAACAGAAAAACATACGTTTATATTTGATAATGTTCCTTATAAAAATGTTTAGGGTATTGCTAACTTTACAGTTAGCATTAGCTGTCCTTATTGTTAAAGATTTTCTGTCTGCTGA
Source organism: Poecilia reticulata (assembly GCF_904066995.2). Classification (NCBI taxonomy): domain Eukaryota; kingdom Metazoa; phylum Chordata; class Actinopteri; order Cyprinodontiformes; family Poeciliidae; genus Poecilia; species Poecilia reticulata. The sequence continues at coordinate 13,445,060 of NC_088831.1, read as the reverse complement.
TGCGATTGAATCATTTTTTCAAAATAAATTTACTGTATTTTCAATGGGAGATATGTCCGAGACAAAACAATTCAGTCCATTTAACATTTTGTTTATAATGATCCAATTTTTATGAAAATGCTAATCCACAATTAGCAAGCATGTCAGTTAGCAAGAAATATTTGCAAATGCAGCTATTTCTCTGCTTTTCAGAATGTGCAATGTATAATTTTGACATGAAAACAAATACATTTCTAGTTGAAAATCAGCACATTGATTCTACTGGAATAAAACAATGTCCCAAAATAAACAACATTTAAGCTAATGCTAATGTTAGCATTAGCAGTTTATACAGTAATGGTTGAATGTGTCTGATTCTCAAATGATGCCTAATTATGGAGTTAGTTTATTGCAAATGGAAAACAACAGTTTGAGTCAATTTAAAGTTAAATAATGTTTTAGTCGAGAATAACTAACCAGTTTTTATACAACGGCTAATCCGATATTAACTAGCTAGTCCGCTAGCACACAAGTACATCTTCTACCCTGCATATTATTTAACCTTTAGTTTCAAGTTCCTGATAATCAAGAGATAATTTTAGCTAAAAAAATATATTTTTTTAGCAAAGACTGTAAATTTTTACGTTCATCCCCTGCTAAACATAAATGTAAATGACATACTGAATACTCCATTAATTAATATTTCAATCCATCAAGGCCACAATAATTTCACTTATGAACTTGTATTGTCAAATATTAGTTAAAGGGATTCAAAATGGTAGGAATTTTTTTTTAAATCCTATATTAGCTATAAGCTATTACTATAAGTTTATTTTTGTTGCAGTTTTATTTAGAGAAACTGTTTCTGCTGTAATACGTTTCTGAATGTAATTTCAGCAACAATAACCATCTGATTTCTGTGCTTATTGTTTATTAACTGCTCATATTTTTGTCATGTTGATGTTTCTCCTGTGACTTCTGCAGTGCTTGGGATAGTTACACAAACAAAAGAGAAAATGAGTGAGAAATTTCTATATTTTTACTGAAAACCAAGCGAGTATTGACAGATTTATACGAGAAAACCTACCACTTGTGATGGGTAGCATATCAGAATTCAGTTTTACTGTTTAGAAAGTATCAATAAAGTGGGAATGTACCGAGTTCATGTGTGGATTCCGGTTTTAATTTCCATCCAAAACCGTGTGTGTTGAAGCTCTTGCTCTACCTGTGGCAGGACAAACAATTGCAAAACTAATACCTAGGGATTATTTAGTTGCAAATATTTCCAAATCCCTGCCAAAACCCCCCCAAAATCTCTTAATCTTCTGTTCACAAGATCAAAAACATGCAGCTTGTAGGTTTCATTTGAAGTTGTAAAATAGCAATTTCCTCTGACCTTATGTCCAAATTTAAGCTCAGATATTTCCTTTTTTCGTGCTGCACCAGCAAATGTATTTGAGTTGCATCACTGCACATGTTTCGTTCTCCTCACCGACTAATAGCTCTTGTTATTCTGCTCACCAGGTGTCTTTTTCAATCACTAGCAACAATGAGAGTGAAACCTCCTCTTATTGTCGTTCTGTCAGGGTTCATCGCCATGCAGATGGTTTTTACGTCTCCGCACATAAAACCGCTTCCCCCAAGCAAAAACACCCAGAGATGAAGTTGTTGCCGCTCATGAATCCCCTCTCCTTCACACACACACACACACACACACACACACACACACACACACAGAGAGAGAGAGAGTTTGATGGACTTAATTAAAGCAGATAATTATTCTGGCTCAGAGGACGGGCCACCTTCACAGCCGTCCTTCGCCTCTCGTGACTCACCCTCCACATTCCTGCTTGTCTCCTGGAGACAGTTTGAAACTAAACAGCGACTCTGTCTGGATTTAACTTTGTTGTTGGATTTATTTTGTAATCTAACCCAAAAATAATCCCTCATTTCTTTAGATTAACCTTCTAAACGTCCATTTTTCTTTGAAACATCTTTATAAAAGTTTTATTCTTTTGTCTCATTTCAGAGGAATGTTGTAGTTCAGAAGTTAGTCAAGCATAAAGAGAAGAGTTTTTGGGTGATGTGGCTTAATTAAAATAAAAATATGATCTAAATTTTTTTTTTCTCAAAAAAATTATTTCAATCATGTGAGTTGGTTTAAAAGTCAGGGGGGGGGAAAGAACCCAAGAAGTGCATTAGTGGAAAAATAAAAAGATTTTCCAACAATTTTAATCTTCAAAAACAAAAACATTTATTATTTGATCAAATTGATTTGTCATCCATCCTACATTAAAATGATTCCAAAAGAATCAATCCTAAATTCTCTCCTAAACTCTCCTTTGCAGCTGCAACATCTAAAATTGGATTTTTATTTTTAGTTTTATTTAATTTCAAAATGCCAAAAACTGCAGAAGTCCCTCAGACTTTTAAAGAGAAAAATGCCCAGAGCTTTATTTTTATTTAGAAGGACAAACATACACCCAAAGACACAAAGGATCGTTAAGACTATGTGTTAAAAAGGCCTAGTCAAAGTCCAGACCTGTACTAGATGTTTTCAATTCAATCTGATGGAACTGGAGGCTGTAGACCAGGGGTGTCCAAAGTGGGTCCTCGAGGGCCGGCATCCTGCATGTTTTAGTTCTCTCCCTGGTTTTACACACCTGCATCAAATGATGGCTCATTAGAGGCCTAAGCAGAACATTGACTTGATGAGGAGGTTGTTGCTACCACTAGGGAGAGAACTAAAACCTGCAGGATGCCGGCCCTCGAGGACCCACTTTGGACACCCCTGCTGTAGACGTTCAAACTTTAAGGTTTCTGGAACATTTTTATCTTAAATCTTTAAGATACTTGAAGATTTTTCTGCTTTTACACATTTATAGGGATTTTTTTAAATAATCCAGCAGCAGCGGCTCAGACTGTTTTTACCACCTGCATATAACAAAAACACAACAGAAACACATCCTGTGTGCAGATCAGAGGGAGAAAACATAATTTCCCTCCTTCCATTAATTAATTCAAGCAGCTTTTGAAAATGCAGAGCAGGTGCTGAGATGAAAAGCTCGGGGACAAGCGGGTCACCGGGTTTCATCTGCAGCTTTTCTGTCCTGGAAGGAGAAAAGAAAAGAAAAGAAAAACCTAAACCTTCATCTGCTGCTCCTCGCGCCTCCAGCAGCGCCGCAGACCTTCAGAAGATTATCTCCACTTCCTGTCCGCCTCCTGGCGCCTCCATGGATGAAATGTTCGCTCCTCTCCCGGAGACCCGACTCTGCAGAGGTTAAATTCTTCCTCTCTGATGGAGGCGCTTGAATCGTTTTGGGCTCAAATTGAGTTGCGATCTTAATAATTCAGCGTCCGTGTTTCTAATTTACTTCATTGATCAGGAGAGGAGTCGATGCTGGAGGACAATCGGTGATGACTCAGGTTGTTGCTGCTGCTCAGGGACTTATTCTGCATAACAAGGCCTTTTTGTTTCAGCCCTTTTATTGGATAATCAAACAAAAAAGCTGGAGCTAGTGGAAAAAATAAATGTGATCTAAATTCATTAGTAGATTAATTACATCATTAAATAAAGATTTTCTTGCAGCTGTATCATCATCTTTGCTGAGAAATATTCAAATAAATCCTATAATTTGATTTAATAATCTCCTCTATCCATCATTATGGCATCTTATCCCCAACTCCCAACATCTTTCCAACCGAACGACCAAATAAACATTTAAAGAGGAAAAGCAAAAGCAAATGAGGTGGATTAGTAGAGCTAGCTAACAACTGATGGTGCCATCAGGATATGTTACTGTGGAGTATCGAATCTGTTGCCCAGCTCATTTAGCTGTTAGCATGTCAAAACAGGCTTCAGTCAGAGGCCTCTTCAGATTCCTTGTGATACTGACTGTTATAGCATCAACAATCATCATGAAACATTTTATTTTCCTTCAGGATAAATAAAGTCATTTTGAATTTAATTGAATTATATTTTGATTGTGTTTGTGGCAGAAAAGCTCAGATTTTGGTCTGAAGCTCGTTGCCATGGTTACTGCTACACCCTCAGACTTTTAGGAAAAACATTTCTCTTGTCAACACTTTAATTTCTGGTTTTATCTGCAACCATTTAAAGAATAAGAAAAGGTTTTGCTCAGTATTTATTTTTAATCCTTTACATTCTCAACTAGATGTTGTTCAGACTTTGACCACCAGATGGCAGTAAAGTGATTCCTCTAATATAGCTTGTATGTGTAAAATAAGCATCAGCAGACATCTGAACTCAGAGATTCTGTAGCAATATTTTAGATTTACTGCAGATAACGGAATAAAGATGCAACTAAATACCTCAAATAGTTACAACTATAAGTTCTGTTGTAATTTAATTGTTGATCTGACTCAGAAATAGTAGATTCTGATGATTATATCTCATATTAACAAAGCACATTGGAATTAAATGTCATGTTCTCATGCTTTGAAGAGTAGCCAAGAGAAACATGTCATATTTAAACCCCCATGTAACTAGAATCCATGGATTACTAAAGTTCATTAACTTAAAACTACTTTTCAAGAATTTCAAAATAATTTTCCAGAAATGCAAAAATGATAATATATATATATATGTGTGTGTGTGTGTGTGTGTGTGTGTCTCAGATCAACATTAGATGAAAACACGGATGGAAGCAGTCAGATTTTATAGAGAAAACTGAAGAGGCGACAGTGCTGCCATCTGGTGGCGCTCTGCTAGAACAGCATGGAAGTACCATTTCAGAACAATAAACTATAAAATGTAGACTAGATAACGTTAAATTGTTGTGATTTTCTAATATTTCAGTTAGATTTTTAATTTAATGGTGTTAACAACAGGAAGTCACAATTACGAGTTTTAAAGTAATTACAAAATGAAGTCAATATTTTTATTTTCAAACTTTTAATTTCGATTTTAAAGCTCATAATTATGAGATTGAAGGTAGATATTTCGACTCTCACATTTATAATATTGAGATATAAAATTATAACTAAAATATTCAAACTAATATGTTTATGAGATAGAAAGTCACGCTGTTTGTAAGGAGTCTTGCTCCAATTTTTCTACTTTTTATTTATTATTTTTATTTCAGAAACCAAAATTTGTTTCTGAAAAGAAAAGTGCAAAACTTCAATTCTGTCACATGAAAAATATTGTTGTTCTTTTGTTATTGTAACATTTTCAGCATTAAAGACGAAATTTCTAAAAACAAATCTAAGATACTTAATATATATAATTTACACAAGCTGTTTATAAATAAAAATATTTCATTTCGCTGTATCAAACTAAACATTTAAATGTATAGTTGTTTATACAATACACTTGTAATTGCTAGTATTGGACAACAGAAGGCGATGTTTTACTGATGACCCAATCTTTAGGAAATGCTTTTATTTTGAAACTCTCACCGGATGCGACATGACGTGACGTTTTCTGACGTTGTTTATAGATGGATCTACGCAGCATCAGCGGGGTGTGTTTATGTTCCCACGCATGAAGGTGATCAGGGAGAAGCGGCGGCATGGTGATGATTGGACACTTTGCGCGTTTGGAGCGGCGCTGCGCGCAGTGAGTGCGCAGTGAGTGCACTGGTTGGAGCTTTTTGCGCGCAGCTGGAGCGGCTCCAGGGATGCTGCGGCTGCTCTGGCTGCAACCCGGGGCTGCGCCCTCCACCTCCGCCTCTTCACGCGTTGCCCCCCATCCCAGTCTGTAAGATGGGGACCAGTCTGTCCAGTCTGGCAGCCTTCCAGTCGCTGCACATCGTCATGCTGGGTTTGGACTCTGCCGGGAAGACCACAGTCCTTTACCGGCTCAAATTCAACGAGTTCGTCAACACGGTTCCCACCATCGGCTTCAACACGGAACGGATCCGGCTGGGTGGCCCCGGCGCCTCCCGAGGCATCAGCTGCCACTTCTGGGACGTCGGGGGCCAGGAGAAGCTGCGGCCCCTGTGGAAGCCCTACAGCCGCTGCACGGACGGAATCGTGTACGTGGTGGACTCCGTGGACGCGGAGCGGCTGGAGGAGGCCCGCGCCGAGCTGCACCGGATCACCCGCTTCCAGGAGAACCAGGGGACCCCGCTGCTGGTCATCGCCAACAAGCAGGACCTGCCGCGGGCCCTGGACGTGGGGGACATCGAGAGGCAGCTGGCCCTGTCCGAGCTGAGCCCGTCCACGCCGTACCACGTCCAGCCGGCCTGTGCCATCATCGGAGAGGGGCTGAACGAGGGCATGGACAAGCTGTATGAGATGATAGTGAAAAGGAGAAAGACTCTGAAGCAGAGGAAGAAGAAGTGACGCATGAGAAGCTGCCAGTAAACTTTATATGGAAGGAAAAACATTTAATTCCCTCAATCTGAATGTAGCAGAAAGAGAAGAACTGGAGGAAGATAGGAGGAGGACCAGGGCCACTGAAGACAGAAACAGAGGAGATCCGTGGAAAAACCTGGAAAATACAGAGCTACTGAAGTCAAAAACCTGCAAGGAAAAAAATTTGAAATTTTTAGATTAATTTCAGAAATTTTACAGGAAAAAAACTGGAAAATTCAGAGTTCCAAAAGTCAAAATATTGCAAGAAAAAAAAATAGAAATTCTGAGATTAGATTCAGGAATTCTCTATTAAATTCCTGAATTGGAGATTTTTGGATTAATCTCCATTTCTGAGTTTTCTTTTCTAACCGATTTTTTTATTTTTCAAACTTAGAAATTCTCTTGTTTTTTCTAGAATATTTCTTAGATCAAGCTCCAGATTTCTGAGGTTTTTTCCCACAATTCTTTTGACATGTTTTCTCAACCTACTCCTACTTTTTCTTTATCTACAGTGGCCCTAACACACTGTGGTAAACATCTTGCTTTGAAAACCTCATCATAAAATCAAATTTATGGATACATTTAACTTCTTCAGAAGGACTCAGAAATATCTGTGGTTTGAATATTTTATTCTTCCTCTCTGGTGTCATTTAATTCAAATATTTGGTTTGTGTTCAAAGCGGTGAAGATTCAGACAAACTGGACGCTTAACAGAATAACTTGCACTAAGCATTCATCAGTCATAAATGGATAAAGTCTAAAAACCCTGAAAGATTTGTTGGTTTTGATAGTTTGCTGAAATTGTTTCCAGAAATCCACTGATTAAAATTTCCTGCTAGTTAAATCAGACCAAATCCTTAGTAATTATTTGTTTTGGATATTTTATCATTTTATTGTAACCAAATGTATACTTGTTGCTGATTTTGTGATGCAGACATCAGGACAGAAAGAGTCTTCCTTAGATTAACTTGTAGTTATGCAAACCAGCCGGCTGAACCTGAAGCATCGACATCACATCCTGTCGTTCAAACGTTTGATTCACATCCTGAATCGTGTCAAAGCTTCACATCTGAACCAAACTAGCAGCATGTTGGTCCAGCTGGTGAATATTTGTAGCTCCAACCGGACGGAGCTCCTGGTTGCTCCTGCATGACAGCCGCTCTGATTCCAGACAATATTTATCTGTATCTGTGTGTTCAAGCCAAAATACAGCGAGACCAAACCATGTGTTATGTGCCAAATTGTAAAAAAAAAAAAAAAAAGTATTTTTGGGATTAAAATCTTTATAAACAAGCTCATGTTTGTCATCTGTGTATTATCTCAATATGTATGTGTGTGTGTGTGTGTGTGTGTGTGTGTGTGTGTGTGTGTGTGTGTCTATGGAGGACCAAAACAGACATAATAAAAAATAAAAGAATAAATATATACATGAGATAATAAGAAATAAAAGAATAAATATATAAATTAAAGAATAAATATATATTTAGTTTCTCCTTTTCCTTACACATGAGTTTTCGTCAAGTAATGCATATATTTTCTTTCTTATTTCCCTCAAAAATGCGTTTGTGCCAAGAAAAAGAGGTATTTTTGTTTGTCGTTTTTTGCTTCTCCCTTTTCTGCTGTGTTACTGACTGCAGTGAAGTTAGTTGCATGTTGGATATTGGATTTTCCAATATCCGCAGAGTAAGTGGCGTTTAGCTCAAGGTTGATCTGATTTATGAACGCTAATTTCAGCCAGCCGTTCTCTAGCTCCCTCCTCAGCGCTCGGAGGTTCAGTTCACTGCATTCGGTAACACAACAAAACCACCAAGATGAAGTTTGTTTTGGTCTGTGGCCTGCAAAGATGGCACCGAGCGACTGTACCTAAACGCCCCACAACGTCTGACGCAGTAACGTTGGTTCTAAAGCTCTATTGGCCAATAGTAGACATAGAAGGCAGCTTCTCATTAACATAACGATGCAGCAGAAAAACAGAAAACGAAAAACAAGCAGAAAAACAGCAAGCAGAAAAGGGAGGAGCAAAATATCTATTTTTCTTGACAAAAACACATGTTTAGGGGAAATAAGAAACAAAATATATACAAAATATATACATTATTTGACGGAAACTCAAGTGTTAGGAAAAAGAGAAACTAAATATATATTTATGCTATTATTTCTTATCAAAATATATATTTATTCGTTTATTTATATATTTATTCTTTTATTTACTATATCAAATATATATATGTTATATATTTATATATTATTTTTTATATATATGTGGGATATATATTTATTCTTTTGTTTACATATTTATTTTTTTATTTCTTATTATGTCGGTTTTAGTCCTCCATATGTGTCTAGTAGTAGATGTTACCTACCTACCTACCTACCTACCTACCTACCTACCTACCTACCTACCTACCTACCTACCTACCTACCTACCTACCTACCTACCTACCTACCTACCTACCTACCTACCTACCTACCTACCTACCTACCTACCTACCTACCTACCTACCTACCTACCTACCTACCTATACATACTATAAAGAGAGAGACATCGTCTCCCGCTGCTCCTCCGCTGTCTCCCGCTGCTCCTCCGCCATCTCCACAGTCTCCCGCTGCTCCTCCGCCGTCTCCCGCTGCTCCTCCGCCGTCTCCAGAGTCTCCCGCTGCTCCTCCGCCTCCCTGTGCTCTGTCCTAGGCTCTGCCTTTTGGGCCCAGTCTCCTGCTGGGGGACTTTGCCCCCTGCACCGGTGCCGCCCGCTGGACCCGCCTCCAGGGTCCACCTTTGCCTACTGGATTATTTCAGTGGAGATTTCAGACTGTGGCAGGAAGCCGGAGTACCCGGAGAGAAACCTGCAAACAGGAAACCTTTTTACCTTTTGTCCTCTGGTGTCTGATCATCTCTTCTCGTAAATGTAAATGAAACCATTGTTGAGCATGTCTTCACTGCAGTCACTGTCTGCAGTGAAGACATGCTCGTTGTCTGCCTTCACGGTTCGTTCTCCCTTCATTAAGAAACAGTAAACTTCTGCTAGCTTTGGATCCCCACAGATGACAGAGGACAGGTGGTACGTCTCCGTTCCACATTCTGCAGGCACATCGATGGTCTGAGTGGCTTTTGTTTGGTATTTCCTGGTCAACCTGTGCAGAAAAAATACCAGGACCTTGTTATCGGTCAGGCAGTGTTTTTTCTGCCAGGGTGACCCGCAGCCTGAACAACGGCGTTTGCACGCCAAATCCAACCAGTATTCAAGCAGTACAGATATACTGGTTGAAAATAATACTGGTGGAAGGGCAATGAGGGCGCCGTCGTTCAGCCGCCTGAGGGAAGAGGCTCCACAGTTAGAGCAGGAGTCGTTGTCGTACAACTCTCTATCTGTGTCGCCGCCAAACGAATCCAGCCAGACCAGCACAGACTCCAGCAAACTTTTTGTGTCGAAATCCTTTCCCACGCCTGATGGCAGCTTCTTCTCCCTCAGCTCCATCAGAACTGGGGAAAGGTCTTCCTGACTAAAATGCTTGCCGGGCTGACGGACAGCTGAGAGGAGGAGACTCCCACAGCAGGGGATGGATGATGCCTCCAGAAAAACCCTTTCCTGAGCGAGACACCGCT